>NC_140592.1:680853958-682053958 GCF_964204655.1 Triturus cristatus
CGTGAGACGCAACATCATTGCTGTTAGCCTTCGCAGAGGACGGAACCTGCAACACCCCTTGGATCAAGTAAATGGAGCAAAGGTGATCTTCTCCGGGTCCCACAGAAGCTGCTGAGGAAGCACTCAAAACATTTGAAATCTGTGACCCCGTTGCAGAGCCGGTGTCCATTCTGACAGAGGCTGAAGCATCTTGTGGAGGCTCTATGAATGCCAACATCAGTATTGGAATACGCTGTTGACAGTTTAATACATTGGCCTTTAATGGGTCAAAGTTGTAATTCTACGTCCGAAGGCGCAACCAATGGAAGGGTCAGACACAAGTCCAACACGCATTAATATCCGCAGAAGAGGCAGCGTAGCACAAGCAAGACACAGTCAATGAATGATAGGAACCAATTGTTGCTTAGCTCCTGAAGCCGAGGTGTGCCCAGATGGAATACCATGCGCTCACGGCAACATCGTACTATAAGTGCTCTTTCCATCTCTTTGGAAGTTGTGACGTCCATTGCGTAGCAGAAAAATTAAAGCCAGGATACCCACTACAAATAGTAGGATCAGCGGAAGCCCACCAAAAACGCTTCCCAAAACTGAGTGTATAAATGATGGAATGACTCCAAAGACCATCTGAAAGGTGCTTAATAGCCCAGAACCTATGTTCTTAAATAGGTATACTATCCAACTCGTATCAGACATGTTAAAGATACTAAGTACCTTTTCCCTGAAATGGAGCGGGAAGTTAGTTCGGACTAGTGCCTATATTTCAGCCGAAGAACTTCTACTTGGAAATCAAAAGTCTCTCGGCCGAGGTTAAGGCCACATCCTTATGATAAAAGTATGGCTTTCAGTCTGCTCAGAGAATCAAACAGTATAAGGGAAACATTCAATGAAGGCTGTAGCGGCTCCTCCTTGCCTGTGTGGGTTGGTGGAAACAGTACTTGAATACAACAAGTGACCCTGGAACTTACCTTGAGCATATATGCGATGCCTGGCAGCATCCCACAACAACCTTGATCATTCAACATCAAATAACTCCCATTAGAGAGCAATTTGAGCACTGAATGATTCACGGCAGCTGCAAATGCTTTCAAGTAACAAGATAGGTTTGCGACCGAAGCATTACAGGCTCCGTGAGGAATAATATCCTGACAAATTAAAAACCCACTTAACGAATTCTCATATTCTGAACTGCTAAGAAAGATTTCAGTGTCTCCATTCCTGCATCTATATCTGAAGGTAATTCCCAAGATTCATGTATGTATTCCTTACCCAACGCTTCATACCTGCGTACTTCGTGATACTGTAGACAATATTGAAATTGGAATGTTGTGGCTGGCAGCATAATATGGCCATGGATTAACCTTTCTGTGGACAGTGATTCAGCCACGGTGCAAGGTAATTGGTCCAATTTTTCAATGTGCAGCATTGTATACTTTGCACCCCTTTTTGCCATTGTTTTCTGTCTTGCTGTTAGCTTGTAAGCAGAAAACAGAGACGTACTGTTGATATACCGCCAGGGCAAATAACCAGAGCGCAACAAATGTAGCATCCAGCTCAATAGCAGAATTGAGCATAATTGCGATTGCCCATGTTTGAGGATAGACAAATATTGTTCCATCTTATCTATTGCAGAAGACACAATGTTGCCCAGTGAATAATTCCTGGATGTCAGTGTGGTCATGCCATTGTCGACCACTGCCAAAGCTTTTTCTAGGTTAACCCTTTTAAGTTCACATAATCTCTCCGCAGCCTCCTGTTTAGAGATTTTCCATACTTCGTTATAAATAGCATATAGAAAGCGTTTACGATGTGGTTTCTGTGGACCTAATAAAAAAATCCCTTAGATCCATGTCATCTGAGAGTAAGGACTAGTGTTGTTTCACCTGGGACAGTGTTGAGGTTTTTAGCCACTCTAGGCACAACTTCCCAACACTGTAAGATGTCACCACACCGTATGTTCTCGCCGTACATAGCACTGGTCACGCCTATGGATGCGAAACCCTTCAGTGGTACCCCTGAATCTTGACTGACACCTATTTGTGTCGATAAGCCAAACCGACCATCCCTTCCAATTGGGGTAGGAGGATTTGTATGAACCCTCATTTATAATGTCATCTAGCGTATCCTCACTATGTTGTGTATAGTTTTCCCACCCCTCAAAGTATGTGGGTGAGGGAATCCAAGGTGTGTTCAAATCCTTAATCTTGCCTAACCCAAGACAGGATGTCTGTTTCACTATGTTGTTCAGGAAAATAATCTGTTGTGGTATGAAACATGTTCAAAATAATGCTCAGTTCCCTGATTTTGTGGCTATGGTGGCCTTCCAGAAGTCGAAACCTTGTAAAGACAGCTGGGAAATAAAGGAAGCAAAGTATATCTGTTGGTGAGCACATTTTTCTGTGCAGTTGTAGGTGCAATCTTATAATAATAGGATGCTGGGTCTGAAATGTTAAACCCAGAAAAATATACACATTTCTGTGCAAACGTTTGTGAACTGCCTTTCAGTGGTGTTGGACAATGTTCCCATTGATGGTAGGAGAAAACATTACATGGGATACTTGCTTTGTGCAAGAAATGATGACCATAGTGTTGATAACAATACATGGTGTCAAAATCAGATGTATCATCATACAATTCATTGCTCGAAAATGCAGCAGATTGTTCTAAATCAAACACCATATTTATCGTTTCAAAATCCCAATCACCAGGGAATGTACTGGTGGTGATGATATAATTCAAAGATATTTTAAATACACGTATTTTTAAAGTTCAGTGGGACCAAATACATCATATGAAACCCTTTCCCAGACTATTCCTTCAGGAATAGGAACTGCTGTAATGTTCCCAAAGGACCGGTCTCTTCGTTCACGCTGAGATGAGGTATGTCGTTTCAGGACAAAGGGCCCGATTCACAGAACTAACTTAAGACAGAATGCTAAAGTTACTACCATGTTGGTATTCACAGAAGGCACTTACTAATTTTGGTATTCACAGGTAGTAAGTTTAGGATTTTGTCTTAAGTTAGTTCTGTGAATCGGACCCAAAGTTCACATGTTGTACTGCGGAGCGTTCTGGGAGATATTGTCCATTCAGGCGCAGGAAAAAGACAGTTGCTACACCTATCCAAAGGACTTGGAACAGTGGACCTATTGCAATCCAAAGCTGTAGCCAGGGAGATACAAGGTAAGTCTTTTTCAGCCAAAGGTAAAGATTATATATTTTTTTCATTGTGGGAAACAGAAGCTGGCGGCGACTCTGGTTCACTCGGATCCAGAGAAAAAGTATAAAAAACGATGAATTACCCAGACACAGTTCGATCTCTCATTGGGAGCTCAGCAGGTTTTGTAGATCTGGTTGATGACTCCTTTCGAGACATATTCATATAGATGTCGGTATTGGGGCAAATGGAGATCTGTGTTTCATTCGTATTTTGTTGCTGTTCAGTTTCAACAGGCATGAGTTCCATTCCATTGTTGATAACTGTATTACTTCGCAGTGTAGAATCCTTAAACTTCTCTGTCTGAACTTCCTGTATGGTAGCAATAGGAGATCGGTGGCTACCTAGGAGACCACGTGGCCTGCTATTCAGTATCGGCCACATAGTGTAGTTTGATCAGATCAATGGAGACAAATCTCTTATCTTTTTTGCTGGCAAGAGGTGGTAGAAGTACTGTTTTTGTTCCTTCGACAGCCAGGACAGGTACAGGTGCTCTGTAAGATGGCCCACATTCTTTTTTGTCCAAGATCTTTTCTCTGACCACATAGGTCTTGGCGGAAGAGCTTTCACTTCTCCAGTGGCGGTGCGTTTTACTTGGATGTTGCTTTGTATTGCCCAAAATTCATTTGAGTTCCTGTAAAACAGCCCAACGATCATTGATGTCAAATTATTTTTCATCCGCCACAGTGCTGGCACAATCGAGGTTGGGTACCCACATTCTCATCCCAGACAGGACCCCCAGAGAACTTCTTGGCATGTTATTAAGTGCCCTGTGGACCCCTTGTAGGTGATTCACTCAACTGCCACCGAGCCTAATACCCTTGCTGTTATGGATTGCTTTAAGTCCCGGTTTTTCCCCTCCACAATCGAATTTCCCTCGGGATGATACGGAGAGGAGTACTGCAATGCACCGCCCAAACTTCCCATAGCTTCCTTGTAAGCCAGAGATCTAAACACGGGGCCATGGTCAGAATGTAATGTGCCTATTGTGTTTGTACTTATGAAGACTCACAAATCCTTTATAACAGTTTGATTGTCAGCCGAGCACTGGGGCCAAACCCACAGGAATCTAGAGCATGAATCCACTGCCACCAAGATGTATTTGTCTGATATCACTAGTGGTGTTTGTGGCGGAAGTGCTAGGGTAGAAAGAACACTTCATCTGCTGACAGATGTCGCAATTAAGGAAAAAGCCCTTGGTCTGCTTGGTAAGACCTGGCCACCAGTAAAGTTGTTTCAGCAAAGAAACTGTTGCAGTGCTACCTGCGTGTGCTGAGGCCAGACCCTTGTGTGTAGCTAGTATTAAACCTAATCTGCGATCTATGTTTGGTATTACTCTATCCCCCACTCCTGGAATCTGAGCATACGGTATGTTTTGCGCATCTAACTTGTAGAAGTACTTGAGTGGAAAGCCTTTTGGCAAGGCTGAGCTGTTTTTACGGGTAGCGATGACAGATACCATTATCTGTCTTTCTATTCTCATGCTTGAATGAGTGATTGCAGCAACGATAGCAGTTGGCACTGTCACCTTGGCGGCTTCATCAGCCAATGAATTCCCTTCAACGTGCACGCCAACACGCTGATGACTCAGCGTATGAATCATGTTAGCCCGTGGTAAGCCTTTTTTTTCATCTCTGCCACTTGTTCCCAGAGTATCTTGTGTTTTATTGTGCATCCTTTTGAATCTTTAAACCCAATCTGGCACCAGGAGTGAAGATATTCATTGTAAGACTGGACACAATAAAATGAATTGCGCATAATAGGTGTGGGGAATTCTCAATCTGTATTTTTCAGTGGCAGTTTCAGGGCTTTTAGTTCAGCCAGTTGTGCCGTGCAATCTCCTACAGACTGCATTTGCATATTCCTAGGTTGGAACTTACCGCCCGCATATGCCCCTTTACAATTGCAGAAGCTGCTCTGTATTGCTGTTTACTTCCTACGGCTGTCTGAGCTGAACCGTCAGTGTAAATTATATATTCATACTGATCTAGAGGCATCATTTAATTCTGAAGAGGATATTCTTGTTCATACTGCAAAAATGTTTGTGTTTTTAATGTAGAATCAAATTTGTAGTCTACATCAGTTGCAGTGAGAAAAGTAGCCCATTGTATCCATCGTGGATGCAGTGCTTTTGCATTTGGAACGCTTGCTTTAGTAACAGCCTCTAAGGTAGGTTCCGAAGTCACAACAATTATTCGTTTCCCCTGAGCCAGTGCTTTTTCTCTCACTACATCAGTCTGTACTGCTGTTAGAATTTTTTAAGCTGAATCAAAACGCATCTCAGAGTTTGTGTACAAATGTGATTTGTATGCAATGGGTGCCTTTTCGCCTTCATTGAAGGTTAGGCAAGTGTACCCTGATTGACCCGCTATTACACACAGATCACCAAATTTGTAGTATTCACACATGTATGTAAATGTTTGGAAGCTTGTAGGGAACAAAGAATTTCTTTAGGTTTCTGAGTCCAATGTCGAACTGAGAAATCAGGTCTAATTAAGTTGTAAAAAGGTTTTACTTTTTCTGCGTAATCCAAATTGTATGTTCTGCCAAAATTTAGGATTTTTCAGAGTTTTCGGAGATTGGAGCAGTGCACATTTTTAAAAAAAATTAGTTGCTAGGCTTTTCCCTTCACTTGAGTGCTCATATCCTAAAAATAAGACATTGAGGTGGGCACATTTTGATTTTTGAAAGTGAAATTTATAGCCCTCAGTGGCAAACCCCATAATTATATTGTTCACCCTGTTCAAATGATCCAATAATTCATCACCCGTCAGATAGATATCGTCTACACAGGACAATGCCTCCTCATCAAAATTTTGAAATAACTCTGATACTCTTGCTGAGAACAACCCAGGGTATACTTATACCCTCGGAGCAGTCTACAGAATTAACGCTGAGAGCCTTGGGCTGAAAATCCTGTCAAATATCTGCTCTCAGGTGCTATATTTTTTGCAAAAGAATCAATTTGAGATATCTAGGGTTTTGTATTTTTTCCGCATAATGATATTCATTAATGCGGCACTGTGTGCATCTTGTACTGTAGATGTCTTAGTGCATGTGTTCAAATGTCTGTAGTCTAAGACTAGATGGTATGAATAGTCTGGTTTCTTAGTAAATAGAAGCGACCCCTTGGGCAAGTGTCGTTTCCAAGTGGGAGCATATTGTATTGGCAGTTTTTGCATTTGTGAGTTGTATAGTTTTTAAGTATATAGATCTTTGTGATAAAGTCACACATTGTTTACTACTTATTTTGCACAGTGTTGCCTGACTTTACTGGTGTCCTAGGGTGTTGAGTGGATACTGAAAACTTTTTGCCTATACATTTTTTTCAGTTGTTTATGGACTATGTATTTTTGGAGGAGATTGTTGAGCAGACTAATTTGTATGCTGAACAGTATTTGAGGGACAACAGTGCCAGATTTAGGCCCCATTGTAGAGCTACCCGGTGGACTCCCACAAATCTGGAAGAGTGGCAGAAGTTCTTGGATTTAACTTTTTTGGTGGGCTTGATTAGGAAGCCATGAATGTCTTTGTATTGGTCTACTAGTCCTTTGGTGGCAACAGTTATATTTCCGGCAATCATGAGCCATGATCAGTATTTGCTTCTGCTTTGGATGCTGCATTTTGTTAATAATGGTTTAGCATTGCCACAAGATCACCCCGATTGTGACTCTCTTTTTAAAATTTGGGCTGTCCTTCATCACTTTATAGATCGATTTTCTGAGATCTATGCTCCAGGGAAAGAAATATCTGTGGATGAGTCTTTGGTCTTGTTCAAGGGCTGCTTGGTTTTTAGTCAGTACATTCCTAGCAAGAGTGCACGCTATGGAATTAAGATGTATATGTTGTGTGACAGAAGGACTGGATATGTCTCTTATTTCAGGGTGTACACCGATAGGGATTCCAGGATTGACCCACCTGGTTGTTCATCCACTTTTGGAGTGAGTGAGAAAATTGTGCGGGAACTTGGTAGAGAAGTTTTTAACAAATGTCACCATTTATTTGTAGATAACTTCTAAACTGGTGTGCAGTTGTTCAGGGAAATGTCCTACCACCCAGCGTGCCCCTTGGTCTCCCGATAAAAATTATACCGCATTTGTGTGGGTGTCCAATGCAGAATTAGCCTAAAAACGCATATATAAAAGAAATAGCGCTTAGAGCTCGCAGTGCTATCCTCTCAATCCTTATGTTTTTGGTCCTTCCTGGTTGCAGGCCCTTGGCCCACCCACACACGTGAGGTTTCATTTTACTCGGGAGACCGAGGGAAACGCTAGGTGGTAAGACCTTTGTGCTGGCGTGGTGATACAAAACAGAAATGTGAGGTTCTTTTTAGCTAAATTTGATGTTTGCAGAGGATTCTGAGTAGGAACAGGTTGGAGGATCCATACAAGCCATACATCCTTGGACTCCCCCGGCTGTCTAATTTTCAGAAATGCTGGGTTAGATAGGTTTCCCTAGATGGCCGCCGAGCCTGGGACCAAAAATGCACGTGACCGCATGCACAACCAGGTCTTTTTGTGATAGCTAAGTTTGATGTCTTTTCAATACTGGCACTTGGCCCATCCACACAAATTAGGTATTATTTTTATCGAGAGACCTGGGGGTAAGCTGGGTGGTGAGAAATTTGTGTCAGCCCAATGATCCCACAACTTTCCCACACTGAAATGTGGGAAAAAAATTGATTTTTTTCAGCAAAATTTGAGGTTTGCTGGGGATTCTGTGTAGGAAAACATTGGGAATCCACGCAAGCCATACTTCCCTAACTCCCCTGGCTGTCTAGTTTTCAGAAATATCAAGGTTAGGTAGGTGTAGGAGGTTGGCTTAGTATATGGTGCTCACTTATGTAAGTGTAGCACCCTGCACTAATCCAGACAGCCCTCACGGTGATTTTAGTGGTCTTAGACAGCCTTAGAAAGCTCTCTAAGTGGTAGCAGTGGAGAGCCGCCTCCAGGCTTAGTCAAGAAGGAGTATAAAGCAGCTTGTTTTACCAGCACTTAATCTTATAGTGTAGGTTAAGTGAAAAAGAACCACACAATGTAGTTATAAAAATATGTATTTATAATAAACACTCATTAACACATTGCAATATCTCCTACCCGGAGATATAACCACAGTTAACACAATATTTTGATAATCGAACACTTAAGTAGCACAAATACACAGTTGTCTCCACGGGGAGAGCTAACCATACACTAAAATAGTGGAATTTGACCCACAACTTATGTTGAGACTGGACCCAGAAGATGCAGAAGAGTCAGGGACCCAAGGAATCACCCAAGGTGAGTATCTAGGATCCCCACAGAGGTCGTGTGCAGAATGGGAACATGACAGCGTGCTCAATACAAGTCAATGGGTCAGTCACGGTTGCAGTTTTAAAGAAAGAAGACCCTTCCCAGCAGACCCTGAAGACACCCTGTGAAAGATGGAAGGTTGGAGAGTCACTCCACCCATGGAGACCCCAGGAACCAGGATACCTACACCAGGGAAGCCGGGCGCATAAGTGGGAAATTACATCGGAAACCGCCGTAGACCATAATGGAGGACTTCAGAAAAGATGCTGTTGGCAAAGAAGACGAAAAAGGTCTGGTGGAACCCAATGGTGGATTTAAGATGGGAGGTAGCTACAAGCAGAGGGGACAGAGTCTATAACACTCAGGAGTGACTAGAAGGCACGGAAGACGAATGCCCACTGAGTTGACGGTGCCCTTGAAGTTGCAGCTGTGCGGAGCAGGCAGCGCTGTGGAAGACCAGGAGCTGTTCACGAGCTGTCCCACGTCGGATGTCAAGAGTCAGGGGGTCAGTGTCCGGCAGGGGCATCAACAAGCCTTGGCAACGGCAACCAACATACTAGTCTAAGAAGGTTCCGTGTCAGGACCAGCAAGGTCCAAGTGACTCACCATGAGAAGGTAAGTCAGAGCAGGCCCTGAGCAAGCAGGGGAAACCACTGGAGCCAAAGCAGACCGTCAATAGACCCAACAGGCCGGTGGTACAGGAGTTGTAAGAGGACCTCGAGCAGCTCACCAAAGGATGCAGGCCCATGGTGCAAAGGATGCGGTGCAGGCGAAGATTTTGTCTGCAGGAGGTGCTTGAGGCTGGAGTTTCTTGGAGCCCAACGAACTCTGGTGAAGAAAGTCACCAAGCCTTGGCAACGGCAAGCTGATGCGGTGCACGGGGGTACTGCTCCAACGGTGCAGACAAGGGATACTGGCTTCAAACTTGCTTTGAAGACAGTGCAGGCCTCGAGGGAGTTGCAGACCCACCACCTGTGTTGCTGAACCTTTCGGAGTCCGCAGGAGCTCAGGAACAGCAGACTGGTCACCTTTGTGTCGGTGCCTGCAGATACAGGGAAGAGACTCCTTCACTTCAAGGGAGATTCCTTCGTCTATCTTGGGTGTCCATAGGCCTGTAGAAGAACCTGTATGGAGCACAGGCACAGACAATGCAGAAGACTGCCAGGATGACGAGACCAGGAGCAGCAGGAGTTTTCCCAGTTGCAGTCTCAGTTCCCAAAGCGAAGTGCAAAGTGCCCAAATGGTTAAAGATTAAGTGGTTTCGGATCTAAACCTAGTCCCACAACGAATTTAAGGAACCACCCATAGGTAAGCCCTTAAGTATTCTAAGAAAAGGGTTGGGACGATTCAGGGGTCCTTCCCAGAGGAGGGCCTGGACAGTGGGGAGGATACTACCATGTCCTTTGTCAAGTTTCGCCCCAGACCTGGAGCAAACGGCTCTGTGAACTGGTTTTAACTGGAGTATGCAGGGAGGGCACTAAATGTGCCCTTCAAAGCAGTCTAGTGGCGCTGGCAAGCACCCCCACCCTGTCCAAATACACTAAGTTCTGAATGGGAGGTGGTTACACCTCCCTGTACCAGGAAACCTATTTTCCTGCCTTTCCCTGCTCTTGCTTGGCTCAGCAGCAGGAGGGCAGAATTGTGTCACTGGTCGGCAGAAGCCATAGTTTGCTGTCCGGGTCAGAAGCCATAGTTTGCTGTCCGGGTCAGAAAACTGGTACCGGGAGCACTGAGGAGATTTCGGAGGAGATTACAGTGCATGGAATCATACCTCCCACACCGTTTACAGTTTTGGGGTATGATTCCAAGATGTTCAATACCAAACACAACAGGGTTTGTTACAGCCAGTTTAGAGTTAGCCATCGCGTTATGACGCAGGCCACTCTATGTATCGAAATTATCTGATTTACTTACTACCCAGTAGAATGGACTCTGTGGGTTGTAGGGTTGTCCAGCTCATGCAGGGACACCCACACACTTATAATGGAGCACCCTGCCTTAAGGATTGAAAGGCCAGCCTTATTGATGACTTATAGGCTTTAAGTACAGTGACCTCAGATATAAGGCAGACATGTAGTCACAGTTTGAGGGGTCCCTCATGGGTGGCATAATACATGCTTCAGTCCTTGGGGGACCCCTGATGTACCTATGCCCTGAGTATCTTAGTACCATATACTAGGGACTTAAAAGGGCACACCAGTAGCCAATCTGGAGGGTACCCAAGTACTCACCTTGTCCATTTAGTGAAGAGGCACAGAGATTGGGGTCCTGATTAGCAGGATCTTAGTCAGACCAGTAAATAAAACATAATGACACCATC
This sequence comes from Triturus cristatus, assembly GCF_964204655.1. NCBI lineage: Eukaryota > Metazoa > Chordata > Amphibia > Caudata > Salamandridae > Triturus > Triturus cristatus. The sequence continues at coordinate 680,864,784 of NC_140592.1, forward strand.
AAAAAGGGGGGATGACCATGGAAGCAGATCCTACTTTCCTACAGTAGGTTTCCCTAGATGGCCCCCGAGCCCGGGATCAAAAACGAATGTGACCACCTTGCAAAACCAGGTTGTTTTTTGATAGATAATTTTGATGTCTCCACAATACGTTTTGGTCCCCCCCCCTGCCGCGGGTACTTGGCCCACCCATGCAAGGGATTCTGGGTAACAACACCTGGTAAGAGCCACACAAGTCACCCCATCCTGGATTCTGCTGGATGTTTAGTTTTCAAAAATGTATAGGGTTGCTATGTTTCTTCAGGTTCCGGCAGAGCTAGGGTCCAAAATCCACAGCTAGGCATATTGCAAAAAAAGGGTCAGTTTTCACTGGAATAATGTGATGTGTACACATTGTGTTTTGGGCCGTTTCCTGTCGCAGTAACTAGGCCTACTATTGAGTTCTGCTTTAGGAATGTGGTGCACATGCCATCGTAGCAACAGTTGTTAAGGTGGAATGGTGGCATGTGGAATTGTCCTAGGGAATTGACAGTTGGTCTTTGCTGCCTGCTCTTACCGGTCCAGTACTTGGAATCACATTGAAGAAAAGCCTTTCTTACTTGGCTTTCCTGCCGCCTGCTCCTTTGAGTGGTGACGATCAGATCTGAACTTTCGACCGGCGGAGCAGGATCTTTTGCTATGGCGTCTTCAAACCAGCAGGGCAGGAACTGTTTCTCTGCATTGGCACAGCGGGAGCTGTGATCTGCATGCTTCATGGCACTTCATTTTCTGCACCAGCCATCAAACTATTTAGCTGGATACGATCTTCCTCAGTATCCACATTTTGAGCATTTAGAGGGACCTACGATGATGTCATCTACGTCACCTTCTTCGTAACTGTTGCGGTTGCATCAGCCTTCGTTTAGACGTCTGCATCCTAGCAACTGCAACTACAACGATGAGCCTCAAGCAGGATTCCAGCAACCACGTCCTAAAGTTTCTGCATACGTATTCAGGCGTACTGGTAACAGTATCCAGCCCCCTCTACGTGCAACGCCAACGTCCAGCCGCAAGCTCTTTCCAGCAACTTCATTCCAGTTTCGTCATTACTTCTACAGGCGTCCGGTATGAGTATCCAGGCGTCTCTACGCCTCCCCTATAATTGCTTTCTCATGTTTTCGCTCTTAGAGCGTATCTGTGATATGCACACCTTCATCGTTTGGCCCAGATCTCACTGTCAGATCCCAAAATGATCCACGCCCTCCTAAGGCGCAGTGTGTGTTAGTGACACGCACCCCATACTGTTCCAGTTCTACTGTGCATCAAATCGTGACCATGTATGTAGACAAACATTGTTGTTAATTATTGATAAACTTTTACAATAATGCTGAAAGGGACCAAATTGTGGACGTTCTACAAAGATTGAGTCAGGATTTGAAAAAGCTACAGCGGGGGAATGTAAGAGAAGTAGTTGTTGTTGGGGGGGTGATTTTAATATTGGTTTGTGTCCATTAAGGGGAGGGAAAATTGTGGATTTCAGTTAGAGAACAATGATGAGTGTTCTCTTTTCCCCCATTCAATGTATGGGGAATGTTTAAATGAGATTTTGTTCTCTTTCGACTTAGGTTTTGCGAACAATCTATGCTTCTCTCCAGTTCCCTTTACCCAGACATTCAGTGGAAGAGGCACAAACTCATTCATAGATTATATAATATTACCTAATAGATGTGCTACAAGACTCATAAACTTTAGAACTCATAAGATCGCCGTAAGCGATTATTTCCCTTTGAGTATAATTTTAACTTGTCCTAACAAACTTCAAAATTCCAAGAATAATAGAGTATCCGCGGTTAAAAATATATTTGTTAGCAAAACGAAAGGTTATTCCCTACAGTGGGTGAAGATAGATTCAACAGAGTTTACTAGTAAAATTGTCGAAAAAGTTATAATTCCCTTTTAGTCTGTCTGGATGAGACAAGCTCCTATGTCGACATCCTGGAATCCTAGGCACATGTCACAAATAAAATAAAAGAAGCCCTGTGGGTTGTGAACAGGAAAGATCCAGTGAGTAGCCATGGGTGGTTTGACTCACACTGCACCAAAGCTTACACAAAATTAAAACGTGCTTTGCATAAATCAGACAGGAATATCAATGAGATAAGGTTGTGCAGAAGGGAATATAATCAGGCCCAGAAAGTCCGGAAAAAGGAGTAAAAGATGAGGGTAATGCTGCATGAAGCTTCACAAAAGAGGGACAGCGCAGCATTTTGGCGAGCAGTAACTGCCCCATTTCTTAAAACCAAACATACGCCAACTGTAGAGATTGCCATCAGCGAACATCAATGGGTGGATTTTTTCTCCAAAGTATATAAAATGGAAAAAGAGAATAGTACCCCTGACAACATACCCAGCTCACAGGGGCTAACAACCATAGTTAACTATCCCATTAATCTCTCTTTTTCCCTCGAAGAGGTAACACGTGCAATAACTGAAAGTAAGGGAGGTAAGGCACCGGGCCCGGATGGTGTTCCCGTTGACCTTTTTAAATCCAGTTTGCTTTATGGGGCCAACTTTTAACACAGGTTTTGGCGGACTGCTGCTCCACTGGATTTATTGAGACGTGGTCAGAATCTATCCTGGTACCTATTTTTAAACAAGCATTGGCATAGCCAATAGGTCTCGTCTTTGGGACCTTCTAAGTGTGTATGCTGCTGCAGCACATTATGAGACTACCCAATGCATCACAAAATCTAAAATAATTAAATGAAAACGGTCTGATAATTATCAACTACCTTCCGGAGAAAGCTTTTGTTGATGTACCGCGCATATTATGTCTGATGTGCAAAAAAGGCAAGGTGGATATGTTATACCATACTCTATTCATTGACTCACTGATCCAATAAATAATTCTGTCCCCTAGTCAAAAGACCTATGAATCAGAATGATTTAATGGATTGCTATGTCTGTGAGAATGTCTTCAATTTGCCTATTACGTATCAAATGTAGTTCTTGTGGCTATCAAGTTTAAGTTTATTTTATGGTGCAGAGTTACTTAAAACCATTGCAGTGCGTGCAAGAAATAAAACCATATGTAAAATATTGATTCACAATAATACAATTTCATCATAATTAAAATATAAAACATTTCTGTTGCTTACAAGTTAAAAAATACTGATTTAAACGTTCAAGAGCAACCAATATAAGTGGCCCAGTCAATGCAGCGATTGTTACTCCCGCTGAGAAAATTAATAATCCAAAGACTCCTTTGCCCCAAAAGAGCTTTAGTGACAGTTTGGCATTTTTGCCCTTGCCGCTTCAAGAAATCTAACTAGTCTGGAGTTCAATTGTGCTGATGCTGGGTCGAAGCAAGCCAAAACTGCTTGCTTCCTTGTCCAAATTCCCCTTTGATTATTGGGGATTCTTAGCAGTTGACTCCTTTTTTGAAGCATCTCCGTGCAAGGACAAATGGTATGGTTGATGTCACCCTGGCCGTTTTTGCACAAACTGCATACTGTAAAAGTCTGCACCCTTTTCCATGGCGGAAGATGCTGCGTGCATGGTATCACTCCGAGTCGTAGCTTTAGAAATTTTAATTTCTGTGCTTTTGGATAGCCCAAGTTAAAATATTGTTGCGGGGCTAGTCTTATAAGAATTCAGAGTCATCCAGGCATGCGCTCTGGCTGAAAAAGCTGCTTTATCCTCCACCAGTGTTTTTTCAGCGACTTCCAGACTAATTTCTTCAGAGTTGAATGGTGGCACTGTGTATTCCATAAGGGCGATAAGCCTGTGTTTGCCAGTGCCTCCTGAAGATACAATCTTGCGGGCGAATTCTCCCTCTGTTGGAGATCTTGCCACAGAAGGTGATTTAATGAGTTCTAGCTGCTGGGGTAGCTGTTTTGGCTCCTGTTGGGTGGACCTTGCAGGCCGCTGCACAGAGGCCCTCCCAACCACAGCAGCCTCTCAGCACCCTCTGATAGCCTCTTGCAGCCTCTGTCGCCCCCTCGCTGGGGGCTCGCGGCTGCTGCGGGGAAGGGGACAGCCCTCACCACTACTGCCGCATCTCACCCCTGCAAGGTGGGTATCGCAGCTCCTGCCGCTGCGAGGAGGCTTTTCGCGGCTACACCCGCTGCGGGGAGTCTGCAGGGCGTCTGTCACGGCTCCTGTAGCTGCCGGGCTGCTCCCGCAGCTCATGCCGCTGTGCGGCGCCTGCCGATGTGCGGCACCTGCTCCTGCCGGGCTTCTCCCGCTGCCGGGCTGCTCCCGCGGCTTCTTGCGGCTTCTTGCCACTGCTGAGGTACCGGGCTGCTCCCGCGGCCTCTTGCTGGTGCTGGGGTGGCTATCGTGATTCTCACCGCCGCGGTAGAGAAGCAGAGAGCCCTCGCCCTCGTGTCCACTGCGCCCTCTGGTAGCCCTACGCTCTGCGCGGTAACAGGAAGCAGCAAAGTGATGTACTGTGGACTGTGGCTATCAAGTGTCTATCCCAGTACAGGCTAAGCATGCATACAGAGCTCACCAAAACACTGATCAAGACACCTTCAAATGCAAGAGAGCACAGCTGCCCTTGCACTAGCCAGATAAAAACATAAGCATTTGCAATGCAATAAGTCTCGCATTTCATTGGTGGTGGAATGGTATACCAAACAGCCAATAGCAAGAGGTTAACGAGAAATACTCCTCTCGGAAGAGCCAACAGCCAGACTATGTATATTTTAAATAATTGACAGTAAAAGGTCTGACACAAACTGCTTGCGAAAGGTGCCATCCCTTATCCCTATCAGAAACATATAGCGCTGTGAGGCATAGCTAGTGTTTGCCACCGAAGGTGTGGGGGCTTGAAAAATAAAGGAAATTCAGAGAAAGAATTCTGACCTTTAAAGATAACGTAATTACAGAAAACGTACTAATCGTACAAATTTCAGGGCTACAGAGACCAGTTGCCCAATTTGGATCGGGGGGGGGGGCAGGTGGCCCCTACTTGTGCGCGGATGGCGACCATGGGCGCAAATTCTTTCTCGAAATAGACCTGTTCATCGCAAAAGAAAGTAGCAGAAATCAGTCACTGTTATCAAATGAGTTAATTAAATAACTTTTGTTCCGCTCTTTTGGTCTAACGTACAGAGAGCGCTTTGTTGAGGCCACAGTTAAGTTGGCACTATACAAATATCCTCAATAAAATGAGTAGAAATGAACCGTGACATGCACTGGATGTAACATTTGGGACAGTAAAAGAAAAAGAAATTAATAGTCATAGCCCAAAGCTTTCCCACTGCTCATCCTGCTTGCTGTGGTGTTCTGTGCTGAGATCGCCCCCAAAACATGCTGGTATTTTTAGGCGCGACCTGCGGGTGAAAATTAAACCCTCCCGCCTTGGGGACGTTTCAAAACCCTCCTTCCCGGGGACAGTTTTGGTAAGAGTAAACAACTGGGACCACAGCCTGATTTAAAACACAGACGGCAGAAGAACGCAACTTTAGTTTGAGTTCTGCGCGTTCGCTCTGCTTTGGTAATTATAATATTAGTGTTAATGAGCGACGTGTTCTGTTGAATACCCTCGACACACGTGCCTAGCCTTGCCACGCCCTGTTCTTGTAGGGAATCAAAAGGCTGCCAGGTTACTAGACAGAAATGAGGAAGGGCGGCTTGCAGGCCTGTCCTGTTCTTGTACTGAAAAAATCAAAGTCTGCCAGCTCGCTAGAAAGGAATGTGAAAGGATGACTTGCACGCACTTCCGGTATAGGGCGCTGGTGAGGGGGCAGCCTCGTGCAAATGTCCAGCGCGTACACCAAACACTGTGTAGGGTCTTTTGTGGATGTATGACATTACAACGCGGGTTTTTACCACGCGTGCAGTTACATCGCATGCGTTACAACGCATGCGATGTTACAACGCTATGCCATTCCAACGCAAGTCTTTACATCGACTTGCGCTAGATGGCGTGCTAACATTAAAAAAGTGTAATTTACTATTCCAACTCCAGTCCACTTAACAGTAGGGAAGGTGTTGGGATAGTAAACTACACTATTTGTAATGTTAGCACGCCATCTAGCGCAAGTCGATGTACAGACTTGCGTTGTAATGGCATAGCATTGTAACATCGCATGCGTTGTAACGCATGCGATGTAACTGCACTGCGTGGTAAAAACCGCGCTGTAATGGCTGTTCCCCCCTGAGATTAATGTTTGCATTGTAAAAAGGGACAGGCAAAGGTGTTTCTTGAAAGGAGTGAGGGGGGCAAAAGATGGGTAATTCCAACCTAACAGTCCGTGGATACACTAAACAATATTTCCATTTGAAAGCTATCGGGCAATGCAACTTTCAGTTCACAAGAGAAGACAGTTCACTTTGTGAGTACGAGTTTGAATTAGCAATTCCCTTCTAATTATGCTACACTGTAATATAAAGACCCACAAACAAGCGAATCGCATCCAAAAGCCTTCTTTTCCTGCTTGTCACACTTCAGTAAACAGATATTCACAGATCACGAAATGGGATGGCGGAATCTAAATACGAATTCCCTGCTTACGGGGATCATGCTGTGCCTACTAGACTATCTCCAAGAGCAATGCTTTTCCAGAACTAAAGACATACTAGGCAACGTCTTTAATGACGTGTTGTGCAAAGCCTATGGTTGGATATGTTTGCACCGCATAACGTATGTTGAGAATCGACCACAAGTGCATGCTTTTGTTGACATTCTATCTGCAGCAAATATAGAGGGGATTTATACGTTATTATCCAGGGCCGCACAATCGACAAAGATCTTGTATTTGACCTGTATTTACGTCATAAAATATATTTAAATGTTTTTGTTGCTCATTTGCCATTTCTGTACATTTATGGTTAACCTTTTACGATCCACAATAGTACAACATTGTTCATTTTGGGATGATGACATGAATTTTCATTTTGTAAAAGAAAATCTGCTATGCTTTGAGATTGAAAACTAATGTGTCAGTAAACTGTTTACCTGGGTGCATAGTATACAGAGTCACAATGCTGGAGTCAAAAGGCAGATCATTCAAAGTGAATCATTACCTCAATGCAAGACTTATCCCTTCATTACTCGGTGGGGCGCGATTCACTTTGGAACGATGTAGGAGCCCATATTTACTTTTGAGTTAAGGATGGTGAGCCACTGTAAGCTCGAAACAGAAACCTGGCTCTGTTGGAGGCCCTCTTGGAACCTTGAGCTTAAACGAGCCGATCTTCCAGGAGGGGATTTTTTTCTAGTGCCTTCAACTGCCGCCCATACATGTTGAACCAGATTTGAATCCTGGCATATCAACCTTGGCTAAGAAACAAAAAAAAAACAGTACCAGTCCTCTGTTGTGAAACGCTCCTATGTCCTGAGGCAAGGGTTGCAAGTGCCAAAGATAAAATGTGAATTCAACCCATTACCCATACTCTAATCTCAGCCTCCAAGATTGAAGGCCAAAGCATTAACTATTGATGACGGAAAGTGATGCTCATTTAGTTACTGAATTTTAGTGTAAAGTCCACAAATCTGGGATCAAGTCCAATGGATCAAATTGTGATCCTGAACAAATACTTTATTTCACGCAGCAAGCCTCAGAGCAAGCATCCTTTTTGTTTATTATCGCATGAGAGCACCATCAAATTCGGAAGATCGCGATGTGCGCTGTACAAACATGTCTCCTGTTTGATTTAATAGCATACGATGCTGCTCCATGCATAATAAAAATCTAAGCCACATACAGGGTACAGGACAACTTATTTACCTCACTCATAGCAATGACAGCAGAAATGTTCTCGGTGCACGTTTAGAAACTTTCATTTAAAATGCACGCCTCTTGATGCAGTGATGTAATCTGATGCACTAAGGAGAAATGCTTCATCGTATAAATTAAAACACTGCTATGAATGTTGGAGACACCTTATCCTATTCTAACATGCTGTTTGTTGTAGGATTTACATGCCAAATATTTTCAAAACTCGGCTCCTGCACGGGCTGTGCTGAGCCTTGGCACGCCTCTCTCAGTTAATCTGTTGGCTGTCCCATCCCTACTTTTAAGATCGACAGCCCACATTTATCTTGGTTGCCCCGATGTATCCGTATCGCGCAAAAGCGTATTCTATTGCAAACTTGCTATTTGATTATTGCCATCAACGGGACAACTATGAGCATATATTGAAGTGTACGTAACAGATGGAAGAGTATTCTGCCTTGCCAGAAAGAATCCTGGTGTGAGTAGAGATGTATTGGAGAAAAAAAATAATAGGATGCCGTGCCCAACTTTGGGTTAAACAAAGCACTTCCACCTCGTGATCTCCTCAAGAAACACTAGCTCCGCCTAACCCTGCGTCACTGCGCGAGGTGTGGCAGATCCTTGAAAGAAAGTGTAATGATGTAATCTACTGTATCCCGTTATACGAAGTTAACGTGCCAGCAAACATGCTTAACATCACGAGAACTGGTGCACCACCGGAGACAGGCGTGGTGCAGCGTGCCGGAAGTCTCCCACAAAGCAACTGTCAACGAGGCTTGCCTCTCAGAACAAGGCAAGGGGAGGGCTTGAAAAAATAAATAAGCAATGCCCACCTTAGTCGCAAGAATTATCAGGAAACAGGGAGCCGCAAAAGTGAACACGACCGCCATCTGTTTCCAATTAGCGTGACTGCGAGACAGGCAAGTGTAAACAAGCGCGGCGCGATAATTGGAAACAGATGGCGCAGCTGCTCGATCCCGCAAGGTGGATGCTGTACATACAAGAGTACTCATTGGAAACAGTGCAGTACATGCACGAGTTTTCCAAAAAGTACAGACCAATTCCAAGAGGTCATCTTCTAAGCAGCGCTTGCGCGCTGCGCTAGGCTCGACCTAAAAAGAATCCAGCATGCTACTGACCGATATCTCTGCTGGATTCACTAGTAAAGATTGCGGGACGGATTGTCCTCAACCGGCTCCAAGACTGGGCGGAAGGTAATCTCCTGTTGTTGGATATACAATTTGGGTTTCGCTAGGGTTTGGGTACGCTTGAACAAGGACTGAACCTTAATATTTTGCTAGGGAAGTACACGCGGTCGAAGGAAGGTAGATTATACCTTGCCTTTGTAGATCTCTCTGCAGCTTTCGACTGCGTGATACACAACAAATTGTGGGAGATTTTAGCCAGTATGGGGCATTTCTATTGGTAATATAAAGGTGGAACCTACTATAACTTTTCCCTATTTAGGTATTTTATTTGACAACAAGGGGACATGGTACCAGGCAGTAAAAAATAGGAGCCTGCTTTTTATGAAAGCCACTGCGACCTTGGCCAATTTTGCAAGAAAGCTGGGTAGAAAACCCCCAGTGGAACTACTACAAATTTATAGGGCAAAATGTACTAGCATAGCAATGTATAGTGCGGGTGTGTGGAGTTACCAGGATATTAAATCAATTCAACAAGTGGAGAATGCCTTTTTAAAATATCTCTTGGCGGTTCGAGATGGCACTTCCACCTATGTATGCCACTCAGAACTAGGATTGCCCTATATTTCAGTTTTAATAAAAATCCAACCAGTTCTGTTGTGGCATAGGATCTGGACTTCCCCCCCCAAAACATTTTTAATCATGATCTATTGAAAGATAGCCTTACGTTAGATCGGGCTTTGGAGATCCCATTGGTGAATTATATAAGAAAATTATGAATGATCTGGGCCACTCTGAATATTTTAATAATCCTGGAATTTTACATTCTGTTACCAGAAAGCACCTTAAAAAATGTTGTTTGACACACATGGAGGCAAATAGATTTGCCACCAAGGCAGTTAAGCCATCAGTACAATCTAATCAACTTATACTTACTACTTACGATGCACAGATGTATTTAAATTTTACATTAAGTGGGTTCGACCGATTTGTTTTAACCCGTTTCAGATTCGGTCTTTATCATCGGCTGATAAGTTTTCCTGAACCAAACGATTGGTCTCCAGTATTAAGTAGTTGCCCATGTGATAAAAAAATCTCAACAAACAACTATGTATGCGGTTTTATTCTGTAAATTTTATGTAACGCAAAGAAAAAGATGGATTTTACCTGTTTTACGATTGTTAGGATTGAGACAATGTAGGCCAGTGTTTTCAGCATTGCAATTTTTAGATAATGAATGTTTCGTAAAGTCGATAGCATCTTTTTAGAAAAGCATTGTCAACTACAGGAAAATAATTATTATATGAAATTCACTGGAGACGACAAAATGAATTTGTAAATTACTGGTGGAATTAATAATTGTATCCCTGAGTAAATAATCTTAAATGCACCTGGTGCACCTTTTACTATGTAATTCTTCTGTTTTAAATTGTTTGCTTTTATGATTTTATCCACAAAAATCGAATAAAGCTGGCATTCATTGATTGATTGATTGATTGACAAATCCAGACTAGGTGGGGTCCTTTCTCCATGGACCTATTTGCATCCCGACTGGACTTCCAGCCCGACGGGTATTGCAGCTGGAGGCCGGATCCACAGGCGACAGCCTTGGACGCCTTCCTACAGGATTGGAGCAAGGAGCGACCTTATGCCTTTCCCCCCTTCACCATGATAACCAGGTTGACAGTGCAGGTGCGCAGGCAGAAGGCGGAGGTAGTGGTGATAACCCCAATTTAGAGATCAGAAGTCTGGTTTCCAGTGAGGATGGAACTTTCTTGGGATTTTCCAATCCCTCTACCCTACTTTCCAGGTCTTCCCTGGGATCCCCAAGACAATCCACACACGCTGGCCCTAATCAGGTCTCTTTGCCTTATGGCCTGGAGGGTTACAGTTGAAGTTGGCAAATTCCAGGCCTTTCGACACACGTTCCCTCCTTGCACGCTAGGGCCTGTGCGGATAGTACTAACAGGCGATACAAATCTGCCTGGTCGCGATGGTTATGTTGGTGCCATCAACACCAAGTTGATCCCTTGGGGGCGGATGTTGTCCACGTGGTAAACATCCGAGCGAGTCTGGCTTCCCAGGGTTTCGCATATCGATCGAGCAATACTTATAGATAAGCAATTTTTGCAGGTCATTTGCTTGTGGATGGTCACCCAGTTGGGGAACATCCATTGGTCAGGAAACTATTAGGAGGAATTAGACTTTCAGTTTCTCCTGAACCCAAATACACATCCTTATGGGATGTTAACAAAGTCTTATCCTTATTTCAATCTTGGCGTCATAATAAATATCTGTTCAGGAAACAGCTGTTGGCTAAATTACCTATGCTTCTCTGTCTGCTATCCTGTCGCAGAGTATCGGATGTCCGAGCCCTGGATATATCTGAAAGAAACAGTTAGTTATAGATTCCTTTCCTTAAAATTACCCCCAGGTGTCAGACTGGATCCGGAAAGTTTTTTGTCAGCAGTACCGTCGTCAGCGTTGTGCTCTCCCGGATGATGTCACAGTAGCTACATACACGCATCTTTCGCACGCTGACGTCAGTTCTTTCTTTTTTCCGCACCAGCAAGCGCAGATCCGAAGAGAGAGCGGTACCCCCAGTCACTTTTTGACTTACTTTTTTCTCTCGACTTTTGTCAAATTCGTCTTTTGAGTCCATCGGCTCCTGGTGCAAGAGGGATGCCCGGATTCAAGGCCTGCAGTTCCTGTAACCGACTAATATTTCGGTGATGGACCCGCACCGCGTGTGCCTCTATTGCCTGGACGGCAACCATGACCCCAAGTCATGCTCCGACTGCCGGACCAAGGCCCCGAAGTCTTTGCGGGAGCGGTCCCGAAAGCTACTTGAGGCCCGGCAGTCGGCTCTGCGTCGCTCGAGTTCCCGGTCGCAGAGGAGGTCACCATTCTTCATCTAAGTCTTCGCGCTCAGGGTCAGGTAAGTTGAAGCACAAGAAGAAGTCGAAGAAGCATCGTCGCTCTTCGACTTCTCCCCGTCTGTCTGCCGACGTGATGAGGGATGTGGGTGGTGCCCCTCTCGCTGCTCAACGTGCGGAGCCCGCTGCGTCGACTTTGGGTTTCCCTCCCTTTCCAGGACCCGGTGCAACCCCTGCCCAGCTTCGGAGTTTCTATGAAGCGATGCATGCCATCTTTGGGCAGCCCTACTCCACCCGTACGCCTTCCGGCCCCGCGGACTCGGCTGGGGGCCCTTGGCTTTCGGTGCTGGCAGCTTCGGCCTTGGTGCTGCTGGGTCCCCTTGGATCCAATCCTGGATCCAGATCGGCGCCGGTCGACCTTGTTACGCTTCCCCGGCGCCGGTTCCACCTGCACCATGTCCGCAAGCGGTGTCGGCTGTGTCCCCAGCCGACGTCGCCCCCGGACTCCACCTCGAGGTTGACACGAAGTCGGACCGGCGTCGACCGACGCCGGATCCAACGCCGACGGGTACTTTTGTGCCCCTGCTGCGGTTTAAGAGGCTCTCACTGACATCCTTTTGGGCACCTGGTCCAGGCCCATCACAGGGGCTCCTGTGGACAGGATGATCGCCCAACGCCACTGCCATGCCCGAGCAACCCCACTTTCCTCTCCCAACACCCCACTCCTGTGAGCTTGGTGGTCCAAGACTCTACTTCCAAAGGGGCATTCCCTAATCGACCACCAGATAGGGAATCCAAAAAGCTGGACCACCTTCGGAAGAAAATGTTTTGTTGGGACTGCAGTCGATAAACACTGCATGTCTGTTGGCCGTTATACCCACTCTGTGTAGGACACTGTAGCGCAGGTGCTGCCCCAGTGTCTGGAGGAGGCCGGGCCGTTTCTCTCCCATGCAGTTGCCGAGGAGAGAGACGCAGCAAAGTTTACCATCCGCTGTGGGCTAGATACTGCGACGCACTAGGCAGGACGATTTCCACGTCAGTAGCCCTTCGACGCTACGCCTGGTTGCGATAGACTGGTTTTTCCAGGGATATCCAATCCACCCTTACATGCCTTTTGATGGCCCTCGCCTTTTCGGTGACAAGGCTGACAACGTGCTGGAGCGCTTTAAGGACTCTTGGGCTACAGCCAGGTCATTGGGCATCTCCACCACCTGCCCTGTCTGCCTTTCCCCTCTTTCGTGGCTACGGAAGGGGTGCCCTGCCAAGTCCTCCCAGGGCCACAGGCCGGCGCAAGCTGTTCAGCCTCTGCGCGGACGGGGACGTGGGAACCAGCCCCGTGGCTCTGGGGGCCAGCGGGTGGGCCAGTCCACCGCAGCCCCCTCTGCAGCAGCCTCCAAACCCTCCTAGTCTGACCTTTCAGGGCCACCAAACGCAAGTGGGCGGCAGGATTCGCCATCACCTTCCCCACTGGCACACCATCACGTCGGACAGGTGGGTTTTGCAAATAGTCCAAAGGGGCTACTCCCTCCCCTCCAGACTACCCCTCCATCCATGCCACCTCAGTACCATTGCATGTCGGAGGATCATCTGGCCCTTCTCCAACAGGAAGTTTCAGCACTCTTGGCCAACGGTGCTATCAAGCATGTTCCTGCCCCAGAAGTAGTACGTGGTTGGTATTCCCACTACTTTCTGGTGCCCAAGAAGGACAAAGGCCTGCTTCCTATCTTGCATCTCAGGGACGCCAACTGAGGAGAAGTTCAAAATGTTGACGCCCACTCAGGTCTTGTCTGCCCTCGACCGTGGAGACTGGATGATAGCGTTGGACTTGCAGGATGCTTACTTTCACATCCCTGTCCTGCCGGCCCACCGGCGTTACCTGCGGTTCACGGTAGGCCACGAGCACTTTCAGTTTACCATGCTCCCCTTTGGCCTTACCAGCACCCCTCGGGTGTTCACGAAAGTGATGGCGGTGGTCGCAGCTCATCTGCGCCGATCAGTGGTTCCAGTCTTCCCCTATCTCGACGACTGGCTGTTGAAGGCTGGTTAGCCCAGGCTGTCGTCTCCCATCCCCAGATTATGGCGGACCTTCTGCATTCGCTGGGGTTCTCCATTAACGTGCCGGCGTCACGCCTGACCCCCTCTCAGAAGCTCCTCTTCATCGGTTCTGGACATAATGCAGTTTCGGGTTTATCCTCCCGAACAGCGAATCCAGGATATTCGGGCTATGATTCTGATCTTTCCTCTTCTATCCCGGGTTTCGGTCAGGATGACCCTCAGGCTGCTAGGTCTGGTGGCCTACTGCATCCTGCTGGTGGACCTTGCCAGATGGCATATGCGGGCTCTGCAGTGGGACCTGAAGTTCCAGTGGGCTCAACATCATGGGAATCTGTCCGATTTGCGTCCAAATCTCGGAGGGCACTGCACACCAATTGCAGTGGTGGCTTACGAACCAGGATTGGGTCGACGGCACATCCCTCTACCTTTGTCAACCAAAGTTCACAGTGGTGACCAATGCATCACTTCTGTGATGGGGCGGCCACATGGGGGAGGTGGAGATCAGAGGCCTCTGGTCTCCGGCGGAGTCCAGGCTCCACATCAACCTTCTGGAGCTTCAGGCAATTCGTCTTGCACTCAAGGCATTCCTTCCCTCTGTCTGGGGAAAAGTAGTGCATGTGTTCACGGACAACACCACCGCTATGTGGTACTGCAACAAACAAGGCGGGGTGGGGTCGTGGACCCTAGGTCAGGAGGCCCTCCACCTCTGGACATGGCTGGAACTTCAGGGCATATCCCTGGTGGTTCAATACCTGGCAGGTTCTCTGAACGCCAGAGCGGACGAACTCAGCCGCAGGTGCATGATGGATCACAAATGGCATCTTCACTCGGAGGTTGTGCAAGGTCTCTTTCAGCAGTGGGGAGAGCCTTGGTTAGATCTATTCGCCACAGAAGAGAACGCGCAATGTCAGCAGTTCTGCGTGTTGGAATTTCCAAGGCGGCACTCGCTAAGCAATGCTTTTCGTCTAGAGTGGAGTTGCGGTCTTCTATACGCCTTTCCGCCTATACCATTTCTGCCCAGAGTGCTGAAGAAGATCAAGCGTGACTGGGCCCAAGTCATTCTGGTGGCTCCGGATTGGGCACGAAGAGTCTGGTATCCCAAGCTACTCAACATGGCCATCGATCCTCCGATCAGACTGCCTCTTCGGGAGGATCTTCTATCACAGCAGCAGGAGATGGTTCTCCACCCGAACCTGTCCAGCCTCCGCCTCCTTGCGTGGAGATTGAGCGGCGGCAGTTGACGTCGTTTGACCTGCCTCTCGAAGTCTGCAATGTTATCTTGGCAGCCAGGCGTCCCTCCACTAAGACGGTATACGCCTGCAGATTAAACAAATTTGTGGCATGGTGCTCAGCAAGGGGTGTGGATCCCCTTTCCGCCCCTCTTTCTGAGTTTCTCTTGATTCTCCTTTCTTTGGCCCAGGAGGGCTCTGCTCTTGGCACTCTAAAGGGCTACCTCTCGGCCATGTCAGCATTCCTTCGGTTTCCTGATCAGCCTTCTCTTTTTAAGTCCCCTGTTGTAAATCCACCTGTTCCCTTCGTAATGCCTCAGTGGTACTTGAACTTTGTTCTTAACTACCTCATGTGCGCTCCCTTTGAGACGCTACATAACTGTCCTCTCAGACTTCTCACTTTGAAAACTGCCCTTCTGGTGGCCATCACCTCTGCACGTAGGGTGAGTGAGATACAAGCTCTTTCTTCCAAGCCTCCCTTTCTGGCTGTCTATCCGGACAAGGTCGTCCTGAGAACTAGACCTTCCTTTCTTCTCAAGGTAGTTACTTCTTTCCACATTGGCCAAACCATCACTTTGCCCACCTTCTTTCCACCTCTGCATCCTTCAAAAGAGGAAGAGATGCTCCACCATCTTGATCCAAAACACATGCTTTCCTTCTACTTTGATCACACCAAACAATTCCAGGTGGACGACCAGCTCTTTATTGGTTACGTGGGTACTAACAAAGGTCAGGCCGCGCACAAACGGACCATCTCCAGGTGGGTCGTTCTGTGCATCAAAGCCTGCTACGCTTTGGCAAAGAAGGAGACTCCAGTGGGGCTGCGTGCCCATTCCACCAGGGCAACGGCAGCTACCATAGCTTTGGGATGAGGAGTCCCCCTACATGACATCTGTCAGGCAGCTACGTGGGCATTGCTACACACGTTCACCAAACACTACTGCCTGGACAGCCAAGTCCGTAGAGACGGCTTCCTTGGCCTTTCTGTTCTCCAGGACTTTCTGGTGTGAACGAAGTTCGCAGACCCACCTCCGGGGTTGCTGTTGCTGGTGTATCTATTCTAAGGTAAGGAATCTATAACTAACTGTTTCTTGCCGATGAACAAGTTACTTACCTTCAATAGCGGTGTATCTGTAAGAAACATAGGTTAGTTATAGAATCCTTATCGCCCCACGCATCCTCCCCGTTCGGCAAACTGACTTCTAGGGTTAAGGACTTCCTTTCAGGGCCGTAGTTTTGTGCACCAGTGGTCAGTGTCTTGCTTGGCTCTGCGCTTCTGGTGTGGAAAGTCATGTACAGAACTTACGTCAGCACGCGAGGTCAGTGTCTATGTAGCTACCGCCACGTCATCCTGGCGACCACGACGCTGACGACGAACGCGGAGTCGACCGACGCCACCTTCCGATGCGCAGGGGTACTGCTGACGAAAAACTTTCTGAATCCAGTCTGACGCTTTGGGGTAATTCTAAGGTAAGGAATCTATAACTAACTGATGTTTCTTACAGATATATCGTTACCGAAGGAAAGTAACTTGTTCAACAGGTAGAGTGTTTACCCCGGAAGGGGTTCTGTTTCATATTTCTCGCAGAACAAAATGTAATTCTAAAACTGTTTCTTATCCAGCTTTACGAGGAAATCCTAAATTATGTGTAGTTCGTACTATTAAGGCTTATGAAATTGTGACTGAAGAACTTCGCCCTCATGGGGAGAAACAATTGCTAATTGCTCTCACCAAACCTCACAAAGCGGTTTTGTCCCCTTCGATTGCCAGATGGGTCAGGTGGGTCATGCAAAGAAGCAGTGATTGATACTTCCCGTTTTGGAGCCCGCTCAGTCAGAGGGGCCATGGCCTCAAAGGCGTTCTGCCTAGGAGCTCGCCTTGAAAATATCCTCAATGCGGCAGACTGGTCAAATGACTCCACCTTCAAGACCTTTTATTTTAGACCAGTTCCCTCTCTGGCAAGCGTGGTGGTGGATAAGCTTTGAACTAGCCTAATCCTCCCCTCCGAGTCCTGACATAGAATTAAACATTTCCTAGCTAACGTAAAGGAAAGTTTCAATTCTATCAAGGGCACGGAGGCGAGGATTAGCCTGCCCTAGGAATTCTTGAGAAAATTCTCCCTGTTCCATTATTGAAGACAAGTGATGTTGTTACGAGATGATTTATGATGCGAAAATCTGTTTTCATTTATGTGCTTGTTGGCAAAATTTTGAATTGTGTTATGCTCTGATGTGTAAGCTTTCTTTACCGTAGCAAGTAATGGGTATCCCTTTGTTGCAGGGGCATATTCTAACAAACAAGAGCAGTAAAAATGATGATTGACAGCCGTCGCAGGAAGAAAGAGGAATCTAGAAGGATGACAAGGGATGTTATATATGGGACTGTTGTGCCATTGGTTGAAATATGTTGATGTCACTCCCTGGTGTTCATCGGAGGTGTAGTTTTTTGATGAACTTATATATTCTTAAAATGGCTGCTGGAGTAATCTTACATCATAAAAAGTGAAGAGAGACAAGCCTAATCCTTGCCTCCGTGTCCTTAATAAAATTGAAACTTTCCTTTACCTTAGCTAGGAAGTTTTTCATTCCAAGAGGCAAATAGATTCTTCCAAATAGCAGTTTATAACTTGGCCCAGTCCTGCCTGCCATCAGCATGGTCCAGGGGAAAACATTTGTAAATGATCAGCTGAAACATGCATGGACTGGAAACCATATTAGCCCTGGCCAAACTGTTTAAGCCTTTCTCAAATGTGCTTGAAAATGCACCATTTGCCCACTCTGTTTCCAACATTTTCTCTGAGGGAGAACCCCTCGAACACCCTTATGAGAGTTGGGCTCTCTTGTTGCGCTTGCCGAAGGGCACTTATCCACATATTTTACGCCTTACCACTTTCAAATGTGACAAGCCACCACTGATCCTGAATCTTCTGAGGCCCAGGAGTGTTCTGATTTCCGGTTTAGAGGGTGCCACTTTTATACCCAGTGCCAGCCCGTGTGTGATGCGCACCCCTTTTTCTAACCTTGAAACTGCTTTTGGTTAATTGTTCCCTCTCCCCTAGGTTTGGCTCCAATCGGTATAGGGTAGCAAAGGGCAGGCCACCCAGGCATATGATGCATTTTCCAGTGACAGGGCTGACATCTTCAGAAGGCAGGAAGAGGTTGCCCTTTGAAGCTTAGGAAGGGCTGAGTATAACTTCCAGGCAATCCTGCTTGGGAGAGAAACACCCAAGGCCCTTTTGTCCCCGTCTGGAAGGAATACACATCACACCACAGAAGAGCCATTAACAGTAACCCTGGACAATGGCAGAAAGGTGTCAGGCCACTCACACGGAGAACTTGTCTGTAGAGGCGATGCTGGACCCAACTCGCTCCCAATACAGCGTTCGACAAAGGAATGTATTACCTCAAATTAGACTGTGTCCCAGGAAGGAAGGAGGCCGGGATAACCAAAGAGGCAATGGCTGCACCTCTGGAGTGTTCTCTGGCTCACCACTATGCATGGGAAACCTAACAATTTCCCTTTTGAGGAATGCACCTTCTATAGTGCTAGAAAGAACAGCTGGGGAGAAGTAACATAAATCACATTAGTCATTGTGCCAATCAACATAATCAATAAACACACTAGATAATGAAAACCACTTACAAAATAATGAGAACAATAAACACATATTATTGTGGAAATGAGCCTTTTTAGGGGCCCACCGGTGCAGGGGTTCACCCTTATCTGTCCACGGGTCCTTAAACCACCAAAGAAGAAATTGGCACTGAAGCTGAAATATCAAAGAATACGTTTATTCATCACTCATGAGTGGGACTACATCAATACAGAGCCCTCAGGAACTGTATAAGGTAGTACATTGAAGTCACAGAACACAGTCCTTATATACAGCTTTTTCTGCACTGTAAGCATTGAGACTCAAAGGGGAGGTACAGGCATATACAAGAATAGTTATTGACTAACATGGGCAGACAGGAATCACTTAGCCAGCAGAGTGGGAGGAGAAACCAAACTGCTTACATCTGTTAAAATAGCCTGACAGTTACACTCTAAGACAGGTGCATTCTAGCAGCTACAGGCCTTTCTGAGCATACATTGCTCTGGCTCAGTGCTGAAGGAGTTAACTATAGTTGATGACTCAAGCAGAATAGAAAAGCAAGCAACAGTAAAGACGGAAAAAGCACATGGCTAGCATGTGGCTAACTAAAATGGCTGCCACAATCAAAATGGCTTCAGCTCATGCTAACAGCGATCTCTGTCGATTCCCACAGACAACCCTTTTAGCATTCGCTGAAGACATCCCTATAATTTAGAAGGGACATGGAAGATATCTTGCGCATCTATACGCATCAGGTTATTGATCTCCTGATCTCTTACTAATTGGGCATTTACATTTTTGGCATTTCTCTTGACAGGTGTGCATGAAGTACAGGTAGAAACACAAAGGGAACAAAGTATCGGGCCACATTGTATACATAGCAAAAGACACACAATTGATGGACGGAATGCAGAACAAATCAAAACATTCACCCCCAGTCAAGAGATCTGGGTTATATCCATCATTCTTTTGCTCACCATGCCACCCCAGTTTAGACCTGGCCATATGCAAATCAGTCTTGACCCTGTGCCTCATGGGAACAGTCCAGCCCGAACTGCAAAAAAGCGATGGATTTAGGCCCAGATCCCTGTACTGGGGTGAAAGTATGACATTGTTCTGCATTCTGTCCAGCAACTGTTGTTTTTGCATTTGTCACCCTGAGTGGTACGGGTATGCCCAGACGTGGGTCCCGTGCTCTCCATGCCACTGGAATTAAGCTATCCTGGCTGAAGAGGGGTGAAACCCCGAAATCGGTCCTAGGATGCTTGTTTCCAGTCCAGGGAGGACCTCGCTTGGCAGTTCGGGCTGGACTGTTCCCATGAGGCACAGGGTCAAGACTGATTTGCATATAGCTGGGATCAAACTGGAATGGCATGGTGATCAAAAAAACGATGGATTTAGGCCCAGATCTCTGTACTGGGGCGAATGTATGACATTGTTCTGCATTCTGTCCATCAACTGTTGTTTTTGCATTTGTCACCCCGAGTGGTACGGGTATGCCCAGACGTGGGTCCCGTGCTCTCCATGCCACTGAAATTAAGCTATCCTGGCTGAAGAGGGGTGAAACCCCGAAATCGGTCCTAGGATGCTTGTTTCCAGTCCAGGGAGGACCTCGCTTGGCAGTTCGGGCTGGACTGTTCCCATGAGGCACAGGGTCAAGACTGATTTGCATATAGCTGGGTTCAAACTGGAATGGCATGGTGAGCAAAAAAACGATGGATTTAGGCCCAGATCTCTGTACTGGGGTGAATGTATGACATTGTTCTGCATTCTGTCCATCAACTGTTGTTTTTACATTTTATACATAAAAAGAGGATCGCAATGAATATACATAGAACTGTTAACAGTTTCCAGCCCCAGGTTGTAATCATTGTCCAAAGCCAGCTAGTCCAAGTCCAAATTCCTGAATCCTGATGGATTTCAGTGGCTATTTTATGCAGCTTAGAAATTGCTTCGAAAACTGAAGGGGCATGGTCAGGGACATAGACACAACAACTGCTCCCAATGATGCGGCATCCGGTTTTGGAGTACCACATTTCTCGCAATTTGTAGTTCTTCTGTGATGTTCCCAAGTGCCATATCTGTCTGATTGGTTACAGCCTCTACAACACGTGTCAAGCGCCTGATCTTTCTGCTGTTTAAGGCAGCACCAACAAAGAAGAACAGTCCCAAATTGAAGTCAACATACTGTTGCAATGCAGTGTCAGTTTGATCCACCACATCATGATTTATTGTCCTCTTAAATCTGTTTTTAGAAATGTCATTAAACAGTTTATAGTCTTTATGATAGGATGCAGGTGCCAAAAACACAAGTGGTAGCAAAAAGGACACAAAACAAGTTCCAGTCCAACCAATGGGTAAATGAAATAGGTGTTATGTGATGATGTAAAACTGCTGCTATTTACTCCAGTAATATGTAACACCAAAGTACAATCACTTTTCCCCACAGGAATACTACCAACACTGTTTACACACATGTCTGCTCGAGCTCTAGTAACAGCTATAACAAAAGGTCCATTACCCTTGGCAGTTGAAGTGTTTGGGAAAACATAATGTGTGGAGGAATTTCCTCGGCAATACTCTTCCATTTCCCACACAGTTCCTTTAGCTTGTGGATCTCCTTCCTCATCAGGGTAACGGGCTCTATTTAGCTGAAAATTCAGTCTACCTACGCCAAAGTCAGTGATGTTAGCAATATGAGTAGCCCATAGCAGCGCAAACAAGGCTCTGCAGGAGCCGTTTTGTGAAAATGGAAGAGCAATAAAAGGTATTCCTCCCTTTTTCTGATGAGCTGGCATCATTCCACACACCCAACAGTTGGTAATTGTAGGAAGGTGGAATCTGACTAATGGTTGCCCCCAACTTTTTGCCTGGTATTTGAGTGGTTTTTGACTAGTCTGGCTGGGATCCTGCTATCCAGGACCCCAGCCTATCTGCTTTCTCCCTAAAACTAATGTGAAGTACCCTAGGTACAAACCAATTGGATGCTGAGGGTGCCCTGACAGTCCCTTGTAGATGGTACCCTAGGTACCCAGGGCATGGGTCCCTCAGTAGGCCTACCAGGGCTGCAGCACTTATTGTGCCACCCTGGGACAGCCACACAAACTGACACCACCAGACCACTACTGTAGTCTGGGTAAGGTGGTGCTAGCACCCCTTACAGGGATATAGGTAGCCTATATCCCACCCCATTACACCACATGTACTCTCATGGGTCACCCCTATGGCGGCCTTGCTAATCCTACAAGGCAGGGTGCTGAGGTATGTGTGAGGGGGGACCCCTACATGAGTAGGACCTCCCTGCAACCTTCGTAAAATCATTGCTGGGTTGTTTGTAGTGTAGCCATACCATATACTCTTAACCGCATTATAAGTCTATCGCGATAGCGTGATAACTTGAGAATGGCTACACAGAACCATATCGTGTTTGGTGTCAAACATGTAGGAATCATACCCCCAGTTCAGCCATGGGCATGAGGGTACGATTCCCCCCTGCTAGAGGGGCGATATGGGAAAAGCGGCAGAATTGAGACACCAATTTAAAAGTGCACATGTAGTACACAATGGCTACTACCCGCCACCCACACGACTCTGGCTGGCTGTTGCTGGGGAAAACCCCAGCCTCGCCAGCTGGACAATAGGGCTCCTGTGGCAGGGAGGTGCTAGCATCTCCCCAGACAGGATAATGTGGATTTGAACAGGGTGGGTGCACCAAATGTCCTTTCAGAGTTGCACGTAGGCAGCTGCAGAGCCCTCATTCTGCATACACCGCTTGGAACCGGTTCAGGGGTATCCTGATAGTGGGCTCCTCAAAAGCTTAAGTCTAAAGTTTTAACTTTGTACTCCTGCTAGAAGTGACTTTAATCTGTGTAATTTCTACCGCGACATTCTCCATAGACTATAATAGAGATCCCGATAGCAGCTATTTCCACTGCACGCGCCTCCCGTGGGTCCCCTTCCTCATAACCTGGGGTGGATTCTTAAGGGGCCAGCGATCCTAAATGCCATAGGCATATCTGTAGAATTGTCGTGGTTCTTATACCACTTTTTTGATATATGGTTTGGTCCCCCCCTGGGGCCCTGTGATTCCTGTGCTATTTATTGTGTTTATAAATGCTTGTTTGAATTGTAACTTTGCCACTAGCCTCATAAAGAGACTGTGGGATTCTGTCTAGAATAAATACATATATTTTATATATATACCTGTGTGGGCTACTCTTTCATTTAGTTATTCAAGAGGTTATTATGGTAAAACAATAAGCTTAACACTCCTTCAAGACTTAGCCTGAAGGCTGCTCTCCACAGCTACCACTAGGATAGCTTTCTTTAAAGGTTGTCTTAAACCTATCATCAATAAGAGTCGAATTGGACTGGTGCAAGGTGTCCCTATAACTAGGAGACAGCATATGCCAGGCCAACTTCTCACATTGGTGTGCAGCGGTTGGATTCAAGCTTGCCATTGTTTTACCAGATAACAAATTGAATTTCTAAAGTGAAAGCCACTTGGTACCAAAGGTACATATAAATTCAAGCTTAGAATACAATAAGTTCTACTGAACTTAGGAGTTGTGTGTAGAGGGTTTAGCACACCTTGACTACAACTCAAGAAAGGGTTTAGTAGGCCACACCTAGAGTAGGTAGATACACCACTATCACTACACTAGAAATGTCTTTAGGTTCAGGTGCACATAAGGCTCTGGAAGGACCCCAAAGGGTTCCAGTCGACAAATATGATCATCTCTCCTTTGCTGATCTTAGGGAGATGTGTACCGTTAGGAAACTTAAGACAAACAAAGGTGCCAATACTCACCGCCTCAGGGAGATCCTGCTCATAGCAGACTTTAAGCAGACTTTAGGGTCTGATGGGGTAGATAGGTTGGGTGGGCACCCCTCAGAAGAGGACCCTCCTAGAGAGGACTCTGATGAGGACCAGGAGGAGGATGATGATCCTGACCTGGAAGAACCAGACCACTCACAACATGGAGGTGATGGCCCAAAAGGCACTCTCTCCATCCCTAAAGGGAGAGTGGTGGATCCAAGTAGAAGGAACGGATCCCCCTCAGTGGGGTCCAACCATTCTAGGAGATCCAAAAGGACCTCTGCCTCTCCTCAGAGGAGAGAATCCTCCCAAGAGAGGAAATGCAGACTGATCCAGTTTGAGCAGGCAAAGCTACAGCTCAGGAGAGATCAGTTAGCATTAGACAGGGAGTCCCTGGAGCTTCAGAAAGCTTCAAGGAGATGGGGTCTAGAGACCCCTGGTGGCAGTGATGAAACCCCTAGAGTTAGAGAGAAAGTCCCTGACAATAGGAACCTCCACAAGATTGTGCCCCCCTATAAGACAGGGGATGATATCCACAAATGGATCTCTGCTCTTGAGAGGGCCTGTAAAGTACAAAGGGTCCCAGTAGAGCAGTGGGCAGCAATCCTGTGGCACTCCTTTGCAGACAAAGGTAGAGACAAGCTCCTCTCTGTAAGAGAAGAGGATGCTGATGATTACTATATCTTGAGAGATGCTTTAATAGATGGGTTTGGCTTAACTACTGATCAATACAGACTTAAGTTCAGAGACACCCAAAAAGCACAGGATCAAGATTGGGTAGACTTTGTTGATTGTGCTACCAAGGCATTGGAAGGTTGGTTAAATGGCAGTAAAGTTAATGATTACAAAGGATTGTACAATCTCATAATGAGGGAGCAGATTCTTAATAATTATCATAACCAACTCTTACACCAGCACCTGGTGGACTCTGATCTGACCTCTCCCCAAGAATTGGGAAAGAAGGCAGACAAATGGGTCAGAACCAGGATCAGGCCCAAGAACCAAGGTGGTGACCAGAAGAAAGATTCTACCAAGCCCAAAGAGAAAGGTGGGGACAATAAAACAGAAACGTCCTCTGAAGGGCCCCAAAAACCCAGTGCTGGGGGTGGGTCCCAAAATACTTCCTCTTCTAACAAGAAACCATATTGCCATGTGTGTAAGCAACCTGGCCACTGGAAAACTGACTCCAGCTGTCCAAAGAATGGCAAGAAAGAAAATGTTCCTCCCATTGCAGCTCCAACACCTCCTGTTACTACTAGTAGTAATCCCCCAGGTGGTGGGAGTGCACCCAAAAATTTAGTTGGGCTTTCTTGGGGAACTCAGGTGGACTCTGGCCTAACCAGGTCCCCTACACAAGCAACTCTAGTCTGTGATGGTGGCATGGGGTTTGCCAACTTTACCATGGATCCCAATATCTTGGGCAGGTACAGACAAGAGCCCATGATCAATGGTCAGAAGGCTGTGGCCTACAAGGACACAGGGGCCAGTGTCACCATGGTGACCAAGAGGCTAGTGCCCCTAGAACAGCTTTTACCTGGGTTTAGCTACCAGGTGACCAATATAGATGGAATTAGGACAGACCATCTCATGGCGGTGGTAAATTTCAGCTGTGGAGGGGTCACTGGCCCAAAGAGAGTGGCAGTGTCCCCAACCTTGCCTGTAGATTGTCTACTGGGGAATGATCTGGAAATCTCAGCCTGGGCTGAGGTAGATCACAAGGCCCACTTGAAAATGGTAGGCCTCCCTGAAAGAGTGGATGAGAACTTAAAGGCCTCACCTCCACCCCAGGAGAAAGTAAAAAGAGTGAAGCCTGAAACTATGGATCACTCTACCTAAACAGAGAGCATAGTGGGGGAGAGGAACAGTCCTCCCCCCACCAGACTAAAGGTAAGGGTCACGTTTCTCAGGGAACTGATCCTGCCCCTTGTGAAGTAACTGCCCCAGAAGTGGACAGGCCTGGCCTGGCCACCTCTCTGATGGCAGGGGATCCTTCCAAGGTGGTACCCAGACTGGAGCAGGTACCCTGCCCCTCTCTACCCTGCCTCAGTCAGCCCAGGGCTGCAGAGGTCAGGGAGGTCAGTGGACCCTTAGTGGGCCCCTGCCCAGAGGAACCCCCTCATCAGCAGATTAGGGACACCCAGCAGAATAGTTTTAGCCAGGTGAATATTCCTATACAAACGGAGGGATCCCCCTTACCCCTAGGTATAGGTACCCCTCACATGGATGTTGTTGGGCACAGGGAAACCTGGGGCATAGTTGCCCCAAACCTTCCAGTGTCCTCCACTATTCCAACCAAAGGGATCCAACCCCCAGCTGTAGGCAGCCAGAGGTTGACCCTTAGGGCCAGATATGACACAGTCATGGGCAGAAAGGCTTCCATGGTGACCAGTGACCTGAGGAGGTTGAGACCACCCCAAATAGGGCCTCACTTCCAGACTCAGACACCCCACCAGCCCACCTCTGTACCAAAAACTAATACAGGTAATTCCCCTAGACTTTGGAGAAACTCTAAAACCCCTTGCGGTAGGATTTCCCAAGTGGACCATGAGACAGGGAGCAACCATGCTAGTGCAGGTTCTTCCTTATATGGCCACTCAGGAAATAAAGGCTTATCTGGACAAGGTTAGCCTTATCTCCTTTAGTTTGGGGGGGGGGTTATGTAGGAAGGTGGAATCTGACTAATGGTTGCCCCCAACTTTTTGCCTGGTATTTGAGTGGTTTTTGACTAGTCTGGCTGGGATCCTGCTATCCAGGACCCCAGCCTATCTGCTTTCTCCCTAAAACTAATGTGAAGTACCCTATGTACAAACCAATTGGATGCTGAGGGTGCCCTGACATTCCCTTGTAGATGGTACCCTAGATACCCAGGGCATGGGTCCCTCAGTAGGCCTACCAGGGCTGCAGCACTTATTGTGCCACCCTGGGACAGCCACACAAACTGACACCACCAGACCACTACTGTAGTCTGGGAAAGGTGGTGCTAGCACCCCTTACAGGGATATAGGTAGCCTATATCCCACCCCATTACACCACATGTACTCTCATGGGTCACCCCTATGGCAGGCCTTGCTAATCCTACAAGGCAGGGTGCTGAGGTATGTGTGAGGGGAGACCCCTACATGAGTAGGACCTCCCTGCAACCTTCGTAAAATCATTGCTGGGTTGTTTGTAGTGTAGCCATACCATATACTCTTAACCGCATTATAAGTCTATCGCGATAGCGTGATAACTTGAGAATGGCTACACAGAACCATATTGTGTTTGGTGTCAAACATGTAGGAATCATACCCCCAGTCCAGCCATGGGCATGAGGGTACGATTCCCCCCTGCTAGAGGGGCGATATGGGAAAAGCGGCAGAATTGAGACACCAATTTAAAAGTGCACATGTAGTACAAAATGGCTACTACCCACACGACTCTGGCTGGCTGTTGCTGGGGAAAACCCCAGCCTCGCCAGCTGGACAATAGGGCTCCTGTGGCAGGGAGGTGCTAGCATCTCCCCAGACAGGATAATGTGGATTGGAACAGGGTGGGTGCACCAAATGTCCTTTCAGAGTTGCATGTAGGCAGCTGCAGAGCCCTCATTCTGAATACACCGCTTGGAACCGGTTCAGGGGCATCCTACCCCTCGCCCAGGCGGGAAACACACAAAGGGGAGAGGGTGTAGCCACCCTTTCCCGCCTCACCACTCATTGGTGGACACTACTCTGGACACTCCCCTAATCTTGGGGATAAAGGTGAATAACGTGGCCCCAGAGCCTCAGATTAATCTTGAACTTTACTGTCTTGACCTTCGACTTGCTGCTGCCCAGCTGACGGAAGAAATCTCCCTTGGGATAAAGGAGTTATCCCCCTGCTTGGCAGGCACCTGAACCACTGCAAGTGACCCGGTTGGAACCTCGCTGCTCCTACGGACTTCGACGACTTCCAGCACCCTTGAGGTGGGTTTCCAGCGCATCCCAGAGGCCAGTGAGTGTGCTCAACGAGTTTGGGCACCATGGACCGCGTGGGTGCCGAGATCCCTAATACCCCAGGACACCGGCCACCTCTTGCGTAGCACACAACCCTGACCAGTGGGGAAGTTGTGCTTTGGCCCGTTTTCGAGCCAACCACTCTACAGCAATTGTGACAAAGACCAGCGCCCTAGCCCCCTCCGGTGGCTCGTGGGTGCCCTTTTACGCACTCCAAATTGCCGCCTCCCGCGGTCCCTTGTCTCTCGACTTGTGGGCCCTAGCGGAGGTCTATTTCGACAATCAAGAGTTCCCCTGGTTGTTCCAGGCCTGCTCTACAGTCTCTCCAAAGGAGACCTCTCCCAGACCTCGTGGGTCTACACTGTAGCCCATTTGTTTATTCTTCGTGGGTTGCGGTTGCGAAGGCTTAGTGGATCCAATCCGGACACTAACACAGTCGCCCTCCGGAAGCTGGCCTTCCTTGAAGCCTCCCGGAGCCCGTGGCTGCAGATCCAAGCTACACCACTTCGCACCTGAAGCACCCGACATCGATGGGCTCTTTGCTTTGAGCCTCCTGGTCACTTTGCCGTGACCCATACTCTGTCCCCTCTGCTTTCAGGTTCTTCTCTACAATCTTCACATCTTTGATCTTCACGGCATCATCGACGCTTTTGGCTAGCAGCACTTTTGAACATTTTCCTATAGAAAATCAGCCCGCGACCCGACACCAGAATCGACCTATGCACCCGGCTTCCCTGGGGCAGGTAACAGTGGTACCTCAGTACTCTCGTGGTAGTGGGCTCCTCAAAAGCTTAAGTCTAAAGTTTTAACTTTGTACTCCTGCTAGAAGTAACTTTAATCTGTGTAATTTCAACCGCAACATTCTCCATAGACTATAATAGAGATCCCGATAGCAGCTATTCCACTACACGCGCCTCCCGTGGGTCCCCTTCCTCATAACCTGGGGTGGATTCTTAAGGGGCCAGCGATCCTAAATGCCATAGGCATTGTCTGTAGAATTGTCGTGGTTCTTATACCACTTTTTTGATATATGGTTTGGTCCCCCCCCCCTGGGGCCCTGTGATTCCTGTGCTATTTATTGTGTTTATAAATGCTTGTTTGAATTGTAACTTTGCCACTAGCCTCATAAAGAGACTGTGGGATTCTGTCTAGAATAAATACATATATTTTATATATATACCTGTGTGGGCTACTCTTTCATTTGGTTATTCAAGAGGTTATTATGGTAAAACAATAAGCTTAACACTCCTTCAAGACTTAGCCTGAAGGCTGCTCTCCACACCTACCACTAGGATAGCTTTCTTTAAAGGTTGTCTTAAACCTATCATCAATAAGAGTCGAATTGGACTGGTGCAAGGTGTCCCTATAACTAGGAGACAGCATATGCCAGGCCAACTTCTCACAGTAATGTTCGTAGCATTATGGGTGTGATGTAACATTTGAATGAACGTATTGTTGAGATAAGACTGTCTATGTTTCTGCTCATGATAAGGGAGGGTGAAGTAGTGGTGCTCAATGGGGACAGGAGTAGTATCAGTCAGTAGATTTTGAGCAGGCGTTACTCCCTCTATAACCCATGTTATCGTAGCAATGATGATAACAATGGAAGTAAGTCCAACAATAAACATGATCTTTCTGTCACAGACTCTTGTAGCAGTTGACCTCTTCTCTGCAGACATATTCACCTCGATGTTGAAAGACAAAACAGATGGAGGCCTTAGGTCCTGGGCAGCCGTTTCTTCACTGAGGGTTGAGACGGGTATCACTACAAGGGTCCCCCCCTTTGTAGCTCAGCCTTTCACTAACCCAGGACGGTGACTCAACCAGTCTTTTTCAGCAATGAAGTTTCTCTTTTCCGGGGTCGCAGCTGATATCTAGATGCACCAGGGATCGTATGGTCCGGGAAGACTTCCTCAGGTTCTGCAGGTGACGCAGTTTGGCCTCTCTCCGTGTCCAGGATGTCGCGGTGATCTTTCAGTGCAGCAGTTTCCACCAAGGTGGACGGCACCCTCTTGCAATGGGTGGGAGTTCTTCCGATTGGTCACTCGGACTACAGTTCTGGTGGCCAGGAGAACTTGCTCAGGTCCCCGCCACCTCGGTTCCAGGCTGCTCGACCTCTGGAACACTTTCACCATCACCTGGTCACCGGGCCACAGATCATGACCATCACCTTGCGACCTGTCAGGAAGAGCTTCTCGAACCTGTTGATGAATAGAAAGCAAGCTGTCAGTCAACTGAGACAAGTAGTCGCTCATCAACACATAAGGTACATCATGTATAGGGCGTGGCTTATGAATCTCCCAAATGTTCATTGGCCTCCCGTTTACCACCTCGTACGGTGTGAGGCCAGATCGTGAATGTGGTACCAATCTAATGGATAGCAGTACCGATGGCAGTGCATCAGGCCATTTCCGAGATATGGAAGCCTGTATTTTGGCCAATTTAAGCTTAAGGGTAGAATTGTATCGTTCCACTAGCCCTGCTGATTGTAGGTGAAAAGCAGCATGGAACTTCTGCTTAGTTCCCAATCCTTTCAAGACATACTCAACAACTTGCCCAATGAAATGGGGTCCGTTGTCACTCCACAAAACTCGGCAAAAGTGAATGTGGGGAAAAACTCCTTTAGGAGCACCTTTGCTGTAGTAAGAGCTGTATTACTTTTCATAGCCTATGCCTCTATCCATTTACTAAAGGCACATACCACTGCTAGGACATATTTCAGATTATTACAGCGTTCAAGCTGGATATAATCCATTTGCAGTACCTCAAAAGGTGCAGTTGGTGTTGCAAATCCTCCTGTGGGACTTTGTGTTCCCTTTCCAGGATTATACTGAAGACAAATCATACAAGACTGGGCTATCTTTTTAGCTGTGCCGACAATATCTGGATGATCCCAAACTTGCGTAAGTAACTTTGCTATTGAGGATGCTCCAACATGTGCCGGCCCATGTGACGTGTGAATCATGGGGTGTAAATAGGCTGTGGGTAATCTCCACTTAGTCATTTCTTTATTCCTCCAACAGCCCTCATCATCCAATGTTCCCTCCTTAGACCATTGGTCTAATTCATCAGCAGAGGCAGATCGCTGCCTGTCCAGCACTTCTTGCCTGTCATCATGCCAACGTTCAGCCTGTGACTTAACCACATACATAGATGTAGTACTTCGCTGCATTGCAGTCTCATGGGATGTGTGATCCGCAAAGTCATTACCCAGTCCTATTTTATCTGTCACTTTCTTGTGTGCGTTACACTTAACAATCGCTACTTTCTTAGGCTATGTCAAGGCAGTAAGGAGATAATGTACTAATTCCCCATGCACTATTTGTATCCCATATGACGTAAGGAAGCTTCTTTCCTTCCAAAGTAGCCCAAAATCATGAGCCACTCCAAAAGCATTTTGGCAATCGGTGTTGATGTTAACGAGCAAATCAGTACTAAGCTCACATGCTCTTGTTAGTGCTATCAACTCAGCTGCCTGAGCTGACTTCTGTGGGATGCGGGCTGTCTCAACTACTGTCTGAAGTGTTGTAATTGCGTATGCAGCTGATGTTGTGCCATCGGGCAATTTCAAGCCGGACCCATCAACCCACAATTCCCCATCAACACTAGAAAGGGGAGTATCTTGTAAGTCAACACAACCCTTTGTTTGGGAAATACAGTCATGCCACTCTTGTGACTGGGACTGAGTAGCTGGGAATGGCAATAGTGTAGCGGGGTTTAAAGTCAAACATCTTTTCAATGTAATATGAGGGGCCAAAAGTGTCAATTCATAGCCTGTCAAGCGAGACTAGTCAAATACTGTGTTTTCGTCTGGTTTAACAGGGCGTCAACTGCATGGGGTACTAACACAAGCAATCTATGTGACAAGACTATTCCCTCACTCTGACGTATGGACACAGCTGTCGCCGCTACCGCACGAAAACACCCAGGCAACGCACGGCGACTGGTTCAAGTACAGCTGAGAAATATGCACAAGGATGCTGCTTATCACTATGTGTCTGTACTAAAACTGAGAGGGCACAACCATCCCTCTCATGTACATACAGTGTAAAGGGCTTAGTGTAGTCTGGAGTTCCTAATACTGGTGCAGAGCAAAAAGCTTGACGTAACTGTTGGAAGGCATTCTGACATTAAGTAGTCCATGGGAGGGGCATCGGAGTGTCCTTAGTCAAAAGGGCTAACAAGGGCTTGACAATGTAGGAAAAGTTAGGGATCTACTGCCTACAGAAAGAAGTAGGCCAATCACTGCACAAACAGCCTTCTGAGTACAGGGCACAAGCGTGTCTAAAATAGCTTGAATGCGGTCTGGTGGGAGAGCACGTCCCTCCTTAGACAGGAGGTGACCTAAATAGGTAACCTGCTGTCTACAATATTGACATTTCTTCCGAGAGACCTTGTGATGATGAGATGCAAGGAATGAGAGCAATAACAGTGTTCCTTCTTCGCACTGTTCAGGGGTATCAGCAGCCAACATAATGTCATCGAGATATTGAATGAGAGCCACCCCTTTTGGTACAGGAAAAGCATCAAGCTGTCTCTTCAATGCCTGGCTATAGATGCTAGGATTCTCTGTATACCCTTGTGGAGCTCTACAAAATCTGAAGGATCGATTATTCAAAGTGAAGCCGAACAAATAAAGGCTGTCAGGATGAATAGGTATCGAGAAAAATGTGTTTTTCAAGTCAATGACTCTAAATGTGGTTGCAGTAGGAGGAATCATAGTAAGAAGTGTCGTGATGTCAGAGACTTCTGGGTATTGGGGCACTACTATCTTATTGACCTCTCGTAGGTCAATGATAAATCTATAGACTTTAGAATCAGTGTCCTTTTTCAAAATAGGAAGAATAGGGCTATTACAGGTATTGTAGGGGACTTCTTCCACAACCCCTACTCTGATCAAATCCTGAACAATGTGTATCAATGCTTCTTCACCTTCCAGAGATATTTTATATTGGGGCAATCGCGGCAATGAGGCCCCTTCCTTCACTTGAATATGGACTGGCGGGATAAATATTTGTCCTACATCAGTATCTGATGTAGCCCACAAGGTACTAGGCAGTGGCGGCTGGTGACATTTGAAACTGGTGTGGCGTAAAACAATTGTCGTACTTCACTGTGGCGAGCGAGCCTGAACCACCTACGTCTATACTCTTTTTTTCAAAGAATTAGGGGAAAAGCAAACAATATTTATAGTGACCTAGAAACATAACTACTAAATTGAGAGCAGACAACAAGAAACAAAAAAACAGTATCAATTGAAAAAATCCAGAGATGTGTTGACTGAGAAGCAAACATCGCCTGTAAGAGGCCAGATTATCGAATAATTCATTCACTCCTGGGGAAATCTTAAAGGGGCCAGCCAGTGAATGATGTCATGTATCTCAAAAGCCAAACAAACGTAATCGAGCAAAGGGGCATTCTAGAATGTATGTTATTGGTGACTGGGGAAAGTGTACTGTTTATCTTGGCTACACTTGATGTCCCCTCTACGTTTATGAATCCATGTGCTAGACTAGTACCTTATGCAATCCTGTTTTCCCTTTGTTCCCTGTTTTCCCTTTGCACCCTGGGACTCGTAGTCCCGAAGTTATAACCGGCTAGCATCTGTGATACCTCAGGCCACACATGGGAGAGATCACGTGACTCGCGTGTCACATGAGTGAGCACCCAGCAGGTAGTTAAAAGCTCTTGTAAAGGTTGGGCCTGCCATTACTGTCTCCCAACCCCCCTCCCAGTGGAGACTATGGTCCCTTCCAGGAGGACCGCTGGCCCTGACGTGAGCTAATGAGCAGCCTCTGCCTCAGCCGGTGTTAATGGCATGTGCTAGCTGATCACTTCACGCCAGGAATGTGAGAACCTTCAGACCCAGGAGTGTGAAAAGATACTTCCACGGCTCATCGGACTAGATAGACTCTGGGGTGACCTGCAGCCCTCAGCAGCTGCTGCACTTTCTACATCTCTGTGATAGTGGGCTAACTGGAATTGGTGTTTAACTTATAGGGTTCTGTCGGGAGGCCGGGGGCCCGGTGCCCTGTAAAAGTCAGTCTATGAGCGCGGCTGGGGAGGAGCTGCTGGGATTTCTGATGCATGGAGTATGGGTTGGTCTTGTAAGATAGCTCCTCAATGTAAGCGATAATTGGTAGAGATCTCTGTGCAACGTACAGGTCGCAGCTTCAGATCCTGTGATTGGCAGCTCAGGCCTACATCCTCCCGAGTACCATACTGTCATTGGTAACTGTGAAGTTTTTATTAGCAATTGTTCTGTAGGCGTTATAGTAAACCAGTTTAAATTACAGGTGGGCTAAATTCTGTCTTCCATCTTTAAGAGGTTGAGTGAATTTAGAACTATGCAGTACATCACATGAATATTTTGTAGGGTCCAAGCTCTACATGTAGGCCCATTTTTTTGCATTCAGTGGACGCACAACATGCTTGTTCCCGGCTCCCTCCACCCATGCCATCCTAACGCGTGTGAACAGGTGTTGTGTCTTCAGAGCCCGACCCGTGAAATCTCTGCATCCCCACTGCCCCGCCATAAATAAACACCATTACGAGAGGACAGGACATCGAGTCTGTTTGGAGGGGGCACTAGACAGCTATGGTTAGGGATTAATAACGAGCCCCTTTATGGGGCAAAATAAGCGCATCGAAGTCGGTTCAGTGAGGTTTTAGGCAGCTGTTCTTAGGCCGTAAGATCTTACCTACTGGAAATGTTCTGCTTTGCGAGCTGTGTGTGGCCTCAGAGAAGACCCCCCCTTCTCTTTACCACCCACCCCCCACCCCCATGTGTGTTAAACGCGCCCCTTCCCCAATCATTTGATCTGAGCTTGTCTGTGTTTCATGGACATAAAAGGCCGCCGAGTTCTAAAGTTTTGAAGGTGTAGAGAACGTTCTCGGATGTAGCGCCATTCCCCACTGCACTCGGCGAGGCACATCATTATATTCTCGTCCAGGTTTCCTCTTCTGTGGGGGTGAGGAGGCACTAGGATGTTGCACGCCGGCCCCAGGCGCTTCCTGCTCCCTGGCTATTTAAACGCCTAGTCTGCTTCTACCTTTAAGTTTTTGCAAAGACATTTTATCTTTAACTCTCCTGGCCGAATGATGGGCGGGTGGGGTGGTGGGGGTGGAAATGGGGTCACCGCGGGGGGATTGGGGGAGGCGGGAGCGGTTTGTTTAATTTAAAAAAAACATTACATAAAACTTACCGTCCCGCTTCTGGATGGGTCCCGGGTCCCGGCTCCCGCCGTCCTGCGTTTTAACTGCCTGCAGCTCTCGTCATCAGCAAAGGCAGCGTCCCTCCCTCCCCTCCAGGCTCCACCAATCATAACGGGTGAGGCGCATTGGAGCGCGCCCCTCCCGGGCCATTTTCTCTATGTAGGCTGCTGCTTGCAGCCTACATAGAGAAAAAGGGAGAGTGGACGGTCCTGCTCCAGGGCAGGGGGGGAGCGGCTTGCCCACTGTTGTGCATACTGACTGTTTCGTCGGCCCTGGGGCCGACCAAACAGTCAGTCTGCACAACAGTGGGCAAGCCACTCCCCCCTGACCTGGAGCAGGACCGCCCACCCCCAACCAGGCACTTCTGATTTCTCGCCGTGCGAGAAGGCAGAAACATAACATGGTAGTTATTATTACGATTTATGTTTCTGCCTTCTCGCACTGCGAGAAAGCAGTGGGGCAACGCCCCCACGCCCCAATGGGGGAGCCGCCACTGGTACTAGGTAGCGATGCCAGAGCAATATCTTCTTTAATAAGGCAAGACCTCTCATCCATTGGATAGTTGTCATTTAAAATAACACGCACACCTTCTGGAAAACAACGTATTGTAGCACGAAAAGGTTTAAGCATATCGATACCTACAATGTTGTCTGGTGTATTAGGGGAAAGCAAAAATAGACATGATGCAGTGAATTTATCAAGACTGAATGCAAGTGGTTGTGACAGTGGGCCAAGGGAAGGTATCCCATCGAATCCTATCGATGTTATCGTTGTGCCAGACTGGGGAGCCCTGGGAACCAATTGTTTAGACAGAGCACTACGAGTAGCTCCTGTATCTACCAGAAACTGATCAGTAGAACCCAAGACGTTTGCATCGACATAGGGACCCCTCTGATCTACTGGGACCTCAACTGGTTTCTTACCCCATCCTAGGCATTCCTATGCATAATCCGAATCCTTAGGACCATCAGTCGGAAAATCAGACATTTGATATTGGTTGCGCCTATCAAAAGTATTGAAATAATTTTGATTGTGCTCAACTGCCTCAAATCTAGTACGGTTATCCATGCCTCCCCTATTTCCTGAGTTCCCGGGGCGGCCTCTCATGTTTCCTCTACCCTGCTTCTACTTCTGACCTTGCAAAAGAGGGCACGCAAAACGCCAATGTCCAGTCTCCTTACAATAAGCACACTGATCAGAAGACAGAGGTGCTCGAGGGAAAGGGGGTGGACCAGGGCGATACATCGCACAACTGCCTGTACCACCACCTCTAAATGAGGGACCATAGACCTGAGCCAACATAACTTTTGTTTTTAAATCTTTAACCTTTTTATCCTCTTTGCCTTTTGCTTCTAATTCCTGACACTCGTAATAATGAGCCATAGTTAAAAGGGAGACGGGGTGGACGTAGTCCATGAACTCTCGCTGGCCTTTAGACGATTAGCTATTTCTTGCAACATGTTAGCAACAAATTTGTCTACCTGTGTCATCTGTCAATGACTGGCCACTAAAGTCATGGAATGTCTCTTCGAATCGTGTAAAGAAATCAGAAATGGACTCATCTGCTTTCTGCTTACTGGACGCTAATGTAGTCCAATCTATTTTCTTAGGGGGTATAAGAGTTTTCAACTTAATTACAATAGCTTAGGAAGATCTAATATCACCTGTTGCGGTTTCTGCGCAGGCTCTCTAGCAGTATCTGTTTCCTCTAAATGCACCCAAGTATCACCATAAGCTACATTATCATCTACCTTCCGAATTGATCTCCACATATCAGGGGGTAAAATAAGTCCAAAGAAAATGTCAATATCAGGTGCAAGAACTAATAGCTCCTTCTACTTCTTCATAAACAGCGGCTGGATTTTTGCGCGGATCAGGCAAAGCAGCTTTAAGAGCCATAACATCTGCTCTACTCCAAGGGGTATAGACCCAATTATAAAGAAAATAACCGTTTGCATTATCTGAAGTTTTATTGTCACTTGTCCCCGTTCCCTTTGGGGGAACATACAAAGGCGCAGCTTCACGCATTGGTTTTACAGTAACTACAGAATTACTAATGTCTGTATCTGTCCCTGTAGCTCCTTCTTGTTGCGCTGGGAGCTGAACTGTTTGCTCAGCTGTAGCTTTAGCAGCTGCCTTTTTAGATCGGAAATTTGTAAAGAGGAAAAAGGTGCCATCCCTTAACTGTTTATAATCAGAATTTATATCAGCAGGCTCTAGATCATCAGAATGTTTTCTAAAACTGGTTATTTCTTCACAAGTGAACGTTTCTAGAAAATGTAACTGCTCTAGATCTGACCATTGCTGAACTATTGCTAGAATTTCTGGAGCGGAGGCATTCCCATATGCTGCCTTACGGGCAGCGGATCTAAAAGTGGCCTTATTCTCAGTGGTTAAAGTAGAGCGAGTTGTTTGCCCAGTTTGCTTATCGTCATCTTTTTCATCTGAAGAAAAATGCTCTTCATCAGAACCTTCTTTCTCAGGGGCGCTAGGGAATTTATATGGGGGTAGGGGTCTATCTAACAAAATAGAATCATCTTGAGGTCTCTTAAGGATGGGATAAATGGGGCGCCTAACAGGCTACTGGCCAGTTACCTCTAAATGACGCTCCCTATCTTCTTTCTCTTTCATTTCCTTAATTTCTTTTTTTTAAATTTCTAACGCGTTTGTATAAATAGTCTTGCGCTGTTCTTTTTCTGCTTTAGCTTCTTCTCTCCTCACTCTCTCATTTACCTCTTTCTTCCTCATTCGTTCACAATCAAACATATTTTGCCGACTCTTTCTCTTAAACAAACACTGCTCAACATACTGAATCTTCTTAACATCAAATGACCCATTTATGGCCATCGTAGACCAGGATACTTTTTTGCGTATTTGTTCGACAGTGTACTATACATAATGGAAGAAATGCCATATTTAATATGCATAAACCTATTAGGTGTCCCCTTTAGGGAAGCCGGCTAACTACTTTCCAAATCCATATTGGTACCTCCAAGACAGCAACACATTCTACGAAGTGTGCTAAAAGCAGGCATGCCAAAAATATTCTAGTAAATATAATATTATAGTTAAAGTAGTACTTATCCCAAATATAGTACCTATCACAAATACTTCAAAAAAGGGAAAAATCTCCTCATTACCTGCCTTTACTTATTGCAACAAGTGAATCAAACAAACAAAACCAGAATCTTGGCTAAGTAAATCCAAAACAAGAGTGTCACTTTAGCGACCTTACCAAACCAAAGTCTCCAACCTCCACCTGCCAAGCTCTGGGTCGACCCAATGGTCACTGAAAAAATGTACAACAAGGGAGATCTCAGTCGGGACCGGCCATCACCTGGAGGGTCAGATCGGGAAATCCGGAAAACACGTCGGTCTGCAAAGACAAACGGTCTCCTCGTGCAGGGTACCTCCTCAGTAGTTTCTTGTCCTCCATCAAGACCACACCCTCGAAATGCCACGTCTCCGATGAGCCCCACAAGTTGGGTGCCAATTTGTGGAAATTAGCCTTTTTAGGGGCCCACCGGTGCAGGGGTTCACCCTTATCTGTCCAAGGGTCCTTAAACCACCAAAGAAGAAATTGGCACTGAAGCTGAAATATCAAAGAATAAGTTTATTCATCACTCATGAGTGGGACTACATCACTACAGAGCCCTCAGGAACTGTATGAGGTAGTACATTGAAGTCACAGAACACAGGCCTTATATATGCTTTTTCTGCACTGTAAGCATTGAGACTCAAAGGGGAGGTACAGGCATATACAAGAATAGTTATTGACTAACATGGGCAGACAGGAATCACTTAGCCAGCAGAGTGGTAGGAGAAACCAAACTGCTTACATCAGTTAAATTAGCCTGACAGTTACACTCTAAGACAGGTGCATTCTAGCAGCTACAGGCCTTTCTGAGCATACATTGCTCTAGCTCAGTGCTGAAGGAGTTAACTATAGTTGATGACTCAAGCAGAATAGGAGAGCAGGCAACTGTAAAGACGGAAGAAGCACATGCCTAGCACGTGGCTAACTAAAATGGCTGCCACAATCAAAATGGCTTCAGCTCATGCTAACAGCGATCTCTGTCGATTCCCACATTATGACCTCTTGTGGGGAGACATACACTCTTATATTGAGTTCACTCTCATATTGAGTCCTTAGTTGTGGTTTAAAGTCTTCTCATTGAGCATATTATGCCATTTGCTTCACAAGAATTATGCTTTGTCTTTCAGCTTCACTGTTCTTGCCTCTTTTTTTTGTTCATGGGAATGTCTCTTGTGCTCTCAATAGCATTCTTATTCAGTTCAGGAATAAATAAACAAGTTACGGAGTGTTGCAAGCTTGAAATGAATAGCATCACAAAGAAAACAAGAATAGTGCAGTAACCTTGCTCTCTTTCCTTTGCTTTTCTTTCATTCCAGAGTTCCAGGTGCTGACACCTGCAGGCCGGAACCGGAGGCGAAACCGCTAATCCAGACGACTGCCAGAGCAGAAAGGATTGCCTCCGTTGCTCAACAGTAGGTCTTTCTTTGAGATGCCAGTATCGAGGGAATTCTGATTAGCCGCTCAAAGATGTCTGCGAGAGCGCAGATGCCGTGGGCCAGGCAGGACACTAGACGAGGGAGGAGGGTGGGTTCCGGGCTCCAGGGAGATAGTAGAGAGGTTCTTCTTGAAATTAATAAAGCCAAGCAACCAACTGGGGTTTAACTGGAATATCTGAGCTGTTTGACTGTACTGGAAGGGTACGTGGTTTATTATATTTCAACAATTCCATGTTCTAGGAAGGCACATGTTTAACAGTGATTCACAGTTTCCAGAAAGTACTTGATTGCATGCACGTAAATAATTGCCAACAAATGTAATAAGTGCTAGCACGTGAAACTATTAGAAGCAACTGACGCGGTAAATACTAAATGTGCACCTGACAGGAATAATAATTAACTAAGGAAACAAGCCTCAAATAAATACTAGGATATTTACAAGCATGTGCAGCAGACATGGGGCTTAGTACAAACATGAGGATAGTCACAAATATGTGGAGTATTACAATGATGAAGAAAATATGGAAATCTAGCACATGGCAATGATAGTTTATGCTAAGCTGTGTAAAAGCAGGGCAGTACTACATGGCTCTTGGTGCAATTAACTGTGGCACATATGGTGCATGCTGGTGTGCAAGAGTTAGTAATCATAACAGTTCCCTCCATAAAGAATGACCCACGGGGTTAGGTTTATGGGGGTTTCATGGATGGAAGTGTCGTACTAACCGAGGGGCATGGAGGTTCCCAGCAGGTTCCCATGATGGATCATCTGGACCGTAACCCCTCCAATTACGAATAATTAGAATAAATAGCCATTTACTCTCTTTGAGTCAAGGATTTTCTGTGTTTCGAATTGTAGATGACCATCAATTTTTAGAGGAGGAGGTGGTGGTAGGGGCCGGGTTTGAGCATGGTAAGGTCACAGCAGAGAGATGTAGAATACTGGGTGACAGGGCATGTCATTTGGTAATTGTAGTCTGACAGAGACATAGTTACTTATTTGTTTAATAGTATAAGGTCCTAGATATCATGGGCCCGATTCACAGAAGTAACTTAAGACAAAATCCTAAACTTACTACCATTTTGGTATTCACAGAAGGCACTTACTCATTTTGATATTCACAGAAGGCACTTACTCATTTCGGTATTCACAGAAGTTAGGAGTCCTAACTTTAGGACTCCTAAATGCCTTCTGTGAATACCGAAAGTCTTAAAATTAGGATTTTTCTCAGTTTAGTAGTAGTATAGTTAGGACTCCTAACTTTAGGACTCCTAAATGCCTTCTGTGAATACCGAAAGTCTTAAAATTAGGATTTTTCTCAATTTAGTAGTCCTAAGTTTAGATTTAGGACTACTAAATTGAGAAAAATCCTAATTATAAGACTTTCGGTATTCACAGAAGGCATTTAGGAGTCCTAAAGTTAGGAGTCCTAACTATACTACTACTAAACTGAGACAAATCCAAATTTTAAGGCTTTCGGTAGTCACAGAAGGCATTTAGGAGTCCTAAAGTTAGGAGTCCTAAACTTAGGACTACTAAATTGAGAAAAATCCTAATTTTAAGAATTTCGATATTCACAGAAGGCATTTAGGAGTCCTAAAGTTAGGAGTCCTAACTATACTACTACTAAACTGAGAAAAATCCTAATTTTAAGACTTTCGGTATTCACAGAAGGCATTTAGGAGTCC
Organism: Triturus cristatus; assembly: GCF_964204655.1. NCBI lineage: Eukaryota > Metazoa > Chordata > Amphibia > Caudata > Salamandridae > Triturus > Triturus cristatus. The sequence continues at coordinate 680,905,615 of NC_140592.1, forward strand.
TAAAGTTAGGACTCCTAACTTCTGTGAATACCGAAATGAGTAAGTGCCTTCTGTGAATACCAAAATGAGTAAGTGCCTTCTGTGAATACCAAAATGGTAGTAAGTTTAGGATTTTGTCTTAAGTTAGTTCTGTGAATCGGGCCCCATGGCTGGAATTTATGTGGTCCCTGATTTTGTAATTATTTAAATACAAACTAGCCTTGGAGTTCGCTCAGCAACGCCCTCCCATGCCCTTCCTTTGGCCCCTTCTGAATCTACCCCATTTAATTTACTGGCGTCTTTCATTCCTCCTAATGAAGAAGAACTAAAAATGCTTCTTCTGTCATGTAAGTCTGGATCACCACTTGACCCTTGCACCCCATATAATAAAACAAATAACTGAGGTTATTGGTCCTGTTTATACAAAGGTGTTTAATACCTTTGTTATGGAAACAAGCTAGTGTCATCCCTCTACTGAAGAAACCTTAAGCAGAAAGTAAGATTCTGTCTAATTTTCGACCCATATCTCTTCTCCGAGCAGCCGCCAAAATACAAGAAACTATAGTAAATAAACAACTTTCAGAGTTTTTAGAATTTAATCACCTCCTGCACACATCTCAGACAGGTTTTCAATCTCGACACAGTACCGGAACAACACTGCTGGAAGTCAATGGGTCACTAAAAATGTCCCTAGACTGTGTACACAATGTCGCACTTATTCTGTTGGACCTCTCAACAGCGTTCGACACTGTCCCCCATGACATCCTTTCCCAACGCCTATCTGATTGTGGAATCAGTGGTGCTGCACTTGATTGACCTTGTTCCTCTCTGAACGAGAACTAGCAATTTGTACGAAACCTCACCTCTCCAAGGCCAAACTTCTAAAATGCGGGATACCCCAGGGCTCTGCTATTAGCCCTACTCTGTTAGATGTGTACATGTCTCCTTTGGCCACTCTGGTTGAGACATTTGGTATTACAATAGTTTCATATGCTGAGGATACCCAGCTGGTATTTTCCTACAAGGGCAACTCAGAATCTCAAGTTGCATGAGAGCAGTCTTAGATTGGCTTAAAAAGAGCCAACTAAAATGCAACCCGAATAAAACAGAATTCATATTGTTAGGTCCTAACCGTGATCCTGGTTGGGATGGCGCCTGGCCAAAAAATGAACCTTCCCTCAATCTGGCAGCTAGAAACCTGCGAGTCATCTTCGATAATGACCTATCTTTTAAGGCCCAGATCCTATCAGTTTCTAGAAACTGTATGTGGATCCTTAAGGCTCTCAGGAAATTCCTTCCCCTTCTTCCCTGGGAGGCCCGCAAGACCGCAGTTCAAGCTTCGATCCTCTCTCGGCTGGACTATGCGAACGCCGTTACCTTGGTTTACCTGCATATTTTATCCAGCGACTACAAGTGGTCTAAAACATGACAGCATGCCTCCTCTTTAATTTGCAAAAAGGTACCTCCACTTCACCATACCTTACCCACCTGCACTGGCTATCTCTCAATAAAAGGATCATCTTTCAAGCACTGACTTTAGCACTCAGGGACCAGTATAACATCGGTCCCAGCTGTCTGAACAATATAATCACTGAGTACCAGCCCTGCAAAAATCTGCTTTACACTCAGGCCCACCACATAGTTTTCCCATTTAAAAAAAAAAGAAATGTAGTGGGACCACTTTTTTAGTATGCATTGCCAATATCTGGAACCACCTCCCCTTTTAACTCAGAAGCACAAAAACTGAATCCGTCTCCCGCAAATCTTTAAAAACGTACCTGTTTAGCTTATAATATCCTATTTCACCCTCTCCTCTCTTTATCTCCTCGTTGGTAGAGCTGGGGTACTCATATTTTAGTAGCTGTTTGTGCTAGATAACCAAGATAACCACCACCTCTCATTCATTCATCCATTCATTCAAGCCGTAGGTGATTAGTAAAAGGCACACAATTGATGGACGGAATGCAGAACCAATCAAAACATTCACCCCCAGTCAAGAGATGTGGGTTAAATCCATCATTCTTTTGCTCACCATGCCACCCCAGTTTAGACCTCGCCATATGCAAATCAGTCTTGACCCTGTGCCTCATGGGAACAGTCCAGCCCGAACTGCCAAGCCAAGTCCTCCCTGGACCGGAAACAAGCATCCTAGGACCGGTTTCGGGGTTTCACCCCTCCTCAGCCAGGATAGCTTGAATCCAGTGGCACAGTGAGCCCGGGACCCACGTCTGGGCATACCCGGCGCACTTAGGGCGAGAATGCAAAAGACACACAATTGATGGACGGAATGCAGAACCAAAACATTCACCCCCAGTCTAGAGATCTGGGTTAAATCCATCATTCTTTTGCTCACCATGCCACCCCAGTTTAGACCTGGCCATATGCAAATCAGTCTTGACCCTGTGCCTCATGGGAACAGTCCAGCCCGTACTGCAAAAAAGCGATGGATTTAGGCCCAGATCTCTGTACTGGGGTGAATGTATGACATTGTTCTGCATTCTGTCCAGCAACTGTTGTTTTTGCATTTGTCACCCTGAGTGGTACGGGTATGCCCAGACGTGGGTCCCGTGCTCTCCATGCCACTGGAATTAAGCTATCCTGGCTGAAGAGGGGTGAAACCCCGAAATCGGTCCTAGGATGCTTGTTTCCAGTCCAGTGAGGACCTGGCTTGGCAGTTCGAGCTGGGACCTGACTTGGCAGTTCGGGCTAGACTGTTCCCATGAGGCACAGGGTCAAGACTGATTTGCATATGGCTGGGTTCAATCTGGAATGGCATGGCGAGTAAAAAAAGGATGGATTTAGTTCCAGATCTCTGTACTGGGGTGAATGTATGACATTGTTCTGCATTCTGTTCATCAACTGTTGTTTTTGCATTTGTCACCCCGAGTGGGATGGGTATGCCCAAACGTGGGTCCCGTGCTCTCCATGCCACTGGAATCAAGCTATCCTGGCTGAAGAGGGGTGAAACCCCAAAACCCGTCCTAGGATGCTTGTTTCCAGTCCAGGGAGGACCTGGCTTGGCAGTACCGGCTAGACTGTTCACATGAGGCACAGGGTCAAGACTGATTTGCATATGGCTGGGTTCAAACTGGAATGGCATGGTGAGCAAAAAAACAATGGATTTAATCCCAGACCTCTGTACTCGGGTGAATCTATGACAGTGTTCTTCATTCTGTCCATCAACTGTTGTTTTTGCATTTGTCACCCCGAGTGGGACGGGTATGCCCAGACGTTGGTCCCGTGCTCTCCATGCCACTGAAATCAAGTTATCCTGGCTGAAGAGGGGTGAAACCCTGAAACCGGTCCTAGGATGCTTGTTTCCAGTCCAGGGTGGACCTGGTTTGGCAGTTCTGCCTGGACTGTTCCCATGAGGCACAGGGTCAAGACTGATTTGCATATGGCTGGGTTCAAAGTGGAATGTCATGGCGAGTAAAAAAACGATGGATTTAGTCCCAGATGTCTGTACTGGGGTGAATGTATGACATTGTTCTGCATTCTGTCGATCAACTGCTGTTTTTGCATTTGTCACCCCGAGTGGGATGGGTATGCCCAGACGTTGGTCCCGTGCTTTCCATGGCACTGGAATCAAGCTATCCTGGCTGAAGAGGGGTGAAACCCCGAATCCGGTCCTAGGATGTTTGTTTCCAGTCCAGGAAAGACCTGGCTCGGCAGTTCGGGCTGGACTGTTCCCATGAGGCACAGGGTCAAGACTGATTTGCATGTGGAATGGCATGGTGAGCAAAAAAACTATGGATTTAGGCCCTTATCTCTGTACTGGGGTGAATGTATGACATTGTTCTGCATTCTTTCCATCAACTGTTGTTTTTTTCGTCGGTGATTAGTAGGAAGCCAAACTTGATCATCCACTTTGTAAGCTTGTTGTGGTGTGAGATGTGTGCGTGTCTCATAATATATATTTTAGTTTGTTGGTATTGTATACGTACAGTCTCAGATATTTGCTTCAGGAAGGTCTGTAGTGATGGAACTGAGTGTTAGGCTCCTCTGTCCCAAATCCTCAGGACTGTGTTGATGCTCTAAAGGGGCCCACCTCTGGACCACCCGAAGTCAGGCATTATGAAAAAACACAGACTTTTGGGGTAATCGAGCGGGGGAAGGAAAGGGTAGGGACTGCGGGGAGGGAGATCTGAGGAGGAGACAAAAGCACAGTATGAGCACAGATTCTACCAATAAGATTCAGAGAAGCAAACTGTAAGCAATACGGCGTTTAAAACATTTCCCACCCCTCACCTGAAAAGCAAAAGGTAGTGCCTAGAACATAGAGGAGAGCTGAGGGCAGCGGCAAGTTCACATCCTGACACTATGTTATAAGACACAAACAGAAAAATCATGAAATGAAATCTGACTATTCGTTATAATGTACAGGAGCCAGTTTTTTCTCATCCCCCCCCTATCCACCTACCGATGTGCCTTGAAGTGAGGCCAGAAGCCTAACCTAAAGCGGCAACACACCCTCTTCGAACCTCTCTCCTATTGTAGAGATAAAATGACAAAAGGACAAAAAGGCTGATGAGCTTTTCCGGACCAAAGAACTGTAACCTCTTGTCTTTAGCCAGGATAGGTTTGGCGTAGAGTGCAACCAAAATCACCAGCATGAAATGTTCAAATAAACATCCAACATGAATTAATACGAACACCGGCTTTCTAAGGAATTGTCCGCTGTTAACCTCCTGCGGGAAATAGTATCAACAAAAAGGCTCCTCTGCACATGCCGTGAGTACGGGTCCCCGCCAACAGAGGGGTATGGTGAGGTCAAAGGAAGATAAATGTCAGGCTCCTCTGCATGAGACCGTGGATTGCGTGTCTCTGCCAACAGAGGAGCTCAGGGGAATCAAAGGAACAAGGAACGTAAGGCTCCTCTGCACGAGACCGTGGATTACGGGTCTCTGCCAGCAGAGGAGTGTGGTGGGTAGTGGGACTAAGCACAGTGTTTCCCCAATACTGAGATCGTAGCGACCGGGTCTCAGCCGACAGAGGAGCTCAGCGTGACAAGGCAGCGGAATACCTCTTCCGCTGCAAAAGCGTTCTGAACAAAAGGTGCCTGTGCACTCTTACCACCCCACACAACGGGGCTCTCAGGAGGAGTCTGCGAAGGGCTCGATCCAACGGAATTATCGGCGATGCGGAAGTCCTTCCATCGCCTCTTGACCCCTCGACCGGCTTTGCTTGATAGTCACATGGGGCGTGACTCGCAAAGCTTGCTGGGAATTGTAGTTACTTGACGCAGAATCGTTCCGAACCCACTTACGCTGTACTGAAGGCAGTCAGTGAATACCCGGCAGCGTAATCGTGACAGGACATCGCTCGTCCAACGTTCACTGACTGCCAGACAGCCTGCTCGGATGCAGCCGGTGGAACTTGGCCACCAGTCTGGGTGCGTGCACTGCAGAGGCAGGCTCCCAGGAGTTCTCTACCGGACTGTATCGTTTCCAGGAGACCAAGTACCACAACCGACCCCCCACTACCTTGGCGTCCCGGATACCCTTGACCTCATACTCCTGTTGTACCCATATAGGCTAGGGAGGCTTCCTCACCGGTCGGAGAGAGGCTTTGAGGAGGGAAGCATGGAAAACCGGGGGTATCCGGAAGTGGGCTGCAACCTCAGCTTAACCGCTACAGGGTTTACGTGTTTAATCACTCGATAGGGGCCAATGTATTTGGGATTAATCACACTGTGTTTCCGGATCCTGATATGCCTGGTGGATAACCAAATCCGGTCCCCCTGTTTGAACACTGGACCTGGTCTGCGGTGTTTGTCCGCCTGTACTTTGTATCTCTCCTTGGCCTTCAACAAATTACTCCGAGCCTCTAACATAGTCTTCCGCATAACCCCCAGCCTTTCACTTAAATCAGGGAGCCTGGTGTTAGTGCCTGGCAAGACCAAAGGAGTGAACCGTGGGTGGAACCCATAGGTACAAAAAAACGAGGTGTGCTTCGTTGATGAGTGAACGGCATTATTGTAGGCTATCTCTGCAGCCCACAACCAATCAACCCAAGCATCAGTGGTGGTATCGACATAGCACCTCAAGTATTGTTTTAGGGTTTGGTTCAACCTCCCTGTCTGACCGTGTGTCTGGGGATGGAAGCTCGTGGAGATGGAAGAGGTGATGTGAAGCATGGAACACCAAGTCTTCCAGAACCTCGCTGTAAACTGGCACCCCTATCAGACACGATGACTTGTGGAAGGCCATGAAGCCGGACTATTTGAGTGAGCAGCAGTTGGGCGAGTTGACTTGCCGTGGAAGCTTGTGTACAAGCTATAAAGTGACCCATTTTGGACAGATAGTCTATAAGCACTATAATAGCGGATTTTCCCTGGTCCTTAGGAAGCCCTACTAGGAAGTTCACTGAGATTCTTTCCCATGGCATCTTGGGTGTAGGCATTATCTGGAGTAAACCCTGCGATTGTCTATGATCTGTTTTCATCTGTGCACAGGTCGTACGGTCTCGTAACCATGAAAGGACATCCAGGCGGACGGTAGTCCACCAGAACTGATGCAAAATCTTCTCCAAGGTCTTCGCGCCTCCCATATGACCTGCACATGTAAGGACATGACACCAATTGAACGCCATCTTTCTTAAGGCCGCGGTTGGAACCAGCACTTGACGGCCTTTCATGGGGAGTCCTTGATGTAACCGCCACTCGGGGTGGAACTTGAGCCATTACCTCCATTCAAACGTCTGGATACCCCGTCTGGTTCGCTGCAGGAAATCATTTGTCTGAACTATGCATAGTACTTTACTGGGTTCAATAATGGCTCTCTCCGAGGTCCCAACTTGTTGCAGCGTGTTTTCTTACCTAGTGAGAGCGTCCGCTTTCTTGTTGTTGATGCCTGGTCGGAATGTTACTATGAACTGAAACTCGGCAAAATACAACACCCACCGTAGTTGTCGGGGAGTGAGGTGTCGGGCTGCTCGCATGAATTGGATGTTACGGTGGTCGGTGTACACCGTTACTTGATGGGATGCCCCCATCAGCCAATGTCTCCACTCCAGGAATGCGTCCCTAATAGCCAAGAGCTCCTTCTTGGCTATTGTATACTTCTGCTCGGCGGAGTTCAGCTTCCGAGACATGAATACGATGGGATGGAGGTATCCTGTAGTCTCGTGTCTTTGGGAGAGTACGGCTCCTACCGCTATTTCGAATGCATCTGCCTCTACGATGAACGGTAACTCAGGGTTTGCATGAGTGAGTACTGGGGCTGTGGTGAAGGCTTCCTTCAAGAGTTCAAACGCTCTTTGCGTTCTGTCGTCCATACGAAAGGGGACTTCTTCCTAGTTAATCTGGTCAGAGGTGCTACCATGCTCGAAAAGTGTCCAATAAACCTCCTATAAAAGTTCGCAAAGCCCAAAAGGCTCCGAATGTCTTTAACGTTGTGTGGACGGGGCCAGTCCACTATGGCTTTTACCTTCCTTTCAGCCATGACCTGACCCGAAGGGGTGAGCATAACCCCTAGGAATTCCACTGTGGTCACGTGGAACTCACATTTCGTGAGTTTACAAAACAATCGGTTTTTCTGCAAGACATGCAATACCTGGCACATATGAAAGATATGTTCCTCTTCTGTTGCTGAGTATATAAGGATGTCGTTGATGTAAACGACTACGAAGATATCCAAGTATTCCCTCAAAACCCCGTTGAGAAAAAATTGAAACGCTGCAGGGGCGTTACATAACCCGAAGGGCATCACGAGATATTCGAATAGCCCATACCGCGTCTTAAAGGCGGTCTTCCATTCGTCACCTTTGCGCATCCGCACAAGGTGGTATGCTCCTCTGAAGTCCAGCTTCGTATAGATGCCTGCTGCTCTCACCTGTTCCAAAAGGACGGGGATCAACAGGAGCGGGTATTGGTTTTTCACCGTTATGGCATTCAATGCCCTGAAGTCGATGCAGCACCTCAATGCCCCGTTGGCCTTCGGAATGAAAAAGAGGAGAGAGGCTGCCGGAGACCGTGAAGGACGAATGAACCCCAGTTCCAGGAGTTTGTCCAAGTAACTCCTTAAGTGTCGGTTTTCGGGTTGGGTGAGAGCGTAAATCCGACCGCAAGGCACAACCTACCCGGGGATCAGATCAATACGACAGTCATACTCCCGATGCAGGGGGAGTTCTTCCGCCTTGATGTCGCTGAATACCTCTATGTATTCTTGATAGCTTCCTGGAAGAACTACATCTTTTTCTGCCGCCGTTGCAATATGATGCAAGGTGGCCAAAACCGTTGAGGGTTGGGTTGGCGACTAGTTAAAATGCTCCTGGCAATAGTGTGACTGTAACTGCAAGGTCTTCTTAGCCCAGTTGATGATAGGCTCATGTTTCCGCAGCCACTGAAGTCCTAGTATAACCCCTTATCGAGGGGCTTGAATGATATTGAAGGATAACAGTTCCCGATGATACCCCTCATACGTAAGTTCATATTCAGGGGTGCTGTGACTAATCGGTCCGGATTCCAGTTCCTTACCATCAACAGCATACAAAAGTTCCGATGTGTTCTTGCGGATGAGCAACACCCCTAGCCTACTGGCTTCTTCTCTGTCCATAAAACAGCCGGTAGCCTCCGAATCCACCATAGCTCTGATGGGAATTGACTCTTGATTTATCACGATGTCCATGGAGATAAAAAAATGGTCTGAGTGACGAAATACAGCAAAGTTAACTGAAGGGATGGCACAAGTGCTTGAGGGATTCCCTTCCGATCTTCTCAAGCGTTGCAGTTTTCCTCCCCCTTTTCCGCTGCTACTGTAGCCAGCTGGCCCGAGCGAGGTCGACCAAATTTGGGTTTAATAGGACATTCCCTAAGGAAGTGCCCCTTCTTGCCAAAATACAAACATAAACCCTGTTTGCGACGGTGGTCTCTTTCACTAAGCGTCAGAGAGGCTCTCACTGTTCCGATTTCCATGGGTTCGGGTCTCGCGTCTGTCTTCTCCGTTGAAAATGCTCGGTCATTTAGCGGGGGTGCCTCTCTTTTCTCTTGTGTTCCCCTCTCCGTTCTCTTAGTCTGTGGTCCAGACGCAACGTCAGGCCGATGAGGGCCGCACAATTACTGGGCTGCGGTTCGATCTGAGCGAGGACATCTTTCAACTCATCGTTGAGGCCTTGATAAAAGATGACTGATTGTTTGGCTTCCGGACAGTTTGTTTCCACTATCAGCCTACGAAAGTGGTTTAGGTAACTGACCAAGTCCAAGGAACCTTGTTTGAGCTCGAGCAAATCTTTGTCAGCTGAGAAAGTTTCTGCCCTACGATCAAATGTTTTCTCAAACTCATTTCTAAAGTTATCCCAATCGTAAAGCAGCAGGTTGTCTCCCCTGACTATGGGGACCGCCCACTGAGCTGCCTCACCACCCAAATAGGAGATCAGGAAAGCCACACTAGCCTGGTTAGTTACAAACATCTTTGGTTTACACGTAAAGTGGAGCAACACCTGGGTCATAAACACCTGAACCTTTTTCTTATGCCCGTGAAACCTTTCTGGGGGGCTAAGGGGACCTGGGACGGCATCTCCACCACCACTGATGTTGGGGAGGGAATACCACCCGCACTGAAGGGATTTCTCTGGAGCAAGTCAACCCTAGTCTGCAAGGCAGCTGTGTCCCGTCGTGAAGCAGCCAGCTCTGCCTTCACTATTACTAAAGCCGCCATTACGTCGTCCAAGGAGGCCAACCTGGACTTCAACACAACCAGGAGGAAAGAGAATTTGTAGGACGATAATTTTGTCAGGCTCCTCTGTCCCAAATCCTCAGGACTGTGTTGATGCTCTAAAAACAAAAGCACACTATGAGCACAGATGTCTACCAATAGGATTCAGAGAAGCAAACTTTATGCAATACGGCGTTTAAAACATTTCCCACCCCTCACCTGAAAAGCAAAAGGTAGTGCCTAGAACATAGAAGAGAGCTGAGGGCAGCGGCAAGTTCACCTCCTGACACTATGTTATAAGACACAAACAGAAAAATCATGAAATGAAATCTGACTATTCGTTATAATGTACAGGAGCCAGTTTTTTCTCATCCCCCCCTATCCACCTACCGATGTGCCTTGAAGTGAGGCCAGAAGCCTAACCTAAAGCGGCAACACACCCTCTTCGAACCTCTCTCCTATTGTAGAGATAAAATGACAAAAGGACAAAAACGCTGATGAGCTTTTCCGGACCAAAGAACTGTAACCTCTTGTCTTTAGCCAGGATAGATTTGGCATAGAGTGCAACCAAAATCACCAGCATGAAATGTTCAAATAAACATGAGACCGTGGATTCCGTGTCTCTGCCAACAGAGGAGCTCGGGGGAATCAAAGGAACAAGGAACGTAAGGCTCCTCTGCACAAGACCGTGGATTACGGGTCTCTGCCAACAGAGGAGTGTGGTGGGTAGTGGGACTAAGCACAGTGTTTCTCCAATACTGAGACCGTAGCAACCGGGTCTCAGCCGATAGAGGAGCTCAGTGTGACACGGCAGCGGAATACCTCTTCCGCTGCAAAAGCATTCTGAACAAAAGGTGCCTGTGCACTCTTACCGCCCCACACAATGTGGCTCTCAGGAGGAGTCTTCGAAGGGCTCGATCCAACGGAATTATCGCCGATGCGGAAGGGCTTCCATCGCCTCTTGACCCCTCGACCGGCTTTGCGTGATAGTCACATGGGGCGTGACTCGCAAAGCTTGCTGGGAATTGTAGTTACTTGACGCAGAATCGTTCCGGACCCAGTTACGCTGTACTGAAGGCAGTCAGTGAATTCCCGGCAGCGTAATCGTGACACTGAGATTACTACATCTGGCATGGTTTCTGGTAACATATGTGGGTTGATGCCTGTCATGCAAAGGGGATAGCTTAGTAGCGGAGTGGTCTGTGTTATTTTATGCAAACTCCACGAGAGGTAACAAATGTTCCCATTCTGAAGAGTAAGAAGTTAACAGACATCAAAGGATCTGTTCTAGTGCTTCAGTTACTTGTCCCGTCTGACCATCTGTTTGTGGGTGGTAAGAGAACGAGAGAAGTATTGATATACAAGGATTTGCACAGGGTTTGCCAAAATACAAATATATCTGCCTTGGTCTGGTGTGTTCCAGGGCGGTACGTAACACAAAATTATATTCAGTAGAAAGAAGAGCCATCTAACTTGTTTGCGTGTCAGTGCCTTGAAGGATTGAAAAAATTGCGCATTTTTCTGATCTGTGTAAACTGTAACTGTATGTACGGCAACCTGTAGATAGTGGCGCCACTCCTGAAAACATAATTATATGGTGAGTAATTCCCTCTCTATAATAGTGTAATTTTGTTGAGCGGGCACTAGCTTCTTTGAAAAATATACAATGGGATGCATGTTACCTGTAGTGTGATCTAGTTGAGAGAGTATACCTCCCACGGCCACTTGAGAGGCGTTGATGGATCAGGGTGTTGCAGAACTAGGGCTGTGGTAAATCTGTCCTTTAGCAGATAAAAAGCATCATTGGCATCTTTAGGCCACGCGAAGGACACTTTTTTCCTTATCAATTTAGTGATTGGGCAAACAGTGTCCGAGAAATGTATGATAAATCTCTTATAAAAGTTATCAAACCTCAAAAAACGTTGTACTTCTTTAATAGATGTGGGCGCTGGCCAATCTAAAATTGCCTGAACCCTTTTTTTGTCCATTGTTATTCCTCCTGGGGATAACATGTGTCCCAGGAATTCCAGAGACTGAGTGTGCAAGGTACATTTTTCTAATTTTTAAAATAAATTATGATCTCTCAGTTGTTGCAATACTAATCGCATGTGGGTAACATGTTCTGTCATATTTTGAGAGTAAATTATGATGTCATGGATATATATGATGACAAATATGTCAAGGAAGTCATGCAAGACTTTGTTTATAAAAAATTGGAAAGCTGCGGGGGCGTTGCAAAGACCGAAGGGCATGACGGTACACCCTGGTTCAGAAGGCCGCCTTCTATTTGTTCCCTTCCTTATCCCTAATAAGATAGTAGGCCCCACGCAGATCCAGTTTTGTGTATACTGTAGACTTTCGCACCTGACCCAAGAGAACAGGGATTAGTGGTAAATTAAATCTGTTCTTGACTATGTCCTGATTGAGGGCCCTGTAGTCTATGCATGCGTGTAAAATTACCATTCATCTTTAGGACAAAGAAGAGGGTGGAAGAAACAGGAGAAGTGGAATGATGAATGACGCCTAAAGCTAACAATTCGTCCAGATGTTGCTTTAGATACTAAGGGGGTCATTACGATGCCGGACGGACCGGCTGCCGCGATATTGTCGGAGGCGGATGGACCACCGCTGTCATGTCGGAAGCGGTCGCTCCAACCGCCAGATTACCATGCGTGCATATGCACAGAAATTTGACTGCCGTGGTCCGTCTGACAGGTTATTCTGGCCGCAATGGTCTCGGAACGGACCAATGGAGGCTGTTGTAGAGCACAGCAGTGTGGGGACCAACTGCCCTTGTACGGTACGTCATTCAGACAAGCAGAGCGGTCCAACCACCTCATCAAAGCAGGTGGAAAAGGAGGGATAAAACCCCCACACGCACCTTCACACAGCTTCCCACTTCCTGCTCCGACATGGAACCCATGCTACATGTCATGCCGATACTGTGCCTGTATGCTCACGGGTCCAATCAGACTCTTCGTGGATGCCATCGCTGGTAATTGACACATCAGCCGCACATATTTGGTCCACAACCAAATTCAGTGACCGCAATGCTAGAGCCGGCCCAAACTGTTATTCGCTGACATTTACTAACTACAAATCATAGGAGAACTCAGACATTTCGGGTCAAAAAAGGGACCTTTGAAAGACCGAGTATTGGCATACGTGTTGGAGTCAATTATTTTTCCTGGGGTAGTTGGTGGTCATTTACGTTATGTGCCAAAAGATGATGCAGAAAAGGATCCCATCAGGGTCTTCATATCATCCCCTCACTCAGGGTGTGAACTATAACCAGCTCAGCAGCAGAACCACATACCACTGCTGCACAAGGAACAGCCAATGAGAACCTTAGTCAATGAGTAGAATTCCTGTAGATGCTATGAAAAATCTGTCCACAGATACCTTGATGTTGTGTAATTGCAGAATACCTAAATGTTTGAATGAGTGTGGCAATATGACAATTATATATGTCCAGCTTACATATTTGATTTGTAAGCCACTTTCTCATGGACCTGACCCACACACATGAAAGTGTTTCCACAGGACACTCATTTTTAAAAAAACTGTTTTTATTGATTTTTCAGTAGTCCTATTTAAACATCACACGAATACGATTGGGATTACTCATAGGTCTCAACCTACATCTTAAAGTAGTTAAACATAGTAACCTCAGGATATACAGCTACAATCGACCATCAGTTCCTCTAATGAGCAAGAAATAATGTCCATCATAGTCCGAGGCTGATCTCTAACTCTAGCCCTTTTGTGCTTTGCAGCGCATGTTATCAGTAATGAATCTCCTCGAGGTTCTACTTCTCAATCAATGCCCCAACAGAGTTCCCTCCCACCCCAGCCCAACTTCCACCCTCCCCACCCCCCAGGCATTTTGCTTTATTATCAAATCCACCACGTTTGGGCGTTTGTCGATCCAACAGTACACAGTACGTTCTATTCCACCCAATCTGATCTGCTGGGAAGACAGTGTGGGGTGCTTGCTATATCAGTCAGCCCTATTATGCGGTCAGCATTCAGAGACGGTAGATGCGCCAAACGGTCAATCTCCCGTGTTAAGGTCATCCCCGTCAAGGATTTCATCTTAGTCAGCGGCCGGTTGCCGTAGTAGTTCCACTAAGGTCACCCATGCCCTCGCTGCCTCTGATGCCTTTTCATTCCCGGTTCTTTGGGCCATTTGCAGTCTGAATGTCCCCTCGCATTCCGCCTACTTCACAAATTCCCTCGTCCACCTTGGCACGCTAGGGCCATTTTTCGCCTTCCAATGGCTAGTGATCTCTCTTTTAGCCAACACCAACCCTAAGTCTATGAACTTGCTAGTAACCTTATTCCTGGCAGTGTGAGGGAACCAGTGTAATAAGCAACACCCTGGGGTCAGCGCTACCTCTCTCTCCGTTGTGGCCTTCAGCCCTGCAGTTACCTCCCTCCATAACTTTCCCAGATGCGGGCAATCCCAGAACATGTGTAAAAGCCCCGCACCCTCCATGTTACACTGCGGGCAGGCGGTCGAGACCCCGAAATACTTGTTAATTTTACTTGGGGTGAGGTATGCCCTGTGCAATACATAGAAGTGAATCAGCTGAAATCACACATTTCCAGAACTCTTCCAGGCCCTTTCCACAAGCTCTCCCCACGGTTTCTCATCGATAGGCTCACTTAAGTCCCCTTCCCATTTGATGCGTAAGGCTGTCAGGGGTCGGAGTATCTCCTGCGTGATGCGCCTATATTGGCAAGAACCCACTTTAAAAGTTCCAGCAGCTATCACTATATATTGACAAGCCATGGAAGTCTGGGGTTCCACTATCCCTTCCTCCTGCCAATGATTTCGGATAGCTGCTGTCAGGGCAGCATGTAGAAGAAAATATCCTCTTGGGAGGTCGTAACGCTCTAGACGATCATTAAAAGGGAGCAAGGTATTTTCCTCATATAAATCTCCTATTGTGGAGATTCCTACCTCCTCCCATGCCTGCAATCTGTGCCAATCCCCACCATGGGGTAGTGCCTCGCATATAGCTAGTGGAATGTCCGGCGTATGGTGCATCGTATCTGCGCTCGTGTAAGTGATCGATTCCAGCACTTGCTCACCATCTGCAGGTCCGAGGGGATCGCACGATCTCTCATGGGGTGTTGCAACAACACGCGAGAAAGGAGCCGTAAGCTCGGATCTTGACCCCTAATATCTCCTGTGTTCCTGAGATGTCTCACTATCCACTTTGCGAACCACTGCAGCTGTGCTGCATAGTAATAAGCCTTGAGGCCTGGTACTGCGAACCCCCCCTCCGCCCTGGGCCTCATCATGGTGGTAAGCACCACTCTCCGTCTTCCCGTGCCCCACAGAAATCCTGTGATCAATGTATTGAGCTGAGCAAATATTTTGGGCGGGATCCAGATTGGAAGCGACCCGAAGTAGTAGAGGTGCCTAGGCAGCGTCACTATCTTCAGTAATGCCACCCTGCCCGCTACAGACAGTGGTAGAGTCCCCCAGAACTGGAAGTTGCTTTTGGTGCTGCGTATTGCTCATCCTATGTTGCCCTCCAGCAAATCTACAGGAGCATGGTATATCTGAGTACCCAAGTAGGGCAAACATCTATTTTCCCATGTCACGCCCTCCATTTCCATCGGCCTAAATCTTTCTGAATTTGTAGGGAAAAGACACGACTTAGCCCAATTTACCCTAAGCCCTGCGACACTCCCCAGTACACTCAGGAGATCTTTGGCTCCTCTAAGAGCTTCTCCTGAATTAGCCAGGAACATCAGGAGGTCGTCCACATAGAGCACTATATATTGGAGTTGCCCCGTCACCTCCAACCCCTGATAATAGCAGCCTGATCTAGCGTGTGCGGTCAGAGGTTCCATTGCCTGCGCAAATAACAGGGGCAACAACGGGCGGCCTTGTGTTGTTTCTCTGCACACCATGCAGGCGTCTGAAATCAGCCCTCCCGTCCTGACTCTAGTAGTAGAATTTTTATATGAGTGCCGTCCATTCCACGAAGTGTTCACCCAATCCAAGCGCTCTCATAACTCTAAAAAGATATGGCCACTCGAGGCTAGCAAAAGCGTTCTCGATGTCAACTGCCAAAATACACGCCTTCTCCTTCAGGTATGTGTCCGCTGCCAGGACTTGTAAGAACCTGCGTATATTAATCGCTGTATTCCTGGTTGGGATAAATCCCTCCTGATCTGTATGTATTAGCGTCAACATGTGTACGAGTATACGGCTGGCTAAGACCCAGCTTAATATTTTATAATCCAAATTAAGTATAGCGAGGGGGCGATATGCAGTGCAATCCCAAGCTTGTTTGCCTGGTTTTAAAAAGTGGAATGATTACCACCTCCCTCGTTGAAGCAGGTAGACAGCCTTCTTGTTTTGCCCTGCTATACAGCGCCACTAGTTGAGGAGCTAGGATATCTACATATGTAGAATAAAATTCTATTGGCAACCCATCTGTCCCTGGTGTCTTATTCCTGGCCATATGTTTAATGGCCCTACGTACCTCCCTAATCTCGACTTCTCTACCCAGAGCTTCTGCCGCCTCTGCATCTACTCTTGGAAGTTCCACATTCCCCAGGAATCCCACCACTTCTTCTACTCTGGGATCAAGCTTACTCTGATATAAGGCAGTGTAATATTCCAAAAACTGGGTATTGATATCTTGTTGGCTATAGTGGACCTCATCTTCCCGCCCTCGCAGTTCAAGTATCGTCGCCACTCTGCGCGCTGGGTTGGCCAGCCAGGCTTACAGCGCCCTAGATTTATCCCTCTCAGCATGAGCCTGAGCAGTGTAAGCCTTGTAATCAAAGCAACGCAGCCTTTCTACTTGTGTTGCCAATACCTCCCGAGCCGCGAGAAGGTTCGCCTGTTTATCCACTCTCTCCGGCCTATGTTTTCCTACCTCACAAAGCTGTTGTTCCGCACTTTGAATTTCGTGCATGAGGTCCTTCCTTACTCCGACCACTTCCCCAATGCAACGTCCCCTTATAATGGTTTTGAAGGCATCCCATTCAATGAGTGGACTTGTCGCTGTATTGGCGCTATCTAAAAATTAATTCTCGATATCGGAGCCTACTGTGGCCCGGAACACCTGATCTTCCAATGCTTCCGGTCGTAGGCGCCAAACAGGTGTTTTAGGTCTAACCTGTATACAATCTAATGCTACCAACAGCGGGTTATGGTCGGAAATTGTTCTGGTCAGGTACTCACTCAGTCTAATCCCCCCATGGACATCTGGGGAGCACAGGATCGAGTCTAATCTAACGTGTAATTTGTGTAATGCAGAAAAATAAGAATAATCCCTTTCCTCCGGGTGTTGGGCCCTCCAAGTATCCGTCAGTCTCCATCGGCGTTGCCAATCCCGTCTGGCCTCTGCAATTCTATGTATGGGGGCGGCAGGGAGGGGTGGGTGAGATCGGTCCAGTCTAACATCAGTAATACAGTTAAAGTCACCCCCCAACAGTACCGATCCTGTTAATACTGACGCTAGTGTCCTTGAGAGCTGCGTTAGAAATGTAGGTTGGTCTATGTTAGGGGCATAGAGATTCCCTATCGTTATGTCCCTACTGTCTAATCGCCCCGAAAGCACCACAAGCCATCCCTCCAGATCTATTATTTGCTTGATACACTGAAAAAGGACTCCCGTCCGCACCCAGACCAGAGTTCTCCTGGCAAAGGCCGAATAAGTAGTATAAAACATCTGCCACCTCCACCTTCGCTGTAACGTAGCTCCCTCCTTCTGTGATAAGTGAGTCTCCCGTAAAAGGGCGATCTGCACCCCTCCACTGACCAGGTATGCATGTATTTCATGGCGGCGCATCATGGTGTGCATCTCCCTAACATTCCAAGATACACATTTAGGACCTATGGTGGGTCCCATTGTGCCAGTCGTGCCATACCTCTAACAATTTCCCTCAAAGTGACATGCCTGGCCCCGAATAAAATCCCCTCAACATTGAAGGTCTCCCAACTCCCCCTCCCCAGGACAGGTACAGACAAACAAGTTCTCATCCAACAAGAACTTGTGAACAGCAATTCACTGAAAGTGGCGGGGCATGAGCTGACCCTGCCGGACCGAGATCTCCCCCAGGCCCCTCCCCAACATCTAAATTCAGTTGATAACCCCAGTATCACTTCAGCGTCAGTGGGCGGTTGCTATAAGGCCTAAATCGCAGCAAAAGTCAACTCCCGGTACCATAAGCCCTTCGTACACTAGTCCTGGTGTGCGAACATCAGGCTATTTCATATGCTGTTTGAGGAGTGACATCTAGGAGGTCAGTCTCTGAGTCTTCATTTGCACTGCCTGGTTGCGAGCTTTCAGATTTATCCATGCCATGTTCGCTGGTGGTCGATCTTGGGCTGGCGCCTCCATGACTAAATTCCGCTATCGCCTGCAAGGCTTTGTGCAGCTCTAGTTGGTGTTCCTTAGGCGAGGGAGCTCTTGGAGGTTGCTGGGAAGTGGTCGGTGTCTGCTGAGTCGGGTCCGGCGAGGAAGTATGAGTCTCTGTTCTCTGACGGGTCTCCAACCAGTTCCATGCGTCATGTGGGGCAGTAAAGAAATGCGTCGCTGATTTGTCGATCACCCCCCAGAGGCGTGCCGGGAACAGCATGGCATATGGGATTTACAATTGGCGCAATTTCCGCTAGATGGCCATAAAGGAAACACGTTGGCATTGTACTTCCCTGGTGAAGTCCGGGAATATCATCACTCTATTATTCCCAATCTGCAAGTTCTGCTTCTCTCTGGCTTGCTGCAATATATGGTCCCAATCACAAAAATGAAGAAGTCGCACCACTAGCGGACGAGGAGGAACTCCAGGTTTTGGCTGTCTAGATGGGACTCTGTGAGCACGCTCAAGCGCATAGAAGGGGGAAAAACCTTCCGTGGCCACCTCCACTCTAAGCTAGTTCTCCATGTAGCGCACTGCATCAGCCCGGAACTCCCACAATGCTTAGGTTATTTCTGAGGTAGCGACCTTCGCTATCCTCCGCTCTCACTTCCAGTACCTTCATCTTGGCCTCTACAATTTTCAGGGACCGCTGCAATGCGGAAACTGCGTCCGGAATCTCCTCCAGATTTTTCTCGTTACATTTCACTCTCTCTTTAAGCTTGCGCTGGTCGTCTTTCAGCAAGTTGAGGTCTGCCCCAATGGAATCTATCTTTGTTTCCAGGGCTTCTCTTGAGGAGGTGATGGCCTGCATAATGTCCGCTAGAGTAGGTCCCTCAGGTGCGGTATCTTTCCTCCTCTCTGCCTTCTCATTTTCATCCTCAGAGTGATGTCCTGCACATTCCACATTTACAACAGCATAGCCCTTCTTTTTGGGCACTCTCCCCATAATTATCAACCTGCATGTGCCCTTTTTGCTGTATTGTTTCAGAGCGATGTCAGCAATGTGCACAGATCCCCGGCATCCACCTCAGTGCCTATGTGAGGTTGGCCATGGGGTTTAGCAGCAGGTTTATGGAGTTGCCGCCCTTCAGGTTCTCTGCGGTATACGCAGCGCCCGAGGCTTCACTCCATTATGTGGGTTTGCAAATAGTGCTTATAGTCCCTCCGCCTGTCGTCTCCCTGGCTCTCCTGCTCCTGTTATACAGCCAGGGGGTGTTGCAGGGCTGCGTCGTGCTCAGCATAGTTGCCTCCGTTGTCCTACGTGCCCGGGTCTGTGCTTTGCGTGATAAAACACCGCTGTTGTCCCACGACCACCTTACGCCAGCAATGAGGTTCGAAGGAGCAGTGATGTATTCCAGCTAGGTGGTCGCAGTTGCCCCAGCATCCCTTTGTGCCTTCGTCATGCGCTCAATCTGCAGTGGCCTCCCAGCTAGCCCCGGGCGCACCCCAACGGGCTCACGTCCCTGCAAGCTGCCTGGGCACGTACTCCAGGGTCGCCAGCTCCTCTTCACCTCTTGGAGTTGCCGCCCAAACCTCTCTGGTTATTAGGCCTGGTAGAGCAACCCAGTGCTGACTCCTCACCTCTCAGCGCTACAGTTCAGGGTGGGAGGTGTATGCTCCAGTGCTCCCCCTTCACAGCACAAGGCGGCTTCTCTGTTGTCTCTCCACACTTCTCCGCTGTGCCGCGCACCTCCGCTGCCATCAGGGCTCAGTACTACTACCCTCAGCCGCCATTTTGTAGGGGCAGTGCAGAGCAGCCAGGTTCAGGGGTCCGCTCCTTATTTTACCGCAACTCTGGGGCTGCCGCTCCCGCTGCGTGTCTCCGTATGGCTGCTGTCCGCCCTACCGCCGGACAGCCCGCACAATCGGAACAAGCAAGCCGCATCGGATCGCGTTGGAGGCTGCCGCTTCAGATCGAGGCCGCCATCTTGATGCACCGCAGGCAGCGCGCAGGTAGGGAATTTCTGTCGATTTCGCCTCTTCAGAGCTACCAAAATTCACCGCTGACAGTCCGGGCTGATCATTAGCAATTCCGCCACCAGTATTGCGGTAAGGGGTCTCACTGTCAGATCAGGATCATTGCCGTTGGAGGAGAGCTGCAACCGGAGCTACGGAGTCCGCTTTCCCTCACATCGGCGCTCAAACACACCCCGTCCTTTCCCACAGTACACTCATCACACTCAAATCACTGTTGTGGAGGACACCGAAAAACATACAAATACACATTTCACCAAACAGACTAAACCAAACATTAAAAAGGTGACAGATTGTGTGCATATGCAAGTGTGTGTATGTGAAGCATCCCCGCTGAAAAGTAATGGACAATGCACATCACCTGACTGACAACATAACCAGACAACTTAGACCCATGCTATACATCAACAATTTGTTCCACACATCACCCACCCCCCAACACCACACTGTGAATAAGTCTAGGGTGTGGAATTCCAGGTCCAAATATAAGGAGTTGGTCCCTGTATGTAACATCACTGAATATGTGTACCTATCACATCTGCATGGTGTTGCCTATGTCCACAACAGTGACAGTCTACACCTACCCACTCACATAATCTACATGTGTGGTCAGTGCAAGAAACGGTGGCACAAAACCGCACCTCCTCACGAAGAACGTAACTATCACAAGTTGTGATACACTCACAATATACAAAAGTCAAATCTTAAATTGACATAGATTATGTAACTATGGATGTCTGTGTCAAAAAATGAAGTACCACACTATAAAAGCACTGTAGTGCACCTTCCTACATCACACATATAAATACAATAAGTCATATCAATGGGTCAACCAATAACTACAGTGTCAAATATGTAAATCCAACATTGTAAAGACACCCTAAAGATGTGGGTATCAAAGTCAATTGTACTCCTGAAAGGTAACGGGTCATAATTACAGTATAGGTAGCACCTGCATCTCTGTAAACATGTGCATAGGATCATTGCAATGGCCTAGAAATGGGGCAATACATGTTCTCAAATATTGGCCATCCTCATGTTGCTGATGTGTAAGTGGAAGACATTACCAATAACCCAACAGCACCAACACTGGTCAAACAGCCATGAGAAAACACACACGTGCATGGGAGCGCTCGACTCAGGATTTGGAAGGGCTTGGATGGATCATTTTAGGGATCTTATATCCCTTTAGGGTAGTGATTTGGAATAGGGAGGGTGGGAACAGTTTTAGCTTTTTTTTCAGATGAACTGGGGTTGGTAGAGAAAGAGGATCTTTTGGTTTTGGGAGTGGGTTGGCCTGAATCTGGATGTTTTTTTTTGTTTTTTCACGGTTTTGGAGGGAGGGGTTATTTTGGTACCAGAGGGGCCAGCTTTTGTGGATGTTATATGGGTAGGGTATCCAGACTTTTTGGGTTTGGGTGGGGGGCACTGTGGCAGGGAAAAGGTAAAGGCACACAAGGTAAGAGCTTTGCAACTCTGGGGAGCAGGAATGGCATGGGGTTGGGTTTTGAAGGTAGATGGATGTGAGGATTGAGATGCGGATGCGTGTGCAGTGTATGCATGTTTTTGGGTGTGTGATGTATGTTTTTTTGTGGGATTTGGCTTGCGTTTGGAGTGTGATGTTTTTGGACTTGGTGTTGAGGCTGTGGTGTCTGTCTGTCTGATGGTGCTAGTGTCTGTGGCTGGTGTTTTGTCTGTTTTGTCTGGTCTGTCTGTCTGATGGTGTTAGGGTCTGTGTCTGGTGTTGTGGCTGTGGGCTATGTGTGTCTAGTTGTGGAAATGTCTGTAGCTGGTATTGTGGTTGTGGTCTCTGTGTGTGTAGTTGTGGAATTGGTGGTGACGGTGGTGACTGCATGGTGAGTGGGTGTGCTGGTTTTTGCCATCTTATGTTTGTCTTTGCATATGCTACATGTGACTGTTGATGTGGATGCGTGACATTTGCGTGTGCTTTGGCCAAGTTGGGGGTTAGATATAGTGGTTGGGGAAGGGACAGGAGGTGGGGTGGGGTGTAAAAATGAGAATGATGGAAGGCTGTCACGAGTGTGGAAGCCAGAGCCTGAAACATGCTAAGGCAAACATGTCAGCCTGAAATCATTCCAGGTACGACACATCAAGTTTTGTTGTGATGTTTGCACCTGGTGGGCATTCAGCACGGCTGTCTGACCCACAGAGAGCTGCCTCAGAAGGTCAATAGCCTTCACACTCAGGGCAGCAGGGAAGACAGAGGGTGAGGTGCCTGGGGTGAAGGAGACTCCCCCTGCGTAGGGGAGTGGGCCTGACAGCTGTTTGGGGAGCAACAGGGAGGATGGAGATGGTATGCCTGCGTCCCGCCACAATGGAAGTGGAACTGGACGCGTCCCGTCACCACAACAATTGTGGTACGCACCGTACCCACGCCTTAAGAGCGTGGGTACGGGTCGTACCCGCCTACCCCTACGTCACCCCAACATTGGGGGTACGGCCCGTATCCAGGCCTTAAGAGCGTGGGTACGGGTCGTACCACGCCTACCCCTACGTCACCCCAACAATGGTGGTACGTCCCGTACCCACGTTCTGTAGGCCTGGGTACGGGCCGTACCACCATTCTTGGGGTGACGCAGGGGTACGCGTGGTGTGACCGTACACAAGCTCTGAAGGCCTGGGTACGGGCTGTACCCCTACGTCACCCCAACAATGGTGGTACGGCCCGTACCCACGCTCTTCAGGCCTGGGTACGGGCCGTACCACCATTCTTGGGGTGACGCAGGGGTACACGTGGTGCGACCGTACCCACGCTCTGAAGGCCTGGGTACGAGCCGTACCCCTACGTCACCCCAACAATGGTGGTACGGCCCGTACCCACGCTCTTCAGGCCTGGGTACGGGCCGTACCACCATTCTTGGGGTGACGCAGGGGTATGCGTGGTGCGACCGTACCCACGCTCTGAAGGCCTGGGTACGGGCCGTACCCCTACGTCACCCCAACAATGGTGGTACGGCCCGTACCCACGCTCTTCAGGCCTGGGTACGGGCCGTACCCCCAATGTTGGGGTGACGTAGGGGTACGGCCCGTACCCAGGCCTTAAGAGCGTGGGTACGGGCCGTACCACCATTGTTGGGGTGACGTAGGGGTAGGCGTGGTACGACCCGTACCCACGCTCTTAAGGCCTGGGTACGGGCCGTACCCCCAATGTTGGGGTGACGTAGGGGTAGGCGTGGTACGACCCGTACCCACGCTCTGAAGGCCTGGGTACGGGCCGTACCCCTACGGCACCCCAACATTTGGGGTACGGCCCGTAACCAGGCCTGAAGAGCGTGTGGGTGGGTGGGTGTCGTGCTACGATCCACATCAGTGGACAGAGACATAGGGGTAGGTGCCTATCACTCCCAGCAGTGCCCAGACATATGAGGGGTGGGTGCAGAGGACTCCCAGCAGTGCCCAGACATATGAGGGGTGGGTGCCTATCACTCCCAGCAGTGCCCAGACATATGAGGGGTGGATGCAGAGGACTCCCAGCAGTGCCCAGACATATGAGGGGTGGGTGCAGAGGACCCCCAGCAGTGCCCAGACATATGAGGGGTGGATGCCTATCACTCCCAGCAGTGCCCAGACATATGAGGGGTGGATGCAGAGGACTGCCAGCGTTGCCCAGACATATGAGGGGTGGGTGCAGAGGACCCCCAGCAGTGCCCAGACATATGAGGGGTGTGTGCTTATCACACCCAGCAGTGCCCAGACATATGAGGGGTGGGTGCCTATCACTCCCAGCAGTGCCCAGACATATGAGGGGTGGGTGCAGAGGACTCCCAGCAGTGCCCAGACATATGAGGGGTGGGTGCAGAGGACCCCCAGCAGTGCCCAGACATATGAGGGGTGGGTGCCTATCACTCTCAGCAGTGCCCAGCCATATGAGGGGTGGGTGCAGAGGACACCCAGCAGTGCCCAGCCATATGAGGGGTGGGTGCCTATCACTCCCAGCAGTGCCCAGACATATGAGGGGTGGGTGCCTATCACTCCCAGCAGTGCCCAGACATATGAGAGGTGGGTGCAGAGGACTCCCAGCAGTGCCCAGACATATGAGGGGTGGGTGCAGAGGACCCCCAGCAGTGCCCAGACATATGAGGGGTGGGTGCAGACGACTCCCAGCAGTGCCCAGACAAATGAGGGGTGGGTGCCTATCACTCCCAGCAGTGCCCAGACATATGAGGGGTGTGTGCCTATCACACTCAGCAGTGCCCAGACATATGAGGGGTGGGTGCCTATCACTCCCAGCAGTGCCCAGACATATGAGGGGTGGGTGCAGAGGACTCCCAGTAGTGCCCAGACATATGAGGGGTGGGTGCAGAGGACTCCCAGCAGTGCCCAGACAAATGAGTGGTGGGTGGTGGGTGCAGAAGCCTCCCAGCAGTGGACAGTGACATGGGGGGGTGTACATCATCCTCCCATTAGCAAATCTCCATGGGTGCATGAAGGCATCCACAATGTGCGACTATGCCATGACAACACATCACTGACAGCAGTGTCCCACTCCCATGAGGATGGATGTCCTTCCCCCACTGCATGACACACCACATGTGGGTGTGATGACAAATTACACATGCATACCCACCCCTGGCGGTGGCAGCACAATACACACACTGAGATCATGCAACAAGACGGTATCCTCATGTTAAACCCCACTCAACTAAGAGAGCCTAAGGGAACACAAACGGTCACCCACATTCCAGGACTGATAGGAATGTACAGGTGCTGGGGCTGCCAACAAGTTGTTGCCTTCCATGGAGGGAAAAGGGTGGAGTACCCACAGAAACAATGCCCACAATTGTCAGTCAGGTGCCCAAATACCCTGCAGAACAAGTAACACATGTGTGCTAGGCTGGGAGTACACACATGCATAGTGCGGAAAAGGGACCATGTCCACATTAAGCCATGGCAACATACTCCATACACAAGTACAGTGACTACCAAGGATGGCACAGACGATGCAGGCGGAGACATTGCTGAGCAGGCATGGGCAAAGTTGAAGGGATCCCTCACACAGCAAGGAAATGTAGACACAGGTCAGCACAACAATTGGGAAACACCCTGCATGGAAGAAGTCAGGTGCCACAGAGGAAGGAACACTCCTTGGGACAATGTCACCATACAGTAAGAGCTTACATGACAAAAGATTATTTGCAGAGACCTTGTGATGGCACGCAGATACCAGGGTCCTCCCCATGAGCAGCACACTACAACATTTCCCAGACACCTAACACATTATCACCACCCCAACTCAGGGAGCAGCAGCACCAACAGCAATACCAGAAAAGCATTTGTGTGCAAATGAAAAACAAAATGCTTTATTCAGCATAAAAAAAGATTGGATTTGATATGTACACTACATACAAGGCCCATAGGCCAGTCCCATATGTGAATTCGGGGGGGGGGGGGGGGACACATGGGGACGCGTCTCCCCTAGCTTGCCTGCACAGTTCAGAGTTCCTTTCCATCCACACGGGGGGGGGCATCATGTGGGGGGGAAGGACCAGGCGGGGCAAGGGTAGGTGTTGTGGGTGCAGGGACAGACGACTCCACCACAGGGTGTGGGGCAGCGCCAAAGGTGGTGGTTAGGATGGCGCTGCACACGGTTGCATGGTCTCCCAGCGTCTCCCCTGCACCGGAAGGAACCAAAGGCCCCAAGGAGGGGGGGGGGTCGGAGGGATGGGTTGCAGCGCTACTGGGGGAGGGTGTGGACAGGGGGGGGACTCAACTCGCCTGCCTGGGGACTTCCTTGACCGCTTGCGGGGTGGTGTCACACTGGGGCTGAGGGACAGACTGGCCATGAAGGACTCTTTGTCTGACTGTTGGGCAGGGGAGCTAAGGGGAGTGGTTTTGGAGGAAGTGGGTCGTGAGGACTGCGGACTCCCACTGTGGCTGCGTGGCTGCCGTTTGCCCCCCGACCCAGTGGGTGTGCCTACTTCCCCCTGTGTGTGCGTGACTGGAGGTGTGCGCTTGGCCTTCCCTGTTGGTGTGCTGCCTGTGTCTGGTGGGGTGCGTGCATGGGGATGTCTGGGTGTGCTTGGGACAGGCATGGGAGTGGGAAGTGTGGATGGTGCAGGGGTAGGGGGGGGACGGAGCGCTGCAGGAGACCCACTGATGCCGTCAGTGACAAGTCCATGGACCTCAGCAACATCCGTTGGTCAGACATCGCTGCTGACATACCCTCCATGTACAAAACCATCTGTGTCAGCTGTCTGGTGTGGCCATGGAGGACATTAAGCAGCGATGTCTGACCAACCTGCAACTACCGCAGGATGTCCACAGACTCGGCATTGAGGGCAGCAGGGGAGACAGGGGCAGGGGGTGCGGTGCCTGGCACGAAGGAGACATGTGGTCGCCTAGCACGGACAGAAGGGACTCGAGCAAGTGGGAGGGCGGTGATGGGAATGGAGTGGGCGGCGAGAGATGTACTGCTGCTTTCAGCTGTGGGAGAAGCCTCCGCCCCCTCTGGGAGCTCAGCCTCAGACCCGTCAGCGTCATAGTCGGTGTTGGGACTGGACAGGTCCTCCGCCTGACTCCCCTCGCCCTCCGTGCCACTTGCTGCGCCAGACTCCCCAGCACTGGTGGCACCGGTGCTGGATCCCTCCTCCACGTCCGTGCCGGTGTCTCCCTCGGTGTCCCCCGACGATGCTGTGGGGAAGGTGAAGAGACAGGAAATAATCAGACACCTGTATACATATGACACATGAGTCCAAACTACATAGGTCACAGTGCATAGCATGAAAAGCATCATGAGTAACATCTACAATACTACGCACATATGTAGGCCCTGCACTACACAGTTGGTTGACCCACCATGCCACTTTGAAACAATGGAGAGCATGACACAACAGCAAACAACTTGATATCGAATTATACAGAGAAGCTAGTGTCTGTGGACAGTCGAGCACAGCATCTGGACCACACACTGTTGCCAAAAATGGATGAGCAGGAACCATGTCTTTTAACTTTTGGCACATGCTGCAAAGCACAAACATTAAACCCTGCACAACATGACTGGGTCAATACTTGTTGAGTGTCTGTTCCGATTATCACCACACACAGGCCAGACCTGGCAAGGAGACATTAGCTTTGGACATGTAGGCCTTGCCCGCACAAACCCCCCCCCCACCTGAGACAATGTGATTGAGTCAGAGGAAGGACTTACACCTCTTAATCAGGGATCACAAAAATGGGCTCCATTAAATACTAATTGCACTCGTGGGGCTGACCACACATATTATTGACAAACAACCATCATCAGATAGTTGTACACAAACACACAGGCACTGGCCAGGGTGAGGATGCACAAGCCACATTGGGTCACCCTGTACAGTGTACACAATGAGGCAAGGGTACAATGCCACAGAGGCCAACCTATGCCATAGTGCTACGGGCCGTACATACGCGAGTACGGCCCGTATCTCTATGGCATACGCCTACGCCAACACTACCCTAGTGCTATGGGCCATACCTGCGTGTGTAGGGCCCGTAGCACTATGGTAGTGTTGCCCTAGGCGTACGCCATAGTGCTACGGGCCGTACATACGTGGGTACAAGCCATATCTCTATGGTGTACGCCTACGCCAACACTACCCTAGGGCTGCGGGCCGTACCCGCGTGTGTAGGGCCCGTAGCACTATGGTAGTGTTGCCGTAGGCGTACGCCATAGAGATACGGGCCGTACATACGTGGGTACGAGCTGTATCTCTATGGCGTACGCCTACGCCAACACTACCATGGGGATAGGACCAATGTGTACACATACGTGTGTACGGTCCTTGCACACGCGCGTGCTCCTACCCAAACCCCATATTGTGATACGACCGTACACGCCCTCAGAGCGTGTGTACGGTGCGTTTCACAGCTTACACTGGTGATAGGAGGCGCACAGGAAAGGAATGGAGGTGTATGACTCGCACAAGGATGGACATCAAGTCATTGTCAGTGCAGTGCATCATGAGTAGGGCCTAGGTGTGTCAGGCTGTGAGCTGGCACATGTCTCCTCATGTTTTAACCCAATAGTTGTGTGATGACCTGTGTACACATGTCATGTGTGTTGGGGCACCATGTGGTGCACTTCCCCTTCACACCTTTTACATGTGTGCATGTAGTTCAAACTTGTCAAGCACTGCATCACTGGCATGGCACAGTCCCCAACACTGTCCCCTGATGCCAGGTACACGGATGATGACACCTGACATCTCGCTACCAGCGTGCCACGATGTGACTATGTCATGTGTGTGTCATGTGTTCCCATGATCTTGCTGTTGGTGTTCCGTCAACGGCATCAGCTGTAGCTGCATCCAACATGTGTCTGTGTGTAGATGCCCATGTCACACTATTACGCACACCAGGACACATGTGGAATAACACATGATGCGTGTCTGTATGCATCTAACCGGGACTTGCGAGCTTAGGACATATCTGAGTAGTCTCAATGTCTGTGTGATCATATTTGACATGTACCCCTTCATGGCAAGGTGTGTGGTCTGTCCTTTTTCCATGACATGTGACCTGTGCGTCTAGCTTGCCGGCAGCTGTCTGTAGGAGATGACATTCTTCAAATGCACATATGTGGATGTATGTCACTCCTGTAATGTGTCTGGCTGTTCACTCACACTTGCCCACAGCTACTTTCATGATATGTCATGTAGACCTTGACAATCCATGTTTGTAGCTGGCTCTTGGTAGGACTATCACCTGGCTGGCATACGTGTGCAGGATGTATTGCACAGACCAGACTCTGTATGTGGCATATGTGTATTAGCTGTTGAACATGTGCTCAGTTCATTGACATTGGTGTAGTAATGTACTCAATCTTCGTTATTCCTTCCAATTTTCTGCAGGGCACCGCCTCTCCCCCGACCAATGCCAGACTTGGCTGCCATGAGGGAACGTGACTGCATACGCCGCTACAGATTCCCCCAACGGTTAATTGTGGACCTGACAAACAGGCTGGCCCCACACCTCCAACCCCGACACAGTTATCCGACTGCGCTGACCCCCAAGATGAAGGTGATGTCAGCCCTACATTTCTTTGCCACCGGTACGTTTCAATTGACCATAGCTGATGTGGGCGGCATGTCTCAGACCATGTTCAGCCGTGTCCTGCATGATGTTTTAGAAGCCATGTTGGAGCACCTGGATGAATTCATCCATTTTCCAACTCGTGAGCAGTTGACAGGTATCAAGGGTGAGTTCTATGCCCTGGGAGGGATGCCCCATGTAATTGGGTCCATTCATGGGACACATGTGGCTTTGGTACCACCACAGGCACAGGAGGTAGCCTTCCGTAACCGTAAACATTACCACTCCATTAATGCCCTTGTGGTGTGTCTTGCTAACATGGTGATTTCCCATGTCTTTGCACGTTTTCCAGGGTCAGCACACGATGCCTACATCATGAGGCGTAGCAGGGTGCCAGAAATGATGCTGCAGCTGCACAACGAACGAGCATGTCTTGTTGGTGAGTAGACTCTGTTTGTCCAGTATTCAGCGGTATCTCAGTATGTGACGGCATCTCCTGACCCACTTCTTTACATGATGTTTCCATGTAGGGGACTCTGGCTATCCCAACATGCCATGGCTGGTGACGCCTCTCCGCAACCCGAGGACAGCTGCAGATCACCGTTACAACAACGCCCATGGGCAGACCAGGCGAGTGATTGAGAGGACGTTTGGCCTCCTGAAGAGCTGATTCCGGTGCCTCCACAAGACCGGCGGGTCCCTCTCATATGCACCGGTGAAGGTCTGCAAAATCTCCCTCGTGTGCTGCATGCTGCACAACATGGCAGTGGAGAAAGCTGTGCCACTCATCATGGATCCCGATGAGCAGGAACATCCACTCGTGGAGGATGAGGGCCTTGGTCACGAGGCAAGTGAGGAGGAGGAGGAGGAGGAGGAGGACATCCGGAGTCAGCTCATACGCAACTTCTTCTCATAATGGTGAGTCCCTGGGTCTGAGTGTGCACGCTTTGAGCCTTGTGTGGCATGTGTTGCAATGTGTGTGTCCAGCTGACTGTATGCTAAGTGACTTTGAGGTGTGTGCTGATGTGTCACACGAGTGCTGATGTCATTCCACACATTTTAGCTGACACACTCAATTGACAACTGGCATGATGTCAACCTTATTCATGTAGAGTACATGACCATGCATGAGGATGACTATGTTTTTCCTGACTTCTTGTGTGTCTCTCATCCCCAGGTAGTTGCGCATGCTGTCTGCTCGTGGCATCGTTGTGCTCCTGCTATTCCTCATGAGTAATGCAACGTGTGCTGAATCAGCGTTACATGCACGGACATGGTGAAAATTCTCCTTTGGGTAAGGATTGCAGCAAGGCTTTTTGGGTGTGGTAGTTGTTTGTAATGTGTGGGCACTGCTCCTGTGCAGGGTATGTTACTATGCATACATGTCGACTCACCATGGGGCACATGACATGTGGCATGACTCACATGAATTGATAGTCACACTTCGTGACAGTCATCTGTTATGGGATTGTGGTTTGTGATGAAGGCATCAATGTGCGTACAACTTCCCTCGGAAACATACTGGAGGCTACGGGTGGACATATTGCGGGACATCCCCATATGATGCTCAATGGGGGATTGCAGCCTCTCCGTGTGCAGCAGGGGATGTTTGGCTCAACCCCTTCACTTGTGTGCCAGTACAATGGATTTACAGCATCTGTGGTGCAAAGGGGGAGTCCGGTGTAGGTCCCACATGTTAATCCAATAGACCTGTGAGTCTGTTTATGTTGATGCTTTTGCATAGGTGTGAGCCTGAGTAATAAAGGTGTTCCTCAGCCTCCAAGGTGCCTCATCTCTGTCAATGCAGGTCTCTTGCCACTGTGCATGCGGCATCTCTGGCATGGTTGTCAAGGATTGTGCATATGAGTCTATGTGTAGATTAGCAACCTGCATGCTGTTCTTCATGTATTTGATTCTCTATTGTGCATGATGTCCATGGCTGTGTATGTGTTTTGGCATGTTAGTCCCCCCCACGGGCCGTCAACACCTTCTGGGGTGTGTTTCCTGTGCGCAGCTCGGCCTTCAGTTTCATGATCCGGTGTCAGTCATCTTTGGTGATTGTGCATCCTTTGTCTCTGGGTGTGCCATTGCAAACCGGTAACTCCTTCCTTGACATACACCTGTTGCAGTAGTCCTTTCTGACATCCTAGTCTTTGTGTGTATATTGCGGCATAATTCCCAGGACATGTCGCCTGCTGTTGCAGCCACTGCAGCAAGGGCACACGTAGTTTCCAGATTTGGCAACATACACACCTCAAAGGTGCTCCTCCCTTCCTCCCTCAACACATTCATTTGGCTGTCTTCGGCTTGTCTGTGCCACAGTTGCGGCCACGCGGTACCAAAGGCTGGACCGTCTACACATGCAACGTGCACATTGTACGACCCTCAGGTCCTTGCATGACCCACATCACACTACAGTGTGATGTTGCAGCCACCCTCCAAGCAAGGTCCATCCACACATCTCCCGCCTGCTCTCAGGCATGCACTGAGTGCACACAAAACACCTTTGCATGATGAGTGTGCAACTCTGACTGCCTACACAGCCCTGTCACACCCACCAGGTCATGTCCCTCCTACTCCCCACCGGATCTGTACCCCTGCAAGGCCATGGGAGTGGGACTCAAGGCTTCGGCATGTAGTATGCTTTTGTCGTGAGGCACATGGCACAGGTATCATCTTTCTGCGTGTCAATATACAATGTGTCCAGGACCCCCCTATCCACCATCACATGCGCACACGACCTCATCATCAACTCTTATGCCATTGACAGCCAGGCGCTCCTCACCCTCACCAAGGACGCAGACATTTCCAGTTCCAATATTCAAGATTGCATGGGATCCATAGATGAATGGCAGAACAGCAGCCACCTGAGGCTGGACTTGTACAGGACTGAGGTCAACATCTGAGGATTGTCCCCTTACAGCTGGCTCAACTGCTTGTGTCCCACCCACAGAAGCCCCGCAAAGGCACCCAGTGTCCATGCACACAAGATGTTGTGCATCATGGATTGCTTGCTCTAATTTGCCATGGTAATCACCAGCATCTGTACCTCACACTGCAACACCCTCAGCATTATGCACATGATCCCCAGATAGATCCACTCCAAGGTAAGACGGACCATCCCCCAGGTCCACGACAACATCCGTGTCAAATACTGCCCTGCCCTCTATGGAGCAGCCACATCCAAAATCCAGGGACACTTGTCCACATCCAGGCTGCATCTGCACACCTCAGCGTCAACATCCCGCGCCCCAGCCACATCACCGTCCAGCAGAGATAGCTGCAATGGATCACTGTGTGCTGCAGGATGACCTTCAGACTCCTCACCCACACTCAGGAGGCAGGCCACAACCCTGACCCAATACCAACCTTGTACCACTGTCATGCGAGACCCCGTAGTGCCATCTCCGTGCATCCAACCTTGACCTGGCCACCATTCTTCTGATCCACCGTACTCCTGCATGCAGGACATAGTTCTCCCACCTGGGAGCACATACCTGGGACTCCCTCCCCGGGAACCTCCAAATGAGGCATGACCTCTACGCCTTAATGTTACTCTTCCAAATAGGTGTGTCCTCACAGTTTCCCTAGCACCCCCTCAGCAGCTTGAGGCCATCACAGGTGAGTATTGTGCTCCATGTCTGCATTGAGTGATACATTGTGACCCATGTGTGTCCTGTACCAGACTCCGATCCCAGGGTATGGATGTGTGGAGTTAGTTCAACACTCAGGCATAGTTTGACATTTACACACACATATGTTGGTGAATAATGGCAAATGACAGCAACATCTCATGACAAAATAAAGTATTTATTTTTGGTGGGGTAAGTCTTTTGGTGGATGAAGTAAGGTGCTCTACCGGGTGCATTGAATCCAAAGTTCACAGGGGGAGATGGCATCCTTGTCAGTTGGAGTCATCAGAGTCCAGACCACAGTGTTGGTCATCATTGGTCAGACTGTGACCAGCAAGTCCATGTGGCAGAGAATGTCATTGGGTGAGGTGGTGCTGTTGCGCCAGAGGGCCAGGTGCCAGGCCAGGTGACCTGGGAGATGTGGATGGTCCGCTGACTCTCACGGTTTTTTCCGTGGACGACCCACCTTCCTCCGGGGACCCTCAGATGCAGGCCTTGACGATGCTTGTGATGCTCCGTCGGACGAATCCTCCTCCTCCTCCCTCCCTGTGGCTGGTGGTGGTCTTCGCCTGGTGGCACAGGGAGGGTTGCCCATGTTGTCGGCGATCGGACGGAGTGAACGGCTCATGTCCGTTTGCACCGTCAGGAGCTCAGCCAGTCTTGCCTCCATCCGTCCTTGGTGTTGTTGTTGACTGGCATGTTGCTTGGCCTGCAGGTTCTTCATCTCGTCGAGGGTCCCCTTGATGTCTGTGAGGCTCGACACAACCTGGCTGATGCCCCTGGTGTCACGCCGGTATGTGTCCAGGATGTGGCGCATGTGTGCCATACCGGTTCCCTCAGCTGGCTGGTCAGGTTCTCGCCTCGGCCTGACTCCACTCCCACCACCCCAGCCCACACGAGCCTGGCCTGCCGTTGTGGGCACATCAGGTCTACGGGACCCCTGAGGGATGGCATTAGCGTGGTCGTCTGCCAACTCCTGGGTGCCCGGAGAACCTTGTCCCTCCTGGTCAGACTGGCTGTGTTGTTCAGTGTGAGCAGGGCTCTTGGGTGTCTCCTGGGATGTGGCAGGAGTGGGGGTGGGGGTTGGCACAGATGTAGCTGGTGCTGCAGGGGCTTGGGCACCAGAGGGGCCTGGTTGGTCGGGGTCATCCACGGAGTGGTGAGAGTCGTCGCTGCCGGTGGGATCATCTTCACACTGAGCCTGGGACTGTGATTGTTCCCCCCCATTGTTGGGGGGAGGTCGATGACGTTGCCCTGTGTGTGAGAGAGAGACAATGTTAATGCTGTTTCATACCACATCCATGTTTCATACATATTCAAGTAGTCACAGTTCCGCCAGGTGGTTGGATGTGCCTAGCATTCCTCTCAATGTACACTTGGGGATGGGTATGTTGCGGGGGACAGATTGGTATGTGCTCCTGAGTGTTTGCCAGTAGATTTTTGGCTGGGATGCTTATTTGGCTATGGATTGGTCTTGTTGTGTCACATGTCCATTGTGAGAGTGGGTAAATACGTTGCCTGCCCCGGGGGTGTGTGCTTGTGTGAGGGGGGTGTGTGACCAGGCCTGCTGTTGTGTGTAGTGTGATTTGTCATTGGGTCTCCCAGGTGATGTGTCTGTCCCCTCATGGTGCATGCTGGCATGACAGTGTGTGTGAGTTTCTGTGCTGGGTATGTGAGCTAGTGGAGTTGTTGTTTGAGTGTACAGTGGTCACAGGAGGGCCTTGTGCTGCCTACAGCAGGGCCAAGTGTCAGCTACCTTGTCATTACTTTGCCAGTCCCTGTGCATTGGGCATGGTGCATGGGTATGTACCTAGGCCATATGGGCTGTGGGCATTGGTGTCTGGTTCTGAGTTGCACAATGTGTTGTTTGAGCCCCACCCTCCCAGCATCCTGGACATCCAGTCTTGGGTTTGTGGTTGGTATGGCCTGGGACATGGCATTGCCTTTATTTGTGAATGGGGCATGGAGACGTTAGTGGCATGAGCGTGGTTTTTGGGTGTGGTTGTGTGCGGTGAGGGCTTGGGGGTAGTTGCTTGAATTTGGTGTATTTGTGGTGTGGATGGCATTCCCCCCCATGTTACGTGAGTTGTTTGTGTACTCACCAGGCTCTGCGACTTCTTCGACTCCGTGTACTCCCATCGGCGGAAGCGTGGCCATCACCTTCTCCTCCCAGGGATGGTAATGTACGGGTGTGCGGGGAAGCCCACCTCCAGTGATGTTACTCTGGGCGTATTCCTCGTTCATTTTCCTCTTGCCCTGCGCAGATCGTACCACCTGGCTTGGCATTCATGCCTGGTCCTTCGGATGGGCGCAACAGCATTCACCTTATCGACGATCCTCTGCCACAGGCTGGTTTTTTGGGCTATGCTGGTCTGTCTGACAAATGTTCCAAACAGCTGTGGCTCGACTCTGATGACTTCGTTGACAAGGAGCTCCAGCTCCGCCGTTGTGAACTTAGGATTCTTGTCAGTGGGCATGGTGTGGGGTGTGGGTGTGGATGGTTGTGGGTGTGTGGGTGTGAATGTGACGGTGTGTGTGTGAAGGTGAAGAGGGGGTGTTTGTGAAGGAGGTTGTGTGAAGGTGTGTAAGTTAAGGTGTAGTTAAGGTGTGAGTAAGGTGCTGTTGTTTGTCTGTGGTGTGAGCAGTGGGTCTGTTGCAATGGCTCATGGGTTGTGTGTGTGGGCCCTTTTTATTGGTCCATTTGTGGGTGTGGCTGTGTTTGAATTTGTGGTGGGTGTGTTATAAGAGGTGGTTGTGATTTGGTCCTCTGTTTGCCTGTTTGGATGTGCCAGGTCAGTCATAGAGATGTATTTTGTCATGTTGACGTGTTTTGTGGTGTTGTGCGAGTCGAATTGACCCTCCTTGTGCTGTTTTACAGTGTCCTGGTTCTGTACGAGTCTTTTTCGCGTAGGTACGGTCCGTACATACGCGATGCTGGGTGAGGGTGCTGGGGAATGGTGTTGGGGTACGGTGCGTACAGGTGCGGGGCTGTGCTACGGTGTTGGGGTGCGGCGCGTACAGGTGCGGGCTGGGGTACGGTGTTGGGGTATGGTGCGTACAGGTACGGGGCTGGGAGACGGGCCTGGGGTGCGGCGCGTACAGGTGGGGGGGCTGGGTTACGATCCTGGGGTACGGGGCGTACAGGTGCGGGGCTGGGAGACGGGCCTGGGGTGCGGAGCGTACAGGTGCGGGCTCTGCTACAGTGTTGGGGTATGGTGCATACAGGTGCGGGGCTGTGCTACGGTGTTGGGGTACGGTGCGTACAGGTACGGGGCTGGGCTACGGTTTTGGGGTACGGTGCGTACAGGTACGGGGCTGGGCTACGGTGTTGGGGTACGGTGCGTACGGAGCTGGGAGATGGGCCTGGGGTGTGGCGCGTACAGGTGGGGGGCTGGGGTACGGTCCTGGGGTACGGGGCGTACAGGTGCGGGGCTGGGAGACGGGCCTGGGGTGCGGCCCGTACAGGTGCGGGGCTGTGCTACGGTGTTGGGGTACGGTGCGGAGGGGGGGTACGGTGCTGACATACGGGGGTACGGTGCTGACATGTGCGGGGTGAGGGGGGCTGTACGACTCGTATTCGGGCACAAGTTTACCCGTGTACATGTAGGCTACAGCGTTCGCTCCGTACGGGGCCTTTTACATGCGGTTGTGTATTCGGACGGGCGGTACGGATCGTACTTGCGCGCTCTGACTTCTGTTTTACGATTTGCACGTAAAAATGTCCGGCTCCCTGTCGGACACTTTTCCCGACGCTATTCGGACGTGAAAATTTACGGCTCCCTCTCGGACCATTTTCCCGACGCAATTTGTATGTATTTTTCACGTACGAATCGTACTTCGCAGTTTGTACGGTACTTGTACGATTCGTATGTAAAAAAATACGGTTACGAGTCGGACGGTAATTTTTTTTAACGGATCGGAATCGGCACCAATGTTTAGCCTTATGCTTCGTGATTTTTTGGAGGCAATGTTACATTTTCTGAACCAGTACATCAAATTCCCAACACCACAACAGTTTGCTGACATCTAGAGTGACTTTTATGCTTTGGGAAGAATGCCACATGTCATTGGATCCATTGATGGTACACATGTGGCTTTAGTCCCACCACAGACCAATGAACACACATACAGGAATCATAAGCATTACCACTCTATAAATGCCCTGGTGGTATGTCTTCCTGACATGACAATCTCACATGTCTGTGCGCGTTCCCCAGGATCAGCACACGAAGCCTACATTATGAGAAACAGTAGGATCCCACAGATGATGTCTCAGCTGCCAAATAAGCATGCCTGGCTTGTTGGTGGGTAATGTTGTCTGTTTATGTTGTGTGTTGCTTGTATGTCAGGTTGTACCCTGTTTTCAGACACATGAAGTATTTTCTGTTTGAATCTAGGAGACTCTGGATACCCCAACATGCCGTGGTTGCTGACCCCACTCAGGAACCCTGTCACCCCTGCTGAGTTTAGTTTTAATGAGGCACGTGGGCAGACAAGGAAAGAGATTGAGCGGACATTTGGGCTACTGAAAACCAGATTTCGCTGCCTGGACCGTACAGGAGGAGCCCTCTAATATGCACCAGTGAAGGTGTGTAAGATCATCATCTTGTGTTGCATGCTACACAACCTGGCAGTGAGGAATGAGCTACCTCTCATCCAAGATGAGGCAGACCAGCCTCCAGCAGGGGAGGATCCAGGCCTGAGGCATGTTGCCAGTGATGAGGAGGAGAAGGATGTTCGGAGACAGCTCATCAACAACTTTTTCTCATGATTGTAATTACGCAACGATGAGTTGACCAAGCACTTTCTTTGCATGATATGTGTCTGTTGTACAATATCTCTGTATATGTGTGGGTGCATGCTACTTAACATGATCCTTGGAGTTGTTTGGTGTCCATTGAGTTAGTATGTCCACCAGTACAGTGTTGACATGACTCCTAGCTAGTGTTCACAAAATATAATGTATGAAATGTCTCTTGGAGATGTATGCAGAAAATGATGTATTTCAAGACTGTTCTATGTCTCTCCTTCACAGGGTTCTGTGGGTGTTGTATGGAGACATGTGACCTCCCAGACACACAATGCAGTTACAGTGTGCAACTTTTCTTGGAATCATGAATCTGTGCCACTCACTCAATTCTGACAATTTTCAAACGTCTTTTTTAATTTGTGCTTATTGTCACAGTGTGATTTGATTTAATTTGCTGTGGAGGCAACATATTGTACCTGTGTATTAAACCTGTGCTCCACATTGAGGTGTGCCTTGTCTGTATACACACATCCAACATTCATTTACATACTGTACATGTGCCTTGATGTTCAGTTTGGCTAACAATGATTAGTGTTTGTGCATTGAAATGTGGTTTCAGTTTACAACAGTGGAAGCAATGAGGATGTATGCCATGTACTATTTGTGTTGTGTTGACCTGGTTGTGTGTATCTCTTATATGTGTCATGTTACATTTACTCACAAGACAGTAGGTACATTGCTGTACTTGTTTTTCAGCCAAAGCATTTTTTGCCAGGATATCATCTCTATATTGCAAACAGTGTTTAATTCACAACAGAAGCAAGTATTGTTTGAATAAAGATTTATTGCAGTGCATGTGTGAAATTTAACAAGAAAGTGATAGTACTGTACCAATTTTTGAAATCCAAAGTTCACAGAGGAGTTGTTGGTGGTAGTAGATGAAACTTTCAGAGCCAAGTCCACAGTCATTTGAGTCCTTGATCCAACTTAGACCCTCCATCCCATGTTAATGTTATCAGTACTTATAAAGCGCACTGTGACCCTACGGTTATCCTGGCACTGAGATACATGTGCCCTGCCAACATAAATGCAGAAAGAGGAAACCATGCTGCATTAGAAGCAAATTAAAGACTGACATTATACTCTGTGATAATGCCAGGTCTTTATTTTCTTTCTGAACTGCAGCAGGTCTTCCATCTGTCTCAGGTCCATGCGAAGACTATTCCAAAGCCGTGCTGCTGCGGTGCTAAAAGCTCTTCCCCCCAGTTTTGTTCTTCTAGTTCTTGGCACTTTCACCAGCTTGGCCGAGGACGAACGGAGACTACAGATGGGAGCATACTGCACTGGGTACAACTGCAGCTTGCTGAGCGTGGAAGAGCCCGGGGCTGACTTTCAACTGTACAAATGTGTGTGTGTGACAGGGCCTGCTGGTAGATGTTGTCAGAGCTAGCACTCTTCCCCCCAGACAAGATAGGCCACCATGACTCTTGCTTCCATGACAGTGAGTCAAACTTTACGTTCAAGATGTCTGACAGTGGGGACTGGTGTTTGTTTGACCACAACTCCCAATAGGGCCTTGTGCTTCACACACCAGAGCCCGGAGTCAGCCATCTTGCCAGTACCTTTCCACTCCCTGTGTGATGAGCATGGTTCAAGGTGGGATTGTTGGGCCATGTGGGAGGAGGACTGTTGACTTTGACTACGACTCCCATCATGCTTTCAGCTACACCTACCTTCCCAGCCATCCCAACCTTCCTTCCTGTGACTCTGCTTTTCTGGGAGTGAATGTGTACAAACAAGATGGCTGCTGCATGTGACTGGTGTTTGGATCACATGGCCTTGCTGTGGGTTAGTGCTAAGTTAGTACATTTTTGTGAATGGTGAGCTTTCCAGTTACATTGCAGGTATGTTGTTAGTAAAAATCTATTTTTGATCACATATCCCATCATGGACTTGTGCTCCCCACACCAGAGCCCAGTGTGAGGCATCTTGGGAGTAGATTTTCCATAAATGTCAAGGAGAGCATAGTCCCAGGTCTGTTGTTTGGTATTGGTGGGAGGGGTGTGTCTGTGTGACGGGGCCTGCTGGTAGATGTAGTCAGAGCTAGCACTCCTCCTCCCCTACACCAGATAGGCCACCATGAAGCATGCTTCCATGACAGTGAGTCAAACTGTACGTTCAGGATGTCTAACAGTGGGGACTGGTGTTTGTTTGAGCACAACTCCCAACAGGGCCTTGTGCTTCACACACCAGAGCCCATAGTCAGCCATCTTGCCAGCACTTTTCCACTCCCTGTGAGATGAGCATGGTTTAAGGTCGGATTGTTGGGCCATGTGGGAGGAGGACTGTTGACTGTGACTACGAGTCCCATCATGCTTT
Source organism: Triturus cristatus (assembly GCF_964204655.1). Classification (NCBI taxonomy): domain Eukaryota; kingdom Metazoa; phylum Chordata; class Amphibia; order Caudata; family Salamandridae; genus Triturus; species Triturus cristatus. The sequence goes on from NC_140592.1 coordinate 680,945,406, forward strand.
CAGCTACACCCACCTTCCCAGCCATCCCAACCTTCCTTCCTGTGACTCTGCTTTCCTGGGAGTGAATGTGTGCAAACAAGATAGCTGCTGCATGTGACTGGTGTTAGGATCACATTACCTTGCTGTGGGTTAGAGCTCAGCTAATACATTTTTGTGAATGGTGAGCTTTCCAGTTACATTGCAGGTATGTTGTTAGTAAAAATCTATTTTTGATCACATATCCCATCATGGACTTGTGCTCCCCACACCAGAGCCCAGTGTGAGCATCTTGGGAGTAGATTTTACTTAACTCTCAAGGAGAGCATAGTCCCAGGTGTGCTGTTTGGTGTTGGTGGGAGGGGTGTGTGTGTGACGGGGCCTGCTGGTAGACGTTGTCAGAGCTAGCACTCCTCCCCCTCAGACCAGATAGGCCACCATGAACCATGCTTCCATGACAGTGAGTCAAACTTTACGTTCAAGATGTCTGACAGTGGGGACTGGTGTTTGTTAGAGCACAACTCCCAACAGGGCCTTGTGCTTCACACACCAGAGCCCAGAGTCAGCCATCTTGCCAGTACCTTTCCACTCCCTGTGTGATGAGCATGGTTCAAGGTGGGATTGTTGGGCCATGTGGGAGTAGGACTGTTGGCTGTGACTACGACTCCCATCATGTTTCAGCTACACCCACCTTCCCAGCCATCCCAACCTTCCTTCCTGTGACTCTGCTTTCCTGGGTGTGAATGTGTACAAACAAGATGGCTGCTGCATGTGACTGGTGTTTGGATCACATGGCCTTGCTGTGGGTTGGTGATAAGTTAGTACATTTTTGTGAATGGTGAGCTTTCCAGTTACATTGCAGGTATGTTGTTAGTAAAAATCTATTTTTGATCACATATCCCATCATGGACTTGTGCTCCCCACACCAGAGCCCAGTGTGAGGCATCTTGGGAGTAGATTTTCCATAAATATCAAGGAGAGCATAGTCCCAGGTCTGTTGTTTGGTATTGGTGGGAGGGGTGTGTCTGTGTGACGGGGCCTGCTGGTAGATGTAGTCAGAGCTAGCACTCCTCCTCCCCTACACCAGATAGGCCACCATGAAGCATGCTTCCATGACAGTGAGTCAAACTTTACGTTCAGGATGTCTAACAGTGGGGACTGGTGTTTGTTTGAGCACAACTCCCAACAGGGCCTTGTGCTTCACACACCAGAGCCCATAGTCAGCCATCTTGCCAGCCATTTTCCACTCCCTGTGAGATGAGCATGGTTTAAGGTCGGATTGTTGGGCCATGTGGGAGGAGGACTGTTGACTGCGACTGCGACTCACATCATGCTTTCAGCTATACCCACCTTCCCAACAATCCCAACCTTTCTTTCTGTGACTCTGCTTCCCTGTGAGTGAGTGAAACAGCGCTGGCAAGATGGCTGACAGTGATGGTTGTTGTTTTGAGCCCAAAGCCTTGCCGTGTTTTTTAGTAAGTTGTTACATATCATGAAATAGTTACATATTACTCTGAGATTGCAAGGATTTTGTTTGTCAAACTGGCATACACATTACAGGCTCATTTGCTGAATATTGTTATGGCTTTGCTGACAGTGATTTGTATCGCTGTGTCCTTGACAGTGCTGTCTGTGGCTGTGTATTTGCTATCAATATTGGCTATTTGAGTCTGTACTCACTAGGCTCTGGTACTCCTGATATTCCATGGATGCCCTCTGGTGGAAGGATGGCCTGCACCTTCTCCTCCAAGGAAGTGAAGTGCACAGGTGTTGCAGGAGGGCCACCGCCAGTCCGCTGACTAAGTTTGTGCTCTTTGTTGATGAGCTTCTTGACCCTCCTTCGCACATCATAGTACCTGTTCCTGATATCGTCCGTTGTGCGCAGGCAAGGTGCGTTAGCATTCACTTTGTTGACAATCCTCTCCCACATCTTGGTTTTCTGGGACAGGGGGTTCTGTTGGACCAAGGTGCCAAATAACTGTGGCTCTACTCTGAGAATTTCATCTACCATGACTTCCAACTGACTGTCTGTGAACTTTGGATCTTCTTTGGGGGCAAGGTGATGGGTGGTGGTGGAGATGGATGTGTGGGTGAGTGTGAAGGTGAGGTTGAGTGAGTATGAGTAAAGGTGTGTGTTTGTGAGTGTGGTATTTGAGTGGTGTACAGGTTGTGTGGTGGGTGGGTTGTGAGTGTATGTATCAGTGCAGTGTAGTGGTGATATCTGCTGGCAGGTATGTCGAATATGCAAAGGATCATGGTAAGGATTTTGGCCCTTTATATAGGTGGAGTTGTGGGCATGTCTTCATTTTTTTTTTGCCTTTGTCAATGCTTGTCTGGACATTTTCTGTCTGTTTCTGTTGTATTTTGTTGAGCATGACGGAAATGTTCCGTTCACCGCAACGGATGCTTTTTCATGTATTGGTGGGGTAGTCCGAGTCTGTCCCATTCATGATACACTATGTTGCAGCGTTCACGTACGATTCGGTCGTGTCGGGCTCTTTTCCGGAGAATTTGCTCGGAAGGATTGATTCCCGTTTGTGTTGGTCGTCCGGATTCTGCCCTGTGCGCATCGTTTGTATTTGACACGCATTGCATTGTACTACGTCGGTCGAACCGTGCACGTAGGTGTCGGTCGGAAGCCATTCCAGATTGGTGTTGGTCGGAAGGGTTTACGAGCGGGATCGGAATCGGGCCCTAAATGTAATATTTCAATAAAAATAACAATTTCCTTTTAAACCAACAGAAAAAAAGAAACCAGTGAATAAACCACAAACATTAAAAAAATCCAACAAGAGAATTAAAGCAAAACAAATGAAAGTTTATTTTCAAATATAATAGTTATAAATACATGTTTAATCTTCAAATCTTTATATTTAATAAATATATATATATAAATATATTAACTAATATACAAGAAAATGGCAGAAGGAGCAAAATTCATCACATCACAAAAGGGAAAACTACTTCTGTGCTGCATGGGCTATACTTACACGCAAGAGAAAATAACAGGAAACAAAACCCTTTGGAAATGTAATAAATTCTACTCCAATACTTGCTATGGGAGAGCCACAACAGTTGAAACAAATGTTGTTAACGTAAGGGAATACAACCATCCCTCCAGTGTCACAGAAATCAAGGTTAGAGATGCTTTAAAATCTATCAGAGAAGCAAGCACCAGCTCCCAACAGACCAGTACCCAAATATAAAAAAAACTTATTGACTAAGGTTCCTGAACATGTGACAGGACAACTACCATCCATCCCCACTCTAAAACGGCTAATCGGCAGAACTAAAAGTGCTACTGCTGAAACACAACCCACCCCCAAACTTTTACAGAAATCAAAATATTACAGAAATACACCATCACCCACAAAGATGAGAAATTCATTCCTCATTACAATAACAATCATGAAAAACAAATTATCATCTTTTCCACCAACAACATTCAAAAGCTAAAAAACTGCGAAACATGTATGATGATACATTTAAAGCTTGCCTGAAGCCTTTTTACCAACTCTACACCATCCACAGCGAATATGAAGACACTAACATACCTTTCATATACTCACTACTCCCCAACAAGCAAAATACTACCTACATAGAACTCCGTACAATAATCAAACAATACACCGACAACTACTTTCCACAAAAATTAATTATTGACTTTGAACAAGCAATGATTCAGTCAATTTTAAAATTGTATGCCCACACACTGTAATACAAGATTGCTATTATCACTTCAACCAAATTATCTGGAGACACCTCCAAAAATCTACTCTAAGGGGCTCATTTGGATAGCGGGCGGATCGCCACCGCCCTTATGGCAGTGGTGATCCGCCCGCTGAAATCCACCGCCCGCTTCCAAATTCCCCCTCCACATTACCATGGTGGGGAGGACCTCGGCGGATGGAAAGACCATCCGCCGGTTTTCCACCCGGTCGCAGAGTCGACCGGGCGGAAAAGCAACTAACATGGTGGCGGTGTCAGGGAGACACCGCCATCCATATTAGCATGAATACGGGATGTGCCGTTGCCGCCACGGAAAGATAGGCAGTTTTTGCCATTGGGGGCCCGTAGCGGGCCCCCAGGGATTCTGGGTGGTGGGGGGTGCACATGGGGGGTACCTATGGTACCCCCCTGCAGTTCTATGCACAACATGGCAGACACCGCACGGTGCCTGCCACGTTGTGCATGGAAGTGCACGACATGCCTTCCTCGCATTGCGGCGGGCTGTGCTGAGAGCACCGCCCGCCGCAATGTCAGGAATGCAGGATGCGCCCGCCAGTGTGGCAGGCGCATCCTAATGTCTACAATGGGACGCCTGCCTCGATGGCGGGCGGTCCCATTCTCCGACAGGATGGCGGGCGGACAAAGTCTGCCCACCATCCTAATGACCCTCTATGTATAGATTGCACCACAAATAGCAACTTTGCTTACCAAATCAAAAAATTAATAGCTCTGCGCTATATACCAACAACTGAAGTAGCCAACCACTATAATACACTTATTGAAAGGCCTTTCTACCAAGCCAATGAAGGAAAACTAACACCCTTCTTTGACTACTTTGAATACACTGGGTTGGGAAGGCTACATAGGTCAGGGCACCGAATACAACCAAAGTTCCAAATCCCCTGGTGGAACGTCTACAATAGCACTGTAGCTCAAAAAGCTAAAACTAAAAACGTGGTGGAAGAATGGCATAATGCCTTCCAAGCCACAATAGGAAGAGTACAACCTACCTTGAACAAACTAATAGAAGCCATAAAAAAAGAACAGAGCTATCAAGAGCTTAGTCTATAGCAATCCGTAACTAAAATAGGCCCTAAAGTCAATAAGCAAACAAAAAGAAGGTATGAATACCTACAACACAAAACTCGACTATTTCCAAACACCAAAGGGCTAGAATACCTAGACATGATAGCTAAATCTTTACTTTGAACAAAAAACAATGCTAAACATCAAAAAGCCTTTTAAAATGACAAAACATTTAAACAATATAATTCTACTCTTTTTTATATTAATAATTATAAATATGACGTTTAAAAATTAAAAACATACATATAGATATATGACATAATATATCTATTAAAATAAAAAAACAAATGTAACCAAAAACATTTCCCACTCATAATAATAAAAAATAACTTAGTTATGTTGTAGTAGATGGTCCTCAAAAACAAACAAATCCATAGTAAATAGATCCAAACACGAATCCATTCGAAAAGAAAGCCCCCAAAAAATACAAAAATACAATTGTAGAAAAAAGGCAACAACGACGCAATCCTCTCAATAACGATACCCTCAAAAACCCGAAAATTAGCTTGAAAAAAAGAAACGCTCCTACAATCCCGAAAAAGAAATGTAAAAAAGTAATTTGTTTCAAAGAAACAAAATACTTTTTCCTTTTTTTAAAAAAAGAAACGCGTCTTCAACACCAGAAAACCTGCGGAAAAAAACAAGACCCTCCCACAATACAATACCACAATATGAACCCACACACATTAATTTCCACATGAAATACAACATAACATAACTAAACAACATATAACTAACACTACACAACACTCTTCAACACTACGTCAAACACATCAAACACTAAACTACCAAAACAACACTTAACTACACAAAAAGTGAACATATAACGCCCTAACAAATCTAACTACACTCTTACTACCTCGCCCCTACCCTAAAACTACTTTAAAAGTAAATTATATCAAACTTACCTTAACTGACGAAACAGAGCTCCCAACCGTGAATTTCTGTCTTCCAAAATTACCTAAAAATGGAACAGACAGACAGAAAAGTGAGGAAATTTTAAAAAACTGACTCCCCATAGACATGAATGGAGGAATACTAAAACGATCCCAAGAATTAAGTGTATATTTTTATGTTGTGTATTTTTTTTTTAAATGTTGAAAGAATGTACAAAAAATTGTAAAATATATATTAAATATTATATTATCAAAAAATATCATATTTCATATATGTTAAAATGTATATTTGTTTGATGTACTCCCCTTCAACATATACAATTACAACTATTGTAAATGTGCAACCAATATAACAATGTTTAATTAAAAAAATATATGATACAAATATATATTTGAAAAAAAAGTTACATATTTAATATATTTAAAAAATATATTTTTTAATAATGATATTTAATATACTAAATAATAAAAACAAAATGTGCAAACAATAACTTTGTAAAATAGATATTGTATAATGTTACAACAAAAATAAAATTATATAATATGTATTAAAAATATGTAAAAACAAATGTACTAAAATGTTTATAATGAAAGAACTGGAAATATATTTACTATTACATGACTATACTTAATACAAATTTACCATTTTTCAAAACTGTTTAAAAAAAATGTATGTAAAAATATATTTTTAATTTTGCAAATGTACATGAAAAATATATGTTAAAAATATATTATACTTTATAAATTCTTAATAACATCAAAATTTGTGAATCATGTTTTTCAATATTTTCAAAAATTGTATAACAAAACCAAATAAAAACTATTTCATTGTGAACAAAAAAAATACTTGTGTTTGCAAATTAAAACATTAGCAATCAAAATTGACATACGTCTCCTTTTTTATTTTAATTTACATATAAACTCAAAGAAAATACTACATAAAAAACCATCAAATTACTATTCCTAACTCCAAAATCAACTATATTCAGGGAAAGTGCTGGATAATAAACCATGTAAAAAATATTAATAACTCTGAAACCAACTAAACTCAGGGAAAGTGCTGGATAATAAACTATAAAAAAATTCTATTCCAACTCCAAAACCAACTAAATTTAGGGAAAGTGCTGGATTATAAACCATAAAAAATGACTATTTCTAACTCCAAAACCAACTAGATTCATGGAAAGTGCTGGATAATAAATCATAAAAAAATATTAACTCCAAAAGCAACTAAACTCAGGGAAAGTGCTGGATAATATACCTTAAAAAATTACTATTCCAACTCCGAAACCAGCTAAACTCAGGGAAAGTGATGGATAAAAAACCATAACAAATTACTATTCCTAACTCTAAAACCAACTAAACTCAGGGAAAGTGCTGGATAATAAACCATAAAAAAATATTATTCCAAATCCAAAACCAACTAAAGTCAGGGAAAGTGCTGGATAATAATCCATAAAAAATTACTACTCCAACTCCAAAACTAATTAAACGCAGGAAAAGAGCTGCATAATAAAGCATAAAAACGTACTATTCCAACTCCAAAACTAACTAAACTCAGGGAAAGTGCTAGATAATAAACCATAACAAAAGTTACTATTTCTAACTCCAAAACTAACTAAACTCAGGGAAAGTGCTGGATAATAAACCATAAAAAAATACTATTCAAACTATAAAACCAACTAAACTCAGGGTAAGTGCTGGATATTAAACCATAAAAAATACTATTAATAACTCCAAAGCCAACTAAACTCAGGAAAAGTGCTGGACAATAAACAATAAAACATTACTATTCCAACTCCAAAACCAACTGAACCCAGGGAAAGTGCTGGATAGTAAACCATAAAAAAGTACTTTTCCAACTCCAAAACCAACTAAACTCAGGGAAAGTGCTGGATAATAAACCATAAAAAAATACTATTCCAACTCCAAAACCAACTAAACTCAGGGAAAGTGCTGGATAATAAATCATACAAAATTACTATTCCAACTCCAAAACCAACTAAACTCCGTGAAAGTGATGGAGAATAAACTAAAAAATTAGTATTCCATATCCAAAACAAATAAACTAAGGGAAAATGCTAAATAATGTAAAATTATCAATATATATATAAATGTACAAAATTTCAAAATATGAAGTAAAACAAATTCGACAAATATACTATTTTTTTCTAGATTAAAAATGTAACCCAAACATTTTTGAAAATGTGCCCAAAAACATATATTAATTACAATATTTAAAAAAATAACAAATTGATAACATGTTGATATGCCCCCACCTACAAAAATAAAAAATAAATTAATAAATTCTACATTTCCGTTACATTTTTTTACATTTTAAAATTCAAAATTTTCCAAATAAAAGAAAAAATGTAATAATACTTAAAAAATGTAAACACAATAAAAATAATATATACATAATTATAAAAATATCTTTCCTATCATACATTTATTTAAATTTTTTTACATTTAAAAAATAATTTTTTATATATTTTAGACAATTTACATCAAAATATTTGCACCCAAAAAAATCTTCAAATTAAAACAAAAGTAATTTCAAGTTTCAAATTTGAAATAATTATTTAGATCTTTCAATAACTTTTTTTTATTAAAATGTATTTTAAATCAACATTCTTAATTTACTCCCCACCCTTATCTCCTGTAAACCCAACATCCCGCTCCTAAAATTTTACATAAAATTTAAAAAGTAATTAAAAATGCAAACAAATATTTTTAATTTACTCCCCATCTTTTTCCTCTATAAACCCAGCATCCCGCTCCTAAAAGTAAATGAAATTACAACAAAAAACATTTTAACACTAAAAAATCAATTTAAACATATAAAATAACTACTTCGGAGGAGCCTAGCGCGCAACCAAGATGGCCGCGTAGGTGCGAGGCTCCCGAGGACCTCCGCGACCTCCTGAATAAATCCTGAAAATATCCTGTCTTTGTTAAGGGGACTGTGACGGGGAACCCGAGCTGAGGCGCTACCCGTTTTTTGGGCTCGAATCGGACCCCGAACACCGGTGGGAGCATCGACTGAAGGTTGCGGCCTTCTCCTCGCCGGCCCCCCGGATTGGAGTAGTGGCGCGATCCGGGGACAAGGTGAATAACAGCGGCGTGCGGGGCTGGGCGACTCGCGTACCCCGCGCTTTCACTTTCGCTTTTGCGCCCTCCTTGCTCTCTGGCGAGGTCGGGCTGCGGAGCGGGGTGCGGTGGTGTGGCCTTGTCCAGGTGCCCAGCTGACCCGCCGGCGGTGGGTCGACCCGGGGCTCGGTGGTCGCCCCCTTGACACCCGTGATTTGGTGTGGCGGCCCGTTTGGAGATCTTGGCACGACGGTGGAAGGGCCAGCATGGCCACCAAACAAGATGGCGACCGTGCGAAGGTGAAGACGACCCGCCGTGGCACGGCGCACCAGGCCAATAGTATGGACCGCTACACGCTCCAAAAGGGTTCTCCGGAGACATCGCGGCCATCCCCGGTGGGCCCGGCGGAGGCACCTGCCCAGCCAGTGGATCTAACCCTCCGGGACGTCATGGGCGCCATCGCTGAACTGAAGGCCTCAGTGGACCAGCGTTTTGATACCTTGGCGCAAAAGATTGACTCGGTCCTGGTGGATGTGGGCCTGGTGAGGGCGGACTTGTCAAAAACGAACGACCGAGTCGACTCCCTGACCCACACCACAACGAGCCTCACGACTGACGTGGTGGCCCTCCAGAGGGAGGTGCGCCGGCTTGGCCAGGCGAGCGCCCTGATGGACCGGCGACTGGAGGACTCCGAGGGTCGGGCCCGGAGGAATAATATCCGTATTATTGGTGTGCCGGAGGGACGTGAGGCGGAGGCGGCGGATCTCTTCGTGGAAGACTTGATCCTGACCCATCTCCAGCCCCGGGGGCTGAGTAAGTTTTTTGCGGTGGAACGTGCCCACCGGGTCCCCGGGGGCCGCCCTAAGACCGGTGCCCCGCCGCGGCCCCTCATTGCCCGAATCTTTAATTTTCGGGACCGAGATGCCATCCTCCAGACCTCCAGGCAACAGGGACCGGTCAGGTTGGACAACATGGACGTGAACTTCTACCCGGACTTTACCCCGGCGGTCCAGAAGCAGCGGCAGAGCTTTATTGGCATCAAACGTCGTTTAAGGGACCTAAATCTTAAGTACTCAATGCTCTTCCCGGCTAAGCTGCGGGTGGAGGTGGATGGTCGCACGCATTTCTTCGACCGGCCCGAGGCGGCTGGGGACTGGTTGGACACCTTGCCTGGGGATCGGGGCCGGGGGGGTGGGGGGAGCGCGGCTGGCGAGGAGGGCCCGCTGGACCAGAATTGAGGGGTGACTGTATTGCCTTGCTCGAGACATTGTTCCTTCACCATATACTGCTTCAGTATGTTCCCCTCCCATGGAGGTCATGTGGGGTCTGCTGGGGGCTTCCCTCCTCCTCTGAGGGACTAGTTAGTATTTAGCTATGGGGCGACAGGCACACTGCACTTTGGGGGGGCTGTCTGGGCTCATGCAGGGGTGCAGGGAGGGGGGAGTTTTGTTGGGACCGGGGGGTGGGGGGGGGGTGTCGTTTGTTCGTACCGCAAGGCAAACCCGCAATTGTTTTGTTGTCTTTAGACTGCTCAGTGGGAGACGACCGATTGTTTCGACGTATGATGGGGGGTAGGGACTTGACTGTGTTGTCATGGAATGTTAACGGCCTGGGGGATAGGATTAAGCGTGGTGTGGTCCTGCAGTATTTAAAACGTGTCTCCCCAGATGTTGTCTTTCTGCAAGAAACGCACCTTATAGGTAACACCTTTCATGCAATGAATCGGAGGGGATATCGTTTGGCGGCCCACTCTGGCTTCACCTCGGGTTCGCGGGGGGTGGGTATTATGGTTAGGAACTCGCTCCCGTTGGAGATTGATGAGGTGCACCACGATGAGAGGGGGCGTTACACTGCTCTGGTGGGACGTATGGAGGGCAGAGTGTTCAGTTTTGTGTCGGTGTACGTCCCGCCTGGGCTACAGGCCACTACATTTGCGGACCTGGGGCGCCTCCTTCTGGAACTTCCAAGTGGCCTGTTGGTGGTTGGAGGGGACTTTAATGCGGTTGCTTCTGGATCTATGGATCGCCACCCCCCTAGGGACCTCCCCCGGGCACAGGCGTGGCTGCCTGGCCTTTTAGACACACTGGGCCTGGTGGATTGTTGGCGCCTAAAGCATCCCGTATTGCAACAATACACCTTCCACTCGGGGGCCCATGGTAGTCTTTCGCGGCTTGATTACATCCTTGTCCCGGCGGCCCATGCCGGGAGGGTGGGGGAGGTGCGTCATCTGGCACGGGGTATTTCAGACCACTCCCCATTGTTGTTGCATTTCGATGTCTTCCCGAGGGGGGATGGCAGGGTGGCCCCGATTAACGCCTGGTATCTGCGCGACCCCACCATTCGTGCCGACTTGATCACATCCTTGCAGCGCTATTTTGAGGAGAATGTGGGGTCGGTCCCATCTGCCATCTCCCTATGGGAGGCTTTCAAAGTGGTTCTTAGAGGGGAGGCCCTCTCCTTTATTGCCAATGCCCGGCGGCGCGAGCGGGAGGAGGTGTCCCGGGTGGAGGCCGAGATTGCGGAATTGGAGGGTGACCTGGGAAGCGGGGTAACAGACGCCAAGTTACATGTTCTGCAGTTAAAGCAGGCGGCCTACCGGGCCCTCGTCACGGAGGCGGCCAGGGGCCTTGGTAGAGAGCAGCAGGGGCGCTTGTATGATGTGGGTGACAAGGCCGGCAAATTGATTGCGTGGTTGGATAAGAGAGAGAGAGCGAGCCGCGTGGTGCCTTTGATTGAGAGTGTGGACGGTGCGTGTGCCACGGAGCCGGAAGCCATTGTCTCCTGCTTCGCGGATTATTTCCGCGGAGTTTACTCCCCTGTTTCTCCCTGTTCGGAGGCGGATTCCCGTGCCCTGCTTCGGGACATTGCACTGCCCTCCCTTACGGCGGAAGACAGGGATTCGCTGGACGTCCCTCCCACCTCGGACGAAATTGCCTCGGCTATTCGCTCGGTTGCATCCGGCAAGGCCATGGGCCCCAATGGCATCCCCATTGAGCTATATAAGCTACGCCCGGATGTGCTGGCACCCCACCTGCGTGCGATGTTCCTCGCGGCCCACTCGCAGGGCTCCCTCCCGCCGGACCAGCGTCTGGCCACAATTGTAGTAATTCACAAGGAGGGGAAGCCCCGTGAACGGGTCACATCCTATAGGCCGATCTCGCTTTTGAACGCGGAGCCCAAAATCCTCGCCAAGGTGTTGGCCAACCGGTTGGTTGGCGTGGTGGGCGATTTGGTCCACCAAGACCAATCGGGCTTTATCCCACACCGCAACACGGCGCTTAATCTACGGCGCTTGCACGGTGTGCTTGCGCGTGCCCCATTCGTGCGGGAGCCAGCCATCTTGGCGTCCTTGGACGCCACCATGGCGTTTGATACGCTCGAATGGCCATATCTCTGGGCGATGCTCGCGAAGTTTGGGTTCGGCCCGGGTTTCATCAGCTGGGTCAAATTACTGTATTCGGGCCCGATGGCGCAGGTGGTGGTGAACGGGCGTGTGTCGGCCCCGTTCGCGCTGGGGCGGGGCACGCGACAGGGTTGTCCCCTGTCGCCTCTTCTGTTCGCCCTGGCCCTGGAGCCCCTGGCGGAGTGGCTGCGGTGGCACCCGTCCATCCGTGGTCTCCGCTGGACCCCCGAGCACGAGGACCGTGTGTCCCTCTACGCGGACGATATCCTTTTGTATCTTGCCTCCCCGCGCAAGTCCCTGATCGTCCTAGTTGACGTTTTGCACTCCTTCGGCCGCAACTCAGGCCTAGTCATTAACTGGGCGAAATCCTGTGTCTACGTGCTCTCCGGGGAGGCTCCGGTCCTGCCGCGGGACTGCCCGATCCAGATCGCCTCCCAGGGTTTCCGGTACTTGGGTATATATATCACTCTTGACCCGGAGGCCCGCTATGAGCGGAATCTGCTGCCCCCTCTCCAGCGTTTGAGGGGGGATGTGGTGCGCTGGCGGCGTCTCCCGCTCTCGCCACTCGGCCGAGCGGCCTTGTTTAAAATGATGTCCTTGCCGCGCTTCCTCTACGCCCTCCAGAACACCATGGACATGGTCCCGGCACGCTACTTTCGTGAGGTGGAGGGCCTTCAGCGGCGCCTGTTCTGGGACGGGAGGCCGCGTATTGCCCTGGCTAAACTGACGCTCCCGTGGTACGACGGAGGGATCGCCCTCCCGGACATTAAACGGTATTACTGGGCCTCCCAACTAGCTGCAATTAATCACGGCCTTTACGGGCCCGCCCTGAACCCGGCATTTGAGATGGACAGGATGCTCCTGCCCGGTGGCGATTACAATCGAGCGCTGTACTCTGGCGCGCCCGACTCCCGTCTGACGGGACCGACGCGTGTCATGGTGCGGGTTTGGCACGCGGCTAATGCAGCTATGGGGTGGAAGGACCGTTTGACCCGGGCGTCTCCACTGTATGCACCTGAGAGGCTGGGCTCCCTGTGGACATCGAAGGGCTTCGAGAAGTGGGACACGATCGGTATCAGCACAGTGGGGGATCTCTGGACGAGGGGGGGATTCAAAACTTTTGAGACGCTGCAGGCGGAGTTCCAGCTGCAGGGCAGTGAGTACTTTCGGTACCTGCAGGTCCGCCATGCGCTGGGCTCCGTCTTCCCGGATGTTGCATCCATTCCGGAGTCTTCCCCCCTGGAGGACAGAGTGCTGGATGGCCATGTCCCGGACAGCACGATCTCCCTCATATATAAGAAGCTGATTAATGATAGATCGTGCCTGTTAACTAGTCTACGCGAGGCTTGGGTGGCCGACGGGCTGGAGCTGGACGACGAGGATTGGATGTCCGCGGTGGCCTCTCCGAAAGAGGTGGCCATCCCGGCTCGCCTTCGTTTCGTCCAGCTCAAGATCCTTCACCGGGTCTACGTGACGGGGCCAAGGCTTCTACGTATGGGTTTTGCCGGTGACGGACTGTGTAAGCGTGGCTGTGGTGCGTTGGCGACTTTTATGCATATACTGTGGGAGTGCCCGAAGGTGGAGCGATTCTGGCGTGGTGTGTATGAGGTCCTGCGTGTGGTCACGCGTGTAGCGCTGCTGCCTGAAGCGAGGAGGTGCTTGTTGAATGTATGGGAGCCGAATGACTACTCGGTTCCGCAGACGCGGTGGGTGACTCTGGGATACATGATAGCGAAACGTGATATTGCTCAATCGTGGGGATCCCAGAGGCCCCCTGCGGTGTCGGCCTGGAAAGAGCACATGGATTGGTGTATGTTCCGTGAAAAGGTGGTGTATGTGGCGAGGGGTAAGCCTGGGGCGTGGGTGAAAATCTGGGGCCCCTGGAACGCCTACCGTGGGGGCATTTGTGAGCCGCCACAGCTGCCGGCTGCCTCGCCTGCTCCGTCTCCCTAGCTGGACCCTCTTGCTTGGCCGCGGGCACGCGACCCCCCAGTCCTTGATCTTCTCCCATCCCCCTCTTCAGATGTTTCCTGCCAGTCTGGATCCCCCACTATGGAGCAAATGTTGTCACCTTGAATCTCAGGTTGCCTTGCGGTTGTGGTTTTTTGCTGTTGTTAGTCTTCAAAATGAAACCGTACTCTGTGGCAGGATGCCGTGAGGCCCGCACCATTGATTACTCCTGTGTTTCTACTGTGCACCGCTGAGAGACCGCTACTGTCTGTATGTACTATATTGTGATGCTCTAGCGGCCGGCCGTGTGGTTGTAGGCCCATACCTGTAACCTTTTTTACGAATGCAATAAACGGTTTCAAAAAAATAAAAAAAAAAAAAAAAAAAAATAACTACTTCCAAAATCATAAAAAAATAAACAAAAAAATACAGTTGATATTATTTACAACAATATTTTTGCCTTCAATATTATCAAAATCGATATTTCTAATTTACACAAAAATCGATATTTTTACAACGAAAAAACTTAACTCGATACTTTATACCATCAATATTCTTGACTCGATATTCATGCAACTCGATATTTCTACATTGATATATAGGTGCCGATTCCGATCCGGGTCGGAAAGCACTCCGACCGAGCCGGATGCGGAGTGTTTTCCGACCGAGCCAGAGTCCTGCAGTCCGACTGATCGAGTACGATGCGGCCGTAGGCTGCCGGACTCGGTTCGGTCGGACTTCCATAGAAGTCAATGGGAGCCGGTCGTACGACGCGTACATGGGCTCTCATTGACTGAATGGGTACGTCTCGCGCAAGGGCACCCCCTACAGTGGGTACGCGTCGGTACCATCCGCATCGTACATGCCTGTGTTGGGGGGACCCTTGGGTCTCCACCTGTGTCCGAGTTGTAGGGCTGCGGGTGTCAGGGGGGTCCGACGTGGCCCCCAAAGGCAACCACCCAGACGTTTTGCAAGCCGGACACTCCGGCTCGCACAGGCTGTCCGACGCGTGCATCGTACTAGCTCGGTCGTAAATCGCATCCATTGCACGCCACGTTTAGCTTACGACCAAGACGTACGGAGCGGTTCGGACCCGGGAACAACTCGTCAGTGAATTTCACGTAGCTCGCATCGTACTTGCTCGCTCGTACAGCTGTACGAGTCGGGCAGAAAAACGCGTACAGCTCGTAGTTTTTCTGGCCAGATCGCGTTCGGTGACCTTCCGACCCAGAATCGGCCCCTCTGTCTCTTCACTGTGATAAATCTCCTATAAAAGTTAGCGAACCCCTAAAAACTTTATACTTCTTTAATACATATGTGCGCTAGCCAATCCAGAATTGCCTGACCCCTGTTATGTCCATAGCGATTCCTTCTGAGGATAACATGTATCCCAGGAATTCTACAGACTGTGTGAAAGGTAATTGTTTTTAATTTTGCCCAAAAATTATAATCTCTGTCTTTACAATACTGATCACACGTGCCTAACATGTTCTGTCATATTTTGAGAGTAAACTAGGATTTAATCAATATATACGAGGTCAAATACAACAAGGAAGTCGTGCAAGACTTTGTTAATAAAAAATTGGAATGTAGTGGAGGCGTGCAAAGTCTGAAGGGTCTCACAGTATATTCGAAGAGTCTGAACTTGGTTCCGAAGACCGTCTTCCATTCGTTCTCCTTCCTAACCCTAATAACATGGTAGGCACCACGAAGATCTAGTTTTGTGTATACTGTGGACTTTCACACCTGATCAAAGAGAACAGGGATTAGAGGTAAAAAGGTATTTGTTCTTGGCCGTTACCTTACTATACCTATGTATGCGCAGAAACCACTGTTCTTCTTTGGGACAAAGGAAAGGGTGGGAGAAACAGGAGAAGTGCAACGACGAATGAAGCTTAAAACTAGCAGTTCGTCCAGGTATTGCTTTAGATACTTTGGGGTCTATTAGGATGGTGGTCGGACAACCATCCCGAACGCCATTTTAGCGGGAAAATACCGCCCACCGGACCAGCGGGCAAAACGCCGGTCAGATTATGATAAACCGCCAAAATATTCAGACCGCGGCATTAGGAGGCATCAAAAATCCGCCCGTAACCGGCAGAGCTGGTGAAAATCCGACCGCGATGGTCGGATTCGCAGCGAAAAAGGAACAAACCGCCGCCAGGCACGCGGAGTAACCGCCCGTGACATTATGATAGCCCCGATTCCACAGCTGTACGTTCCGCTGTATCCGACCGCCGCTGTCGCGAACAGTAATGAATGTGATATCCGGCAGATGGGCTGCAGCACAGCCATCGCTGCGGAGGCTCCGTGAAAAAAATGGCGTGCGATGACAAAAACACACAATAAGGCCAACAAATGCACACAGTAAACTAGTCATGCCCTAAAATTAACATAAAACCTCACAATGACACACCCGTATGGCAAATTCAAACCAACAAATCACAGGACAACCCACCTGAAAGCAATACAGTAGCTTGCCACACCCACATATCTGAGCATAAAACCAGTCCCTTCCCTGACCACAATCCTTTGCAAAACTACACAACTGAAGGGCTCAACAGCAGAGCAAAAATTTGAGGCAAAGCTGCACACATCACACCACAAACACAACACACACACACCACCTTCACCACCCACACCACCCTCACAATTGCACCCCAAAACATCAGCACAGCACACACCATGGCACCACATAAAATGCCAAAATTCACAGAAACCGAGTTGACAGTGATGGTAGATGAGATCATAAGAGTTGAACCACAACTCTTTGGTTACATGGTCCAACAGACCCCAATAGCCACCAGGACCCAAATGTGCGTAAGAATAGTGAACAAGGTAAATGCTGTAGGGACCACCCCCCGCAACAAGCAGGAAATACAGAAACAGTGGCATGACCTCAAGAGTGTCATCAAGAAGAAGAGGGCAAAGAACCGTGAGCTGGCTGAGGGGACTGGTGGAGGCCCCCCTTCCACCCAAAACATACTCTGCGTGGGAGGAGAAGGTGCTTGCCATACTGCACCCAGAGAGTCTTAAAGGAATAGTCAGGGGAGTGGAGGTTGGTAAGTACTAACAAATGTATACCATCACACTGCTATGTACTGCCTTGCACAACTACAAAGCTACACCTCCTAGGCCCAAGTCCATCATTCTGCACCACAATACTCAACACAGATCTCACAGATGTAACCTCCACTCAGCCTGATTCACCACAAAGGTACCCAACATGAACTTAGTTGTATGTGTCCAGCCAACAAGCACTCCCACCAGCCACCCCTGTCCCCCCCTCAGCAGGATGGAGCCCTCCACCCCAGCCAGAAGCATGTGTCAGCCATTGTCTGCTTCACCGTCAACTAACAGGTAGGTAGCCATCTTCACAGGAAGGGGAATGTGTCTTAGGTCCCAGCACTACAACTCCCACCAGCCACTCCTGTCCCCCCCTCAGCAGGATGGAGCCCTCCACCCTAGCCAGAAGCATGTGTCAGCCATTGTCTGCTTCACCCTCAACTCACAGGTAGGTAGCCATCTTCACAGGGAGGGATGTTTGGGGTAGGGAGGCGTGCTCCACAGCTCCCATGAGCCACCCTGTCCCCCCGTCAGAAGGATGGAGCACACCACCCCAGCCAGAAGCATGTGTCAGCCATTGTCGGCTTCACCCTCAACTAACAGGTAGGTAGCCATCTTCACAGGAAGAGGGAATGTGTCTTGTGACCGAGCACTACAACTCCCACCAGCCACCCCTGTCCCCCCCTCAGCAGGATGGAGCCCCACACCCCAGCCAGCAGCATGTGTCAGCTAGTGTCCGCTTCACCATCACCTAACAGGTAGGTAGCCATCTTCACAGAGGGATATTTGGGGTAGGGAGGCCTGCTCCACAACTCCCACCAGCCTCCCCTGTCCCCCCTCAGCAGGATGGAGCCCTCCACCCCAGCCAGAAGCATGTGTCAGCCATTGTCTGCTTCACCCTCAACTAACAGGTAGGTAGCCATCTTCACAGGAAGGGGGAATGTGTCTTGGGACCCAGCACTACAACTCCCACCAGCCACCCCTGTCCCCCTCAGCAGGATGGAGCCCCCCACCCCAGCCAGAAGCATGTGTCAGCCATTGTCCCCTTCAATGTCACCTAACAGGTAGGTAGCCATCTTCACAGGGATGGATGTATGGGGTAGGTAAGCCTGCTCCACAACTCCCACCAGCCACCCCTGTCCCCCCCTCAGCAGGATGGAGCCCTCCTCCCTAGCCAGAAGCATGTGTCAGCCATTGTCTGCTTCACCCTCAACTAACAGGTAGGTAGCCATCTTCACAGGAAGGGGGAATGTGTCTTGGGACCCAGCACAACAACTCCCACCAGCCACCCCAGTCCCCCCACTCAGCAGGATGGAGCCCTCCACCCCAGCCAGAAGCATGTGTCAGCCATTGTCTGCTTCACCATCAACTAACAGATAGGTAACCATCTTCACAGGAAGAGGGAATGTGTCTTGGGACCCAGCACTACAACTCCCACCAGCCACCCCTATGCCCCCTCAGCAGGATGGAGCCCTCCGCTCCAGCCAGAAGCATGTGTCGGCCATTGTCTGCTTCACCCTCAACTAACAGATAGGTAACCATCTTCACAGGAAGAGGGAATGTGTCTTGGGACCCAGCACTACAACTCCCACCAGCCACCCCTATGCCCCCTCAGCAGGATGGAGCCCTCCACTCCAGCCAGAAGCATGTGTCAGCCATTGTCTGCTTCACCCTCAACTAACAGGTAGGTAGCCATCTTCACAGGAAGGGGGAATGTGTCTTGTGACCCAGCACTACAACTGTCACCAGCCACCCCTGTCCCCCCACTCAGCAGGATGGAGCCCTCCACCCTAGCCAGAAGCATGTGTCAGCCATTGTCTGTTTCACCCTCAACTCACAGGTAGGTAGCCATCTTCACAGGGAGGGATGTTTGGAGTAGGGAGGCCTGCTCCACAGCTCCCATGAGCCACCCTGTCCCCCCGTCAGAAGGATGGAGCCCACCACCCCAGCCAGAAGCATGTGTCAGCCATTGTCGGCTTCACCCTCAACTAACAGGTAGGTAGCCATCTTCACAGGAAGAGGGAATGTGTCTTGTGACCGAGCACTACAACTCCCACCAGCCACCCCTGTCCCCCCCTCAGCAGGATGGAGCCCCACACCCAAGCCAGCAGCATGTGTCAGCCAGTGTCCGCTTCACCATCACCTAACAGGTAGGTAGCCATCTTCACAGGGAGGGATATTTGGGGTAGGGAGGCCTGCTCCACAACTCCCACCAGCCTCCCCTGTCCCCCCTCAGCAGGATGGAGCCCTCCACCCCAGCCAGAAGCATGTGTCAGCCATTGTCTGCTTCACCCTCAACTCACAGGTAGGTAGCCATCTTCACAGGGAGGGATGTTTGGGGTAGGGAGGCCTGCTCCACAACTCCCACTAGCCACCCCTGCCCCCCCTCAGCAGGCTGGAGCCCTCCTCCCTAGCCAGAAGCATGTGTCGGCCATTGTCTGCTTCACCCTCAACTCACAGGTAGGTAGCCATCTTCACAGGGAGGGATGTATAGGGTAGGGAGGCCTGCTCCACAACTCCCACCAGCGACCTGTGTCCCCCCCCCCTGAGAAGGATGGAGCCCTCCTCCCTAGCCAGAAGCATGTGTCGGCCATTGTCTGCTTCACGCTCAACTAACAGGTAGGTAGCCATCTTCACAGGAAGGGGGAATGTGTCTTGGGACCCAGCACAACAACTCCCACCAGCCACCCCAGTCCCCCCACTCAGCAGGATGGAGCCCTCCACCCCAGCCAGAAGCATGTGTCAGCCATTGTCTGCTTAACCCTCAACTCACAGGTAGGTAGCCATCTTCACAGTTAGGGATGTATAGGGTAGGGAGGCCTGCTCCACAACTCCCACCAGCGACCTGTGTCCCCCCTCCCTCAGAAGGATGGAGCCCTCCTCCCTAGTCAGAAGCATGTGTCAGCCATTGTCTGCTTCACCCTCAACTAACAGATAGGTAACCATCTTCACAGGAAGAGGGAATGTGTCTTGGGACCCAGCACTACAACTCCCACCAGCCACCCCTATGCCCCCTCAGCAGGATGGAGCCCTCCACTCCAGCCAGAAGCATGTGTCAGCCATTGTCTGCTTCACCCTCAACTAACAGGTAGGTAGCCATCTTCACAGGAAGGGGGAATGTGTCTTGGGACCCAGCACTACAACTCCCACCAGCCACCCCTGTCCCCCCACTCAGCAGGATGGAGCCCTCCACCCTAGCCAGAATAATGTGTCAGCCATTGTCTGTTTCACCCTCAACTCACAGGTAGGTAGCCATCTTCACAGGGAGGGATGTTTGGGGTAGGGAGGCCTGCTCCACAGCTCCCATGAGCCACCCTGTCCCCCCGTCAGAAGGTTGGAGCCCACCACCCCAGCCAGAAGCGTGTGTCAGCCATTGTCGGCTTCACCCTCAACTAACAGGTAGGTAGCCATCTTCACAGGAAGAGGGAATGTGTCTTGTGACCGAGCACTACAACTCCCACCAGCCACCCCTGTCCCCCCTCAGCAGGATGGAGCCCCACACCCAAGCCAGCAGCATGTGTCAGCCAGTGTCCGCTTCACCATCACCTAACAGGTAGGTAGCCATCTTCACAGGGAGGGATATTTGGGGTAGGGAGGCCTGCTCCACAACTCCCACCAGCCTCCCCTGTCCCCCCTCAGCAGGATGGAGCCCTCCACCCCAGCCAGAAGCATGTGTCAGCCATTGTCTGCTTCACCCTCAACTCACAGGTAGGTAGCCATCTTCACAGGGAGGGATGTTTGGGGTAGGGAGGCCTGCTCCACAACTCCCACTAGCCACCCCTGCCCCCCCTCAGCAGGCTGGAGCCCTCCTCCCTAGCCAGAAGCATGTGTCGGCCATTGTCTGCTTCACCCTCAACTCACAGGTAGGTAGCCATCTTCACAGGGAGGGATGTATAGGGTAGGGAGGCCTGCTCCACAACTCCCACCAGCGACCTGTGTCCCCCCCCCCCCCCCCCTGAGAAGGATGGAGCCCTCCTCCCTAGCCAGAAGCATGTGTCGGCCATTGTCTGCTTCACCCTCAACTAACAGATAGGTAACCATCTTCACAGGAAGAGGGAATGTGTCTTGGGTCCCAGCACTACAACTCCCACCAGCCACCCCTATGCCCCCTCAGCAGGATGGAGCCCTCCACTCCAGCCAGAAGCATGTGTCAGCCATTGTCTGCTTCACCCTCAACTAACAGGTAGGTAGCCATCTTCACAGGAAGGGGGAATGTGTCTTGGGACCCAGCACAACAACTCCCACCAGCCACCCCAGTCCCCCCACTCAGCAGGATGGAGCCCTCCACCCCAGCCAGAAGCATGTGTCAGCCATTGTCTGCTTCACCCTCAACTCACAGGTAGATAGCCATCTTCAAAGGGAGGGGTGTTTGGGGTAGGGAGGCCTGCTCCACAACTCCCACTAGCCACCCCTGCCCCCCCTCAGCAGGATGGAGCCCTCCACCCCAGCCAGAATCATGTGTCAGCCATTTTCTGCTTCACCCTCAACTAGCAGGTAGGTAGCCATCTTCACATGAAAGGGGAATGTGTCTTGGGACCCAGCACTACAACTCCCACCAGCCACCACTGTCCCCCCTCAGCAGGGTGGAGCCCCCCCCCACCCCAGCCAGAAGCATGTGTCAGCCATTGTCCGCTTCACCATCACCTAACAGGTAGGTAGCCATCTTCACAGTTAGGGATGTATAGGGTAGGGAGGCCTGCTCCACAACTCCCACCAGCGACCTGTGTCCCCCCCCTCAGAAGGATGGAGCCCTCCTCCCTAGTCAGAAGCATGTGTCGGCCATTGTCTGCTTCACCCTCAACTAACAGATAGGTAACCATCTTCACAGGAAGAGGGAATGTGTCTTGGGACCCAGCACTACAACTCCCACCAGCCACCCCTATGCCCCCTCAGCAGGATGGAGCCCTCCACTCCAGCCAGAAGCATGTGTCAGCCATTGTCTGCTTCACCCTCAACTAACAGGTAGGTAGCCATCTTCACAGGAAGGGGGAATGTGTCTTGGGACCCAGCACTACAACTCCCACCAGCCACCCCTGTCCCCCCACTCAGCAGGATGGAGCCCTCCACCCTAGCCAGAAGCATGTGTCAGCCATTGTCTGCTTCACCCTCAACTCACAGGTAGGTAGCCATCTTCACAGGGAGGGATGTTTGGGGTAGGGAGGCCTGCTCCACAGCTCCCATGAGCCACCCTGTCCCCCCGTCAGAAGGATGGAGCCCACCACCCCAGCCAGAAGCATGTGTCAGCCATTGTCGGCTTCACCCTCAACTAACAGGTAGGTAGCCATCTTCACAGGAAGAGGGAATGTGTCTTGTGACCGAGCACTACAACTCCCACCAGCCACCCCTGTCCCCCCCTCAGCAGGATGGAGTTCCACACCCCAGCCAGCAGCATGTGTCAGCCAGTGTCCGCTTCACCATCACCTAACAGGTAGGTAGCCATCTTCACAGAGGGATATTTGGGGTTTGGGAGGCCTGCTCCACAACCCCCACCAGCCTCCCCTGTCCCCCCTCAGCAGGATGGAGCCCTCCACCCCAGCCAGAAGCATGTGTCAGCCATTGTCTGCTCCACCCTCAACTAACCAGACCCCCCAGGATATAGCGGCATGGATTAGCAAATTTAGCGGCACAAATATGGAAATTTAGCGGCACAAATATGGGAATTTAGCGGCAATTTAGCGGCGTTTTATTTGGCAGTTTATCCTACAACAAACACAGATCTCTTTGTTTTTTGAGTTATTTAACACCATGAAGCTATGTATATTTGGTTTATTTACAATGTAGAGACTTTGTTTGTCTTCAAGACTACAAATAGGACATAAACCTGTTACTGAATAAATGCCCAGGGTACCTGTATGATTGCCGTGTTAATCTTGCAGTTCTTCTGAGCAGTCCAAATGCAGCCCAATATTGTGCTGCTGATTATAATGCAGGAACAATAATGCCCGGATGGATTGCTCTGAGAGGGACCGTCGTCTGGCTGACAAAATAATTTTGTAGATGCTGTTGCTCCTTTCAGCATCTGCAGAACTGGTCACACAGTCCTTGTACACAGCTGCAAGCTGTGAAAGGACTGGAATGCGGTCAGCCATCCCACACCAAAAAAGGTCAGTGTCAATCACCCCAGAAACAGATGCCTGTACTGCTTCTGGGCCTACATGTTCAAAGTAGAGGCAAAGCTCCTGATCGGGGACTTCGCTGAAACCAGGGATGGCAGAATATGCACTCTTGTCCTTAGGCAGGATGCAGAGTCGTGCAGGATTGAAAAGGCGCACTTGCTTCAAGAACCCAATGCCCGGTTGGGCCTCCCCCATGTATTTGCCCGCCTTTTCCAGAGAATTTTCAAAAGCTTCATTGAGCTGGGCTGTTATCTTTTTTTTCTGTGTCAGAGTTAATTTAGCCCCTGCAGTAGTCTGCAGAAATGGTTGTAGTGACTCCAAAGTGAGGACTGAATTGTTTGTTAGGTCTATGTGAAGGTCCTCCAAATAATCATACACCTTCATTGTCACTGGTGTCTGACTCTGGAATAAGTCCATCAAATGCAAAATGTTTTGGCATTTTTCGGCCACAATGTCCAATTGCACTTTTATGCAGTTTCTTTCGTCGCTGTTCAAAATCCTTTGCAGATTTTCAAGGGAATCTGGGGGGGACTTGCTGAGTTGCATCTCAGACTCAACAAACCCAGCATAGGCCTCAAAATGCTTGCAATGGTACTGGACAGCAGCAAACCAAGAATTCCACCGGGTACTGCAAGGATCAGGTGCCATCCGTGGTTTCATCCCATGGTTCTCAGCAAGATGGTGCAGGTACCTTCTCTTTCTGCTCCCGGCCATGTAAAAGATGCGCGAGAAGTACAGGAGGAAAGCATTTAGCTCCACAAAAGGCTTCCTAAATGACTCTCCAATAAGGTTCATTATGTGTGCCAAGCAGGTGATATGTATGGAGTTTGTGTACAGATTTCTCAAAACAGTGTTGTATGCCTTGAGCATGTATGCCGCATTGTCAGTGTTAAAGGAAATAACGTCCTGAAAGGCTATGTTGTACTCTGTGAGCACCTTCACAACTGCTTGCGCTACAGTCCCATGGTTGCACTGTGAGAGGAACACTGTGTCTGCTAGGTGGGTGTGGATCTTACGGCCACCCTGCGCAGAGACCACTGCAAATAACACATTCAATACACACCGCCCTTCAACATCAGGTGTTTCATCAAATATAACACTGATCTTCTGATCTTGCAAGTGTTCTTTCAGCTCGTTCTTGGCTACTATATATCTCTCTGGGAGATAACGTTCTTGAAGCTGATGACTTCCAGGTATTGCTCCACCATTTCGCACTCGCTCATGGAGAAACTTGCGCAGCACAGGGTGGTCGGTTTTGCTCAGCGGAATGTTCAGCGCTGTGCAGACATTGACCCACTCACCTATAATTTCCTGGTTTGAGGCACCGGCAGCTGTACTCTTTGTGAAAAGTGCGTTGACAGTCATCTGACGGGCACGTTTAGGCGAAGAGTGAGGGTCTGGATCATCTGAACAGCGCTTCAAGTGTTTTTGGGACTTCACATGCATATCAACAGTGTGTTTCCGGATGTGATCCACCGCCACATTGCACACACTGCAAAACAGCACACCACCATCCGCATGCATCACAGCGCTGTACTCTTTGGCCCGATCTGCTGCAGTTATATGGGTGGGTAGATGTGATCGGTGCTTCACATTCTTCAAAGGCTGCATAAACTTCTCCATCTGGCTTTTGTTGTGGTGGCTTCCTGGCCGCTTGGAATGCAAAGGATCTCTGGCTTGTGGCACACTCGCGTTACTCACCTACAAATATATTTGTTGTTACTAGATGTGTCCCCAAGGGGAAAACGACATTGCAGTTGTTGGGTGGAAAGTTAAGCAAGCATAGGGTAAACGTGGTTAGAAATGCATGGGACTCTGAAGCAAAGTTGCATACATGGCGCGTTAACATACAGGTAGGCAGAGGTCCTTCGAAGGGAAATGGCACACTTGTGTGGTCCCGCTCGGCAACTTTTAGTCTGTGGAGGGCAGTGGGGGTGCGAGGTAAACATAAAAAACATAAGTATCACTGTTGGGCAAAAATGGGAAGAAGGGGAAGGAGCCACCTGCAAAGAAAGTGAAACCTAACCGCGCGAAACAAATTTGTACAAGTTTAGTTGCAGGAGCATCTCCCCGGAAGTATACAGAAACCAAAACGTAGTCTTACCAGTTCTGTGCAGCAGGAAGCAGATGTTAGTTGCCAGACTGCCCAATGACTCTTGAACCAGCAGCTCCTTGCCTCCGGGACTCTACAAAAGAAGAAAAGGGAGTTACAGCTGGATTTGCTAGCCCTTCCCATGGCACACCCCCCACTACGCTGCTCTGAAAACCACAGCACCCCCTTGTGCCCCTGGGCCCGCATAACCAGCTGGCCTCAAAAGAATGGCACCTGGACCTGCCGCACACCTTGTGCGCGGCGGGCCCCCAATGACAAAAATGCCCACTTCTCCCCCCCCAGCCCTCCTTAGGTGGATCAGGCGCGCTCGCTATTCTCGCTGGCCGCAATAAAATACAACAATTGTTTTACGCCACACCACTTTCAAATGTCACCAGCCGCCACCGACCGTGACCACTGGCGACTTTTTACTGACATCTATATACATAACTGCATAAGCACATAAATATATAAACATGATTTATTATGAATATAGGAAAGAGAAAAACTAGTCATCATTTGAAATGCTCTAAAAAGAGGTCGCATCTCATCTCACCTGCGGCTGCTTCTGTCCGTCTTTGTTCTCACACGACCTCACTCGCTCTTCGCTGTCTCCTGCACCTGCGTCAGAGAGGGCAAAAACACTCCCAGGTCATAAAAACACAAGCCAAGTGAAACTTCATGGAAGTCATAAGTCAGCGTAGGGTGCAAGAGGGTCATTAGTCTTATTATACTGTATTAATTAAAATTTAAGTTTTGAAAAGGCGCAGCCCGTTTAGGGCAGCTTCTCTCTTTCCTGATTATTTTTTCTCCTTGAAATTGAAATTGCATGTATACAGCGCTTACTGCCCCATACCAGGCATTTAAGTGCTTTGCGGCAAGTACCAAGCTACTCCAGATCTAAAATGTAGCGGTTAGTCCATTCATTGCTTATATTGGGATTCGTTTTATGCTCTCAAAGAAACCATTCCATGCATCTCTTCCAGTTTCTTAACAAATGGTGTATACAAATTAATAGATATTGTTAGGTAGAAGGCTGCATTGTTTGGTATGTTTGCTTTGCAGTGTGTATGCAGCTCTTTGATGAAAGTTAATACCTCGTTGTTCTATATTAGGACTTTAAGTTATCAATTGCAAAGAGCAAAAGGACATCTCTTTTAAAAGCAGAAAACCTGCTGATCTATTTACATTATATGCACTCTGTAATCTACATGGTACACGTTTCTGCAGCAGGCATATTAACACTCTGCACTACCTTCACATAAGTCAAAACATTAACTATACAAAACTTTAATCTCTCTCCACGAAGAACATTAATCACGAGTTAACTTTACATTTTTGTGAGGCCTGGTCATTGCCGGAGAAAAGGAACCCGGCAGCAGGTGCTTTAAAAACATAATAAACTTGCAAGTATGGTGCCCCCAGGAAGCCAGCACCCGGTGCGGTAGCACCGCTCGCACCGCCCTAGAGCCGGCCCTGGGTGCCAGATTAAAACAGGGTTTGATTGGTTGTGGTTTAAGACGGGGCAGGGTAAAGTGACATTTAGGGCTAGGCCAAGAGGATATAGGGCCTCTTCAGCGAAAGGTGCGTAGCGAGCCAGACCTGTTGGTAGGCCTTAGGTTTTTGTAAATGGCTATAAGAAATGGGCATGGCTTAGGGCCTTTTGTGGTGATGCTGATTAAAAGTGGGGGGTTTACATGCTGGTCAGGTAGCCTTAATGGGTCAGGTCCATGTTTATATACACACAGATATTTTAAAGATATTTGTAAAGTTAAAATAAGTGGATCAATCAATGTTCTAATAATGTATACTTTGCGGTGTGTATGCAGTTCTGGGATGAAAGGTAATAGCTCGCTGTTCTATATTAGGACTTTAAGTTATAAATTGCAAGTAACAAAAGGCTGTCTCTTTTGAAAGCAGTAACCTGCAGATCTGTTTACATCCTACGCATTCTGTAATCTACTTGGTACACGTTCTTAGCAGCAGGCACATTAACCCTCTGCACTAACTTCACCCAAGTCAAACCCTGAACTACACAAAATGCTGATCTCTATCCAGGAAGATAATTAATCACAGGAGTTATCTTGACATTTATGTGAGGCCTGGCCATTGCCCGCGGAAAGAAAACGCTATGGCAGGTGCTTCAAAAGCTTAATAAACTTTAATTGACGGAGCCCCCAGGAAGCCAGCACCCTAAAGCCGGCCCTGAATCAGAGTGCAACGTATAACAGCTTACCTGGGCCTCTGGGCCTCCCGAGACTACGACGACGACGACGATCCGACGATCCACCACCAGCCAGACAACGATACAATGACGATCCAGACCAGCAGCGCCGCTCCAGACCAGGTGAGTCGCGTCGTCATCCAGTCGTCAGCACTGCCTGCTGTGAGGACCCCCCCTTAACCCCCTTCTATTGGTCTATTGGACCCGTGGCAAGAGCCACTGGCCCAATAGAACAATAGAAGAGGAAGAGAGGCGCGTGATCTGCTGTCTGCTGCTGGATGGGGGTGGGATGCCGCCAGGATGCCAGGATTTCGCGGGCACTTTTGTAAAAATCGCGGCATTTTTACAAAAGTGCCGATTTCGCGATTTTTTTGCAAATCGCGAAATCGCGAAATCCTGGGGGGTCTGACTAACAGGTAGGTAGCCATCTTCACAGGAAAGGGGAATGTGTCTTGGGACCCAGCACTACAACTCCCACCAGCCACCCCTGTGCCCCCTCAGCAGGATGGAGCCCTCCACTCCAGCCAGAAGCATGTGTCAGCCATTGTCTGCTTCACCCTCAACTAACAGGTAGGTAGCCATCTTCACAGGAAGGGGGAATGTGCCTTGGGACCCAGCACTACAACTCCCACCAGACGCTCCTGTCTCCCCACTCAGCAGGATGGAGCCCTCCACCCCAGCCAGAAGCATTTGTAAGCCATTGTCTGCTTCACCCTCAACTCACAGGTAGGTAGCCATCTTCACAGGGAGGGATGTTTGGGGTAGGGAGGCCTGCTCCACAACTCCCACTAGCCACCCCTGCCCCACCTCAGCAGGATGGAGCCCTCCTCCCTAGCCAGAAGCATGTGTCGGCCATTGTCTTCTTCACCCTCAACTCACAGGTAGGTAGCCATCTTCACAGGGAGGGATGTATAGGGTAGGGAGGCCTGCTCCACAACTCCCACCAGCGACCTGTGTCCCCCCCCCTCAGAAGGATGGAGCCCTCCTCCCTAGCCAGAAGCATGTGTCGGCCATTGTCTGCTTCACCCTCAACTAACAGATAGCTAACCATCTTCACAGGAAGAGGGAATGTGTCTTGGGACCCAGCACTACAACTCCCACCAGCCACCCCTATGCCCCCTCAGCAGGATGGAGCCCTCCACTCCAGCCAGAAGCATGTGTCAGCCATTGTCTGCTTCACCCTCAACTAACAGGTAGGTAGCCATCTTCACAGGAAGAGGGAATGTGTCTTGTGACCGAGCACTACAACTCCCACCAGCCACGCCTGTCCCCCCCTCAGCAGGATGGAGCCGCACACCCCAGCCAGCAGCATGTGTCAGCCAGTGTCCGCTTCACCATCACCTAACAGGTAGGTAGCCAATCTTCACAGAGGGATATTTGGGGTTTGGGAGGCCTGCTCCACAACTCCCACCAGCCACCCCTGTCCCCCCTCAGCAGGATGGAGCCCCCCACCCCAACCAGAAGCATGTGTCAGCCATTGTCCCCTTCAATATCACCTAACAGGTAGGTAGCCATCTTCACAGGGATGGATGTATGGGGTAGGTAAGCCTGCTCCACAACTCCCACCAGCCACCCCTGTCCCCCCCTCAGCAGGATGGAGCCCTCCTCCCTAGCCAGAAGCATGTGTCAGCCATTGTCTGCTTCACCCTCAACTAACAGGTAGGTAGCCATCTTCACAGGAAGGGGGAATGTGTCTTGGGACCCAGCACAACAACTCCCACCAGTCACCCCAGTCCCCCCACTCAGCAGGAAGGAGCCCTCCACCCCAGCCAGAAGCATGTGTCAGCCATTGTCTGCTTCACCCTCAACTCACAGGTAGATAGCCATCTTCAAAGGGAGGGATGTTTGGGGTAGGGAGGCCTGCTCCACAACTCCCACTAACCACCCCTGCCCCCCCTCAGCAGGATGGAGCCCTCCACCCCAGCCAGAAGCATGTGTCAGCCATTGTCTGCTTCACCCTCAACTAGCAGGTAGGTAGCCATCTTCACAGGAAGGGGGAATGTGTCTTGGGTCCCAGCACTACAGCTCCCACCAGCCACCACTGTCCCCCCCTCAGCAGGGTGGAGCCCCCCACCCCAGCCAGAAGCATGTGTCAGCCATTGTCCGCTTCACCATTACCTAACAGGTAGGTAGCCATCTTCACAGTTAGGGATGTATAGTGTAGGGAGGCCTGCTCCACAACTCCCACCAGCGACCTGTGTCCCCCCCCTCAGAAGGATGGAGCCCTCCTCCGTAGTCAGAAGCATGTGTCGGCCATTGTCTGCTTCACCCTCAACTAACAGATAGGTAACCATCTTCACAGGAAGAGGGAATGTGTCTTGGGACCCAGCACTACAACTCCCACCAGCCACCCCTATGCCCCCTCAGCAGGATGGAGCCCTCCGCTCCAGCCAGAAGCATGTGTCAGCCATTGTCTGCTTCACCCTCAACTAACAGGTAGGTAGCGATCTTCACAGGAAGGGGGAATGTGTCTTGGGACCCAGCACTACAACTCCCACCTGCCACCCCTGTCCCCCCACTCAGCAGGATGGAGCCCTCCACCCTAGCCAGAAGCATGTGTCAGCCATTGTCTGCTTCACCCTCAACTCACAGGTAGGTAGCCATCTTCACAGGGAGGGATGTTTGGGGTAGGGAGGCCTGCTCCACAGCTCCCATGAGCCACCCTGTCCCCCCGTCAGAAGGATGGAGCCCGCCACCCCAGCCAGAAGCATGTGTCAGCCATTGTCGGCTTCACCCTCAACTAACAGGTAGGTAGCCATCTTCACAGGAAGAGGGACTGTGTCTTGTGACCGAGCACTACAACTCCCACCAGCCACCCCTGTCCCCCCCTCAGCAGGATGGAGCCCTCCACCCCAGCCAGAAGCATGTGTCAGCCATTGTCTGCTTCACCCTCAACTCACAGGTAGATAGCCGTCTTCAAAGGGAGGGATGTTTGGGGTAGGGAGGCCTGCTCCACAACTCCCACTAGCCACCCCTGCCCCCCCTCAGCAGGATGGAGCCCTCCACCCCAGCCAGAAGCATGTGTCAGCCATTATCTGCTTCACCCTCAACTAGCAGGTAGGTAGCCATCTTCACAGGAAGGGGGAATGTGTCTTGGGACCCAGCACTACAACTCCCACCAGCCACCACTGTCCCCCCCCTCAGCAGGGTGGAGCCCCCCCCCCCACCCCAGCCAGAAGCATGTGTCAGCCATTGTCCGCTTCACCATCACCTAACAGGTAGGTAGCCATCTTCACAGTTAGGGATGTATAGGGTAGGGAGGCCTGCTCCACAACTCCCACCAGCGACCTGTGTCCCCCCCCCCCCTCAGAAGGATGGAGCCCTCCTCCCTAGTCAGAAGCATGTGTCGGCCATTGTCTGCTTCACCCTCAACTAACAGATAGGTAACCATCTTCACAGGAAGAGGGAATGTGTCTTGGGACCCAGCACTACAACTCCCACCAGCCACCCCAATGCCCCCTCAGCAGGATGGAGCCCTCCACTCCAGCCAGAAGCATGTGTCAGCCATTGTCTGCTTCACCCTCAACTAACAGGTAGGTAGCCATCTTCACAGGAAGGGGGAATGTGTCTTGGGACCCAGCACTACAACTCCCACCAGCCACCCCTGTCCCCCCACTCAGCAGTATGGAGCCCTCCACCCTAGCCAGAAGCATGTGTCAGCCATTGTCTGCTTCACCCTCAACTCACAGGTAGGTAGCCATCTTCACAGGGAGGGATGTTTGGGGTAGGGAGGCCTGCTCCACAGCTCCCATGAGCCACCCTGTCCCCCCGTCAGAAGGATGGAGCCCACCACCCCAGCCAGAAGCATGTGTCAGCCATTGTCGGCTTCACCCTCAACTAACAGGTAGGTAGCCATCTTCACAGGAAGAGGGAATGTGTCTTGTGACCGAGCACTACAACTC
The DNA here is from genome assembly GCF_964204655.1 of Triturus cristatus. Classification (NCBI taxonomy): domain Eukaryota; kingdom Metazoa; phylum Chordata; class Amphibia; order Caudata; family Salamandridae; genus Triturus; species Triturus cristatus. The sequence goes on from NC_140592.1 coordinate 680,976,936, forward strand.
CCACCAGCCACCCCTGTCCCCCCCTCAGCAGGATGGAGTCCCACACCCCAGCCAGCAGCATGTGTCAGCCAGTGTCCGCTTCACCATCACCTAACAGGTAGGTAGCCATCTTCACAGAGGGATATTTGGGGTAGGGAGGCCTGCTCCACAACCCCCACCAGCCTCCCCTGTCCCCCCTCAGCAGGATGGAGCCCTCCACCCTAGCCAGAAGCATGTGTCAGCCATTGTCTGCTCCACCCTCAACTAACAGGTAGGTAGCCATCTTCACAGGAAGGGGGAATGTGTCTTGGGACCCAGCACTACAACTCCCACCAGCCACCCCTATGCCCCCTCAGCAGGATGGAGCCCTCCACTCCAGCCAGAAGCATGTGTCAGCCATTGTCTGCTTCACCCTCAACTAACAGGTAGGTAGCCATCTTCACAGGAAGGGGGAATGTGTCTTGGGACCCAGCACTACAACTCCCACTAGCCACCCCTGCCCCTCCTCAGCAGGATGGAGCCCTCCTCCCTAGCCAGAAGCATGTGTCGGCCATTGTCTGCTTCACCCTCAACTCACAGGTAGGTAGCCATCTTCACAGGGAGGGATGTATAGGGTAGGGAGGCCTGCTCCACAACTCCCACCAGCGACCTGTGTCCCCCCCCCTCAGAAGGATGGAGCCCTCCTCCCTAGCCAGAAGCATGTGTCGGCCATTGTCTGCTTCAACCTCAACTAACAGATAGCTAACCATCTTCACAGGAAGAGGGAATGTGTCTTGGGACCCAGCACTACAACTCCCACCAGCCACCCCTATGCCCCCTCAGCAGGATGGAGCCGTCCACTCCAGCCAGAAGCATGTGTCAGCCATTGTCTGCTTCACCCTCAACTAACAGGTAGGTAGCCATCTTCACAGGAAGAGGGAATGTGTCTTGTGACCGAGCACTACAACTCCCACCAGCCACCCCTTCCCCCCCTCAGCAGGATGGAGCCGCACACCCCAGCCAGCAGCATGTGTCAGCCAGTGTCCGCTTCACTATCACCTAACATGTAGGTAGCCATCTCCACAGAGAGATATTTGGGGTTTGGGAGGCCTGCTCCACAACTCCCACCAGCCTCCCCTGTCCCCCCTCAGCAGGATGGAGCCCTCCACCCCAGCCAGAAGCATGTGTCAGCCATTGTCTGCTTCACCCTCAACTAACAGGTAGGTAGCCATCTTCACAGGAAGGGGGAATGTGTCTTGGGACCCAGCACTACAACTCCCACCAGCCACCCCTGTATCCCCTCAGCAGGATGGAGCCCCCCACCCCAACCAGAAGCATGTGTCAGCCATTGTCCCCTTCAATATCACCTAACAGGTAGGTAGCCATCTTCACAGGGATGGATGTATGGGGTAGGTAAGCCTGCTCCACAACTCCCACCAGCCACCCCTGTCCCCCCCTCAGCAGGATGGAGCCCTCCTCCCTAGCCAGAAGCATGTGTCAGCCATTTTCTGCTTCACCCTCAACTAACAGGTAGGTAGCCATCTTCACAGGAAGGGAGAATGTGTCTTGGGACCCAGCACAACAACTCCCACCAGTCACCCCAGTCCCCCCACTCAGCAGGAAGGAGCCCTCCACCCCAGCCAGAAGCATGTGTCAGCCATTGTCTGCATCACCCTCAACTCACAGGTAGATAGCCATCTTCAAAGGGAGGGATGTTTGGGGTAGGGAGGCCTGCTCCACAACTCCCACTAGCCACCCCTGCCCCCCCTCAGCAGGATGGAGCCCTCCACCCCAGCCAGAAGCATGTGTCAGCCATTGTCTGCTTCACCCTCAACTAGCAGGTAGGTAGCCATCTTCACAGGAAGGGGGAATGTGTCTTGGGACCCAGCACTACAACTCCCACCAGCCACCACTGTCCCCCCCTCAGCAGGGTGGAGCCCCCCACCCCAGCCAGAAGCATGTGTCAGCCATTGTCCGCTTCACCATTACCTAACAGGTAGGTAGCCATCTTCACAGTTAGGGATGTATAGGGTAGGGAGGCCTGCTCCACAACTCCCACCAGCGACCTGTGTCCCCCCCCTCAGAAGGATGGAGCCCTCCTCCGTTGTCAGAAGCATGTGTCGGCCATTGTCTGCTTCACCCTCAACTAACAGATAGGTAACCATCTTTACAGGAAGAGGGAATGTGTCTTGGGACCCAGCACTACAACTCCCACCAGCCACCCCTATGCCCCCTCAGCAGGATGGAGCCCTCCGCTCCAGCCAGAAGCATGTGTCAGCCATTGTCTGCTTCACCCTCAACTAACAGGTAGGTAGCGATCTTCACAGGAAGGGGGAATGTGTCTTGGGACCCAGCACTACAACTCCCACCAGCCACCCCTGTCCCCCCACTCAGCAGGATGGAGCCCTCCACCCTAGGCAGAAGCATGTGTCAGCCATTGTCTGCTTCACCCTCAACTCACAGGTAGGTAGCCATCTTCTTCAGGGAGGGATGTTTGGGGTAGGGAGGCCTGCTCCACAGCTCCCATGAGCCACCCTGTCCCCCCGTCAGAAGGATGGAGCCCACCACGCCAGGCAGAAGCATGTGTCAGCCATTGTCGGCTTCACCCTCAACTAACAGGTAGGTAGCCATCTTCACAGGAAGAGGGACTGTGTCTTGTGACCGAGCACTACAACTCCCACCAGCCACCCCTGTCCCCCCCTCAGCAGGATGGAGCCCCACACCCGAGCCAGCAGCATGTGTCAGCCAGTGTCCGCTTCACCATCACCTAACAGGTAGGTAGTCATCTTCACAAAGGGATATTTGGGGTAGGGAGGCCTGCTCCACAACTCCCACCAGCCTCCCCTGTCCTCCCTCAGCAGGATGGAGCCCTCCACCCCAGCCAGAAGCATGTGTCAGCCATTGTCTGCTTCACCCTCAACTAACAGGTAGGTAGCCATCTTCACAGGAAGGGGGAATGTGTCATGAGACCCAGCACTACAACTCCCACCAGACACCTCTGTCTCCCCACTCAGCAGGATGGAGCCCTCCACCCCAGCCAGAAGCATTTGTCAGCCATTGTCTGCTTCACCCTCAACTCACAGGTAGGTAGCCATCTTCACAGGGAGGGGAGGGATGTTTGGGGTAGGGAGGCCTGCTCCACAACTCCCACTAGCCACCCCTGCCCCCCCTCAGTAGGATGGAGCCCTCCTTCCTAGCCAGAAGCATGTGTCGGCCATTGTCTGCTTCACCCTCAACTCACAGGTAGGTAGCCATCTTCACAGGGAGGGCTGTATAGGGTAGGGAGGCCTGCTCCACAACTCCCACCAGCGACCTGTGTCCCCCCCCCCCTCAGAAGGATGGAGCCCTCCTCCCTAGCCAGAAGCATGTGTCGGCCATTGTCTGCTTCACCCTCAACTAACAGATAGGTAACCATCTTCACAGGAAGAGGGAATGTGTCTTGGGACCCAGCACTACAACTCCCACCAGCCACCCCTATGCCCCCTCAGCAGGATGGAGCCTTCCACTCCAGCCAGAAGCATGTGTCAGCCATTGTCTGCTTCACCCTCAACTAACAGGTAGGTAGCCATCTTCACAGAGGGATATTTGGGGTATGGAGGCCTGCTCCACAACTCCCACCAGCCTCCCCTGTCCGCCCTCAGCAGGATGGAGCCCTCCACCCCAGCCAGAAGCATGTGTCAGCCATTGTCTGCTTCACCCTCAACTAACAGGTAGGTAGCCATCTTCACAGGAAGGGGGAATGTGTCTTGGGACCCAACACTACTACTCCCACCAGCCACCCCTGTCCCCCCTCAGCAGGATGGAGCCCCCCACCCCAGCTAGAAGCATGTGTCAGCCATTGTCCCCTTCAATATCACCTAACAGGTAGGTAGCCATCTTCACAGGGATGGATGTATGGGGTAGGTAAGCCTGCTCCACAACTCCCACCAGCCACCCCTGTCCCCCCCTCAGCAGGATGGAGCCCTCCTCCCTGAGCCAGAAGCATGTGTCAGCCATTGTCTGCTTCACCCTCAACTAACAGGTATGTAGCCATCTTCACAGGAAGGGGGAATGTGTCTTGGGACCCAGCACAACAACTCCCACCAGCCACCCCTGTCCCCCCACTCAGCAGGATGGAGCCCTCCACCCCAGCCAGAAGCATGTGTCAGCCATTGTCTGCTTCACCCTCAACTAGCAGGTAGGTAGCCATCTTCACAGGAAGGGGGAATGTGTCTTGGGACCCAGCACTACAACTCCCACCAGCCACCACTGTCCCCCCCTCAGCAGGGTGGAGCCCCCCACCCCAGCCAGAAGCATGTGTCAGCCATTGTCCGCTTCACCATCACCTAACAGGTAGGTAGCCATCTTCACAGTTAGGGATGTTTAGGGTAGGGAGGCCTGCACCACAACTCCTACCAGCGACCTGTGTCGCCCCCCCTCAGAAGGATGGAGCCCTCCTCCCTAGCCAGAAGCATGTCAGCCATTGTCTGCTTCACCCTCAACTAACAGGTAGGTAGCCATCTTCACAGGAAGGGGGAATGTGTCTTGGGACCCAGCACTACAACTCTCACCAGCCACCCCTGTCCCTCTTCAGCAGGATGGAGCCCCCCACCCCAGCCAGAAGCATGGGTCAGCCATTGTCCGCTTCACCATCACCTAACAGGTAGGTAGCCATCTTCACAGGGAGGAATGTATGGGGTAGGGAGGCCGGCTCCACAACTGACACCAGCCACCTCTGTCCCCCCCAGCAGGATGGTGCCCTCCACCCCAGCCAGAAGCATGTGTCAGCCATTGTCTGCTTCAGCCTCACTTAACAGGTAGGTAGCCATCTTTACAGGAAGGGGGAATGTGTCTTGGGACCCAGCACTACAACTCCCACCAGCCACCCCTGTCCCCCGTACTCTGCAGGATGAAGTCCTCCACCCCAGCCAGAAGCATGTGTCAGCCATTGTCTGCTTCACCCACAACTTACCGGTAGGTAGCCATCTTCACAGTTAGGGATGTTTGGGTTAGGGAGGCCTGCTCCACAACTCCCACCAGCCACCCCTGCCCCCCCCCCCCCTCAGGAGCCCTCCACCCCAGCCAGAAGCATTTGTCAGCCATTGTCTGGTTCACCCTCAACTAACAGGTAGGTAGCCATCTTCACAGGAAGGGGGAATGTCTTGGGACCCAGCACTAGAGATGCCTCAGTTCCGCTTCTGCGTATTTGCTTGTGGTCCCAAGAGTAAAGACGTTGAAATGGGGGGGCAGAAGTTTTCGATACTTGGCCCCAAAGCTATGGAACTCTATGCCCCTGCTTTCTAGAACTCAAAACAATCTCCTACAATTTAGTAAGGGACTTAAAACTTGGTTATTTGCGTGCACTCCTTCGGGGGTTTGATTTCCCGGATCAACCTTAACGGTAGCAAGCGCTAATACGCCGCGGCAAACACGCGCTCTATAAAAACCCATTTTTCATTTCATTTTCATTTCACTACAACTCCCACCAGCCACCTCTGTCCCTCTACCCAGCAGGATGGAGCCCTCCACCCCAGCCAGAAGCATGTGTCAGCCATTGTCCGCTTCACCATCACCTAACAGGTAGGTAGCCATCTTCACAGGAAGGGGGAATTTGTCTTGGGACCCAGCACTACAACTCCCACCAGCCACCCCTTTCCCCCGTCCTCAGCAGGATGAAGCCCTCCACCCCAGCCAGAAGCATGTGTCAGCAATTGTCTGCTTCACCCCCAACTAACAGGTAGGTAGCCATCTTCACAGGAAAGGGGAATGTTTCTTGGGACCCAGCACTACAACTCCCACCAGCCACCCCTGTCCCCCGTTCTCAGCAGGATGAAGCCCTCCTCCCTAGCCAGAAGCATGTGTCAGCCATTGTCTGCTTCACCATCACCTAACAGGTAGATAGCCATCTTCACAGGGAGGGATGTATGGGGTGTGGAGGCCTGCTCCACAACTCACACCAGCCACCCCTGCCCCCCCCCCCCCAGCAGGATGGTGCTCTCCACCCCAGCCAGAAGCATGTCAGCCATTGTCTGCTTCACCCTCAACTCACCAGTAGGTAGCCATCTTCACAGGGAGGGATTTTAGGGGTAGGGATGCCTGCTCCACAACTCCCACCAGCCACCCCTGCCCCCCCTTAGCAGGATGGAGCTCTCCCCCCCCCCCCTTAGCATGTGTCAGAAAGTACCCCCCCAAATGACAACTGGACAGGTAAGTAGACAGTGCATGCACCCCACCATCCCTCACCAAAAGCATTGAGCCATATGACAGCACAAGGCCTCATTTCACACCAAAATATGAGCAAACTAAATATATATTGACAGTATGCAGACAGCTAAGCATACGGACCTGTGACAGAAACAGAACTGGGACTCGCCAAAAATCATGTTTAAGCAAATCCTGGAACATACATGCACCGCCCCGAATGTCATCTGTAACTTCCATTGGTGCTGAGCATGAAGGACCATAGGAAAATCAAACAAGCATGGTCTGTTGTACAAAGAAATCCAAGCACAGGACATGACCAAGGTATGCATGACATGACAATGGCTAGTTCATGCGCACATGTAATGGCTGCCAGGCAGAGTAATCAGCAAAGATGCCTCACATCAAGTTGTATTTCCACCAGTTGTCAGATGACAACCTTTCTTCGTAATGAGAAATCACACACGTGGCGCATTGTATCCAATTACCATTTTAAAAAAATGAATATAACTCCACATCATGTCATGACGCACATCACATCTACCCTCTGTCCCACAGGTGACCAACAACTGACTGCAGAGGACAACAACCGCAACCTGCAGAGCCAGTCTCCTTCCCCAGAGCATGGACACTCAGATGCGGACTACCAGGAAACTGAGGATGTGGCGGACCATGCCGGACCATCTGTTGTGTCAGGGCGCAATATGTCCCAAGCCCCTACTGCCCCACCCCCCTCAGCAACAACATCAACGCTGACCCCTGCTGGAACAACCTGTGCCGCCGCTACCACCACCACTACCACGCTGCCTGCAACACTCGCCCAGAGGATAACCAGACCACCCCAACAACTGCGGATGTCAGGGAGAGTAGGAGGGTGCCTACAGTGGTGAGGCAACAGGTTAGTGACAGCAGGCCATGTTGGAGGCCAAGTGTCACTCAAAGCCAACAGAACACTGGGTCCTAAGCCCTGGCAAACATCACCAGAGTCGTTGGGGCCTATGAACAGTGCCAGGGGCAAATGGGCCAGGCTCAGCAAGATGTCCGTGAGGAACAACAGCTGCTGAGGTCCATAGACAACCGCATGGGCCAACTCGTGGACCGCATGGGCAAAATCATGGACCTCTTGGGCCAGCTAGTGGTGGTACTAAGGGACAACCAACACCTCCACCTCCCTCCGGTGGCCCTCAGGATGACAGTTCCACATCGTCCCCTGAGGTCACGGAGAGGGGGGGACTCCTCAGAATCCCATGAGCCTGCACCTGTGTCCCCCCCGCCAAAAGATCAAGGGGCCGTCCAAAGAGAACCTTGGGAGCATCCTGTGGCAAAGCACCTGCAAAACGCCAGTCAAGGAGCCAGCCATGATGTCACCCCTCTTCACCCTGTCATAGGATTTGTGCACTGTCGTACCACACTGCCGTGGAAATTGCATCCGTCTGTTGGACTGTGTCACCACATCAATGTTGTGCTTACTCGATTGTCTCATCTACCATCCCTGCCAAATCATCGATTCACCATTCACATTTATGTAACTATTCACTTCACTCTCACAGATACACATTGTAAATAAACACTAAGCACGCAACAATGTAGTTGTATCTGCTCCATGTTTATCACAGTATGTGCAATGTTACCCATGATTACAATGTCACAGGAGCTGGGATTCACTAGAGGCAAGTAGAGGCTGAAGGGACCTAGGAAAACACAACAGAACAGTATTCGCTACTCCGGGGGTGGCCTTTCAACCATCGCACAACACTTGTCATCAAGGTACTCCAATCTGCACACATTCCAATGAGCAACAGTACAGACATAGACATCAAACGACCCTGTTACCAACACATTTGCAGCCAGCACTGACTCAAAAACAGGCTGCAGTCACAAAGCTCACATAGACCTTTTCACCAAGCACAACATCAGCAGACAACGTCCCCGTTGTACATTCTCACTCACCTTCAAGTGAAGTAGTTGTTGAGCTGCTGACGCAGGTCAACACCTTCCTCCTCTCCACTATCCCTGTCACTCGACAGTTGGGGGTTTGCAGGTGGGGGCTGCGGCTGGTCATCATCATCCAGGATCAAGGGGATTCCTTTCCGCAAGGCCAGGTTGTGTAGCATGCAGCATGCTACTACCATCTGACACACCTTTTTGGGTGAGTACTGCAGAGCCCCTCCGGTCTTGTCCAGGCAGCGAAAACGCAATTTAAGTAGTCCAAATGTTCGCTCCACCATCCAACGTGTCCTCCCATGGGCATTGTTATAGCGGACGTCAGCTGGTGTCCTGGGATTGCGTAGTGGGCTCAGCAACCAAGGCCCGTTGGGATATGCAGTCACCTAAGTGTGAAATACACATACAGATTGAGTGTCTTAACTGTGGCCGAGGACAGCATAGCACACATACAGCACACACCTTGACTCTGCGTACTCACCCACAATCCCTGCCCGCTCTGGAAGCAGATTGGCCTTCATCTGGGGCACAATGCTGTTGCAAATGATGTAGGAATCGTGGGCTTATCCTGGAAACTTGGCACAGACGTGTGAGATGATCATATTGGCCTGGCACACCACCTGCACATTGATTGAAGGGAAATGTTTCTGAATCCTGTATATGTGCTCCTGTGCCTGTGGTGGAACCAGACCAACATGTGTGCAGTCTATTGCAACATTCGGGATGTGTCCATGTGCATAAAAATCCCCCTTTACATTCGCCAATTCCTGCCTCCTTGGGAAATGTATGAATCGGTCCTTGTGTTGCATCATAGCCGACAGGGCATCCCGTAGCACCATGCTGAAGTTTGGTTGAGACATACCCCCTGCAATGCCCACCGTGTTCTGGAATGACCCAGTAGCCAAGAAATGCAGGAATGCTATCACCTTTGACGTTGCTGTGAGTGCTGTTGGATATGTCCTGCGAGGACGCAGGTGTGGCTCCAACATTGCTCATAGGTCTTGTAGGTTTGTTCTGTCTAGACGGAATCGGCGTATTACGTCATTATCCTCCATGTCAACCAGCAGGGTGAAGGGACGATACACATTCGGTCTCCTCCTAGGTGAGATGATAGGGGACACGTCATGGCAACACACAATTAGATGTGCCCAAATGTGTAATATTTTGCGGTCACAGCGCTAACATTGACTGGCATCACTTAAAAAATACAGCGCAAGTAAGATGTTGTGCCACCTTGAGACGAAATAGTCGTACACCTGTTCTGTATTTGCACAGTGAGCAGAACCAATACGGGAACCGTCACTGTGAATGCAATAGTTACATTTCAAGCTCTTAAACCAAATAAGGGGGTGTTATTTTTCTGTCAGGTCTCTACTGAGCGCACTGTGGATCACGTTAGTGTATGAGCCTGAATAAATCTGCAACGGTGCCACAGGAGAGGGAAAATGTACCCCTAAAACCCTCCAATGGTGGACCAAAAGCCCACTCGTACGAACAGAATGCAAGCTGTGCACACGTTTTATGGGTGTAAAATGCGTATTAGCATAATATATCAATAAACATTCATTGAGCAAAGCAGTTGTCAAAACAATGGACCACAGGAAACAGGATTATATTCAGTTTCGCTGTTTATGTAGGGTTAGGAGATCCAACCAGCCAACACGTGTTTCGTCAAAGGGCAAAACCCCAGACTTCTTCAGGGCTGGTGAAAAAACATACATGAAGTACGCATCACAAACAAATTCTTTAAATTACATTACAGACATGTCAATTCTTAGAAATTCATTTGTGTTTGGTGGGAAAAGGCACCAGTTAAAAAGTGATTGCATCCTGTTAAGGGATCCAGAATAAAAAATCGAAATCAAATTCAGTGAATATGCACAAATAACATATAAGAAGAATAAATTCCCTTATGACTGGAAATTAAGAGACCCAATCAGTGAAAACCATAATTAGGATTCATGTCTGCCAAACCTGACAAAACACCGAGAAATGATGTGATATTCGACATGCATAGAGTTGCAGAGTCCTAAAAGAATATTAAAAGCCGATGTGACCAACTGCAAACACATGTCACGATAAGTGAACCATCTATTGTGACTCAATTGTATATTACCAAGTAAAACTGTGTCTATTCGCGTCATGTGATTAAGGGGTATTTATAATGCCCCACATCTATAAGAAAACATGCGAATGGTTTGTTCAAACCCCTTACCTTCTATATGTGTAGCAGGTATATCAGACCTATTGGTCAGGAAGAAAATCAGTGACAGTAAGGGAACATCAAGCTTAACATGTTCTAATATTATCAAGTGTGATACGCTGATCAATAACTACTTGTCGGTAAAACCAAATGAGGCTTACCTTGAAACCGGTGATAATTCCGACCCGGTAGGTCTTAATGGAAAATATGAATCGTCTACGTCCTCCAACAAAATAGATGGCCATTCAAGTGTTGCCAATAAAAGCCGCTTCAATCTGTAAGGTGCATATAGTAAATATAAAACCTTTCTGTTGTGAACTACGTAATCCTAATTAAACCTATCCAAATGAAGTCCAAATAAGTAGAGGCTCCCCCTTACCTAGGACGAGTACATCCCGAAGTCTTGAGCCTCCATCAACTCGCGTGGATTACTTGCAGTGTTTGCAGCGTGCGCATACCCGGAAGTTCCTTATAACGTGTGCGTCCGTAAAAAGACTAGAACGTGTGCGTTTGTCAGAAAACTAGAACGTGTGCGTCAGTCAACACACAAAGATCGTGTATGGTGATAGTGCGCATGCGTAACGTTACGTGCCACGCGTCCCGGTTTTTGTCAAGTGGCATAAATTTGAAAGATGAATAGAAGTTACTCGCAATGGACATTTTTTGATAATTTAAACATGAAAAGTCAAGAAGCTTTAACACATACAGGAAAAGTCCAAACTAGTTGTTATATAAAATATATATTGACAAAAGGCCAACATTCCAGATAATTGTAAATCTTAAAGGCGGAACAAATACAGGCAACGAGATTTCATGTCATTACTATTGACTATGACACAAAGGGGTGAAAATGGTAGCCGCGGGAGTTCCCTATATTTCTAATAGGAAAATTCAAAGACTAAGAGTCATTCACTTGAAAGTGTAAGAGAGACACATATGAAATTGTCAAAACGAAAACAGAATCACGAATTGCATGTGAAGGTAAACACACCTGTAAATAAACACATTATATACAGTCATGATGAGAATGTCCGCAGTTCATGTGGTGGTCATTCTAATTCCCTATGAGATAATAGTATGATACATGGGAAATAAATCCTATATGCATGCAATTGAGAAACAAACCTAGATATTCATTTATGGCGTTCTTTCGTTAATTGTAAGAAAATCAAAATCCCCTGGGAGGCGTGCTGGAATGAATTCCCATAATGTATTCATTTAGTATTTCAGCTTCCTAGGAAATAGTGCATCTCACTATCGCTGTTAAAACCTAGGTCATGAGTACGTAAACGCATAATCCAAAAAGCTTCAAGCCTCCTCAAATTAAGCTCCCTATTGCCCCCTCTGGGGTTTTGTTTGCAGATATCTATTCCGTAGAACTTAAACTTCTTACTTGCATCTTGTGTGGGACATTCCCAAATAGGCAATGCCATGGGGTATCTCGAATCCTTATGTTTAAGAGCCCTAATGTGTTCCCCAATTCTTTCTTTCAGACTCCTAATGGTACTGCCCACATATTTACCCCCACATGTACATTCCAGTACATAAACAACAAATTTACTATTGCAGTTTATGTTCACTCTTATGTCATATGTCTTGTTAGGGCCTTCGAAACCTTTCTTCCTGTCTTCTGCCCACCTACATGTACCACAACACCCGCATTTGAAAAAGCCAATCGATCTTGCAGTCAACCAAGTGTTCTGGGTTACATTACAAGTGTAGCTAGGACTGAGACGGGTTCGAAGTGTTTGGCCCCTGCGGTAAGTGATCTGTGGTTTATTACGGACAGATTTGGTGAGAGAGGAATCGCTAGTCAGAATATACCAGTGTTTCTTCATGCTCTTAAAGAGAGCCCTGCTGTACGTATCATAGTTGGTAATCAATCTAACCACTGTGTCCGTGCTTTTCCCCTCTTTGTCTAGGATAGTATTGATTCGGTCTATGTGCTTAATTCTGCTTTCTGCTCTTTGTATGGTTGATTTGTGATACCCTCTTTGTGTAAATCTGGCACCCATATCATGTAGACAGGAAGCAAAATCTGTGTCAATGCTACAATTGCGTCTGGCCCTGGTAAATTCCCCAAACGGAATGGCATTAATCTGATGTGGTGGATGTGCACTGCTAGCGTGTAGAATTGCATTACACGCAGTGTCTTTCCTATATAATCTGGTATGTAGATTATTATCTTTGATAAAAATCTCAATGTCCAGAAAGGTGATACATGTATCACTTGAGACCTGTGTGAACTGCATGTAAAGGTTATTTGAGTTCAGGTATGTGAAAAATTCCGCCAAGACCTCTGGGGTACCCGTCCAAATCATCAGGCAATCATCAATGTAGCGCCCCCAATAGAGTATGTGATCCTGAAACCTGCCTCCTCTAGGTCCCCATATCCAGTCTTCTTCCAACTTACCTATAAACAAATTAGCAAAGCTAGAGAGAAAATTTAGAGCCCATGGAGACTCCCTTCTTTTGTCTAAACCATTGGGAATTAAATAGAAAGACATTATTGTTCAGGATGATACGCATCATATCAACCAGCATCTCCGTATGTTTCCATTGAGACGCCGCTCTTCTAAAAAGAAAGGTTTCTAGGGTCTTGATACCCAAATCAAGTTCAATGCTTGTATAAAGCGACACAACATCCATCGTGACTAGGATCATACCTTCCTCCCATCTAAGATCTGATAGTATGTTCACAATGTGTTTCGTGTCCCTAATGTACGATGGTAAATTCTTGACTAGTGGGGACAGGAATAAATCCACGTATTCCGCAAGTCTCTCCGTAGGACCCCCAATACCTGCCACTATGGGTCTACCCGGAGGAAAGGCAAGATGTTTGTGTACCTTAGGAAGTGTGTAGATGCATGGGTAATTAGGTCTGAAAACCTTGAGGTATGTCATTTCTTCTAAGGTAAGCAGACTGTCATTGTACCAATTCGTGAGGTGCTTATTGACCAGTACCGTTAGGGGACCTATCGGGTTATGATGTAGTCGTTCATAACACGTTGTATCACTAAGCTGGGTTAGTAATTCTGCATTGTAGTCACACTTATTCATCACCACTACGTTGCCTCCTTTGTCCGCCTCTCTGATTATCAAATCCCTGTTAGTTGCAAGTTCCTTCAAAGCCACCCGTTCACCTTTAGACAAGTTGTCAGAGTATCTCATTTTCTTTTTTTGGTTCATCTTATCTTCAAACTTATTGAGGTCGGTCAGAACTAGTTTATGAAACGTATCGATCGAGTTATCAGCTGTCAGTGTAGGTGTCCACTTAGATTTGGATCGGAGCCCACTAGTAAGTGAGTAATCGGTTTGTACATCTAACTCCTGTAAGAGTATTTCCATACGTTGGGGGGTTTCTTCCGTGTCTGCTAGTGATAAAAGTAATTGTGTATTCAATGCATCTTGTATGCTGAAATTTACATTCGGAGACTCTGGGGGTATATGTACAGTATCTTTATTAGGTACAGGGTTCAATTCAAAAAATCTTTTTAATTTCAGATTTCTAATGAATTTGTACAAATCTACCTTAGTATTACAAACATCACCCTCAATAGTGGGGTTGAAACTTAAACCTTTCTTTAACAGTTCCACCATATCTTCATTTAGTGGTAAAGAAGAAAGGTTCATTACACCAATATCATCTGTTGAATTCGTTATTGTTTCCTGTTCTGTCCTGACCTCAATTTGGTGCGGTAGTCCTCTTTGTCTCCCTGCCCTTTGACCTCTACGGGTTTTTCGTTTATGGGATCGCGAGTTGGCGGTAATCTGTTCCCCTTCCTGATTCTCAGCATCTCTCGTAAAAAAGAGGAAGATGAGGGAGTCCCTGCATTCTCTAACTCACTATCACTGGTGATAGGTGTATTCAATGAGGAGGTGCTGGAAGAAGTTGAAATAATCCCTTGTCTCTTATTCGTCCCTGTTTCTTTACCCGTCTGGAAAAGGAAATCATATTTTCTTGCATATGTGTACACTCGCCCATCTCTATAGTCTATCTCATCACGTTTCAGTTTTCTTGCTTTTCTTTCTTTAATTTCATTCTGATGTTTCGTGAGAATATCATTAAGAATTGTATAATTCTTATCTGTAGCTTCTTTGAGGTCTAAGGCTTGTATCTCCAATTCTAAAGTCTCAATATCTTTTTGTAGTTTGACCAATTTCCTGTCTGTGTTCTCTATGAGAATTTTCATTAGTGTTTGGGATTTATCTGTTAAAGTATCCTCCCATTTCATCAAAAGGTCCTCATCCAAATCGTCGTATGTGGGAAAGATTTGGGATCTGAGACCCCTGGGGACCCTATTTAGGCGCAAGTACTGTTTTAACGTGGCGCCATCCCACCATTTTGAATTCTCAGATTTTTTAAGTCTTTCTAGTCTTATAAATTTGTCACGTAAACCTTCCTTACGCGTGGGTGCATCAGTCCTGGCACTTGCTGCCACTGATTGACCTTTAGCAAGATTGTCAAAGAGTTCTTCCGCGATCTTATCTCTATCACTAGTCATGATGTGTTTACGTGGATGCTGCTCAAACCTGATCTTAAACAATCAAACCAAATAAGGGGGTGTTATTTTTCTGTCAGGTCTCTACTGAGCGCACTGTGGATCACGTTAGTGTATGAGCCTGAATAAATCTGAAACGGTGCCACAGGAGAGGGAAAATGTACCCCTAAAACCCTCCAATGGTGGACCAAAAGCCCACTCGTACGAACAGAATGAAAGCTGTGCACACGTTTTATGGGTGTAAAATGCGTATTAGCATAATATATCAATAAACATTCATTGAGCAAAGCAGTTGTCAAAACAATGGACCACAGGAAACAGGATTATATTCAGTTTCGCTGTTTATGTAGGGTTAGGAGATCCAACCAGCCAACACGTGTTTCGTCAAAGGGCAAAACCCCAGACTTCTTCAGGGCTGGTGAAAAATCATACATGAAGTACGTATCACAAACAAATTCTTTAAATTACATTACAGACATGTCAATTCTTAGAAATTCATTTGTGTTTGGTGGGAAAAGGCACCAGTTAAAAAGTGATTGCATCCTGTTAAGGGATCCAGAATAAAAAATCGAAATCAAATTCAGTGAATATGCACAAATAACATATAAGAAGAATAAATTCCCTTATGACTGGAAATTAAGAGACCCAATCAGTGAAAACCATAATTAGGATTCATGTCTGCCAAACCTGACAAAACACCGAGAAATGATGTGATATTCGACATGCATAGAGTTGCAGAGTCCTAAAAGAATATTAAAAGCCGATGTGACCAACTGCAAACACATGTCACGATAAGTGAACCATCTCTTGTGACTCAATTGTATATTACCAAGTAAAACTGTGTCTATTCGCGTCATGTGATTAAGGGGTATTTATAATGCCCCACATCTATAAGAAAACATGCGAATGGTTTGTTCAAACCCCTACCTTCTATATGTGTAGCAGGTATATCAGACCTATTGGTCAGGAAGAAAATCAGTGACCGTAAGGGAACATCAAGCTTAACATGTTCTAATATTATCAAGTGTGAGACGCTGATCAATAACTACTTGTCGGTAAAACCAAATGAGGCTTACCTTGAAACCGGTGATAATTCCGACCCGGTAGGTCTTAATGGAAAATATGAATCGTCTACGTCCTCAAACAAAATAGATGGCCATTCAAGTGTTGCCAATAAAAGCTGCTTCAATCTGTAAGGTGCATATAGTAAATATAAAACCTTTCTGTTGTGAACTACGTAATCCTAATTAAACCTATCCAAATGAAGTCCAAATAAGTAGAGGCTCCCCCTTACCTAGGACGAGTACATCCCGAAGTCTTGAGCCTCCATCAACTCGCGTGGATTACTTGCAGTGTTTGCAGCGTGCGCATACCCGGAAGTTCCTTATAACGTGTGCGTCCGTAAAAAGACTAGAACGTGTGCGTCAGTCAGAAAACTAGAACGTGTGCGTCAGTCAACACACAAAGATCGTGTATGGTGATAGTGCGCATGCGTAACGTTACGTGCCACGCGTCCCGGTTTTTGTCAAGTGGCATACATTTGAAAGATGAATAGAAGTTACTCGCAATGGACATTTTTTGATAATTTAAACATGAAAAGTCAAGAAGCTTTAACACATACAGGAAAAGTCCAAACTAGTTGTTATATAAAATATATATTGACAAAAGGCCAACATTCCAGATAATTGTAAATCTTAAAGGCGGAACAAATACAGGCAACAAGATTTCATGTCATTACTATTGACTATGACACAAAGGGGTGAAAATGGTAGCCGCGGGAGTTCCCTATATTTCTAATAGGAAAATTCAAAGCCTAAGAGTCATTCACTTGAAAGTGTAAGAGAGACACATATGAAATTGTCAAAACGAAAACAGAATCACGAATTGCATGTGAAGGTAAACACACCTGTAAATAAACACATTATATCGGGTCGGAATTATCACCGGTTTCAAGGTAAGCCTCATTTGGTTTTACCGACAAGTAGTTATTGATCAGCGTCTCACACTTGATAATATTAGAACATGCCCTTACGGTCACTGATTTTCTTCCTGACCAATAGATCTGATATACCTGCTACACATATAGAAGGTAGGGGTTTGAACAAACCATTCGCATGTTTTCTTATAGATGTGGGGCATTATATATACCCCTTAATCACATGACGCGAACAGACACAGTTTTACTTGGTAATATACAATTGAGTCACAATAGATGGTTCACTTATCGTGACATGTGTTTTCAGTTGGTCACATCGGCTTTTAATATTCTTTTAGGACTCTGCAACTCTATGCATGTCGAATATCATATCATTTCTCGGTGTTTTGTCAGGTTTGGCAGACATGAATCCTAATTATGGTTTTCACTGATTGGGTCTCTTAATTTCCAGTCATAAGGGAATTTATTCTTCTTATATGTTACTTGTGCATATTCACTGAATTTGATTTCGATTTTTTTATTCTGGATCCCTTAACAGGATGCAATCACTTTTTAACTGGTGCCTTTTCCCACCAAACACAAATGAATTTCTAAGAATTGACATGTCTGTAATGTAATTTAAAGAATTTGTTTGTGATGCGTACTTCATGTATGTTTTTTCACCAGCCCTGAAGAAGTCTGGGGTTTTGCCCTTTGACGAAACACGTGTTGGCTGGTTGGATCTCCTAACCCTACATAAACAGCGAAACTGAATATAATCCTGTTTCCTGTGGTCCATTGTTTTGACAACTGCTTTGCTCAATGAATGTTTATTGATATATTATGCTAATACGCATTTTACACCCATAAAACATTTCAAGCTCTTGTGTAACCAGCCCTGAGAGTTTATGATACAGGACATGTGGGAAGCAGAGACACTGCTGGCTTCCACGTGGCTTCTGTACCTGCCACACCTTCTTGTGCAATCATGACAGGGGACACATTAACAACACAATGTGGGAAGTTCAGTAGGACTGTTTTTGGATTCAGTGCCACTTAAAATCCACACAAGTTCAGAGACATTCACATACATATTCACAAGCATGTGCTAATATCCACTGTCATCCGTGGACATGCCACATCTGCTGCTAATTAGAATCCAAAGCTTGACAGTGACAGATAATGCAAAGCATTTGCAGAGTATGTGTACCCGTGTAACAAGACACCATTACACCACTGCCCAATACTCTCAACAAGCACACAGATAGTCAATGTGGCACACAAAAAGTGGATAAGGTACATGATCAGCAGGGAGTGTGGACAACCTTTATTCTGCTCTGAAGTTGAACAATGACATGCAGTATGAAGGTAGCACTGCACAAAGACACATATGAACTACAACAGATGCCATGGAGATATTCATCCAGCTGCTTGGAGACACAACACTGCCACTACACCAACCTAAAACACTACCAGGACAAACCCACCCCAGTATACCAACAAGTCAGCGCATGAATGGACTGGGTGCCTTACAAATGCACAACAGCCTCAGACACATGACACCAGTGGATGTAATTGCACACCACATGTTCCAAAGGACATGCATCCAGAGACACATTCCGTACAGGCTGGCAGGACCGTCACAGTGGACAATCAACCTCCCTCCGCAGACAAAGATGCTGGCTGTGCATCACTTGTTGTCCACTGGTACCTTACAATGAACTAAAGTAAGAGTTGGATGAGTGTCACAGGCAGCACTATCAAGGTACATCTCACCTGTCTTGGATGCCCTCATCATCTTGATTCACCAGCACATTCAGTTCACCTACACTGCGCATGAACAGCTGGTGAGCAAGGAAGGCTACCACGCCATAGCCCGGGACACAATCGCGGTAGTGCTATGCATATGCACATTGTGAAATGGCGGTTGCCATGCTCCGCCACCCAAATCCCGGTCACCCATGTCTCTGTGTGGCACCCAACTCGCTTTAGCTACCGCCTGGCCCCTGCGGTGTGTCACCGCCAAAGCCCGGGACACATTTGCGGTAGTGATAGGCATATGCACATTGTGAAATGGCCGTTGCCATGCTCCGCCACCCAAATCCCGGTCACCCATGTCTCTGTATGGCACCCAACTCGCGGTAGCTACCACCTGGCCCCTGCGGTGTGTCCCCACCATGGACCATGCCCTTACAGCCAATGGGATCGCTATCACGGCGGCCTGATGCAATTTTGAAAATCGCGGTAGGCGTGCTCCGCCACCGCCGAGCCGGTCATTGGATGGAATTTAAAGATGCACCACCGTGGTAGCTGTCGCCTGGCCCCTGCAGTGTCACCGGCATGGACTATGCACTTACAGCCAATGGGGATCCGCAATCGCGGTAGCATGATGCAATTTTGAAAATCACAGTAGGCGAGCTTCGTCACCGTGGAGCCGGTCATTATATGCATTTGAAAAAGGCTGACCTGGAACAACAATTGCAGCAGCTTAGAACCACTAAAACGACACCAGGGAGCTATAAATGTGTGGGAGAGAGCCCCACATTTCCACTGCTCACAGAGACTGCTGCCTGAGACCCCTCACCTGCTGCTGCCTCCAGGGACTGCTGCCTGAGACCTCTCACCTGCTGCTGTCTCCAGGGGCTGCTGCCTGAGACCCCTCACCTGCTGCTGCCTCCAGGGACTGGTGCATGAGACCCCTCACCTGCTGCTGCCTCCAGGGACTGCTGCCTGAGACCCCTCATCTGCTGCTGCCTCCAGGGACTTCTGCCTGAGACCCCTCACCTGCTGCTGCCTCCAGGGACTGCTGCCTGAGACCCCTCATCTGCTGCTGCCTCCAGGGACTGCTGCCTGAGACCCCTCACCACCCACTGCCGCCACTGCTGTCTCATGTCCACAGTGATGGCAAGAACAGAGAAGATCCGTGCCAGTCCCTTCACAAGCGAGGAGCTGGAGGTCCTGGTGGACGAGGTGCTCACACAGTACCCAAGGCTATATGGGGCCCCAAATGTCATGGTAAGTCTTCAACAGTGGGGGTTAGAGTGCAGGGGGGGGCACACATGTAGTCGGTCTGATGCAGTATGTGCCTGAGAGTGTGGGGTTGTGTCTTGCACTGCCTAACATGCTGTTTCCTAGGGTGAAGGGGTTGTACCCTACTTCACACGTTTCCCGGCCTGCACATCAAGATTGGAGGGACATGTCTTTTCTTGTCAGCCATACAGTGATGCAGCAATTGGTAATGCAGGAGTCAGGACAGTGATTGCTTGTGTGAATGGCTGTGTGGGTCCCTGTTGTCCATCTTAGTGTGAGCCCACCTGGCCTGCACAGTCACCGCCCAATCTGACATGGACACAGCACTGAATGTACAGAGTGTTACATATGTGTTTTTTGCAGGACTCTCCATCAATGAGCCATATCAGCCCTGTAGATTGCACACAACCGGCCCTGTGAGAAGGGTGTGGGTTTGTGAGATCATGTCCCTCAATGTGACATACATGACACAGTGAGCTATTCACAGGGCAAGGTCGTTGAGGCCTGCGCAGTTTTAAACACAGTGAGGTTCCCCCCCAAACACATGTTGATATGTGACGTATGTCTTGCTCTACTGGGAAATGGACAGTAGATGTGGGCAGACTACACATGGCTTTCTGTGCTGGCATCCTGCTTGTATATGAGATGTGCAGGTACTGTGTCCCCCTCACACCTGCATGCATTTACGTGTGCTTCTCACATGCAGATGTACCCTGTGAGATGCATTCCTGTCTCTGCAAGACATATCTGTGGAGTTGGGATGAGTCAGTGTTGGACCTATGTCCTAGGGGTAGCTTGGCTCAAGTTAACAGGCATTCATCTCAACATGGTGTCTCGTGCTTGCATCCTACTCAGTTCGCAATCTAGCGCAACACCACTCAAAAAGGACGCTACACTGATTAAATTTTAAAGTTTACTAGAATTCTTCCACTTTCCTTCTTTAACAGGAATACTCAGTCCCACATAACAGAGTAAGACATTAAATTTGCATTTAAAATGACAATACCATTCCAACGTTACATTTTGTAAAGCAGTCACGTAAACACCCTCTGAGCTTCTCCTCCCGCCTCGAATCAGGAGACCTAGTTAAATTTCTACAGGGCGTGCTCCAAACCACCTCTATAATTCCTTCAATTTCAAAAGAGAATTTAGTCCCCCCCTAAATCATTCGATCAGAGGGTTCCCCTCACAGCTATACCTCCTGACTCTTATAATGTCAACCCTACTCAGTCTCTGCCTTTTAGGCGCTAAGTTGGACATTCACTGCTGCTGGCAATTCATTAGTTGATTCCAGACAGTCTACAAGTATTCTGTTTACTTCCTAGCAAATAAGCCATTACATTTTTAACATTGTTCTTGAACTCAGGCAGTTACTGAATTGGAGACTGCTCTTCCTCAACACCCTGCTGGAGGTCTGTATCCCCCGGTCGTCAGTCTCGTGCAAAATTAAGTCAGGTTATACGTACTATTTGCCTAGAACTCGGATTCCCCAGTGACTGACACTAAGGTATCCCAGGACAACACCTGCCCACTGCTGCGTGCTCTCTGATGTCCTCCGGGGGCTCTCTTTCCCCCCACCTCCTCCTTCTTGTGCCCCGCTCACTTTGTGATCACGATGGTCTTCCGACGAGCAATAGAACATAAACGGGATCTGGAAGGTCCCGTTACAGGGTGTCTGGACTCACAGCACCAGAAGGGGAAATCTTGTCATCGGGTTGGAGGGCGCTACGCTAGACACCCCCACCGAAGCGCTACTCCCCAAGCTTACCCTTCGGGAGGGTCTCCTCTGTTGCTGTCTGCCTTACTTTGACGCTCCCCACAGCTGCGGGCCTCACTTCGCGGCGGACTCGGCCAGCCAGCCGGGCCCCGGGTTGATTAGGTTTCCGATGCACCCGCTGCCTCACGAAACAGCGTGTCTTCCGGGGGCGCGGCCTTTCTCGGCTACCGGCAGCAGAGAGGGGCGGCGCTACGGCCCCTCTCACGTGATATGAGGATGACGGCCTCCAAGCTTGTCGCGTCCCTCTCTTCCCTCAGGCGATTTTCCTCACCCGGGCAACGGCGTCACCCGCTCACCCGCCTCCTCCAAGAAGCCTCTCCACAAGCTCTCGCCAGCAGTGAGCCACCTCCGATCTCTGGGTGGCGGCGGTGATCGTTTCAGGTAGGGTCTCGTGGAGAGAAATAGGGGGGGGGGCCAAATTAAGGGTGCCAATTATTCTCCGGTGCAGCTGGATTGGATTCCAGAGCCCTCTTATTTCCTGGGGGTGGACAATGTCTCTTCAGCTGGGGATGAGGGAAGGGGGTCGATCACAGACAGTGATCCTGGACCTCTTTCAAGGATTCTGGCCACCGGTGAACCCCAAGATAACGCTGTCCACCAGATCTCCGACTGCGTTCAGGGGCCGGTCACAAGGTTAGGGGGGATGTCACCAGGTTTGGAAATCTGTGCAGGCCCTTAGACCTGTCCGTTCCCTTTCAGGCACAACCACCTCCTCACACAGGCGCCTTACTCCTGTTTTCCACGCAGTCCACTTTATCCTAAAATGGCCACCCTCCTGCCACCTCTATTTATCACCTTGGGCCTGACTTGCCAGAGGGGCCCAGAAGGTTCCGGAACCTCTCATGGCAGTCATGGCCCAGGTGCTGAGGTGACAGTTGGAGCCACCATTTTGTGAATCTCACCTCCCTCATCTACTTTCCTCAGTGGAGCACCTTGCGCCTCTCCCTCAGGTAGTGAGGATGAGGCGCCCAGAACCTCTACATCAGCACCCAAAAAGTTTGGTAGACAGAAAAAATGAGAAGGGGGAAAGGGACAAAAATAATAAAATGAGGAGGGAACTGCCAAAGGGCTGAAAGGTCTAACAGTCAGTATCATGCTACTGTACTGAGAGATTTTGTTACATAACAGTGTGTCACTGATGTTTTCCCCCTTTTGTCTCCCATGCCTGCAGCTCAAAGTACACCAGCGTAAGGCCGTGTGAAGGGCCATTGCAACCAAGGTGCGGGCTCTGGGTGTCTCAAACCGCCAGCGCACCCACTGCCACAAGAGGTGGGACGACATTTCACGGCTGGCAAAGAACATTGCGGAGATGACACTGAGGCTGCTCCCTCACACTGGCAGGTTGGCACGGCGCAGCATAACACCACTAATGTGCCGCATCTCAGCCGTGACACAGCCTGAGCTGGATGCACGATTGAATGAGCGTCAGCAGCAAAGTAGGGGTGAGTATTCTGGGAAGGGTGACTTTGGCTGTGAGTGGCTGCATGTGTACCAAGGCTGTGCCAACACTGGGCTATGTGATGTTGGCAGTGTGATGCAGTGGCTTGTAAGTGGCCTCTTTGCTGAGTGCAGCTGTCATGCATTTGTCCTACCTGTACTTCCTAAGGGAATTTGAGTACTGGGCTTTTCAATGGCATTCTGGGTGGTGGGCTTCAGGTCAGAGCTATTTGTGTTACTGTTTGAACGGAGCCACATGCACGATGTTGTGCTGTGTGGTCATCACATGGCTCACTTATGCCTGCTTTTCTTGTTTACGCACACTGTTTGAGTAACAAAAGTGTGTTTGCACAATTTTATTGCACAGGGTGGCGTGCGACATGTCGATTTAGTCATCCTAAGTGTTGCTTTGCTTGCGTATGTTTGTTCTGTTGCTGACACTGAACTGACCCCACATCACTCTCTCTCATGCAGCATCTCCCGTCGTCACGGAGGGACAGGGGACAGACACCAGTGGTGGAGAAACAAGCACAACAGCTGCACAGGAGCCCAGTGACAAAGATGTGATCAGCGCCTTGGAGTAGGACAGAAGTCTGCTGGAGGAATCACAGCCCGAGACGCAAAGTTCTACTTCATCTGATGCCAGCGGTGACACATCCATGTTGGCGTGCACAGGGAACGGGACTCTGCATCATCTTCCACAACACAGCGAACAGTGCCCACCCTCCCAGCCACTACCTCTGGTGCTGCCCGTGTTCGCACCAGTAAGAGGGGAATAGTGTCCTTCACCCCAGGCACCGCTGCCCCTGCCCCTGTCCCCTCTGCTGCCTCAGTGCTGAGTCTGTGGACCTTTTGCGACAGCTGTGTATAGGCCAGACAGCTCTCCTCAATGCATTCATAGACCACGACAAAAAATTGGCATAGGTGGTTGCTTTCATGGAGGGCATACATTCAGACGTGGGTGGGCTGCACCGGACTGTCCATGTCCACCGCAGTGACGGCAGCCCTTCAACTGGCACAATCACGTAGTCCAGCTCCAGTCCCTTTGTCCACCCCCATGCCAATGGCCACGTCTGACGATAGTGACCACGCTCCGCAGACCTCAAGGTCACGATACAGCACACGTAGCACACAGCAGCAGCAGCCCAAGCGGTCCAGGGTGCAGACACCATCCCCACAGAAAAGCAAAGCCACCCCAGAGCGCAAAGACAAAACCCCATCAGGCGACACCAAGGCCCAAAAAGCGAAGAAGCAGACCACAGGGTAACATGCCTCAGAGCCATCCCCAGCCAAGGACTCTCCTGTCCCAAAAGCATCTTGCAAAGACAAGCAGACAGTTGCTGTGCCCACTGAGAAGGTGGTGCCTGCCAAGGCTACACATAAGAAGGGCTCCAAGGCAGATTCACCCACTACCTCAACTCTCATTCCAAGCCCAGTGAAGCAGGGAAAGGAGGGCACTGTAGGGGGAACACCTGGTAAACAGGGGATGGACGGGCATAGGCAAGGCCAGGCGAAGCGTACCGCTGGATCCAGCACTTCCCCAGAGGGAGGGCTAGTGTCTGCACCTGCTGCAGCCTTGGTGTTGAGTATGCCTGTTGTGTCCACACCACTTCCCATTGATCCAAAGTCAGGCAAGCCATTTAGAATCACAAGAAGTGGAAAGGCACCCCTCCACAATCTTCCACCCACACTGTGTCTCACGTCAGCATGATTCCTCCTCCACGTGCCACTACCCCACCTGGTCCAAGCAGCCCTCAGGCTTCCAAAGCCACTGATAGCTCTAACTCAGTTGGGCCTCTCTCTAACCAGTCCAGTGCTCCGACTGTGCCCGACACACAGCCAGCTCCCAGTCCGACTGACAGCCAAGTCTGAATGTTGGTCAACCTTACACAACTGTCTCTCCCACAGCGGTGCCTGTGCTGCCCCTCATGACACCCCAGACTGTGTTGCTGACCATGGCAGGGTACAGTCACACACATTCCCTGTGCAGCTTCTCATAGACTCACTCTGCACCTTGGACTGGCCACTGGCCTTTCTGTTTGACCCATGCCTGTGCAGCTTATCATGGACTCACTCTGCACTTTGTCCTGCCCACTGACCTTGTCGTTCACTGCTTTGTGCCCCCTGCCTGTGCAGCTTCACATGGACTCACTCTGCACCTTGGAATGGCCACTGGCCTTGCTGTTTGCCCCCTGCCTGTGCAGCTTCTCATGGACTCACTCTGCACTTTGTCCTGCCCACTGGCCTTGTCGTTTATTACTGTGTGCCCCCTGCCTGTGCAGCTTCTCGTGGACTCACTCTGCACCTTGGACTGGCCACTGGCCTTGCTGGTTGCCCCCTGCCTGTGCAGCTTCTCATGGACAAGCTCTGCACTTGATTTTGACCACTGGCCTTGTTGCTCCTTGCTGTGTTGAACTATTCCCTGTGCAGCGTCTCATGGACTCACTCTGCACTTTGTCCTGCCCACTGGCCTCATCGTTCACTGATGTGTGCCCCCTGCCTGTGCAGCTTCTCATGGACTCACTCTGCACCTTGGACTGGCCACTGGCCTTGCTGTTTGCCCCTTGCCTGTGCAGCTTCTCATGTACCTCATCTGCACCTTGCACTGGCCTTGCTGTTTGCCCCCTGTCTGTGCAGCTTCTCATATACAGGCTCTGCATTTTGTGCCTTGCTCTTGTCTAATATTGGTGCCTATCTGTGCTATTTATGAATAAAGACAGTTGCTCCTGTTGTCTGTTTGGTCAGTGTCCTTACTAAATAAAGTTTGTCCTGTGTGTATATGTTTTACTGTGCCACATGCCCTGTGTGCCACTTCAACATTGCCAATGGCTTGTCTGACTTTTTCAATTTTGTACTGGGGTGACAGGGACCTCAGTTCTTCCTGACTGTGATACTTGTGGGTGGAATTATGTTGTTTTTAGATGGTACGCCGTTGTGATTTTCATTCTTTGTTCATGTTGGCTATCTTGTACACATGTCAGGTTTGGGGGCACTGCCAGCACAGTGTGGGATTATTTCCACAGGCTTGCAGGCAGGCAGGCCAGGGTCATCATGTATGTGTGTTCTTACTTTATGTGTGCCCAGCAGTGTAGGTGTATGGTCATGTTGTGATGGGCAGTCATCCTAGTCAGATGGGTTACTTTCAATGTGTGCACTTGGGTGGTCAGGAAGTGATCAGTGTGAAGGGGGTGAGTTTGTCATGAGTGTTGATGTGTGTGTGCCCATGCAATGTCAACTACACACATGTGTCACCCAGGAGTAGATTGCCTATTTGTGTGATTGTTCAGGCCTGTCATTGTGATTGTGTGCACATGTGTGAGTTGTATGTTGTGCACTGTGCAGTGTGTTGCTGTGTCCTTGCTGTTCTGGCTGACTCCTACCTGTTGCTTTTGCCAATTGTGTGTATGTAGAGTGTGTGACTGGCAAGTCAGGGTTTTGTTTTATTGAACAGCTGTGTGTCTTGATACTGTTTGTACTCACTGTGCATACCTGCTCAACCACACTGACATTGTGGGTGTGATGTTCGCATGCATTGCTGTCACGTGGTGCTTTATTGACTCCAGTGTGGCATGTGGTGTGCGGTGTCATACCATCCCCTATTTGTGCTTCAGATGCCTGGACATTGTGAGTCAGCACTCCCTCTATTTGTGTTTGGTACACTCCTGCCATGTCCACTCACGAAGTGCACACCACTCCACTTTGATGTCAGCTGTCCCCTTGTGTTGCCTGTGTGTGTGCCTCCCCATCACTTCATTTGTGACACTGTGATTTGTGGTGCAGGTCTTTTGCCAGGGGCACTGTGCCACTCATGAGATTTTCCTAATTAGTTATCTGTGTTTGTCTAGTGCTGTTCAGCAGTCATGGTTGCTCATGTGCAGTTCAACTGTCTGTGCTGCCCAGTCCTCTGGTCAAGTTGTTTCCACTTTTGTGTCCCAGACTTGTGCATCTGTGGTTTTTGCGTTACGTGTATGTGTGTATGCTGGGGTACTGCTTGACTTCCTGAGTGTGATGTTGTCAGTGTGCTGTTTTGATTGTTGTTGTGGGTGTTCATGGTGTGTCACTCATGGCTGTGTGAGACTGTTATGTTTTGTGTGCACACACTGCTTGTTGTGCATACAGTGCTGTGGGTGTATGTTGCCTTGCCCTGGCCTGGTGTGCACCCCCTGATGTCCTGCTGTGTTTGCTATGTGATTGATTGTCATGTGCATCTGTTGTGTGTTTGATGTGGCTGTGTTGTTCTGTGATGGTGCACTTCTTGTCTGTTTTGTGGTATGTTGTCTGTGCATTGTTCCTGACTGATGAGGTTGTGCACTCCTGTTGTGTCTGTGCTCCCATTGCCTTTCCACAGTTTGGCTGCACAGGTCATGTCTGGTCTTGTTGTGGTTCTATGTGTGTTTCTGTTGAATGATGTGTTGGGCTGTTGTTTTTGTGCAGACATTGGTTCTGGCATCCCTGTGTGTGTGTGTGTGATGTTTGTGGATACCCCCAGGGAGTGTGATTGTTTGTCTGTGTATTGACTGGACATTATTGACACCCTTCTGTGTGTCTGACACTGGGGTTGTGTGCTGCAGGTGTGAGGGGGGTATGTGTGAAGAATCCTAGTTGTGTTTGACAGTCATGGAGTTTGTCAATGTGCCCTATGTGTTGTGCTGCTGGCGTACTCCTGTGTAGTTGTTGTGTACATATATGTGGCTGTTCACAGTTTGACTTCAGGGCCTTCCTTTCATCCTTGTGCCTATACATGGGTTGCCCTGTTGTCTCCCTGAGTTGTTGCACTGAGGTGACTGTGGTTTGAGTTCACTCACTGTGCCAGCCATGTGTGCTTTGCTGGGGTGAGGGTGTTGTTCTCTGTTCCTTGTCTTGCATGTGATGTGCACATGCTTGTTGGTTGTCTCCTTGGCCTTCCATTTGTGTGCACCTCACTTTGGGTTTCCTATATGTTGTTCTCCATTGCTGGTGGCATGAGGTCTGTGTATGTGGCTGTGTGTCAGTGTGTGGTATGTCTGTATGACTTGGCAGGCTGTATGTCCTGTAGGATGTTTGTTCATTGTATGTGTGTGTTTCTTTGGTTCTTGTACTCAGCTTTCTTACCATGGATGTGGTGTTGTTGTGGTGTGTGGGTTGCCCTGGGTTTGTGCTTCTGTGCTGTGTGTTCCTCTGCAGCCACTCCTGCTGTGGCTATCTCCCTAGTTGTTTGTTGTGTGGTGCAGGGTGTGGATTCACCTAGCTTGGTGTTGGGCATGGGGTGCACGGGGAGTGCACATGGCATGTCCATTCATGTTGGAGGGGCAGTGTGTGGAGTGGGGAGGTGTGGCCCTGTGTACTTTATGCCCTGCCCATGCCTGTCGCTGTCCCTGCCTTCTGCATTGTGCGCATGTTTTCCCTTGTCTTCACCGCTGCGGTGACGTGACTGGGTCATTACTTGGAGATTGAGGTGATGTGTGACCTGGCTGCAGAGGGGTGACTCGGTGGCAGGTAGGACATGTGTGGGTACACTTGTGGATGTGTTCCTGTCCCCACCAGGGTGTCTGATATGGCCAGGGACCCTGTATCAGCCCATAAGTTGTGTGTTGTGGTTGTGTGTGGGATGGTGTTGTTGCGTACCTGCGGCGGCGTCCGCGACGGTCCATGAGTTGCTGGTGATGTATCAGGTACAGCACCGGAAAGAGGTGAAGAGCTGGATCCATTGCGGTCGGGAACGGGAGTCAGGTTTCACGCTCCGCTGTTGAGCTTCCGCCGTCTCTAGTTGGGCGGTTTCTCCGCTGCGGTGCGACTGGCTTTTTGAGGCATCCTGATTTGTACAGCGGACGGGACGTCATTCCGCACAGCGGTGAGTCTCCATTGGCTCCCACCGCCGCAGTGGCGGGCACACTTTGATGGCGGTGCACGTCGCACAGCGGCGGACGGGAAAATTGGCTGTGTTTGGCCATACTAATATGGCAGGCGTGAGGCCTGCTGCTGGTGTGCAGAAAAAGGCATTTTCCGCCACCGCAGGTGCCGCGGTGGTGCCACCGCACGCCATCATAATGGACTCCTTAGTCTCAAATTTCCGATTGAGCGTAAATGAGACTACATGATAGGTTGGCCCCTGTAATAAAATGAATGCGACACTCCAAGTCCCTATGAGGGGACATCTGAGTGGCTTTCTTTTAATCAAATACATCCCGAAAATCCAAATATTCCTTTGGAAGGATGTTTGAAAATTCCAGTGCTACTGCTACACATGTTTCAATCAATCAATCAATCAATCACATAATTTGTAAAGCGCACCACATACCCGGGAGGGTTTCAAGGGGTTGGGGGGGGGGCGGTGTTGCTGCTATTGGTCGAAGAGCCAGGTCTTGAGTTGTCTCCTGAAGGTCAGCAGGTCTTCGGTTTGTCGCAGGTAGAGGGGGGAGGGTGTTCCAGGTCCTGGAGGCCCGATGGGAGAAGGATCTGCCTCCGGAAGTAGTTCTCCGGATGCGTGGGACCGTGGCCAGGACGTGGTCAGCGGAGCGGAGTTTCCTGTTGGGTACGTAGAAGGAGAGTCGACTGTTGAGGTAGGCTGGGCTGGTTTTGTGGAGTGCCTTGTGTGC
Source organism: Triturus cristatus (assembly GCF_964204655.1). Classification (NCBI taxonomy): domain Eukaryota; kingdom Metazoa; phylum Chordata; class Amphibia; order Caudata; family Salamandridae; genus Triturus; species Triturus cristatus. The sequence goes on from NC_140592.1 coordinate 681,006,457, forward strand.
GTGGCTCAGGAGCTTGAAGGAGATTCTTTTGTCAACGGGGAGCCAGTGCAGGTTCCTCAGGTGGGGGGTGATGTGGTCACCGCGAGGCACGTCGAGGATCAGGCGTGCAGAGGCGTTCTGGATTCTCTGTAGTCTGTTGATGAGCTTGGACGAGGCTCCGGTGTAGAGGGCGTTTCCGTAGTCGAGTGCTGACAAGGGCCTGAGTGACTGTTTTCCTCGTGTTTGTCGGGATCCATATGTAGATCTTGCGGAGCATGCGGAGGATGTTGAAACAGGTGGAGGAGACTGCGTTGACTTGTTTGGTCATGGAGAGTTTCGAGTCGAGGATGACTCCCAGGCTGCGTGCGTGGTCGTGGGGGCCGGGGGGGACCCCAGTGATGTGGGCCACCAAGAGTCGTCCCATGCGGAGGGGTTGGATCCGAGGATGAGGATTTCCGTCTTGTCTGTGTTCAGTTTGAGGCGGCTGTCCTCCATCCATTCTGCGACGGCCTTCATTCCCTGGTGTGGTACTGTAAATTTCGGAACCACGTTGGAGGCATGGCCCTATCATGCCGATTTTGGTATCAGCGAACCGCAAATGGCAAATGCGATATGTACGAGTGTTTTCATTACGTTTCATCGATGAAACGACCTTGAATACGATACTACATATTGAATCCTCTAGTTCCATTTTAGAGCGGTAGCCATTTTGTGGTTGCCCTCACATAGGCTGCGCACTAAGGCCATGCCTAGGCCTAAAGGACACGTACACCTTCTGTGACTTCTTTGTGACCTGTGCTAACTGACTCCACTGCCCGAGGTCAATCCTGTCCGACCAGTTCCTTTTACTACGGCCAAATGAGATTAGCATCAGGGCTTGACACACCATAAAGTCTTTCATCCCACACGAACCCTGACTAATCCCTTTCACATCTGACTCTGTTTCCTGCTTTATGGCTTGTTTTACGAGGAGGAGGTGCCCGTTTTTATTGGGGTCTGCTGATATCTGATGAGGGTTCTGAGCCTTGCTGGGTAAATAATTGTGGGCTGACCGAACTGAAATGTGAGATCATCATCATGACTCTGTTTTTTCGTTTGTAGTAAAATATGTGAATAACCACTTGTAAAATAGGGGCGGTGTTGCCCAGAGCGTAATATTCCGTATATAAGAGAAGACTGTTTTTTGGTTCGTGGGCAGTCTCCTGAGAACATACACCGTGGTGTACTTCTCGGATACCTGTGATTGGTCTGCAGCCAATAAATTCGATCTTTGACTTCACCTAGAAGACTCTGTGTTTCTGTGGTCTGAGACAGGAAGAACTCGAAGTCTTCGGGTGTGTTCCCTGGCACCGCTGGGTTCTGAAAAACCCAGTACTTCAGTTGGCGCCCAACGTGGGGCGATTTCAGCGGTACCGGTCCAAGCCAGAGGTTCGTGAGGAGCTTCGTGTGAAAATTCTGGAGGAAGGCCGCCACTTCATCGACCCCTGCATGTCGACGTGGTCCGAAAGTCTTTACTGCGAGGTTCTCCGCGTCCCGACGGCTACAAAGGACTGCTGCCCTGACTATCGCCCTGTTTTGGACACTAGATGATTTGGTAGAGCGAAACGATTAAACGAGTCTTCTGGTGACGTCATCGATACCTCAGTTAAGTATAAGTGGAGCGTCTCCCAGTCCTTAGTTTGGTTCTTAGTTTGGTATCCCTTTGGGATCGCTTTGATTTGGAACTTGCAAGTACCAAAGCCGAAGGACTCGTGTATTCACGAGACTATCATATTCGATAATCCTTTGAAGTTGGAAACTAGACTAGTGAGCAAGGATGCCTGGTTCTAGTATATTTGGAAATTTGTTTTGTTTGGGTTGTAATAGGGACTCCCGATTAGAGGATTCGTGTCCGGTTCCTCCAATTGGAACTCCAACTTATGAGCTTTATGTGAAACATGGCGTGGGCCCCATTACGTATAATGAAGTATGGATCCGATACACCAGGAAGGATGGTGTCCAATGGCCCCAAAATGGTAGTTTTGACACAGATATCTTAGATAACTTAGAAGTTAAATTATTTAAAAAGAAAGCCCGGCCGCCGATGTTTGATTCTTTCCGCCTATGGCAAAAAGAAGCCAAACAGAAAGAAATTAAATTAGCAAAGAAGAATGAAAAGGGGAAAGGTATGTCGATAATGCAAGCAGCTTTGCAGTTTAAAGATAATGAAGAAGAACAAATGAATGAGCAGTTGCGCAGGCAACGTAAACTAGTGATCGATAAGATGCGTCAAAAGAAAAGGAGAAAGATCCCCATATGTCACATTTGCTGAGTTCGCCACCCCCGTATGCGCAGAGTGCTACAGCACCTCCGCAACCCTTAAATGTACAGCCTCCAGTTAATTTGCCGCAAGCTTTCCCGCAGCCGCCAGCAGCTCCTCAGCCGGCTCCTATCCCTACGGCGCAGCCCTCTCATGTGCCGCCGGTTTCGCTACCTATCTCCTCTGCACTTCCTGCGACTCTACCTAGTACATCAACTGCCTCTCCCGGCGCCCTTCCCGATACTATCCCTGTACCTGTATCTGCACACCCGTTTTTCTTCCCTCTGTCTTTCCCCCTGTTCTTGCCTCAACCTCTCCTTCTACACGACAACGAATAACTAGTGCGGTCACTAGTTTTATATCGCCTCTCTTCGGGTTATCTAGTACGACCCCTGGTTCACACCGTAAGCAGTTGCGTAGTCAGCTGCCTGGTTCTGGAGAGAAAGAAGTATTAGACCGCATGGCACATAAATGGATTGTTTATCCTTCATGATATGATGTGGAATCTGTTGTAAATGTTTTTCATCAATGGGAAGCACCAAAACAGAGCTACGTTTTTGAGAAAATGTATGAATTCCTCTGTGAGGAATTGGAAGATCATGGTTTAGACTCAAGCCCGCAGGAGTTGTGTCATGTACGGTTCGATTTTGAAAAAGGCACGATTGTGGGCCCCGATGTTGATAGAGCAGTTACGACATTGTTGTCCTTCAGGAAAGGGGGTTGTCATCAGTCGTTGTTCGAGCAGGAGTTCCCTGTAGGGAAAAAGGTAAAAGCGCGCCAATATCCGATGCGTGAGGTTCCTCCAGTTTGGAGACCTGGTGATTTAAATGCTAACCCACCTCTTCAGCCACATTTTCAGCGTGTTTGGGTACACGTGCCATGGAAGCGAGCTGAAGTAATAGCGCTTAAGCAGACATTGCCTGACCCCCGTAAAAACCCTGCAGGATATTATAAGGAGTTATCACAGACTGCAGAATCCTGTGTCATGAATTTAGCTGACATAGATATGTTGTTCGGGAATGTTGTTCCGCAGCCTTTGTGGGGATTGATTCGTAATGCAGATCATGCTGCACAACTGGGTGACACATGGGCTAATATCATTGCTGCAGACACTAGACAAGTTGGTGGTGCCAAGCCTGAGCCCGCAGTAGCAGAACTCCCTGGTAGAATAATTAATTATATGAAAACTTTAATGCCCGCGATGCGGGTGAATTGGGATAAATTATCGGCATGCAAGCAGAAGAAAGATGAGTCAGTATCCGATTTCTTCACCAGGTTTGAAGAAACTTTTATCGACCATAGTGGACAAGATATGAGTACGGAAGGTGGTCAACGATTATTTGTTGATAAATTTGTGCATAATTTGCTTCCTGAGTTGTGTAAGAAATTGAAAGATTCTGAGAGTTCTTGGGCTGTTTCCTCTTCAGCACAAATACTGGCTACTGCACAGTAATACGAAAATAGGGATAAAGATGAGAAAGATAGAGCAGACAAGAAAACAAAAGAATTACAGACGAAGGTTCTTTTACAGCAGGCTTACCCGCCACGTGGAGGTCAGAATAACTATAAGCAAGGTCAGGGTATCTATCAACAACCCCAACAGTTTCAGAGTAACTCGCAAAGGTTCGGGTATTCTCAACCACGTGTTCCTATAGGCCCCAATCAGTGTTCGTATTGCAAAGAAGAAGGTCATTTTAAGTATAGTTGTCCTATATTGTTGCAGCGTACGAATAATGCTTATGACGCGAGAGGTAGAGGTGGTCAGCAAGCTCCTAGAGGTAGAGGGCGTGGGAATGTTCCCCAGAACGCGCGTCCTCTTCCGCCTCAAAATACGATGAATAGGTTTGATCAGCAAGCCAATACAACTGGTAGGACAGCTCAGTACTATAACGATGACTATTATGCAGAAGATGAAAATGCGGAAGGTAATGATTACTAGGATTGCCGTAGACAAAGAGAGGGAGTTGTTTCAGTGCCAGTGGACCAGAGTGGACCGTATGTCAAGGTGACTACAGCGGGCGTGTCAGAGCCTTTTCTGTTGGATACTGGTGCTGCAAAGAGTTCAATTATGCATTCAAAACTCCCTGGCGCGCCTTTGTCGGGCGAAATGAATGTTTCAGTAGGTTTTTCTGGTGCCCCGGTTAGGAACCCAATCTCTAGTCCTATGCCCCTTTCTGTTGGACCTTGTGAGCTGAAAGCACCCCTTATCCTAACGACAGGTTGTGGTGAAAACCTGTTAGGATTGGATTTGTTAAAGAGATTACATGCAACATTATATTGTTCCCCCTCGGGAGTACAACTTACACTGGGTAGGGAAGTGATTTCTCCAATGTATTTGTGGAAGAATAAACTGCCAGCTGAATTGTCGTCTCTTCCGGATGTCCTTTGGGCTTCTGGTCTTAATGATGTGGGTCTCTTGGAAATACCTGAGTAGTGTCTTGCAGAGATCTGCAAGTACATCCCCTGGGTAGGCACTCCAATGGGTAATCAAACTAAGTTGATTCATGCAAAAGTGAATCCTTTTAAGATGCGTGTTTTTAAATGCTTTTATTCAGCAAATTAGTTCAATTCGATATTGTTTGGCATATCAAGTGTTCATTTGTAATCCATACTAGCAGATCTATGAATCTTGATCTCCTATGCATTTCGGGCTGGGACGCCCTTGGTCACGGAGCACTGTTGAGGAAGGGAGGGAGGGATGAGTCAGTGAGGGTATACCGCCTGGATTTACACGTGCTTAATGTGACTAAGTGCAACAATAACTTAAACGGGTGTGTTTGCTAACGTTTTAGTGACTAAGTGAAGGTACTGGGTAGTGCAATGGAAATTACTGCGTGTGTCGGTTGAATGCGCGCTGCGCAATGACATGCTGGGTTCACTTTTGCATGAATCAACTTAGTTTGATTACCCATTGGAGTGCCTACCCAGGGGATGTACTTGCAGATCTCTGCAAGACACTACTCAGCTGTTCATTGATGGTGTTAGGACGGATAACACCACCCTGATTGCGCACCCAGACCTTATTGAACGAAAATACCTTTCACCTAGCTTATGCAGTGCACCACCCACGCCACTTTCTCTTGGAAATACCGCCATACGTGGTCACTTTGAAAGCCAATGTTAAATTGCCACGCATTCCCCAGTACAAGATCTCTAATGAAGGTGAGAAAGCGCTGTTAGCGATTATCTATGATTTGATTGAAAAGGATGTCATTGAAGATACAAGAGGCAACGTTTGCAATAGTCCTGTTCTGCCTGTTTTAAAACGTACTGACCCTTCTCAGCCACCTGTTTACAGGTTTGTGATCGATCTTAGAGAGGTCAATAAGATAGTTGTGCCACAGTTTCCAGTTGTCCCTGATATAACTGCCTTGTTAACTATGATTCCAGCTTCCGCTGCTTGGTTCTCAGTGGTCGATTTAAAGAATGCTTTCTTTAGCATCCCGATTGCAGAGGAGAGTAGGGATATTTTTGGTTTCAGTTTAGGAGGACGAAGCTTCCGCTTTAAACGTGCTCCACAGGGCTACTGTGAAAGTCCATCAATACACAGTCAGGCTTTAAAAGCGCAGCTTGATGCAATTGTTTTACCTAGTGGTGCTACCCTTATTCAGTATGTTGACGATTTACTAATCGCCGCGGATACTGAGGAGATTTGTAAAGAAGCTACATTGTCATTGTTGCGTCATTTGTCTAACTTTCATCACAAAGTGTCTCTCTCAAAACTGCAATATTGTCGACAAGAAGTGACCTATTTAGGCCATCTCTTATCGAAGGAGGGAAGGAAACTGACCCCAGAAAGAATTCAGGCCATTGCACAATTGAGCGTGCCAAGAACACAGAGAGAAGTGCGTGCTTTCTTGGGTATTACTTCATACTGTAGGCAGTGGATCCAGAGTTTTTCTTTGCTGGCAAAACCTTTAATAGCATTGACATGTAAAGATACACCGAATCCCGTCCCATGGTCTGAAGAGTGTCAGAAAAGTTTTTCGGAATTGCGTAAGGCATTATGTTCAGCTCCTGTGTTGGGTACCCCCGACTACAGGAAGCCCTTTACGTTGTATGTCCACGAGAAAGAAGGTTGTGCATTGTCAGTGCTGACACAGTCTTTTGGAGACAAACAGCGTCGGTGCGCGTATTTTTCGTCAATTTTGGATCCGGTAGCCAAGGCATTGCCAAGTTGTTTGAGAGCCACAGCGGCAGCAGCTGTTTCTATTCGACAGTCTGCTGGGTTAGTAATGAACAATACGTTGATTGTGGTGGTTCCACACGCAGTGGACACGTTGTTAAACAGGACCAAGACACAGCACTTAACTAGTGCTCGATTGTCAGGTTATGAGTTGACAGTATTAGCGAGTCATGTACAAATAAAGAGGTGCAACACGTTGAATCCAGCTACTTTATTGCCGATTTCAGCAGACACAGATGGGATTGAACAGCATGATTGTCTGTTCAGAACAGAAGAAGAAACAAAAGGGAGAGTGGATCTTAAAGATACTGCCTTGGTTGAGTGTGATGGTACCTTATGGGTGGATGGTTCGTGCTTCAAGCTTCCGAATGGTGATACAACTGTTGCATATGCTATCACGACTTTGCGCACGGTCGTTGAAACTGCGCGTATACCACATAATTCGGCTCAAGCAGCAGAATTAATTGCACTTACAAGAGCATGCGTGTTGTCGAAAGGAATGAAAGTGAACATATATACTGACAGTCAGTATGCCTTTGGCGTGGCCCATAGTTTTGGGCGCTTGTGGAAAGAACGTGGGTTCCTGACTTCGCATGGAACTAAATTTCAGAATGGTCAGTTGGTGAATGATCTCCTTGAGTCATTGACCTTGCCATTACAAGTTGCGATTGTGAAATGCAGTGCACACAAGAAAGTTATCGATGATGTTGGTCGTGGTAATGCATTTGCTGACGAAGTTGCGAAAGAAACAGCAAAGGATGTGACGAATCGAATGTATGTTGCAGGCCCTGCAAGATGGGTTGGTGATGTTGGAATGTGTGAAGATACAATAGAAAGTGTGAAGTCCCTCCAAGCTGAAGCTTCGGAGAAAGAATTGAGTATGTGGAGAGAAGGTAAGGGTAAATTGGATGAAAATGGTTGTTGGGTTGACTTGTCAGAACATCAGCGATGGTTGCTACCCAATGCGTATGTGCTTGCAGTGGTGACAATGGCTCATGGAATGGCCCATATTAGTGTGAAAGGGATTTGTAAGTTGTTAGCTCCAGTATGGCAAAATGCTGGGATTCCTAAATGTGCAGAGAAAGTGGTCAAGAATTGCATGGTGTGTCTGAAATACAATCCTGGTAGAGGAACCCCAACTCCAGCTGGTCATTTTGCGCCTCCAACGTATCCGTTCGAGGTTTTGCAGCTAGATTTCATCCACATGGAAAGGTGCAACAATTTGAAATATGTACTTGTTGTTGTCTGCGCTTTTTCAAGGTGGATAGAAGCATATCCCCTGAAAGACAATACTGCCTTATCCACAGCTAAAGCCCTTGTCAAAGAATTTTTCCCTAGGTTTGGAATGCCAAGAATGGTATGGAGTGATAATGGGAGTGAATTTGTGGGTCGAGTAATGAAGAATGTATGTGAGGGACTAGGCATCAAGCAAAAATTCCACGCTGCAAATCACCCCCAATCAGCTGGACTAGTAGAGTGCTACAACGGCACTTTGAAACTTAAGTTGGCTAAGATTCAGGCGAGCTCCGGTCTTAAATGGCCTGACGCGCTGCCCTTAGCACTCCTATCAACAAGAATGACTGTGCATTCACGAGTGGGACTTAGTCCGTATGAGATTGTGTTTGGCCGTCCGGCCAATATATGGGTTGTGCCAAGACCGACAAAAATCAGCGAAATTGAACATCCAGTACTGCTGGATTATCTGTATGAATTAACGGCTAAATTGCGTGTCTTACACCAACAGGTCCACGATACTCTACCTCAGGTATCTGAAGCTCCAGGACATCCTATCAATCCTGGATCGTGGGTGCTGGTCAAAAATTTCAAAAGGACGAAAAATGATGAGCCCCGTTGGACCGGCCCCCATCTCGTCCTTCTCTCGACAAGATCAGCTGTTCGAGTGAAAGGGAAAAAGAACTGGATTCACGTCGTACATTGTAAGAGGGTCCCTTTGCCCCTACCGTACGACCGGTGGGTCCAAGAGGGTATCGCTGATTCTGAAACTGACACTGTGCCTCGTTTCGTGCCATTTAGCGATGCACACGTAAAAGGAACAATTTCAGAACGAGAAAACGACGGCATTTTGCAGGAAGCTGTGCCACCGTCAATTCGATTGGACACTACAGAGCCTTAACTTTTATTTCAGGACCAGACAGTACCTGGGAGAAGCTGTTATAATTTGAGGTCCAAAACTATGGACAAATAAAAAATAAAAAAATTCCTTTCCTTTGCTATTTTTTTTGACACTGCAGCTCTCCCATCTGAAGAGCTTTTTGATTTTTGTTTTTTTTTCCCGAACCACCATCCGGGTTCAGCTGTAGGGTCGCGGTGCCACGACTTTGGGGTACAAGCCAAAGACGTTAGGTCAACGGTTCTGGTTAGTCTAGGGCGTTCCCTGGACTGACAGGTGTACTCCTTAGCAGAAGACACTCATCCGCCGCGAACAGCACGATTAGAGGATGGAGTTTTTCGAGATGGAGAGACCCGTTGAGGAAATAAAATTTAATAGCAGAGTATGTAAAGTAATGAATAGCAAACGTTTTGTAATATTATGTCTGTTTGTACTATTTAGTATGATGATGTTTTCTGTAGGTTATGTATTATTGTCTTCTCAAGTGCCATTTACACCCACTATACAGCCCATACCTCCTCCTACTGTCTTCTTACACTCTTTCCACCCTCTGCCTGAACACGAACAAGCTAGACGTTCTGAGTTCGTAAACAATTCGTTTATTCAACTCCTGCACCAGCACCAACTAGTTATGAATACAACAAATTGCTGGGTGTGTGGTTTGATGCCACATACCATTAATAAGGGTATCCCATATCTAGTGCTGCCGTTTAGCTATAATGGGTCATCATGGGCATTCCAGACTATGTTTCTTTTTGCACTTGAGACCTATTCCCTGCGACCACCGCGTTCCAATAGACCTAGCACGAACAATAAGGCCTTGATGAAAGGAGTTGCTGATATGAGCAGAGATATCGATGCATATTCATCTATTCCCAAGGATGAGTTGCGAGCTTATGTAGGTTGGAACGCGACGGGGTATAGCATTAGTCTGGGTGAAAAACAGCGTAAAAGTTCATCCCCAATTTGGGTCGTACCCCACATAGGTCGGTTCTGTTTACAAGGCAATGGTCAGAATCCAAGAGCTCAACTAGGGAAGAGTGACTGTACTGAAACGTACATTTTTCCATCACAGTTTTCCCCTGCGTTTTTGGCTGCCAAGGGTACATACTTCGTTTGTAATGACCGAGCATATACATGGTTGCCCCCTGATTTCTCGGGCACGTGTTATGTTGCAAATTTGCTACCGCCGACATTTACTGCTGCCTCTGATTATCACAAGACCAGAGTTGTGAGAGGCGTTGTTAGTCAGGAGGATACTGCCGGTCAGGAAGCGGGAGACTTCTTCATGGGTTTCCTGCCGTTTTGGGGACCAATGGTCAATAGTAGGAACCTGAGACAACTGACTCGTGTAGTTGAATCCACTGGTAATATAACGGCCGGTGCCCTTGGTAATTTGACAGCTGAGCTCCAAGCGGATCGCCTCATGACGTTGCAGAACCGTATGGTTCTAGATGTCATACTTGCAGACCGTGGTGGGGTATGTAAGGTTATCCAATCAAGTTGCTGTATTTTCATACCAGATAACGCTCCGACAGTCTATCAAGCCATCTCCAAACTGCATAAGATTTCCGAATCTATTCACGTGGATAAAGGAAATTGGTCGATGATGGGGTGGTTCTGGGAACTGATATCAGCTTGGGGATGGAAGATTCTAATAGCCACTGGGATGATCTTAGCCATTCTTTTCCTGTTCTGTCTATGTGTACAGTGTGCTCCTGTAATGTGTAGCATCTGTGTTACATCATGTGTAAGGAAACCTGTACCAAGGGACGAGCTAAGCAATAGGATGATGCTACAGCAACATCTCCATGGCCTTATGAATATAGACCTGGACTCAGATTAGTATGAGTATAATTGTTGCCTATGTAAGGGCAAAAGGAGGGTCTGTGGTACTGTAAATTTCGGAACCACGTCGGAGGCATGGCCCTATCATGCCGATTTTGGTATCAGCGAACCGCAAATGGCAAATGCGATATGTACGAGTGTTTTCATTACGTTTCATCGATGAAACGACCATGTATACGATACTACATATTGAATCCTCGGGTTCCATTTTAGAGCGGTAGCCATTTTGTGGTTGCCCTCACATAGGCTGCGCACTAAGGCCATGCCTAGGCCTAAAGGACACGTACACCTTCTGTGACTTCTTTGTGACCTGTGCGAACTGACTCCACTGCCCGAGGTCAATCCTGTCCGACCAGTTCCTTTTACTACGGCCAAATGAGATTAGCATCAGGGCTTGACACACCATAAAGTCTTTCATCCCACACGAACCCTGACTAATCCCTTTCACATCTGACTCTGTTTCCTGCTTTATGGCTTGTTTTACGAGGAGGAGGTGCCCGTTTTTATTGGGGTCTGCTGATATCTGATGAGGGTTCTGAGCCTTGCTGGGTAAATAATTGTGGGCTGACCGAACTGAAATGTGGGATCATCATCATGACTCTGTTTTTTCGTTTGTAGTAAAATATGTGAATAACCACTTGTAAAATAGGGGCGGTGTTGCCCAGAGCGTAATATTCCGTATATAAGAGAAGACTGTTTTTTGGTTCGTGGGCAGTCTCCTGAGAACATACACCGTGGTGTACTTCTCGGATACCTGTGATTGGTCTGCAGCCAATAAATTCGATCTTTGACTTCACCTAGAAGACTCTGTGTTTCTGTGGTCTGAGACAGGAAGAACTCGAAGTCTTCGGGTGTGTTCCCTGGCACCGCTGGGTTCTGAAAAACCCAGTACTTCACTGGTGGAGGTTGGATTTGGCGGTGAGGTGGTCCTTGGTGAGGGAGAGTGTTAGACCTGTCAGCCCTTTGGGTGGTCCCTCCTCATCATTATTTATTTTGTCCCACTTTTGCCTCAAACCCTGTTTGAATTTTTCCTTTTTGGGAACCACCAGACTTTTTAGTGTTGCTGCAGATTCAGGGAGCCATTTTACCTACCCCTGAAACTTCTGTCTGAGGGCCTGGAGCACAAAATGGTGGCCAACTGTGACATCACCAGCATCCACTGGAACCTACCAGCACCTTCCAGAACATTCCAGAACCCTGTGACAGTTGGAGGCGGTTTAGAATGTTGGGAAGCTAAGACAGAGAGTTGGCAGTTGGAGCTGGCAGTTGGCACCTGACTGGTGAAGAGTGAGCAGCAGAAACCTGAAGGAGGAAGGAGTGAGGCAGCAGGGGTGGAAACTTGTGCCTGGAGTGGGGTCCATAAACCCACCCTTGATACTAGTCCCTACTGACTGAGCCCAGCCTGGAGCCCTGTGTGGGAAGAAGCAAGAAAAACCATCCTAAGGACCTGGACAGCAGGAACAGGCCTTAGAAACAGAGAACAGCAAGATCCTGACCTGGAAACTGGTTTCCCTGGAGTCCGACGTCGAGTAGCCTGAGACCTGGAGCCCGAGGTGGAGAAGCGGCGCCGACTGGAAAGCGGACGTCGTACCCGGAGCCGCCAGAGGTCGAGAGAGGGCGCCGTCAGAGGTCGTGAGGAGTACCAGAGGTCGAGGAGGAAGTCACCCGAGGTCGAGTGAGCGGCGTCATCGGAGGAGTGAAGTCCGCCCTCCGGAGTCGTCGGAGACCAAGGTGAAGTGTACCGGAGGTCGGGAGTGAGGATCGCACTCCGGAGTCGCCGGAACCTGAGAGAATCGTGCCGGAGGTCGGGAGTGGAGGTCGCACTCCGGAGTCGCCGGAAACCTAAGGAGAGGAGCACCGGAGGTCGGTAGTGAGGATCGCACTCCGGAGCCGCCGGAAGACGACATCGAGTCAAGGCCGGCCGACGTCATCGAAGTTGAGGTCGCCATCGGACCGGAGCCGCCCGAAGTCGACATCGAGTAAAGACTGCCAGACGCCATCGAATCGGAGGTCGAGATCGAGCCGAGGCCGCCGACATCGAACCGGAGCCGCCTACCGGCGTCGTCAAGAACTGACATTGTGCCGAGGCCGCCGACATCGAACCGGAACCGCCTCACGGCGTCGACACGACTCCAGCGGCGTCGGAGCATCAGAAAAAGGGCAGTAAGTGGAGTAGAGGGCGCCTAAGGCCCTGTGGAGACCTGAGAGACTGCTCTAAGGGGCTAGGGAGGTGCTGGAACCAACCTGACTGTGCCAGGGGTGAGCTGGGACTAATCTATAGAGGTTGTGTGGAGGGAGAGAGCCAGGTCTCTGGTATTCCCCCCTTGATCTACCTCAGTTTAGGCCTCAGCCTTGTCCAAGCCAGGGAGTAGACACCCTCAAGCCTTCCACATCCCCACAAGCTGTGCCTGGGCCAAATCAGCCCTTAGGAATTCAAAAGTGATCTGATTCCATGAGTGTCACTGTCAGCTTTTAAGTATTTATTAGGGGCACTGTATTTATTGTATTTAACCTATTTATTGTTCCACTGTATTTATTGGTCCACAGTATTTATTGATGCACAATATTTATTGGTTTACAGTATTTATTGCCTCAGAATATTTAATTGTCTGTATGTATTGCACTTGTATTTATGCCTCCAGTATTTATGATCACCCCTATTTATTGAATCATTAAGCCAGTATTTATTTGTCCCGCACTTTCTAAAAAGTTTGTATATTGTGATTGTTATTTATTTTATCCAATCAGCAACTAAGAGAAAAAGCAGATAAAGAAAGATATTTTCATAATTTTTATGGTGTAGAGTCGTTTTTGGAACGGATGCACGCATGGTTATTGTTTGGGTATGTCGTATGCTTAGCACGGAGCCTGATTCCTGACCACTCGAGCCAAGCTACCACAGTGTGTCCGGAAGATCATCACCACCCTTTCAGTGTGGGAGTGGTTTTCCAACATTAATTGGTGTTCAGCGGTGGGATAGAGCTGTGCCTACGTATACTCAACAATAACTGTGGGTAGTCCATAGGCCTACACCGGGAGTTTTCTCAAAGCGGCCTTCCTAATTGTGGGTTTTTGTTTTTTCCAAATTTACTCTGGTGGTGGGAGGAGGTATTATTAAAGGTACCCCCCTGCATAGTTACTGCACAAAACCTGTCCTCTAACCTGAGTGGGCAAGATGGAGTTTGTACTAGAAAATCTAGAAACGTACACTGTGGCCCAACTCAGGGAGTTTTGCCAGCGGGAGGGGGTGTACTGTCCCCCAGGAGCAAAGAAGGGTGCACTCCAAACCAGCTTAAGGGCTTGGGGGGAGGCACGCCGAGAAAGCAAGGCTGAGGAGGAAGACAGGGATGGAGAGCCTGACCCCGAGGGGGCTGAGATGTACCAACCTGAGGTGGGGAACCTGTCAGCAGGGCCCAGAACCATTTCTAGGAAGGGCAGCAGTGCCTCTAGCGGTGGCTTGTCTGAGGTGGAGTTAACAGACCGGAGGGAGAAAAGACAGCTCACATGGGACTTAGCAAGGCTGGAGAAGGAGAAGGAGGAGCAGAGGATGGCCCATGAATTACGACTGAAAGAAATAGATCTTCAGATCTTGAGAATCGGGGCACAACCTGTTCCTAATGGTGGCAGCCAAACCCAAGAGATCACCAGGGAACCTAAACCATACCTGCCAAAGGACATAGTAGCTAGCTATGGAGTGGGCGACGATATCGCCAAGTGGCTAGCGGCCTATGAGGTCTCATTGAGGGCCCATGGGGTTCCAGAGAAGTACTGGGGAGGGGGATTGTACAAGTACATGCCTCCAGCTGGTAGGGATGCATTATTGGCCCTCGAGGAGGATGAGCAGACCCACTACCCCACCATGAAACTGGCGCTCATCAGAAAGTTTGGACTAACACCTGAAAAGTACAGACAGAAGTTCAGGGGTAGTCACAAACTGGGCACGCAGAATTGGGTGGACTTCCTGGACTATGCAAAGAAGGCAATGGAAGGTTGGATTCAGGGCAGTGAAGTGAGGAACTACGAGGGGTTGTTTGACCTGGTACTGAAGGAACACCTGCTCGAGAAATGTTTCCCTGAACTGCGGCAACACCTGGTGGATAGCAAGCTGACCAGTCCCCGGAAGCTTGCTGAGGAGGCGGACATTTGGGCTAGTACCCGGGTGTCCACAAGGGGGACTGGAGGGGATACTCAAAAGGCCGGACAGGGCGCCCCCCAGAAGAAAGAGGGAGGGGAAAAGAAAAAGGAGTTCTCCAAAGGCCCCCAAAATAACTTCCAAGGGAAGGGAACAGGATTCACCCCTAAGGCTAACCCGCCCAGAAACCCTAATCCTGGCCAGAGTCAGCAGCCAAGGGTTGTCCATTGCTATGAGTGCGGTGGCGTTGGACACTATAAAGGAGATCCGAAGTGCTTGAAACGACCACCCCCTCCCACTGGAGGAAAGACCCCCGGAGTAGCTAGTGTAGTGCTCGGGGAGGAGATGCCCTTAACTAAGGGAAGGGAGTGGGCGGGTGTCACTTTAGTGTCCCTGGGAGAACGGGAGATGGTTCCTAAGATCCAGGTGCCCGCAAATACTGCAAAGTATGGGCAGTGGGTCACCATCAACGGCCAAAGAGGGGAGGCTCTGAGAGACACAGGAGCCAGTATGACTATGGTGCGTAGCCAACTGGTGTCTCCAGAGCAGGTAATTCCCGATGTACTCCACCCAGCCGCGATGGCTGACGGCAGAACAGGCCACTATCCAGTGGCCGAGGTTCCCTTTGAATGGGGGGGGGTTGCAGGTTCACTTCGAGTTGCCGTAAGCCCTGCCGTGCCAGTCGATTGTCTGCTGGGGAATGACATGGAGCACAACGCTTGGAAGGAGGTGGAATACCGGACTCACACCGAGATGCTGGGTACACCTGATTGGGCCTGTGTTAGCACAAGGTCCGCGACTACCCGAAGAGGGAGTTCATTTCGGCTGGAGCCTGGAACAAAGGCCCAGCCAGCTGCCAGTCAAGGGAAGAACCGAGGACAGGAGGAGCCTGCCTCGGCGTCCCCACCCCGTAGGACGGATAGGCCACCGGAGGTGGTGGACCAGGAGTCTGCGGTGGGGGACGTTACCAACCTGGAGGACCTACCCATCCCGGCCGAGTGGCACGTGGAGGGAGGCCCGTCCAGGGAGGAATTCTGCCAGGGCCAGAGGGAGTGCCCTACCCTTGAGGGGCTGAGGCGACAGGCCGAAGCCCAGGCAGCAGGGAACGTTGAAGGGAACTACAGTGTTTACTGGGAGGATGGCCTCCTCTACAGTGAACCCAAGGCACCCCTACATGGATCGTCACGAGCCTTGGTAGTCCCTCAACTTTATCGAGCCTTCCTTCTGGAGTTGGCTCACGAGATACCATTGGCAGGACACCTGGGGCAAGACAAGACCTTCGCCCGTCTTGTCCCACACTTTTATTGGCCTCAGATGAAAGTGTCGTCCGATACCTACTGCCGGACATGTGTGTCTTGCCAAGCCAGTGGGAAAACAGGGGTGAAGCTGAAAGCTCCCCTGGAACCACTTCCTGTCGTTAGCACCCCCTTTGAAAGGGTGGGCATCGACATTGTGGGTCCGTTAGATCCACCGACTACAGCTGGTCACAGGTTTATCCTGGTTCTGGTGGATCATGCCACACGGTACCCAGAGGCAATACCTCTGAGGACCATAACAGCACCTGTTGTGGCTAGGGCCCTGATGGGAATCTTTACCCGAGTGGGTTTTCCCAAGGAAGTTGTGTCCGACAGGGGGACCAACTTCATGTCAGCGTATATGCGGGCGATGTGGAAGGAGTGTGGAGTGACATACCGGTTCACCACTCCTTACCACCCCCAGACCAATGGTCTGGTGGAGAGGTTTAACAAAACCTTGAAGGGCATGATCAGAAGTCTGCCTGAAAGCCTGCGGAGGAAATGGGACGTCCTCCTACCCTGTTTACTTTTTTCCTACAGGGAAGTGCCACAGAAGGGAGTGGGCTTCAGCCCCTTCGAGCTTCTGTATGGGCACCCTGTACGTGGACCTCTCAACCTGGTGAGAGACGGATGGGAAAGAACTCCCAGAAAGCTTCCCCAGGATGTGGTGAGCTACATGCTGGCCTTCCGGAGCCAAATGGCTAAGTTGTGGAAGCAAGCTTCTGACAACTTGGAAGCCAGCCAAGCAGTGATGAAGGCGTGGTATGACCACAATGCTCACCCGGTGGAGTTGGAGCCTGGCCAGAAGGTGTGGGTGATCGAACCGGGAGAGCTTAGTGCCCTCCAGGATCGCTGGTCAGGACCCTTTGAGGTGTTGGAGAAGAAGGGTAAGGCTACCTACTTGGTGGACCTGAAGACCCCTCGTCAGCCCCTGCGGGTGCTGCATGCCAACCGCCTCAAACCCCACCACGAGAGGCCCGAAGTCATCTTGATGATGGTGACTGACGGAGGAGAGGACATGGAAAGCAAGCCTCTCCCTGATCTGTTTGCGTCTCAAGAGAAGGATGGGTCGGTGGAGGGAGTGATTCTCTCCCCATCTCTAACTCCTGAACAGCAGGAGGACTGTCGCCAGGTCCTGGGGCAGTACTCTTCGTTGTTCTCCATTGTCCCGGGTAGGACTCACCTGTGCATCCATGACGTGGACACAGGAGACAGCCCACCTGTGAAGTCCAAGATCTACCGGATGTCAGACAAGGTGAAGGCCAGCATTCATAGTGAAGTCACTAAGATGCTGGAGCTAGGAGTGATCGAACCTTCTAGCAGCCCCTGGTCCAGTCCGGTGGTGTTAGTACCAAAAGCTGCACCACCGGGTGCCCAACCAGAACTGAGGTTCTGTGTGGACTATCGGGGACTGAATTCAGTGACCAAAACTGATGCTCATCCGATCCCTAGGGCGGATGAATTGATTGACCGGCTGGGAGCTGCCCAATATCTAAGTACCTTTGACCTTACTTCTGGGTACTGGCAGATCTCTTTGACTGGTGGAGCAAGGGAAAGGTCAGCCTTCTCCACGCCCAATGGCCACTACCAGTTCTGTGTGATGCCCTTTGGGCTCAAGAACGCACCTGCCACGTTTCAGCGCCTGGTAAACCAGATCCTCACCGGAATGGAGAGTTTCTCTGCTGCTTATCTGGATGACATAGCCGTCTTCAGTAACAGCTGGGAGGATCACTTGCGTCACCTGCAAGCTGTTCTCCAGGCCCTGAGACAAGCTGGATTGACGATCAAGGCCAGCAAGTGCCAGATCGGGCAGGGGTCGGTAGTGTACCTTGGACACTTGGTGGGTAGGGGAGCGGTGCAACCCCTCCAGGCGAAGATCGAGGCCATCATGGCCTGGGAACCCCCCAAGACACAGACTGAGGTCCGAGCATTTTTGGGCCTCACGGGATACTACCGCCGCTTCGTGAAGGGGTACGGTACCATCGTAGCCCCCCTCACGGAGCTCACGTCCAAGAAACAACCTCGACGGGTAGTCTGGACGGAGGCTTGTCAGCAAGCCTTTGAGAAATTGAAGAAAGCCATGTGCGAGGCCCCGGTCTTAAGGGCCCCAGACTTTTCCAAGGAGTTCATTGTCCAGACAGATGCATCAGAACATGGCATTGGGGCAGTGTTATCGCAACTCAACGAAGAGGGTCTGGATCAACCCGTGGTCTTCCTATCCCGGAGACTACTTCCCAGGGAACAGAAGTGGAGTGCAATAGAGCGTGAAGCCTTTGCAGTGGTATGGGCTCTGAAGAAGTTGCGGCCATACCTGTTTGGCTCGCACTTCCTAGTTCAGACCGACCACAGACCCCTTCGTTGGCTGATGCAAATGAAGGGGGAGAATCCCAAGTTGTTGAGGTGGTCTATTTCCCTACAGGGAATGGACTTTCAGGTGGAACATCGGCCTGGAGTGGACCACGCCAATGCAGACGGTCTCTCAAGGTATTTCCGCCTTAGTGATGAGAACTCCCAAGGGGTTGGGTAGCTCTCCCCACTTTCAGCTGGGGGGGACGCGTGTTAGACCTGTCAGCCCTTTGGGTGGTCCCTCCTCATCATTATTTATTTTGTCCCACTTTTGCCTCAAACCCTGTTTGAATTTTTCCTTTTTGGGAACCACCAGACTTTTTAGTGTTGCTGCAGATTCAGGGAGCCATTTTACCTACCCCTGAAACTTCTGTCTGAGGGCCTGGAGCACAAAATGGTGGCCAACTGTGACATCACCAGCATCCACTGGAACCTACCAGCACCTTCCAGAACATTCCAGAACCCTGTGACAGTTGGAGGCGGTTTAGAATGTTGGGAAGCTAAGACAGAGAGTTGGCAGTTGGAGCTGGCAGTTGGCACCTGACTGGTGAAGAGTGAGCAGCAGAAACCTGAAGGAGGAAGGAGTGAGGCAGCAGGGGTGGAAACTTGTGCCTGGAGTGGGGTCCATAAACCCACCCTTGATACTAGTCCCTACTGACTGAGCCCAGCCTGGAGCCCTGTGTGGGAAGAAGCAAGAAAAACCATCCTAAGGACCTGGACAGCAGGAACAGGCCTTAGAAACAGAGAACAGCAAGATCCTGACCTGGAAACTGGTTTCCCTGGAGTCCGACGTCGAGTAGCCTGAGACCTGGAGCCCGAGGTGGAGAAGCGCCGCCGACTGGAAAGCGGACGTCGTACCCGGAGCCGCCAGAGGTCGAGAGAGGGCGCCGTCAGAGGTCGTGAGGAGTACCAGAGGTCGAGGAGGAAGTCACCCGAGGTCGAGTGAGCGGCGTCATCGGAGGAGTGAAGTCCGCCCTCCGGAGTCGTCGGAGACCAAGGTGAAGTGTACCGGAGGTCGGGAGTGAGGATCGCACTCCGGAGTCGCCGGAACCTGAGAGAATCGTGCCGGAGGTCGGGAGTGGAGGTCGCACTCCGGAGTCGCCGGAAACCTAAGGAGAGGAGCACCGGAGGTCGGGAGTGAGGATCGCACTCCGGAGCCGCCGGAAGACGACATCGAGTCAAGGCCGGCCGACGTCATCGAAGTTGAGGTCGCCATCGGACCGGAGCCGCCCGAAGTCGACATCGAGTAAAGACTGCCCGACGCCATCGAATCGGAGGTCGAGATCGAGCCGAGGCCGCCGACATCGAACCGGAGCCGCCTACCGGCGTCGTCAAGAACTGACATTGTGCCGAGGCCGCCGACATCAAACCGGAACCGCCTCACGGCGTCGACACGACTCCAGCGGCGTCGGAGCATCAGAAAAAGGGCAGTAAGTGGAGTAGAGGGCGCCTAAGGCCCTGTGGAGACCTGAGAGACTGCTCTAAGGGGCTAGGGAGGTGCTGGAACCAACCTGACTGTGCCAGGGGTGAGCTGGGACTAATCTAGAGAGGTTGTGTGGAGGGAGAGAGCCAGGTCTCTGGTATTCCCCCCTTGATCTACCTCAGTTTAGGCCTCAGCCTTGTCCAAGCCAGGGAGTAGACACCCTCAAGCCTTCCACATCCCCACAAGCTGTGCCTGGGCCAAATCAGCCCTTAGGAATTCAAAAGTGATCTGATTCCATGAGTGTCACTGTCAGCTTTTAAGTATTTATTAGGGGCACTGTATTTATTGTATTTAACCTATTTATTGTTCCACTGTATTTATTGGTCCACAGTATTTATTGATGCACAATATTTATTGGTTTACAGTATTTATTGCCTCAGAATATTTAATTGTCTGTATGTATTGCACTTGTATTTATGCCTCCAGTATTTATGATCACCCCTATTTATTGAATCATTAAGCCAGTATTTATTTGTCCCGCACTTTCTAAAAAGTTTGTATATTGTGATTGTTATTTATTTTATCCAATCAGCAACTAAGAGAAAAAGCAGATAAAGAAAGATATTTTCATAATTTTTACGGTGTAGAGTCGTTTTTGGAACGGATGCACGCATGGTTATTGTTTGGGTATGTCGTATGCTTAGCACGGAGCCTGATTCCTGACCACTCGAGCCAAGCTACCACAGTGTGTCCGGAAGATCATCACCACCCTTTCAGTGTGGGAGTGGTTTTCCAACAGAGAGGATCAGCTGAGTGTTGTCGGCGTAGGAGATTATGTTGAGGTCGTGCTGTCGGGCAATGCGTGCTGGTGGTGCCATGTATACGTTGAACAGCGTCGGCCTGGGGAAAGATCCTTGAGGAACGCCGCATATGATCTCGGAGGCAATGGAACGGAACGGGGGGAGGCGGACTCTCTGAGTTCTGCCGGAGAGGAAGGAGGTGGTCCAGTCCAGGGCCTTGTCTCGGATTCCTGCGTCGTGGAGGCGTGTGCGGTGGCAGACGGTGTCGAAGGCGATGGAGAGGTCCAGGAGGATGAGGGCCGTTGTCTAGCAGGATCCTGATGTCATCTGTGGCGGAGATGAGGGCGGTCTCGGTGCTGTGGTTGCTGCAGAATCCCGACTGGGATGGGTCCAGGATGTTGTTGTCTTCGAGGTGACAGGTGAGCTGGGTGTTAACTATCTTCTCGATGACCTTTGCTGGGAACGGAAGCAGGGAGATAGGTTGGAAGTTCTTGAGGTCGCTCGGATCCGCCATGGGTTTCCTCAGTAGGGCGTTGATCTCTGCGTGCTTCCAGTTCTCAGGGAAGGTGGCGGTCTCGAAGGAGAAGTTGATGATTTTGTGCAGGTGAGGTGCGATGGAATTGCTGGCTTTGTTGAAGATGTGGTGCGGGAGAGGGTCGGACGGGGATCCGGAGTGGATTGTTCTCATGGCGTTGATTGTGTCTTCGATGCTCACGTTGGCCCAGGTTGTCAGGGAATCGTGGGCGGTGGGGTGCGGTGGGTTCGGTGCGGCGCGGTCAGCAGGGGTCGTCCGGGGTATGAAGCTGTTATGGATGTTGGTGATTTTCCAGTGAAAGAAGGTGGCGAGTGAGTCGCACAGGGCTTTTGATGGTGGGATGTCGTTGGCGTTCGAGCTGGGGTTGGAGAGTTCCTTCATGATGGTGAAGAGCTCCTTGCTGTTGTGTGCGTTGTTGTCAAGGTGGTCTGTGAAGGAGGTTCTTTTGGTGGTCCTGATGAGGTGGTGGTGGTTGCGGATGACGTCTTTGTGGGCAGTGGGGCTTTCTGGCATTTTGTTGCTGTGCCATAAGTTTTCCAGTTTCCGGCAGGTGCGTTTTGAGTCGAGGAGTTCCGGGGGGAACCAGTTGACTCTTCTGCTGGTGTCTCTGCTGGTGGGATTTTTTAGCGGGGCGACGGTGTTGGCGCAGTCGTTCATCCAGCGTTCGAGGGTGAGTGCACCCTCATCGGGGTGGTGGGGTTCGTCGGAGGGTTGAGTGCGAGGCTTGTCTGTAGTTGTTCTTGGGTGAATTTGCAGCGGCGGGGGGTCTGTAGTGTGCGGTGGTGTGTGAGGGGTTTTCGGAAGGAGAAGTGGATGCAGTGGTGGTCTGTCCAGGTGAGTTCGGAGGCGTGGCTGAAGGTGACGTGGGGGCTTGAGGAGAAGATGGCATCTAGCGTGTGGCCGCCAATGTGGGTCAGCGTTGTGACGAGCTGTTTCAGTCCGAGGTTGGCGAGGTTGTCGATCAGGGTGGAGGAGTTGCTGTCGTTGTTGTTCTCCAGGTGATAGTTCAGGTCTCCGAGGAGGATGTAGTCGGTGGAGGTCAGCGCGTGTGTGCTGATGAGGTCGGCGATGGAGTCGCAGAATTGAGGCCGAGGTCCTGGCGGTCTGTAGACGAGGGTGCTTGGGGTATAATCAGATCTTGTGGTGTGGTATAGCAACTGGAACAGCAGTATGTGACCCTAAAGTCACCCGGCGTGAAGACCAATCAATAAGGAGATTATAGAGTTGTAGCCCTGATGCGCCTGGGATAGCACCGATGATTGAAAGACAGGGTGTGTTTTTTGCCCAATTGCACAAGCTTAGGTTATGGGAATCGTTTGATAAGTAATCAATCCTGATGACAATTCAGATCCATCGACTGTCCTTACTTCTGGCTCTTGTTTATTTACTCGAGGGATATTTGAGGAACTGGCCAAACTTAAATCCAAGAAATCCCCTGGGGCTCCTGAATGCAGGAGCATAGGCAACTTTTTCGTTGTTGCAGGGAAATTATAATGGTGACTGAATTGGTTAAGTGTCCTGGAATTTACCTATTGTATGATTGCGAGGTCAGCGTATTATACCTACTCGACAAGTTGACCTCAGTACTAGTCGAGCTTGCTAGTTTCCCTCATTGCCATCTTTGATGACTGCTATCTTTTTTTGAGCCTCTTTTGGTTTGGCTGTACTATCGCGGGGAAAGTGTCCTGCTTTACCACAATATAGGCACAGATTTAATTTTGTGTCAATCCTTTTCATTACTAGATAATGGCCCCCTTGACCCTCCAATGTGCATGTGTTCTACTGAGTCCCTAACCTTAACGTCAATCTCCTTTCTCACTGATCGAACCAACAACAGCCTTGGCTCACTTCTAGATCGGTCACTCTTACGCTCAGTAAGTCGAAGATCAAGTCTAACTACCAGATCAATAAATTCCACCCATTCAGTAGGGGGGTCAACTATGTGAGCCAAAGAATCTTTCAGTTTATCTTCCAGCCCCCTATAAAACATGGATATGCGTTTTTCTTCGGGCCTTTGCATTTCAGTAACAAATTCGCAAAAAGTTGTGAAATAAGTAAGTCCTTCCCCTGTCGTAGGATTAAAAGCGCATTATCACTTGTCTGAATAAATGTATGCTTTGAAAATAAGTGTTGCATAGCTTTTTAAAACCTAGCATTCACGTGCAACTATAGATCATTATTCTCAATGAGAGGTAATGCCCAATTTGTAGCATTACCATCTAGGTGGGAGATGATAAATGCAATGCAGGCTGTATCAGAGAGGAATAGCACCTGTTTAATCAATAATTGCAGTTGACATTGGTTAAAGAATGCATCAACATTAGTGCTATCCCCCAAAAAGTACTCTGGTGGAGCCAGCGGAGTGGGAGTAGGTGTATGCACAGTGCTATTAACAAGGGCTGTTCCCTCATTCCCTGACAGCTGTGTTACCCTTAATTCAATTCCAAACTGCGTGGATTGAGTGACAAATTGTTTATCCTTGGAAATGAATCCTGAATCTAACCGGGACGAATGACATGGGGGATATTGCACCAGTTCATCCCTGACGGTTTGATTTTCTTGACTCAAGGCTTAAACCACACTCTGCATCTCCCCAAGGGCCCTAGTTAATTCTACCATAATGGTAATTTCCTCACCGGAAATTTCTGGTAATGCATGGGATAGGTTCTGGGCATTTATCATATCCTCAGTGTCCATATCGCCTGTGCGGAAAGGATTTAAGTCGCTTGGCTTTCTGTCAGACCACTCACCTGGAGAACTTGTCCACAGAGGCGATGCTGGACGCAACTCACTACCAACACAGCGCTCCACCAAGGAATGTATAACCTCAAATCAGACCCTGTCCCAAGAGGGCAGTGGGTTGGGATAAAACAACAAAAGAGACAATGACTGCACCTCTGGAGTGTTGTCTGGCTCACTGCTATGCACAGGACACCCAACAATCTCCTGTTTGTGGGATGCGTCTTCTGTGTTTCTAGAAAGATCAACTATGGAGAAGTAACATAAATCATACTATCCATTGTGCCAATCAACATAATCAGTTTCTAGTAAACACACTAGGTAATGAAAACATTTACAAAATAATGAAAACAGTAAACAAGTATTATGACCTCTTGCGGTAAGGAAACACACCACTCTTATATTAAGTCCTTAGTCACAGTTCTCAGTCTCCTCATTGAGCATATTAGCCATATGCTTCACAAGAATGATGCTGTGTCTTTCAGCTTCACTGTTTCCTCTTTTTTCTGTTCATGGGAATGTGTCTTGTGCTCTCAATAGTGTCGTTATTCAGTTCAGGAATTAATGCCCAAGGTCCAAGTGTTGCAAGGTTGAAATGAATAGAGTCACAAACAAAACAACAGTAGTGCACTAACCTTGCTCTCTTTCCTTTGCTATTCTTTTCTTTCGTTCCAGAGTTCCAAGTGCTGACACCTACAGGACTTATCTGGAGGTGGAACTGCTGTTACCGGCGACTGCCAGAGCAGAAGTGAAAACCGCCATTCCTCAACGGTAGGTCTTTTTTTGGGATGCAAGGATCAGGGGAATTCTTATTAGCCCTTCGAAGATGTCTGCGAGAGCTCATATGTCGCGGACCAAGCACTGACTCTAGACGAGAGAAGAGAGAGCGGTTGGGGCTCCAGGGATATAGTAGCAAGGTTCTTCTTGAAAGGAATAAAGTCAAGTGCCCAACTGGGGTTTAACTGGAATATGTATAAGATGTTTGACTGTTCTGAAAGGGCATGTGGTTAATTATAGTTCAGTGGTTCCATGTTCTAGAAGGGCATATGTTTAACTGTGATTCTCGGTTTCCAGAAAATATTTGATTGTAGGCACATGGATCATTGCCAACACGTGTAATAAGTGTTTGCACGTGAAACCATTATAAGCAACTGCCACTGGAAATACCAAACGTGCACCTGACACAAATAAATTAACTAAGAAAACAAGCCTCAAATAAACACAAAGATAATTACAAGAATGTGGAGCAGACATGGGGCTTGGTAGAAACACGAGGATAGTCATAAATGTGGAGCATTGCAATCATGAGGAAAATCTGGCACATGCAAATGCTAGTTTATGCTTAGCAAAACACTAAACCAACTGAACTCTAGACTCTTCGTTTAACAAGGTGCTTATAAAAGATTTGTGGAACAACATTTAGCATAAGCTGTGTAAAATGAAGGTAAGACTACATGGCTCTTGGTGTGATGAACTGAGGCACATATGGTGTATGCTGACGTGCAAGACTTAGTAATCATAACAGTTCCCCCCACAAAGGCTGACCCACAGGGCGAGGGTTATGGAGCTTTCGTGCATGGAAGAGTTGTACCAACCGGGGGGCATGGACATTCACAGCAGTTTCCCATGATCAATCATTTGGGCCCTAACCCTTCCTATCTATTAAGTAAAATAAACAGTCATTTAGTTTCTTTGAGTTAAGGATTTTCTGTACTTCAAATTCTAGATGACCATCAATTTTTAAAGGAGGGGTGATGGTAGGTGTTGGGTTTGGGCATGGTAAGGTCAGAGCAGAGAGACATGGAACAGTGGGTGACAGGGCATGTCTGTCAGGGACTGTCCAGGACAATCTCTAGAACACAGCCAGGGACTTGGGCAAGGACTGGCGACTGGGTAGAAAATATACAGAGAATGAGGAGTACAGCACTGCCCAGGATCATACAGGAAGTCAGAGGAGAAAAGGGATCGAAAGGGGATGCCTGCACGAAGGAACAAGATGGCTAGGACTCAGAAAGGACATGGCACTCTTGAGGTGATTTAACATTCAGAATAACTACACCCAGGACGAATGTACACAACATAAATATGAAACAAGGTTAACAATAAAGGGAGCGTGGGGTAAAGCACTCGGGAGCTCCACACGGTAGGACTGAAGCTCAGTAAGTTCCTCACCCACAATTGCTGTTACAGATACTGACTGCAAATACCTACTTGTAGCAAATGCATGCACAGGCAGGGTCTGTGGAGCTTATACCAATGGTGATGTTATAAATGTAACTCAAAGACAATCCTCACAGTGAATAAGAAACACCACCTAGGTTGTCAGCTGTGCCCACGGATCCTGGCGATCAAACAGGAACACGCAAGGCATTGACAGCAAGGGGGTAGAACTAAATATGAGCACAATAGACAAGGAGCTAACAAGGAGGAGTGCTTAACAGGAAAGGAAGGAAATCACAGGGCAATCTTGGCAGAAAGCAAGTAACAAACATACAAGGTAATAAAAGCAAGACAGTAGGAATAGAAAGACAGTAAACTAGGAACTGGAACCAAGGAAATAGGAAGAAAAGCAGGGACTGGAAAAGGATATACAGAAGGTGAGGCTACAAGGGTATACTAGAATAGTGCTGGTTCAGGAATCAAGAAAACAAAGTAGCACTGAAGGCAGTGCTAGAGCAGGAACTATTATTGAGCAACAGCTCAGGAGTCAAGGTAGCACTTCAGGCCGTGCTAGTTCAGGAATAAGGGAAACTGCTGCAGCTCAGGGACAAGGAATGCTAAGGCTCAGGAGGCAAGGTAGCACTGTAGGCAGTGCTAGTTCATGAACAAGGGAAACTTCTGCAGCTTAGGAACAAGGAATGCTAAGGCTCTGGAGTCAAGGTAGCACTGCAGCCAGTTCTAGTTTAAGAACATGTGAAACTGCTGCAGCTCAGGAACAAGGAATGCTAAGGCTCATGAGTCAAGGTAGCACTGCAGGCAGTGCTAATTCAGGAACATGGAAAACAGTAACAGCTCAGGAACAAGAAATAACTAAAGCTCAGGAAACACTGGAAACAAGGTATCAAAACCTCAGGAAACAAGGGTCGGTCTTGTCCGCACACAGCTACAATGACCCACCTGGACTGAAGGGAGATGGGGCTTAAAAGTGCTCACAGTAATCATGTGTGAGCAGGCTAGCATGAGTGGAGATGAGCAGGGACTTCTAGGTAATGGAGTTTCAGGCATGAGCAGGCTGACTTCTAGCATGAGTAGGCTGGCTTCCACAAAACCCAGCATGGATTGGAAATGAATGGCCATTTCCAAATAGAGTCCAAGTGGCTGGAAGTCAGTATGTACATGAAGGGAAGGGTCTGGAATCTTATCAGAACACTGAAGAGTCCCACAGTTCAGTCCCCTGGTGGTGG
Source organism: Triturus cristatus (assembly GCF_964204655.1). Lineage (NCBI taxonomy): Eukaryota > Metazoa > Chordata > Amphibia > Caudata > Salamandridae > Triturus > Triturus cristatus. The sequence goes on from NC_140592.1 coordinate 681,033,574, forward strand.
ACACAAGAACGCAGGTAGCGAGATGTGACAGTACACCCCCTCCAAAGACCGGCTCCAAGAATCTGAAACTGGATTCAAAGCCTTGGCTCCTAAGAAGTAAGTCCATTTTCATCAGAGATGTAGTGCAAGATACCAGAGGACTGCAGGAAAACTGTGATGTTCTTGAGGGTAAGATAATAGGCTGTAAATTAACAGCTGTATTGAAGGCAGAACCTGAAGCGTCCAAATCTTTTAACGGGGGCCTACAATCCTGAATTAAAGATGTTTGAAGTCCTGATGATGGCAGGCTAGAGTAGCAGTCTGAAAACAAAGATAGATTGACCGGAGGGTCAAAAGCAGATAACGGATTGGCAGGAGGCACAGAGGTCAAATGCAAACTGGCTGAAGGTGACAGGAAGCAGACCTGAAATTCTTGCCATGGAGGAAAACATACTGAAGACTCCCATGAATGAGACTTTGGAAGCGGGTATGCAGCAGACCCAGGCCGTGGAGGTTTACATGTTGAGAGTTTTGTCTCTGATGCTGGAGGTTCAGTTTCTAAATGTATACATAGTGAGACCTCTGAAGGCTGCCAAAATGGAAGCACAGGGTGAAAAAGTAGGCAAAATAAAGGCTCAAGGCTGGAAGGCAGGCAGCCTGAAAGCTCTGGTTCTGAAGGCAGGCAGCCTGAAAGCTCTGGTTCTGAAGGCAGCAAACCTGGAAGCTCTGGTTCTGAAAGCAGGCAGCCTGGAAGCTCTGGTTCTGAAGGCAGGCAGCGTGGAAGCTCTGGTTCTGAAGGCAGACAGGCTGGAAGCTCTGGCTCTGAAATCAGAAAGGCTGGAAGCTCAGGCTCTGAAGTCAGACAGGCTGGAAGCTCTGGCTCTCAAGTCAGACAGGCTGGAAGCTCTGGCTCTGACGTCAGACAGACTGGGAGTTCTGGCTCTAAAGTCAGACAAGCTGGGAGTTCTTGCTCTGAAGTCAGACAGGCTGGAGACTCTGACTTTGTATGCAGGTGAGCTGAGGGCTTGGGCTCTGAATGCATGAAGTCTGGAGGGTCCGGTATAATGGCAGGCAGGCTCGGGTTCAGATGGCAGGCAAGCAGCAGGCTCGGGCTCATATGGCAGGCAGGCTGCAGGCTTGGGGGGCAGCATGTCGGCTTAGGACTCAGGCTCTGAAGGCAGCAGGCCGACTGAGGATTCTGGCTCCGAAGGCAGCAGGCCGGCTGAGGACTCAGACTCCGAAGGCAGCAGGCTGGCTGAGGACTCTGTTTCTGAAGGCAGCAGGTCGGCTGAGGACTCTAGCTCCGAAGGCAGCAGGCCTGCTGAGGACTCTTGTTCTGAAGGAAGACAAGCTGAAGGCAGAGTGGCACAAGATTCACAGATTTTAAACTCTGGAAATGGTAGTAGCTTATGAACAGTAGATTCACTGTTGTCAGTAGTGACATCTTCACAGGTCCTTGGCACATTAAAACACACAGAAGGAAGTTCTTCCTGAGGGCCAAGAATAGTGCTTATTTTAGAGTCACTGACAGTCAGACTTCTTTTAGCATTTGGCAGTTCACGTCTCTTAACCAGAGGAAATAGGTCAGAGATTTCTTGGTTATGGGAAATCTTTTCATTTTCTTCTGCATTATAAGGTGGTACAAATGCATCAGAGCATAAAGTGTTATAATTTCCTGGATTTTCAATATGTGGTGTGCTTGAATGCAAGAGAGCAAGCAAGGGGTCAGGATTGTGTTTCTTCTCAACAAGGAGGCTGGCTTCAGTCACAGCAGTTAGATCAAGAGTGTGGTCTGAGTCACAGGATATTGTCACATCAGGGATTATGTGGGGCACTGGTTCAATCAATCAATCAATTAAGACATTTGTAAAGCACACTACTCACCTGAAGGTAAGTAGGTCTTCGGTCTGCCGTAGGAGGATGGGGAGGGTGTTCCAGGACTTGGCGGCGAGGTAGGAGAATGATCTGCCGCCGGTGATCGCTCTCCGGATGCGGGGGACAATGGCGAGGGCGAGGTCGGCAAAGCGTCGCTGGTGATTCGGGGTGTAGAATGTGAATCGTTTGTTGAGGTATGCTCGTCCGGTGTTGTGGAGTGCTTTGTGGGCGTGGGTGAGCTTGAAGGTGATCCTCTTATTGACGGGAAGCCAGTGCAGGTCTCTCAGGTGGGGTGTGATGTGGCTGTGGCAAGGGATGTCGAGGATCAGGCGTACAGAGGCGTTCTGTATGCGTTGCAGTCGTTTCAGCAGTTTGGCCGGGGCTCCCGCGTAGAGTGCGTTTCCGAAGTCCAGTCTGCTGCTGACGAGGGCCTGGGTGACCATTTTTCTAGTGTCGATGGGGATCCACCTGTAGATCTTTCGGAGATTGTGGAGGGTGTTGAAACAGGAGGATGAGATGGCGTTGACTTGCTTGGTCATGGAGAGCGTTGAATCAAGGATGAATCCCAGGTTGCGTGCGTGGTCGGTGGGTGTTGGTGCAGCTCCTAGGGCAGTCGGCCACCGGAGTTGTCCCAGGCAGAGGGGGTAGAGCCGAGGATGAGGACCTCCGTCTTGTCCGAGTTCAGCTTTAGGCGGCTGTTCTTCATCCATTCGGCGACGGCTTTCATTCCTTCGTGGAGGTTGGTTTTGGCGGTGAGAGGGTCCTTGGTGAGCGAGAGGATCAGTTGTGTGTCGTCGGCGTAAGAGATGATGTTGAGGTTGTGTAGTCTGGCAACGTGGGCGAGCGGGGCCATGTAAATGTTGAACAACGTCGGGCTGAGGGAGGATCCTTGGGGTACGCCGCAGATGATCTTGGTGGCTTTGGATCGATACGGGGAGGCGGACGCATTGCGTTCTGCCGGAGAGGAAGGAGGTGGTCCAGTCCTGTGCTTTGCCTCGGATTCCTGCATCGTGGAGGCGAGTGCGTAGGGTGCGGTGGCAGACTGTGTCGAAAGCGGCTGATAGGTCCAGGAGGATGAGGGCCGCGGTCTCGTCGTTGTCCAGCAGGGCCCTGATGTCATCGGTGGTGGCAATGAGGGCAGTTTCGGTGCTGTAGTTGCTGCAGAACCCGGACTGGGATGGGTCCAGGATGTTGTTCTCCTCGAGGTAGCAGGTCAGCTGTTTATTGGCAGTTTTCTCGATGACCTTCACCGGGAACAGGAGCAGGGAGATGGGCCGGAAGTTCTTGAGGTCCTTGGGGTCTGCTTTGGATTTCTTGAGCAGGGCGTTGATCTCTGCGTGCTTCCAGCTCTCCGGGAAGGTTGCGATCTCAAAGGAGATGTTGATGGCTTTGCGGAGGTGGGGTGCGATGGTGGCGCTGGCTTTGTTGAAGATGTGGTGAGGGTACGCGTCTGATGGGGAGCCGGAGTGGATGGTGGTTTTTTTTTTTCATGGTGTCGTCGTCGTTGATGTTGGTCCAGGTGAGTAGGGGGTCTCCATGGGTGGTGGCCGTGGGGTCTGAGGTGTCGTTGGCTGCCGTGGTAGACTGGTTGTCGAAGCTGTCGTGGATGTCTGTGATCTTGCATTGGAAGAAGGAGGCCAGGGACTTGCACAGGACTTGCAAAGGTGGGATGTCGTTGGTGCTGGAGCTGGGGTTGGAGAGTTCTTTCACAATGTTAAAGAGCTCTTTGCTGTTGTGTGCGTTGTTGTTGAGGCAGTCCTTGAAGGAGGTCTTTTTGACTGATCTGATGAGGTGGTGATGTTGGCGCATGGCGTTCTTGAGGGCTGCTTGGTTTTCTGGTGTCTGTTCGAGTCGCCATTTCTTCTCCAGCTTTCGGCAGTTTTGCTTGGAGGTCCGGGGTGAACCAGCTGGCAGTCTTGTTGGTGTGACTGTTGGAGGGGTTCTTGATCAGGGCAAGGGTGTTGGCGCAGTCGTTGATCCAGCGTCTGAGGTTGCTGGCGGCGGCGCCAGGGTCGGTGGGGTCTGTGGGTGGGCTTCGAGCGAGGGTGGTGTGTAGCTGGTCTTCGGTGATTTTGCTCCAGCAGCGGCAGGGGATCTGTTGGGTGCAGTGGTGCGTGGTAGGCTTCTCGAAGGTGAAGTGGACGCAGCGATGATTGGTCCAGTGGAGTTCGGTGGTGTGGCTGAAGGAGACGTGGGAGAAGATGGGATCAAGCGTGTGTCCGGCGGAGTGGGTGGGAGTCATGACGAGTTGTTTGTGTCCGAGGTTGTCAAGCAGGGTGGTGGAGTTGGTGTCGTTGTTCTCGAGGTGGAAGTTCAGGTCCCCAAGGAGGATGTAGTCCGTGGACTCAAAGGGCATGCGTGCTGACGAAGTCGGCGATGGAGTCGCTGAACTGTGGTCTGGGTCCGGGTGGCCTGGAGATCAGAGTTCCTCTGAGGGTGGTGTTGGGATCATTGCGGATCTGGAAGTGCAGGTGTTCGGCGGTGTTGAGGGTGTCATCGGAGTTGGTTGAGACCTTGAGGGTGGATTTGTGGATGATGGCGATTCCACCTCCTACTCCATTGGTGCGGTCTCTGCGGGTGATCTTGTAGCCGTCCGGGATGGCTATGGTGATGTCAGGTGCCGAGGAGTCATTCTGGTTTTGTTTGTATGTCAATGGTCTGTCTATGGTTTATCTCTGAGATAGAACGGAACTCACTACCAGGAAAAGAAAGCATAGCGATGTTTTTGTTTTGCCTGGCATTTGGGGTTCCTGAAAAGTGGAGGAACACATCTTAGATGTAGTTCCTAGATGTAATTTAGCACTAGAAGACAAAACATCAGAGGAGTTAGTAAATTCAGAATTCAAGCAAATACTTTCATTAACTGCACTTTGAGACAAGGTACTATGGCTGTTCTGAGTGGAATCCAAGTGGTCAGCCACAGTATTATTCACATAATCACTGGACCAGCTCTGAGGGGAATGCAAATGGGAGCGCAAGGTTTCATACTCCATTTTAAGGAAGCAAACGTAGATTCAGAAAAGTAGTCCTGTACAGGGGTTTTAGATTCCCACTTGAACTCTGGGTTTTATTCTCTTGTAATTCTAGAATCTTCAATTTAATTATATGCTGTGAAGATTGTAGATCTTTTTCTACAAGGAATGTGGTAGGCTTGGCACATTCACAACAAGCAACAGAACTAAACCTTGCATTTTGTTCAAACTGGCTATTATCTGCCTGTGTTCTAGTAGGTCTTTTCTCTCTTTTGTTAAACTGGTTGTTTACCTGGAATGTAGTATCTGAAAATGACAGTTAGCTTACCTAAGAATTACGCCCAGGCGTCAGACTGAATCCGGAGAAAATTTCCTCAGCAATACCCCTGCGCGTCAGTAGGTGGCCGTCGTCGGCGTTGTGTTCGCCGAGATGACGTCGCATTGTCTATATAGATGCTTCCCCTGCACGCTGATGTCAGTTCTTTTTTTTTTTCGCGCCAGCCTTACGCAGATCCAGAGAGAGCTACCCCATTTAGTCACTTTTTGACTAAGCTTTTTCCACTTTGTCAACTTTTTTTTCTGAGTCTTCGACTCCTGGTGCGCGAGGGATGTCCCATCGACGAACCGGCTTCAAGCCTTGCGAGGCCTGTTACAAACTGATGTCCTGGACCCACACCTCATGTGCCTCTGGTGCCTGGAGCGCGACCACGACCCGAAGTCGTGCTCTGACTGTCGGGCCATGAATCTCAAGTCTTTGCGGGAAAGGTCCCGAAAGCTCTTGGAGGCCCGGCAGATGGCTCCGTGTCGTTTCCGGTCCTGCTCGAGAGGAAGGTCTCGACCGGTATCGAAGCCCCCACACCTCGTCGCACTCCATGTCATCCAGGCTGTTGGGTAAGTCCAAGCACAAGAAGATGGCAAAGAAGCACTGTTGCTCTTCGCCTCCCCCCCCGTTGGTAGGCTGACATGACACGGGACCCGGAACGTTGTCTCTCAAAGGCTCTGTCTTCGGTTCCTTCTTCTGGGATGACTCCATGCCTCCCTCCCTTTCCGGGAGCTGGAGAGTCCCCTGCCCAGCTTTGTGTATTTTACAAAGCCCTCCACTCCATCTTTGGGCAGCCCGAATCCGCCGGTGCACCTTCGGGCCCCGCGGAGCCAAACGGGGGTCCTGGGCCTTCAATGCCGGCGGCTCTGGTGCTGGTTGGCCCCTGTGGATCCAGGTCTGGATCTGGATTGACATCGGTCGACATCATTCAACCTTCCCCGGTGCAGATCCCGGCGACGACACCCCCAGTGCCAGCCGTACCCCCGGCCGATGCTGTCCCCATCCTCACCCCCGAGATTGACCCAGAGCCCGATCAACGCTGGCTGACATCAAATCTGACGCCAGAGGGTACTTTTGTTTCCTTGTTCATCCCTGGTGTTCTCTATCACCCAGAAGGTGGTGCTGAGGATTGGGAGGGGTCTTCTGACCCTTTAGCAGACCAGCTAGAAGAGTTGTACTGGAGAGAGGCCCTGGGTGACACCAGTGGTCTGGACACTTCTCCTGACCTTGGCATGCTTTCTCCCCCTACAGTGGCTATGGAGGAGGGAGCGTCCTATCCTGTGGTGGTGAGAAGGGCAGCTGAGGCCCTGGGCCTGCAGCTCCCTTAAGTGGCAGGCAGGAATATTCTCCTGACAGAGGTGCTTCAACCAGCGGCGACTTCATCTGAGCGCCTATTGCTGTTCAATGAAGCCCTCACTGACGTCCTTCCGGGCATCTGATCCAAGCCCAGCACAGGGGTGCCTGTGGAACGGACGATCACCTGCTGCTTCCTGCCCGGGTGACCCAGTTTTCATCATCCAACATCCTTTTCCAGAGAGTTTGGTGGTCCAAGCTTCTTCATCTAAGGGCGATAGGGAATCCAATAGGCTAGATCATCTTGGGAAACTCATGTTCTCTTCCTTAGCTTGGCATCGCGGTCCGGAAGTACTGCATCCCTCTTGGGCCGATACTCCCATACGATCTAGGATACAGTTTCGCAGATGCTGCCTCAGGGCCCGGAGGCCGTTCTCTCCCAAGCAGTGGCAGATGGGAGAGGCGCAGCCAAATTCACGATTCATTGTGGACTGGATGCCACCGACTCACTCGGCAGAACAATTAACACGTCTGTAGCCCTTCGGCTCTACACCTGGTTGAAGACGTCTGGCTTTTCGGGGGATGTCCAGGCAACCCTACAGGACATGCCCTTTGATGGCCGTCACCTTTTTGGTGACAAGGCAGACTCAGCTCTGGAGCACTTTACGGATTCTCGAGCTACGGCCAGGTCCTTGGGCCTCACACTGATGACCCATCCACCTCAGTCTGCTTTTCGCCCCTTTGGTGGCTACGGACGGGGCACCCCAACACATCCAGCCCAAACCAGCCACCAGTTTACGCAAGCAACCAGGTCTCAGCGTGGCCGTGGGACCCAGCGACGTGGTTCTGGGGGTTAGTGGGTGGGCCAGTTCACCCTTCCCACCCCTGCAGCCATCTCCAAACTTTCCTATTCTGACCTTCCAGGGCCATCAGAAGCCTGTGGCCGGCAGGATTCGCCATTACCTACCCCACTGGCAAACCATCACGTCAGACAGGTGGGTTTTGCAAATAGTCCAAAGGGGCTATTCCCTCCCCTTTGATACTACACCTCCCTCCATGCCACTGTCTTTCTATCGCATGTCAGAGGAACATTTGGCACTTCTCCGCCAGGAAGTTTCGGTTCTCTTGACCAAAGGTGCCATTAAGAGGGTTCCTACACTAGAAGTAGGTCGTGGTTGCTATTCCCGCTACTTTCCGGTGCCCAAGAAAGACAAAGGCCTGCGTTCTATTTTAGACCTCAGGGCCATCAACCGCTTCCTCCAGATGGAGAAGTTCAAAATGCTAATCTTGGCTCAGGTCCTGTCTGTTCTCGACCCTGGACTTGGACTTGCAGGATGCCTATTTTCACATCCCCGTCCTGCCAGCCCACAGGCTCTAACTGTGGTTCACGGTAGGCCACAAGCATTTTCAATTCACCGTGCTCCCCTTTGGCCTTACCAGCGCCCCTCAGGTGTTCACGAAAGTGATGGCAGTGGTGGCAGCTCATATACGCAGATTAGGGGTTCCAGTCTTCCCCGATCTCACTGATTGGCTGTTGAAGGTGGGCTAGCCCCACGCTGTCGTCTCCCACTTCCAGACTATGGCGGACCTCCTGCACTCGCTGGGTTTCACTATCAACGTGCCGAAGTCGCACCTGACCCCCTCTCAAACGCTCCCTTTCATCAGGGAAGTTCTGGACACAGTGCAGTTTCGGGCCTATCCTCCCGAGCAGCGAGTCCGGGATATTCGGGCTATGATACCGATGTTTCAGCCTCTATTCCATATTTTGGTGAGAATGACCCTGAAGCTGCTGAGCCTCATGGCTTCCTTCATCCTGCTGGTGGATCATGCCAGATGGCATATGCGGGCTCTGCAGTGGGAACTGAAGTTCCAGTGGGCGCAGCATCGGGGCAATCTTTCCAACTACATCTAGATCTCGGAGGGGACTGCGCAACAACTGCAGTGGTGGCTAACGAACCCTGCTTGGGTCAGAGGCAGATCCCTCTCCCTTCCACATCCAGACCTCACAGTGGTGACAGATGCGTCACTCCTGGGATGGGGTGACCATCTAGGAGAGGCAGCGGTCAGAGGCATCAAGTGTCCGTTGGAGCCTGGGCTCCATATCAACCTGCTGGAGCTCCGGGCGATTCGTCCAGCACTGAAGGCATTCCTTCCCTCTCTCAAAGGGAAAGTGGTGCAGGTGTTCACAGACAACACCACCGCCATGTGGTACTGCAACAAAAAAGGCAGGGTGGGGTCGTGGACCCTATGTCAAGAGGCTCGTTGTCTCTGGACATGGCTGGGACATCAGGGCATGAACACCTGGCAGGTTCCCTGAATGCCAGGGCGGACAAACTCAGCCTCCAGTGCCTGGTGGATCACGAATGGCATCTTCACTCAGAGGTGGTGCAAGGTCTCTTTCAGCGGTGGGGAGAGCATTGGTTAGATCTGTTCGCCACCGAAGAGTATGTGCAATAGGATTTCCAAGGCAGCACTCGCTCGGCGATGCTTTTTGTCATGAGTGGAACTGCGGCCTCCTGTACGCCTTTCCGCCTGTACCACTTCTGCCCAGAGTGCTGAAGAAGATCAAGCGCGAGCGGGCCCAAGTCATGTCTCAGGACTGGGTACGAAGAGTCTGGTACCCAGAGTTCATGAGCGTGGCCATCGATGCTCCACTTAGTCTGCCTCTTTGGGAGGATCTTCTGTCACAGCAACAGGGGAGGGTTCTTCACCTGAACCTGTTCAGCCTCCACCTCCTTGCGCGGAGATTGAGCGGCTACAGTTGACAGCTTCTGCCCTTCCTCCAGAAGTCTGTAACGTTATCTTGGCAGTCAGGTATCCCTCCACTATGACGGTATACACCTGTCAATAGAATACGTTTGTGGCATGGTGCACAGCAAAGGCTGTGATCACCCTTTCTGCCCTTCTTTCTGAGATCCGATTGTACATACTTTCTTTGGCCCAGCTGGGCTCTGACTTGGGCACTCTTAAGGGCTATTTTTCAGCCATCTCTGCTTTCCTTCGGCTTCCAGATCGGCCATCTTTGTTCAAGTCCCCTACTGTGCAGGGATTCCTCAAGGGCATTACTCATCTCTTTCCTCCTCCTCCTTTTGTAATGCCCCAGTGGAACTTGAAACTGGCCTTAACCTACCCTATGTACTCTCCGTTCGAGCCTCTTCACAACTGTCCTCTCAGGCTCCTCACTCTGAAGACAGAGTGAGTTCCAAGCTCTTTGTTCTAAGTCCCCTTTCTTCTCTGTGCATTCGGATAAAGTGGTGCTTAGGACAAGGCCTTTGTTCTTTCCCAAAGTGGTATATCCCTTTCACATTGGTCAAACCATTACTTTGCCCACCTTTTTCCCACCTCCACGCGCTTCCAAGTGAGACTCCACTAGTTGGACCCCAAATGTGCGCTATCTTCCTACCTTGATCACACAAAACATTTCCGGTTGGACAATCAACTCTTCATTGGCTATGTGGGTGCCAAGAAAGGTCAGGCTGTTCAAAAGCGGACCATCTCTAGATGGGTTGTCCTTTGTATAAAAATCTGCTACGCTCTGGCGAAGAAGGAACCTCCAATGGGGCTCCGTGCTCATTCTACCAGAGCTATGGCAGCCATCACTGCTCTTGCTCGCGAAGTTCCACTTCTTGACATCTGTCAGGTAGCTACGTGGGCATCCTTGCACACGTTCACCAGACATTACTGCCTGGACAGCCAAATCCGGAGGGACGGCTATTTTGCCCATTCTGCCCTCCAGCATTTTTTGGTGTGAACTTAGTTCGCAGACCCTCCTCCGGGGTTAGTATTGCTGGTGTATCTATTCTAAGGTAAGGAATCTATAACTAACAGTCTCTTTGAGATGAACAAGTTTCTTGCCTTCGGTAACGATGTATCTGTAAGAGACATGTGTTAGTTATAGATTCCTTACCGCCCCACCCATCCTCCCTGCTCTGCGAACTGACTTCTAGGTACAGAGACTCCCATGCAGGGTCCTAGTTTAGCGCACCAGTGGTCTGTGCTTCTGGCATGGAAAGTCATGTCAGAATTGACTTCAGCGCGCAGGGGCAGCGTCTATATAGACACCACAACGCCGACGACAGACGCGGAGTTGACCGATGCCACCTACCTATGAGTAGGGGTACTGCTGAGAAAAAATTCTACGGAGCCAGTCTGACGCCTGGGGGTAATTCTAAGGTAAGGAATCTATAACTAACATATGTCTCATACAGATACATCATTACCAAAGGTAAGTAACTTGTTCATTAAACAGTTTCTTTTTAGTATAATGGACTGTGGTCTTTACTGGGTCACAAGCCTGTGCTATATCAATCAAATGGAAAACAAGAGGTTGAGGTTATGAAATGCATCTGCTCTTTTTTTGTCTGTTGTGTGGTTAAACAAGCTTTAACTGGTGTGATTGAACTACCAGTTTGGTAAGATTCTAATACATGCTGTGTATGGAAACTGTCTTCAATGAAAAAATTGTCTTGATAGAAGGCCTCTGAGTTACAAACTTCCCAAAAATTTGCCTTAATAGTACCGCTCATTGAATTACTATTTTGTCTTTCTACTGCTAACAAGGTTTGCAAAAATTTGTTTTTATCCTGTAGATGACTGGCTGACGTCAGGTGAGGATTAGGGTTACAGATGGAATGAAAATCTAACATAGTACGATCAGCCAACCACAGGGAATAATGTTTAGCTAACTGAATGCAAAGAAAACTCACAAGTGACCCTTGAAATGTGGGTTGGTCATTCTGTCAGGGACTGTCTGGGACTATGTATGGAACACAGCCAGGGACTTGGGCAAGGACTGGCAACTGGGTAGAAAACACATGCAGAAAGAGGAGTACAGCAGTGCCCAGGACCATACAGGAAGTCAGAGGAGAAAAGGGATCTAAAGGGGAAGCCTGCATGAAGGAACAAGATGGGTAAGACTCAGAAAGGACAGGCGCTCATGAGGTGATTTAGCATTCAGAATAACTACACCCAGGACGAATGTGCAAGACATATATATGAAACTACATTAACAATAAAGGGAGTGTGGGGTAAAGCACTCAGGAGCTTCACACAGTAAGACTGAAGCTCAGTAAGTTCCTCACCCACAATTGCTGTTACAGATACTGACTGCAAATACCCACATATAGTATATGCATGCAAAGGCAGAGTCTGTGGAGCTTATACCTATGATGATGTTATAAATGTAACTCAAAGACAATTCTCACAGTGAACAAGAAACACCACCTAGGTTGTCAGATATGCCCACGGATCCTGGCGATCAAACAGGAACACGCAAGGCATGTGAGCTAACTTCCTCCACCCATCCTTGGCCTGCAGGGTTGGAGATGAAGCAGTGAGCAGGGAATCCTAGGTAATGGAGTTTCTGGCATGAGCAGGCTTGCTTCAAGCATGAGCAGGCTGGCTCAAAACCCAGCCTGGATTGAGAATGGTTGGCAATTTCCAAGTAGAATCCAAATAGCTGGAAGTCAACATGCGCATGAGGGAGAGGGTCTGGAAGCTTATTAGAACACTAGAGAGTCCCACAGTTCAGCCCACTGCGAGTGGACACAAGAACGCAGGGAGCGAGTCGTGACAATGTCCTCTAGTAGTTGTAATCTGTCAGAGACTGGGTTAATTTTTTACTTAATAGTATAAGGTCCTAAATATCGTGGCTGTAATTTATGTGGTCCCTGAGTTTGTAATTATTCAAATACAAAGTAACCTTGGAGTTTGCACAGCATCACCCTCCCATGCCCTTCCTTTGGCCCCTTCTTTATCTACTCCATCTAATTTACGGACGTCTTTCATTCCTCCTAATGAAGAAGAACTAACAAGACTTCTTCTGTCATGTCCCTCTAGATCACCACTTGACACTTTCCCCCCCCCATATAATAAAACAAATAACAGAGGTTATCAACCCTGTTTATGCAAAGGTGTTTAATACCACCCTCCAAACTGGCTCAGTTGCCTTATTATTGAAACAAGCTAGTGTCATCCCACTACTGAAGAAACCTTCAGCAGATAGTAAGATTCTATTTAATTTTAGACCATATCTCTTCTCTGAGCAGCCACCAAAAACTAGAATCTTTAGTAAATAAACAACTTTCAGAGTTTTTAGCATCTAATCACCCTCTGCAACCCTCTTAGTCAGGTTTTCGACCTCATCACAGTATCGAAACAGCGCTGCTGGAAGTCTCTGAGTCACTAAAAATACCCCTAGACTGTGGACACAATGCCGCACTTATTCTATTGGACCTCTCTGTAGCGTTCAGCACTATCCCCCCATTACATCCTTTTACAACGTCTATCTGATTGTGGGGTCAGGGGTGCGGCAATTGATTGTCTGACCTTGTTCCTCTCTGAGCAAGTGCAAGCAATTTGGGCAAAACCCCACCTCTCCAAGGCCAATCTTCTCAAATGTAGGATATCCCAGGGTCTGCTCATAGCCCTACACTGTTTCATGTGTACATATCTCCTTTGGCCACCCTGGTTGAGACATTCAGCATTGCGATAGTTTCATATGCCAATGACACCCATCTGATATTTTCCTACCAGGGCAACTCAGAGCACCACAAAGTTGCCTTCTCAAATTGCATGAGAGCAGTCTTAGGTTGGCTCACATAAGCAAACTACAATGCAACCTGAATAAAACTTAAATGTTATTGTTAGGGCCTAACCCTAATCCAGATTGGGATGACCCCTGGCCCAAAGATGGACCTCCCCCCACTTTATCAGCTAGAAACCTGTGAGTCATTTTTGATAATGACCTATCTTTTAAGACCCAGATCCACTCAGTTGCTAGAAACTGTATGTGGATCTTTAATGTTCGCAGGAAATTCCTCTCCCTTCTTCTATGGTAGGCCTGCAAAACTGTAGCTCAAGCTACAATCCTTTGTCCGCTGGACTACGTGAGCGCCTTGTACGTTGGTTTACCTGCATATTTAATCCAGTGACTACAAGTGATCTAAAACACAGCAGCATGACTCCTCTTTAATGTGCGAAAAGTTACCTCACTCACCATACCTTACCCGCCTGCACTGGCTCCCTGTCAATAAAAGGATCATCTTTATAAGCACTGACTTTACACACAGTGCCCTGTATAACATTTGTCCCAGCTATCTGAACAATAGAATCATTGAGTACCAGCCCAGCAGAAGTCTACGTTCCAGTCAGGCCCACCTCCTAGTGGTTCCCCATTTTAAAAGAATGAGACATAATGAGACTTTTTTAGTATACATTGCCAAAATCTGGAACTGCCTCCCTTTTCAAATCAAAAGCACAGAAACTGAATCCGTGTTTCGCAAATGTTTAAAAGCCTACCTACTTAGCTTGTATTATCTTATTTCACTCTCTCCTCTTTTGATCTCCTCATTGGTAGTGCTGGAACACTCATTTTTGAATAGCTGTTCGCACTATATAAATACCTCTCATTCATTCATTAAAGCCATAGGGGATTAGTGACCAGCCAAACTTGATCCCCCACTTTGGAGGCTGGTCATCATACTTATCTTGGTTTGTTGGAATTGTATACGTACAGCTTGTTGAATCTCAGATAATTTCTTCAGGTAGGTATATAGTCAGGGAACAGAGTTTCCTACATTTGGCATGTTTTCTGAAACATACATGGGTTGATGCCTGTCATGCAGTAAATAGGAGATACCTTAATAGCCGAGTGTTATGTGTTATGGTATGCAAATTTCACAAGAGGAAACACATTTTCCCATTCTGGAGAGTAAGAAGTTAACAGACATCGAAGAATCTGTTCTAGTGCTTGATTCACTCATTCTGTCTGACCATCTGTTTGTGGTTGATAAGGGGAAGAGAGATGAGCATCGATATCCAAGGATTTGCATAGGTTTTGCCAAAACCTTGATGGAAATTGAGGGCTCTATCGGAAATAAAGATTGATGGGAGACAATGTAATCGTAAATTGTAGTGGGTGAATAAGACTACAGGTGCTTTGGCGGTAAGGATCCCCTCTTAAAGAATTAAATGTGCCATTGTAGAGAACAGACAAATACTACCCATATAGTAGTATAACTATTGGAATATGGCAAATTGGTTACAAAGTCCATACTGATGGTATGCCAGGGGTATGGAGGCACTGGCAAGGGGTTCAATAAACCCAATGATGGAGTATGAACTGACTTATTCTGGGGGCATATAGGACAGGCTTGTGCTTAAGTGTGCACATCCATGGATATGTTAGGCCACCAAAGCCATCTTTTACAATTAGCTAGAATTATTTGAGTGCCAGAATGTCCAGCAGGTGGTTTATCATAGCACCAATTTAACACCTTATGTCTGAGTTTTTCAGTGGTTACATACAAGTTGTTACGATGGTAGGGGTGTCCATCCTTTACCAGAATGTCATCCTCTGTGATCCATTCATCTTAATTCATCTGCTGCATCCCTTGTTTTATCTTATCCAAAAACTGTTGTTTAGTACAAGTACCTATCACCTGCTCAGAACCTAATAGATTGTGTGGTGAGTTATGTGCTAATTCGGGTGAATCATGACCCCAGTGTGATAATATATCTGCCTTCGTCTGATGTGTTCCAGGGTGGTACGTAAAAACACAATTATTTTCACTGGAAAGCAAGAGCCATCTAACCTGTCTGTGTGTCGAGTGCTTGAGGGATAGAAAAGAATTCACACTTTTATGATCTGTGTAACCTGTAACTGTATGTTCTGTACCCAGTAGATAGTGGCACCACTCCTGAAAACATAATGATCCAGTATCAGGGTATGTTTCATAGATTCCCATGGTGGAATCATTCCTCGATGTCAAAGTAGGAGTCCCAAGGTAATATAAATAAAGCAGAAGTAAAACTCTTCCATGGGCTATAATGGTGATAACCATGCATTTAATAGCCTATCTACCTCCTTTTTCAAAAAAGGACCAAACTTTAGATACAACCAATCAGTAACCAGCATCCTCTTGTGTATTCTGTTGACTTTCGCACCTGAGCCAAGAGAACAGGTGTTAGTGGTAAAGGGTGTCTATTCTAGACCGTTAACTCATTGAGGGCCCTGTAGTCTATGCAAGCACGTAAATCACCACTCTTCTTTGGTAAAAAGTAGAGGGCGGAAGAAACAGGAGAAGTGGCATGACGAATGAAGCCTAAAACTAGCAATTCGTCCAGGTATTGCTTTAGATACTTAGTCTCAGTTTCCGATTGAGCGTAAACGAGACAACATAGTAGGTTGGCCCCTGTAATAAAGTGAATGCGACAGTCAAAGTCCCTGTGAGGGGGTAGCCGAAACTGTGCGCCTCTATTAGATTGAAAGATGGGGTATCTTTTTGTCTATTAGCACAAACTACGTTTATAGGAACCGTTTGTTAAGTAATCAATCCTGATGACAGTATAGATCTAGACTGCCCTTACTACTTCTGGTTCTTGTTTCTTTACTCAAGAGATATTTAAGCAACTGGCCAAACTTAACTCCTAGAAATCGCCAGGGCTTCCTGAATCCAGGAGCATAGGCAACCGTTTTTGTTGTTGTGGGAAAATTATCATGGTGACTGAAATGGTTAGGTGTTGTGGAATTTTACCTATGGTATGATTCTGAGGTCAGCGTTTTAGACCTTCTCAACAAGTTCACCTCAGTACTAGTTGAGCTTGCACGTTTTCCTGATTGCCCTCTGTGATGACTGTTATCTTTTTCTGAGCCTTTTTTGGTTTGGCGATACAGTCGCAGGCAAAGTGTCCTGCTTTACCACAATTTAGGCACAGATATATTTTCTGCATCATTCCTTTTCATTACTAGATGATGACCCCTTCCTCTTCCAATTAGCATGGGTTTTACTGAGTCCCTAACCTTAACATCAGTCTCCTTTCACTCAGATCGAACCAAAAACAGCCTTGGCTCATTTCTAGATCAGTTGCTCTTATGCTCAGCAAGTCGATGATTAAGTGTAACTACTAGATCAATAAATTGCACCCAATCGGTAGGGAGGGTCAACTATGTGAGCCAAAGAATCTTTCAATTCATCTTTCAGCCACTATAAAACAGGGATATGCTTTTTTCTTCGGGCAAATGCGTTTCAGTAAGTAATTTGCGAAAGGTTGTATTATAAGTAAGTCCTTCCCCGTCGTAGGTTTAAAAGCTCATTATCACCTACCTTAATAAATGTATGCTTTGTATATAAGCGTCGCATAGGTTCTTAAAACCTAGCATATTCGTGCAACAGTGGATCGTTATTCTCAATGTGAGGTATTGCCCAATTTGCAGCATTACCATCTAGGTGGGAGATGATAAATGCAATACTGGCTGTATCAGAGAGGAATGGCCCCAGTTTACACAATAATTGCAGTTGACATTGTCTGCAGAATACATTAAAGTTAGTGCTATCTGCAAAAAATCTCTCTAGGGGAGCCAGCGAATTGGGAGTAAATGTATGCACAGTGCCATTAGCACAGGCTGTTCCCTCATTCCATCACAGCTCTGTTGCCCTTGATTCAATTGTAAACGGTGTGGATTGAGTGACAAATTGTTTATCCTTGGAAATGAATCCTGAATCTAACCAGAACGAATGATGTGGGGTATATTACACCAGTTCATCCCTGAGGGTTTGAATTTCTTTGCACAATGCTTGAACCACACTCTACATCGTTCCAAGGGCCCTAGTTAATATTACCAAATTGAGAATTTCCTCACTGGAAATCTCTGGTAATGTCTGAGCTATGTCCTGAGCATTTATCAGATTCCCTGGGTCCATATCGCCTGGGCAAAAAGGATTTAAGTGGCTTGTATTTCTATTGAATAGCTAACTAGGAAAACTTGTCTGCAGAGATGATGAGGGACCTATCTCACTCCCAACACAGTACTCGACCAAAGAATGTATTACGTCAAAACAGACGCTGTCCCAGGAGCTCACTGCTATGCTTGGGAAACCCAACAATCTCCCTTTTTGGGAATGCGCATTCTATGGTGCTAGAATGAACAACTAGGAAGAAGTAACATAAATCTCATTAGTCATTGTGCCAATCAACATAATCAATTTTTTGTAAACACTCCAAGTAATGAAACACACTTACAAAATAATGAAAACAGTAAACACGTATTATGATCCCTTGTGGTAAGGTAGACACACCACTCGTATATTGAGTCCTTAGACGTGGTTCTAAGTCTCCTCATTGAGCATATTACGCCATATGATTCACAAGAGTTTTGCTTTGTCTTTCAGCTTCACCGCTTTATCCTCTTTTTTTTTTGTTCATGGGAATGTCTCTTGTGCTCTCAATAGTGTTGTTATTCAGTTCACAAATTAATGAACAAGTTCCGGAGTGTTGCAAGCTTGAAACGAGCAGAGTCATGGAGAAAACAAGAACAGTGCACTAAGGATGGTCTTTTACCCTTTGCTTTTCTTTTCTTTCATTTCAGAGTTCCAAGTGATGACACCTGCAGGACGGATCTGGATGTGCAACCACTATTCCAGGCGACTTCCAGAGCACAAGGGATTGCCCCCGTTCCTCAACGGTAGGTCTTTCTGTGAGATGCCAGGATCGGGGAAATTCTGATTAGCCGCTCGGAGATGTCTGCAAGTGCGCAGATATCGCCGGCCAGGCAGGATGCTAGACGAGGTAAGAGGGAGGGGTTCGGGCTCCAGGGAGATAGTGGAGAGTTTCTTCTTGAAAGGACTTAAGCCAAGCGCCCAACTGGGGTGTAACTGGAATATTTATCATCGGTTTTATTGTACTGGAGGGGCACGTAGTTAATTATACTTCAGTGGTTCCATATTCTTGAAGGGCATGTGTTTACTATGACTCACGGTTTCCAGAAAATACTTGTTTGCAGGCACATGGATAATTCCTAACATTTGTAATAAGTTATTGCACGTGAAACCATTATAAGCAACTGCCACGGGAAATTCTAAACATGCACCTGACACAAATAATAATTTACTAAGGAAACAAGCCTTAAATAAACACAAGGATAATTACAAACACATGGAACAGACATGGGGCTTGGTACAATCATGAAGATAGTCACAAACGTGGAGCCTTACAATCATGAGGAAAATATTGAAATGTGGCACATGGCAATGCTAGTTTATGCCTAGCAAAATACAGAACCAACTGAACTCTCTAGACTCTTTGTGTAAAAAGGTTTGTCTAAATGATAGGGGGAACAACATTTAGCCTAAGGTGTGTCAAAGGAGGGTAGGACTACATGGCCTTAGTGCTATTAACTGATGCACATATGGGGCATGCTGGCATGCAAGAGTTAGTAATCATAACAGTTCCTCCCTACAACGGGTGACACACAGGGCGAGGTTTATGGGGGTTTTGTGAAGGAAAGAGTCATACAAACCGAGGGGCATGGACGTTCCCAGCAGAATACCATGATCGATCATCTGGGCAGTAATCCTTCCAATCTATTAAGTAGAATAAATAGCCATTTACTCTCTTTGAGTCAAGGATTTTCTGTACTGCAAATTCTAGATGACCATCAATTTTTAGAGGAGGTGGTGGTGGTAATGGTTGGGGTTGGGCATGACAAGGTCAGAGCTGAGAGACATGGAACACTGGGTGAAAGGGCATGTCCTCTGGTAGTTGTAGTCTGTAAGAGACTAGGTTCATTATTTGCTTAATAGTATAAGGCCCTCAATATCGTGAATGTAATTTACACGGTTCCTGTGTTTGTTATTATTCAAATACAAATAAACATGGAGTTCGAACAGCATCGTCCTCCCATGTCCTTCCTTTGGCCGCTTCTGAACATAACCCATCTAATTTACTGACATCTTTCATTCCTCCAAATGAATAAAAAGACTTCTTCTATCATGTAAACCTGGATCACCATTTGACCCTTACCCCTGTATAATAAAAGAAATAACAGAGGTTATCAACCCTGTTTATGCAGAGGTGTTTAATACCTCCATCCAAACTGGCTTAGTTCCTTTTTTATAGAAAAAAGTTAGTGTCATCCCACTACTAAAGAAACCTTCAGCACATAGTAATATTGTATCTAATGTTAGACCTCTATCTCTTTCCTGAGCAGCCACCAAAATGCTAGAATCTATAGTAAATAAACAACTCTCAGAGTTTTTAGAATCTTATCACCTCATGCACCCGTCTCAGTCAGGTTTTCGATCTCGACACATCACCAAAACTGCGCTGCAGGAAGTCACTGAGTCACTACAAAAATGTCCCTAGACTGCTGACACAATGCAGACTTATTCTGTCCGAACTCTATGCAGCGTTCAACACTGGCCCCCATTACATCCTTTTACAACGCCTGTCTGATGTAGGGTCAGGGGTGCAGCACTTCTTTGTCTGAACTAGACTATCTTTGCGCAAGAGCAAGCAATTTGGACGAAACCTCACCTCTCCAAGCCAAACCTCTAAAATGTAGGATACACCAAGGCTCTGCTAATATTTCTACACTGTTTATAATGTGCATGTCTTCTTTAGCCACCCTGGTTGAGACATTCGACATTATGATAGTTTCATATGCCAACAATACCCAGCTGGTATTTTGCTACCTGGC
Source organism: Triturus cristatus (assembly GCF_964204655.1). Taxonomy (NCBI): domain Eukaryota; kingdom Metazoa; phylum Chordata; class Amphibia; order Caudata; family Salamandridae; genus Triturus; species Triturus cristatus. The sequence goes on from NC_140592.1 coordinate 681,053,492, forward strand.
AAATTAAGAATCCCGCAAAGTTCCCTTCTCAACTTGCATGGGAGCAATCTTAGGGTGGCTCAAAGAAAGCAAAACAGAAATCATACTCTTAGGGTCTAACCGTAATGCAGGTTGTGATAGTGCCTGGCCCAAGGATGGAACTCCCCCCAATCCTGGCAGCTATAAACCTGGGGGTCATCTGCAATATTGTCCTATCTTTTAAGACCCAGATCCACTCAGTTGCTAGAAACTGTATGTGAATCCTAAGGCTCTCAGGAAATTCCTCCCCCTTCTTCCATGGGAGGCCCGCAAAACTGTAGTTTAAGCTATGATCTTCTCTCGGCTGAGCTACGTGAATGTCTTGTACCGTGCTTTAACTGCATATTTAGGCATGCAACTGCAAGTGGTCCAAAATGTGGCAGCACGCTTCCTCTTTATTTTGCAAAAAGTTACCCACACTTCACCATACCTTACCCACCTGCACTGGGTCCCTGTCAATAAAAGGATCATCTTTAAAGCACCAACTTTAGCACAGAGGGCGCTAAATAACATCGGTCCCAGCTATCTGGACAAAGGAATCACTTAGTACCAGCTCAGCAGAAATCTATGTTCCAGTCAGGCCCACCTCATACAGGCTCCTCCTTTTAAAAGGAGAGGTAGTGGGACCACTCTTTTGTATGCATTGCAAAAATTTGGAACCTCCTGCCCTATCAACTCAGAAACACAGAAACTGAATCCATCTTCCGCAAATGTTTAAAAACATACCTGTTTAGCTTATAATATCTTATTTCACTCTATCCTCTTATTATCTTGTCTTTGGTAGCGCTGGGACACTCAGTTTTTGAATAGCTGTTCACGCTATACAAATACCTCTCATTCATTCTTTCAAGCCGTAGATGATTACTTGCCAGCTATACTTGATCACGCACTTGGTAAGCTGGTTGTGGTGTGCAATATTTGTTTGCATGTCTCATCATACTTCTCTTGGTTTGTTGGAATTGTATTTATACAGCTTGTTGAATCTAAGATAATTGCTTCAGGAAGGTCTGTAGTGAGGGAACTGAGATTCCTTCATCTGGCATTTTTTTCTGTTTATATATGTGGGTTGATGCCTGTCATGCAGTAAAAAGGAGATACCTAAGTAGCGTAGTGTTCTGTGTTATTTTATGCAACGAGAAGTCAAACATTTTCTCATTCTGAAGGGTGACAAGTTAATTGACATCAAAGGATCTGTTCTAGTGCTTGATTTACTCGTTCTGCCTGACCATCTGTTTGTGGGTGGTAAGTGGACAAGAGACGAGCATCGATATCTAAGGATTTGCACAGGTTTTGCCAAAACCTTGATAGAAATTGAGGGCTCTATCGGAAATAAAGATTGATGGGAGACCATGTAATCGTAAATTGTACTGGGTGAATAAGACTACAGGTACTTAGGCGGTAAGGATCCCCTCTTAAAGAATTAAATGTGCTATTGTAGAGAACAGACGCACTTCTACCCATATAGTAGTATAACCATTGGAATTTGGCAAATTGGGTCCATACTGATGGTATGCCAGGGGTATGGAGGCAATGGCAAGGGGTGCAATAAACCCAATGATGGAGTATGGACCGACTTATTCTGGGGGCATATGGGACAGGCTTGTACTTAAGTGTGCACATCCGTAGATAGGTTAGGTCACCAAAGCCATCTTTTACAGTTAGCAAGAGCTTTTTGAATGCCAGAATGTCCAGCAAGTGGTTTATCATGGCACCAATTTAACACCTTATGTCTGAGTTGTCAGTGATTACATACAAGTTGTTATCATGGTAGGGGTGTCCATCCTTTACCAGAATATCATCCTCGGTGATCCATTCATCTATGTTCATCTGCTACATCTCTTGTTTTATATTATCCAAAAACTGTTGTTTAGAACAAGTACCTATCACCTGCTCAGAACCTAATAGATTGTGTGGTGGGTTATGTGCTAATTTGGGTTAATCACGACCCCAGTGTGATAATATATCTGCCTTGGTCTGATGTGTACTAGGGTGGTACGTACGAACAAAATTATATTCACTAAAAAACAAGAGCCATCTAACCTGTCTGTATGTCAAGTGCTTGAAGGATAGAAAAGAATTCACATTGTTATGATCTGTGTAACCTGTAACTGTATGTTCTGCACCCAGTAGATAGTGGCGCCACTCCTGAAAACATAATGATCCAGTATCGGGGTATCTTTAATAGATTCACATGGTGGAATCATTCCTCATTGTCAAAGAGGGAGTCCCAGGGTAATATAAATAAAGCAGTAGTAAAACTCTTCCATGGGCTATAATGGTGATAACCATGCATTTAATAGCCTATCTACCTCCTTTTTTTTTTTTAAAAAAAAGACTAAACTGTAGGTACAACCAATCAGTAACCAGCAACCTCTTGTGTATTCTGTTGACTTTCGCACCTGATCCAAGAGAAAAGGTATGAGTGGTAAAGGGTGTCTGTTCAAGACCATTAACTTATTGAGGGCCCTGTAGTCTATGCATGAACGTAAATCACCATTCTTCTTAGGGACAAAGAAGAGGGCAGAAGAAACAGGAGAAGTGGCATGACGAATGAAGCCTAAAACTAGCAATTCGTCCAGATATTGCTTTAGATACTTAGTTTCAGTTTCCGATTGAGCGTAAAGGAGACTACATGATAGGTTGGCCCCTGTAATAAAATGAATGCGACAGTCAAAGTCCCTATGAGGGGGTAGCTGAATGGCTTTCTTTTCATCAAATACATCCTGAAACTCCAAGTATTCCTTTGGAAGGATGTTTTGAAAGTTCTGATGTCACTGCTTCACAAGTTTGGGGTAGAATCAGGTCTTGTGCTGTGGTATAGCAACTGTAACGGCAGTATGGTGACCCTAAATTCACCCAGCGTGAAGACCAATCAATAAGGGGATTATAGAGTTGTAGCTAGGATATCCCTATGATAGCACCAAAAGTGTGCGCCTCTATTAGATTGATAGATGGGGTGTCTTGTTGTCTATTAGCACGAACTAAGTTTATGGGGACCGTTTGTTAAGTAATCAATCCTGATGACAATTCAAATCTATCAACTGCCCTTACTACTTCTGGTTCTTGTTTCTTTACTCAAGGGATATTTAAGGAAGTGGCCAAACTTAAATCCTAGTAATCACCGGGGCCTCCCGAATCCAGGAGCATAGGCAACTGTTTTTGTTGTTGTGGGGAATTTATCATGGTGACTGAAATGGTTAGGTGTTGTGGAATTTTACCTATGGTATGATTCTGAGGTCAACGTATTAGACATTCTCAACGAGTTCACCTCAGTACTAGTTGAGCTTGCACCTTTTTCTGATTGCCCTCTGCTATGACTTTTAGCTTTTTCTGAGCCTTTTTTGGTTTGGCAATACAATTGAAGGCAAAGTGTCCTGCTTTACCACAATTTAGGCACAGATATATTTTCTGCATCCTTCCTTTTCATTTCTAGATAAGGACCCCTTGTTCTTCCAATTAGCATGGGTTCTCTGAGTCCCTAACCTTAACATCAGTCTACTTTCACTCAGATCGAACCAAAAACAGCCTTGGCTCATTTCTAGATCAGTTGCTCTTATGCTCAGCAAGTCGATGATCAAGTCTAACTACTAGATCAATAAATTGCACCCAATCGGTAGGGAGGGTCTACTATGTGAGCTAAAGAATCTTTCAATTCATCTTTCAGCCCCTATAAAACAGGGATATGCTTTTTTCTTCGGGCAATTGCGTTTCAGTAAGTAATTTGCGAAAGGTTGTATTATAAGTAAGTCCTTCCTGTTGTAGGTTTAAAAGCTCATTATCACCTACCTTAATAAAGGTATGCTTTGTAAATAAGCGTCGCATAGGTTCTTAACACCTAGCATATTCGTGCAACAGTGGATCGTTATCCTCAATGAGAGGTAATGCCCAATTTGCAGCACTACCGTCTTGGTGGGAGATGATAAATGCAATGCTGGCTATATCAGAGGGGAATGGCCCCAGTTTACACAATAATTGCAGTTGATATTGTCTGCAGAATGCATTGGAGTTAGTGCTATCTGCAAAAATGCGCTCTAGGGGAGCCAGCAAAGTGGGAGTAAATGTATGCACAGTGCCATTAGCACAGGCTGTTCCCTCATTCCATGACAGCTCTGTTGACCTTGATTCAATTGGAAACGGCGTGGATTGAGTGACAAATTGTTTATCCTTGGAAATGAATCCTGAATAAAACCAGAACGAATGATGTGGGGGATATTGCACCAGTTCATCCCTGAGGGTTTGAATGTCTTGGCGCAAGGCTTGAACCACACTCTACATCGTTCCAAGGGCCCTAGTTAATATTACCATATTGGGAATTTCCTCACTGGAAATCTTGGGTAATGTCTCAGCTAGGTCCTCAGCATTTATCAGATTCCCTGGGTCCATATCGCCAGGGCAAATAGGATTTAAGTGGCTTGGATTTCTGTTGGACACCTGACTTGGAAAACTTGTCTGCAGAGACGATGCTGGACCCATCTGAAACCCAACACAGCACTCAACCAAAGAATGTATTATGTCAAAACAGACGCTGTCCCAAGAGTGAACGGGGTCTGGATGAAACAACAAAAGAAGCAATGACTGGACCTCTGGATGTTTGTCTGACTGACTGCTATGCACGGGACACCCAACAATCTCCCTCTTTGGGAAAGCGCATTCTATGGTGCTAGACTGAACAACTAGGAAGAAGTAACATGAATCTCATTAGTCATTGTGCCAATCAACATAATCAATTTATTGTAAACACTCCAAATAATGAAACACACTTACAAAATAATGAAAACAGTAAACACGAATTATGATCTCTTGTGGTAAGGAGACACACCACTCTTATATTGAGTTCTTAGTCGTGGTTCTAAGTCTCCTCATTGAGCATATTACGCCATATGCTTCACAAGAATTTTGCTTTGTCTTTCAGCTTCACTGCTTTATCCTCTGTTTTTTTTGTTCATGGCAATGTCTCTTGTGCTTTCAAAAGTGTCGTTATTCAGTTCAGGAATTAATGCACAAGTTCCGGTGTGTTGCAAGCTTGAAATGAACAGAGTCACGGAGAAAACAACAACAGTGCACTAAAGATGGTCTTTTTCCCTTTGCTTTTCTTTTCTTTCATTCCAGAGTTCCAAGTGATGACACCTGCAAGACGGATCTGGATGTGCAACCACTATTCCAGACGACTTCCAGAGCACCAGGGATTGCCCCCGTTCCTCAACGGTAGGTCTTTCTGTGAGATGCCAGGATCGGAGAAATTCTGATTAGCCTCTCGGAGATGTCTGCAAGTGCGCAGATATCGCCGGCCAGGCAGGATGCTAGACGAGGTAAGAGGGAGGGGTTCAGGCTCCAGGGAGATAGTGGAGAGTTTCTTCTTGAAAGGAATAAACCCAAGCGCCCAACGGGGGTTTAACTGGAATATTTATCAACAGTTCTATTGTACTGGAGGGGCACGTAGTTAATTATACTTCAGTGGTTCCATATTTTAGAAGGGCATGTGTTTACTATGACTCAAGGTTTCCAGAAAATACTTGTTTGCAGGCACATGGATAATTCCTAACATCTGTAATAAGTGCTTGCACGTGAAACCATTATAAGCAACTGTCACAGGAAATTCTAAACGTACACCTGACACAAATAATAATTTACTAAGGAAACAAGCCTTAAATAAACACAAGGATAATTACAAGCATATGGAGCAGACATGGGGCTTGGTACAAACATGATGATAGTCACAAACGTGGAGCATTACAATTCTGAGGAAAATATTGAAATCTGACACATGGCAATGCTAGTTTATGCCTAGCAAAATACAGAACCAACTGAACTCTTTAGACTCTTCGTGTAAAAAGGTTTGTCTAAAAGATAGGGGGAACAACATTTAGCCTAAGCTGTGTCAAAGGAGGGTAGGACTACATGGCCTTAGTGCTATTAACTGATGCACATATGGGGCATGCTGGCATGCAAGAGTTATTAATCATAACAGTTCCTCCCCACAATGGGTGACGCACAGGGCGAGGTTTATGGGGGTTTTGTGAATGAGTCATACCAACCGAGGGGCATGGACGTTCCCAGCAGGATCCCATGATCGATCATCTGGGCAGTAACCCTTCCAATCTATTAAGTAGAATAAATAGCCATTTACTCTCTTTGAGTCAAGGAGTTTCTGTACTGCGAATTCTAGATGACCATCAATTTTTAGAGGAGGTGGTGGTGGTAGTGGTTGGGTTTGGGCATGACAAGGTCAGAGCAGAGAGACATGGAACACTGGGTTAAAGGGCATGTCCTCTGGTATTTGTAGTCTGTAAGAGACTAGGTTAATTAGTGGCTTAATAGTATAAGGCCCTCAATATCGTGAATGTAAGTTACGTGGTTCGTTAGTTTGTAATTATTCAAATACAAAATAAATGGAGTTCGTACAGCATCGTCCTCCCATGTCCTTCCTTTGGCCCCTTTGTAGGAGAGTAGGGTCTGCTATCCTATGGTCTCCCCAAATTTTTGCTTTTGCTTCACTGGTTTTATGACTTAGTGTGGCTGTGGGCCTGCTAATCAGACCCACAGCCCTGCTGTTCTCTCCCTAAATTAATGCCAATGCACACTAGGTGCATTACCAATTGGAACTGGTTCACCTTATAGACCCTGTAACAGTGTACCCCAGGTACCCAGGGCATAGGTGTATCCAAGGCCTACCAGGGGCTGCAGCATGTATTATGCCACCCCTGGCCTGGCCTCACTATTTGACACAACTGGCTGATCACTCAGCTGGGGTAAGTTGGTGTAATCACCTCTTACTTAGATATAGTATATCTATATCTAACATATATGGACACATGGTAACCTATCAGTCACTCCTATGGCAGGCCTTAACAATCCTGGAGGCAGAGTGCTTGGTTTCATGTGAGATGGTGCTCTGTCATGAGCTGAGCCTGTCTGCAGCTTTCGGAACAACGTCCTTTAGCTGTTTCCATGATATTGCCATACCATATACTCTTAAGTGCATTATGGACCTCGCGGTCAAATGCTAACTCTGGTTAGGCTTTATCAAAACATGTCGAGTAAGGTGTCATACGATTTGGAATACTACCCCCTCGCCAATTCTGGCGACGGGGGTAGCATTCCACCCTTCTAGAGGGACATGACATGTACCTAACCTGAAACCCGGGTAAAGTTAGGCAGAGCCTCAGCATCACCACCCCAGACAGGATTTTGTGTAGTGGGTTAGGGAGGGCTGAATAGATTGAGACTTGCCTGGGGCACACAAGGTGTCCCCGTGCATATGCCAGTTCAAACTGGAGCTGGGGCTCTCCAGCCCCGGCCCTGGCACGAAACTGAACAAAGGAGAGGGGGTGTAGCCACCCCCCTTCCTGGTCCCACCCAGAGGAGGGACCTAGCAGGTAATCCAGCCCCTAGATTTGGAATAAGAGTAGGAGCTGTGTCCCAGGACTTTAGATCATCCTGAAACTCGACTTGAAGAAGAAGAATCACTGGACTTCGACATTCTGCTGCACAGAAGACTGAAGAGAATCTCCCTTGTGGTCAAGGAGTGACCACCCTGTGAACACAGGCACCATCCAGCAACTCAACGACTGCTTTGCCGCCGCCTCCCGCCGGAGACCGAGCCCAGAGCCCGACAAGACCCAGACTCCCAGACATCTCAGAGCCTGATCCACAGTCCCTGCAAAGAAGAGACCCGTGGAGGCGCCGAAAGACGTGGGACTGGCCATCTTGAAACGTCCACGACAAGCTGACTGCGCAGCACCCGAGGCATCCTCATCGTTGTGCATAGGGCCCTGAGAAGCCCCAACACCGAGCAGTATTTGCACCAAAGACCAGCCCTCCAGCATCCACGAGATCTGCGTGGGGCCCTTTTGCTTTTTGACACTCGACGCGTCATCCCGGTTACTGGCCCGTTGGCTAGTGGCCATCTTGGCGACGAAATCTACGAACAACACTGCTGGTCTGGTTGCTCCAGACTGGTCCTTGCTCCTGTGAAAAGGAGCAGCCCCTCTGACCTTGCTGGTTAGAGCATCAAGCTTCTATCGACTCCAGCGTGGCTTGCATTAGCCAAGGCCTGTTTGCTCCCATCGAGAAGTCGACACCGCCATCAGCTAGAGCCTTCGTGGGACAGCTCGTGAGTGACTCCTGGACATCGTCGACCTCTTCACTTCCACGTGGCTGCAGAGACAAGCTTCACTTTTTCACCTGTTGGCATTCGACATCGCCTGGTTCCTTCCTGGTTCCACGCCGGTCACTGGCTAGTGACTCTGAACAGTGTCCCCTCTGCTTTCAGGTCTTCTACTCTTCAGATCCACCCTTGGATCCACCGGAACTCTTCTCGCCTGGCCGCCTGCAGCATCTTCATCTTCAGGCTCCATAGACCTGCACGACGAAACCCGACGAACTTTGACACCTATGCACCCGCTTCCTGTGGGTGAGGTAACGCTGGCACTCCGGTGCTCCTGTGTAGAGAAACATCTCTAGTGTATAGGTTTCCAGTTGTTAGGTTCTGGTCCATCCGGAAGACTCCCTTTGCTTTAACTTTGTGACTTTTACGCACCCATTGAATCCAATAGGTGCACGTGTGTAACTTTCAACACTGCACACGCATCCTGTGGGCCTCCTGGTCACTAACTACTGTTAGCTCCTCGTATTTCCAGCAATTCCCAAGGCCCTAGGCCTTCTTACTTTTCTATACGTGGTGCTTATACCACTATTTTAGTATATGGTTAGCGGGCCACCCGGGCCCATCCATAATTGTGCAACTTTTGTATATTTAAACATTGCCTTGTTTTAACGAATGTGCTTCTGTGCTCATAAAGAGTATATGGGATACTTTTAGTAAATAAATACATATATATTTTGAATATATATCTGTGTGGTGTCCTTTCATTTGGTATTCAAGGAGGTTACATTTGGTAAAACAGCTGGCTTCACATGCCCTCAAGAGTTTAGCCTGCAGACTGCACTGTCCACGCTACCACTAGGATAGCTGGTCTATCAAGGTTGACTTCAACCACCACCATAAGGGTTGCTTGGCATGGTACAAGGTGATCACTAGAACTAGTGAGCAGCATATACCAGGCCAACTTCTCACATTGGTGGCAGCGGTGGGATTTGAGCTTGCTGTGTTTTACCAACTGTAATCTTTGAAAATATAATTTGAAAGATCATACAGGTACCTTTAGGTACATATAAAACAAGACTAGTATACATAAGTTCTACTTAACTTAGTTGTTGTAGAGCAAAGGGAGTAGCACACCCTGACTACAACTAACTAGAGAAGGTCCAGTAGGAAAACACCAGTGTAGGTAGATTGCAACACACCCACCTCACTAAGAGAATGGCTGGAGCAGCAGGAGCCAATGGGCTTCCATCTGTTGAGAGTGACCCTCAAAGGGCACCATCCAAATATTCTATGTTAAACTTTCAGGAGTTAAGACAACTGTGTAACACCAGAAGTCTTAAGCAGAGTCATAACCCTACTATAGCCCAACTCCTAGAGCTATTAGATTACTCTGATACTCTAAGGGCCCCTGACTCAGTCCCTACAGGGTCTGGAGATGGAGGTCACCCATCTGAAGATGATAATACTGATGCCCCTGTCCCAAGCACTCAAGAAGAAGAAGGGCGGGAAGATGATTCTGATGATGATAGAAATAGTCAGGTGCCAGTCAGGAGACTTAGCCAGGCTAACTTAAGCTTACATGGGACTGGACATGGGATACCTCCCTACAGACCCCCAAGCAGGCTTAACCAGAGACAGAGGCTGAGAAGATCCAGCTCAAGCGGATCTGACCATTCCAATGGCTCTAAGGGCTCCAATGCCTCTAATCAGAGAAGGATGACTTCCTCTCAGAGAAGAGAGCATGAAGCCAAGATGAGAGAGGCTGAACTTAGGATCCAAAGGCAAGAACTAGAGGTTGCCTTGGCTAAGGAGAAACTTGCTAGAGCAAGACAGTCTAAAGAGAGTGGATTAGATTCCACTGGTGGCAGCAATATCCCTAAGGATAAAGACAGGTCCTATGACAATAGAAACCTGAGTAAGATTGTGCCCCCCTACAAAGCTGGGGATGACATCCACAAATGGATGACTGCCCTTAAGAGGGCCTGCAGAGTACAGCAGGTCACCCAGGAGCAGTGGGCAGCAATCTTGTGGCTCTCCTTTGAAGGTAGAGGCAGAGACAAGCTCCTCACAGTTAGTGATGAGGATGCTAATAACTACCTGGTCCTGAAGAGTGCTCTGATTGATGGGTTAGTCTTAACCACTGAACAGTACAGGTTAATGTTCAGAGACACCCAGAAGACACAGACTCAGGACTGGTCTGAATTTGTTGAGTGTGCCACCAAGGCTCTGGAGGGCTGGTTGCTGGGAAGTAAGGTTGCAGACTACACAGGATTGTATAATCTAATTATGAGAGAGCAATTTTTAAATAATTGTCAGAACCAGCCGTTGCATCAACACCTGATTGACTCAGATCCGACCTCTCCCCAAGAATTGGGAAAGAAGGCAGACAAATGGGTTAGAACCAGGGTTAAGCAAAAGAGCCAGAACCAGGGTGGTGACCAAAAGAATGCAGACCAAAAGGGTGGGGAACAGAAACCTAAAGACCAGAAGTCTTCTCCAGGCCCCCAACAGAATAATGAGGGTGGGTCCCAAACTTCTAAGAAGAAGAAGAAAGAAGGTCAGAAAAAGCCATGGTGTAATGTCTGTAAAAACACCTCTCACTGGACCAGTGAGTGTAAGAAAACTGGAGCCCCCATCACTGCAGCCCCTAAGGCACCTGCACCCCCTAGTACAGTTGGCAGTGTTGGTCCTCAGGCTAAGGGAGTAGTGGGGTTATCCTTGGGTACTGAGGGAGATTCTGGCCTAGTCAGAACCCCTACACAGGCTGTTCTGATTTGTGATGTGGACATGGATTTGTCCACTACTGTGGGTCCTAGTAATCTAGGCAAGTACAGACAGACACCTTTAATCAACAATAAAGTGGCTCAAGCATACAGGGACACTTGTGCCAGTTTCACAATGGTGACACCTGGCTTTGTAGACCCTGGTCAGATAGTGCTAGGTGATAATTACCTAGTGACCAACTCCAGCAATGTCTCTACTTCATATAGTGTGGCAATTGTTAATTTCTCCTGGGGAGGGGTAACTGGCCTCAAAAAGGTTGTGGTAAGTGCAGACCTTCCAGTTGAATGTCTGTTGGGCAATGACCTAGAATCCTCACTATGGTCAGAAGTGGAGTACAGGACTCATGCAGAGATGTTAGGGATTTCATCACATGTCCTTGCTGTGACCAGGTCACAGGCCAAAAAGTACCTCACTGAACCTCAGGTCTTGGAGCCTGGAACAATGGACCAAGCACCTACCAAGAAAAAGAACAGAAGGGTAAAGGCTGTGCCTTCCCTCCTGCCTGAAAGTGAAGATCAGTCTTCTCAGGAAAGTGATTTGGAGACCCCTGAAGGAACTGTCCCTGAAGAGCTTGAACCTGACCAGGTTGAGTTTCTGGGGGCAGGGGGACCTTCTAGGGCTGACTTAAGGCAGGCTCAGTTAGACTGTTCTTCCCTTGAACCCCTCAGACAGCAAGCCGCTGCTGAGGCTGCTGGGAATGCTCAAGGTACCCATAAAGTATATTGGGATGATGGGCTCCTTTATTCAGAGGCTAGAGACCCAAAACCCGGTGCAACCAGGAGGTTGGTTATACCTCTACAATTTAGGGGCTTCCTTCTTACCTTGGCCCATGATATTCCTCTAGCAGGACACTTAGGCCAGAACAAGACTTGGGACAGGCTTGTCCCTCACTTTCACTGGCCTCACATGAATGAAGATACCAAGGAGTTTTGTCGCTCCTGTGTAACCTGCCAAGCCAGTGGCAAATCAGGTGGCACAACAAAGGCCCCCCTAATACCACTACCTGTGGTGGGGGTCCCCTTTGAAAGAGTGGGGATTGATATTGTGGGTCCCATAGATCCCCCCACAGCATCTGGGCACAGATTTATACTGGTGGTAGTGGGTCATGCCACCAGGTATCCAGAGGCAATTCCCCTTAGGACCACAACAGCTCCTGTTATGGCCAGGGCCTTACTTGGAGTTTTCTCCAGAGTGGGGTTTCCTAAGGAGGTGGTATCTGACAGAGGTGCCAACTTCATGTCACAATACTTAACAGCTATGTGGAAGGAATGTGGTGTCAACTACAAGTTCACCACTCCTTACCATCCACAATGCAATGGGCTTGTTGAGAGATTCAACAAGACCCTAAAGGGTATGATCAAAGGGTTACCTGAAAAGCAAAGGCGAAGATGGGACATCCTTCTACCCTGCCTTCTGTTTGCTTACCGAGAGGTCCCACAAAAATGAGTTGGCTACAGCCCCTTTGAATTGTTATTTGGGCACCCTGTAAGAGGACCCCTATGTCTGGTGAGGGAAGGATGGGAGTTACCTCTCAAAAAGCCTAAGCAAGACATAGTGGACTATGTACTTGGTCTCCGCTCCCGGATGGCTGAGTATATGGAGAAGGCATCTAAAAACCTGGAGGCAAGCCAAGAATTACAGAAAGCTTGGCATGACCAAAAGGCTGTTTTGACTGAGTACCAGCCAGGACAGAAGGTATGGGTGTTGGAGCCAGTGGCCCCAGCAGCACTCCAAGACAAATGGTCTGGACCCCATACAATTGTTGACAAGAAGGGAGAGGTTACCTACTTGGTAGACCTAGGAACTCCCAGGAGCCCCCACAGGGTGCTCCATGTCAACAGACTCAAGGCATATGTTGACAGGGCAGACATGGGCTTGCACATGGCTACAGATGAGGGGCAGGAGGAAGAGAGTGACCCTCTCCCAGACCTGTTGTCTCAGAACCCTGAAGATGGCTCAGTTGATGGTGTGGCCTTAGGTGGCAGCCTCACTGAACATCAGCAAAATGACTGCAGACAGGTTTTACAGTCATATAGACATATGTTCTCCTTGACACCCAGTCAGACTAACTGGTGTACCCATGTGGTGGACACTGGTGACAGTCTTCCTGTAAAAAGCGAGATTTACAGGCAACCTGACCATGTCATGGACCGTATAAAGACTGAGGTGCAGAAAATGCTGGAGTTAGGTGTCATTGAGCCTTCAGAGAGCCCCTGGGCTAGCCCAGTGGTTCTGGTCCCCAAACCTCACACACAAGATGGAAAGAGAGAAATGAGGTTCTGTGTGGATTACAGAGGACTCAATGCTGTCACCAGGACAGATGCACACCCAATTCCAAGGGCAGATGAGCTCATAGATAGACTGGCTTCTGCCAAGTTTTTGAGCACATTTGATTTGACAGCTGGCTATTGGCAAATCAGGTTAGCTGAGGAGTCTAAGGCCAAAACAGCATTCTCAACCCCAGGAGGTCATTACCAATTTGTGGTGATGCCCTTTGGTCTGAAGAATGCACCTGCCACTTTTCAAAGGTTGGTGAACCAAGTCCTCACTGGGTTGGATGACTTCTGTGCAGCATATCTAGATGATATTGCTGTCTTTAGCTCCACCTGGGAGGATCACCTGATCCACCTGACAAAAGTACTAGAGGCCCTGCAAAAGGCAGGCCTCACTATCAAGGCTACTAAATGCCAGATAGGGCAGAGGAAAGTTGTATACTTGGGCCACCTTGTAGGTGGAGGCCAGGTTCAACCACTGGAGAGTAAGGTCCAGACCATCAGGGACTGGTCCCCTCTAACTACCCAGACTCAGGTCCGAGCTTTCTTAGGCCTGACTGGGTACTACAGGAAGTTTGTTAAGAACTATGGGTCCATAGTGACTCCTCTTAATGATCTGACATCCAAGAAGATGCCCAAAAAGGTTCAGTGGACAGTAAACTTTCAAAAGGCATTTGATGACCTGAAGAAGGCCATGCGCTCTGCACCTATCCTGAAGAGTCCTGACTACTCCAAAGCGTTTATTGTCCAAACAGATGCTTCTGAGTTGGGGGTGGGAGCTGTGCTTTCACAACTTAATGTAGATGGTCAAGACCAGCCCATTGCTTTTATTAGCAGAAGGCTGACCCCTAGAGAGAAACGTTGGTCAGCTATTGAGAGGGAGGCCTTTGCTGTGGTGTGGGCCCTGAAGAAGTTGAGACCATACTTTGGAACTCACTTCAAGATTCAGACCGACCATAAGCCCCTCTTATGGCTAAATCAGATGAAGGGTGAAAACCCCAAACTACTCAGGTGGTCCATTTCCCTACAGGGGATGGACTTTACAGTGGAGCACCGCCCAGGGACTGACCATGGTAATGCAGATGGTCTCTCACGGTACTTCCACTTAGAACATGAAGACACAACTGGTCAAGGTTAGTCTAATATCCCTGCGTTTGGGGTGGGTTGTGTAGGAGAGTAGGGTCTGCTATCCTATGGTCACCCCAAATTTTTGCTTTTGCTTCACTGGTTTTATGACTTAGTGTGGCTGTGGGCCTGCTAATCAGACCCACAGCCCTGCTGTTCTCTCCCTAAATTAATGCCAATGCACACTAGGTGCATTACCAATTGGAACTGGTTCACCTTATAGACCCTGTAACAGTGTACCCCAGGTACCCAGGGCATAGGTGTATCCAAGGCCTACCAGGGGTTGCAGCATGTATTATGCCACCACTGGCCTGGCCTCACTATTTGACACAACTGGCTGATCACTCAGCTGGGGTAAGTTGGTGTAATCACCTCTTACTTAGATATAGTATATCTATATCTAACATATATGGACACATTGTAACCTATCAGTCACTCCTATGGCAGGCCTTAACAATCCTGGAGGCAGAGTGCTTGGTTTCATGTGAGATGGTGCTCTGGCATGAGCTGAGCCTGTCTGCAGCTTTAGGAACAACGTCCTTTACCTGTTTCCATGATATTGCCATACCATATACACTTAAGTGCATTATGGACCTCGCGGTCAAATGCTAACTCTGGTTTGGCTTTATCAAAACATGTCGAGTAAGGTGTCATACAATTTGGAATACTACCCCCTCGCCAATTCTGGCGACGGGGGTAGCATTCCACCCTTCTAGAGGGACACGACATGTACCTAACCTGAAACCCGGGGAAAGTTAGACAGAGACTCAGCATCACAAAATGGATGCTGCCACCACAGACACAAGTCTGCCCTCCTGCTGCTGGGAGTCCTTCCAGCTTGGGAGGTTTGGACAAAGGGTGTCCTGTCAGGGGAGGTGCTTGCACCACCCCAGACAGGATTTTGTGTAGTGGGTTAGGGAGGGCTGAATAGATTGAGACATGCCTGGGGCACACAAGGTGTCCCTGTGCATATGCCAGTTCAAACCGGAGCTGGGGCTCTCCAGCCCCGGCCCTGGCGCGAAACTGAACAAAGGAGAGGGGGTGTAGCCACCCCCCTTCCTGGTCCCACCCAGAGGAGGGACCTAGCAGGTAAATCAGCCCCTAGATTTGGAATAAGAGTAGGAGCTGTGTCCCAGGACTTTAGATCATCCTGAAACTCGACTTGAAGAAGAAGAATCACTGGACTTCGACATTCTGCTGCACAGAAGACTGAAGAGAATCTCCCTTGTGGTCAAGGAGTGACCACCCTGTGAACACAGGCACCATCCAGCAACTCAACTACTGCTTTGCCGCCGCCTCCCGCCGGAGACCGACCCCAGAGCCCGACAAGACCCAGACTCCCAGACATCTCAGAGCCTGATCCACAGTCCCTGCAAAGAAGAGACCCGTGGAGGCACAGAGAGATGTGGGACCGGCCATCTTGAAATGTCCACGACAAGCTGATTGCGCAGCACCCGAGGCATCCTCATCGTTGTGCATAGGGCCCTGAGAAGCCCCAACACCGAGCAGTATTTGCACCAAAGACCAGCCCTCCAGCATCCACAACGCCTGTCTGATCGTGGGGTCAGGGATGCAGCACTTGTTTGTCTGAACTAGACTATCTTAGCGCAAGAGCAAGCAATTTGGACGAAACCTCACCTCTCCAAGCCAAACCTCTAAAATGTAGGATACCCCAAGGCTCTGCTAATAGTTATACGCTGTTTATAATGTACATGTCTCCTTTAGCCACCCTGTGTGAGACATTCAGCATTATGATAGTTTCATATGCCAGCAATACCCAGGTGGTATTTTGCTACCTTGCAAATTAAGAATCCCGCAAAGTTCCCTTCTCAAATTGCATGGGCTCAATCTTAGGTTGGCTCAAAGAAAGCAAAACCGAAATCATACTTTTAGGGCCTAACCCTAATGCAGGTTGTGATAGTGCCTGGCCCAAGGATGGAACTCTCCCATTCCTGGCAGCTATAAACCTGGGGGTCATCTGCAATATTGTCCTATCTTTTAAGACCCAGATCCACTCAGTTGCTAGAAACTGTATGTGGATCCTAAGGCTCTCAGGAAATTCCTCCCCCTTCTTCCATGGGAGGCCCGCAAAACCGTAGTTTAAGCTATGATCTTCTTTCGGCTGGGCTACGTGAATGTCTTGTACCTTGCTTTAACTGCATATTTAGGCCTGCAACTGCCAGTGGTCCAAAATGTGGCAGCACGCTTCCTCTTTATTTTGCAAAAAGGTACCCACACTTCACCATACCTTACCCACCTGCACTGGGTCCCTGTCAATAAAATGTTCATCTTTAAAGCACTAACTTTAGCACAAAAGGCCCTGAATAACATCGGTCCCAGCTATCTGAACAAAAGAATCACTTAGTACCAGCTCAGCAGAAATCTATGTTCCAGTCAGGCCCACCTCATATAGGTTCCTCATTTTAAAAGGAGACGTGGTGGGACCACTCTTTTGTATGCATTGCGAAAATTTGAAACCTCCTGCCCTATCAAATCAGAAGCGCAGAAACTGAGTCCATCTTCCGCAAATGTTTAAAAACATACCCGTTTAGCTTATAATATCTTATTTCACTCTATCCTCTTATTATCTTGTCTTTGGTAGCGCTGGGACACTCAGTTTTTGAGTAGCTGTTCACGCTATACAAATACCTCTCATTCATTCATTCTTTCAAGCCATAGGTGATTACTTGCAGCCATACTTGATCACCCACTTTGTTAGCTGGATGTGGTGTGCGATGTTTGTTTGTGTGTCTCATCATACTTCTCTTGGTTGGTTGAAGTTGTATTTATACAGCTTGTTGAATTTAAGATAATTGCTTCAGGAAGGTCTGTAGTGAGGTACCTGATATTCCTACATCTGGCATTTCTTTCTGTTTATATATGTATGTTGATGCCTGTCATGCACTAAAAAGGAGATACCTAAGTAGCGGAGTGTTCTGTGTTATTTTATGCAAACTCCACGAGAAGTCAAACATTTTCCCATTCTAAAGATTGACAAGTTAATTGACATCAAAGGATCTGACGCCCACCCAGCGACTGCGCAGCGGACGCGTGCAGCGGGAGCGCCGATTGTGCGCCGAAGGTGCGCCAAAGGTAAGCCCGTCTGCGCCCGTCCGCGCCTGGACCGCGCCCAGCGCCAGAACCCCTGGCCCCCTCGTCCGCCAACCCCCCCGCAGGACCTACGATGCCGCCACACTCATCGCACTCAACACCGCCCGAGCCCCCGGGTGCTACCGAGCATCCCCGCGACGCACCCATGGACCCTTCGCCTGCCGATCCTGCAACTTCTCCTGCCTCCGAACCGGCACCGCACCCATCAAGATGGACAACAGCAACCACCTCAAGTGCATCCTGATCAACACCCGCTCCGTCCACAGACACGCCGTGGAACTCTGGAACTTCCTCGACACCACATCTCCAGACGTCGCCTTCCTCACGGAAACCTGGATGAACGCCTCCTCAGCCCCCGACATCGCCATAGCCATCCCGGATGGCTACAAGATCATCAGGAAAGATCGCGTCAACCAGACCGGAGGGGGCATCGCCATCGTTCACAAAAGCACCATTCGCATCTCGACTGACTCCATCGACGCTTTCAACGCCGCCGAATACCTGCACTTCCAGATCCACACCGACCCCAAGACTACCCTCAGAGGCACCCTCATCTACAGACCCCCAGGACCACGCGCACAGTTCTGCGAAGACATCACGGACTTCATCAGCCCCCACGCCCTCCCCTCCGCCGACTACATCCTCCTCGGAGACCTCAACTTTCACCTGGAGAACAACAACGACCGCAACACCACCGCCCTGCTGGACAACCTCGCCAACCTCGGACTCAAGCAACTGGTCAACACCCCCAACCTCTACGCCGGCCACACGCTCGACCCCCTCTTCTCATCCAGCAAGCACGTCACCTTCAGCCACTCCGCCGGACTTCACTGGACTGACCACAGCTGCGTCCACTTCAGCTTCAAAAAGAACACGGTCCACCACCACCCGAAGCAGGTTCCCCACAGAAACTGGAGCAAGATCACCGTCGACCAGCTCGCCACCTCCCTCAGCCAGAACCCACCTGTCAGGACAACGGACCCTAACACAGCAGCCCTCGACCTCACGCAGTGGCTGACCTCCTGTGCCGACGACCTCGCCCCACTGAAGAACCCACTCACCAGGCCCAGAAGCAAGAAGGCCCCCTGGTTCACCGACGAACTCAAGAACTCCAAGAAGGCCTGCCGCACCCTCGAGAAGGCCTGGCTCCTCGACAAGACCGCCGACAATATGACCGCCCTCAAACTCGCCACCCGCAGACATCACCAGCTCATCCGCACCACCAAGAAGAAATCTCTGAAGGAACGACTGGACAAGAAAGCCTTCAACATTGTCAAGGAGTTCTCCAACCCCAGCACTGGCAACAACGACATCACTCCCTCACAGGACCTCTGCGACTCCCTCGCCTCGTGCTTCCACTGCAAGATCGCCAACATCCACAACAGCTTCGGCGTTCCACCCCCGCACCCATCGGTCGAACCTACGAACCCGCCGCCATCCTCCAGACATGGACCGAGTTGACCCCCGAAGACACAACACGCATGATGAACACCATCCACTCCGGATCGCTGACAGACCCGTGCCCCCACCAAGTCTTCAACAAGGCCGCCTCTACCATCGCACCCCACCTCCGAGACATCATCAACACCTCCTTCAACACAGCCACCTTCCCGGAGAGCTGGAAGCACGCCGAGCTCAGCGCACTGCTGAAGAAACCAACAGCGGACCCGACCGACCTCAAGAACTTCCGCCCCATCTCGCTCCTTCCCTTCCCTGCCAAAGTCATCGAGAAGGTCGTCAACAAGCAACTGGCCGCCTTCCTGGAGACGAACGGATCCCTCGACCCATCGCAGTCCGGATTCAGAGCCAACCACAGCACCGAGACTGCCCTCATCGCAGCCACCGACGACATCCGAGCCCTGCTCGACAACGGTGAAACAGCGGCACTCCTCCTCCTAGACCTCTCCGCAGCAATTGACACTGTCTGCTACCGCACCCTAGTCCAACGCCTCAATGACACCGGCATCCAAGGGAAGGCCCTGGAATGGATCATCTCATACCTGTCCGGCAGAACACAGAGAGTACGCCTCCCTCCGTTCCACTCTGAGGCCACCGAAGTCATCTGCGGCGTCCCGCAAGGATCATCGCTCAGCCCCATACTCTTCAACATCTACATGAAACCCCTTGCTGCCATCGCACGCCAACACAACCTCAACATCATCTCCTACGCCGATGACACCCAGCTGATTCTCTCCCTCACCAGAGTACCCGACACCGCCAAAACCAGCCTACACGAAGGGATGAAAGACGTCGCCAAATGGATGGACATCAGCCGCCTGAAATTGAACACGGACAAGACAGAAGTCCTCATCCTGGGACCGTCGCCCTCCGCATGGGACGACTCCTGGTGGCCCCCGGCCCTAGGCACCGCACCCAAGCCAACGGACCACGCACGCAACTTGGGCGTCATCCTGGACTCCTCCCTATCGATGACCAGACAAGTCCTAATAGATTGTGTGGTGGGTTATGTGCTAATTTTGGTTAATCATGGCCCCAGTGTGATTATATATCTGCCTTGGTCTGATGTGTACTAGGACGGTACGTAAGAACAAAATTATTTTCTCTAAAAAAGCAAGAGCCATCTAACCTGTCTGTGTGTCAAGTGCTTGAAGGATAGAAAATAATTCACATTTTTATGATCTGTATAACCTGTAACTCTATATTCTGCATCCAGTAGATAGTGGCACCACTCCCGAAAACATAATGATCCACTATCGAGGTATCTTTCATAGATTCATATGATGGAATCATTCCTCATTGTCAAAGTGGGAGTCCCAAGGTAATATAAATGAAGCAGTAGTAAAACTCTTCCATGGGCTATAATGGTGATAACCATGCATTTAATAGCCTATCTACCTCCTTTTTTTTTTTTAAAAAAAAAAGACCAAACTTTAGGTACAACCAATAAGTAGCCAGCAACCTCTTGTATATTCTGTTGACTTTTGCACCTGATCCAAGAGAAAAAGGTATGAGTGGTAAAGGGTGTCTATTCTAGACCGTTAACTTATTGAGGGCCCTGTAGTCTATGCATGCACGTAAATCACCATTCTTCTTTGGGATAAAGAAGAGGGCGGAAGAAACAGGAGAAGTGGCATGACGAATGAAGCCTAAAACTAGCAATTCGTCCAGGTATTGCTTTAGATACTTAGTGTCAGTTTCCGATTGAGCGTAAATGAGACTACATGATAGGTTGGCCCCTGTAATAAAATGAATGCGACAGTCAAAGTCCCTGTGAGGGGGTAGCTGAATGGCTTTCTTTTCTTCAAATACATCCTAAAAATCCAATTATTCCTTTGGAAGGATGTTTTGAAAGTTTTGGTGCCACTGCTGCACACATTTGGGGTAGAATCAGGTCTTGTGTTGTGGTATAGCAACTGTAACGGCAGTATGGTGACCCTAAATTCACCCAGCATGAAGACTAATCGATAAGCGGATTATAGTGTTGTAGCTAGGATATCCCTATGATAGCACCAAATGTGTGCGCCTCTATTAGATTGAAAGATGGGGTGTCTTTTTGTCTATTAGCACACACTAAGTTCATGGGAAGCGTTTGTTAAGTAATCAATCCTGATGACAATATAGATCTACCAACTTCCCTTACAACTTCTGGTTCTTGTTTCTTTACTCAAGGGATATTTAAGGAACTGGCCAAACGTAAATCCTAGAAATCGCCGGGGCCTCCTGAATCCAGGAGCATAGGCAACTGTTTTTGTTGTTGTGGGGAAATTATCATGGTGACTGAACTGGTTAGGTGTTGTGGAATTTTACCTATGGTATGATTCTGAGGTCAGCGTATTAAACCTTCTCAACGAGTTCACCTCAGTACTAGTTGAGCTTGCACGTTTTTCTGATTGCACTCTGTGATGACTTTTATCTTTTTCTGAGCCTTTTTAGGTCTCGGCTAGTGTGGGCTGCGCAGATGCGCAGTCTCGCTGGCGAGAACTGAGTTTCACGTTGCAGCTTGGTTTGTATTCCATTTTCAGGGAGACTCATTGGCGTGCCTGCTTCCCTCAGCTGGCACTCACGCGGGTCATTACCACAGCAACAACTTGGGGCGGAGGATAATAATTGCAAAGGCGCTGCATTGCCCTGTAGAGAGATGTTGCATCCAGCAAACACATGTAGCGGGCCCTCGTGACGCGTGCGGCCCAGCAAGGCCGAGGGGAGGGGGCGTGCCGAGGGAGGGCTGTCAACACCGCCGCAGCTAAGGCCCGGGCCTTACAGTAGGATTGCTATCTGGCCTGTAATTGCATCGGCTTGCGGGCTCTTGCAGGGCGTGTGCGGGCGCTTGAGATGCGGTGTCTGCAGCCTGCCAGCACGTGCAAGGCATCGATAAGGGCAGTGTAGTGACAGGGGCATGCCAGCCGCTGCCGGGCTGCAGTCATGTTCTATAACTGCGTGAAAGGTCAAACGTGAGTACCGGTACCTGTAAGCCGTTCTGGGATTGGATGGGCTCAGTAAAGTGGAGTTTGGTGTATTTAGATGCGTTCTGCTAATGAGTATAAAAGTACAGAGGGCGAGGCGCAACGGGTCTACAAAAAGTTCACCAAACTTATTTCACCTGTAGCTGTATTGGTAAACGATTGACTTGCGCCTACTTTTGACTTTTAACCAACGTTTAAGGATGAGTGGCGTTGTTTATAAAATGTATATGGTAATCCGTCAACAGATAATATGCAAATTGCATATACTGATATCCCATGTCAGTAAAACTATTTTGGGTCACGAAGATCAGTTAAAAGTTTAGTAAATATGCCATTGTGTTGTTTGCACTGACCGTGTTTGTTTCTTTCTATCAGCTTGATGTATCTGCAGCTTTGCCGTTAACTACTGGATCTGACGTTCACACACATGTAGCATTTTTTGTGGAGGCAGGCACACCTGTTAGCATAGAGGCTTTAGTATTTATTGCGCATGGATGTTATCATGATACAGGGAGTTAATTCAGTCCCTTGTTGATGTGTTCTTTGCATTCTGGGACTTGTAGTTTTCTTATGCAACTACGCGCATATAATTAACCTTGGCTTGGAAGAGTTATTCACGATGGCATGTAGCGCTTGGCAGAAGCTAGCATGGTAGCGCGTGCTGTCTGTCACACTCATTCATCTAGCGGGCGGGAGCTCGTGGCTGTCTATAAGTGGACTGTCAGATGTATATTACCAGAAAGAGTGCCGTTTTGTCATTTGTACAGCTGATAAACACGGTTAACAAGAACGGTGTGACTTCACAGTTGTGTAATGTCACTGGTTGTGAGCAGCAGTCCCTCAGATTCTGTTTGTTTACTCAACCCTTCTGCCAGGCAGTGCTGGATTGTGTACACAAAGCACAAGCACACACTGCGAGCCAGTGTGTCATTAAGTGGCTAACATGGAACACGCTGGATGTGTACTTTAGACAGACTGTCATTCCCAAGCATGGGGGCGAAGAGGGTAGAGAAGGTCTCTTCCAGAACTGTTATGATCATGGTGGCCGCTATTTAATCAAGTGTATAATGTGCTACAAACCACGTTTTAGAACATAAATCTATGCAATAAACTTGTCTGGTATTATATAGAAAAATATGTTTAACTCTTTGCGAAGTTAACGGTGTAACTGTTAAATATGTGGTACTTTCCTAAATTGTTTGCACACCAAACGGAGGAACATAGCACTGCCAGCGTGATACAGCAGCTCACCCTTCTACAACTCGGCGCACTTCCACCACTTGGCGCACCCGCTTCGCGGGTGCCCTTTCGCCTGTGCTGAGGAGGGGAACATACCTGACGTTTGTGAGGAGCACTGAGGCGGTAAGGAGGAAAAGCGGCATCAGGCGTGTGGCTGCAGCGGGGCTGCGAGCGTGCGGGGACTTCAATTCCCAGAAGTCCCTGCTAGACCGACGGAGAGCTTCCGGTCCGCTCTCCCTGCTGGCCCGCCCCCCGCCCTCCTGAGGCTTCATAACAACATCCTACTCCCGCAGCGCGGGACGCAGCCCGGGCGAAGACGGGGCAAAGACAGGGCCGTTTTAGGCCGTTAGAGACTGTTTAAGACCGGACCGGGCCATTCCTCTTGGCTTTTAATTTCTGCGTTACATTAGCTGGCCTTCCTGCACTACTCATATATAATTGTAATATCCCTTCCACACAATGTCCTCGCGCGAAACTAGGAGTAAGGCTACTAAGACCTCCAAAAAGGCTACAGGCACCTTAGATGATTTTATCACCAGGACCAGCCTCTCTATTGATAATGAAATAACTAAACTTCAGCACAAAGTCTCAATAGAACTTGAGTGTGCTAGGAGGCTCTCAACTGAATTTGCACTCAGAAAAAAATCTTCTCTAGGCAGCATTGCAACCTCCAAAACGCCTGAACGCATTACTGGCACAAAACCAATTATAACCTCGGCCGAGGTTTACTCAACAGTAGAAGAAACAACCCCTCCTATTAATCAAGAACCTCCTGGGCCTTCCGTTAGAGCCGAATCTGAAAGCCTATCACCGCTGAATCTTCCAAAGGAGAGTGCTGAGGATATCGCAAATGAGGTGCCCTGTCAGCTACCAGCTGAGACAGAGTCTAATAAAAGCAAGTCACCCGCCAAGGCACCATCAAAGCATAAAAGAAAGCGCAAACACCTAACCGCTTTCGCTAGGAAAAAAGCAAAAGTAGCCCTTAGCCATAATATCACGGGGGGAACACCAAGTATGCCTACTGTAACAACTGATAACATTGTACACGATGTAGCCCCAGCAACCGTAGAAAATACTAATGCTAACATAGATGAACAAATCTCTATCGTCATGTCTGATCACTCAGCCAGTGAGGGGCAAAGAGTCTCGTCTGATATGGCAGAACAAGATGGTGGAAGGGAAGAATTCTTAAAAATAGTGTGGGAGACGCTAAAGAGACTACTTAAACCACTAGAAATCAGGCTAACTGGCATTGAGAACCAGCTACTTGAAGTTGAGAAAAGTGTCATCACTTTGTCAGGTTTAAGCCTTAACTGTACTGAAGTGCCTAGAGCCACCCAGCAAGCTCCAGTCCCCGCCCCGGTCTTAACAATAAACACAAATTCATCGAATGTGCAGCAAAAAAAGGAGGGGATAGTAAGAAATACTAATGTTAAACAACCAATTAGCACTAAAGAAAAACCCAATCCAACTCCCTCAACTTCTACAGCTGTAAATATTACTAGTAAACCTTCACAGAAAAATCAGGTACATAGTAATACTTCTCAATTGCCAATTCTTCCCTCTACCCACTCTTCCAACCAGAGCGTATTAGTCCCAAATAAACCCCGATCCAATCCGCCTGCATATTCTCACATTACTTCTGCAAGCAATCAATCCTTGCCTGATAAATCTTTTATAAATACCACTCATAAGTCAAACCATCAGTCTAGCCACATGTACAGTAATTTTAGAGGAGGGTATATAGATCTGCCACCAGACGCTAGTCCATTTGTAGCTGTCCTCACAGGGGTGCCAGAATTGGATAGCCAATATGAAGAAAACTTCCAATCTTTAAAAAACAAAGTGATT
Source organism: Triturus cristatus (assembly GCF_964204655.1). Lineage (NCBI taxonomy): Eukaryota > Metazoa > Chordata > Amphibia > Caudata > Salamandridae > Triturus > Triturus cristatus. Next base: position 681,078,424 of record NC_140592.1, read on the forward strand.
TTTTGGCTAGACAAATATAAACCCATTCCTAACCAGATGAAAAGTAAGATCCTTATGGTTAGGAGGGTACCATGGGTAGGGCCAACGGCCAAATCAACCACGGGTGACTGTATTGTCATATCCTTTGAAGAACCCCAAAGTGCTGAACTAATATGCAATTGGAAATCGTACGGTGCGAATCCTCCCATTGAAGCTAGACCCCTATCATTCTTTTACCCTTCACCTAGACCCATTCATCATGTCCCCAAGTGGAACCCTGTCAACCATTATTATGGCAGTGCTCCCAATTCGGCTAGACATGGTGATTATAATATGTGGTCTGGCATCCCCGCCTTCAATAGATTCAGTTGCCTTGACGCTGTCGATTGACTTGCCACTATGCCTGACTGTATCTCTAATTTATATGACACCTTCTGTAGCATGGACAAAGGTAATCCCAAACTAAAAAATGTCCTACAATTGCATGATGATGATCAGATCATTAAGGTTAGGATGCATAGGACCATTTCAAATCCCCAGAAAGTGGAATTATCTTATAAAGCCGGAAATGTATGCTATAGTAAAGCTAAGGGTGGTCCGGATGGGGGATCTAATACTGTAGTGAAAGAAAGAGCCAGGGATGCAGAGAAAGACATGCTAAACCCACAGCTAGGCAGTTTATCTAAACAGTGTGTAGTCAATCCCTCCCCTGCCACTCAGAGCCTATCACCTCGCTTACTTATTCTATCGTGGAACATCGCAGGTGTTTGCAAGAACTTAAAAGACCCTGACTGGGCAGACTACATTGACATCTGTGACATTTGTCTGCTACAAGAAACCTGGGCTACAGAAGTTCCACATCGGGTAGGATATAAAACATATGGTATTGAGGCAGTCCAGTCCGACCGAGGAAGACCATCGGGGGGCCTAATAATTTGGCTAAAAATCACCTTGGTCATGCAGGTTGATCTTGTTGATACAGGCTCTCCTGATATCTTGGCCCTAAGGGTTACTCCACCCTGTGGAAACGAATGTTACATCGTTAATGTTTATAACAGACCGATCGGCCACTCCAAGGTTTCACCAACACTTGAAGCCCTGGATCTCCTCTTGAAAAACGTAGTTGGAGACACCCCGGTTATCTTGGGAGGAGACCTAAATTGTAATTACGAACCTGTTCCGGGCATCTCTGATGTGTTCGAAGATGAGGACCAAGCGTATAATATCCCCCAGCTTGATACCACAAAATCTGTTAAATACTCCACATTGGCCAGCCAATTATTAAGACTCACCGCAGATCACGGCCTTAGAGCAGGCAATGGCCGTCTCCCATCGGACTTGCAAAAACAACCAACCTTCTCTAAAGCTAAAAGCAATCTAGATTTTGTACTTGTTTCTCTTAGCATCTGGCATTTTTTGATTGATCTGAAAGTAATAAGTAGGGGGGAAAGCGATCACTATCCTTTGGAACTTTACATCAACATGAATATGGTTAGTGACACCATCACAACATCAACTGAGAATATCCATGTAAGCATGTGTGAGGACGTCCACACAAACAACAACAGACGTGCAGTAAGATGGCCACGTGTTCTGGCGGATGGTAAGGCCTTAGCGTTGGTGTACTCTCTTTTTGAGCAAATGTTTGCACATATAGTTGACCATGCCTTCTTACCTGAACATTTTGATCATTTCGTTGATCTTCACAAAGTCTTCTTTTCAGAACTAAAAACGTATCTATCAAAAATGCCGAGAAAAAGGCAACAAAACATAAGAGTGGCCAATCACGGAAAGTTATGGTATGACCACTCGTGCAGGATTGCTAAAAGAAACTTATTGCTTGCCATTAAAAACAAGGCAAAAGAAGAAGTTAAACTTGCAAGGGTGGAATACAAACGTATACTAAAAACATCCAAAAAACTATGGGAGGAATCAATTTGGGCTGAAATGTTAGCTGCTGCAAAAGTTAATGATAATGTTGGCTTCTGGAGGCTGGTGGCTAATGGGGGGCACGCTGGGAGAGCTGTGAAAGATGTATTCCTGGATGAGATGACCTGGGTAACTCACTTTACAAATCTTTATAAACAATACGATGGCGACAGTAAAGGGAGCTTATGGTGCCCCCCCCTTATTGAATCCCCCATTATTGAACCCCTCAACTTTACACTGGATGAGACAGTAAGGGCGATCAACGAACTTAAAAACACCAAAGCCCCTGGCCCGGATAAAATACCGGGGGATCTTTACAAACACGAAGTTGACGTCTGGGCCCCATATGTGAACCGCCTGTTTAATGCTTTATCATCAAACTGCAACTTTCCTGATAGTTGGCGTGCAGCGGAGGTTGTGTTAATATTTAAAAAGGGGGATAGACTGATACCCTCTAACTACAGACCCATTAGTCTGATGGACACGCTCCAAAAATTATATGCTAAACACTTGCTATTCAGGATTAATGACTGGCTGGAAGATTCGAACATAATTTCCAAATTTCAAGCTGGTTTTAGGAGTAGGACCAGCACTATTGACCAAATTTTTCGATTTTGTTGTTTGATTTGGAAGTATGTGCACATTAAAAAAGGTCACCTGTATGTTGCCTTCGTTGACCTGAGGGCTGCATTCGATCTTGTCCCACGCAGTCTACTTTGGAAAACTTTAAGAGAAATAGGTCTACCGGGATGCCTCCTAGCCCAAATAGTTGAGCTGCATGCTGACAACTTTGCAAACATCAGGTGGGGCCCTAATGGCGAGTTGACACGCAATATTCCTATTGAACGCGGGGTTCGCCAGGGATGTGTCCTGGCCCCTACCTTGTTTTCTCTGTTTATTAATGATGTCCCCGAATATTTGAATGTTTGTGTTAATGATTCGCCGCAGCTCAATGGTGAAAGGGTGCCTGCGTTGCTCTTCGCAGATGACACAATACTTATATCTCAAACAAAAAAGGGCCTCCAGGCACTCCTTAATTCCTTCAGTTGCTATTGCCAGACAAAGGGCTTGGAAATTAATGCTGACAAAACAAAATGCATGTCATTAAATCCCAGTATGCCAGATAGAGGGTTCTTGACCCTGAATAGCCAAAAATTAGGTATTGTGGAAAACTTCTCCTATTTGGGTGTTGTGCTCGATTCCAAACTAAGTTGGAAAGCCCAAATCGAGAAAAGCAAGATAACATATGCCCAAAATGTCAAGCCAATTTTATGTAAAATGAATACTAGCACGAGCAAAAGTGTAACCCCGGTTTTAGAACTTTTTAAATTTAAAATACAATCTGCTGTGCTATATGGAGCAGAGATATGGGGCACATGGGCCAAGAATAGTTTTCAAAATCTGGACAACAAATTCATGCGTGCTTCTGTAAGGGTCCCTAATAGTACACCTCTTTTACCTCTCCAACTTGACCTGAACTTTAGGAGAACAGACCACCTAGCTATCTTAAGACCATTAATATTCTGGGTTAGGCTCTGGTCCACCCCGGAACTGATAGAATATAGAAATGGTCTACATGAATTGATGACTCTTGATTCTTTTAATTCCATCCAATGGCTAGTGCATATTAAAAAATGGTTTACACTCCTGGGCTTATATTCAATGTGGGAGACTCCCGACAAAATGTCCACCTCTTCCAAACTAATAGTTAAGCGAGCTTTTTGGATCCACATGAGCGGAAATTTAGTGGATGGAAGTAGTGTTGGCTCCGCAGTCCAGGTCTTTCTGTCATTTAAGGATGAGTTCCGTTTTGAACCATTCCTGGACGAGATAGAGCCACCCATTGCAAAAACCCTTTACTTAAAGTTCAGATACGGGATACTTATGCTTAATTACAACACCGAAAGATGGGCACAAAAAAGACTGGGAGAATTGAATGTTAAAACGGGGTGTTGCCCTATGTGTTCCAACGTCTGTTCTGAGAATGAGGTTCACATGTTTTTTGTTTGTAGCGCCTACATGAATGCTAGAAAGAAATGGCTAAAACCAATGTGCAACCTCTTGGGAACTAGGTCCTGCGCAATAGCTTTTAGGATCATGAAAAGTAACTCAACCCAGTACATTGTATTTAGCATAAGTAAATTCCTATACTCTGTCTACATAACCCGTAAGAAACAAGGACAGGTACTCTGAGTTGGAAAGGTGTATATGTTTACATAACTCTTACATTTTTAATATTTTTATATATTTTTAAAATTGAAATGAAATGAATTGTAAAAGCTATTCTTTCTCCATGTACCATTTTCTTAAATTGCTGCCATGTTTACAGCTTGATTTTCTATGTATGTATGTGACTTTTATGGCCAAATTGGCCGAAATAAAGTAATAAATAAATAAATAATATGTGGTAATGTATAACTATATAACATCGGGTTGTGTCCTAGTGATGTATCAAGCCACCTTGGAGTTCCGTGATGTCACAAAGGAATTGGCCTGCAATCCCTCGCTTTGTGATGTCTGGTAACTCTTTAATAGGTTGACATTAAACGTGATTCCTAAACCATTTTCTCCCAGAGTCTTATGTTTCTAAAAGTAAAGGCTGTTAAGTGACCTGGTATTCCATTAAAGTTGTGAATGCATATACCTGTTTCGAGTTGTGAGGCCATATACATTACCTATTAGAGCTGTGAGGCCATATGCCTGCTAGAACTGTGAGGCCATATATGCCTGCTAGAGCTGTGAGGCCATATATATTACCTATTAGAGTTGTGAGGCCATATATGCCTGCTAGAGCTGTGAGGCCATATGCCTGCTGGAGCAGTGAGGCCATATATGCCTGCTGGAGCTGTCAGGCCATATATGCCTGCTGGAGCAGTCAGGCCATATATGCCGGCAGGAGCAGTCAGGCCATATGCCTGCTGGAGCAGTGAGGCCATATATGCCTGCTAGAGTAGTGAGGTCATATGCCTGTGTTTCTTCAGGTTAGCCGCTGTCTGATTGCGCTAGGAGCAGCTCAGTCGTGAGCAGAAGCGTTACTTACATTTGAGCGTATAGCCCAGGCATGTTGTCATTGTAAACCGAGAGCAGCCGAGTTGGTTTTAAAAAGGCGGCATTTCTGAGAAGTAGCGGTATGTCTGGGATCCTTATTCCGAGAATCAGATCCGAAGAGACATGCCCGGAGGCGCCCTGCAGACATTGTGCCAGAACAGTGGGTTATATGCAGTATAAGTTTGTCAAAAGAAAACAGGAGCAGCTGGAGTGCCCTAACAAAATGCAAATCTCGGAAGTCTGAGTGTTCACAAAACTTTCCTGGTTCAGAAACACGCGCAAAAGTAACACCTCTGATATAAGTGTGTTCCCAGGGTGGGAGAGGCAGGGAGAGGATTATTTCCCCAGGCAAAACATTTTGACTATTTAGATTTTTTTTCTGTGCTGCTACATACATTTGCTAAACCTAATGCATGAATTGTGCACCATGAACCGATATGCAAGAATATGGTGTTGGTGGAATACAAACGGACCATTGTGGTTCGTCTTAATTTAGTTGTGTACCCTAGGGCATTGTTTGTGGTTCCTTAAATGTGTGGTTCCTTAAACATTCACAAATACCACAATGACGAGGGTTTTTCTGAAACTCGTAGATGTTTCTATCTGCTAGAAAAACTGTGACGTGGGCCTAGATACGTCGTAATCAGCCAACAATTGTGATGGAATCAAAATATCGCCTTTTTAAGTGTACAGTATGAACTTACAGACTTTCTGTCTTCCTCTCAGGCCTCAGATGAATGTTTTTTTTAGCAAGGTAAAGACAAAAGTTAAGGTAGCATGTGAAAACATAGGCTATGTAAATAAATGCAATAGTAATGAAAACAGAACTGTAGGCTGGGTAAACACCATACAAACATTTCAATGTGCACCTGACCCCACTGCACCAAACGCTTACCCCGTCACACCACGACTGAAGTTAGTTTAGTAACTTCATCCAACTTTAAAAGTGATGTGCAAAAATCTAGTTTTACGTGCCCCCCATGTTTTAACTCTGGGCATTTGGAACCCACCCACCAAGCCATTTACATGTGCAATTTATACTTGCAGGTGCCTGTAGCTCGAAATGATTGCAGATTTACTTTTGTAAGTCACAGAAGGTGAATTTTCACTTCTAATGTTATTTACGCATTGTTGGAAAACCACTCCCACACTAGAAGGGGTGGTGGTGGTCTTCCGGACACACTGTGGTAGCTTGGCTCGAGTGGTCAGGTATCAGGCTCCGTGCTAAGCATACAACATACCCAAACAATAACCGTGCGTGCATCCGTTCCAAAAACGACTCTACACCGTAAAAATTATGAAAATAACTTTCTTTATCTGCTTTTTCTCTTAGTTGCTGATTGGGGAAAATAAATAACAATCACCATATACAAACTTTTTAGAAAGTGCAGGACAAATAAATACCGGCTTAATGATTCAATAAATAGGGGTGATCATAAATACTGAAGGCATAAATAAAAGTGCAATACAGACAGGCAATTATATATTCGGAGGCAATAAATACTGTAACCAATAAATATTGTGCATCAATAAATACTGTGGACCAATGAATACAGTGGAACAATAAATAGGTTAAATACAATAAATACAGTGCCCCTAATAAATACTTAAAAGCTGACAGTGACACTCATGGATTCAGATCACTTTTGAATTCCTAAGGGCTGATTTGGCCCAGGCACAGCTTGTGGGGGTGTGGAAGGCTTGGGGGTGTCTACTCCCTGGCTGGGACAAGGCTGAGGCCTAAACTGAGGTAGATAAAGGGGGAAAATACCAGAGACCTGGCTCTCTCTCCACACAACTTCTCTAGATTAGTCCCAGTTCACCCCTGGCACAGTCAGGTTGGTTCCAGCACCTCCCTAGCCCCTTAGAGCAGTCTCTCAGGTCTCCACAGGGCCTTAGGCGCCCTCTACTCCACTTACTGCCCTTTTTCTGATGCTCCGACGCCGCTGGAGTCGGGTCGATGCCGTGAGGCGGTTCCAGCTCGATGTCGGCGGCCTCGGCACAATGTCAGTTCTTTGACGACGCCGGCGGCGGCTCCGGTCTCGACGTCAGCGGCCTCGGTTCGATCTCGGCCTCCGATTCGATGGCGTCGGGCAGTCTTACTCGATGTCGACTTCGGGCGGCTCCGGTCCGATGGCGACCTCGGCTTCGATGACGTCGGCCGGCCTTGCCTCGATGTCGACTTCCGGCGGCTCCGGAGTGCGATCCTCACTCCCGACCTCCGGTGCTCCTCACAGGTTTCCGGCGACTCCGGAGTGCGACCTCCACTCCCGACCTCCGGCACGATTCTCACAGGTTCCGGCGACTCCGGAGTGCGATCCTCACTCCCGACCTCCGTTACCCTTCACCTCGGTCTCCGACGACTCCGGAGGGCGGACTTCACTCCTCCGATGACGCCGCTCACTCGACCTCGGTGACTTCCTCCTCGACCCCTGGTATTCCTCACGACCTCTGACGGCGCCCTCTCTCGACCTCTGGCGGCTCCGGGTACGACGTCTGCTTTTCCAGTCAGCGCCGCTTCTCCACCTCGGGCTCCAGGTCTTAGGCTACTCGACGTCGGACTTCAGGGAAACCAGCTTCCAGGTCAGGATCTTGCTGTTCTCTTGTTTCTAAGGCCTGTTCCTGCTGTCCAGGTCCTCAGGATGGTTTTTCTGACTTCTTCCCACACAGGGCTCTAGGCTGGGCTCCGTCAGTAGGGACTAGTATCAAGGGTGGGTTTATGGACCCCACTCCAGGCACAAGTTTCCACCCCTGCTGCTTCACTCCTTCCTCCTTCAAGTTTGCGCTGCTCACTCTTCACCAGTCAGGTGCCAACTGCCAGCTCCAACTGCCAACTCTCTCTCTTAGCTTCCCAACATTCTAAACCGCCTCCAACTGTCACAGGGTTCTGGAATGTTCTGGAAGGTGCTGGTAGGTTCCAGTGGATGCTGGTGATGTCACAGGTGGCCACCATTTTGTGCTCCAGGCCCTCAGACAGAAGTTTCAGGGGTAGCTAAAATGGCTCCCTGAATCTGTAGCAACACGAAAAAGTCTGGTGGTTCCCAAAAAGGAAAAATTCAAACAGGGTTTGAGGCAAAAGTGGGACAAAATAAATAATGATGAGGAGGGACCACCCAAAGGGCTGACAGGTCTAACACGCGTCCCCCCCAGCTGAAAGTGGGGAGAGCTACCCAACCCCTTGGGAGTTCTCATCACTAAGGCGGAAATACCTTGAGAGACCGTCTGCATTGGCGTGGTCCACTCCAGGCCGATGCTCCACCTGAAAGTCCATTCCCTGTAGGGAAATAGACCACCTCAACAACTTGGGATTCTCCCCCTTCATTTGCATCAGCCAACGAAGGGGTCTGTGGTCGGTCTGAACTAGGAAGTGCGAGCCAAACAGGTATGGCCGCAACTTCTTCAGAGCCCATACCACTGCAAAGGCTTCACGCTCTATTGCACTCCACTTCTGTTCCCTGGGAAGTAGTCTCCGGGATAGGAAGACCACGGGTTGATCCAGACCCTCTTCGTTGAGTTGCGATAACACTGCCCCAATGCTATGTTCTGATGCATCTGTCTGGACAATGAACTCCTTGGAAAAGTCTAGGGCCCTTAAGACCGGGGCCTCGCACATAGCTTTCTTCAATTTCTCAAAGGCTTGCTGGCAAGCCTCCGTCCAGACTACCCGTCGAGGTTGTTTCTTGGACGTGAGCTCCGTGAGGGAGGCTACGATGGTACCGTATCCCTTCACGAAGCGGCGGTAGTATCCCGTGAGGCCCAAAAATGCTCGGACCTCAGTCTGAGTCTTGGGGGGTTCCCAGGCCATGATGGCCTCGATCTTCGCCTGGAGGGGTTGCACCGCTCCCCTACCCACCAAGTGTCCAAGGTACACTACCGACCCCTGCCCGATCTGGCACTTGCTGGCCTTGATCGTCAATCCAGCTTGTCTCAGGGCCTGGAGAACAGCTTGCAGGTGACGCAAGTGATCCTCCCAGCTGTTACTGAAGACGGCTATGTCATCCAGATAAGCAGCAGAGAAACTCTCCATTCCGGTGAGGATCTGGTTTACCAGGCGCTGAAACGTGGCAGGTGCGTTCTTGAGCCCAAAGGGCATCACACAGAACTGGTAGTGGCCATTGGGCGTGGAGAAGGCTGACCTTTCCCTTGCTCCATCAGTCAACGAGATCTGCCAGTACCCTGAAGTAAGGTCAAAGGTACTTAGATATTGGGCAGCTCCCAGCCGGTCAATCAATTCATCCGCCCTAGGGATCGGATGAGCATCAGTTTTGGTCACTGAATTCAGTCCCCGATAGTCCACACAGAACCGCAGTTCTGGTTGGGCACCCGGTGGTGCAGCCTTTGGTACTAACACCACCGGACTGGACCAGGGGCTGCTAGAAGGTTCGATCACTCCTAGCTCCAGCATCTTAGTGACTTCACTATGAATGCTGGCCTTCACCTTGTCTGACATCCGGTAGATCTTGGACTTCACAGGTGGGCTGTCTCCTGTGTCCACGTCATGGACGCACAGGTGAGTCCTACCCGGGACAAGGGAGAACAACGAAGAGTACTGCCCCAGGACCTGGCGACAGTCCTCCTGCTGTTCAGGAGTTAGAGATGGGGAGAGAATCACTCCCTCCACCGACCCATCCTTCTCTTGAGACGCAAACAAATCAGGGAGAGGCTCGCTTTCCACGTCCTCTCCTCCGTCAGTCACCATCATCAAGATGACTTCGGGCCTCTCGTGGTGGGGTTTGAGGCGGTTGGCATGCAGCACCCGCAGGGGCTGACGAGGGGTCTTCAGGTCCACCAAGTAGGTAGCCTTACCCTTCTTCTCCAACACCTCAAAGGGTCCTGACCAGCGATCCTGGAGGGCACTAAGCTCTCCTGGTTCGATCACCCACACCTTCTGGCCAGGCTCCAACTCCACCGGGTGAGCATTGTGGTCATACCACGCCTTCATCACTGCTTGGCTGGCTTCCAAGTTGTCAGAAGCTTGCTTCCACAACTTAGCCATTTGGCTCCGGAAGGCCAGCATGTAGCTCACCACATCCTGGGGAAGCTTTCTGGGAGTTCTTTCCCATCCGTCTCTCACCAGGTTGAGAGGTCCACGTACAGGGTGCCCATACAGAAGCTCGAAGGGGCTGAAGCCCACTCCCTTCTGTGGCACTTCCCTGTAGGAAAAAAGTAAACAGGGTAGGAGGACGTCCCATTTCCTCCGCAGGCTTTCAGGCAGACTTCTGATCATGCCCTTCAAGGTTTTGTTAAACCTCTCCACCAGACCATTTGTCTGGGGGTGGTAAGGAGTGGTGAACCGGTATGTCACTCCACACTCCTTCCACATCGCCCGCATATACGCTGACATGAAGTTGGTCCCCCTGTCGGACACAACTTCCTTGGGAAAACCCACTCGGGTAAAGATTCCCATCAGGGCCCTAGCCACAACAGGTGCTGTTATGGTCCTCAGAGGTATTGCCTCTGGGTACCGTGTGGCATGATCCACCAGAACCAGGATAAACCTGTGACCAGCTGTAGTTGGCGGATCTAATGGACCCACAATGTCGATGCCCACCCTTTCAAAGGGGGTGCTAACGACAGGCAGTGGTTCCAGGGGAGCTTCCAGCTTCACCCCTGTTTTCCCACTGGCTTGGCAAGACACACATGTCCGGCAGTAGGTATCGGACGACACTTTCATCTGAGGCCAATAAAAGTGTGGGACAAGACGGGCGAAGGTCTTGTCTTGCCCCAGGTGTCCTGCCAATGGTATCTCGTGAGCCAACTCCAGTAGGAAGGCTCGATAACGTTGAGGGACTACCAAGGCTCGTGACGATCCGTGTAGGGGTGCCTTGGGTTCACTGTAGAGGAGGCCATCCTCCCAGTAAACACTTGGGAGTTCTCATCACTAAGGCGGAAATACCTTGAGAGACCGTCTGCATTGGCGTGGTCCACTCCAGGCCGATGCTCCACCTGAAAGTCCATTCCCTGTAGGGAAATAGACCACCTCAACAACTTGGGATTCTCCCCCTTCATTTGCATCAGCCAACGAAGGGGTCTGTGGTCGGTCTGAACTAGGAAGTGCGAGCCAAACAGGTATGGCCGCAACTTCTTCAGAGCCCATACCACTGCAAAGGCTTCACGCTCTATTGCACTCCACTTCTGTTCCCTGGGAAGTAGTCTCCGGGATAGGAAGACCACGGGTTGATCCAGACCCTCTTCGTTGAGTTGCGATAACACTGCCCCAATGCTATGTTCTGATGCATCTGTCTGGACAATGAACTCCTTGGAAAAGTCTGGGGCCCTTAAGACCGGGGCCTCGCACATAGCTTTCTTCAATTTCTCAAAGGCTTGCTGGCAAGCCTCCGTCCAGACTACCCGTCGAGGTTGTTTCTTGGACGTGAGCTCCGTGAGGGGGGCTACGATGGTACCGTATCCCTTCACGAAGCGGCGGTAGTATCCCGTGAGGCCCAAAAATGCTCGGACCTCAGTCTGAGTCTTGGGGGGTTCCCAGGCCATGATGGCCTCGATCTTCGCCTGGAGGGGTTGCACCGCTCCCCTACCCACCAAGTGTCCAAGGTACACTACCGACCCCTGCCCGATCTGGCACTTGCTGGCCTTGATCGTCAATCCAGCTTGTCTCAGGGCCTGGAGAACAGCTTGCAGGTGACGCAAGTGATCCTCCCAGCTGTTACTGAAGACGGCTATGTCATCCAGATAAGCAGCAGAGAAACTCTCCATTCCGGTGAGGATCTGGTTTACCAGGCGCTGAAACGTGGCAGGTGCGTTCTTGAGCCCAAAGGGCATCACACAGAACTGGTAGTGGCCATTGGGCGTGGAGAAGGCTGACCTTTCCCTTGCTCCATCAGTCAACGAGATCTGCCAGTACCCTGAAGTAAGGTCAAAGGTACTTAGATATTGGGCAGCTCCCAGCCGGTCAATCAATTCATCCGCCCTAGGGATCGGATGAGCATCAGTTTTGGTCACTGAATTCAGTCCCCGATAGTCCACACAGAACCGCAGTTCTGGTTGGGCACCCGGTGGTGCAGCCTTTGGTACTAACACCACCGGACTGGACCAGGGGCTGCTAGAAGGTTCGATCACTCCTAGCTCCAGCATCTTAGTGACTTCACTATGAATGCTGGCCTTCACCTTGTCTGACATCCGGTAGATCTTGGACTTCACAGGTGGGCTGTCTCCTGTGTCCACGTCATGGACGCACAGGTGAGTCCTACCCGGGACAAGGGAGAACAACGAAGAGTACTGCCCCAGGACCTGGCGACAGTCCTCCTGCTGTTCAGGAGTTAGAGATGGGGAGAGAATCACTCCCTCCACCGACCCATCCTTCTCTTGAGACGCAAACAAATCAGGGAGAGGCTCGCTTTCCACGTCCTCTCCTCCGTCAGTCACCATCATCAAGATGACTTCGGGCCTCTCGTGGTGGGGTTTGAGGCGGTTGGCATGCAGCACCCGCAGGGGCTGACGAGGGGTCTTCAGGTCCACCAAGTAGGTAGCCTTACCCTTCTTCTCCAACACCTCAAAGGGTCCTGACCAGCGATCCTGGAGGGCACTAAGCTCTCCTGGTTCGATCACCCACACCTTCTGGCCAGGCTCCAACTCCACCGGGTGAGCATTGTGGTCATACCACGCCTTCATCACTGCTTGGCTGGCTTCCAAGTTGTCAGAAGCTTGCTTCCACAACTTAGCCATTTGGCTCCGGAAGGCCAGCATGTAGCTCACCACATCCTGGGGAAGCTTTCTGGGAGTTCTTTCCCATCCGTCTCTCACCAGGTTGAGAGGTCCACGTACAGGGTGCCCATACAGAAGCTCGAAGGGGCTGAAGCCCACTCCCTTCTGTGGCACTTCCCTGTAGGAAAAAAGTAAACAGGGTAGGAGGACGTCCCATTTCCTCCGCAGGCTTTCAGGCAGACTTCTGATCATGCCCTTCAAGGTTTTGTTAAACCTCTCCACCAGACCATTTGTCTGGGGGTGGTAAGGAGTGGTGAACCGGTATGTCACTCCACACTCCTTCCACATCGCCCGCATATACGCTGACATGAAGTTGGTCCCCCTGTCGGACACAACTTCCTTGGGAAAACCCACTCGGGTAAAGATTCCCATCAGGGCCCTAGCCACAACAGGTGCTGTTATGGTCCTCAGAGGTATTGCCTCTGGGTACCGTGTGGCATGATCCACCAGAACCAGGATAAACCTGTGACCAGCTGTAGTTGGCGGATCTAATGGACCCACAATGTCGATGCCCACCCTTTCAAAGGGGGTGCTAACGACAGGCAGTGGTTCCAGGGGAGCTTCCAGCTTCACCCCTGTTTTCCCACTGGCTTGGCAAGACACACATGTCCGGCAGTAGGTATCGGACGACACTTTCATCTGAGGCCAATAAAAGTGTGGGACAAGACGGGCGAAGGTCTTGTCTTGCCCCAGGTGTCCTGCCAATGGTATCTCGTGAGCCAACTCCAGAAGGAAGGCTCGATAACGTTGAGGGACTACCAAGGCTCGTGACGATCCGTGTAGGGGTGCCTTGGGTTCACTGTAGAGGAGGCCATCCTCCCAGTAAACACTGTAGTTCCCTTCAACGTTCCCTGCTGCCTGGGCTTCGGCCTGTCGCCTCAGCCCCTCAAGGGTAGGGCACTCCCTCTGGCCCTGGCAGAATTCCTCCCTGGACGGGCCTCCCTCCACGTGCCACTCGGCCGGGATGGGTAGGTCCTCCAGGTTGGTAACGTCCCCCACCGCAGACTCCTGGTCCACCACCTCCGGTGGCCTATCCGTCCTACGGGGTGGGGACGCCGAGGCAGGCTCCTCCTGTCCTCGGTTCTTCCCTTGACTGGCAGCTGGCTGGGCCTTTGTTCCAGGCTCCAGCCGAAATGAACTCCCTCTTCGGGTAGTCGCGGACCTTGTGCTAACACAGGCCCAGTCAGGTGTACCCAGCATCTCGGTGTGAGTCCGGTATTCCACCTCCTTCCAAGCGTTGTGCTCCATGTCATTCCCCAGCAGACAATCGACTGGCACGGCAGGGCTTACGGCAACTCGAAGTGAACCTGCAACCCCCCCCATTCAAAGGGAACCTCGGCCACGGGATAGTGGCCTGTTCTGCCGTCAGCCATCGCGGCTGGGTGGAGTACATCGGGAATTACCTGCTCTGGAGACACCAGTTGGCTACGCACCATAGTCATACTGGCTCCTGTGTCTCTCAGAGCCTCCCCTCTTTGGCTGTTGATGGTGACCCACTGCCCATACTTTGCGGTATTTGCGGGCACCTAGATCTTAGGAACCATCTCCCGTTCTCCCAGGGACACTAAAGTGACACCCGCCCACTCCCTTCCCTTAGTTAAGGGCATCTCCTCCCCGAGCACTACACTAGCTACTCCGGGGGTCTTTCCTCCAGTGGGAGGGGGTGGTCGTTTCAAGCACTTCGGATCTCCTTTATAGTGTCCAACGCCACCGCACTCATAGCAATGGACAACCCTTGGCTGCTGACTCTGGCCAGGATTAGGGTTTCTGGGCGGGTTAGCCTTAGGGGTGAATCCTGTTCCCTTCCCTTGGAAGTTATTTTGGGGGCCTTTGGAGAACTCCTTTTTCTTTTCCCCTCCCTCTTTCTTCTGGGGGGCGCCCTGTCCGGCCTTTTGAGTATCCCCTCCAGTCCCCCTTGTGGACACCCGGGTACTAGCCCAAATGTCCGCCTCCTCAGCAAGCTTCCGGGGATTGGTCAGCTTGCTATCCACCAGGTGTTGCCGCAGTTCAGGGAAACATTTCTCGAGCAGGTGTTCCTTCAGTACCAGGTCAAACAGCCCCTCGTAGTTCCTCACTTCACTGCCCTGAATCCAACCTTCCATTGCCTTCTTCGCATAGTCCAGGAAGTCCACCCAATTCTGCGTGCCCAGTTTGTGACTACCCCTGAACTTCTGTCTGTACTTTTCAGGTGTTAGTCCAAACTTTCTGATGAGCGCCAGTTTCATGGTGGGGTAGTGGGTCTGCTCACCCTCCTCGAGGGCCAATAAAGCATCCCTACCTGCTGGAGGCATGTACTTGTACAATCCCCCTTCCCAGTACTTCTCTGGAACCCCATGGGCCCTCAATGAGACCTCATAGGCCGCTAGCCACTTGGCGATATCGTCGCCCACTCCATAGCTAGCTACTATGTCCTTTGGCAGGTATGGTTTAGGTTCCCTGGTGATCTCTTGGGTTTGGCTGCCACCATTAGGAACAGGTTGTGCCCCGATTCTCAAGATCTGAAGATCTATTTCTTTCAGTCGCAATTCATGGGCCATCCTCTGCTCCTCCTTCTCCTTCTCCAGCCTTGCTAAGTCCCATGTGAGCTGTCTTTTCTCCCTCCGGTCTGTTAACTCCACTTCAGACAAGCCACCGCTAGAGGCACTGCTGCCCTTCCTAGAAATGGTTCCGGGCCCCGCTGACAGGTTCCCCACCTCAGGTTGGTACATCTCAGCCCCCTCGGTGTCAGGCTCTCTATCCCTGTCCTCCTCCTCAGCCTTGCTTTCTCGGCGTGCCTCCCCCCAAGCCCTTAAGCTGGTTTGGAGGGCACCCTTCTTTGCTCCTGGGGGACAGTACACCCCCTCCCGCTGGCAAAACTCCCTGAGTTGGGCCACAGTGTACGTTTCTAGATTTTCTAGTACAAACTCCATCTCGCCCACTCAGGTTAGAGGTTAGGTTTTGTGCAGTAACTATGCAGGGGGGTACCTTTAATAATACCTCCTCCCACCACCAGAGTAAATTTGGAAAAAACAAAAACCCACAATTAGGAAGGCCGCTTTGAGAAAACTCCCGGTGTAGGCCTATGGACTACCCACAGTTATTGCTGAGTATGCGTAGGCACAGCTCTATCCCACCGCTGAACACCAATTTATGTTGGAAAACCACTCCCACACTAGAAGGGGTGGTGGTGGTCTTCCGGACACACTGTGGTAGCTTGGCTCGAGTGGTCAGGTATCAGGCTCCGTGCTAAGCATACAACATACCCAAACAATAACCGTGCGTGCATCCGTTCCAAAAACGACTCTACACCGTAAAAATTATGAAAATAACTTTCTTTATCTGCTTTTTCTCTTAGTTGCTGATTGGAGAAAATAAATAACAATCACCATATACAAACTTTTTAGAAAGTGCAGGACAAATAAATACCGGCTTAATGATTCAATAAATAGGGGTGATCATAAATACTGAAGGCATAAATAAAAGTGCAATACAGACAGGCAATTAAATATTCGGAGGCAATAAATACTGTAACCAATAAATATTGTGCATCAATAAATACTGTGGACCAATGAATACAGTGGAACAATAAATAGGTTAAATACAATAAATACAGTGCCCCTAATAAATACTTAAAAGCTGACAGTGACACTCATGGATTCAGATCACTTTTGAATTCCTAAGGGCTGATTTGGCCCAGGCACAGCTTGTGGGGGTGTGGAAGGCTTGGGGGTGTCTACTCCCTGGCTGGGACAAGGCTGAGGCCTAAACTGAGGTAGATAAAGGGGGAAAATACCAGAGACCTGGCTCTCTCTCCACACAACTTCTCTAGATTAGTCCCAGTTCACCCCTGGCACAGTCAGGTTGGTTCCAGCACCTCCCTAGCCCCTTAGAGCAGTCTCTCAGGTCTCCACAGGGCCTTAGGCGCCCTCTACTCCACTTACTGCCCTTTTTCTGATGCTCCGACGCCGCTGGAGTCGGGTCGATGCCGTGAGGCGGTTCCAGCTCGATGTCGGCGGCCTCGGCACAATGTCAGTTCTTTGACGACGCCGGCGGCGGCTCCGGTCTCGACGTCAGCGGCCTCGGTTCGATCTCGGCCTCCGATTCGATGGCGTCGGGCAGTCTTACTCGATGTCGACTTCGGGCGGCTCCGGTCCGATGGCGACCTCGGCTTCGATGACGTCGGCCGGCCTTGCCTCGATGTCGACTTCCGGCGGCTCCGGAGTGCGATCCTCACTCCCGACCTCCGGTGCTCCTCACAGGTTTCCGGCGACTCCGGAGTGCGACCTCCACTCCCGACCTCCGGCACGATTCTCACAGGTTCCGGCGACTCCGGAGTGCGATCCTCACTCCCGACCTCCGTTACCCTTCACCTCGGTCTCCGACGACTCCGGAGGGCGGACTTCACTCCTCCGATGACGCCGCTCACTCGACCTCGGTGACTTCCTCCTCGACCCCTGGTATTCCTCACGACCTCTGACGGCGCCCTCTCTCGACCTCTGGCGGCTCCGGGTACGACGTCTGCTTTTCCAGTCAGCGCCGCTTCTCCACCTCGGGCTCCAGGTCTTAGGCTACTCGACGTCGGACTTCAGGGAAACCAGCTTCCAGGTCAGGATCTTGCTGTTCTCTTGTTTCTAAGGCCTGTTCCTGCTGTCCAGGTCCTCAGGATGGTTTTTCTGACTTCTTCCCACACAGGGCTCTAGGCTGGGCTCCGTCAGTAGGGACTAGTATCAAGGGTGGGTTTATGGACCCCACTCCAGGCACAAGTTTCCACCCCTGCTGCTTCACTCCTTCCTCCTTCAAGTTTGCGCTGCTCACTCTTCACCAGTCAGGTGCCAACTGCCAGCTCCAACTGCCAACTCTCTCTCTTAGCTTCCCAACATTCTAAACCGCCTCCAACTGTCACAGGGTTCTGGAATGTTCTGGAAGGTGCTGGTAGGTTCCAGTGGATGCTGGTGATGTCACAGGTGGCCACCATTTTGTGCTCCAGGCCCTCAGACAGAAGTTTCAGGGGTAGCTAAAATGGCTCCCTGAATCTGTAGCAACACGAAAAAGTCTGGTGGTTCCCAAAAAGGAAAAATTCAAACAGGGTTTGAGGCAAAAGTGGGACAAAATAAATAATGATGAGGAGGGACCACCCAAAGGGCTGACAGGTCTAACACGCATGCATTAATTTGCTGTAGACTTCCTGGTCTCAGTGGAGCGTCTTTCAAACCCACTCAGGCCAATCCCAGCGCTGCTCTCACATGAGAGCAGAGCAGGGATTGCAGGGAGTCTGTGACGTAGCCCCCGTGTGTGCTGGGACCAGGAAGGACCAGACCTACAGAGACACGGGAGGCAGCTCCAGGTAAGTTGTCCTTTTTAGGTCTCGCGCCTGCATTGCACTGCGCAGCAGTGCTCGCGCAGGCGCGAGGCATTTTGTAGGTGAAAAACGGGGAATCTAAGCTGACCTAGGAATCGCACACGCTCGTGCGTGTGCGTTTCCTTTTCAGCTACCCCATTGGCCTTAGCGTGCGTCTTTTAATGAAAGACTGCGCGCTATTGGCCAAAGAGGGGCGCATTGCTCGGCCCACGGCCTATTGGTGTCTATTACGCGATTGGTGCGCGTAATAGACACCAATAGGCCGTCACGTGGTTTCAATTATCGTGCCCAGACACGGGCGCGATAATTGAAAGCACATGCTTCGCGTGCGTGTGCACGTCTGGTTTACAAACGTGGCCTCAAGGAGAAAGGCTGCGCATTCATGTGTCACACTCGGACAAAGAGGGAAGGGAGATAAAAAGGAGGCCGTCGCCATGAGTGCTTCTTACCTCTCCACTACTGCCCCCCTACCCTGCCCCCGCTCCGGACGACTTCCAGAGCGCCTTAAGGCTTCTTTTCAAAGAGCCCTTGACAAGTCCATTGTGCACCCGTGTCTGCAACGAGCCGAGCGCTCCCAGCAACAGAACACCTGCTCCAGGCTGCAGGGACCGGACCTCAGCCCGCCCACATAGCTCAGGAGGTGGAGCGCCTGCTGCAGATATCTGTGTTTACCATAGAGGCCTGGGGGGCGGGGCAGGGAGGGTATTATGGGCAGCATGCCGGGCAGCATGACTAACAGCCGCCTTTACGATTCCCACCTCGCTTAAACTCTTATTGTTACATTATTTAATAAAAACGCCTGTTATCTAAGCCCTGAGTGTCAATTCAATTTGTGGCGTTCACCAAATATATGAATATTATTTCAAACTATAGGATTTGATTTCAGACAAGGAGCGCAGGCCACTGAAATCTCCTCACTTCCAGGCACCCTTTCCCTCAAACTTTTCTTTCTTACTGAGTGAGTGATACAGCTAAACAAAGAGGCCGCGCACAGAATAAAAGTTGTTTTTATTGTACACGTACCTAAATGTCATAGATCTAATTGTAATATTACAAGTGCTTGCAGTTCTATTGTGTGCATATTTTTATATTTGCACACACGCACACATACAGTCCGTCTAGGAGTCCATAAATTGAGCAATAGTAATATCTATAATTCACAGCACTTAGAAGCAGAAGAGGCACACAAAGCGCTATATAAAACAAATGTAGTTGTTATTGTTATTTTCATTATTAGAATTCATTGCCAGCACCAGAAATATGCAGCTCTGCCCTTTTAGGACACGTTCGTTCAACTAATGACTTTTGTTTGAGTTTACTTTTTATATCAATCACCACAAGATCTCTAGTTCTTGTTTTGTAGAGCTCAAACATGTCATGGCCACTTCAGGGGATTTTGCATTAAAGTTATGTGAATGGATATAGATGCTAATTTAAAGAAAGTCTCATAAGTGAAAACAGAAACTTCTTGAATCAGATCGTTGGTGTGAGGTCAAGTTAGGTCTCCAAATCAGAGCTTTTGGATAGAGGCATAGCAAAGTATATAGGCCCTAAACTAGCTATAGATTGCCCGTTATGCCACAGGCATGTAGTGCAACTTTGTTGTTTTCCTAAAATATGTTTTTTTATGGGACAAGGTTATTAACCTTGTGCCCAAACCCCAACCTGTAGTACCAAACCTAGCAAATGATAGTCCAAAAGGAATCCCGGGTCAAAACCAACAAGTAAACAAATCTCTCTACCTCTCTACCTCTCTCTCTCTCTACCTCTCTCTCTACCTCTACCTCTCTACCTCTACCTCTCTACCTCTCTCTACCTCTCTCTATCTACCTCTCTCTCTACCTCTCTCTCTACCCCTCTCTACCTCCCTCTACCTCTCTCTCTCTACCGCTCTCTACCTCTCTCTCTTTACCTCTCTACCTCTCTCTCTCTCTCTACCTCTCTACCGCTCTCTACCTCTCTCTCTTTACCTCTCTACCTCTCTCTCTACCTCTTTACCTCTATCTCCCCCTCTCTCCATCTCTCTACCTCTACTTCTCTACCCCTCACTCCATCTACCTCTCTCTCTACCTCTCTACACCTCTCTACCTCTACATCTCTCTACCTCTCTCTACCACTTTACCTTTACCTCTCTCTCTCTACCTCTCTCTCTCTACCACCTCTCTATCTGTACCTCTCTACCTCTCTCTACCTTTCTCTATCTACCTCTCTACCTCTCTCTACCTCTCTCCCTCTCCCTCTCTCTCTCTCTATGCCTCTCTCTCTCTCTCCCTCTCTCTACCTCCCCTACCTCTCCACACCTCTCTACCTCTCTACCCCTCTCTACCCCTCTCTACCTCTCTCTACTTCTCTCTCCACCTCTCTCCCTATACCTCTCTACCTCTCTCTCTCTATACCTCTCTCTACCTCTATACCCCTCTCTCTCTAACTCTCTCTCTCTAACTCTCTCTACCTCTCTCTCTACCTCTCTCTCTCTACCTCTCTCTCTCTACCTCTCTACACCTTTCTACCTCTCTACCTCTCTCTACCTACCTCACTACCTCTCTCTACCTCTCTCCCTCTACCTCTCTCTCTGCCTCTCTCTCTCTCTCTCTCTCTCTCTCTCTACCTCTCTACCTCTGTCTCTCTACCTCTCTACCCCTCTCTACCTCCCTCTACCTCTCTCTCTCTACCTCTCTACCTATCTCTACCGCTCTCT
Source organism: Triturus cristatus (assembly GCF_964204655.1). Classification (NCBI taxonomy): domain Eukaryota; kingdom Metazoa; phylum Chordata; class Amphibia; order Caudata; family Salamandridae; genus Triturus; species Triturus cristatus. The sequence goes on from NC_140592.1 coordinate 681,099,138, forward strand.
ACCTCTCTATCTTTACCTCTCTCTCTCTACCTCTCCCTCTCTACCTCTCTCTCTACATCTCTCTCTACTTCTCTCTCTCTCTACCTCTATCTATCTCTACCTCTCTCTACCTCTCTCTCTACCTCTACCTCTACCTCTTTCTCTACCTCTCTACACCTCTCTACCTCTACCTCTCTCTTCCTCAACCTCTCTCTAACTCTTACCTATCGCTCTCTAACTTTCCCCCCTCTCTCTCTCTCTCTCTCTCTCTCTCTCTCTCTCTCTCTCTCTCTCTCTCTCTATCTCTCTCTCTACCTCTCTCTCTCTACCTCTCTCTCTCTCTACCTCTCTCTCTCTACCTCTCTCTCTCTACCTCTCTCTACCCTTCTACCTCTCTCTACCTCTCTCTCTCTCTACCTCTCTCTACCTCTCTACCTCTCTCTCTCTACCTCTCTACCCCTCTCTACCTCTCTCTACCTCTCTACACCTCTCTACCTCTCTACACCTCTCTGCCTCTCTCTCTACCTCTCTCTACCTCTCTCTCTACAGCTCAAACTTTTATAATGCGAGACGTATCAAATGCTTGTCAGTATTTGATTTATTATAAGCCCCTCCCGCGCTCCCTGCCTCACCACCTCTTTTGTGGGAGCCGCCACTCTCTCATACTCTGTCTCTCACTTATTCTCTCTCACTCTCTCTTCCACTCACTCTCTCTCATGCTCTCTTCCACTCACTCTCATTCCCTCTCACTTTCTCACACTCTCTCACTCACTCTTTCTCTCTCTCCCCCTCTCTCCCCCTCACTCTCACACTCTCTCCTCTCACTCTCACACTTGCTCTCTTTCTCTCTTTCCCACTCACTCTCTCCCACTTTCTCACACCCTCTCTCCCACTCACTCACCCTCTCTCATTCACCCACTCTCTCACAATGTCTCTCTCTTTCTCTCTCTCTCTCTCACTTTAACACTCACTCTCACTCTCTCACACTCGCTTGTTGGTTTACTTTGAGGGTGCGATGCACACTGAGTACCTCGGCACATTGGTTGTTATTTACGGAATTTGGTCGTTTGCCATCTTGTACCAGGAGGTAGACCATTCCACCATACAAGCGGGGAAGCAATGACCCCATTGTAGATTGTAGGCCTTCATTTGTAAAACTGACCCATGAATAAATGCAGATGATGCTCTGAGCTGCCCTGCTGAAGGATCTCTGGGGCCTCCTTGCTGCCATGTAGACACCGGCGTGCCCTTGACGTGACAAAAGCAACTGGTTAGGAAACGGTGTTTATGGTTGGCCGAGCAGAAATTAAGCCAAGGCACCACAGAACTATACAAATAATGCTTGGTTTTTATACTGGTCTCCACATACCGTATGCCTCTTTGCACTTAATAAACGTGATTGTTGGCCCAGGTAATAGTACTTGTTTTGTCGACCTCCGAAGGAAGAATCAAAATATTTGCTCTGTTAGGATTCCCATCTGTGATTGTAGCGCTCGGTGGGGACCGGATCAGGTTCTTCCTGATTTGATATGGGTTTCAGTGTACTTAGTATTTTGACATCTCATTGCCAGTATAGAGTATCAGTGGAGGAATGCATAATTGTTAAACCAATTTTTTTTTTTAAAGACAAAAAGCGAGTCGTTTCACTTACAGATCTCAGGTTTTCAATTAAAAGCTACAGTGGCATTGCAGTGTCTGAGGGCCTACGGCCCCACTGACAGGTTGAGAGCTATGGCAATACTCTGGTATTAAAATAATAAGAAAATTCATCACAGTTTGTTTTTCTAAATCAAAAAGCAAGTTCCTTTTGTATTTTATGTCGATTACTTTATTGGCATCTCAAAACATATTACATTATACAGTGCAGTACCAGCAGTAACGAGTAGGCCTGGGACAAAATTCCGGACCGTTCGCGGAAATTGCGATATTTTGGCATTTTTGCGTTCCGCGGAAAGCGCGAAAATGTCAAAATTTCCGCATTCCGCAGCTTAGCGATAATTTGTTTCTTGCTCGCGCTGTAAAAAAATACATTCTCGCGTGCGCGCGATCGCCTTACCTGAATCCCCGCGTTCGCCGACAAGTTTTCCCGACCCGGTTGCGTTCTCCACGAGATGTTGGATGTTGGAAGCCATTTTGCGCTGTCTCGCGACAGTTCGCGGCCGCATTAACGTCATTTGTCGCACGATCACGTCATTTTTCGCGCGATCACGTCTTTCTTCTCGTGATCATGCACCGCGCGAGTATGAGAAGATTGAGATCTCGAACACGTCATTCTACATCGCGACAGGGACAAAGAGAACGCGATCATGTCATTTTCGACATGCCGGCGGAAGTAATGTGAAGCTCGATAACTCTAACATGTAAAATTTTCAATTTGGAGAGGAATATCAGCTCTAGCAGCATGAAACCATCTGCAAATGCTGATTTTGGATGAAAACAACTCCTTACATTGACATTTGGCTGTATTTTTTTGTGCAAGGAGTCCTTTTTTTAAAAGGTGGAGAGAGGGAGGAAGTGACACAGAATCTCCAACTTCCTGTTCCGGTCCAGCAGGCTCCTCCCAGTGCTTTGTCCATCTCCTGCTCATTCTGCCTTTGGATTTGGAGCTGGAAAGATCACTCTTTTTGTCTGCTGCATCATTGCAATTGGATTTGAGGATTTTTGGAATAGGATATTTTACAAGTAAGTGGTTGTTGTGTCTGTTTGATTGTGGGCATTGCAGTTGTTGTAAGTAACTACAATTTATTTTTGATAATTAATTATCATCATTCCTTTTTTTTTTTTTTTAATTATGTGGGTAGTAATAGTAGGCCCGAGCTAGCCATGGGCATGGCCTCATGGGTGTGTGCATGATGAAGCAACTGTTCCTTTTGTTGTTTTTTGAATGTATTTCATTTTCAAGCACATATGGTGGCCATTTTGAAGCCTAGGCCTGCAAGCTTGCCTGGCCTTGTCTGCCAACAGGCCTGCTTTTTCATCCACTAGGATCAGAGCAGGTAGCCACAGCTTTATTGATCAAGTGTTTTCTGTGTGATCTCTTGAATTTAGACATCATTTAGGACATGGATGGCATTGGATTGAGTTGGGGAAGTGTGTTTTTTGGGGGTGGCCTTTGTGATGTTGTTGGGCCTGGCCATGTGGCTGGTGGCCATTTTGAAGCCTAGGCCTGCAAGCTTGCCTGGCCTTGTCTGCCAACAGGCCTGCTTTTTCATCCACTAGGATCAGAGCAGGTAGCCACAGCTTTATTGATCAAGTGTTTTCTGTGTGATCTGTTGAATTTAGACATCATTTAGGGCATGGATGGCATTGGATTGAGTTGGGGAAGTGTGTTTTTTGGGGGTGGCCTTTGTGATGTTGTTGGGCCTGGCCATGTGACTGGTGGCCATTTTGAAGCCTAGGCCTACAAGCTTGCCTGGCCTTGTCTGCCAACAGGCCTGCTTTTTCATCCACTAGGATCAGAGCAGGTAGCCACAGCTTTATTGATCAAGTGTTTTCTGTGTGATCTGTTGAATTTAGACATCATTTAGGGCATGGATGGCATTGGATTGAGTTGGGGAAGTGTGTTTTTTGGGGGTGGCCTTTGTGATGTTGTTGGGCCTGGCCATGTGGCTGGTGGCCATTTTGAAGCCTAGACCTGCAAGCTTGCCTGGCCTTGTCTGCCGACAGGCCTGCTTTTTCATCCACTAGGATCAGAGCAGGTAGCCACAGCTTTATTGATCAAGTGTTTTCTGTGTGATCTGTTGAATTTAGACATCATTTAGGGCATGGATGGCATTGGATTGAGTTGGGGAAGTGTGTTTTTTGGGGATGGCCTTTGTGATGTTGTTGGGCCTGGCCATGTGGCTGGTGGCCATTTGGAAGCCTCGGCCTGCAAGCTTGCCTGGCCTTGTCTGCCAACAGGCCTGCTTTTTCATCCACTAGGATCAGAGCAGGTAGCCACAGCTTTATTAATCAAGTGTTTTCTGTGTGATCTGTTGAATTTAGACATCATTTAGGGCATGGATGGCATTGGATTGAGTTGGGGAAGTGTGTTTTTTGGGGGTGGCCTTTGTGATGTTGTTGGGCCTGGCCATGTGGCTGGTGGCCATTTTGAAGCCTAGGCCTGCAAGCTTGCCTGGCCTTGTCTGCCAACAGGCCTGCTTTTTCATCCACTAGTATCAGAGCAGGTAGCCACAGCTTTATTAATCAAGGGTTTTCTGTGTGATCTGTTGAATTTAGACATCATTTAGGGCATGGATGGCATTGGATTGAGTTGGGGAAGTGTGTTTTTTGGGGGTGGCCTTTGTGATGTTGTTGGGCCTGGCCATGTGGCTGGTGGCCATTTTGAAGCCTAGGCCTGCAAGCTTGCCTGGCCTTGTCTGCCAACAGGCCTGCTTTTTCATCCACTAGGATCAGAGTAGGTAGCCACAGCTTTATTGATCAAGTGTTTTCTATGTGATCTGTTGAATTTAGACATCATTTAGGGCATGGATGGCATTGGATTGAGTTGGGGAAGTGTGTGTTTTGGGGTGGCCTTTCTGATGTTGGTTGTCTTAAAGACATGCTTTTGTTGTATGTGTCTGGTGTGTTGGTGTGCAATGCATGCACCCTGCAGACCTTTTTGGGGCCTGTGAATGTTCGTATTTCCATTTTGTTGCATTAAAAAGGCAGAGCAGTGTGCTTTAGCATGCATCCTTTACCTGGCTTTTATAGGCCTTTTGTGAGCTCCAGGTGTTTCCCAGGCCCCCGGCTTGTTTGTGATTTGTGAGTGTCCATGTGGGTGGTGGCCTTTTTTGGTGTTTGGACTGTGAGTTATTAGTGTCCTGCGTTTGCCATAGGCCTGCATGGTTTTCCTATTGGCTATTTGGCTTACTGCTTCCATCCATCCACCCCCTTTGCCAGCAGCAGCTCCATGGATGCTGAGATGCTCAAATAATTTAATGGTCCACCCCACCTTCATTACATTTTTATTTTGGTGGTTATTATTAGCTTTCCTATCCTTCCTGAGAGTGTAGTGTGTGGCTGTACACAGTAGTATAACATAGCTCTAGTTAAAAAAAAAAGTCATAAATGGCTAGACTATCTTTTGTTTGCACTAGTACAGTACTAAGTAACTGAACCACAACAACAAATGCAACATTTCACTGATGTTCTTCTCCTGTCTTATTTGCTTTTAGGTGCACAAAAGACAGAGTAGGAGGTGTCATCAGCATCACCCGGCTACCCGTTGTACTGCGAGCCACACAGAAGTCCTGCTGCGCATCATGTCCACGTGTGCCCAGAACTTGTTGTGCATCTGCATCCTGCCTGACATCTGAAGAAGATGGCCCCAAAGAAAGGTACCAGGTCCAGTACCAAGAAAGTTTCCGGTGAGAAGAAGGAACAGAAAAAGGAAGTGCCATTAACCACGACTGGTGGTGTGCCGGCCAATGTTTTTTTTGGCACCAAAAAAGTTACGCCTGCAGCAGCGTTGTCCGGGAACCAAGCTGGGAGCAGCACAGCGGTCCAACCACACCAACCTAGGCCCAAGGGCTTTAGTGTCGCAGAGGTAGCCAGTCTACTAACGAGCAGCAATGTTGAAGAAATGTCAATACCGCAAAGTAGTACACAATCAAGTTCAACGCAGGCACCAACTCAGCAGATCAGTGTGCAGCCGCCGCAACAAGAACAGCAGCAGCCGCCGCAACAAGAACAGCAGCAGCCGCCGCAACAAGAACAGCAGCAGCCGCCGCAACAGCCCACCATAGTAGTTGTTGCTCCTGACGTAGGGGCATTTCAGGAAATCGAGCTTCCTGCAGACAAAGTGGAGCAAAGTCAAACCACTGTTTCAGAAGATCTATTGTCTTCCAGACCACCAGCAAGGAAAAGGAGGCTTAGTCCATCATCTTCTTCTTCAAGCCCCGCTTCTGATGATCGTGATGACACTTGGGTCCCACCAGCTCGGTCTGAGAGTGATATACGCCACAAGACAATGCTTCTGAAAGGGAAGGTCCCAGAAAAACTTAGAGTTATGGAGGTAGATGTAGAAGAGGGGGGTGATGATGTTGATGAAGACGAGCCAGTCATCACGCACATTACTCCCGCCCCAAAGGGATTGGAGACCAACATTCTCACCCTATCCAGAAAGGCTGCTACTGAGCGGGATGTAGCACGGATCTCACCAACACAGGTTACACCACCACTACCTCCAGCTGACATATTTTCCAAGGCCCGGCAGGGACCTACATTCAGCTCAACCATCTCAGCAGGTAGTGGTAGTAAAAGTCACAGTGTAGGTGCACAGGGTCACACATTTTCAAACACCCCCTCAAGTTCATCTGGTGTTGAAAGTGGCACATCCAGCAGTGCCAGAAAGTTCTCCTCCCCAGTTTGGGACTTCTTTTCTGTTAGCGCCAAGGAGGAGAACGTTGCTATATGCTCAATTTGTCGGCAAGGTGTTCGGCGTGGTAAGCTTGGTACAAATTATGGTACCGGAGGACAAGCAAGTCATCTCAGAATACACCACACTATCGTGTGGGAGGATCACCTACTTAAGTTAAAAGAAAGTAGAAAAAGTCAACCCATTGAAGTTGGTCAGGATGAATCAGAGAGCGATATTATTGCGGTGGCAGGTGAAGAGGGAGGCATTTCTAGCCCTGTCCCCAGTAGTGCAGTGGTGGTAACGCCCACATCCTCCTCAGTAACATCAGAGTGGCACCGCAGTAAGAGCCATACTCAGAGTCTGTGTGAGACACCAAGGCGACCGGCGAGTACCTCAATGAGACAATCTGTGTCGTTGAGCCGTAGTGGGTTAATGAAAAGAGCACCACTAAGGAAAGTAAGCCAGCCTACCATTGAGAGCATGTTTAGGTTGGAGGGGCAGTTCCAACGCAACCACCCAACGATTGTACAATGCGAAGCTGGCTAAAATGTTAGCGCTGGACCTTCTTCCTTTTTCATTTGTGGAAGGGGTGGGTTTCCTTGAATTTGTGTCTGCCATCTGCCCGAAATGGAAAGTTCCCAGCCGGTCCTATTTCGCAAGAATTGCTGTTCCGGCACTACATCATGATGTGCTGGAATTGGTTGGACAAGCTTTGCAGAAGAGTGCTGTGCACAATATCCACCTGACAACAGACATGTGGAGCAGTTGCCAAGCCACAGATTCTTTGTGCATCACTGCACACTGGATCTCTTTTGTGAGGGTTAAAGATAAACTATCTGCACGAGGTGTTGTTGACACAGCTGCGATTTTTTAAGGTACTCGGAAACATGCAACTATAGCCATGTTCGCCATGGAGAAATCTCATACGGCTGAAAACATTTTACACGAGTTTCGCACCAAGGTTTTGGAATGGCTGCGGCCCAGAGGGCTTCGTATTGGTTTTGTTGCCACAGACAATGGCAGTAATGTACTTAAGGCCATGGAACTTGGTTCCTATTTCAGGGTTCCGTGTTTGGCGCACTGTATAAACATTATAGTTCAAGACTTTCTGAAAAAAGAACCCATAGTCAGCAATTTACTGGCCACCTGCCGAAGAATATGCACTCATTTCAGCCATTCTTTTAAAGCTCGGAAGCAGCTGAGGATCATCCAACGTGAATTTAGGATGCCAGTCAAGGCACTCATCCAGGAGGTGGCAACACGTTGGAACTCAACGTATTACATGCTTGATCGTCTGTACGAACAGCACATGTCAATCCATGAATATGTCTGGAAAAGAAGAGGGGATGCTAGTGCTACTGTTAAAGGCATGATCCTTGACATGGAGCAATGTAGCCTAATTAAATGCCTGACTGAGATGCTTTCTCCTTTTGAGGTCTTCACACGTGAAGTCAGCAAGGAGGACTGTACAATGGGCCAAGCTATCCTATTATTGCAAATGCTAGAGTATGAGCTGAATAATGTGTCTGAATCATACAAAGGTGTAGAGGACAGAAGGCAAGCCCATGACTTGGTGGAGAGCTTATCCCGGCGCTTACCTGAAAATGTAAGGTTACAAAATAAAATTTTGTCACAAGAACATTACATTTGTGCCACAATTCTGGATCCACGTGCAAAATTGGGACTACTGAAGACATTCTTTGCTTTTTCCGACAATGATGTTGCCCGCTACAAAAGTTGTATAGCTGAAGCAGCCAGTAAGTTGGAAAACGAATGGCTGCTAATTAAAAGCCCGCAAGATCAACCCACAACAAGTACTGATACTGAAGCAGGCCATGCAGAATCAAGTGCAACTTCGTCGGCTGAGGGCAGTGCGGTTGGCTCACAATCACAACACTCACCATCACTATCGACTACAGAAACAATAACTGGATCATTAGGCCGAGTACAATCATTATCATTACAGGATTGGTATGTAAAGATGGGCTATTGTAAGCACAGTGCTGATGCACAGAAAAAACAGCACAAAAGCTTACCAGCAGCAACCCTGAACATTGAGCGGATGGTCCAGGCCTATCTGGACGACCCAACAGAGGTGTACGTTGATCAAAACCCATTGCAGTATTGGTATAGGAAAAGGTCTGAATGGCCACAGCTCAGCAGGCTGGCGATAAGCTATCTGGCTTGCCCTGTCGCAAGTGTCTCTTCCGAACGTGTTTTCAGTGCTGCTGGTTCCATTCTAACATTGAGAAGGACCAGTCTATCTCCAAAAAACGTGGAGAGGTTAACAATGATCAAAATGAATCAGCACTTCATACCACCGAATTACACAATACATGAATCAACGGAGGAAGATGAGGACAGCGGCTCAGGTGACGGAAGTATTGTGTCAGATGATTACCTACTACTGGCTGAACCCCCAGAGTTTGAGGACGAGCTATACTTCCCTGACAATTAGGGTCGCACTTACTGTCTTCCTCCCTTTTTTCCCCCTTTGTTTATGTGTCTGTCGTACCGGTTAAAAACTTGTGAATCACAACAAATCCATTACCACCGTCTTCTAATTTAATATACAAGTTTCAGGTGTCTGCTATTTGACAGTACAGTCCTCCGAATCCAGCTCCTCCGCTCCATCATACTGAATCTCCTGCTCAATTCCATTTCCCTCATGAATGATGATTGGATGATGGTAACAACAAATTCAAACTTTCCTCATCCTTCCAAAAGAAGTGGACCATGAATCAGACGACTACTATAGCTATCCTCCTTTCAGAGCCGAGAGAGACTGGCCATTAACTGAAAATAAGATGGAACAGGTAATGATTAATACCATGTATTGGACGCAGAGTCGCAGACTGAATGATTTAGATTTTGTTGTGTTTGTTGTTCCTGAATTTATGTAATTGTGCACTGCCACTAATCAACTTTCTACAGAACACACTAATTTCCCCCTTCTTGCAAATAAGAAATTGGTACTTCTCCTGCAGCTTGGTGACCCATTGCTTTTAATTCAATACAGGAAGGGGACTCACTCAATCTGCACAATGAGTATGATTGACACAACAGCACCGTCCATCATGATGATGGCGAAATAGACGGCCCGTTAACTTAAGATGAGAAGGAACAGGTAATGATTGATGCCATGCATTGGACGCAGAGTCGCAGACTGAATGATTTAGATTTTGTTGTGTTTGTTGTTCCTGAATTTATGTAATTGTGCACTGCCACTAATCAACTTTCTACAGAACACACTAATTTCCCCCTTCTTGCAGATAAGAAATTGGTACTTCTCCTGCAGCTTGGTGACCCATTGCTTTTAATTCAATACAGGAAGGGGACTCACTCAATCTGCGCAATGAGTATGATTGACACAACAGCACCGTCCATCATGATGATGGCGAAATAGACGGCCCGTTAACTTAAGATGAGAAGGAACAGGTAATGATGACAATTAATGGCATGCATTGGACACCTGACTCTAAGCTATTGGTGTTTGTGTTTTCGTTGTTTGTTTGTTGTGCACAAAGTGATATCAAAGTGTACTAGTAATCTATCTTTCTGTACACAATAAAGAATGACTCAAGTCAGTAATATTTATATTTCTACTCTTGTTGTGTCATAAAAATTTTACTTATACTGCAGGCCGATCTTCACAGTCAGTCAGTAAAAGTATCAGAGATGATGATGATTAAGTCAGGACTCAGGAGGACGTTTCATCATGAGTGTCATAAAACGGAAAAGCCAAAAGGTAAACACTTCAACAACAACAACCACAGCAGACCCAAATGTCTGTGTAGAAGTTGAATAGAGTCTAGCGGTGGGATGACTGCAGTGCATTGATTTTACTAACTTAAACTGTAAAATGCTATGTTTGGAATGAATAATGTGCTTTGCGTTTGTCCAACTCTTTGAGAGAAAAAAAAAGAATTTTAAGTGTTAACGTAGGATGTGCTAATGCTAAGCACTGTGGGCCTGCTCTCTCCTGTTACTGTTGAAGGTCAATGCTGGAAACAGACTAGAGTAGAGATGATGCATAGATGCCACCTCGGAAAGTGTTCTTGTTGCACTACACCATCACTTGTGCATTTGTTTTACTTTCTTTCTCAATATCCCCTTTGGTTTTCAATCTACAATTACAGGCCGGGCCTTGCCCGAAACTTTGTAAAACATTACAATGCATATTAATTACCTTACCAATCAATCACCTTTTTTTTTCCAGCCGGGCAGTGGAGAGTGGCAAGGCGACACACCCAAGATTGATGGACGAGAAGAGCAAGAGGAATGCCGAGATGCAAAAATCCAGTCCACATTTTTGACCAGGATAAGACAGTAACAGTATCCACTTTTATCTTCTTTTAAATAATTTGATTAATATCTTGTATACAATCTTTACAGCAGTGTGTTCTTGGAGTTGTTATTATCAATCATCATTAGGTTTGCTCTGTGTTTACGATTCTTCCCTACCAATATTTAAAATTTCTATTTGCTATCTGTTAAAGTATTAAGGCCGGAACAAAAGAACAAGAACTAGAAGTGTATGTAATACGGGTCTCTCATCATCATGCATGCATTGCCTTTTTCTCCCTTAACATATGGATATGGTAGTCTTCAATGATTGTCGTTTGTTTGTCCATGCATACTGTTTTTCTATATCAAACCTTTCCCAAAAACCCCCTTCCCATCCATTCAACACACCCTAACCCTCTTCCCCCGGGCTGTGTGACTTATTGTCGAGGTGTAACTAAATTAAATGTACATCAATACTTAATCACACACTTGCTGGGGCGGATGTGGTGAAAGCAACACTACTTCAATTTCAAGGCAGAGCAATGATCTTCTTCTGCTTGGCCACCCATGAGTAGGATATTTCAGAGGTTATTTTTTTTAACAAAGGAACATATACCTCAGCATGAATTGCCGGCATTGATTGGATTTGTTTCTTGTCATTCCTCATATACAGCACTAACTGTTAGGCTCTAGGCCTAGTCAAGTGACTCGACACAACTATAGTTTGTAACTCTGTCTAGTAGGCTATCCTCCTAACCACCATTCTGTTTTTTTGTCAAATATTTGAGCATATTATTGTTGCTCGGTAAGTTCTGTACTGTACTTCATTCAACTACTCCTAACAGTCTCTCAAAGGCGATTGACTGTCTCCTTTTCTTTTTTTGCAAATGCTGCCGCCCTGCCAGTGTCTACTACTACTACTATGCTGCTACCACCACCACCACCCCAATCATGGCATGTATGAAAAAGGAAACCATCTTCACCATGCAGCCAGTGCTGTGCCACAGTTGGACATAAACATCAAGCACCGGTAAGAGACAAGTTTGGGGGAGGCAGAATTAATAATGGACATGTTGTCAATGATTTCATTTTCACACACCAGTACAAAGAATGCATAGACTAGAGGACAGACTGAAAGTACTAGAAGGACCAGTCAATGAGTGAGGTGTGTCGCATCTATCTGTGTCTTATACAGTCAGCCAATTATTGAAATCAAACACAGGCTATGGGCGGCCATGCACCAGCAAGGAAACAGTGTGATGTATAACAGTTACCAAACCGACAAAAGATTAACAACATTGCATGTAACATAGAAAAATATATTTAATTTACCCTAACAAATAAACTAAACCCACAAAAGCTGACCCACCCCCCTCCCTAACCCCAACCAATGTCCATAGAAGTCCGTAACGCCCAAACAAGTTAAACACCCACCCACCCAAACAAGAATTAAAACAGGGGCAGAACAGGATGACAGGGACTAAGTGGTGGGGCGGGACTCCAGGAGGACACGCATCTGGCGCATCTCGCCCTCTAAACGGGCGATGCGGCGTCTAAGGGTGCAGCAGTTGCAGCCACAGTGGGGGGGGGGGGCACCGGAGATGGAACGGTGGCGGCGGGCAGCCGCCAGACGGTGGCGCCGTACCGCTGGAGGGCGGTGGCTGGGGCCCGGGCCACGGGAGTAGGCTTCAATAATTGCAGCCGCAGTCTCCTCCTCCTCCTCGACTAAGACCACCAGCCGGTATTCTCGCTGGATTGCCTCCAGCTTCCGGCGCCGTGCCTTGGCGGCCAACTCCTTGCGGTTTAGGTTAGCAGTAGCTGTGTATCAAAAAGAAAAAAACAAGACAATTGTAAAATATACTCTTAGAAAAACAGTAAGACAAGTTAATTATTTATACACATAGTGGCATGGTAGAGTAGCACTATAAAGCACAGTAGTACATAACATTTTAAATCTCTCCCGTCCTTCTTACTTCCACCCGTCTTTCACTTTTTAGTTGAACAGTGCACCAGGTGCTCTTCTCCATAAAACTTTCAAAGCGGAGTTGAAATCAGATAGATGAGGCCACTGGTTACTCAATACTCCCGCTCCTATGCAAATTAAAGGGATTCTAGTCTTCTAGTTCACTCTTCAAACGTCCCCAATAACTCATACTTACTTACGACATCGGATGGCGGGCGGACTTTATCTGCCCGCCATCCTCACGCTAAAAAGGGTGGGGGTCCCGTGGGGACAATTAATTAGGATGATGCGCCCGGCACAGTGGCGGGCGCATCCTGTTTTTTTTACATTCTGGTTGGCGGTGCCGAAAGCAATGCTAAAAATACATGTTGTGCTGCTTTTCCAAGCACAACATGATGGGCCCCGCACGGACCCTGTCACGTTTTGCTTTGAAAGGCAGGGGGTACCATAGCATAGGTAGGTACCCTCCATGGGGGCCCCCAAGCATACTCTGCAATGTCTGCATGCCTTTCCATGGCGGACGGCAATGCCGCCACGCAAAGGCATTCCAAAATGCAGATTATATGGCTGGCGGTGTGTTCAGAGAGACACCACCGCCATATTGAACCCATTTCCGCCTGGTCAACATATGGGGGGTCTGACTCCTTTCTACAGAGATGGCGGGAGGTTTGCCCCTGTGGTGTCGGCGGTGAATCCCGCTGGCCCAGCGGGGGCAATACGCCCGCCATCCTAATGGGGCCCTAAGTCTCAACAGTACAGTATACATATACATACAGTACACCCTTGCAGTGAGTGTACTGTCAAGTTCAACAATAGTTAAGGATTATGAATCTAACTTACCACCGCCTGCCACTGGTGCTGCCACTCCCCCTACCGCTCCGTTGCTATCTGCAGCAACTGCCGCATCCTCGCCCTCCGCGTCGCCTTCGCTGGCCCCGGCAATGGTGGTCGGTAGTGCGCCTAGAAAACATTACACATTTATTAGGCGTCATATACACCTCCCCCCTATTGATCAGTAGCAAGGTTGAAAAATGAGTTAATACTAACATACATCACTAGTACAAATCAGGTAGTGGTAGAGTAGACACTAATAGTTATATATGATCATTGTAGCCTTTGCTTAATTAGCCCTAGCCATGCTACCATTTTACCTTTGTGTCTTTTATTTTTGCACATGTGACGTTACCTTTACCTTGCAGCTTAAGACACCTTTGAGCCCACATGACCTGCCTCACACTGCTACTGTCTAGTCTACGCGCTGCGTACAAGCGGTCAACAAACATTAACAAGCCACTTTTTTAGGAAGTACTGGTGTACTACTGTTACTGTTAGTCCATATTGCTTATCCATAAATGCTACCCTTTTTGGCACGGCTGAGAAATGCTTGCAAGTTGCAATATACTAACGCACACCATTTCATTTTTCGCATTACAGACGCAAGATTCCCTTCTACGAACCACAGCTTCTGAATGATGCAACAACTACCAGTACTAGGTTCTTCTAAGGTGAGGGGTCCCTTCACTCACATCTTCATTTATGAATTTATATAAACTAAATTGCTATGGGATGGTGGCGCTGCCTTCCACCACTGTTCAGTTATCATGATTTAATTCCCAACTGTATAAGTGTAACAATTTATATTGTTTTAATGTTATTGATTTTCCGGTTGGTGCTGCATTTATAAGAAAACAGTGTACAGACCTTCTCAAATTGAAATAAACATTTTGAACTTACATAGACTTGGTGGTATTTGGTGTGGACTAACTTACACGAGTGAGCAAATTAAAGTAAGGGTGTGCATGTGAATTGCTTCCACGACTGAGAGGTTGGGTGTGTTATGTTCTGGGTTGTCTACTTGTTGGGTATCTTAGGGGGAGGGTTCCGAGACCTAATAGTTATGACAAGACAGTACTATAGTCAAGCAGTGGAATTGTGGTGGGTGTGGAATTTCTGATTGAGGTATGCAAGGAAGGTCCAACCTACCATCACCAACATTCTATTTTCTGGTGCAAATGTCTGTGTATGTGCAAGATCCCTACAACAGTAGTATGTCCTATCATATCAAAATAGTAATAAATCTGATAGGGCTGTTGCTGTGAATTTTCAAAGCCTCAAGATCTATAAGAGTAAAAGTAGTACAAGACAACGACCCAACGGATTGGACTCAATGGCTCGAGCTACTGGTGAATATGAGTTTTATATTACAACCTTTCACAAAGAGTGGCACTGGCCAACTAGGCAAGACTAGCTACTACAGTACAGACAGACTGATAGTATGTAGTAGTAGTAGTACTCAGAGTCATCATAGCGGAGGCAGGGATAAGATTTTTGAAACCGTACAGATCGAAGGATAATTGGTGGTAAAAAATAGCATTTGGAAACAAACAATAGTTCGGGAAAAATATGGGGCAGTACAAGTTATGGAATAAGAAATAATATTAAAAACAAGAAGACTTACTGGGGCCAGCAGAGGAGCCCTCAGCGGTGTCCTCCTGGTGGTGTTCTGTGTGTCCCGCCGACTGCCCAGTCCCTGTCGGTCTGCCCCTGGGTGCTGATGAACAGGAAGAAAGAGACAAACATTGATGGATGGTGTCAAACAAATACAATATTTTTCAACAACGGTCAAAAAACACTTATGTAAACAACAATTGCAATAACTGAATTGACCGATCTCATCTGGTCAACAAGTAATATCGGGGGATTCGCAGTTCGACTACTTAAGTTACTATTTATCAACAGTAATCCAGTCTTCCATTCTGATTCCAGAATACCAAGTTACAACTAAGCCTAAGTACAGCGTACCACCCAAACTAGCCCACCTATTCCAGGCATGCCAATTGTACATTAAGTATGCATTTCCACTGTATTCCTCAACAATGCATATGGTCAAATCATGGAGGACACATGAACATGACTACATGTTTTATATACACCAAATTTGGGTTTGATTGATTGATGCTGATCTGCTAGTGCTAAGTAACTGCTAAGCCTACCACCACTCATTGAACAAACTAGAAAAAGTTCTAATAAAGACAGCCGTACTACCAGCACGTCACGTAACTGAGTGAGGGGGCATCACGCATACCACTAACAAATTAGAAGCTCATACAACGTACCTAAACCGAAGTATCAATCCGCCCCTATCTATTAGTGACAGGACAAAGTAAGGAGTGGACTAGAGTCACTGTAGCATTACATAACTTAATTTCTCTAAAATAAACTCGTAAAGAATCACGCTAAGCAAGCACAAACGCAAAGCTGCAAACAAGTATGATTAGTAGTAGCGCAGAAGAGCACCTGTGTCAAAAAAATCAGACTTTTAAACATAATTAACCTGGAATGTAACCAGCAACATTCTAGCTGGTTGGAAGAAAAAAAAGATATTCGCAATATATAACACAGAGCAGAAGAACAGACACAAAGTAGTAATAATTAAATAGGTACTCACCAAGCCCCAGGACCTCCACTCCCAGCAGGTCCAGCAGGTCCTGCTCACGGTCCAAGATGTCGGACCACCGGTGCATCAGCTGCGCCTGGGTGCGCCAAACACCAGAGAAGCGTGACACTGCCTGGCGCACCTTCCCCCACCGCTGCCGACGCTCCCGGAGGCCCTACCCGGACCCAGGCCTGCCACCTGCTGCCAGGGTTGAGGGGAGGTGGCGCTGCACAAAGAAAATTAGTGCAGCCAACTCCACCTCCCCAAATAAGGCCCGTGCCTGCACCCCTTGTGGGCGCCGCCTTCCGCAAGGTAGGCGGTCGCGGTTCTGGCTGCGCCGGCGAACAGCCCTACCCTTGGACATGGTTCTGGGGACGGGGCAGGAAAGAAAAGGTAAAATAAATAAAGGAGTAAAGGAAATAAATAGCAGGCAATAGAAAGAGAAAAAGTATCTAAAAAACAAAATAAAAGTTGACAAAAACCAAAAATATAGAGGCAGGAAAATAGTTAGAGAAATAATAAGTAATAAAGATCCAAAAAAAGTGGCTATAAACAAAGGATTGAAAAGATCTTGGGAGGATTCAAAATCAGGCCCCAGAACCATGCAATAGACTGAAAAACAAGATGGCCGCGCCCATTGCGACCACGTGTGCAAGTTCGCGTGATATTTTCTCCCGAGCAAGCAAAAAGCAACGCGTTCAAGTAAAAGCGGTCGCGAACAGGAAATATCGACCGCGAACGGGCGCGAACATGCAATTTCGCAAATTCCGCCCACCCCTAGTAACGAGTCCCTTGGCAACAAGAATATGCCGATATTCAAAATGCAATAGGTCTTGCCTTTCATTAAGTTAAAGCCATTTGCTATGCTATACAATACCATTAGCAAAGTAAATGACTTTAACTTAATCAAACGCGAGACCTATTGCATTTTCAATGCTTGTTTGGTTTGGCGATACAATCGAAGGCAAAGTGTCCTGCTTTACCACAATTTAGGCACAGATATATTTTCTGCATCGTTCCTTTTCATTACTAGATAAGGACCCCTTATTCTCCCTATTAGCATGGGTTCTCTGAGTCCCTAACCTTAACATCAGTTCCTTTCACTCAGATCGAACCAAAAACAGCCTTGGCTCATTTTTAGATCAGTTGCTCTTATGCTCAGCAAGTCGATGATCAAGTCTAACTACTAGATGAATACATTGCACCCAATCGGTAGGGAGGGTCAACTATGTTAGCCAAAGAATCTTTCAATTCATCTTTCAGCCCCTATAAATCAGGGATATGCATTTTTCTTCAGGCAAATGCGTTTCAGTAAGTAATTTGCGAAAGGTTGTATTTTAAGTAAGTCCTTCCCATCGTAGGTTTAAAAGCTCATTATCACCTACCTTAATAAAGGTATGCTTTGTAAATAAGCGTCGCATAGGTTCATAAAACCTAGCATATTCGTGCAACAGGGGATCATTATTCTCAATGAGAGGTTGTTAGACCTGTCAGCCCTTTGGGTGGTCCCTCCTCATCATTATTTATTTTGTCCCACTTTTGCCTCAAACCCTGTGTGAATTTTTCCTTTTTGGGAACCACCAGACTTTTTAGTGTTGCTACAGATTCAGGGAACCATTTTAGCTACCCCTGAAACTTCTGTCTGAGGGCCTGAAGCACAAAATGGTGGCCTCCCATGACATCACCAGCATCCACTGGAACCTACCAGCACCTTCCAGAACCTTCCAGGAGATTCCAGAACTGTGTGACAGTTGGAAACCGTTTAGAATGTTGGGAGGATAAGAAAAGCAGTTGGCAGTTGGAGCTGGCAGTTGGCACCTGACTGGTGAAGAGAGAGGAGCACAACAGTGAAGGAGGAAGGAGTGAAGCAGCAGGGGTGGAAACTTGTGCCTGGAGTGGGGTCCATAAACCCACCCTTGATACTTGTCCCTACTGATGGATCCCAGCCTATAGCCCTGTGTGGGAAGAAGTCAGAAGACAACCATCCTAAGGATCTGGACAGCAGGAACAGGCCTTAGAACCAAGAAAGCAGCAAGATTCTGACCTGAGAACTGGTTTCCCTGGAGCCTGGCGTCGAGTAGCCGAAGACCTGGAGCCCGAGGTGGAGAAGCGGCGCTGACTGAGGTAGCAGACGTCGTACCCGGAGCCGCCTGAGGTCGTAAGAGGGCGCCGACGGGGGTCGAGAGGAATACCAGAGGTCGAGGAGGAAGTGAACCGAGGTCGAGCGAGCGGCGTCATCGGAGGAGTGAAGTCCGCCCTCCGGAGTCGTCGGAGACCGAGGTAGAGGAGCACCGGAGGTCGGGAGTGAGGATCGCACTCCGGAGTCGCCCGGAACCTGAGAGGAGGAGCACCGGAGGTCGGGGGTGAGGATCGCACCCCGGAGTCGCCGGAAGTCGACATCGAGGCCAGGCCGGCCGACGTCATCGGAGTCGAGAGCGCCATCGGACCGGAGCCGCCCGAAGTCGACATCGTGAAGAGACTGCCCGACGCCGTCGAATCGGAGGTCGAGATCGAACCGAGGCCACCGACATCGGACCGGAACCGCCTACCGGCGTCGACAAAGAACTGACACTGTGCCGAGGCCGCCGAGACCGAACCGGAACCGCCTCACGGCGTCGACACGACTCCAGCGGCGTCGGAACATCAGAAAAGGGCAGTAAGTGGAGTAGAGGGCGCCTAAGGCCCTGTGGAGACCTGAGAGACTACTCTAAGGGGCTAGGGAGGTGCTGAAACCCACCTGACTGTGCCTGGGGTGAACTGGGACTAACCTAGAGAGGTTGTGTGGAGAGGGAAGCCAGGGCATTGGAATTTCCCCCCTTTTGATCTACCTCAGTTTAGGCCTCAGCCTTTGCCTCAGCCAGGGAGTAGAACCCCCCAAGCCTTCCACACCCTACAAGCTGTGCCTGGGCCAAATCAGCCCTTAAGAATTGAAGTGCCATCTGATTCACAAAGTGTACTGTATACTTCTAATTATTTATTGGGGGTACTGTATTTATTACGTTCTTATCTATTTATTGCTGCACTGAATTTATAGGTCCACAGGACTTGTTGGTGTACAGTATTTATTGGGACAGTATTTATTGGTACAGTATTTATGACCTCAAAGTATTTAATTGACTGTATATATTGCACTTGTATTTATGCCCTGTTATTTATAATCACCCCTATTTATTTCAGCAAACAGCCAGTATTTATTTGACCTGCTCTATTTAAAATGTATATACTGTGATTGTTATTTATTTTCCCAATCAGCAACTAAGAGAAGAAAGATAAAGAAAGCATATTTTCATAATTTTTACGGTGTAGAGTCGTTTTTGGAACGGATGCACGCATGGTTATTGTATGGGTATATTGTATGCTTAGCACTGCGCCTGTTTCCTGACCACTCGAGCCAAGCTACCCCATTGTGTCGGGAAGGTCCACCACCACCCTGCGGAGTGGGAGTGGGCGTTTCCAACATAAATTGGTGTTCAGTGGTGGGATAGAGCTGTGCCTACATATACTCAACAATAACTGTGGGTAGTCCATAGGCCTACACCGGGAGTTTTCTCACAGCGGCCTTCCAAATTGTGGGTTTTTGTTTTTCCAAATTTACTCTGGTGGTGGGAGGAGGTATTACTAAAGGTACCCCCCTGCATTGTTACTGCACAAAACCTGTCCTCTAACCTGAGTGGGCAAGATGGAGTTTGTACTGGAAGATTTAGAAACGTACACTGTGGCCCAACTCAGGGAGTTTTGCCAGCGGGAGGGGGTGTACTGTCCCCCAGGAGCAAAGAAGGGTGCACTCCAAACCAGCTTAAGGGCTTGGGGGGAGGCACGCCGAGAAAGCAAGGCTGAGGAGGAAGACAGGGATGGAGAGCCTAACCCCGAGGGGGCTGAGATGTACCAACCTGAGGTGGGGAACCTGTCAGCAGGGCCCAGGACACTTTCTAGGAAGGGCAGCACTGTCTCTAGCGGGGGCTTATCCAGCGTGGAGTTAGCAGATCGGAGAGAGAAAAGACAGCTCACATGGGATTTAGCAAAGCTGGAGAAGGAGAAGGAGGAACAGAGGTTGGCTCATGAGACGGAGAAAGAGAGGATGGCTCATGAGATAAGACTGAAAGAGATAGAGCTTCAGATCCTAAGAATTGGGGCACCAACTGTTCCTAATGGTGGCAGCCAAAACCAAGAGGTCACCAGGGAATCCAAACCTTACCTGCCAAAGGACATAGTAGCTAGCTATGGGGCGGGTGACGACATCGCCAAGTGGCTAGCAGCCTATGAGGTCTCGTTGAGGGCCCATGGGGTTCCAGTGAAGTACTGGGGAGGGGGATTGTATAAGTACATGCCTCCAGCTGGTAGGGATGCTTTATTGGCCCTCGAAGAGGATGAGCAGACCCATTACCCCACCATGAAACTGGCGCTCATCAGAAAGTTTGGACTAACACCTGAAAAGTACAGACAGAAGTTCAGGGGTAGTCACAAGCTGGGCTCACAGAATTGGGTGGACTTCCTGGACTATGCAAAGAAGGCACTGGAAGGTTGGATTCAGGGCAGTGAAGTAAGGAACTACGAGGAGCTGTTTGACCTAGTACTGAAGGAACACCTACTCGAGAAATGTTTCCCTGAACTGCGGCAACACCTGGTGGATAGCAAGCTGACCAGCCCCCGGAAGCTTGCTGAGGAGGCGGACATTTGGGCTAGTACCCGGGTGTCCACAAGGGGGACTGGAGGGGATACTCAAAAGGCCGGACAGGGCGCCCCCCAGAAGAAAGAAGGAGGGGAAAAGAAAAAGGAGTTCTCCAAAGGCCCCCAAAATAACTTCCAAGGGAAGGGAACAGGATTCACCTCTAAGGCTAACCCACCCAGAAACCCTAATCCTGGCCAGAGTCAGCAGCCAAGGGTTGTCCATTGCTACGAGTGCGGTGGCGTTGGACACTATAAAGGAGATCCGAAGTGTCAGAAACGATCACCCCCTCCCACTGGAGGAAAGCCCCCCGGAGTAGCTAGTGTAGTGCTCGGGGAGGAGATGCCCTTAACTAAGGGAAGGGAGTGGGCGGGTGTCACTTTAGTGTCCCTGGGAGAACGGGAGATGGTTCCTAAGATCCAGGTGCCCGCAAATACCGCAAAGTATGGGCAGTGGGTCACCATCAACGGCCAAAGAGGGGAGGCTCTGAGAGACACAGGAGCCAGTATGACTATGGTGCGTAGCCAGCTGGTGTCTCCAGAGCAGGTAATTCCCGATGTACTCCACCCAGCCGCGATGGCTGACGGCAGAACAGGTCACTATCCAGTGGCCGAGGTTCCCTTTGAATGGGGGGGGGTTGCAGGTTCACTTCGAGTTGCCGTAAGCCCTGCCGTGCCAGTCGATTGTCTGCTGGGCAATGACATGGAGCACAACGCTTGGAAGGAGGTGGAATACCGGACTCACACCGAGATGCTGGGTACACCTGACTGGGCCTGTGTTAGCACAAGGTCCGCGACTACCCGAAGAGGGAGTTCATTTCGGCTGGAGCCTGGAACAAAGGCCCAGCCAGCTGCCAGTCAAGGGAAGAACCGAGGACAGGAGGAGCCTGCCTCGGCGTCTCCACCCCGTAGGACGGATAGGCCACCGGAGGTGGTGGACCAGGAGTCTGCGGAGGGGGACGTTACCAACCTGGAGGACCTACCCATCCCGGCCGAGTGGCACGTGGAGGGAGGCCCGTCCAGGGAGGAATTCTGCCAGGGCCAGAGGGAGTGCCCTACCCTTGAGGGGCTGAGGCGACAGGCCGAAGCCCAGGCAGCAGGGAACGTTGAAGGGAACTACAGTGTTTACTGGGAGGATGGCCTCCTCTACAGTGAACCCAAGGCACCCCTACATGGATCGTCACGAGCCTTGGTAGTTCCTCAACGTTATCGAGCCTTCCTTTTAGAGTTGGCTCACGAGATCCCCTTGGCAGGACACCTGGGGCAAGACAAGACCTTCGCCCGTCTTGTCCCACACTTTTATTGGCCTCAGATGAAAGTGTCGTCCGATACCTACTGCCGGACATGTGTGTCTTGCCAAGCCAGTGGGAAAACAGGGGTGAAGCTGAAAGCTCCCCTGGAACCACTTCCTGTCGTTAGCACCCCCTTTGAAAGGGTGGGCATCGACGTTGTGGGTCCGTTAGATCCACCAACATCAGCTGGTCACAGGTTTATCCTAGTTCTGGTGGATCATGCCACACGGTACCCAGAGGCAATACCTCTGAGGACCATAACAGCACCTGTTGTGGCTAGGGCCCTGATGGGAATCTTTACCCGAGTGGGTTTTCCCAAGGAAGTTGTGTCCGACAGGGGGACCAACTTCATGTCAGCGTATATGCGGGCAATGTGGAAGGAGTGTGGAGTGACATACCGGTTCACAACTCCTTACCACCCCCAGACCAATGGTCTGGTGGAGAGGTTTAATAAAACCTTGAAAGGCATGATCAGAAGTCTGCCTGAAAGCCTGCGGAGGAAATGGGACGTCCTCCTACCCTGTTTACTTTTTTCCTACAGGGAAGTGCCACAGAAGGGAGTGGGCTTCAGCCCCTTCGAGCTTCTGTATGGGCACCCTGTACGTGGACCTCTTAACCTGGTGAGAGACGGATGGGAAAGAACTCCCAGAAAGCTCCCCCAGGATGTGGTGAGCTACATGCTGGCCTTCCGGAGCCAAATGGCTAAGTTGTGGAAGCAAGCTTCTGACAACTTGGAAGCCAGCCAAGCAGTGATGAAGGCGTGGTATGACCACAACGCTCACCCGGTGGAGTTGGAGCCTGGCCAGAAGGTGTGGGTGATCGAACCAGGAGAGCTTAGTGCCCTCCAGGATCGCTGGTCAGGACCCTTTGAGGTGTTGGAGAAGAAGGGTAAGGCTACCTACTTGGTGGACCTGAAGACCCCTCGTCAGCCCCTGCGGGTGCTGCATGCCAACCGCCTCAAACCCCACCACGAGAGGCCCGAAGTCATCTTGATGATGGTGACTGACGGAGGAGAGGACGTGGAAAGCGAGCCTCTCCCTGATCTGTTTGCGTCTCAGGAAAAGGATGGGTCGGTGGAGGGAGTGATTCTCTCCCCATCTCTAACTCCTGAACAGCAGGAGGACTGTCGCCAGGCCCTGGGGCAGTACTCTGCGTTGTTCTCCCTTGTCCCGGGTAGGACTCACCTGTGCGTCCATGACGTGGACACAGGAGACAGCCCACCTGTGAAGTCCAAGATCTACCGGATGTCAGACAAGGTGAAGGCCAGCATTCATAGTGAAGTCACTAAGATGCTGGAGCTAGGAGTGATTGAACCTTCTAGCAGCCCCTGGTCCAGTCCGGTGGTGTTAGTACCGAAAGCTGCACCACCGGGTGCCCAACCAGAACTGAGGTTCTGTGTGGACTACCGGGGACTGAATTCAGTGACAAAGACTGATGCACATCCGATCCCTAGGGCGGATGAATTAATTGACCGGCTGGGAGCTGCCCAATATCTAAGTACCTTTGACCTTACCTCTGGGTACTGGCAGATCTCTTTGACTGATGGAGCAAGGGAAAGGTCAGCCTTCTCCACGCCCAATGGCCACTACCAGTTCTGTGTGATGCCCTTTGGGCTCAAGAACGCACCTGCCACGTTTCAGCGCCTGGTAAACCAGATCCTCACCGGAATGGAGAGTTTCTCTGCTGCTTATCTGGATGACATAGCCGTCTTCAGTAACAGCTGGGAGGATCACTTGCGTCACCTGCAAGCTGTTCTCCAGGCCCTGAGACAAGCTGGATTGACGATCAAGGCCAGCAAGTGCCAGATCGGGCAGGGGTCGGTAGTGTACCTTGGACACTTGGTGGGTAGGGGAGCGGTGCAACCCCTCCAGGCGAAGATCGAGGCCATCATGGCCTGGGAACCCCCCAAGACACAGACTGAGGTCCGAGCATTTTTGGGCCTCACGGGATACTATTGCCGCTTCGTGAAGGGGCACGGTACCATCGTAGCCCCCCTCACGGAGCTCACGTCCAAGAAACAACCTCGACGGGTAGTCTGGACGGAGGCTTGTCAGCAAGCCTTTGAGAGATTGAAGAAAGCCATGTGCGAGGCCCCGGTCTTAAGGGCCCCAGACTTTTCCAAGAAGTTCATTGTCCAGACAGATGCATCAGAACATGGCATTGGGGCAGTGTTATCGCAACTCAACGAAGAGGGTCTGGATCAACCCGTGGTCTTCCTATCCCGGAGACTACTTCCCAGGGAACAGAAGTGGAGTGCAATAGAGCGTGAAGCCTTTGCAGTGGTATGGGCTCTGAAGAAGTTGCGGCCATACCTGTTTGGATCGCACTTCCTGGTTCAGACCGACCACAGACCCCTTCGCTGGCTGATGCAGATGAAGGGGGAGAATCCCAAGTTGTTGAGGTGGTCTATTTCCCTACAGGGCATGGACTTTCAGGTGGAACATCGGCCTGGAGTGGACCACGCCAATGCAGACGGTCTCTCAAGGTATTTCCGCCTTAGTGATGAGAA
The DNA here is from genome assembly GCF_964204655.1 of Triturus cristatus. Classification (NCBI taxonomy): domain Eukaryota; kingdom Metazoa; phylum Chordata; class Amphibia; order Caudata; family Salamandridae; genus Triturus; species Triturus cristatus. The sequence continues at coordinate 681,123,609 of NC_140592.1, forward strand.
CTCCCAAGGGGTTGGGTAGCTCTCCCCACTTTCAGCTGGGGGGGGACGCGTGTTAGACCTGTCAGCCCTTTGGGTGGTCCCTCCTCATCATTATTTATTTTGTCCCACTTTTGCCTCAAACCCTGTGTGAATTTTTCCTTTTTGGGAACCACCAGACTTTTTAGTGTTGCTACAGATTCAGGGAACCATTTTAGCTACCCCTGAAACTTCTGTCTGAGGGCCTGAAGCACAAAATGGTGGCCTCCCATGACATCACCAGCATCCACTGGAACCTACCAGCACCTTCCAGAACCTTCCAGGAGATTCCAGAACTGTGTGACAGTTGGAAACCGTTTAGAATGTTGGGAGGATAAGAGAAGCAGTTGGCAGTTGGAGCTGGCAGTTGGCACCTGACTGGTGAAGAGAGAGGAGCACAACAGTGAAGGAGGAAGGAGTGAAGCAGCAGGGGTGGAAACTTGTGCCTGGAGTGGGGTCCATAAACCCACCCTTGATACTTGTCCCTACTGATGGATCCCAGCCTATAGCCCTGTGTGGGAAGAAGTCAGAAGACAACCATCCTAAGGATCTGGACAGCAGGAACAGGCCTTAGAACCAAGAAAGCAGCAAGATTCTGACCTGAGAACTGGTTTCCCTGGAGCCTGGCGTCGAGTAGCCGAAGACCTGGAGCCCGAGGTGGAGAAGCGGCGCTGACTGAGGTAGCAGACGTCGTACCCGGAGCCGCCTGAGGTCGTAAGAGGGCGCCGACGGGGGTCGAGAGGAATACCAGAGGTCGAGGAGGAAGTGAACCGAGGTCGAGCGAGCGGCGTCATCGGAGGAGTGAAGTCCGCCCTCCGGAGTCGTCAGAGACCGAGGTAGAGGAGCACCGGAGGTCGGGAGTGAGGATCGCACTCCGGAGTCGCCCGGAACCTGAGAGGAGGAGCACCGGAGGTCGGGGGTGAGGATCGCACCCCGGAGTCGCCGGAAGTCGACATCGAGGCCAGGCCGGCCGACGTCATCGGAGTCGAGAGCGCCATCGGACCGGAGCCGCCCGAAGTCGACATCGTGAAGAGACTGCCCGACGCCGTCGAATCGGAGGTCGAGATCGAACCGAGGCCACCGACATCGGACCGGAACCGCCTACCGGCGTCGACAAAGAACTGACACTGTGCCGAGGCCGCCGAGACCGAACCGGAACCGCCTCACGGCGTCGACACGACTCCAGCGGCGTCGGAACATCAGAAAAGGGCAGTAAGTGGAGTAGAGGGCGCCTAAGGCCCTGTGGAGACCTGAGAGACTACTCTAAGGGGCTAGGGAGGTGCTGAAACCCACCTGACTGTGCCTGGGGTGAACTGGGACTAACCTAGAGAGGTTGTGTGGAGAGGGAAGCCAGGGCATTGGAATTTCCCCCCTTTTGATCTACCTCAGTTTAGGCCTCAGCCTTTGCCTCAGGCAGGGAGTAGAACCCCCCAAGCCTTCCACACCCTACAAGCTGTGCCTGGGCCAAATCAGCCCTTAAGAATTGAAGTGCCATCTGATTCACAAAGTGTACTGTATACTTCTAATTATTTATTGGGGGTACTGTATTTATTACGTTCTTATCTATTTATTGCTGCACTGAATTTATAGGTCCACAGGACTTGTTGGTGTACAGTATTTATTGGGACAGTATTTATTGGTACAGTATTTATGACCTCAAAGTATTTAATTGACTGTATATATTGCACTTGTATTTATGCCCTGTTATTTATAATCACCCCTATTTATTTCAGCAAACAGCCAGTATTTATTTGACCTGCTCTATTTAAAATGTATATACTGTGATTGTTATTTATTTTCCCAATCAGCAACTAAGAGAAGAAAGATAAAGAAAGCATATTTTCATAATTTTTACGGTGTAGAGTCGTTTTTGGAACGGATGCACGCATGGTTATTGTATGGGTATATTGTATGCTTAGCACTGCGCCTGTTTCCTGACCACTCGAGCCAAGCTACCCCATTGTGTCGGGAAGGTCCACCACCACCCTGCGGAGTGGGAGTGGGCGTTTCCAACAGAGGTAATGCCCAATTTGCAGCATTACCATCTTGGTGGGAGATGATAAATGCAATGCAGGCTATATCAGAAGGGAATGGCCCCAGTTTACACAATAATTGCAGTTGATATTGTCTGCAGAATGCATTAAAGTAAGTGCTATCTGCAAAAAAGCACTCTAGGGGAGCCAGCGAAGTGGGAGTAAATGTATGCACAGTGCCATTAGCACAGGCTGTTCCCTCATTCCATGACAGCTCTGTTGCCCTTGATTCAATTGTAAACGGCGTGGATTGAGTGACAAATTGTTTATCTTTGGAAATGAATCCTGAATCTAGCCAGAACGAATGATGTGGGGGATATTGCACCAGTTCATCCCCGAGGGTTTGAATTTCCTGAGGGTTTGAATTTCCTAGCGCAAGGCTTGAACCACACTCTACATCGTTCCAAGGGCCCTAGTTAATATTACCATATTGGGAATTTCCCCACTGGAAATCTCTGTTAATGTCTCAGCTAGGTCCTCAGCATTTATCAGATTCCCTGGGTCCATATCCCCAGGGCAAATTGGATTTAAGTGGCTTGGATTTCTGTCGGACACCTAACTTGGAAAACTTGTCTGCAGAGACGATGCTGGACCCATCTGACACCCAACACAGCACTCGACCAAAGAATGTATTACGTCAAAATAGACGCTGTCCCAGGAGTGAACGGGGTCTGTAAAAAACAACAAAAGAGGCATAGACTGAACCTCTGGATGTTTGTCTGAGTGACAATCTCCCTTTTTGGGAAAGCGCATTCTATGGTGCTAGAATGAACAACTAGGAAGAAGTAACATAAATCTCATTAGTCATTGTCCTAATCAACATAATCAATTTCTTGTAAACACTCCAAGTGTTGAAACACACTTACAAAATAATGAAAACAGTAAACACGTATTATGATCTCTTCTGGTAAGGAGACACACCACTCTTTTATTGAGTCCTTAGTCGTGGTTCTAAGTCTCCTCATTGAGCATATTACACCATATGCTTCACAAGAATTTTGCTTTGTCTTTCAGCTTCACCGCTTTATCCTCTGTTTTTTTTGTTCATGGGAATGTCTCTTCTGCTCTCAAAAGTGTTGTTATTCAGTTCAGTAATTGATGCACGAGTTCCGGAGTGTTGCAAGCTTGAAATTAACAGAGTCACGGAGAAAACAAGAACAGTGCACTAACTATGGTCTTTTACCCTTTGCTTTTCTGTTCTCTCATTCCAGAGTTCCAAGTGATGACACCTGCAGGACGGATCTGGATGTGCAACCACTATTCCAGGCGACTTCCAGAGCACAAGGGATTGCCCCCGTTCCTCAACGGTAGGTCTTTCGGTGAAATGCCAGGATCGGGAGAAATTCTGATTAGCTGCTCGGAGATGTCTGCAAGTGCGCAGATATCGCCAGCCAGGCAGGATGCTAGACGAGGTAAGAGGGAGGTGTTCGGGCTCCAGGGAGATAGTGGAGAGTTTCTTCTTGAAAGGAATAAAGCCAAGCGCCCAACCGGGGTTTAACTGGAATATTTATCATCGGTTCTATTGTACTGGAGGGGCACGTAGTTGATTATACTTCAGTGGTTCCATATTCTAGAAGGGCATGTGTTTACTATGACTCACGGTTTCCAGAAAATACTTGTTTGCAGGCACATGGATAATTCCTAACATGTGTAATAAGTGCTTGCACGTGAAACCATTATAAGCAACTGCCACAGGAAATTCTAAACGTGCACCTGACACAAATAATAATTTGCTAAGGAAAGAAGCCTTAAATAAACACAAGGATAATTACAAGCACATGGAGCAGACATGGGGCTTGGTACAAACATGAGATAGTCACAAACGTGGAGCATTACAAACATGAGGAAAATATTGAAATCTGACACATGGCAATGCTAGTTTATGCCTAGGAAAACACAGAACCAACTGAACTCTTTAGGCTCTTTGTGTCAAAAGGTTTGTCTAAATGATAGGGGGAGCAACATTTAGCCTAAGCTGTGTCAAAGGAGGGTAGGACTATATGGCCTTAGTGCTATTAACTAATGCACATATGGGGCATGCTGGCATGCAAGAGTTAGTAATCATAACAGTTCCTCCCCACAATGGGTGACACACAGGGCGAGGTTTATGGGGGTTTTGTGAAGGAAAGAGTCATACAAACCGAGGGGCATGGACGTTCCCAGCAGGATACCATGATCGATCATCTAGGAAGTAACCCTTCCAATCTATTAAGTAGAATAAATAACCATTTACTCTCTTTGAGTCAAGGATTTTCTGTACTGCGAATTCTAGATGACCATCAATTTTTAGAGAAGGTGGTGTGGTGGTGGTAGTGGTTGGGTTTGGGCATGACAAGGTCAGAGCAGAGAGACATGGAACACTGGGTGAAAGGGCATGTCCTCTGGTAGTTGTAGTCTGTAAGAGACTAGGTTAATTATTTGCTTAATAGTATAAGGCCCTCAATATCGTGAATGTAGTTTACGCGGTTCCTGAGTTTGTAATTATTCAAATACAAATAAACATGGAGTTCGTAGAGCATCGTCCTCCCATATCCTTCCTTTGGCCCCTTCTGAACCTAACCCATCTAATTTACTGAAATCTTTCATTCCTTCAAATGAATAAAAATACTTCTTCTATCATGTAAACCTGGATCACCATTTGACCCTTGCCCCTGTATAATAAAAGAAATAACAGAGGTTATCGACCCTGTTTATGCAGAGGTGTTTAATACCTCCATCCAAACTGGCTCAGTTCCTTTTTTATAGAAACAAGCTAGTGTCATCCCACTAGTAAAGAAACCTTTAGCAGATAGTAATATTCTATCTAATGTTAGACCCATATCTCTTTCCTGAGCAGCCACCAAAATACTAGAATCCATAGTAAATAAACAACTCTCAGAGTTTTTAGAATCTTATCACCTCATGCACCCGTCTCAGTCAGGTTTTCGATCTCGACACAGCACCAAAACTGCGCTGCCGGAAGTCACTGTGTCACTACAAAAATGCCCCTAGACTGCTGACACAATGCAGACTTATTCTGTCCAAGCTCTATGCAGCATTCAACACTGTCCCCCATGACATCCTTTTACAACGCCTGTTTGATCGTGTGGTCAGGGATGCAGCACTTGTTTGTCTGAACCAGACTATCTTTGCGCAAGAGCAAGCATTTTGGACGAAACCTCACATCTCCAAGCCAAACCTCTAAAATGTAGGATACCCCAAGGCTCTGCAAATAGTTCTACACTGTTTATAATGTACATGTCACCTTTAGCCACCCTGGTTGAGACATTTGACATTATGATAGTTTCATATGCCAACAATACCCAGCTGTTATTTTGCTACCTGGTAAATTAAGAATCCGGCAAAGTTCCCTTCTCAAATTGCATGGGAGCAATCTTAGGTTGGCTCAAAGAAAGCAAAACAGAAATCATACTGTTAGGGTCTAACCCTAATGCAGGTTGTAATAGTGCCTGGCCCAAGGATGGAACTCCCCAAATACTGCCAGCTATAAACCTGGCGGTCATCTGCAATATTGTCCTATATTTTAAGACCCAGATCCACTCAGTTGCTAGAAACGTTATGTGGATCCTAAGGCTTTCAGGAAATTCCTCCCCCTTCTTCCATGGGAGGTCCGCAAAACCGTAGTTTAAGCTGTGATCTCCTTTCGGCTGGGCTACGTGAATGTCTTGTACCTTGCTTTAACTGCATATTAAAGCCTGCAACTGCCAGTGGTCCAAAATGTGGTAGCACGCTTACTCTTTATTTTGCAAAAAGGTACCCACACTTCACCATACCTTACCCACCTGCACTGGGTCCCTGTCAATAAAAGGATCATCTTTAAAGCCCTAACTTTAGCACAGAGGGCCCTGAAGAACATCGGTCCCAGCTATCTGAACAAAAGAATCACTTAGTGCCAGCTCAGCAGAAATCTATGTTCCAGTCAGGCCCACCTCATATAGGTTCCTCCTTTTAAAAGGAGACGTGGTGGCACCACTCTTTTGTATGCATGGCGAAAATCTGGAACCACCTGCCCTATCAACTCAGAAGCACAGAAACTGAATCCATCTTCCGCAAATGTTTAAAAACATACCCGTTTAGCTTATAATATCTTATTTCACTCTATCCTTTTATTATCTTGTCTTTGGTAGTTCTGGGGCACTCAGTTTTTGAGTAGCTGTTCACGCTATACAAATACCTCTCATTCATTCATTCATTCATTCTTTCAAGCCGTAGGTGATTACTTGCCAGCCACACTTGATCACCCACTTTGTAAGCTGGTTGTGGTGTGCGATGTTTGTTTGCGTGTCTCATCATACTTCTCTTGGTTTGTTGGAGTTGTATTTATACAGCTTGTTGAATCTAAGATAATTGCTTCAGGAAGGTCTGTAGTGAGGGACCTGGGATTCCTACATCTGGCATTTTTTTCTATTTATATATGTGGGTTGATAAGCCTGTCATTCAATAAAAAGGAGATACCTAAGTAGCAGAGTGTTCTGTGTTATTTTATGCAAACTCCACGAGAATTCAAACATTTTCCCATTCTGGAGAGTGACAAGTTAATTGACATCAAAGGATCTGTTGTAGTGCTTGATTTACTCATTCTGCCTGACCATCTGCTTGTGGGTGGTAAGTGGACAAGAGACGAGCATTGATATCTAAGGATTTGCACAGGTTTTGCCAAAACCTTGATAGAAATTGAGGGCTCTATCGGAAATAAAGATTGATGGGAGACCATGTAATCGTAAATTGTACTGGGTGAATAAGACTACAGGTGCTTTGGCGGTAAGGATCCCCTCTTAAAGAATTAAATGTGCCATTGTAGAGAACAGACACACTTCTGCCCATATAGTAGTATAAGTATTGGAATTTGGCAAATTGGTTACAAAGTCCATACTGATGGTATGCCAGGGGTGTTGAGGCACTGGCAAGGGGTGCAATAAACCCAATGATGGAGTATGGACCGACTTATTCTGGGGGCATATGGGACAGGCTTGTACTTAAGTGTGCACATCCATGGATAGGTTAGGTCACCAAAGCAATCTTTTACAGTTAGCAAGAGTTTTGTGAATGCCAGAATGTCCAGCAAGTGGTTTATCATGGCACCAATTTAACAAATTATGTCTGAGTTTTTCAGTGGTTACATACAAGTTGTTACCATGGTAGGGGTGTCCATCCTTTACCATATTATCATCCTCTGTGATCCATTCATCTAAATTCATCTGCTACATCCCTTGTTTTATATTATCCAAGAACTGTTGTTTAGTATAAGTACCTATCACCTGCTCAGAACCTAATAGATTGTGTGGTGGGTTATGTGCTAATTCGGGTGAATCATGACCCCAATGTGATAATATATCTGACTTGGTCTGATGTGTACTAGGGTGGTACGTAAAAACAAAATTATTTTCAGTAAAAAAGCAAGAGCCATCTAACCTGTCTGTGTGTCAAGTGCTTGAGAGATAGAAAATAATTCACATTTTTATGATCTGAGTAACCTGTAACTCTATATTCTGCACCCAGTAGATAGTGGCACCACTCCTGAAAACATAATGATCCAGAATCGGGGTACCTTTCATAGATCCATATGGTGGAATCATTCCTCATTGTCAAAGTGGGAGTCCCAAGGTAATATTAATAAAGCAGTAGTAAAACTCTTTCATGGGCTATAATGGTGATAACCATGCATTTAATAGCCTATCTACTTCCTGTTTTAAAAAAAAGACCAAACTTTAGGTACAACCAATAAGTAACCAGCATCCTCTTGTGTATTCTGTTGACTTTCACACCTGATCCAAGAGAACATGTATAAGTGGTAAAGGGTGTCTATTCTAGACCGTTAACTTATTGAGGGCCCTGTAGTCTATGCATGCACGTAAATCACCATTCTTCTTTGCGACAAATAAGAGGGTGGAAGAAACAGGAGAAGTGGCATGACGAATGAAGCCTAAAACTAGCAATTCATCCAGGTATTGCTTTAGATACTTAGTCTCAGTTTCCGATTGAGCGTAAATGAGACTACATGATAGGTTGGCCCCTGTAATAAAATGAATGCGACAGTCAAAGTCCCTGTGAGGGGGTACCTGTATGGCTTTCTTCATCCTGAAAATCCAAGTATTCCTTTGAAAGGATGTTTTGAAAGTTCTGGTGCCACTGCTGCACACGTTTGGGGTAGAATCAGGTCTTGTGCTGTGGTATAGCAACTGTAACTGCAGTATAGTGACCCTAAATTCATCCAGCATGAAGACCAATCAATAAGGGGATTATAGAGTTGTAGCTAGGATATCCCTATGATAGCACCAAAAGTGTGCGCCTCTATTAGATTGAAAGGTGGGGTGTCTTTTTGTCTATTAGCACAAACTAAGTTTATGGGAAGCGTTTGTTAAGTAATCAATCCTGATGAAAATTCAGATCTATCTGCTGCCCTTACTACTTCTGGTTCTTGTTTCTTTACTCAAGGGATATTTAAGGAACTGGCCAAACTTAAATCCTAGAAATCGCCGGGGCCTCCTGAATCCAGGAGCAAAGGCAACTGTTTTTGTTGTTGTGGGGAAATTATCATGGTGTCTTAAATGGTTAGGTGTTGTGGAATTTTACCTATGGTATGATTCTGAGGTCAGTGTATTAGACCTTCTCAATGAGTTCACCTCAGTACTAGTTAAGCTTGCACATTTTTCTGATTGCCCTCTGTGATGACTTATCTTTTTCTGAGCCTTTTTTGGTTTGGGGATACAATCGAAGGCAAAGTGTCCTGCTTTACCACAATTTAGGCACAGATATATTTTCTGCATCGTTCCTTTTCATTACTAGATTAGGACCCCTTGTTCTCCCAATTAGCATGGGTTCTCTGAGTCCCTAACCTTAACATCTGTCTCCTTTCACTCAGATCGAACCAAAAACAGCCTTGGCTTATTTTTAGATCAGTTGCCCTTATGCTCAGCAAGTCGATGATCAAGTCTAACTGCTAAATCAATAAATTGCACCCAATCGGTAGGGAGGGTCAACTATGTGAGCCAAAGAATCTTTAAATTCATCTTTCAGCCCCTATAAAACAGGGATATGCTTTTTTCTTCAGGCAAATGCGTTTCAGTAAGTAATTTGCAAAATGTTGTATTATAAGTAAGTCCTTCCCCGTCGTAGGTTTAAAAGCTTATTATCACCTACCTTAATAAAGGTACGCTTTGAAAATACATATAATTTATATATATATTATCTACTGGTGGTCGCCAGTAGATAGTTATAGTTAGGACCGAGTTCCCATAGGAAATCTGAAAATTCTATTTTGAATAACTTTGGCGCCGGTTGACTTATCTTCGGGAAATTTTCAAAACTAATGGGGCGCTCCGCTCAGCTCCTACCCTGAAAGTCTCGGGGTGATTCGTCAAGAGAAAAAACGCGTTTTCCCCATGCATTTTCCCATAGGACCTTTAGACGAAGGTACAGCCCGAACGGCTGAACAGAATTACTTGAAATTTGGCAAAGAGGTAGTCCTCAGGTCAGGCATGTGCCTTTTGCTTAAATGGTGTAAATCTGTTCAGTAGTTCCTGAGAAAATCAAAAGTAAAATCACATATATATCTGGGCGGAGCCTAACCACACGTCTCATCGTGAGATCTGATTGGCTGTCAGCACTTCATCCAAGAAGTGTTGGCAGCCATCTTGGGACCAATATACATGATAGCCCTCATTAAAAAGCATTGCAGTTAATAGAAGGTTTTAAGACTTTAGTTACATTATAAATCATTTGTTTGTTGGTACCATACTCATTTTAGGAATTGTGGTGTGTTCTAAGGTGATTTTACCATGTGAAAAAGCCTTCTGCTGTGATATCATGAATCATGTTTGAGAGAAAACTATTTTCTCATGCTTTTCCCACAGAGGTTTGGAAGGTGATCTATAAGCTAACTGAGAGCATATTTTCTGTAAATTCACATTATCTTTCTCAGTCATGTGAGAATGAAGTCTGACATTCTCAGTAAAACATGTACATCCAACAAGGGCAGAGACTGTCAGTTGATTCCTTTGTGTTCTACTGCAGCTTCCCAGAGTGGTCTAAAGAACAACTAGAGCGCTAACAGTCCTGCTTATGACAAACGTATGGCACACCTGAAGCCATCTTGGTTGGAATAAAGTGGTAATTCTTAAAACATTTAGTTTAAAAAGGAACAAAATGAGAGGGTTCATTTTGCCATAGAGAGTATGATTAGTGCTGCAGAAAGAAAAATGAGGGCACATTTTGAGTGACTTCTCAAATCCTCTACTATTTCATTAAAAAATTCTGACATGCAGACTGAAACATGCACTTTCAATACCAGCAGCAGACTTCCCTGGTGAGCAGTAGCTTTACTACAGTGATCTAATAAGCAACTAGAGTGCTAACATTCTGAATATATGGCAAATTTGTGACACATCTGAATGCCTTCTTGATGGAATCAAAGTAAAAAACTGAAAGCATTTCCTACTGAGGAGGCTGCAGTAAATGAGGAAATTAGGAAACTTCATAACAAATAAATCTCCCAAGATAGCCACCAGACACAAAAGAGCCTAAATGCAGCACACATATCACCCAGATGTAGCCCACATGTAGCCCAATGACAGAAGTGTGCAAAACACTTATTTTTTGTGTATTTGCAGTTTTATATAGTGCAGACTTGTCAGGTATTGGAATGTTTTATGTGAGAATTGTTACATCACACAAGATCAAATTCATTTTGGTTGTAGACATGGGGAGATTAAGTGATTTGACCACAATCACAGAATGTTGAGCCGAAGCAGAAACTCCAACCTGGTTCCCCAGTAGCAAAGTCTGCAGCTCTGTAAGTAACACCACATCCTCTCGCCAAGGTGCAACATTTAATCAAGGACTGGGTTATTCTAAGACCCAGTGGTGCCAGGGGACAACACCTAAAACCTTCGTGGGTTACCTGTTCTGGCGTACAAAACACAGAGACACGGGACACTTCCAGCGACGTCAAAGATCAGCGTTTATTTACTGCAGGGATACAGAGATCACAAGAAGTACACAACGTGTAGGTTCTCCGAGACTGCTTCAAATTGCAAAAGTGGATCGCTCCTTTTATACACGTTTTTGCCATTGCACAGCATGGCAAACAAAGGTTACAACTCAGTTCCCACAATAAACTTCAAAAGAGTCGTGTTCATGTTTCAGGAGGCCGGAACATAATTACAGCAGCATTGCCGGTTCCCAACTGTAAAAACATATCTTCCCCACAATAAAACACATTCCATTCTGACCGTAAACACATTAAGAGAGGGGACAAAAACAGATGCAAAGAAAGAACAAGGATGCACAACAGATTAGAAAAGAGTGTTGGGAGTAATAATGGAAACTTGATAACAGGATCAAAGACCTCGTGCCCAATGCATGCATGACTGAAACAATAGACTAGCACAGCAAGATGAGCCTCGAGCGGGGCCATCTGCCTTCGCCGTGTCATTTCCCCTATCGTAAAAGCCACCCTAAAAGAAACACGTGTCCCTCGTGTAAGCTTGGGAATCCCAGGGTCACAGAGCGGACAAAGTCCGTTCGCTGGCTACTTGAGGGCAAGAAACAAAATGGATGCCGCATCTAAAATGGAACCCGAGGGTTCGGATGGACAAACCCAAAAATGAGACGAACCATACGTGGTTGCGTAGCGAAACTGCGTACACCCACTAAACTCGTCATTTGCGGTTCGTAGACACCAAACTCATCCATATTCGACACCACTCAAAAAGTGTCGTTCCATCTCACACGGAACCTCAGACGCTCCTTTTGCCCTCATGTAGGCAAGCACTAGTCAAGATCGGAATCAATTTCAATATTCATCAGATCGTTCAGCTGCTGCTGGAACATCATTCTATTCATCAACGTCTTCTTGGTAACAGATGGCCGTCTTATACACGTTGTAGCACAAAGGCCACATAAGGCAGGACCACACTGTACACAAAGACAACACGTGAATAGAAATGTTACGACAGCCCCTACGATCATCAAAATCTTCCAACCCCAAGTTGACATCAAACCCCAAAACCATCCTAGAAGTGTCCAATTACCTTCGTCCACGTGTATGGACTCGGAAATCTTGTGAAATTTGAGATGGCTTGGTAGACAGTTGGAGCATTGTCAGGAATGAAAATGCAACAACTCGAATGGATAACTTTACACACACCACCTCTATCTGCGAGAACAACATCTAGAACCATCCGGTTCTGCAACGTCATGAGTCTATCCGCCTGAAGTTCAGCTGTTAAATTATCAAGGGCACTCGCAGTAATATTAGCAGTCGACTCAACTACCCGGGTCAACTGTCTTAGGTTCCTACTATTAACCATAGGTCCCCAAAACGGCAAGAAACCCTTAAAGAAATCTCCTGCTTCTTGACCGGCAGTATCCTCTTTGCTAATAACGCCTCTCACAACTCTAGTCTTGTGATAGTCTGAGGCAACTGTGAAAGTTGGTGGTAAAAGATTCGCAATACCAGGTACCCGAAAAATCACGGGGTAACCATGTATACGCGCGTTCATAACATACGAAATAAGTGCCCTTAGCAGTCAGAAAAACAGGGGAAGAGAGCATCGGTAGGACATACGTGTCAGTACAAGCACTGTTCCCAAGTTGTGCTCTCGGATTTCGACCCAAACCTTTCAAGCAAAAATTACCGAGGTGTGGTACAATCCATATTGGGGACGAGCTCTTAAGCTGTCTATCACCCACTGACGTTCTATACTCAGCCTCACTCAGATCCTTATAGGCCTGCACCTCTTCATCTGGGATAAGCGATGCATCAAAAACATCTCTATCTAAATCCGCTATCGCTATCGCCAAAGGCTTGTGGTACGGACCAGGACCAAAATTAACAGAACGTGGCTCTCGACTGGGGTAGGAATCTAGTGCACTACGAAACATAGTTTGGAATGCTCGAGCTGAACCCTGGGAGTTGTAAGGAAGGACCAGATACGGAATACCCCTATCCATAGTATGTGGCATTAACCCACACACCCAACAGTTGGTAGTATTCATCACCAACTGATGCTGATGTAGGAGTTGAACGAAGGAGTTATTCATGAATTCCGCACGTCTAACCTGTTCGTGTTGAGGCAAGGGATGAAAATAATGTGGGGAAACAGTGGTGATGGAGCTTAGTTTAGGAGGAAGAGTAGGTGAAACAGAAGGTAATAACAACTGTATTCCAAAATACACTCCGCCCACCAGTAGCATAGACACAGTCAGAAACAGTAGGAATACCTGAAACAGAAAACATTTTGTTCGTACAACCTTATGCAATTCTGATCTCTGCGCCGACATCCTTTCTACTTCCAACAACTTAGAGAATGCCATCCTCTACAAACCGTCCGTGACGTACTTGACGCACTTCGTTCTGAGTAGCGGTTATCAAGTCCCAGGGGTTCCCATGAATCGACAAAAGTAACCGACCTAGTGTCAGAAACCTGCTAAACAGAAAGGAGTACCCGCACTGCCCTACGGTAACCCGGATGGTAGGTTTTCTCAAAACGTTCAGTTTTAATACAAGTCTCTTAACAGTGGAAAGCACATAAAAACTCAAAAAGAAAGGATGTAATTGTCCATAATGTTATAGCACCAGAAAAGGGGAAAAATATATAAAACTAATTTTTATTAGTCCTTGAACGAAGAAAGTATCGACTTCTTCCAGGTCGAGTCTGCTCTACAAACAATTGTTCAGCTGGCGCAGCAATGTTCGATGAAGTGAACGACGATTCAGACCTTGGGTTCTCTGCTACTGATGACTCCACAAGTGGGTTTGGCAGCGACAAATCGTCTCCTACAGGTTGAGCATCACTAAATGGCACAAAGCTTAAAGGGGTCTCAGTTTCCGTTGCCGCAATCCCAGTTCTCACCCAACCGTCTGTTGGTGAGGGGATCGGTACCTTTTTCGTGTGGCCGGCGTGAACCCAGTTCTTCCTGCCTTCCAATCGAACCGCAGTCCTCGTTGTTAACAAGACTTGAAAGGGTCCCACGAATCTTGGCTCCAAGTTACGTTTTCGACCAAAATTTCGGGTAACGACCCAATCGCCTGGCCGGAGCTGATGTCCAGGACCCTCTGTCTGCGCCGGTAGAGCTTCAAAGACCTGTTGGTGGATTAACCGTAGTTTAGTGGTCAAATCATGAAGGTAATCAATTAGCATTGGATACTCAAGACTATCAAAGGCCTTAGGTCTCGGGACTCCCCAAATGTTCGCAGGGCGGCCGAACACAATCTCATATGGGCTAAGCCCTACTCGAGAGTGTACAGTCGCTCTGGTTGATAGGAGAGCCAGAGGCAAGGCATCAGGCCATGATAGACCAGTCGTAGCTTGTATCTTTGCAAGTTTCAGTTTCAGGGTACCATTGTACCCTTCAACCAAACCCGCCGCCTGAGGATGATTAGCGCTATGGAATTTCTGACGAATTCCAAGGCCCTTACACACACTCTGCATCACACTTCCCACAAACTCACTTCCATTATCCGACCACACAATCCGTGGCATTCCATACCGAGGAAAGTATTCCTTCAGCAGAATTTTCGCTGTGGACAGGGCAGTGTTATCCTTAAGAGGATAAGCCTCAATCCATCTGGAGAACGCACAAACCACAACCAAAACATACTTCAGGTTATTGCATCTTTCCATATGGATAAAGTCCAGTTGGATAACCTCAAAGGGACAAACAGGGGGAGCAAAATGACCAGGTGGAGTGGGGGTGCCCTTGCCAGGATTGTGCATCAAACACACCATGCAATTCTTAACCACTCTCTCAGCACACTTAGTAATACCCTCATTCTTCCATACAGGGGACAAGAACTTGCATATCCCTTTTGCACTAATATGTGACAACCCATGAGCCATCGTCATGACAGCTAATACATACGCATCTGGTAACATCCACCTCTGACGTTCCGTCAAGTCAACCCAACATCCATGCATATCCAACTTTCCCGTACTTTATTTCCACTTGGTCTTTTCAGCTTCTGTGGCCTCGTTCTGAATTGCTTTCACACTCTCAACAGTGTCTTCACACATACCAGTTTCCGTCGGCCATCTCGCTGAACTGGTCACGTACATTCGGGTTGTAAGATTCTTAGCCGTTTCCTTAGCAATCTCATCCGCAAATGCATTACCACGACCAACATCATCCGTCACTTTCCGATGTGCACTACATTTAACAATCGCCACCTGTTTAGGCAATGTAAGTGCATCCAAAAGATCATTCACGAGCTGCCCGTGTTGGATCTTCGTACCATGCGATGTCATAAATCCTCTTTCTCTCCACAGTCTTCCAAAACTGTGCGCAACGCCGAATGCGTACTGACTGTCGGTAAACACATTCACTCGCTTTCCCTTAGACAAAACACATGCCCTTGTCAATGCAATCAACTCTTCCGCTTGTGCTGAATTCTGATTCAATCTCGCAGTTTCCACAACCGTGCTCAACGTCACTACAGCATACGCAGTCGTCACATCGCCATTCGGCAATTTAAAGCAAGAACCATCAACGTACAAAGTACCATCGGGATCTGTCAATGGAGTGTTTTTCAGGTCCACACAACCCTTTGTTTCTTCCTCAGTTCGTAAATAACAATCATGTGGTGGTACATCATCTGATTCCATACTAATCGGCAACAATGTCGCCGGATTCAGTACATTACAACGCTTGATCTGTATATGACTTGCCAAAAGGGTCAGCTCATACCCAGACAACCTTGCACTCGTCAGATGTTGAGTTTTTGTCCGATTCAAGAGAGTGTCAACTGCATGCGGAACCATCACTATGAGCATATTATCCATGACCAGACCTGCGGATTGTCGAATAGACGCCGCAGCTGCCGCCGTCGCCCTCAAGCAACTCGGCAACGCTCTAGCTACCGGGTCTAAGGTCGAGGAAAAATATGCACACGGGCGCTGCTTGCCACCAAATTGTTGCGTTAAAACACTCAACGCACAACCTTCCCTCTCGTGATCGTATAGTGTAAATGGCTTGCTGTAATCAGGAGTACCCAACACAGGAGCCGAACACAACGCATCACGAAGTTCAGAAAAACTTTTCTGACATTCATCCGTCCATGGCAACGGAGTCGAAACTTCCTTGCACGTGAGAGCTATCAATGGCTTCGCTAACAGTGAAAAATTTGGAATCCACTGTCTGCAGTATGACGTGATACCCAGAAAGGCACGCACATCTCTCTGAGTTGTTGGCACAGTCATTCGAGCGATTGCTGCGATTCTTTCAGGGGTCAACCTTCTTCCCGCCTTTGACAATAAGTGACCTAGGTAGGTAACTTCTTGACAACAATATTGCAATTTAGAAGGTGACACTTTGTGATGTAAGTCACATAGATGCTGTAACAGTGACACAGTAGCAGTCTTGCAAATCTGTTCAGTGTCTGCAGCTACCAACAGATCGTCAACGTACTGAATCAAGGCCGCACCAGTTGGCAGCACAAATGCATCAAGTTGGCTCTTAAGAGCTTGGCTGTAGATCGATGGACTCTCACAGTAGCCCTGAGGTGCACGTTTGAACCGGAAGCTACGACCACCTAACGAAAAACCAAACAAATCTCGACTTTCCTCAGCAATCGGAATGCTAAAGAACGCATTCTTCAGATCGATTACCGAGAACCATGACGCAGAAACTGGAATCAGAGTCAGTAAAGCTGTAATGTCGGGCACCACAGGAAACTGCGGGACAACAATTTTATTTACCTCCCGTAAGTCAATAACTAGACGATACACAGGAGGCTTGGAGAGATCAGTTCGCTTCAAAATAGGCAACACAGGACTATTACACACGTTACCTCGTGTCTCCTCAATAACATCTTTATCGATCAAATCGTAAATGATCGCTAATAGTGCCCGTTCACCATCAAGGGAGATACGATACTGGGGTATGCGCGGTAATCGCGCATCGAATTTCAATTGAACAACATAAGGTGGTATATCCAGCAGGCCCACATCATTGGGACCTGTCGCCCACAAAGAAGCCGGAAGAGAACTCAATTCCGGTGGGAGCTTATCGATCGACAGATACATAGGGGAGATCACTCTCTGACCCAATGTAAGCTCCACGCCCGTAGGAGAGCAGTACAAAGTCGCATGTAACCGTTTCAACAAGTCCAAGCCCAAAAGATTCTCACCACAACCAGTAGTCAAAATCAAAGGAGCTTCTAACTCATGAGACCCAATCGTAAGGGGCAAGGGGCTAGAAACTGGATTGCTAACGGGGGCGCCAGAGAATCCAACGGAAACATTCGTTAAGCCAGACAAAGGCGCGCCAGGGAGTTTCGAATGCATGATGGAACTTTTCGCCGCACCAGTGTCCAACAGAAAAGGCTCAACGAAGCCCAATGTGGCAACTGCGACATAAGGCCCTCTCTGATCAACCGGAACTGATACTTCTCCCTTCCTCTGTCTATGGCTGTCCTAGTAGATACCGTCCGTATCAACATCATGCTCGACATAATAGTCGTCCACATGATACTGTGCAGATCTACCAGACGAGAGATCGCGTCGATCGAAACAATTCTGCGAGTCTGATGAAGTGGCAAGACGCTCGGCCTGATTCTGAGTAACACCGCGACCTCTACCACGTGAAGCTTGTTGAGGACCACTACGACCTCCTCGAGCCGACACACCATTGTTCCTGTCACGTAGAACTGGACAATTAAACTTCAAATGGCCCTCCCCTCGACAATATGCACATTGATTATACCCCAACACAGAACGGGGTGCGGAAAAGTCATTACGCACCTGTGATCTAGAAAACTGCGATTGCGGTCGATTTGGCTGTTGCGAGTCATTGTAATTCGAGCGCGGAGGATACGCTTGCTGCAATAAGACCTTAGTTTTAAGATCCTTCGTTTTCTTATCTGCGCGTTCGCTTTCTTCCTTCTCTCTGTTTTCGTAGTATTGGGCCGTGGCCAATATCTGAGCAGTGGTAGAAACAGCCCATGAACTCTCAGAATTCTTCAACTTGTTGCTGAGTTCGGGCAACAAGTTCGATACAAATTTATCAACAAACAACCGCTGACCACCTTCCGAACTCATGTCCTGACCACTATGATCAACAAACGCCTCCTCAAATCTCGTAAAGAAGTCGGAGACACTCTCATCCCTCTTTTGCTTGCACGCGGACAACTTGTCCCAATTGACGCGTATTGCTGGCATAAGTGTTTTCATAAGAGTAATTATCCTCTGGGGCAAATCCACAATAAGCTGTTCGGGTTTAGCCCCACCAACTTGCTGGGCGTCTGCCGCCGTAAGGGCAGCCCAGTCACCGCCTAACTCAGCCGCGTGATTCTCGTGACGAATTTTCGCCCAAATCGGCTGAGGCACTACATTGCCAAACAACATGTCAATATCAGCAAGATTCATAACAGTAGCATCCACCAGTTGGGACAACTCCTTATAATAACCTGCAGGATTTTTACGGGGATCGGGCAAAGTTTGCTTCACCTGCAAAACTTCTGATCGCTTCCAAGGGAGGTGTATCCAAACTCTCTGAAAACGTCCTGGGACAGCAGGATTAGCGTTAGGATCACCTGGCATCCACACTGGGGGAACTTCCCGCATAGGATACTGACCAGGTTTTGCCATCCACTCTTCAGTTTCGTCTTTAAACAGTGCTCGTGCTCGAGGTTGCACTGTACATCGAAAGGATAACAGGCGTTCTAGAGCACCTCGAACCTTATCACCTACAATCACACCAGTTGTATATTGATGCTGGAGCTCAGAAACCTCAGACGATACATTATCGACCACATCATGATCCCACTCTTCCCTCAACGATTTACACGTTTCCTCAAACACGAATCGTTGCGTGGGCGCATTAAACTGGGAAAATGTTTCAAAAACTATACGCGAAGTGTACTTCACAGGATTGCGAACCCATTTACGCGCCATTTTTACCAACGACTCACGTTCCCTACCATCAGGAATCTGACTGCGCCTCTGGGCAACATCAGAAAGAGTCGATCCAAGTATTGGCCCAAAAAGCGGAGAATAAAGAGTAGCGACAGCATTTAGGAGACGGCTACGAACAGAAGGAGAAGAAGAAGGAGGTACAGGAGCAACAACAGTAGGAGTGGAGACAGTAGAAGTGGACGGGGCAACAGGAGTAGCGGTAACGACAGGCTGAGTAGGGACTGGCAAAGGAGCAGTAGGAAGAAAAGCCGGTAAAGGAGGATGAACAATTTGCGGCACAAGAGGATTCGGGAGAGCAGGAGGAACGACGGGCTGACCAGCAGCCGCCAAAACAGCAGGTTGAGGAATAGGAAGAATCATAGGACCCACGGTATCCGGAGCATAAGGAGGTGGTGATTTCAATAAATAGGACAATAGCGAATCTTCTATCACTTCCTCTCCCGTCTTATCAGCATCAGACGGTAACACCAGATAACACTTATCCACCGCCATATGATGAAGTCGAGCACTAACTTCCTGCTCTTTCTCATCTTTGTCTCGCTGATACTGTTCTGCATTTCGCATCACCGAAATGACACCTTCTCTCTTATTTTTCTTACTCTGTTTGATTTCTTTCTGCTTGGCCTCTTAGCGCCATAACCGGAAGGAATCAAACATGGCTGGCCTAGCCTTCTTTTTAAACAGTTTAGCTTCAAGGTTATCTAAGACGGCAGTTTCGAAACTACCATGTGATGGCCAACTAAGAACACCATCATTTTTAGTGTAACGAACCCAATATTCGTTATATACGATAGGACCCACGCCATGGCGACTATAGAGCTCGTAAATTGGAGTTCCAACCGGAGGTATCGGGCATGAATCCTCCAGCCGGGAATCCGTTCTGCAACATTTACGAAAACCAAACAAAGTACTACGGCCAGGCATCGTGCACACTAACCGAGTTTACAAACTTCAAGGGCTATCAAATTATGATGTCCTCGCACAAAAAATGCAAGACCCTCGGTTTTTGGCAATTGCAATCGTCAAATAAAACCCAACAACTAAGAACCACAAATGTAATGGAACCATGCAGACAACAAAGGAACACTGGGAGCGACCCACAAATACTTAACTGAAAGAGCAATGGCGTCACCAGGAAGGCCCGTCTATCGTCTCGCCGGACAAAGGACTACGCCAGGCGCCAAAACAGGTCGACAGTCAGGGCATCAGTCCGTCGCAGCCGTCAGGAGGCGGGGATCTTCGTGGGAAAAGACGTCGGGCCACTTATTTCGACAACTGGATCGATGAAGCGGGGTGCACCTTCCCTCGGAGATTTCACACGAAGCTCCTCACGATCGTCGGGCTTTGGACCGGTACCGCTGATGTCGCCCCACGTTGGGCGCCAACTGAAGGACTGGGTTATTCTAAGACCCAGCGGTGCCAGGGGACAACACCTAAAACCTTCGTGGGTTACCTGTTCTGGCGTACAAAACACAGAGACACGGGACACTTCCAGCGACGTCAAATATCAGCGTTTATTTACTGCAGGGATACAGAGATCACAAGAAGTACACAACGTGTAGGTTCTCGGAGACTGCTTCAAATTGCAAAAGTGGATCGCTCCTTTTATACACGTTTTTGCCATTGCACAGCATGGCAAACAAAGGTTACAACTCAGTTCCCACAATAAACTTCAAAAGAGTCGTGTTCATGTTTCAGGAGGCCGGAACATAATTACAGCAGCATTGCCGGTTCCCAACTGTAAAAACATATCTTCCTCACAATAAAACGCATTCCATTCTGACCGTAAACACATTAAGAGAGGGGACAAAAACAGATGCAAAGAAAGAACAAGTATGCACAACAGATTAGAAAAGAGTGTTGGGAGTAATAATGGAAACTTGATAACAGGATCAAAGACCTCGTGCCCAATGCATGCATGACTGAAACGATAGACTAGCACGGCAAGATGAGCCTCGAGCGGGGCCATCTGCCTTCGCCGTGTCATTTCCCCTATCGTAAAAGCCACCCTAAAAGAAACACGTGTCCCTCGTGTAAGCTTGGGAATTCCAGGGTCACAGAGCGGACAAAGTCCGTTCGCTGGCTACTTGAGGGCAAGAAACAAAATGGATGCCGCATCTAAAATGGAACCCGAGGGTTCGGATGGACAAACCCAAAAATGAGACGAACCATACGTGGTTGCGTAGCGAAACTGCGTACACCCACTAAACTCGTCATTTGCGGTTCGTAGACACCAAACTCATCCATATTCGACACCACTCAAAAAGTGTCGTTCCGTCTCACACGGAACCTCAGAGGTCAACTAGATAAAAAAACATAAAGATTACAAATAATTTAAAAGTTCTTTGTCACTATTTGAAAACTCAGAAAATATGTCCTCATTTTAGTTTTTTAGAGCACTAACAATAATTTTGATGCAAATAAGACCCTCTCATATATGTAATTTCTAAAGGAAATACTCTAGGTATTACAGTTTTGATTACATCAAGATGACGTCAGTCGTTCCACACTTTTGTAATAAATATAGAATGTTAGCAATCTAGTTGTTCATTGGGATACTGTTGAGAGTTGAAAATTGAAGGCAGGTAGGAGAGTGCAGAGGCAACAGTTTGACCACACTGGGCAGGCAGGAAGGGCAGTGGCAGCACAACAGACTATGGAGGGCAGTGGAAAGGGGGGCAGAGGCAACAAACCAACAATACAGGACTGGCAAGAGAGGCTGTGGCAATATAATAGACTATTGTGGGCAGAAGGAAGAGGCAGTGATAGTACAACCATACATGCCAACATACCCGTTTCAGCCAGGAAACGTCCAATGTTTTTAAGCTCAAATGTGTTTTATTTGATCTGTCTCCTGTCTACAATCTCCTCTTTTTCAATGTAACTCAAAGGGGAAAATCAATACCCCAGTTTTTTTCAAAATCTCCCTCTTACCAAGTTCAAAATGTTCGCAAGTATGGTATATTGAATCATGGTAGGCAGGAGGAATTGGGGTAGGGACATGGACTCGGATAACAGAGGACAGGAGGGACATGGAGAGGTGCACCAAACTGACCCTACAGGGCAGGCATCAGGGTTTGCAGCAGCACAATACACCACACAGCGCATGCGGGACGGGAGTGCAGCACAACAATCCATAGAAAGCAATAGGGAGGGGACAGGACCATGCACATGGACAACAGAGAAAAGATGGGAAAGAGGCAATAGTAGCTAGCTGACCATAATGGACAGACAGGAGAGACAGCTGCAGCATAACAGACCATAAAGGGCAGGAGGGACGGATCAGGGGCATTACAATGGAACAGACAATCCAGGAGGGAGGGAATAGGGGGTCTGCACATGGAAACAGAGGGCTGGGGGCAAGGTGGCAGGGCAGGAGCAGCAAGATGACCATGGAGGTCAGGCAGGATGGGCACTAGAAACAAGACACACCATGGAGAGCAACAATGAGACTATGGTGGCATACACACAGACCATGGAGGGAAGGTGGGAAGGGGTCAGGGGCAGCTAGCTGACCACACAGGGAAGGTGGGAGGGGCCATGGCAGCACAGAAGACCATTCATGGCAAGCGGGAGGGTTAGTGGCAGCACAATGGCTATGATGGGCAAGAAGGAGGGTGCAGGGGCATGCACAAAGGACCATGGAGGATAGAGGGGAGGGTCAGGACCTGGGCACAGACAAGAGAGTTCAGGGGAAGGGGCCTCACAACAGACCGCACGGGGCAGGCAGGAGGAGCAGTTGCAGCACAACAGATCAGGGAGGGCAGAAGGGTGTGGCAGTAAAATGGACCATGGAGGACAGGAGGAAGGGGATAGGGGCATTGCATGTGGACAGGCAGGGTGGAGGTGGCAGGGACAGGTTACAGTCATCTGACAATGCTAGGCAGGTGGGAGGGGAGTGGCAGCTCAACAGAACACTCAGAGTAGTTAGGAGTGGCAGGTCCATGGAACATAGTGGGCAAAAAGGATGGAGCAGGGGCATGCACAAAGACATCGGAGGGCAGGGGGAAGGAGAATAGGGGCAGCAAAAGCTAAGCACAGAGGCTAAGCAGGAGGTCAATGATGGGCCATATAATTGGGCAATGGAGGGCAGGAGGAGTGGACTGGTACATCATGCTAAATGGAGGGCAGTGGCAGCTCATCAGACCATGCATGGCAGGAGGGAGGAGGCTAGTCCATGGATTCAGATAACAGAGGATAGGGAGGAGGTGGATGGGGCAGCAAGCTAACTGTTCAGAGAAGGTGGGTATTAGGAACTTTGGGGCATATGCATCAACCAAACTAATACCGATTCCTTAATAGCGAAAAATAAGGAATCGCCATTAAGGAATCGGTAATTGGCATGCATCAACAGATTCGGTAAAATTTAGCGATTCCTTAAAAATCGCTAAATTTACCGAATCCTTAATAGCGGGGCACGCAAACGGCCCCACTAGCAAATAGCGAGTTCGGTAATACCGATTTGGCTAATAGCGAGTTCGGTAATACCGAATTAGCAATTACCGAATCGGTAATAGCGAAATCGCAAATTGCCGCGTCGCACCGGGAACAGGCTGATGACATCACCAACCAGGAAATACTGCTGCCCCACCCACATAGCCTCGACAGAGGAGCAGACAGGAGCTGGAAAGAAGGACAGGCTGTGCAGAGTGAGGCCACACAGATCCTGCCAGTCACAGCACACATCCATCATGTCGCAGGAAGTGCCATCCAGCGCTGAATCTGCACGCAAGCGCAAGAAGAAGTTTTCAGACAGGGAGCTGGAGTACCTCATCGAGGGAGTGTCCAGCAAACACGACCGCCTCTTTGGCAAGCTGTCCCTCAAGGTGCCTGAGACCGAGAAGCGGCGCATCTGGCAGCGCATCCGTGAGAGGGTCAATGCGGTTGGCGTCACTAGCCGCAGCATCGACGATCTCAAAAAACGGTGGTATGACCTCCGGAAGCGCGCAAAAGAGAGGATTGCTGAGAGGCTCCGGGAGGCAAGAAGGACTGGAGGCGGAACAAGCACTGCACCATCCAACACAGCCCTGGAGGACCTTGTGGAAGGGACGATAGAGCGGGAAGCCGTCGTGGGGGTGATCCAGATGGACACGTCCGGCGCAGCCACAAGTGCCCAAGGTAAGATGCATGCCTGTGCCACACCCAGCATAGCGTAAATCCATACCCATGCCCCCAGCCCAATCTCACTGTGTCTGCAGCTCTGGCACAGACAGTTCCACACATGACACTACTGCATCTTGGGAGTTGTAGTCTAGTCAGCCCAGAGTGCAGGCACAGGCGTAAATCCTCACACAACACATATTTTGTACATGGCTGTGGACTGTTCATTTGTTGGACCACAGAGGGACATTGATGGGTACAACACTATGTAGGTGTAATCATCCCACTAATCATGCACTGTTTCACACACAGATGCATCACCTGGGGACTCTGACGACAGCGACCAGCTGATCATATCTGAGACACCCGTGGAGTCAGACCAGGAGACTGTGCAGGATGCGCACGCACCGCCAACACCTGCCACCCCACCGGCACCACCTCCACCAGCGCCACAATCATCGGCACCAGCACCAGTGCCACAAGCCAAGGCACCACCACCTGCGCCACAAGCAACGGCACCAGCAAGCCAGCCTGCAGCCAGTGCAGCCACAATACCGCAGAGGCACAGGCACCAAGTTGCGCCCTTGCAGGAGATGGCAACCCCCCCCCCGCAATTGGCACCCACGCAGCGCACATCCACACCACCTGCTGCACCACATGGAGGCTCAAGACACGCACGGCGTCACAGGGCCCGTCGCAGTTCCGTCTCCTCAGCTGACCAGGATGTCCCAACAACCTCTGCAATTGAGGAGAGGATGCTGCGCACACAGAACCTGCAGGGAAGACATGTGGCTAGCATCAGCTGCAACATCGTGCGCCTAGCGAGGGAGATGCGCGCCATGACTGCAGCAGTCACCGACATGGGCTCCGCGGTCAGGGACATGGGCACGGCGGTCAGGGACCAGACCACTGCGGTTGCTGATGGCAATGCTCAGCTGAGGGAGGAGGTACGTGAGCTCACCCGTGCCATCAGGGAGGGCCATGAGTCCCAGAGGAGGAGTAACCGGCAGCTAATGTTGCGTTCTGCCGCCGCTACCAAGGCCATACAACGGCACAGCAACTGCACCGCTGTGTTGGCACGCCGCACAGTCTCCCTGCAGGTGGACCTTGGGCACTTCTGCGGTGATGTTGCCAAGTCACTGGGACACATCACCACTGCTGTGGAACAACTTCAGAGCAGCACATGCAGTGCTGCAACATTGGGAGGGGATGACACCAGTGAGGCTGCCTCCAGTGTCAGCAGCGTGTCACTGGCAAAGGCCAGCACCAGGCACCGAAGTTCGCGTGCCTCCACGGGGACAGGCCGTGGTGAGGGTTTGGATGCACCTGAGCGGAGGCTTGGTGTACGTGGCAAGCGGCACTAGAAATTTGGACATGCTGCAGGTCCATGGTGGAGCAACCATGGCCATCCAATTATTCTGTTTGCACAGGCCTGACTTTAAGGAACCTTTTATTTACATTTATGCAATCGGAGCATGATTCACAATGCTAGTTCTGTTGCACAATCCTCTGTGCTACTGTGCATTAAACAGTTGCACCCAACACCAACTTGTAATGTCTCATTTTACCCAGGGTCAAAAATGATTTTGCGTTATGTCTGTCCGCCTCCTATGGCCCTCTGCTGTGTTAGGGATGTGTGCCGGTCGTCGTTGTGCGGGTGGTTGGTCAGCCTGGGGGTCGTCATCCCTGTCCACCTCCATGGGTATCCCCCTTCTGGTGGCAATGTTGTGCAGCATTGCACATACAGCAATTATTCGACAGCATGTGTCTGGTTGGTATAGCATTGCGCCGCCAGTCTTGTGGAGGATACGGAAGCGGCTCTTGAGAATCCCAAAAGTCCGCTCTATCACATTCCTCGTGCTGATGTGTGCAGCGTTGTAGCGATGTTCCTGCGGGGTTGCTGGATTTAGGTATGGGGTTAGTATGTATTCCCGCAGGGCGTAAGCACTGTCACCTAGAAGATAGAAGCATAGACTTAGCATTGGTGATGTACATACATGTGTGGTGTTGGTGTGGGGAAGCGTAGTTCTACTTACCTAACAGGAGTCCCTCTCCAAATTCGCCATTGAGTAGTCGCCTGTGCATTCCACTGTTGCGGAAGATGTATGAGTCGTGTGTGCTCCCTGGGAATTGTGCCACTAGGTCCGTTATGATGTTGTTGGCATCGCACACAACCTGCACGTTGATCGAGTGGTATGACTTGCGGTTCCTGAAAAGGTACTCATTTGCTGACGGAGGGCATATGGGGATATGCGTGCAGTCGATGCATCCAATCACATGTGGAAATTGTGCCACCTGGTAGAATGCCTGTTTGGTGCGGTCCAACTGCTGTGGGGTTGTGGGGAAGCTGATGTGTCTGTGGAGCATTGTCAGCATGGCATCTAGGAATTTTTGGAAGAAGCGTGACAGTGCGCTTTGCGAAACACCTCCGGCAACCGCAATTACCCCCTGGAAACTCCCTGAGGCCAGTAGGTGCAGGCTGCATAGTACCTGAACGTGCGCAGGGATTGCATTTGTCCGGTGGGTCTGGTGCTGCAGTAATGGTTCCAGGTCTGCAATCAGGCGCATGATCATAGCGCGATTGAGGCGATATTTCTGGTACACCTCGTCCTCATTCTGGCCGAGCAGGGTTATGCGCAGTCTGAACACTCGCTCCTGGACCCTTCTCCTGCGCTGTCCTGCTGCATTGATCCGCATCCTCCTTGCAAGCACGTAGAGGGCAGCCATTTTGTGGGAGCCAACAGGGTCTCCTGGGCCAAATTTAAGGGTTTAGTGATTGCCTCAATCATTTGCACATGTAGGATTTTTTTTTTTTTTTTTTTTTTTTTTTTGTGACTTTACCTCCAGGTTTTGATTCCCCTTATTTAGCTCTGGCAAAATAGCGATTTTTGGGATTTTCGTTATTAGCGAGTTTTGTTGCATTGGGGTGCGATTCGTTATTTGCTATTGGCAATTTCCGGGAGCTAATAGTGATTTCGGTAATTGCGAATTCGGTATTTAGCGATTCGGTAAATTAGCATTTTGGGTATTAGCGATTCGGTATGTCCGAGGTTATTTATTTAGCGATTCGTTATTTGCTCGGGTTTTGGGTTGATGCATTGGGATTGGGTATTTTTAACACAATACCGGGAGCTATTACCGAATCGGTATTTTACCGACTGGATTTTGGCTTGATGCATAAGGGTGTTTATTGTTTTTAAAATGTGTGTATGTGCAAACTACTTAAAATATGAATAAGTATGCAGCATAATCTCACTTTTATTCAGGAAGAAGAGGACGTTTGTGACTGTGACTCCGGGCTCACTTGGCAGAAACACCCCCTGACCCTCCAGCCCCATCGCAAAATGTAATGCCCGTGAAAAGGGTAGGTGGACGCAGTGTTATATAGAACATAGTCCTGAGAGCACGGTTGAAAATGAAAACTAGATGTAGTATATGGTATAAACTATGCACCAAAAAGTGTGATATAAGATGAACCGGGGCGTGAAATATAATATGCAATACATTGTGCGCAATGACAGATTCATTGGAGAGCGCGAGATAGCACAGGCACTAGCGCGTGCTATGCGATATGCGCCTTGGAGTGTAATATGCACAGGGCAGTGTTGTGTAACATAACTAGTCTCTAAAGCTGTAATATAAAATATGTGCTGGGGAGTGTAACGTTGCATATGCACTGTGACAAAGATATGGATCCCAGATTGTAATATGTATGGCATAGCGCTGTGCGTTATAACATACATATCGAGGAAGGCACGTTAGATGGGGCAATATAACCAGTGCGAAGGCAAGTGTGGCATGACATATTCACGGGGTGGTGTTACAGTGAACATGGGCTAGAGAGTGTCATAGCATACGCACTAGCTGGTGGAATACAACACAGAGGTGTGAGGCAATCGGCGGGCACTGGTGGGTGTAACACAGCATTGGGCTCAGCCAGGACCACGCTGTGACTCTCAAGTGAGGTTTGTCTCCTTTCCAGAGAGTAAAATAAAAAGTATTACACATCCGGCGGTGGATGTGTTTTTTATTAATCGTGAGGCGGGTTTCTTGCATAGTTTGGTCGAATTTTTGTCGAATCCCCTTTGAATGGCTTGGTGTGCGTGTATATTAAATGTGCCCGTCAATAGCTACCCATGTTTGTATAAATAAACGACAAGGGTGTCTACTTGGAGAGTACCCACCGGCGGGGGCGCCGGGATTAGGCACGGTAGGGCGTCAGACACGTCAGAGCTTCATTAGCGGTGTAAATACATTCCATGTGGATTCATTCTATGCATAGTCGCCTTTTAATGAATATCACGCAAATCGTCATGGTGATAGGTACATACGGTTTGTCCAGCATGTCCTAGGTGTTTCTATAAATATATATATTTTTAAAATAATAAAAAACAAAGGCCGGCCCCGGGGTATGGGGTCCCCGGAGCCATAAGTGGCCTGAGGAGGGGGGCAACGCAGCCCCCTCCTAAAGAATTTAAATTAAAAAAAGGCCATGACCCGGGGTAAATTAGAAAAAGAAGGGGGGCCACACTGCCCTCCTTCTTAAAAAAATAAAATAAACAAAAGACCGGCATCGCGCTGGAGGCCACGCCCCCTCCTTGCAGCACTCTGCAAACGCGCCCCCTGGCCAGTTGTAAGTTGGGGAATTAATTCCCCTTCAATACTGAGGGTCCCTGAGGGCCAACTAGCCCAACAGGTATCTCCAGTGTGCGCCAGGGAGCTGCGTTGCAGACAAGTGTTCTGAGGCCACGCCCCTTTTTACACCTGTATGCAACGTAGCTCTATGGCGCTTACTGGAGGTACCTAGTGGGCTAGTTTGACCCTAGGGACCCTTAGGATTCAAGGGGACTTAATCTCTCAATTTAGAACGGCCACAGGGCACGTTTACACAGTGGTGAAGGGAGGGGACGGGGCCTGAGGTGACGTGTGCAAACACGCCCTGTGGCGCGTTTTAAGTTGGGGGAATAATTCCCTTTCAATCCTGAGGGACCCCAGGGGCCAACTAGCCCACCAGGTGCTTCCAGTAAGTGCCACTGCTCTGCGTTGCAGAGAGGTGGTGCAGGCCGTGCCCCTTTTTACACCTCTCTGCAATGGCGCTTACTGGATGTACCTAGTGGGCTATTTTGCCCCTAGGAATCCTCAGGATTCAATGGGACTTAATCTCCCAACTTAAAAAACGGCCACAGGGCATGTTTACACAGTGGGGAAGGAAGGGGGCAGGGCCTGAGGTGAAGTGTGCAAACACGCCCTATGGCGCGTTTTAAGTTGGGGGGGGACAGTATCCAGCAGCACAGCCCTAGAAGCCACTCAGTGCTGTACAGCAGCTCTTACCTGGTACGCGGGTTCAGGGGTAGAGCATCTCCTACCTCCCTGTACTATCGCTGGCAGTCTACCTCGCCGCCTCCCGCTCAACCGAGGCCGCTGTTGAGGAGGACTACAGCCCCCAGGATCCACTCTGTGAACCGCCCACATCCGGCGGAAACCGCGCCCGGAGGCGCTACTTCAACCGACGCTCCCCCGGTGGAGCGGGGGGACAGTATCCAGCAGCACAGCCCTAGAAGCCACTCAGTGCTATACAGCAGCTCTTACCTGGTACGCGGGTTCAGGGGTAGAGCATCTCCTACCTCCCTGTACTATCGCTGGCAGTCTACCTTGCCGCCTCCCGCTCAACCGAGGCCGCTGTTGAGGAGGACTACAGCCCCCAGGATCCACTCTGTGAACCGCCCACATCCGGCGGAAACCGCGCCCGGAGGCGCTACTTCAACCGACGCTCCCCCGGTGGAGCGGGGGGACAGTATCCAGCAGCACAGCCCTAGAAGCCACTCAGTGCTATACAGCAGCTCTTACCTGGTTCGCGGGTTCAGGGGTAGAGCATCTCCTACCTCCCTGTACTATCGCTGGCAGTCTACCTCGCCGCCTCCCGCTCAACCGAGGCCGCTGTTGAGGAGGACTACAGCCCCCAGGATCCACTCTGTGAACCGCCCACATCCGGCGGAAACCGCGCCCGGAGGCGCTACTTCAACCGACGCTCCCCCCGCGTCGCGGGACGCGCGCGGGCGGCGCCGGGCTGAGCCCGGGCAGAGGGCGGGCCGTCTGTGGCCGTCAGGGGCAGACAGAGGCAGGGCTGGGCCACCCCCCTTTGCGGGCCACTATTGTAAAATTCCGTGGGTGCCGTACAACGAGTGTGGCATACGGCTACGTGACCCCTGTGAATACAGTCTGGACAAGCAAGTTCTTCGCCTTTAATAAAGGTTAGTGTGCGCATTCATTCATCATGGGGAAACTATCCGCAAACTCTTCTGGTTTGGGCCCCAGAAGCTCTAAAAAAAAAATATATATATATATATCTTTTTGGTGGTGATGAACTGTACTTTTATGGATATTTTATCCGAATAAAGACCATTTGACTTGACTTGACTTGATAATTCCCCTTAATCCTGAGGGCTCCTGGGGGCTAACTAGCCCACCAGGTGCTTCCAGTAAGCGCCACTGAGCTGCGTTGCAGAGAGGTGGTCCAGGCCGTGCCACTTTTTACACCTCTCTGCAACGCAGCTCTGTGGCGCATACTGGAGGTACCTAGTGGGCTAGTTGGACCCTAGGGACTCTCAGGATTCAAATTAACTTAATCTCCCAACTAAAAACGGCCACAGGGCGTGTTTACACAGTGGTGAAGGGAGGGGACGGGGCCTGAGTTAACGTGTGCAAACAAGCCCTGTGGCACGTTTTAAGTTGGGGAAATAATTCCCCTTCAATCCTGAGGGCCCCTGGGGGCTAACTAGCCCACCAGGTGCTTCCAGTAAGCGCCACTGAGCTGCGTTGCAGAGAGGTGGTCCAGGCCGTGCCCCTTGTTACATCTCTCTGCAACGCAGCTCTGTGGCGCTTACTGGAGGTACCTAGTGGTCTAGTTGGACCCTAGGGACCCTCAGGATTCAAGGGGACTTAATCTCCCAACTTAAAACGGCCACAGGGTGTGTTTGCACAGTGGGGAAGTGAGGGGACGGGGCCTGAGGTGACGTGTGCAAACACGCCCTGTGGCGCGTTTTAAGAGGTAGTTTTAATCCCCTGCCCTATTATATACTAGGGGCTTACAGAGGAGGTCATGCTGATCACAGGGGGACCCCAACGCATAGTGGTCCCTAGTGTATGTAGGTGTTTTCACTGTATTCTGAGTGTCTTTTAACATAGCACTGGCTCTAGGACTGGTTAGTCAGACTCAGTTACCACCAGTATCCGTCTGAAAAAGTTGAGGGTACAGGATGATTTTGCAACAAGGCTTCTTTCTGCTCTTCTGTTTGTTCTTTCTGCACGTTATCCTTCTTCCTGCACTTTTCTTCGTCTTTGAGGACTTCTGTTGCTTCTTTCTGCATTTCTTTTTTTCTTTCTGTGCGTTTTTTCTTCTTTCTTCACATGTCCTATCTCTGTAGGCATAGTTAGAAATTAGCATTTAAATAACCTTTGAAATTCACTGAAAAAACCATAGGTTTCAGGCACGTTATAGTTAGTAATTAGCATTTAAAAAACCTTAGAAATTCACTGAAAAAACCATAGGTTTCAGGGGCATTATAGTTAGCTGGACTTTTCACACGTACAAAACCATTGAAATTCCCCCGTTATAGTTAGTTCGGCTAACTATAACTCGCGCGCCCGCAATGCACTGCTGATGACGTCACATATTACATCACTCATGACATGGTCAGTGACATCACTCATGACATCACTGATGACATCTCAAATGACATCACTGATGACATCATCCTTGTGATAGAGTGGCAGACCTCCTCTTCCCCTAATATAACCTTTGATACACACATTCAAAAATAGAAACTACAATGTTCAAAACAATGGACATACCAATACCAGTTACAACAACCTATTCAGTAATTCTAAGATCCACATACACATCCACTCATTCACCAACAGTCCTATACAGTCACTCATACATGTACTCACTCATCATATGTACTCACACACCTATACATCCTGTTACACAACGCCACTCATCCATAGAGTTACTCACACACATAGTCACTCATGCTAATAAAGAATCAAACATCCATTTACTTGCATATACAGTTATACACACACCACCACACTTACTTCTACAGAAACTTACACATACTTAGTCTTTTAAATAATCACTTATAGAAACACATACTTATTCAAACAGGAACTCTTTCAATCTCTCCCTCTCACATATACTCACTTATATACACCAATAGTCACATATACTAGTTTAAAACATATGTAGTTACTCATAAAGACACTATTGAGACAGTCTATCACTCACTAACACACCCATGCACACACTCATCCACCCATACAGTCCTACACACATGCTGTCTTCAACACATACAAACAGTGAGTCACTCATTCATGCACCTATGCACTACGTAATACCCCCCACCGAACCATACAGACACTCAGACACTCATATTGATACTCAAAAAACCAACTAATAACCTATATAGACCCTCATGTAGCTACTCACCAACCCATGCAGCCACTTATACACAAAGTGAGAGACTGATACAGATATTTAAACATTTAAACATTACTCACTAAGCCATGTATTCACTAAGATACACTTAATCAGTCAGTTATACAATCAATTTTTCAAAAACAAATCATCCATTTAGACACTTATATACCCAGTCAGTCAGTCAGTCAGTCAAGAATAGCTTTATTCGGTTAAAAATTTTAAAACCATCAAAGCATACAACGATATTTCATGTTGCAAATAGTTACAATTATAATGATCTGAAAAGTCCATTAATACAATACCAAATAAACACAATTAACAATATTTCATAAATATTAGATAATACAATAAAGTTGGCACATAATCACAATAAAAAGTATGTCATCCAAATGGTTCTGCAATTTTTATATATCCCATAAAACCAACACTAATTCATTAATCCATGTTCTCCAACTAACAAAAACAAAAAATGAGGGAGGTTCCCAGGGGACTGCATCCTATTCCTACACCTGATGGCCCCTGTGATGTAGCTGGCTACCCCGAAACAAACCAATGGTGATCCTAGCATATGCATATAAACCAATGCGGGCCTCACTTGCTCAAAATTAAGATTCTTAAAAATAGGACAGATACATTTCTTGCGCTGCAAAGTATAGAATTTACAAAAGAAAACCATATGCAGCGTGTTTTGTTCTCAGGTGTTATCACAAGGACAGGGCCCCATGGTTCCCTCTTTGAAAAAACCCTTAGGGTAAGCTAAAAGCCAGGGAAGCATGCCATATTTGAACCTTATTAACAAAAACAGATGGAATGGTTTGCTTATATAGGTCAAGTATGGCTGGATCTCTCTGCCTATACTTAGCGTAACAAATCTCCTCACTGTCGGCTTACCCAGTTCCCCTCCTTCCCTCAGCAACATTGCTCTGCTCACAAACTGAGTCTTGAAGGCTTTTATTTCTGTTTTACTCAGCGCACTTGGTTTATCAAATAGATCGAGGTAGCCAGGTAACTACAAATTAGTTTTGATATATCGCAACCAAGGAATACACATGGCTTTATCAAGAGACAAACAGTCTTGAATATTAAGTTGATTTAGGTTCGGAGGATGCTGTGCCCAAACTCTCAACCAGCCTAATAATGGAGCCACAGAAATTTGGTCCATAAGGTAACCTACCCCCAGTTCTTCATGAATGTTAAAAATAGGAGCAGATGTGGGGAGTGACAACAATTTCCGGAAAAAGGCATTTTCTACTGATTGGATCTCTGTCGAAGCCTTGTAACCCCATACCTCGCTACCATATAGGGCCATAGGAACACACTTGGCGCTATATATCTTCATAAGAGCGGGCAGGGGTTTACAGCCCAAGCGTTTTGCAAAGCCCAGCAGGGCTCCTGTTGCCCTAGCAAGAATATTCTTTTTTTGGGCGTATTGCATGACCCAAGTTCTCCTGTCATCAAAGACAATCCCCAGATATGGGAAGGTCTGCACTTTTGTGAGCTCCTGCCCATTACAGTAGAATTTAGCCTTTTTCGCCCCCCCCACGACCAATTGACATGGAGTGTGATTTTTTAAAATTTATTAATAAATCTAAAGAGACCATAAAATCATTAAATCCGTTTAAAAGGGCTTGTAGGCCTCTCGCGGTTCTTGCCAGCAGAACAGTGTCGTCCGCATACAGTAATGCGGGATCAATTTTGTGCCGGCTCTGAGGATGTCCTTACTGGTCGAAATTAAGGCATCACCCAGATTGTTAATGTAAAGCGAGAAAAGCAGGGGGGCAAGAATGCATCCCTGTCTTACCCCTCGCTTCACCTGCCAAGCTTCTGACAGACTCCCGTCATCACTGTAGCGGACGACTGCGGTGGTGTCCTCGTGGATAAGCGCCAGGAATGATATCAACACCGGGTCAAGCCCCAATACCACTAGGGAGGCCCATAATTTTTGGCGATTTACAAGGTCGAAAGCAGTGGACAAATCCATAAAAGCTAGATGTAAGTCCCCCTGCTTAGAGACCGTGTACTTCCCAATGATAATATGTAAACTGAGGCATTGACCCACAGTGCCCTTTCCTTGTCTAAACCCATATTGTAGATCAGAAATTATAGATTTATCCTCCAGCCAATTTGTTAATCTAGCGAGAACTACTTTACCCATTATTTTCATGGCAGAATCCAAGAGAGAGATAGGCCGATAACATGCCGGATTCTCTCTTGAACCCTTTTTAAATAATGGTACTATAACTGCTTTGCCCCATGAACTAGGAGCACCCGCCTTAGATGCTGCATTAAAAACAGAAGTTAAAAACTTCGCCCAATACCTTGAATCTGCCCTATAAAGGTCCGCGGTGACACCATCCGGACCTGGTGCTTTACCTTTTGCCATTGACTCAATGGCCTCCTGGACTTCGTCTTCCTTAAAATGAATTTTCAAAGCCTGGTTAATATCCCCATAGTTTACTGGATTAACTTGTAAAATTTCAGAATAGAGACCACTAAAGTGAGCCACCCAATTATCTGGTGGAATAAGACAATCTCTATTTGTGTTCTCCAGCTCGATAAAAAGTGGGCTATTAATCACTTTCCAAAATTGGGAGCTATTTTTTAAAACGCTTGCTTCTGACATTTCCTCCCAAGCCATATTCTTTAATTGAATTTTCCTTGCCTTTATTACTTTTTTGTAAGACCTTCTTGCCTCCATAATCTTACTTGCATCTTTCCCACTTTCTTTTAATGCTAACAAGAGGGCAGAGTGCACACTAGAACATGCATGATCAAACCAGTTATTAAATTTTTTAGGCCTTGGTCTCCCATAGTGGGTTAAGTTGCCCACTACCTGTTTTGTTATTCTCTCAAAGGCACCAAGGATTTCCACTGGTTGTGACTCTGTTGACAAAACTACACTTAAATCCACGATGTTACTATTGTACAAATTCTCAAGGAAATTGGCCGGGGTGATGACGTTCCATCTCAAACGTCTTCCCTGATTAATAGAGACTAAGTTTAAGTTAGCAATCATAGGCAGAGGGTTTATCTTAGTCACAGCCTTGATATTAATTTCCATGGTGAGAGGATTGTGATCACTTATGGCATTTTGAGTGACACAAAAAGAACCTATAAGGTCCTTCAAAAGGCAAGAAACAAAAATATAATCAAATCGTACTATGATGGCCCTGTCCAGTGAATGTAGGGACAGGCGATAAGGAATCTTGTACAGGAGCAAATAAGTGAAGGGCAGATACAATATGCTCTAGGTACATCCCACCCTTAGAATGTTCAAAGTGAGTTACCTCTTGAGGGCAGTAATCATAATTAATATTTTCAAAACAATTGAGATGACATGCATGAATATTAAAATCGCCAAAAAGTAAAAAAGAATAAGGTGTAACATTACTTGCATCAAACTCGTCGAAGAATGTAAACAGTGCTTTTAGGTGCTCCAATTCATCAGACCTAGTAAATGAATTATAAAAATTCACCACTAATAATGAGGGGAGATTGGCACCTTCAAGTTTAACCGCCAGTATGTTTGGAGAGCTGGTCACTAATAGTTCTATACTATACAGTAACTTGAGGCTAAATAATAACGAGAGACCCCCCCGAGATCTCCCCATGGAGGAGGGCACAGCGTTTTTATTAAAGGACTGATACCCATCCAAATAAAAGGGATCTTTAGCCTCCCAAGTCTCTTGAAGGGCAATTATATGGTGGGTGGAAAGGAAAGCCTTCCAGTTTGTATCGCCTCTTTTAGTTCGCAGGCCTGCAATATTCCACAACAAAGTCATAATTTTATTTGTTGATGAGGTTACCCCCCCTGCCCCCTCTCTTGTGGCACAAAATTCACCGGATTCAATAAATGGAGTTGAAAATCACCAACCTCACTATTTACAGGAACCGTGACAGTCACATTGCCAGTTATACCAGGAGGAACTATTTCACACTCGTCTACTTGTACCACCTCAGAGGTTATCTGATTAGTTCCTTCACCATAAACTACCTTTAGGGGTAAAATTCTGTCACCAGAGCCATTAAGGTCGATATTATCTTCCGCAGTCAGCACCGACCCAGATTCTTCAGGAAAAACCAAACTAGGATCATTGTGATGGTCCTGAGTATTAACCACACTGAGTCAATAATTGACATCTAAAGTGCTAAGGGTCTCATATCTGTTGCTAAGAGCCAGTGTCCTACTCGCAGGGACGAAATGAGGGATATGTCCACTGTTTCCAGTGGACCCCAAAATATGGGGTGGATAAAAAAAAAACAACGGGAGAACATTAACATAGTCCTGGTGTAATCTGATCGACCCTGCCTGTCTTAAGATGTTAACTACTAAATCTGGAGAGCTGAAGCTCACTACAACAGTCACCCTTCAACGTCTTATTAGACTTCCCCACCCATGGAACCCTTCTAACCATTTTAAAACTTTCAAAAAGGTGGCTCCCAAGAACTGTCTTACCTGCCAAAAAGTGGAGGGCTTTATTTTTTAAGGAAGACCAATGCTCTTCCCTCCCATCACTAGGTTTCGGAACATTTGCCAAAATTACAGTATACGGGCAGGCCTCCGGCGGCAAATGCAAAGGTTGTTCCCTTGATGGATGCGCAGGAAGAGGGTTTAATCTCCCTATCGTGTTCCTGAGCCTCGAGCTAACACCACCATTGGTTCCTAAGGCAGCTGGAAGAGGATTAATGGGACCTACAGCAGTGGTCGTCATAGACTCAGCTAGATCAGAAACTCTGGTTACTACTCCACTTAAGGAGTGCATCTCAGGTGGATTTAGCCTTGGCAAAGATACTTCCTGGCCCGCTATGTGACGTTTGATGAGAGCGAGTCTGACATCAATTTCATTAAGTCTGTCCATAACTGGCAGTATAATCGCACTCAATCGCTCATCCATAAGCTGTAATAAATCGGCGTCTTAACTCCCGTAGTAATTATATCCCCCTGATCGGCGTTCTCGTTACGCCCATGACTCTTATCGACCGTGGCCTGGATGGCCCCAGTACTTTCCTGAGGAACCAACCCATGAGCAGAATCTATGTTCCTGGGTTGTTTAGCTTGTTGATGACTTCCTTTAGGGCCTTTATTCGCTTTTCTTTTGCCCTTAACTATTTTAGTAGCAACAACAGAAAGGGCACGTGACTGCCGAGTACGTGTGGCTGGCGGTGAAAAAAGAGGACTAGAGGTATTCACAGAGACTGGAGGAATAACTGAGCTGGACTCTGACGCAGACTCAACGGAAAAATGACATCCTGCCTGTATGACACCTGAACCTAAAATAGGATCACCAGATCGTTTCACAGGATTAGGCTGGGATAATGGCTCCAAAGATACCCTCCTTTCCACCATTTCAATTTCCCTAGTAACAACACTTTCAGCTTTTTTCAGAAAAGCGTCTAATGTCCCCGTACCCCCATTGCAGAACACTTACTGTTGCTTTTAGCCATTGCAAACAAAAACAATACTCACAACTTACAGTTTTAACAAATCGCAAGACGATGGAAACACTCAAGATGCAAAACGCCCCCAAATCGCACACAGCCTAGATAAACTTTACGTTGGAATACCGAGACAAGACCAACCTCTTCAGCCACGTGCAGTTACGGGCGTGACAATAAGCACCTCCCAGGCACCTAACGTGCTACACCAGCCAAACCCTAACTCACAAAAGTATTGGACAGCACAGTCCTCGCTGGTCTGCTACAGTCAATGGCACCAATCCAAATGTCACACCTCGGGCGATAAGGGGGGTGGCCCAGCCCAGCCTCTGTCTGCCCCTGACGGCAACAGACGGCCCGCGCTTTGCCCGGGCTTCGCCCGGCGCGTCCCGCGAAGCGGGCCTCAGCGATTCTTAAAGCTCCTCCGGGCGCAGCCGTTACGTCAGCAGAGCGCGCCGCCGCAAAGGACCTCGGGATTTGTGGTCCCGTAGCGGCGGCGCTGATGTCAGAGGCAGGGGCTCCCGCTGAGCAGTAGTGCGCTATACAGGACTCTTGGCGGTGTCGGCAATAAACAAGGGCTCCAGCCGGTATCAAGTTCCAATGGGCTATTATATACCCATTTATTCTTCCATCGACCTTGAGATATACATATATAAAACATATGTAATTTTCAGAAAAATACACATTCACTGGATGATGTCATCAGTGATGTCATTTGAGATGTCATCAGTGATGTCATGAGTGATGTCACTGACCATGTCATGAGTGATGTAATATGTGACGTCATCAGCAGTGCATTGCGGGCGCGCGAGTTATAGTTAGCTGAACTAACTATAACGGGGGAATTTCAATGGTTTTGTACGAGTGAAAAGTCCAGCTAACTATAACGCCCCTGAAACCTATGGATTTTTCAGTGAATATATATATATATATATATATATATATATATATATATATATATATATATATATATATATATATATATTATTTTAATATTTTTTTTATTATAAGCATATCCAGGAAAATTAAATACAAATACATATAGATTCATTAAATTATGATGGAGACAGTTTACAAAATACAAAAAGCATTGATAATTGTGCACATTTTACAGAAAGAGAAGAAAGAAAAAAAAGCAACCTAGATTCCGTTATATATTACTAGAATTATCAATTATAATGCATACAGGGGCTCAGCTAATTTATCCTCGCAACTCTACTCCAATCAGCGATATACACCCAGATCTTCCTACCCCTGATTTTGGCCTGTCTGCCTCTACAAGCATATATAGACATCTCTTGTTTATATATCCCAAGGAGCCTAGCGAGCCACATTTGAAAGGTTGGTGGGTCCCGGTCTTTCCATCTTGTGGCTAGTAATAACCTGTAGACTGCTGCCCCCAGGAACAAACCATATTTTTTGTTCGGTATTGAGACCCAGCGTACTTTCATATCCAAGAATCAGCAAGGTCTGAGTTAATTCTGGTCTAAAGCCAAACAATAATTCCCAAAAACCTGACAGGCCTTCTTTAAGTAGGACCAGCTTGTCACAACCATAAAACATATGTAACAAGGTGGCTGGTCCAGCCCCACATCTAGGATATTTATCGTCAACCCTCATCCCCCACTGATAGAGTTTAGCAGGGGTAAAATAGAGATTGAATATCGTTTTATATATTTGAGCTTTTAAATTCGAAGTTAAAACGATTTCAGCTGTTAGAGAAAGGCTCATGTAGATATCCACATCGGGGTGCTCAAATTAGTTACCCAGAATGCTTCAGTTGTTTCCAGGTCATCGGGGCTTTTATCAATGAGTATTTTATAGAAATCCCTAATTCTGCTCATTTCCCTGGTTACCGTTTCTAATAGCGGAATCTCCTCCAATTTAATCTTTGGCTTCCATGTAGTAAGGACATTCTTGATCTGAAAAATTTAAAATATTGATTATCAAGAACACCCGCTGTAACCTAGGGAATTGAACCTCTTGGACTCCCCCACAGAAGTCCCCTATTGTGCGTATCCCGTATTTTTCCCACTTTTTCCCCATATCATCGTTCGCCAAATAGGGCAACAGTGATGATCGCCATAAAGGGGTGTATCTAGAGATTCTTGGAATTCCCATAACCTTAGAGACCTGCTTCCAAATTTTCCACAAGCCATAAATTAGCTAGGTTCCAATTGTCTCAATAACAGCCCGGAAGATTCCTTCCCCATCGAAAGTTCATAAATTGTAGGTATATTTGGGCCCTGTGCTAGTTCCTTGTTATTATTCACCGATAAGAGAGTAGTCATCTGAAATAAGAGGGCTGCCCAATAATAATTCATAATATTAGGAACTGCGAGGCCTCCCTTTTCTTGGGGCAGTGCTAAATATTTGAGTGTTCTTCTAACCTTCCTATATTGCCATATGAACTTGGAGAAAGTTGTTTTCAATGTCTTCAAGAAATTATCATCTACAGCCAGTGGTATAGAGCGAAACAGATACAATTTTTTCGGAAATATGGTCATTTTTAAATAGTTTCCCCTCCCGATGATAGATAGGTGCAGCCCATTAACCCTCCTTAAATCATTCTCTATATTTTTAATCAAAGGTATAAAATTGATTTTGCTAATTTCATCTACCTTGGCACTTATTCGGACTCCGCGGTAGACTGCTGAAGTTGCTATCCTAGAGTCAATAAAATCAAGGTTGTCTGTACATAATACTATTGTTTTCCCAGAATTTAAAGCGTAGCCAGAAAAAAACGGGCAAAGGCCTCAGCAATCTCACTGATTTCTTCAATCGCCTCAACAGGATCCGGAGTGAGGATCGCAATGTCGTCGGCGTACGCCAATACTTTTGTCTCGAATCCACCCGTAATTATTGGTGCGATACGCCTGGTCTGCAGCAGTTTGTCAACTAGTGGGTTGATATATAGGGCAAATAAAATTGGGGAACAGGGACAACCCTGTCTAGTCCCTCTTGATATTTTGATATTGCCAGATACCCCCCCCCCCAGTAGTTGTAATCGAGCTATTGGCTGATAATACATTGCCTTAATAGCCTTTGCAAAGTGAGGACCAATACCGTTCTGTTCTAATATCAACCATAAAAACTCCCACAACACCCGATCAAAGGCCTTTTCGGCATCGAGAAAGATCATAGCCATTTGGCCCCCCCATCCCGAACATAATGTCAAAAAGAGAAACAACTCTACGAGTATGGTCCGTTGTTCCTTTGCCGGGGATAAACCCATGCTGCCATGGGAAGACCAGATGTTATATGACCCTCCCTAGCCTATTGGCCAAGATTTTTGAATAGATTTTGATATCTGAATTAATCAGGGAGATCGGGCGGTAGGACGATGGATTATCCAGCGGTTTACCTTTCTTAGGAAAGATGACAATAGTGGTCTTAAACAGATCTAATAGCAAAGGTGTGATGGATGATCCCAGGATTTTGTAGACCTCGAGGGGTATACAATTGGGGCCCGCCGCCTTTCCTGATGCCAACGTTGACAATTCAAGTTGAACTTCTTCAATTGTAATTTCTGCCTCTAGCTCCTCCCGCATGGATTCGTCCATCCCTTCACCAACAGTGATACCTGGAAACAACCCTGCCATACCTTGGGAGACCTATTCTCGAGTTTTATTAATATCATCTTGATAGAGAGCCTGGTAGTATTTTTGAAACTCCCTAATTATGTCTTCCGGATCAGTATAGCCTTGTCCATCGATTTTAATCAACGATATGGCACTTAATGCTGTCTTCTGCCTAGTGCGAAGTGCTAACCTCCGACCGACTTGTTCTCCGGTTTCGTAAACACTATTATGGTGCGACTGGTACTCCTCAGCTGATTTCTGATTTAGCCAGTTAGTAAGCTCAGCTTTCAATGCGATAATTCGGTACTGAGTTAGATCTCCCTCCAGTCCCTGTGCTATCTGCTTAATGTGCTCTTCTTCAACCCTAACTAGGTCTTGCATCAATTGTTGCTTTTTTAATTCCTGCTGCTTTCTAGACCTAGTAACGAAAGAAATGATCTCGCCTCGGAGGACAGCCTTAAATGTGTCCCAGACCACCCCCCTACTAGCACTAAGCATATTTATATGCAAAAATTCATGTGGCCACTTTTTCATATGAATGATATATTCACTGTTCACAAGAAGTTTCCTATCGAAAGTCCACCTACTCCGTGGTCTTTTAAAACTGGCTATTTCAAGTTCTTAAATCAGGAGATTATGGTCAGAAATTATTTTAGGGAGTTTCTTAATCCTGGCTTGCACGGCGAGATCCCTTGTAGAGAAAAAATAATCAATCCTGACATATTTGTGATGTGGGCAGGAGAAATACGTATACCCAGGATTGTCAAGGTTCTTTGAAGCCCAGATATCAACCAGGCCATGACTAGTTTTTAAAGAATTGAAAGCCCTATAAACTCTGGCCTTCCGACCCGTGTATACCCCAGACCCATGGTCCAGAGAGATATTCAGATCCCCACAAAAAATCAAAGGGGTTGGCCTGGTAGCAAGTTCCACTTCTAACTCCTCAAATATCTGAGGATC
The DNA here is from genome assembly GCF_964204655.1 of Triturus cristatus. Lineage (NCBI taxonomy): Eukaryota > Metazoa > Chordata > Amphibia > Caudata > Salamandridae > Triturus > Triturus cristatus. The sequence goes on from NC_140592.1 coordinate 681,166,126, forward strand.
ATCCTGGTTAGAGCCATAGATTGCACAGAGCGTGCCGCCCATAGCTAGTTCAATAATTGCCCATCTACCCAGTGCATCCACTAGTTTCCGTTTAGCCGTTCCCATAGTAGTTTTCGCTAAAATAGTCACCCACGTATATTAGATGTCTGGGTAGTACATGCCAGCAGGTTATATCCTGTTATTCTCAAAACTTCTCTTATCCCCCACGGAATGCGTGTCTCCTGTAAGCATATTATGTCAGTAGGGTTTAATCTAATAAGTTCAGCATATCTTGCCCTCTTAGCCCGGTCATTCAGCCCTGCAATATTCCATGAGCAGATAGTTATCTTCCCCATATTAGATTAGGGCCATGATCCTGAAGTCCTCCACAAAACCTTCTCAGCCTCGTTCCATTGTTAAACACTTGCGTCCCCTTACACCAGTGATTTATCCCTCTTAATAGTCCCCATGTTTTATAACGATTTCTGGATATGCTTTGCCCCCCCTTTTAACCCTCAACCTTCCACTCTCCCCCCCTCACTTTGTTTCCCACCCCCAGCTTCCCCCCCTCCCCGAATAGGGCATACAGACTCAATCCTGAGTCTGAGCGTGATGGATGTGCTGCACGGCTGAGTGCGAGGGCCCTTATTCTAAGAACCATAACTAAACGCTGCTTCCAGGCAGAGTTCCCAGCTCTTTAATGCCTCACTGTAGTGCTCACGAACAAATACTACAAACAGAAACTACAATTATAGATTACTTTTTCTATTAAGTTTGTCAACTGTCTTTAGTTAGGTAGTCCATCCAGGTACTCTTTAGCCTTTATTTCACACATAAAAAACCTTGTTTGGCCATCAAAAATCACTTTTAAGCGATGTGGATTGTTTAAAAAGGCTTGAGCCTTTTTATCCTGAAACAGTATATTAAGCTGCCGTAATCGCCACCGCCTTTCAACAGTGGAGTGACAGAAGTCCGGACGGACATAATAAGAAATCTCATTGCGGGATCTTTTAGAGTCAGACCGTGCTATTTCAAACACTGCCTGGCGTAACAAGAAATTGCCAAAATAGACTAGAATAGCCCGGGGTAGAGCTCCTGTCTTTGTAGGCAATTTCTGGGCGAAGGGGAGCCGATGGGCACGTTGGATCTCCAGAGCCCAGTTCCAGGCGGTAAACTCCAGTAGAGAGTCTCTCAACAGGTCAACCACAAAAGAGCATATATTTGCTCCCTCGATCCCCTTGGGAATCCCAAGAATCCGCAAATTAGTTCTCCGTTGGAAATTTTCAAACTCCTCCAGCTTTCATCTAACATCCACTAACTGTGCCTCATGAGATCCCACCATCGCATAGGTTGATGCAACGTCAGATTCCGTGGTGACTATCCTAGACTCAAGGTCAGTTAGGCGTTCCCCAAATGAGCTGCAGGTTTTCGTAAGTTTTCGAACAACTTCTTGCATTTTACGCATGGCAAGCAGAGCCTTGCGACTATCTTGGCGAGTTTCCACGCGGTGCATGGAGATAGCCTGAAAAATAGTCTCTAGAGTTGGAGAGGTTGGCTCAGATAGAACAGAGGCCGGTTGGGAGATGAGCTTAGGTTTAGACAGTTGATTCGTTGGAGTATAGTCCCAAGCGAGCTCCTTGCCGCCACTCTTCTTTTTTTCCTCTCAACAGTTTTACAATTGGGACCTCCTGTCTCTTCCTTCTCACTATAGCTTAAGTCTGTGATGTCAGCAGACGACTCCTCTGTCCACTCGTCACCATCAGAGACAGAAAAAAAAAAATCACTAGGTTCCTTATCGAGTCCGTTTGCCGTCTCGCTCAATTCCCTCTTTGATGCCTGAATTCCTACTCCCGGTTCGGGTAGCTCTCGAGGGAACGAGTCATTTCCAGCAGGTACTTCATGTATTATGCTCGCTGCTGTATCCGGGCTTACTACGGAGCGAGACACCTCCCGAGCGTCCCTTCACGACCCGGACCTGATCTCCCGGCAGGACCTCTCAACAGGTCTACAACTGTTGGACCGGCCGGGCGACCTCTCTGCGATGACCCGCCTCTTCCTCTCTTTTCCGGATACGGGCCAGTCAGGGTCCCACGTCGTCCTCCTTGGCGCGGGGTCTCAGCAGAGGATTGCGATGCACTCAGCGGGGTCTCCACAGCAACCTCTCCCGCTTCGATCCCAGGGGTCTGCTTGACAGTTTTAGCCCTGGCCCCCGCAGCGGTTTTGGGACCCATCTATATACGCCCAGCAGTCTCAGCCGTCACTGCCGAGTCCGCCGAGCCCACCTCTCTCGCCGACACCGTCTGAAGATGAGAGCCCTCCCGGCAAGCCGCAGACCTGACCGCCGCGATCCTGGAGATGTGCCGTAGAATAGAGAGACCGATCACCGTACCCAGGAGTCGCAGGTACTCACTGCCAACCTTTTGGGGATAAGGTGTTTCTGGGCAGCACCCTGCAGTATTCATGGTCCCAGTTATGAATGTTTTTTTGAAGGCAGCGTTCCCGAAGTCCACAGCCCTCAGCACTCTTGCCGTGCTTTTTTCTTCAGGCACATGCGTTTCAGTAAGTAATTTGCGAAAGGTTGTATTATAAGTAAGTCCTTCCCCATCGTAGGTTTAAAAGCTTATTATCACCTACCTTAATAAAGGTATGCTTTGTAAATAAGCATCGCATAGGTTCTTAAAACTTAGTATATTCGTGCAACAGTGGATCGTTATTCTCAATGAGAGGTAATGCCCAATTTGGAGCATTACCATCTTGGTGGGAGATGATAAATGCAATGCTGGCTATATCAGAGGGGAATGGCCCCAGTTTACACAATAATTGCAGTTGACATTGTCTGCAGAATGCATTAAAGTTAGTGCTATCTGCAAAAAAGCACTCTAGGGGAGCCAGCGAAGTGGGAGTAAATGTATGCACAGTGCCATTAGCACAGGCTGTTCTCTCATTCCATGACAGCTCTGTTTCCCTTGATTCAATTGTAAACGGCGTAGATTGAATGACAAATTGTTTATCCTTCGAAATGAATCCTGAATCTAACCAGAACGAATGATGTGGGAGATATTGCACCAGTTCATCCCTGAGGGTTCGAATTTCTTGGCGCAAGGCTTGAACCACACTCTACATCGTTCCAAGGGCCCTAGTTAATATTACCATATTGGGAATTTCCTCACTGGAAATCTCTGTTAATGTCTCAGCTATGTCCTCAGCATTTATCGGATTCCCTGGGTCCATATAGCCAGGGGAAATAGGATTTAAGTGGCTTGGATTTCTGTTGGACACCTGACTTGGAAAACTTGTCTGCAAAAACGATGCTGGACCCATCTGACACCCAACACAGCACTCGACCAAAGAATGTATTACGTCAAAACAGACGCTGTCCCAGGAGCGAACGGGGTCTGGATAAAACAACAAAAGAGGCAATGACTGAACCTCTGGATGTTTGTCTGACTGACTGCTATGCACGGGACACCCAACAATCTCCCTTTTTGGGAAAGCGCATTCTATGGTGCTAGAATGAACAACTAGGAAGAAGTAACATAAATCTCATTAGTCATTGTGCCAATCAACATAATCAATTTCTTGTAAACACTCCAAGTAATGAAACACACTTACAAAATAATGAAAACAGTAAACACGTATTATGATCTATTGTGGTAAGGAGACACACCACTCTTATATTGAGTCCCTAGTCGTTGTTCTAAGTCTCCTCATTGAGCATATTACGCCATATGCTTCACATGAATTTTGCTTTGTCTTTCAGCTTCACCGCTTTATGCTCTGTTTTTTTTGTTCATGGGAATGTCTCTTGTGCTCTCAAAAGTGTCGATATTCAATTCAGGAATTAATGCACAAGTTCCGGAGTGTTGCAAGCTTGAAATGAACAGAGTCACGGAGAAAACAAGAACAGTGTACTAACTATGGTCTTATTCCCTTTGCTTTTCTTTTCTTTTATTCCAGTGTTCCAAGTGATGACACCTGCAGGACGGATCTGGATGTGCAACCACTATTCCTGGCGACTTCCAGAGCACAAGGGATTGCCCCCGTTCCTCAACGGTAGGTCTTTTTGTGTGATGCCAGGAAAGGGGAAATTCTGATTAACTGCTCGGAGATGTCTGCAAGTGCGCAGATATCGCCGGCCAGGCAGGATGCTAGACGAGGTAAGAGGGAAGGGTTCGGGCTCCAGGGAGATAGTGGAGAGTTTCTTCTTGAAAGGAATAAAGCCAAGCGCCAAACTGGCGTTTAACTGGAATATTTATCATCGGTTCTGTTGTACTGAAGGGGCACGTAGTTAATTATACTTCAGTGGTTCCATATTCTAGAAGGGCATGTGTTTACTATGACTCATGGTTTCCAGAAAATACTTGTTTGCAGGCACATGGATAATTCCTAACCTATGTAATAAGTGCTTGGACTTGAAACCATTATAAGCAACTGCCACAGGAAATTCTAAACGTGCACCTGACACAAATAATAATTTACTAAGGAAAGAAGCCTTAAATAAACACAATGATAATTACAAGCACATGGAGCGACATGGGGCTTTGTACAAACAGGAAGATAGTCACAAACGAGGAGCATTACAATCATGAGGAAAATATTGAAATCTGGCACATGGCAATGCTAGTTTTTGCCTAGGAAAACACAGAACCAACTGAACTGTTTAGGCTCTTTGTGTTAAAAGGTTTGTCTAAATGCTAGGGGGAACAACATTTAGCCTACGCTGTGTCAAACGAGGGTAGGACTACATGGCCTTAGTGCTATTAACTGATGCACATATGGGGCATGCTGGCATGCAAGAGTTAGTAATCATAACAGTTCCTCCCCACAATGGGAGGTTCACAGGGCGAGGTTTATGGGGGTTTTGTGAAGGAAAGAGTCATACAAACCTAGGGGCATGGACGATCCCAGCAGGATGCCATGATCGATCATCTGGGAAGTAACCCTTCCAATCTATTAAGTAGAATAAATAGCCATTTACTCTCTTTGAGTCAAGGATTTTCTGTACTGCGAATTCTAGATGACCATGAATTTTTAGAGGAGGTGGTGGTGGTAGTGGTTGGGTTTGGGCATGACAAGGTCAGAGCAGAGAGACATGCAGCACTGGGTGAAAGGGCATGTCCTCTGGTAGTTGTAGTCTGTAAGAGACTAGGTTAATTATTTGCTTAATAGTATAAGGCCCTCAATATTGTGAATGTAGTTTACGCGGTTCCTGAGTTTGTAATTATTCAAATACAAATAAACATGGAGTTCGTAGAGCATCGTCCTCCCATGTCCTTCTTTTGGCCCCTTCTGAACCTAACCCATCTAATTTACTGACATCCTTCAAATGAATAAAAAGACTTCTTCTATCATGTAAACCTGGATCACCATTTGACCCTTGCCCCTGTATAATAAAAGAAATAACAGAGGTTATCGACCCTGTTTATGCAGAGGTGTTTAATACCTCCATCCAAACTGGCTCAGTTCCTTTTTTATAGAAACAAGCTAGTGTCATCCCACTACTAAAGAAACCTTCAGCAGATAGTAATATTCTATCTAATGTTAGACCTATATCTCTTTCCTGAGCAGCCACCAAAATGCTAGAATCTATAGTAAATAAACAACTCTCAGAGTTTTTAGAATCTTATCACCTCATGCACCCGTCTAAGTCAGGTTTTCGATCTCGACAGAGCACAAAACTGTACTTCTGGAAGTCACTGAGTCACTAGAAAAATGTCCTTAGACTGCTGACACAATGCAAACTTATTCTGTCCGAGCTCTATGCAGCGTTCAACACTGTCCCCCATGACATCCTTTTACAACGCCTGTCTGATCGTGTGGTCAGGGATGCAAGCATTTTGGACGAAACCTCACCTCTCCAAGCCAAACTTCTAAAATATGGGATACCCCAAGGCTCTGCAAATAGTTCTACACTGTTTATAATGTACATGTCTCCTTTAACCACCCTGGTGGAGACATTCGGCATTATGATAGTTTCATATGCCAACAATACCCAGCTGTTATTTTGCTACCTGGCAAATTAAGAATCTGGCAAAGTTTTCTTCTCAAATTGCATGGGAGCAATCTTAGGTTGGCTCAAACAAAGCAAAACAGAAATCATACTGTTAGGGTCTAACCCTAATGCAGGTTGTGATAGTGCCTGGCCCAAGGATGGATCTCCCCCAATCCTGGCAGCTATAAACCTGGTGGTCATCTGCAATGTTGTCCTATCTTTTAAGACGCAGATCCACTCAGTTGCTAGAAACTGTATGTGGATCCTAAGGCTTTCAGGAAATTCCTCCCCCTTCTTCCATGGGAGGTCCGCAAAACCGTAGTTTAAGCTGTGATCTCCTTTCGGCTGGGCTACGTGAATGTCTTGTACCTTGCTTTAACTGCATATTAAAGCCTGCAACTGCCAGTGGTCCAAAATGTGGTAGCATGCTTCCTCTTTATTTTGCAAAAAGGTACCCACACTTCACCATACCTTACCCACCTGCACTGGGTCCCTGTCAATAAAAGGATCATCTTTAAAGCTCTAACTTTAGCACAGAGGGCCCTGAAGAAGATCGGTCCCAGCTATCTGAACAAACAAATCACTTAGTACCAGCTCAGCAGAAATCTATGTTCCAGTCAGGCCCACCTCATATAGGTTCCTCCTTTTAAAAGGAGACGTGGTGGGACCACTCTTTTGTATGCATTGCGAAAATTTGGAACCTCCTGCCCTATCAACTCAGAAGCACAGAAACTGAATCCATCTTCCGCAAATGTTTAAAAACATACCCGTTTAGCTTATAAAATCTTATTTCACTCTATCCTCTTATCTTGTCTTTGGTAGTTCTGGGGCACTCCGTTTTTGAGTAGCTGTTCACGCTATACAAATACCTCTCATTCATTCATTCATTCTTTCAAGCCGTAGGTGATTACTTGCCAACCATACTTGATCACCCACTTTGTTAGCTGGTTGTGGTGTGCGATGTTTGTTTGCGTGTCTCATCATACTTTTCTTGGTTTGTTGGAGTTGTATTTATACAGCTTGTTGAATCTAAGATAATTGGTTCAGGAAGGTCTGTAGTGAGGGACCTGGGATTCCTACATCTGGCATTTTTTTCTATTTATATATGTGGGTTGATAAGCCTGTCATTCAGTAAAAAGGAGATACCTAAGTAGCGGAGGGTTCTGTGTTATTTTATGCAAACTCCACGAGAAGTCAAACATTTTCCCATTCTGGAGAGTGACAAGTTAATTGACATCAAAGGATCTGTTGTAGTGATTGATTTACTTGTTCTGCCTGACCATCTGTTTGTGGGTGGTAAGTGGACAAGAGACGAGCACTGATATCTAAGGATTTGCACAGGTTTTGCCAAAACCTTGATAGAAATTGAGGGCTCTATCGGAAATAAAGATTGATGGGAGACCATGTAATCGTAAATTGTACTGGGTGAATAAGACTACAGGTGCTTTGGCGGTAAGGATCCCCTCTGAAAGAACTAAATGTGCCATTGTAGAGAACAGACACACTTCTGCCCATATAGTAGTATAAGTATTGGAATTTGGCAAATTGGTCACAAAGTCCATACTGATGGTATGCCAAGGGTGTTGAGGCACTGGCAAGGGGTGCAATAAACCCAATGATGGAGTATGGACCGACCTTTTCTGGGGGCATATGGGACAGGCTTGTAGTTAAGTGTGCACATCCATGGATAGGTTAGGTCACCAAAGCAATCTTTTACAGTTAGCAAGAGTTTTGTGAATGCCAGAATGTCCAGCAAGTGGTTTATCATGGCACCAATTTAACACCTTATGTCTGAGTTTTTGAGTGGTTACATACAAGTTGTTTCCATGGTAGGGGTGTAGATCCTTTACCATATTATCATCCTCTGTGATCCATTCATCTAAATTCATCTGCTACATCCCTTGTTTTATATTATCCAAAAACTGTTGTTTAGTATAAGTACCTATCACCTGCTCCGAACCTAATAGATTGTGTGGTGGGTTATGTGCTAATTCGGGTGAATCTTGACCTCAATGTGATAATATATCTGCCTTGGTCTGATGTGTACTAGGGTAGTACGTAAGAACAAAATTATTTTCAGCAAAAAAGCAAGAGCCATCTAACCTGTCTGTGTGTCAAGTGCTTGAGGGATAGAAAATAATTCACATTTTTATGATCTGTGTAACCTGTAACTCTATATTCTGCACCCAGTAGATAGTGGCACCACTCCTGAAAGCATAATGATCCAGAATCAGGGTACCTTTCATAGATTCATATGGTGGAATCATTCCTCATTGTCAAAGTGGGAGTCCCAAGGTAATATAAATAAAGCAGTAGTAAAACTCTTCGATGGGCTATAATGGTGATAACCATGCATTTAATAGCCTATCTACTTCCTGTTTAAAAAAAAGACCAAACTTTAGGTACAACCAATAAGTAACCAGCATCCTCTTGTGTATTGTGTTGACTTTCACACCTGATCCAAGAGAACATGTATGAGTGGTAAAGGGTGTCTATTCTACACCGTTAACTTATTGAGGGCCCTATAGTCTATGCATACACGGAAATCACCATTCTTCTTTGCGACAAATAAGAGGGTGGAAGAAACAGGAGAAGTGGCATGTCAAATGAAGCCTAAAACTAGCAATTCGTCCAGGTATTGCTTTAGATACTTGGTCTCAGTTTCCGATTGAGCGTAAATGAGACTACATGATAGGTTGGCCCCTGTAATAAAATGAATGCGACAGTCAAAGTCCCTGTGAGGGGGTAGCTGAATGGCTTTCTTCATCCTGAAAATCCAAGTATTCCTTTGGAAGGATGTTTTGAAAGTTCTGGTGCCACTGGTGCACACGTTTGGGGTAGAATCAGGTCTTGTGCTGTGGTATAGCAACTGTAACTGCAGTATGGTGACCCTAAAATCACCCAGCATGAAGACCAATCAATAAGGGGATTATAGAGTTGTAGCTATTATATCCCTATGATAGCACCAAAAGTGTGCGCCTCTATTAAATGTAAAGATGGGGTGTCTTTTTGTCTTTTAGCACAAACTAAGTTTATGGGAAGCGTTTGTTAAGTAATCAATCCTGATGACAATTCAAATCTTTCAGCTGCCCTTACTACTTCTGGTTCTTGTTTCTTTACTCAAGGGATATTTAAGGAACTGGCCAAACTTAAATCCTAGAAATCTCCGGGGCCTCCTGAATCCAGGAGCAAAGGCAACTGTTTTTGTTGTTGTGGGGAAATCATCATGGTGTCTGAAATGGTTAGGTGTTGTGGAATTTTACCTATGGTATGATTCAGAGGTCAGTGTATTAGACCTTCTCAACGAGTTCACCTCAGTACTAGTTGAGCTTGCACATTTTTCTGATTGCTCTCTGTGATTACTTTTATCTTTTTCTGAGCCTTTTTTGGTTTGGCGATACAATCGAAGGCAAAGTGTCCTGCTTTACCACAATTTAGGCACAGATATATTTTCTGCATCGTTCCTTTTCATTACTAGATAAGGAACCCTTGTTCTCCCAATTAGCATGGGTTCTCTGAGTCCCTAACCTTAACATCAGTCTCCTTTCACTCAGATCGAACCAAAAACAGCCTTGGCTTATTTTTAGATCTGTTGCTCTTATGCTCAGCAAGTCGATGATCAAGTCTAACTGCTAGATCAATAAATTGCACCCAATCGGTAGGAAGGGTCAACTATGTGAGCCAAAGAATCTTTAGATTCATCTTTCAGCCCCTATAAAACAGGGGTATGTTTTTTTCTTCAGGCAAATGCGTTTCAGTAAGTAATTTGCGAAAGGTTGTATTATAAGTAAGTGCTTCCCCGTCGTAGGTTTAAAAGGTTATTATCACCTACCTTAATAAAGGTATGCTTTGTATATATATATATATTTTTTTTTCTCAAACAATTGCCCGAAAGCTGTTTCGGGAGGGCACTCTGCTGGAAATCCACCATTCGGCTCTTATATTCCTGCTCTCCGCCGTGATCTTCAAAAATTATTGCCTGACGCGTTTCGATGCATTTTGCATCTCTTCAGAGGCTTGCTTCTCGGAATCCAGACAGAGGGGCTCTCTTTTATTTCTATTAGGAAGCACGCATGATTAGTTCATCTGTAAAATTTGCATAGTGCAATGTATTGCATGCTGGGAGTTATAGTTCCAAAGAGCGCCGTGTTATTTTCCCTAAGTGGGTTTCTGCTGGGATTGCATACAGAGAGGCTGTGCCACAAGACTGTCTCATGGCATACAGCGCTGAAAGACCGAAGTACGTAGTCTCTCCAAAGTGGTCCGAATCCTACGAAGGAAATAGTCGCTTTTACATATGCAATCCCAGCAGAAACCCACTTGGGGAAAATAACACGGCGCTCTTTGGAACTATAACTCCCAGCATGCAATACATTGCACTATGCAAGTATAAAATTGATTTTGCTAATTTCATCTCCCTTGGCACTTATTCGGACTCCGAGGTAGACTGCTGAAGTTGCTATCCTAGAGTCAATAAAATCAAGGTTGTCTGTACATAATACTATTGTTTTCCCAGAATTTAAAGCGTAGCCAGAAAAACGGCCAAAGGCCTAAGCAATCTCACCGATTTCTTCAATCGCCACAACAGGATCGGGAGTGAGGATCGCAATGTCGTCGGCGTATGCCAATACTTTTGTTTCGAATCCACCCGTAATTATTGGTGCGATACGCCTGGTCTGCAGCAGTTTATCAACTAGTGGGTTGATACATAGGGCAAATAAAATTGGGGAACAGGGACAACCCTATCTAGTCCCTCTTGATATTTTGATATTGCCAGATACCCCCCCCCAGTAGTTGTAATTGAGATATTGGCTGATAATACATTGCCTTAATAGCCTTTGCAAAGTGAGGACCAATACCATTCTGTTCTAATATCAACCATAAAAACTCCCATGACACCCGATCAAAGGCCTTTTCGGCATCGAGAAAGATCATAGCCATCTGGCCCCCCATCCGGGACATAATGTCAAAAAGAGAAACAACTCTACGAGTATGGTCCGTTGTTCCTTTGCCAGGGATAAACCCATGCTGCCATGGGAAGACCAGATGTTATATGACCCTCCCTAGCCTATTGGCCAAGATTTTTGAATAGATTTTTATATCTGAATTAATCAGAGAGATTGGGCGGTAGGACGATGGATTATCCAGCGGTTTACCTTTCTTAGGAAAGATGACAATAGTGGTCTTAAACAGATCTAAAAGCAAAGGTGTGATGGATGATCCCAGGATTTTGTAGACCTCGAGGGGTATACAATCGGGGCCCGCCGCCTTTCCTGATGCCAACGTTGACAATTCAAGTTGAACTTCTTCAATTGTAATTTCAGCCTCTAGCTCCTCCCGTATGGATCCGTCCATCCCTTCACCAAAAGTGATGCCTGGAAACAACCCTCCCATACCTTGGGAGACCTCTTCTCGAATTTTATTAATATCATCGTGATAGAGAGCCTGGTAGTATTTTTTAAACTCCCTAATTATGTCTTCCGGATCAGTATAGGCTTGTCCATCGATTTTAATCAACGATATGGCACTTAATGCTGTCTTCTGCCTAGTGCGAAGCGCTAACCTTCGACCGACTTGTTCTCCGGTTTCGTAAACACTATTACGGTGCGTCTGGTACTCCTCAGCTGATTTCTGATTTAGCCAGTTAGTAAGCTCAGCTTTCAATGCGATAATTCGGTACTGAGTTAGATCTCCCTCCAGTCCCTGTGCTATCTGCTTAATGTGCTCTTCTTCAACCCTAACTAGGTCTTGCATCAATTTTTGCTTTTTCAATTCCTGCTGCTTTCTAGACCTAGTAACGAAAGAAATAGTCTTGCCTCGGAGGGCAGCCTTAAATGTGTCCCAGACCACCCCCCTACTAGCACTAAGCCTATTTATATAAAAAAATGCATGTGCCCACTTTTTCATATGAATGATATATTCACTGTTCACAAGAAGTTTCCTATCGAAAGTCCACCTACTCCGTGGTCTTTTAAAACTGACTATTTCAAGTTCTAAAATCAGGGTATTATGGTCAGAAATTATTTTAGGGAGTTTCTTAATCCTGGCTTGCACGGCGAGATCCCTTGTAGAGAAAAAATAATCAATCCTGACGTATTTTTGATGTGGGCAGGAGAAATACGTATACCCAGGATTGTCAAGGTTCTTTGAAGCCCAGATTTCTACCAGGCCATGACTAGTTTTTAAAGAATTAAAAGCCCTATAAACTCTGGGCTTCCGACCCGTGTATACCCCAGACCCATGGTCCAGAGAGATATTCAAATCCCCACAAAAAATCAAAGGAGTTGGCCAGGTAGCAAGTTCCACTTCTAACTCCTCAAATATCTGAGGATCATCCTGGTTAGAGCCATAGATTGCACAGAGCGTGCCGCCCATAGCTTGTTCAATAATTGCCCATCTACCCAGTGCATCCACTAGTTTACGTTTAGCCGTTCCCATAGTAGTTTTTGCTAAAATAGCCATCCCCGTATATTAGATGTCTGGGTAGTACATGCCAGCAGGTTATATCCTGTTATTCTCAAAACTTCCCTTTTCCCCCACGGAATGTGTGTCTCCTGTAAGCATATTATGTCAGTAGGGTTTAATCTAATAAGTTCAACATATCTTGCCCTCTTAGCCCGGTCATTCAGCCCTGCAATATTCCATGAGCAGATAGTTATCTTCCCCATATTAGATCAGGGCTATGATCCTGAAGTCCTCCACAAAACCTTCTCAGCCTCGTTCCATTGTTAAACACTTGCATCCCCTTACACCAGTGATTTATCCCTCTTAATAGTCCCCCATGTTTTATAACGATTTCTGGATATGCTTCCCCCCCCTTTTAACCCTCAACCTTCCACTCTCCCCCCCCCCACTTTGTTTCCCACCCCCAGCTTCCCCCCCTCCCCGAATAGGGCATACAGACTCAATCCTGAGTCTGAGCGTGATGGATGTGCTGCACGGCTGAGTGCGAGGGCCCTTATTCTAAGAACCATAACTAAACACTGCTTCCAGGCAGAGTTCCCAGCTCTTTAATGCCTCACCGTAGTGCTCACGAACAAATACTAGAAACAGAAACTACAATTATAGATTACTTTTTCCATTAAGTTTGTCAACTGTCTTTAGTTAGGTAGTCCATCCAGGTAATCATTAGCCTTTATTTCAGACATAAAAAACCTTGTTTGGCCATCAAAAATCACTTTTAAGCGAGCTGGATTGTTTAAAAAGGCTTGAGCCTTTTTATCCTGAAACGGTATAAAAAGCTGCCGTAATCGCAACCGCCTTTCAACAGTGGAGTGACAGAAGTCCGGACGGACAAAATAAGAAATCTCATTGCAGGATCTTTTAGAGTCAGGCCGTGCTTTTTCAAACACTGCCTGGCGTAACAAAAAATTGCCAAAATAGACTAGAATAGCCCGGGGTAGAGCTCCTGTCTTTGTAGGCAATTTCTGGGCGAAGAGGACCCGATGGGCACGTTGGATCTCCAGAGCCCAGTTCCAGCCGGTAAGCTCCGGTAGAGAGTCTCGCAGCAGGTCAACCACATAAGAGCGTATATTTGCTCCCTCGATCCCCTTGGGAATCCCAAGAATCCGCAAATTAGATCTCCGTTGTAAATTTTCGAACTCCTCCAGCTTTCATCTAACATCCACTAACTGTGCCTCATGAGATCCCACCATCGAGTAGGTTGAGGCAGCGTCAGATTCCGTGGTGACTATCCTAGACTCAAGGTCAGTTAGGCGTTCCCCAAATGAGCTGCAGGTTTTCGTAAGTTTTCGAACAACTCCTTGCATTTTACGCATGGCAAGCAGAGCCTTGCGACTATCTTGGCGAGTTTCCTCGCGGTGCATGGAGATAGCCTGAAAAATAGTCTCTAGAGTTGGAGAGGTTGGCTCAGATAGAACAGAGGCCGGTTGGGAGACGAGCTTAGGTTTAGACAGTTGATTCGTTGGAGTATAGTCCCAAGCGAGCTCCTTGCCGCCACTCTTCTTTTTTTTCCTCTCAACAGTTTTACATTTGGGACGACCTGTCTCTTCCTCCTCACTATAGCTTAAATCTGTGATGTCAGCAGACGACTCCTCTGTCCACTCGTCACCATCAGAGACAGAAAAAAAAAATTCACTATGTTCCTTATCGGGCTCTATTTGATATTCACAGTCAATATTGCTACTGGCATTTGTGTTAACTTCAAGTTCGTGTTTGGTAGTGATTGAGTCAAGATTGGCATTAGATAATTGCTCCTGGGAGTACTGACTCGAGATATTGTGATTATCAGCTTGGGCCCCAGAGTCCCCTCCATCAATGACTATGTTTTCACCATTACCAATATTTTCTGAGTAGGTCACCGCTATTGAGGCCAGAATCGGTGTTTTTTCTGCCCCCCCCCCATGAGATTCGGCATCAAAGTTTGAGATAAAGAGCCCCCAGGCCTACCTTCGTTATTAACTGTCTCACTATCGAGTCCGTTTGCCGTCTCACTCAATTCCCTCTGTGATGCCAGAATTCCTACTCCCGGTTTGGGTAGCTCTCGAGGGAACGAATCATTTCCAGCAGGTACTTCATGTAGTATGCTCGCTGCTGTATCCGGGCTTACTTCGGAGCGAGCCACCCCCGAGCTTCCCTTCACAACCCGGACCTGATCTCCCAGCAGGACCTCTCAACAGGTCCACAACTGTTGGACCGGCCGGGCGACCTCTCTGCCATGAGCCGCCTCTTCCTCTCTTTTCCGGATCCGGGCCAGTCAGCGTCCCACGTCGTCCTCCTTGCCGCGGGGTCAGAGCAGAGGATTGCGATGCGCTCAGCGGGGTCTCCACAGCAACCTCTCCCGATTCGATCCCAGGGGTCTGCTTGACAGTTTTAGCCCTGGCCCCCGCAGCGGTTTTGGGACCCATCTCTATACGCCCAGCAGTCCCAGCCGTCACTGCCGAGTCCGCCGAGCCCACCTCTCTCGCCGACACCGTCTGAAGATGAGAGCCCTCCCGGCAAGCCACAGACCTGACCGCCGCGATCCTGGCGATGTACCGTAGAATAGAGAGACCGATCACCGTACCCAAGAGTCGCAGGTACTCACTGCCAACCTTTTGGGGATAAGGTGTTTCTGGGCAGCACCCTGCAGTATTCATGGTCCCAGTTATGAATGGTTTTTTTAAGGCAGCGTTCCCGAAGTCCACAGCCCTCAGCACTCTGTGCGCCTACGGTCTCAGACGACCGCCATCTTGCCCGTGCTTTTTTCTTCAGGCAAATGCGTTTCAGTAAGTAATTTGCGAAAGGTTGTATTATAAGTAAGTCTTTCCCCGTCGCAGGTTTAAAAGCTTATTATCACCTACCTTAATAAAGGTATGCTTTGTAAATAAAAGTCGCATAGGTTCTTAAAACCTAGCATATTCGTGCAACAGTGGATCGTTATTCTCAATGAGAGGTAATGCCCACTTTGCAGCATTACCATCTTGGTGGGAGATGATAAATGCAATGCTGGCTATGTCAGAGGGGAATGGCCCCAGTTTACACAATAATTGTAGTTGACATTGTCTGCAGAATGCATTAAAGTTAGTGCTATCTGCAAAAAAGCACTCTAGGGGAGCCAGCAAAGTGGGAGTAAATGAATGCACAGTGCCATTAGCACAGGCTGTTCTCTCATTCCATGACAGCTCTGTTGCCCTTGATTCAATTGTAAATGGCGTGGATTGAGTGACAAATTGTTTATCCTTGGAAATGAATCCTGAATCTAACCCGAACGAATGATGTGGGAGATATTGCACCAGTTCATCCCTGAGGGTTCATATTTCTTGGCGCAAGGCTTGAACCACACTCCTCCTCGTTCCAAGGGCCCTAGTTAATCTTACCATATTGGGTTCCTCACTGGAAATCTCTGGTAATGTCTCAGCTAGGTCCTCAGCATTTATCAGATTCCCTGGGTCCACATCGCCAGGGCAAATAGGATTTAAGTGGCTTGGATTTCTGTCAGACACCTGAGTTGGAAAACGTGTCTGCAGAGACGATGCTGGACCCATCTGACACCCGACACAGCACTCGACCAAAGAATGTATTACGTCAAAACAGACGCTGTCCCAGGAGTGAACGGGCTCTGGATCAAACAACAAAAGAGGCAATGACTGAACCTCTGGATATTTGTCTGACTGATTGCTTTGCACGGGACACCCAACAATCTCCCTTTTTGGGAAAGCGCATTCTATGGTGCTAGAATGAACAACTAGGAAGAAGTAACATAAATCTCATCAGTCATTGTGCCAATCAACATAATCAATTTCTTGAAAACACTCCAAGTAATGAAACACACTTACAAAATAATGAAAACAGTAAACACGTATAATGATCTCTTGTGGTAAGGAGACACACCACTCTCATATTGAGTCTCTAGTCATTTTTCTAAGTCTCCTCATTGAGCATATTACGCCATATGCTTCACATGAATTTTGCTTTGTCTTTCAGCTTCACCGCTTTATGCTCTGTTTTTTTTGTTCATGGGAATGTCTCTTGTGCTCTCAAAAGTGTCGATATTCAGTTCAGGAATTAGTGCACAAGTTCCGGAGTGTTGCAAGCTTGAAATGAACAGAGTCTCGGAGAAAACAAGAACAGTGTACGAACTATGGTCTTTTTCCCTTTGCTTTTCTTTTCCTTCATTCAGAGTTCCAAGTGATGACACCTGCAGGACGGATCTGGATGTGCAACCACTATTCCTGGCGACTTCCAGAGCACAAGGGATTGCCCCCGTTCCTCAACGGTAGGTCTTTCTGTGAGATGCCAGGATCGGGGAAACTCTGATTAGCCGCTCGGAGATGTCTGCAAGTGCGTAGATATCGCCGGCCAGGCAGGATGCTAGACGAGGTAAGAGGGAGGGGTTCGGGCTCCAGGGAGATAGTGGAAAGTTTCTTCTTGAAAGGAATAAAGCCAAGCGCCAAACTGGCGTTTAACTGGAATATTTATCATCGGTTCTATTGTACTGGAGGGGCACGTAGTTAATTATACTTCAGTGGTTCCATATTTTAGAAGAGCATGTGTTTACTATGACTCACGGTTTCCAGAAAATACTTGTTTGCAGGCACATGGATAATTCCTAACATGTGTAATAAGTTCTTGCAAGTGAAACCATTATAAGCAACTGCCACGGGAAATTCTAAATGTGCACCTGACACAAATAATAATTTACTAAGGAAACAAGCCTTAAATAAACACAAGGATAATTACAAGTACATGGCGCAGACATGGGGCTTGATACCAACATGAAGATAGTCACAAACGTGGAGCATTACAATCATGAGGAAAATATTGAAATCTGGCACATGGCAATGCTAGTTTATGCCTAGAAAAACACAGAACCAACTGAACTCTTTAGAGTCTTTGTGTAAAAAGGTTTGTCTAAATGATAGGGGGAACAACATTTAGCCTAAGCTGTGTCAAAGGAGGGTAGGACTACATGGCCTTAGTGCTATTAACTGATGCACATATGGGGCATGCTGGCATGCAAGAGTTAGTAATCATAACAGTTCCTCCCCACAATGGGTGACATACAGGGTGAGGTTTATGGGGGTTTTGTGAAGGAAAGAGTCATACAAACCGAGGGGCATGGACGTTCCCAGCAGGATACCATGATCGATCATCTGGGAAGTAACCCTTCCAATCTATTAAGTAGAATAAATATCCATTTACTCTCTTTGAGTCAAGGATTTTCTGCACTGTGAATTCTAGATGACCATCAATTTTTAGAGGAGGTGGTGGTGGTAGTCGTTGGGTTTGGGCATGACAAGGCAGAGCAGAGAGACATGGAACACTGGGTGAAAGGGCATGTCCTCTGGTAGTTGTAGTCTGTAAGAGACTAGGTTAAATATTTGCTAAATAGTATAAGGCCCTCAATATCGTGAATGTAATTTACGCGGTTCCTGAGTTTGTAATTATTCAAATAAAAATAAACATGGAGTTCGTACAGTATCGTCCTCCCATGTCCTTCCTTTGGTCCCTTCTGAACCTAACCCATCTAATTTACTGACATCTTTCATTCCTCCAAATGAATAAAGAGACTTCTTCTATCATGTAAAGCTGGATCACCATTTGACCATTGCCCCCGTATAATAAAAGAAATATCGGAGGTTATCGACCCTGTTTATGCAGAGGTGTTTCATACCTCCATCCAAACTGGCTCAGTTCCTTTTTTATAGAAACAAGCTAGTGTCATCCCACTACTAAAGAAACCTTCATCAGGTAGTAATATTCTATCTAATGTTAGACCTATATCTCTTTCCTGAGCAGCCACCAAAATACTAGAATCTATAGTAAATAAACAACTCCCAGAGTTTTTAGAATCTTATCACCTCATGCACCCGTCTCAGTCAGGTTATCGATCTGGACACAGCACCAAAACTGCGCTGCCGGAAGTCACTGAGTCACTACAAAAATGTCCCTAGACTGCTGACACATTGCAGACTTATTCTGTCCGAGCTCTATGCATCGTTCAACACTGTCCCCCATGACATTTACAACGTCTGTCTGATCGTGTGGTCTGGGGTGCAGCACTTGTTTGTCTGAACTAGACTATCTTTGCGCAAGAGCAAGCAATTTGGACGAAACTTAACCTCTCCAAGCCAAACCTCTAAAATGTAGGATACCCCAAGGCTCTGCTAATAGTTCTACACTGTTTATAATGTACATGTCTCCTTTAGCCACCCTGGTTGAGACATTCTGCATTATGATAGTTTCATATGCCTACGATACCCAGCTGGTATGTTGTTACCTGGCAAATTAAGAATCCCGCAAAGTTCCCTTCTCAAATTGTATGGGAGAAATCTTAGGTTGGCTCAAAGAAAGCAAAACAGAAATCATACTGTTAGGGCCTAACCCTAATGCAGGTTGTGATAGTGCCTGGCCCAAGGATGGAACTCCCCCAATCCTGGCAGCTATAAACCTGGGGGTCATCTGCAATATTGTCCTATCTTTTAAGACCTAGATCCACTCAGTTGCTAGAAACTGTTTGTGGATCCTAAGGCTCTCTGAAAATTCCTCCCCCTTCTTCCATGGGAGGCCCACAAACCGTAGTTTAAGCTATGATCTTCTTTCGGCTGGGCTACGTGAATGTCTTGTACCTTGCTTGAACTGCATATTTAGGCCTGCAACTGCCAGTGGTCAAAAATGTGGCAGCACGCTTCCTCTTTATTTAGCAAAAAGGTACCCACACTTCACCATACCTTACCCACCTGCACTGGGTCCCTGTAAATAAAAGGTTCATCTTTAAAGCACTAACTTTAGCACAGAGGGCCCTGAAAAAGAACGGTCCCAGCTATCTGAACAAAAGAATCACTTAGTACCAGCTCAGCAGAAATCTATGTTCCAGTCAGGCCCACCTCATATAGGTTCCTCCTTTTAAAAGGAGACGTGGTGGGACCACTCTTTTGTATGCATTGCGAACAATTGGAACCTCCTGCCCTATCAACTCAGAAGCACAGAAACTGAATCCATCGTCCGGAAATGTTTAAAATGTACCCGTTTAGCTTATAATATCTTATTTCACTCTATCCTCTTATTATGTTGTCTTTGGTAGCGCTGGGACACTCCGTTTTTGAGTAGCTGTTCACGCTATACAAATACCTCTCATTCATTCATTCATTTTTTCAAGCCGTAGGTGATTACTTGCCAGCCATACTTGATCACCCACTTTGTAGGCTGGTTGTGGTGTGCGATGGTAGTTTGCGTGTCTCATGATACTTCTCTTGGTTTGTTGGAGTTGTGTTTATACAGCTTGTTGAATCTAAGATAATTGCTTCAGGAAGGTCTGTAGTGAGGGACCTGAGATTCCTACATTTGGCATTTATTTCTGTTTATATATGTGGGTTGATGCCTGTCATGCAGTAAAAAGGAGACACCTAAGTAGCGGAGTGTTCTGTGTTATTTTATGCAAACTTCACGAGAAGTCAAACATTTTCCCATTCTGAAGAGTGACAAGTTAATTAACATCAAAGGATCTGTTATAGTGCTTGATTTACTCGTTCTGCCTGACCATCTGTTTGTGGGTGGTAAGTGGATAAGAGACAAGCATCGATATCTAAGGATTTGCACAGGTTTTGCCAAAACCTTGATAGAAATTGAGGGCTCTATCGGAAATAAAGATTGATGGGAGACCATGTAATCGTAAATTGTACTGGGTGAATTAGACTACAGGTGCTTTGGCGGTAAGGATCCCCTCTTAAAGAATTAAATGTGCCATTGTAGAGAACAGACGCACTTCTACCCATATAGTAGTATAACCATTGGAATTTGGCAAATTGGTTACAAAGTCCATACTGATGGTATGCCAGGGGTATTGAGGCACTGGCAAGGGGTGCAATAAACCCAATGATGGAGTATAGACCGACTTATTCTGGGGGCATATGGGACAGGCTTGTACTTAAGTGTGCACATCCATGGATAGGTTAGGTCACCAAAGCCATCTTTTACAGTTAGCAAGAGTTTTTTGAATGCCAGAATGTCCAGCAAGTGGTTTAACATGGCACCAATGTAACACCTTATGTCTGAGTTTGTCAGTGGTTGCATACAAGTTGTTACCATGGTAGGGGTGTCCATCCTTTACCATAATATCATCCTCTGTGATCCATTCATCTAAATTCATCTGCTACATCCCTTGTTTTATATTATCCAAAGCATGTTGTTTAGTATATATTTATTACAAAAGTGTGGAACACCTGACGTCACCTTGATGTAATCAAAACTATAGTACCTATCACCTGCTCAGAACCTAATAGATTGTGTGGTGAGTTATGTGCTAATTCAGGTGAATCATGACCCCAGTGTGATAATACATCTGCCTTGGTTTGATGTTTACAAAATTATTGTCACTAAAAAAGCAAGAGCCATCTAAGTGACACCACTCCTGAAAACATAATGATCCAGAATCGGGGTATCTTTCATAGATTCATATGGTGGAATCACTCCTCATTGTCAAAGTTGGAGTCCCAAGGTAATATAAATAAAGCAGTAGTAAAACTCTTCCATGGGCTATAATGGTGATAAACATGCATCTAATAGCCTATCTACCTCCTTTTTTTTTTTAAAAAAAAAAAGACCAAACTTTAGGTACAACCAATAAGTAACCAGCATCCTCTTGTGTATTCTGTTGACTTTCGCACCTGATCCAAGAGAGCATGTATGAGTGGTAAAGGGTGTCTATTCTAGACCGTTAACTTATTGAGGGCCCTGTAGTCTATGCATGCATGTAAATCGCCATTCTTCTTTGGGACAAAGAAGAGGGCGGAAGAAACAGGAGAAGTGGCATGACGAATGAAGCCTAAAATTAGCAATTTGTCCAGGTATTGCTTTAGATACTTAGTCTCAGTTTTCGATTGAGCGTAAATGAGACTACATGATAGGTTGGCCCCTGTAATAAAATGAATGCGACAGTGAAAGTCCCTGTGAGGGGGTAGCTGAATGGCTTTCTTCATCCTGAAAATCCAAGTATTCCTTTGGAAGGATGTTTTGAAAGTTCTGGTGCCACTGCTGCACAGGTTTGGGGTAGAATCAGGTCTTGTGCTGTGGTATAGCAACTGTAACGGCAGTATGGTGACCCTAAATTCACCCAGCATGAAGACCAATCAATAAGGGGATTATAGACTTGTAGCTAGGATATCCCTATGATAGCACCAAAAGTGTGCGCCTCTATTAGATTGAAAGATGGGGTGTCTTTTTGTCTATTAGCACAAACTAAGTTTATGGGAAGCTTTTGTTAAGTAATCAATCCTGATGACATTTCAAATCTATCAACTGTCCTTACTATTTCTGGTTCTTGTTTCTTTACTCAAGGGATATTTAAGGAACTGGCCAAACTTAAATCCTAGAAATCGCCAGTGCCTCCTGAATCCAGGAGCTTAGGCAACTGTTTTTGTTGTTGAGGGGAAATTATCATGGTGACTGAAATGGTAAGGTGTTGTGGAATTTTACCGATGGTATGATTCTGAGGTCAGCGTAATAGACCTTCTCAACGAGTTCACCTCAGTACTAGTTGAGCTTGCACGTTTGTCTGATTGCCCTCTGTGATGACTTTTATCTTTTTCTGATCCTTTTTTGGTTTGGCGATACAATCAAAGGCAAAGTGTCCTGCTTTACCACAATTTAGGCACAGATATATTTTCTGCATCGTTCCTTTTCATTACTAGATAAGGACCCCTTGTTCTTCCAATTAGCATAGGTTCTCTGAGTCCCTAACCTTAACATCAGTCTCCTTTCACTCAGATCGAACCAAAAACAGTCTTGGCTCATTTCTAGATCAGTTGCTCTTATGCTCAGGAAGTCGATGATCAAGTCTAACTACTAGATCAATAAATTGCACCCAATCGGTAGGGAGGGTCAACTATGTGAGTCAAAGAATCTTTCAATTCATCTTTGATCGACCCTTGACCTCCTGGTAGGTCGCCCCCCCCCCGCTGCAGCTCCGCCTGCACCCCCGCTGTCGCTGCTCGCTGCTGTTGCCACCGCCGGTGAATTCGAGGCCCTCCTCCACCCGCAGGCTTCCACCTGCGCCTCATCCCTGGTGGCCAGTGGTGGCCTTTATGTTCGTTTTTCACTGTTCGTTTGTGCACTGTTTCCTTTTGCCTTGTTCCTGCATCTGTCTGTGCCCCCTGCCCCTGCTCGCCGCTCTGCTTTGTGCCCCCTGTATTCTATATCCTGATCGCCACTTTGCTCTGTGCCCCCTGCCCCCCGCTCGCTGCTCTGCTTTGTGCCCCTTGTACTTTGCATTCTGTATCCTGATCGCCGCTCTGCTTTGTGCTCCTGTATTCTGTAATCTGATCGCTGCCTGCTCTGTGCCCCTTTGCTTTTTGTTCACCTTTCGCTCCTCTATGCCCCGCGCTGGTCTCTCGTCCTCAGTCCCCGCCGCTGCCTCTCCTGCAGCCCCGCCCCCTCCGTGCCCATTCGCCACACCCATCCCTCGCCTTCCGCCTCCCAGCTGCTCCTCCCTCCCCACCTCCCCATATATGGCGGGCGCGCAGTGGCCGCGCAGCGGACGAGCGCAGCGGGCGCGCAGTGGGCGCGCAACGGGCGCGCCACTGGCGCGCCACAGGGCGCACCTAAGGCAAGCCCGTCTGCGCCCATCCACGCCCAGCGCCAGAACCCCTGGCCCTCGCACCTGCCAGGTCGACCACCTCCGCTACGACACCGAGACCCTCATCGCTCTCAACCCAGGAAGAAATCACACCTGCTGCAAGGCCGCCCCGAGGCGCACCCACGGCCCCTTCACCTGCCGGAACTGCAGCTTCTCCTGCCACGAAAGCACCAAAACATCCACCACAACGGAAGCCAACCAGCTTAGATGCATCGACATCAACACCCGCTCCGCACACAAACACGCCATCGAACTCTGGGACCTACTCAACACCACATCACCGGACGTCGCCTTCCTGACCGAGACCTGGATGAGCGAAAGCTCCTCGCCAGACATCGCCATAGCCATCCCAGATGGGTACAAGATCACCTGCAGAGACCGCACCAACAGGGCCGGAGGAGGAATCGCCATCATCCACAAAAACACCATCACGATCTCAACAAACACCAACGACACCCTCAGCACCGCCAAACACATGCACTTCCAGATCCACATGAACCCAAAGACCACCCTAAGAGGCACCCTCGTCTACAGACCTCCAGGACCCTGGCCTCAATTCTGCGACTCCATCGCCGATCTCATCAGCACGCACGCGCTGACCTCCACTGACTACATCCTCCTCGGAGACCTGAACTTTCACCTGGAAAACAATAACGACAGCAACTCCTCCACCCTGATCGACAACCTCGCCAACCTCGGACTGAAACAGCTCGTCACGACACCGACCCACAACGCTGGCCACACGCTAGATGTCATCTTCTCCTCAAGCCCCCACGGCACCTTCAGCCAAGCCTCCGAACTCACCTGGACAGACCACCACTGCATCCACTTCTCCTTCCGTAAACCGCCCACACACCACCGCACCCTACAGACCCCCGCCGCCGCTGGGGCAAAATCACTAGAGATCAACTACAAACAAACCTCGCACTCAACCCCCCGACGACCCCAACCGACCCGGATGAAGGGGCACTCGCCCTCGAACGCTGGATGAACGACTGCGCCAACACCGTCGCTCCGCTGAAAAACCCCACCAACACAGACACCAGCAGAAGAGTCAGCTGGTTCACCCCGGAACTCCTCAAATCCAAACGTACCTGCCGGAAACTGGAAAACATATGGCACAACGACAAGACGCCAGACAGCCGCGCTGCCCGCAAAGACGCCATCCGCAACCACCACCACCTCATCAGGACCAACAAAAGAACCTCCTTCACAGACCGCCTTGACAACAACGCACACAACAGCAAGGAGCTCTTCACCATCGTGAAGGAACTCTCCAACCCCAGCTCCAACGCCAATGACATCCCACCATCGCAAGCCCTGTGCGACTCCCTCACCACCTTCTTTCACCGGAAAATCACCGACATCCATGACAGCTTCAGACCCCGGACGACCCCTGCAGACCACACCGCACCGAACCCACCGCACCCACCGCACCCACCGCCCACGACACCCTGACAACCTGGGCCAACGTAAGCCTCGAGGACACAATCAAAACCATGGGAACAATCCACTCCAGATCCCCATCCGACCCTCTCCCGCACCACATCTTCAACAAAGCCAGCAAGTCCACCGCTCCCCACCTGCACAAAATCATCAACCTGTCCTTCGAGACCGCCACCTTCCCTGAGATGTGGAAGCATGCAGAGATCAACGCCCTACTGAAGAAACCCAAGGCGGACCTAAGCGACCTCAAGAACTTCAGGCCCATCTCCTTGCTTCCGTTCCCAGCTAAGGTCATCGAGAAGATAGTAAACACCCAGCTCACCCGGCACCTCGAAGACAACAACATCCTAGACCAGTCCCAATCAGGATTCTGCAGCAATCACAGCACCGAGACCGCCCTCATCGCCGCCACAGACGACATCAAGATCCTGCTGGACAACGGCGAGATGGTGGCCCTCATCCTCCTGGACCTCTCCGCCGCCTTCGACACCGTCTGCCACCTCACACTACGCACGCGCCTCCACGACGCAGGGATCCGTAACAAGGCCCTAGACTGGACCACCTCCTTCCTCTCCGGCAGAACGCAGAGAGTCCGCCTCCCCCCGTTCCGATTCCGAGGCCTCCAAGATCATCTGTGGCGTTCCTCAAGGATCCTCCCTCAGCCCGACACTGTTCAACGTCTACATGGCACCACTAGCACGCATCGCCCGACAGCACGACCTCAACATAATCTCCTGCGCCGACGACACTCAGCTGATCCTCTCCCTCACAAAGGACCCCCTCACCGCCAAATCCAACCTCCACCAGGGAATGAAGGCCGTCGCCGACTGAATGGAGGACAGGCGCCTCAAACTGAACACAGACAAGACGGAAATCCTCATCCTTGGATCCAACCCCTCCGCTTGGGATGACTCTTGGTGGCCCACTTCACTGAGGTCCCCCCCGGCCCCCATGACCACGCACGCAACCTGGGAATCATCCTCGACTCGAAACTCTCCATGACCAAACAAGTCAACGCAGTTTCCTCCACCTGTTTCAACACCCTCCGCATGCTCCGCAAGATCTAACGATGGATTCCGACCAACACGAGGAAAACAGTCACCCAGGCCCTAGTCAGCAGCAGACTCGACTACGGAAACGCCCTCTACACCGGAGCCCCGTCCAAGCTCATCAGCAGACTACAGAGAATCCAGAATGCCTCCGCACGCCTGATCCTCGACGTCCCGCGCCGCGACCACATCACCCCCCACCTGAGGAACCTGCACTGGCTCCCCGTCGACAAAAGAATCTCCTTCAAACTCCTGGTCCACGCACTCAAATCACTCCACAAAACTGGCCCTGCCTATCTCAACAGTCGACTCTCCTTCTACGTACCCAACAGGAACCTCCGCTCCGCTGACCACGCCCTGGCCACGGTCCCACGCATCCGGAGAACCACTTTCAGAGGCAGGTCCTTCTCCCATCGCGCCGCCAAGACCTGGAACACCCTCCCCCTCGACCTGCGACAAACCGAAGACCTGCTGTCTTTCAGGAGACAACTCAAGACCTGGCTCTTTGACCAGTAACAGCACCTCCCCCCCTCCCCTCTCCCCACCCAGCGCCTTGAAACCCTACCGGGTATGTAGTGCGCTTTACAAATTATGTGATTGATTGATTGATTGATAAAACAGGGATATGCTTTTTTCTTCTGGCAAATGCATTTCAGTAAGTAATTTGCGAAAGGTTGAATTACAAGTAAGTCTTTACCCGTCGTAGGTTTAAAAGCTCATTATCACCTACCTTAGTAAAGGTATGCTTTGTAAATAAGCGTCGCATAGGTTCTTAAAACCTAGCATATTCGTGCAACAGTGGATCGTTATTCTCAATGGGAGATAATGCTCAATTTGCAGCATTACCATCTTGGTGGGAGATGATAAATGCAATTCTGGCTATATCAGAGGGGAATGGCCCCAGTTTACCCAATAATTGCAGTTGACATTGTCTGCAGAATGTATTAAAGTTAGTACTATCTGCAAAAAAGCACTCTAGGGAAGCCAGCGAAGTGGGAGTAAATGTATGCACAGTGCCATTAGCACAGGCTGTTCCCTCATTACATGACAGCTCTGTTGCCCTTGATTCAATTGTAAACGGTGTGGATTGAGTGACAAATTGTTTATCCTTGGAAATGAATCCTGAATCTAACCAGAACGAATGATGTGGGGGATATTGCACCAGTTCATCCCTGAGGGTTTGAATGTCTTGGCGCAAGGCTTGAACCACACTCTACATCATTCCAAGGGCCCTAGTTAATATTACCATATTGGGAATTTCCTCACTGGAAATCTCTGGTAATGTCTCAGCTGGGTCCTCAGCATTTATAAGATTCCCTAGTCCATATCGCCAGAGCAAATAGGATTTAAGTGGCTTGGATTTCTGTCGGACACCTGGCTTGAAAAACTTGTCTGCAGAGACGAAGCTGGACCCATCTGACTCCCAACACAGCACTCGACCAAAGAATGTATTACATCAAAACAGACGCTGTCCCAGGAGTAAACGGGGTCTGGATAAAACAACAAAAGAGGCAATGACTGACCCTCTGGTTGTTTGTCTGACTGACTGCTATGCACGGGACACCCAACAATCTCCCTTTTTGGGAAAGCGCATTCTATGGTGCTAGAATGAACATCTAGGAAGAAGTAACATAAATCTCATTAGTCATTGTGCCAATCAACATAATCAATTTCTTGTAAACACTCCAGGTAATGAAACACACTTACAAAATAATGAAAACAGTAAACACGTATTATGATCTATTGTGGTAAGGAGACATACCACTCTTATATTGAGTCCCTAGTCGTTGTTCTAAGTCTCCTCATTGAGCATATTAAGCCATATGCTTCACAAGAATTTTACTTTGTCTTTCAGCTTCACCGCTTTATCCTCTGTGTTTTTTTGTTCATGGGAATGTCTCTTGTGCTCTCAAAAGTGTTGTTATTCAGTACAGGAATTAATGCACAAGTTCCGGAGTGTTGTAAGCTTGAAATGAACAGAGTCAAGGAAAAAACAAGAACAGTGCACTAACGATGGTCTTTTTCCCTTTGCTTTTCTTTTCATTCATTCCAGAGTTCCAAGTGATGACACCTGCAGGACGGATCTGGATGTGCAACCACTATTCCAGGCGACTTCCAGAGCACAAGGGATTGCCCCCGTTCCTCAACGGTAGGTCTTTTTGTGTGATGCCAGGATCGGGGAAATTCTGATTAGCCGCTCGGAGATGTCTGCAAGTGCGCAGATATCGCCGGCCAGGCAGGATGCTAGACGAGGTAAGAGGGAGGGGTTCGGGCTCCAGGGAGATTGTGGAGAGTTTCTTATTGAAAGGAATAAAACCAAGCGCCCAACTGGGGTTTAACTGGAATATTTATCATCGGTTCTATTGTACTGGAGGGGCACGTAGTTAATTATACTTCAGTGGTTCCATATTCTAGAAGGGCATATGTTTACTATGACTCACGGTTTCCAGAAAATACTTGTTTGCAGGCATATGGATAATTCCTAACATGTGTAATATGTGCTTGCACGTGAATCCATAATAAGCAACTGCCACGGGAGATTCTAAATGTGCACCTGACACAAATAATAATTTACTAAGGAAACAAGCCTTAAATAAACACAAGGATAATTACAAGCACATGGAGCAGACATGGGGCTTGGTACAAACATGATGATAGACACAAACGTGGAGCATTACAATCATGAGGAAAATATTGAAATCTGGTACATGGCAATGCTAGTTTATGCCTAGCATAATACAGAACCAACTGAACTCTTTAGACGCTTCGTGTAAAAAGGTTTGTCTAAAAGATAGGGGGAACAACATTTAGCCTTAGCTGTGTCAAAGGAGGGGAGGACTACATGGCCTTAGTGCTATTAACTGATGCACATATGGGGCATGCTGGTATGCAAGAGTTAGTAATCATAACAGTTCCTCCCCACAATGGGTGACACACAGGGCGAGGTTTATGAGGGTTTTGTGAATGAGTCATACCAACCGAGGGGCATGGACGTTCCCAGAAGGATCCCATGTTCGTTCATCTGGGCAGTAACCCTTCCAATCTATTAAGTAGAATAAATAGCCATTTACTCTCTTTGAGTCAAGGATTTTCTGTACTGCGAATTCTAGATGACCATCAATTTTTAGAGGAGGTTGTGGTGGTAGTCGTTCGGTTTGGGCAGGACAAGGTCAGAGCAGAGAGACATGGAACACTGGGTGAAAGGGCATGTCCTCTGGTAGTTGTAGTCTGTAAGAGACTAGGTTAATTATTTGCTTAATAGTATAAGGCCCTCAATATCGTGAATGTAATTTACGCGATTCCTGAGTTTGTAATTATTCAAATATAAATAAACATGGAGTTCGTACAGCATCGTCCTCCCATGTCCTTCCTTTGGCCCCTTCTGAACCTAACCCATCTAATTTACTGACATCATTCATTCCTCCAAATGAATAAAAAGACTTCTTCTATCATGTAAACCTGGATCACCATTTGACAATTGCCCCCGTGTAATAAAAGAAATAACAGAGGTTATCGACCCTTTTTATGCAGAGGTGTTTAATACCTCCATCCAAACTGGCTCAGAAACAAGCTAGTGTCATCCCACTACTAAAGAAACCTTCAGCAGATAGTAATATTCTATCTAATGTTAGACCTATGTCTCTTTCATGAGCAGCCACCAAAATACTAGAATCTATAGTAAATAAACAACTCTCAGAGTTTTTAGAATCTTAACACCTCATGCACCCGTCTCAGTCAGGTTTTCGATCTCGACACAGCACCAAAACTGCGCTGCCGGAAGTCACGGAGTCAGTACAAAAATGTCCCTAGACCACAGCTTTCCAAACTTTTCATGTTGGTGACACACCTTTTAGACAATCTTCATCTTGTGACACGGTAACGCGGATGAGCGCAGCGAGCGAGCCCAAACCACCTAAAGGGGGATCGGGGTGTTCTCCTCCTGAGAAAATTTTGACAAAATAGTGGGCAAATGGTGCAATTTCAAGCAAATTTGAGAAAGCAGGAAGGTTAATAAAGCAATTGCGATACAGTTATAACAGACAGTGACTGGCAAAACTGGGTGTAAGCAAGGTTAGGTTTGTGTCTGAAACAAGAATATAATCATGCACACATTGACACTGAAGTATGTAAATGTCTCCCATACCTCCCCCTCATACTCTGCCACAAACATACATAAATATACAGACAAAGGATGACCGACACATGTTCAAAAACAAACATACAATTACATGCATAGAAATATGTGACATTTCCAGACTCGAGCACATGCACATACACACACTCACACACAGAGATGACCTAAAGAAGCAATGGCATGGTGAATACAAATTTGCAGACACGCGCATACACAAAAGCTTGCACTCTCCTAGACACAAAGGGCAATTGACTAACAAGCACACAATGCTGAAACGAGACAAACTCTCCGGGAGCACCCCAAAACAAAACCGGAAGCACCTGCACTTTGACAGTACACCCTCAAGTAACTGAAACCATGTCTGCCCTGCTAGATGGTTAAAATCAACTGGCTTGAAACTCGCACACGGCTGTGGAATAAACACGCAAAACAAACGCAGAAACTCTTGCAGGCAGACAAACACACTCAACAACTTGCACACAAAGAAAAAAACAAAACAGGAAGGCAAATACATGCAGGTTGGAAAGCCTAAACATGAATGTAACCAGACATGGTCCCAGGAGCACACAGTACAAACCGAGAGGTCCAGGGCTACAAATGGACGGTAACATGACCTGGGAGGCAGCTCTAAGATGCTGTGTACTATAGATGGCTGACTCTGTTTAATACCACAGTAGTGACATTATTGGGGGGACTGTAATAGCCCCTCGCACATGTTTTGTTTCCTTCTCCCTCCTTGCTTTCTTCTCTGTATAGTTCTTTGTAATTCTAGAATTGCCTATAAATGATTTTGAACAAAAACTACTATAACTCTCAGGGCAATCAGGCAATGCCTAAAGAGCTGTTCTGACAGGTCAATCAGTGGGCATTGTTTTGGCTGTTTGTTGCCATGTGTTATAGTCTGCTGGGTAGGTTTTTACTGTAGATTTCCCTTGTATTACCAGAAACATTGTCTGCGGAAGTTCAAATCCATGCAGTCTTCCATACCTTATGAATCACTCCTTCGGTGTGTCGAAACTGCCCTCATTTTCAAACATTGGCCACTTTACTATCTGTATAATTCACTAATGGGGCGCCACTTTTATTTGATGCCAGGAATATATTCTGTCTCAGTCTGACCCGGCCGTTGTGTTTGCATGGACCTGCGCCGCTATGTGGATAGAAAGGCATTGGGCTGACTTCGTTGGGGGCCTTTCTCATCCTTTTTCTAAAATTAGAAGGCACAGTCCTGAACACTTTTAGCAAACAGGAGAAAGCTAAGTTTCAAATGCTTTTTATTTGCTCTATCTTTACTGCATGTGAAGTCAGGTTAGTGACACTACTAATTACATTTGACAATCTGTGTAACACTGCTAGCGAGAGTACAAAAGTGAATTTTAACAACACACCAGTAAACTGATCGAAATGCTCAGTCAAGAGTGCTTTTGTCTTTGCTATGTGCCGTTAAGATTTTATTTCTCACCCCCTACCTTTGTGGGTTAATCAAGTATAATTGTTAAGGCATTTCATAGTTTATTGTTTAATTATATCGCAATCAGGTAGATTATGTAGATGCTTTTATGGGAATAAAAATAAATACCTTCATATGGTTAAAATGTGACGGGGTGACAGTCTCATGTTACAACTACAGCTGTTTTAATGAACTTGTGGTTAGGCTGTTTGTACTCATTTATTTAGGTAGCATAGTGCTTGGGGAAAGTAATGTCTTCTAATTTTGTTAGCAGAAGTAAACATATTAGATTAAAAACACACCACCCTCTTCGCTGGCGCAGTTGCTTCAGACTAAAAACATAACTGCAATCTTGTATAAAAGTTAATGACTCTCCATGGTACCACAAAACATCAATCACAAGCCTAAAGCCTTCCTCAGTAGGGTGGGCTGCAGCCTGCTGGGACCCCCCCCCCCTTGCATTGGCGGCCTCTCTCACGTCATCCACCAGAGATTTATTTCACTTCTTCACTGGGGTCTCCGGGAAGACACAAGGCCTGGGCCTGAGGGGTGAACCTGTTACGACTTCTGTACACATTCGGGGAGCGGGTGGGGGCACATGTGTGGGTGGGGGCACATGTGTGCAAGGTCAGGCTGGAAAAACAGCAGCATAAATGTAATTCTGCATCTCTATCAATCATGCTAATTTGGCGATTTAATACATCGACATTTATTAACTGAGGTATCTCTGATTCAACTTGCTTAATTTAGATTTGTTGTGAATAGCCGCACCAGATGACTCTGCGCCAGCTCGTTTGGCTTGTGAAGGCAGGGGAGAATGTAAAACAGCACACAAAGACAAATATGCACACAATAAGAAGAAATATTATCAAAAAAGTGGGGCACATGAATGAGGTTTGAGATAAATGCACTATAAAATAAAAAAGCAACAGGGGCACCATACAAATAAACGTGTTTTTCCGGTATAAATAATTCTGAGAAGAAGAGAAAACTTGACGGACCCAGCCACCAAGAACAGTCCGGTCTGCCCTGGGCAGGTGGCCCATTCAAGGAGAGCCAGAGTGGTTTGAACTTTGAAGGGTCGGAAGAGGTGAAATCTGACTAGGCCAGGGGTTAACTTAGTGGTGAGAGGAGAGATGGGAACAAAGGCGAGAAAGTGATGAAAAACAAAAGATAGATGAAGGATTTGCACAGAATCGCACAACTGCATATGATATTGTAACTAAACAGGAACGATCGCCTGGAGCCTAAACAGAGTCTTAAAATGTCGAACATTTACCTCGGGTGCAGAGGCGGCTCCGTGGTCACTGCATCGTAAAGGGAACAAGGCCACAAGCTCGGCTCACGCTCGCCTAACGCTTCTACTTCCTACGCTGTACTGCGTCACTAATTGCAAGAGCATTCTTCCTAATCTGGCCGCAGACGTCATCCTCGCGCGACACACCCACAGGTGGGAGGCGACACAGTACTGTGTCGCGACACACACTTTGGAAAGCTCTGCCCTAGACTGCTGACACAATGCAGACTTATTCTGTCTGAGCTCTATGCAGCGTTCAACACTGTCCCCCATGACATCCTTTTACAACGCCTGTCTGATCGTGGGGTCAGGGGTGCAGCACTTGTTTGTCTGAACTAGACTATCTTTGCTCAAGAGCAAGCAATTTGGACGAAACCTCACCTCTTCAAGCCAAACCTCTAAAATGTAGGATACCCCAAGGCTCTGCTAATTGTTCTACACTGTTTATAATGTACATGTCTCCTTTAGCCACCCTGGTTGAGACATTCGCCATTATGATAGTTTCATATGCCAACAATACCCAGCTGGTATTTTGCTATCTGGCAAATTAAGAATCCCGCAAAGTTCCGTTCTCAAATTGCATGGGAGCAATCTTAGGTTGGCTCAAAGAAAGCAAAATAGAAATCATACTTTCTGATGGATACATCTGCCAGTGGATTCCTCACCTTGTGAATATCCCCTGCGCCAGCATTCCATGGATTTTTTTTTAGCTCTCCACGCCGACGTGGAAGTCATAATTTCACGTCTCCGCTCATGACTCCGTATGACGTCACCGAAGCCATAAGAGAGCCACGTCGGCGTTATGACGTCAGTTCCCTTCTTTCCGCGCTGTCGACGCGTAACGGTTTTCTAGTACTCTCCTTGGTTGAAGAGTTACTTTGTTGTTAACCTGTCGAGGAAGTCAGAATTTAAGCCGTGTAGGGAATGTGGGGGTCACATGTCCATCACTGACCCCCATGAAGATTGCTTATGGTGTCTGTCGTTGGATCACGACGTGGAAGACTGGTTCTGTTGCAGGAAAATGAACCCAAAGGCACTTAAGAAACGGGAAGCGAAGCTGTTTATGGCCAAGGCGAAGAAGGAAGGTAGAGGTTGCAAGCGAGACAAGTCGAAGCCGGAGTCGTCGACTTCGCACTCGTCGAAGTCGAGAAGACATAAGAAAAAGAGGAAGCATGAGTCTCGGCGCCGATCGACGAAGGGTAGGGCTTCGAAGTCGCCTTCACCTCGATGTCGCAGTAGGGACTTGGTTTCACCTTCGCCTTTTCCTTCTCTTGTGTCACTCCGGAGAAGCCTCCTTCGCCTAAGGTAACTCCGGCGCAGTCTCCGGCGCTGAGGGATTCACCAGCTTCCGACGCCGGGCCGGATCAGGATGCTGAACTCTCTCTTGTGCCTGAAGGTGAACCAGTGGATCCAGTAGAGGATCCGTCAGTGCCGGTTACTCCCCGGCTGGATACAGGATCGAATCCATACCCTCAATTCCCGGCTCCAGGGGCGGATCCATCGCATTTTTTACATGCCATGTATGGAGTATTTCATAGAGCAGCCTTCCCATCTGGAGCACCTTCAGGTCCCGTGGGTCCGCTAGCATTCAGTTTGGGCGTGCCACAACACTATGCTCAGGTAACATTTATGCCTTTATGTCGATGGCGCCGTCATGGCAGTTTCCGGCGCCGTCTGGAGAGCCTTCCTCCCGGCCTCGTCTGGATCGTGTGCCTTCGTCGGAGCCTCCCTCGACGCCGGCGCCTGCTTCAGCTGCGCCTGTGTGACGCCGCTGACTCCATCGGCGCAGCCGACTCCACGAACGTCGCCGCCGATGCCGTGTCCACGGATTCGTTCACGGAGAGAGGCTCAGAGGCTTATAGAAGAAGAGCGGTATTGTGCAGAGGAAGTGGAGGAAGGTGAATTTAGACGACTCAGTGGATGAGTTTGAAGGAATTCAGGAGGCAAGCGGATTGGACACCACTCCTGAGTGGGAACTTTCTTCTTCGAGGTCTTCCCTGCCTCAAGAGCTGGCTCCTTACCATTTGGTAATAAAGAAGGCTGCGGAGCTTTTAGACTTGCAGTTGCCTTCTGCTGAATATAAGCCTATCTTATTGACGGAGGTTCTACATTCGCCTTCCTCAATTGTTGAGCCCCTGTTGCCTTTTAATGAGGCCATCCTGGATCCTATCATGGACGTTTGGCGCAAGCCACTTTCTTCGCCTGCTGTTTCACGGGCTGTGGCTAGAAGATATAGGGTAGCTCCAGGGGATCTGAGCTTCCTTTCTTCACATCCATCTCCAGAGAGTTTGGTAGTGCAAGCATCCTGCTCCAAACAATCTTCAGGGGCATTTCCACAAGCTCCATCTGACAGAGACTCAAAGAAAATTGAACAGTCAGCTAAAAAGGTTTTCTCTTCAGCTAGTATGGCACTGAAGTCAACTAATGCCACTTGTTTGTTGGGCCGCTACATTCACGCTTTAATGGACTCTGTAAAGCAATTGGCCCCCAAATTGCCTGATGAGGAGAAGGGTTGCTTTATGGAAGTTCTTTCAGACGCTCAGGCTGCAGCTAGGCAGGTAATCCAGTCAGGCTTGGATACGGCTGACTCTGTTGCCAGAGTTATGGGTTCTTCCATAGCCACAAGAAGACAGGCTTGGCTCCGCTCTTCTGGATTTTCACCTGATGTTCAGACCACTCTTGTTGACTTACCCTTTGATGGGTCAAAGCTTTTTGGAGAAAAAGCGGATTCTGCCTTACAGAGGTTCAAGGATAGCAGGGCGACTGCGACATCCTTGGGATTGCAGACCCAGTCGAAGGGTTTTGGCTTCAGAAAGTATAGAGGTTTTGGAAGGTCTTCCTTTCACACCTTCCGTCAACCTTAACAGTAGCAACAGCAGCAAAATCCACTCTATAAGTCCTATAGAGGAAGACAAAAGGGATGACGTGGTTCTGGCCTCAATCTCTCCTCCTCCTCAGCCTCCTCTGCTCCCAATGATGCTATAGGGAAGCAGCCCTAGATCCCCCATCCTGGATCATGTGGGGCCTGTTGGGGGTCGGGTGTCCCACTTTCTGCAAGGTTGGAAATTGGTCACGACGGACCTTTGGGTTTTAAACCTTGTGGAGAATGGGTACGCCCTTCCCTTTCGGGAATTTCCTCCCCCTTACCCTCCTTGCCAAGGTTTTTGCTCAGAGGACCATCTGCTTCTTCTGCAGAAGGAGGTTCTTGCATTGCTACAAAAAGGTGCGATAGAGGTGTTTCCAGAGCAGGAAAGGGGTCAGGGATGCTACTCCCGGTATTGCCTGATTCCCAAAAAGGACGGGAGATTGCATCCAATCCTGGACCTCAGAGTCTTGAACTTTTACCTGAAGCAGGAGAAATTCAAGATGCTGACCCTTGCGCAGGTTCTTCAGGCATTGCAGCAAGAAGACTGTATGGTGTCGATCGACTTGCAGTATGCGCATTTCCACATCCCAATCCTGAAGTCGCACAAGAAGTATCTCCGTTTTACGGTTGGGTCGCAACACTACCAGTTTGCGGTCCTCCCGTTTGGTCTTACTACTGCACCTCGAATCTTCACCAAGGTGATGGCGGTGGTGGCTGCCCATCTCAGGAGGTCGGGGATTCCGGTTTTCCCCTACCTGGACGACTGGCTACTGAAAGCAGAGTCACCAGAGATGGTGCAACATCATCTGCAGGTAACATCTCATCTGTTATTCAACTTGGGTTTTTCAATCAATGTGCCCAAATCTCACCTGGTGCCCTCTCAGCGCAACCTGTTCATAGTGGCGGTTCTGGACACTACTGTGTGTCGAGCATTTCCTCCTCCACAAAGAATTCTCGACATTCAGGAGATGATCCCTTTATTCCACAATGGAGCGGTTGTTCCAGTTCTGAAGGTCCTTCGTCTGCTCGGTCTGTTCGCCTCCTGCATTCTGTTGGTCAACCATGCACGCTTGCACATGAGGGCGCTCCAGTGGTGTCTCCGCAGGCAGTGGTATCAGCACAACGGGGATCTCAGGGAGTCAGTCAGGATCTCCAGAGAAGCTGCAGCGGATCTGTCTTGGTGGAGCGTGGAGGACAATCTGTCTCAAGGAAAGCCCTTTCATCTTCCTCCAACTGTGGCCACAGTGATAACGGATGCCTCCACCCTAGGGTGGGGTGCTCATCTGGGGGATCTGGAGATCAAGGGTCTTTGGTCTCCAGAGGAAAGATTGCTTCATATCAATCTTCTGGAATTACGGGCGATACGTTTGACGCTCAAGGCCTTTCTCCCTTCCCTTTGTGGTCAATCGGTTCAAGTCCTGACGGACAACACTACCGCGATGTGGTATGTCAACAAGCAGGGAGGAGTGGGGTCGTACCGTTTCTGCAGAGAGGCTTTGCGACTCTGGTCCTGGGCTCTGGACCATCGGATTTGCTCGATGGTGAATCATCTAGCTGGGGTGCTGAACATACATGTGGACAGTCTCAGTCGACAGTTTTCCGCCGACCACGAGTGGTGGCTTCATCCAGAGGTAGTTCAGCACATCTTCCAGACGTGGGGGACTCCTCGGGTGGACCTGTTTGCCGCTCAAGAGAACGCGCATTGCCTGTCATTCTGCAGTCTTCAGTTTCCGATGCAAGGGGCATTGGGGAAGCGTTTCAGTTGAGTTAGGGCTCACAACTCCTTTACGCGTTTCCTCCCATACCCTTGATTCATCGGGTTCTGAGGAAGATTCGCTAAGACCGGGCCCAAGTTATATTGATCGCCCCGGATTGGCCAAGAAGGATGTGGTACACAGATCTACTTCACCTTTCGTCGCACCCTCCGCTCCGTCTCCCTCTCAGGGCAGACCTCCTCTCGCAGTCGGAGGGGCAGGTTCTACACCCCCACCTCCAGAGCCTGCACCTTCATGCCTGGAGATTGAACGGGGCAACCTGAGTTCTTTCTCTCTGCCACTGGACGTAGTGGAAGTTATATTATCATCCAGGCGACACTCCACAAAGTCAATTTATTCCTATAGATGGTCTAAGTTTGTAAAATGGTGTGGAGAGAGATCCATTGACCCTTTAAAGGCCCACTTGTTTAATGTGCTTCAGTTTGCTCTTTCCTTGGCTCAGCAGGGTTGTGCTGTGGCCACGGTTAAGGGCTATTTATTAGCCTTATAGGCTTTTCTGTGTCTTCCAGATCAGCCGTCGTTATTTAAATCTCCATTACTCTTGCTGTGTTTTATCCTCCCCCTCACCTTTCCAAGGAGGAGGAGAGACTTCACCGCTTGGACCCTAAAAGAGCAGTGAGCTTTTATTTGGACAGAACAAAAGATATACGTTTGGAAGATCAGCTCTTTGTGGGCTATGTTGGACACTCAAAAGGCAAAGCTGTGCACAAGCGCACTTTATCCAGGTGGACCATCGTAACCATCAAGATCTGCTACGCCCTGGCTGGTAAGGTTCCACCTGAGGGTATTAGAGCTCATTCTACTAGAGCTAAGTCTTCCACCTCTGCTTTGGCCAGGGGTGTTCCAGTTGCAGACATTTGTAAGGCCGCGACTTGGGCCTCCCTCCATACTTTCGCCAAGCATTATTGCTTAGACTCTGAGATGAGGAGGGAGGGCCATTTTGTGCGCTCTGTCTCTCAGGATTTTTTGGTATAGGAAAGGAGGACACCCTCCTCCGGGAGTGGGACTGCTGTGGGAATCTATTCACAAGGTGAGGAATCCACTGGCAGATGTAGCCATCAGAAGAACAAGTTATTTACCTTCGGTAACGCTTTTTCTGGTGGATACAGTATCTGCCTGTGGATTCCTCACTGACCCACCCGCCTCCCCATTGTCCACCTTTGTATACCTTAAAAGATTCCTTTTTTGGCTGGTTGTTTATTCATTGTATTTTCTATCTAGTACATTTATAGGGAATGCTGATGTTTTTAGCTTTCCTTTTTGACTTTGTGCTGTATATATTGGTTCAAATGTTGTGTACTATGTATACTTGAGTCTGTGTCAGTCCAACTGTTCGCCTTGGAGGCACAGAAAAAATGGGTGGAACTGACGTCATCACGCCGACGTGGCTCTCTTATGGCTCCGGTGACGTCATATGGAGTCGCATGCGGAGCCGTGGAATTATGACATCCACGTCGGCGTGGAGAGCTAGGAAAAATTCAGTGGAATGCTGGCGCAGGGTATATTCACAAGATGAGGAATCCACAGGCAGATACTGTATCCACCAGAAAAAGCGTTACCGAAGGTACGTAACTTGCTCGTTCGGGCCTAACCCTAATGCAGGTTGTGATAGTACCTGGCCCAAGGATGGAACACCCCCAATCCTGGCAGCTATAAACCTGGGGGTCATCTGCAATATTGTCCTATCTTTTAAGACCCAGATCCACTCAGTTGCTAGAAACAGTATGTGGATCCTAAGGCTCTCAGGAAATTCCTCCCCCTTCTTCCATGGGAGGCCCGCAAAACCGTAGTTTAAGCTATGATCTTCGCTCGCCTGGGCTACGTGAATGTCTTATTCCTTGCTTTAACTGCATATTTAGGCCTGCAACTGCCAGTGGTCCAAAATGTGGCAGCACGCTTCCTCAGGGCTCGACAAATCTAAAAAATCTTACTTGACCTGCAGGTCGAGTGAGTAGACTTTTGTACTCGACCTAACATCAATACACTCGACCCACAAATTGATCGCATATGAATTTTTTTCAAAAATTTGCAGCGCCAACAACCCAAGAAAACGTTGGCCAACCAAATTAACAGCAAATTTTATTAATTTATCACCCATACCTAAGATGTGTGTATCAAAGTGCCGTGGTGAACGTTTCTGCGAACACATATGGCAAAAAATACCCCATAAACTTTAACATGTCACTGAAATAACATCCATGACAACATATCAGGCACTTACTTGTTAGTGAAGATGCTGATGCTCTGAGCTAAGGGTTGCGTTCTTCATATGCAACGCTGCCTTCTGTCCTTGCTATTCTGTCTTGAAATCACTTTGTGCAACAGGACCAATGTACTTGTATCAATCGAGGTTGAAACAGACTGAGCCATCGGTATTTATGGCCAGAGATCAAGTGCTTGTTCTTTCAAATAATAGTGACAGTTTTGCATATTCATGGACCTGGAAGGCTGTGTCAATGTGATTGTCATTGTCCTGTGTTTCCTCTCAGCGAAAGCACTACTGTTCGGGATGAAAGTGTCAACTTTTGAGCTGTCCACTTGTATTTGCATAATAGCGCTCCGTCAGCTTTGAGGCAGAATGTAGCTCATTTTGTAATCAGTTTGTGCTGCCAAGTCCTCAAAGTTTCTTTTATTGCTGTAGCTGTGGCAGTGCTTAATTTGTATTAAAAAAAAAGTGCCAGGGCCTTTGTCAGGAGTCCATTGGCTTGGCAGTTCGGGCTGGACTGTTCCCATGATTGAGGCACAGGGGTCAAGACTGATTTGCATATAGCCAGTCCTGAACTGGGGTGGCGAACAGTGAGCTAAAGAACGATGATGGATTCAACCCAGGTCTGTGACTGGGGGTGAGTGTCTCCAAAGTAGACAAACAGCTGTTCCACCATGGCAAATTGTCAGAAGTATCATTGACAGACACCAAACAGTGAATGGTAAAACACAACGCACCAGCATTTACTAACTTTTTAAGGAAAATGGTGCTGATTTGAACATAGAGTCAGTAGCAATAAACTCAGTCGCTATCTTCTGACTCAGTAACAGTCTTGTTTTGACAAGGATGTTTGTGGCCCATAATATGTCTTGTTCCTGGATTTGCTGAAAGCCAATGCAAACCGGCTGGGTTTGGATCAAAAGTGTCTAACTCCGGCCCATCTACTTGGATTCGCATTAAAGCAGACATGGTGTCACTTTTAAGGGACGTACGGAGCTCATTTTTTATTCGGTTCATGCTGCTAAACCCCCGTTCACATATTGCTGTCGTTGGACTGATGGAA
The DNA here is from genome assembly GCF_964204655.1 of Triturus cristatus. Lineage (NCBI taxonomy): Eukaryota > Metazoa > Chordata > Amphibia > Caudata > Salamandridae > Triturus > Triturus cristatus. The sequence continues at coordinate 681,206,458 of NC_140592.1, forward strand.
AGCATGATTTCTAAAATTGGAAGGACATGTTTAACTTCTTCGGGGCGTTTTTTCAATAGCTGAGTGAAGAGGGATACAGGCTTATGCGACGTCATCCGATGAAAGACGTACAGTTTAAAATCTAGCCACTCTCCAGGGGCAGACTGAATTTCTTCATCAGTAAGTACCTTTTTGTAGCATGTAACAAGGTCCTCAAATTCTTGATCCCCAAAACCTCTAATCTTTTCAACAGAGTCTGGCCACAAAGTAAAATCAAAAATGTTAAACAAAGAATGCGGCTTGCCTGAGATGTGCTTCAAAAACCTGTCACTTATAAAAGAAAGAGCATTCTCTATTAACTCAGTAGTGTCTTCCTTGACATTGGTTTCATTAGAGCTGCCTTTTCTAGCAGGTTTTGCCTGTGTTAGTAACGGGACCCCTGCAAAATGTCCATCTTTAAAAAGCAATTGAAATTGTGTTAGTGCTTTTCCTTGCTTTGTTTTCAGCTGTATTAGCTTCTGTTGAAGCACCTCAATCCTTCTTGCAACTTCAGAAATAAGACTGTCTTCTTGTTGAAATGCCTTAGACACTTGCTGAAGCAGCTCTGTGAAGTCTATCATAAAGTGCAAGAAATAAAGAAACTTCTCTGATTTCATGTCATGAAGCAATCCTTTGGCTTTGTTTGCATATTCATCACTACCAGTAGCAAGGTGCTCAAGATGAAGTACTGTAGATTCCCAGTTTGTCTTAAGCGCTGTTACTGCCCTGTGCTGACTTGCTACCCATCTGATTTGCTGCAAGCCACCAAAATGTTTTAACTGCTCTTCCAGATTATCAGCTATCTCTTTAAGTTCCCTTCTCCGCTTAGGTGAATAATAATATAGTTTGAAACATCCTTTGAGCACCTCTTCAAATTTGGAAATGTATGAACTTTTTCTTTTAACATCACACACAGCAAGCTCTAGATTGTGAGCTACACAGTGCACAACTGCAATGTGATCGCAATTGTCCCATCCTTGATGTTTGGAGACTTCGTCCAGTAGCTGCTTCACAGCACCAGATTTACTACTGAGGTTCACAGCAGCTCCATCTGTATTCAGACCAATGCATTTCTGGCTCAGAATATCAAGAGATATGCCCATGCTTTCCATGCCAACTATTAAAGCATTTTTCACTCTGGATGCAGTGGAGTTTTTCATGCTGACAATGTCACACAGATGGGTAACAAGGGTGCCTTCACAAACAAATCGTACATAAATCAGTTCCTGTTCCTGAATTCCTTTGTCAGTTGACCCATCTGACAGAACACTGAGGAACCTAGCATTTTCTATCTGGGATCGAATTTTCATTTTTAGGGTCTCTGCAATTGCTATTACAAAGTTACGGCATGCATGATCATCCGTATAATTTTCGAAATTCCAGTCAGGATTGTTCTTTTTCTGCAGTGTGCAGAGTTTTGGAAACTTAATAAAAGCCTCACCTTCTTTTGCAAGATAATAGGCTGTATTAAATAAAATGTTTAAGTGCCCGATATTTTTTTCATGCATTTTTGTGATTGATTTGGCTATGCAGGTCTCCTGTGGGTTTTGAATTGCAGCTTCATGTAATATGCATTTTTCATGTGATTTGCTCTTGTTGTGCCATTCCAACGTCTCCCTTTTGAATTTTTCTGTCACACCAACATATAGGGAAGACTTAGTATCTGCGAGATGAGGAAATTTCCTGCAAACTCCACAATACAAAACTTGAGATGTTTTAAAACTGGTCTCGACTAGGACAGCTCCATTACTTTCCTTTTCTTCAATCACTGCCCACTTGAAATCTTCAAGCCATTTCTGTTGTACAACTCTCTGTCTTTTTGTTTGATCATACTCCCTTTGCTTTTGGTGTATTTCTTCTAATGACTTCCTTTTCCCAACTGCTGAACTCTCTCCTGCATTATTCAGTGGCATTTTAGCTCCAGTGGGTTTTCCCAACCACAACCTGATGTCTGCCATTGCAGCTGCACTCTCTGTCTGTTGTCTGCCTTGTCCTCACTAGATAGCCAGCACTGCTTCTGTCCGCTCTGAGCTAGAATCAAAAACAATAACTGTAACTAATTTAAAATAACATGAAGTCTGTGTACAAACTACTAGGCTTAACATTTGCTTTCCATAATTAATTTAAAGCTCATGGCTCCAATTACTTAATACTGCATGATCAGATCTGTAAAAGCACCCCAATTTGGAATGCGCTCTAAGCCATAATAATCAATGGTACGGAACGATGTGCAACACAACCAGTGCTTTCAACTGAAAAAACTCACTATCGGGACTAACCGGTCTGCTCTTGAGAAGTGCTGGTTCTAATATGTATTGCAGATGGGGGCAGGCCGGGTTATACCTGTAATTTCAGTAAAGTAAAAAGGTCTTGCCTAACGGTTTAACTAAAGTACCAAGTACCTGACTTAACTCCCACGATAGGATGGTGTGTACCTTGGTGGAATCCACACTCTTCCCTCTTACAAAAACAAGTTCTTAACTACCAGTATCGGTTGAAAGGACTTTTCTCAAGCGCCTTTACAAGTACACGCAGAAGTACTCACTTTCTTGCGAGCAAAATCAAGCAATGAAGGTGAGGGAAACATACAAATATTCACAAATACACCCACTTGAGCAACGAGAAACAGTGTCAGTGACAGCATAGTACATTCATCACACAATGTTCTAATGCAACTTGCATAAGCAGGATTATTATAAGCTCTCTGGGAAGACATTTCATTTAATTTCCTTTGTATCTTCAGATAACCCGTTCTCCTGTCCAGATTCAAGGGAAAGATTACAGCCCCTCTTCCTACCATTGTCTGCCTACATTTTTTTCGGAGTATTTGCGCGAACTTGACCCGAAGGTATCAGAGCACTTCACACGAGCACCAGTTGCGTTACATGAGGATGCATTCATTTTTGATAGGCACATGATGGAGATGAAATGATCTTGCGCGCATTCATTGAGATCGGGTGTTTAAAGAATGACTGTAAAAGTACTTCAGCAGCGCGAAAGAGAAAGATAAATTGTGGTGTCTGTACTTCACTAACTGTTAATTTGACAGTGATCGGTTGTACACATTGCTATGTGGCTGTAAGATCATCTGACGTGACCAAAAGAGCAGTGCCTAGTAGTAACTTTAATACACCTTTTAGTACTTTTGTTGTTGAACACCTGCAAATTAAAGATCTACATGGGGTGCATATTTTGTGAACTTGTTAACGTTGAAGCCCTTGCACCAAAACCTTTTATGGTTAAATATATATTTTTTTATATTATAATCTACCTCAGTCTCGCAAGAAATTACCAGAAACCTTATACCTCATCTCTCAGCCTTATCCATCAGTGCTTTAACTGTACTATCAGTAAACCTTTTGATAGCTAGACTTGCGCCCCCCTCAACCCCCCCACAAGGGCCACAGAGACAGAAGAAGCTTGCAGTTATTACTCATTGTAAAGCACTTAAACAGCTCTTCAGGTGTAGTGTGTGCTATATAAATGCATTTAGGATACAGTAGGGCTACTGTTCTTCATTGGATTGCTTTCTTCCCAAAACTAACTCTTCCCCTTTTCTGATCTGCATGTTTTCCCTAAACAGCTGCAGTCTCTCAAGTTTTCACTATTGCCACTCTCCTGTGTTTCATCTGTCAAAGTCCACCACTTTAGCTCACCTTCTCCACAATCAGCTACAACACAACAACTGTGCAGAAGACACATAAATCATTCTAAAACTTAAACCCCCATCAGCCATTGCCTCCTAGCTATTAACCACTGGATGCTAACGGACCACCACTAGGTAGAACTAGCGCTGGTACACCTCTTTGCAGAGGCAGCTGTGCGCTCTAGAAAACTGGCTAACATAACATGCCTTAATCTGGCCAAAACAGCTTGGCTCTCCTCCAAACCTAAAATACCGAGTTGAGAATCTTGAAGGGGGAGATCTTTGCCAATGGATTAGCAATAGGCGAGGGAACTTGTAGAACATACAGAGGTGCAGTATCAGACTTTGAAACTTAAGCTTTGCATGCGAAGTTGGCAAACGCTATCAGTGCAGCCACTACTATACCGGCAGAAACAGCCGATGTACACGCTCCTACCAAGGGCTGAGATGAGCATATCGTATACCCTTACCTAGATGTAAACAAAGCTGCTCCTGCATGTCCAACTACAGGCAGTCTGCCAAGCAGCAGCCATGTCAACAAGTAACAAATGGGTATAAACACCTCATTTTTATTCGGCTTAATAATAACGCTCTGCAAGATATAGGTTTACTTTAAAGCTAGCAAATACTGCAGTCTCACGTCACTTGCAACGTATCTTGCAATATCTGCTTGAAAACTATCTTGCATGCCTCACAAATTCCTGTGTATCCCAAAAAATTTGACAAGGACAGTGTTTGCGAGAACATTATTGTGCGATGCATATGCTTACATTTGAAGAATTTGAGTTCCTGTGTGCACCTTGTATTTCACTTTAAACCTGATCCCATTGCACAACGCAGTGTGAGCAAACTAAGGATTTCAATCAATCAGCTTTATTCGGCAATTAAGACATAAAAGCACATTTACAAACATTTATTTACAATTATATAAATTACCTAAAAAGAGAATAAAATTCCAATTAAATTTTTCAATGTCCGTCAAGCTAATTCATGCTTTAAGAGGAAAAAGTTAAAAATGAGCTCCACAGTCATAGAATTCGAACCAGCTTATATCAGCTTAAATTACACAGGGAATAACATAATATAACGTTATGGGCACCTTGATTTCCTAATTGTAATAACAGCAGCGGGTAATGTTAACAAGATGATGAGTTACTTATGGGTAAGAAGTTAACATTAAGTTTCAAAGCTTTTAACCTTATGCCCCAGGCCCATCCTAAGAACTTTGCTACAGCTACACAGATCGGAGGTGCAGGGTCGGTGCATAGAATGCGAAGGGCAATAGCATATCTTTTAATGCCCATAGACTTGCAAATTGGTTTTATCCATTTTTCCCTCGGTATTGCATACAATGGGCAAAAGAATAGTACATGACCTATATTTTCGCATTCATCTACACATCTAAAACACCTATCCTTGTTAGTACCTGCTCCCCCCCATCTAGAGGTGAAATTTGCAACGGGTAGTGTACCCACCCGCAGTTGAAAGTATAGCTTGCGATCAGTGGTTTTTTCAATGATGTCCCAGAACTTCTCTTTGAGGGGTTGGAATTTAAACTCTAGGAAGCGGGACGTTAATTGAGAGGAAAGGCCTTGGGCAATTTCTAATTTATAAACCCATTCCCAGTACAACATTTTCAGCTTTTCTTTGGGAGGAAAAACTGCACGTGTTGGATTTTTCCAGAGTTCAATCAGGCCTAAACTGCCTAGTAGGGATTTGATCTCAAGCAGCCAGGATATTTTTTGGGACCTGTCGGATTCAATTATATCCACAAAACCACTCCTATAGTGCAAGAGTTCATCTGTACACCAGAGTCTACGCCAATATAATATTGGACGTAGCCTCGCCAGATGTTCTAGGGGTTTTTTGCCAAGATCCAATAGTAAGGGACGCAATGGCGTACTGGGTGGAAGATTTGTGATTTTGCGGAGAAAAGCATTTTCTAGGACCTTCAGCCTATTCAAATTGGCAAAGCCCCAGAGCTCGGCCCCATAAAGGCATGAGCCCAGGACCGACGTTCCATAAATTTCTAGAGCTGGAGAGATTGGCTTAGTTAGTGAGTTTTTAAACCTAGATAGAAGAGCCCCTGACTTTTGCTTGTGTTGCAAGACGGCACGGTCAAGTTGGCAATCCCAACGCATGTCTTTTTGTAAAGTAATCCCTAGATACGTAAATGAGGTAACCTCCTCCAAGGGTAACTTGTTCATGAATATTTTCCCCTTGAAGGATTTTGATCCGTTGAATGACATACATTTAGTTTTCCCCGTGTTGACTTCCAGGCCCCTTGCAGTGCAGAATTCTTCAAAACACCGGAGGGCCTTCGATAGGCCACTGGGGGTCTTTGAGATAATCAACGTGTCATCCGCGAACATGAGGATGGGAATGCGTTCGCCGGCCAGAGCAGGTGCATCGGTCGGGGTCAGGGAGAGCCGACCGGCTACCCCGTCGACAAACAGTGAGAAGAGGGTCGGCGCCAGGACGCACCCCTGCCGCACACCCCTGCCGACCGGGAAGTCCTCGGTCACCTCCCCCATGCCCCCCCACCGCACTCGGGCAACGTTTCCCTCATGTAAGCGGACAATCACGGAGAGGAGCTCAGGAGCAATACCCATTTCCCCCAAAACCTGCCACAGCCTGCTCCTTGGGACCAGGTCAAAGGCGGCCCTTAGGTCCACGAATACTGCATAAAGGGCACCCCTCCCCAAGACCACGGTCTTCCAGTATATGTTGGCAAAACGGAAGACTTGGTCAATGGTACTTATCCGGGAACGGAACCCTGCCTGCATTGGGCTCAAAATGTCATAGTCGTCGATCCAGCATTGAATTTTATGGAGGAACAAGCGGCCTATAATCTTTTGGATCGAGTCGATTAGACTGATTGGCCTATAGTTACTTGCCTTTGTTTTATCCCCCTTTTTATATACTGGGACGATTTCAGCGCCCTTCCATGAACACGGGATGTCGGCTCCCTGAGCAATTGCATTTGCAAGTTGCAAAATGTAACTAGACCAAAGACTTCTATTGTTAAGAAACATGTCTGCAGGGATTCCATCCATGCCCGGGGCTTTTCCTCTGACCACTTTATCCAAGGCTCTATTTACATCTTTTATTATAAACGGGGCCTCTGTGTAAGATACAGATGGAGAGGTCTCAAAAGGGCTGGTTTCACATGGAGCGGCATACTGGGGTTTAAAGTAATCAACCCAGTCATTTTGTGCCACATTGTTTTGTGGCCGCTCTGCAATTCCACCCCTGTCCCATTTGTATGTATCCCAGAAAGCTTTACTATTCTTATCCCTGGAAGCATCCAGTAGGTCCTTCCACATTTCGGTGTCCCAGGTTACCTTTGCCTCTTTCAATGTCTTCCCATATCGAGTCCTGGCAGTCCTTACAAGCGATGCATCTTTCGCCTTGAGTGCACTGCCAAGCTCTATCCGGGCTTTCCGACACTCGTTGTTATACCAGCCCTCTTTTTTGGGGGGTTTAGGATTTCTACCGGAGATAGGTTTAAGAAAGTATTTCCGCAGGCCCGCAAAAAGCCTGGTATGGATTTCTGCCACTAGATAAGATGGAATTGGGCCCTCAGCCTGTACACCCAATACTTCTAGAGCAGAGAATGCTTCTCCATTTATTGCCTGCACAGTCTTTGGATCCTCAGCAATCCGGTCCCATTTTAGGTAACGTGTATTATTAGACAAAAGGTGCTCAGACTCATGCGTAGCTTGCACTGGTGAAGAACAACCAAGCAAGGACGCATTAAATGACGAGACTAATGGATGGTGATCGCTCTCTTGCCGGCTAATTACCTCCATGTCTTTAAAGAGGCCCAGAGTTGTACATGGATCAGTAAGTAATCAATCCTGCTAACCCTACGTCCGTTATCAAAAGTGTTTGCACCTAGTTTGTCGGAGGGACTTCTGCCGTTCGCTGCTCTCATGTGATTGCCTAAACAGAGACCGTTTAATTGAATTGCGGCCTCCGTCCACCTTTTTGCTGGTACAGTCTCCAGTGGTGGAATTCCCCATTTAGCATCTTCTTCCTTTGTAAGCTGTGATATGTCATCTAAGTACAGTGGTTCAAACGATGTGTTAAAATCACCTGCTACAATAGGCAGGATATTAGGGGGTAGGGAATCGATTATTTCTTCCAATAAATGAACAACTGGGGACCGTTTTCCCCCGGGAAGACCTCGCGCATAAACATTAAAAATTTCTAAGTTAATCCCAGACTTCGGGACAATCTTTATAGATAAGATATCATCACACGCGCGGGGACTTTGGGTTACTCGGCATCCTAAGTTTTGCTTTAGCCATATAGTTAGCCCGCCAGACGGCCGGCCTCTTTTGCTTTTTATGGCTGGGATATGAAAGTTAAGGAATCCAATGCATATAAGGGGGGCTAGTAGCCATGTCTCTTGGAAGAGACATATATCAAATTTGGATATAAAACCTAACCAATCAGGATCAGCTATTTTTGGGCCTAGGCCGGCTATATTCCAAGATATTATGGTCAATGGGCCACTCTCAATGCAACCTCCATTATCTAGTCCTATGCTCAATCGTGATGAGCTTGGGCCTTCTCTCTGCAGGTAGACCAAGTCATTGCTACCAATAGTACTCATGTTAAATGTATCACTAGAGACGGCTTTCCCATCAAAGTCAGCCAAGGCTACAGTGCAACTAGGCGATACTATCACCCCAGACTCACTTGTTAATAGGGGTTTTACCCCCTTCTGGTGCTGGTCCAGTGGTATTTCCATGGAAGGGTTTTTACTGAACGCACCTTTCTCTGTTAATGTAGAACATACTACCCGCTTTTCCCCAAGGATTATAACAGGTTCACATGTACTATTCTTTTTATAGTGAGAGTTTAGTCGTCAATCGCAGTCTTCCAATCCGGAAGACCCGATTGTCTTATGCTGCATATTAGATTCGCTTGGATTACTAGGCCGCCAATTATGATCTCTCTGGCCAGAGCCCACTAAGTTGCGTGGTTGGTAGTCGCAATAGAAGAAGGACAAAGGCAGTGAAAGGATTGGACTGCAGGAACTTGGGTTTCGCCATTGGCAGATATGCTCCACTGCCTTGGTATCTCTAAAATTAATTATGATACAATCGCCTTCTATCATTTTCTTCAATGAACCAACCCAGTTTACCCGGCGCACAAAAAGGATTTCTGTTGAGACATTTGGAGGCAGGGGGCGATTACAATTTAACCAATAAACACATTTGTTCCTCAATTCCCCGTAATCCTCCCTAGTATTAGTACCCAAGGGCTTAACTCCTGCCAGTATTATCACATAGGGTCTAGACTCTAGAGGGAGGTGTATGTTTGGGAGTTTTCTTGTCTCTGAGTCTCTACATGCTTCCCTACCCGGATATTTTAGTACTGGGCCACTATGTACTCCTGCAGGACCATTCCCCCCACTCGCTATACTGCCTAGTGTAATGGTCTTGGTGGTATCCCGGGTAACCAGACCCGGCTCTTGTGGGTTGGTACTTGTTTTAGATATAGAGGTGGTGGGTATAGCATTAGTAATAGTGGCATTCTTATTAGGGGGCATAACTGTTGGTGATTTATCACATGCCCGGCATTTACTAGTTTTATTCTGCCGAGACTGTGCTGCCGAATACTGCAGCTCCAGACAAGACAATCTATTTTCAATCCCATCGAGTCTATCATAGATAGGTTGACACGTTTTATAGAATATTGCCTCTATTTTCCCCCAGAAATCATCGCCCACCTTGTGCTGTTCCTTGGGGGGGGGGTGATACATGAAACATTTGGTCACTCTCTTTCCCATTCTCCGAGGCTACTTCTAGGCATGTAGTTGATTTTTCAACAATGTCCGCTGGGGTTATTCTCCTTGACTTAGCGGTTAGGCCAATATTTGGTAGTTCTGTGCGTTTCCTTTTGGATCTCTCTGTTTTCATACTTTCCTTGCTCTTTGGGGAAGTTTTCTTACGTTTAGAGTTCAAAGTGGAGCGAGTCTTTACACTCTCAGTTACACCAGTTTCTCGTGGCGACTTTAGTTGGCCCCTTTTTTTCCTGGTATTGAGATTGGCTCCTTCAGAGGCTGGAATGCAATGAGGTACATTTCTCTGTGGGGAGGGATCATCATCAACATTACCCGGTGCTACCAGCATTATGCTCACATCATTATCTGGGATCTGGTCTATATTATGCGCCGGGGGATGGGCATGAGTGAGGTGGCCCAGTGAGGAGCGTTTGTCTGTGAGAGAACCCAGCGACAAACGTTTTTCGGTGTAGTCAATCTCTTTATCCAATATGGATGATACCCTTACACGGAATTGATCAAGTGTGCCAACCAGGGACTTCCGTCTCGTATCGGGAACAGCAGACATCTTTTACAGGACACTTTGACTATGTATTACACTGTGAAGGATTGCATTGGCGTAACTGACCTTGGTGAAGTTCTCCAGAGTTCTTCGCAGAGGGTGGGCCCGACCCGACCTTACACGGCCTCTAACGGGCTCAAACGGGCCCGCCCTTGGTCCGGGCTTCGTCCGGCGCCCGCCCGCGCGCGTCCCGCGACGCGGAAGGAGTGGCGTTCTTTTGAGCGCCTCCGGGCGCTTAGCAGACGTCAAATGGCGCTAGGGCGCCTGGGAGTTGTGGTCTCCCCACGCCGGGGCCGCTGAATGACGATGCGGCAACACCAACGGCAGAGGGACACCCAGCAGGACAGCAGCGACACTTTGGTGAGCGTTTCAGGGCAGGGCAAGGCACCAGCAATCACCCCCGCGCTATTTCCGGGTTCCTGGAACGATTCTCCCGCTCCACCGAAGGAGCGGCGTTCTTTTGAGCGCCTCCGGGCGCTTAGCAGACGTCAAATGGCGCTAGGGCGCCTGGGAGTTGTGGTCTCCCCACGCCGGGGCCGCTGAATGACGATGCGGCAACACCAACGGCAGAGGGACACCCAGCAGGACAGCAGCGACACTTTGGTGAGCGTTTCAGGGCAGGGCAAGGCACCAGCAATCACCCCCGCGCTATTTCCGGGTTCCTGGAACGATTCTCCCGCTCCACCGAAGGAGCGGCGTTCTTTTGAGCGCCTCCGGGCGCTTAGCAGACGTCAAATGGCGCTAGGGCGCCTGGGAGTTGTGGTCTCCCCACGCCGGGGCCGCTGAATGACGATGCGGCAACACCAACGGCAGAGGGACACCCAGCAGGACAGCAGCGACACTTTGGTGAGCGTTTCAGGGCAGGGCAAGGCACCAGCAATCACCCCCGCGCTATTTCCGGGTTCCTGGAACGATTCTCCCGCTCCACCGAAGGAGCGGCGTTCTTTTGAGCGCCTCCGGGCGCTTAGCAGACGTCAAATGGCGCTAGGGCGCCTGGGAGTTGTGGTCTCCCCACGCCGGGGCCGCTGAATGACGATGCGGCAACACCAACGGCAGAGGGACACCCAGCAGGACAGCAGCGACACTTTGGTGAGCGTTTCAGGGCAGGGCAAGGCACCAGCAATCACCCCCGCGCTATTTCCGGGTTCCTGGAACGATTCTCCCGCTCCACCGAAGGAGCGGCGTTCTTTTGAGCGCCTCCGGGCGCTTAGCAGACGTCAAATGGCGCTAGGGCGCCTGGGAGTTGTGGTCTCCCCACGCCGGGGCCGCTGAATGACGATGCGGCAACACCAACGGCAGAGGGACACCCAGCAGGACAGCAGCGACACTTTGGTGAGCGTTTCAGGGCAGGGCAAGGCACCAGCAATCACCCCCGCGCTATTTCCGGGTTCCTGGAACGATTCTCTAAGGATTTCACAAAAGCATTAGCTAAGAGCAGCGCATCAAATGTACAGAAGTTACACCAAGCCGTCAGATGCCCTCATGGAAATTACAAAGGAAAACTTCTAAGCCCCAACCAACAACATGAAAGTTTCTAAAGTGCTTTTGAAGCTAAGCGTGCCTTAATTAGACACTTTGCGAACGACTAATTGCAGACGACCGCATGCTGGTCAGCACTGAAAGGGGCATTGTTATGGGTGACATTAATAAATATATATATTGTAAGGGAAGACTAGCACAGCTCTGCTTCCAGGCAACTCGCGAATGAATAAGAGCAAGAAAACCTTTTAATTCTGAATTTAAGCAGCCACTACCTACAGACAGCTTAGAACGACAGACTGAAAATACATTCTGTAAAATTAAATTCGGACAAGGTTTCAATTTAAAATCCTTATGTCCTATGGCATGGTGAGGGGCAGTTTACTGTTGTCATGAGACTTAAAGGAGCTGGGGCATATGTTGTAAGGGAGTCCATATGGAAGTCGTATATTTGGGGTTGAGTGGGTTGAGTGGACACCGATTCCGAGTAGATTGGTAGGGGACGGGGTATGTACCTAAGTAATAAGACCAGCTGAAGGGCAACGATGACCTGATTGATACAGGTAAACAAGAGAACGTACTGGCAAGAGTGGTCTCTGATGCTAGACAGCAAAGATGTAAAGAGGGATTGTTATCAATATGTTTTAGCATACGTTTAGGTAATGGAACGCAGCCTGCAGTTTTATAACTTCAACAGGGGCCTTTTATAGGCATAGACGACTCAGTGCTGTGTACAAATTCAAAATTTGGATCGATGTACAATAAATTACAATAAATAGTAGGCTGCACCTCTGTACAGCTTGTGCGCGCTTAAAAATACCCGTCTGGTCATGTGCCCCATGTCTTTTCTTAGGATAACGGGAGGATGCCTTCGCTGCCTGTTAAGTAAACAACTTCTTGTATGTGCTGTGATTATCTTTTTTTATAACAAGTACTAGGCAAGGAGCGGCTTCTTAAAATCCAGAAAGGGTTGGGAACATGTGGATGGACAGCCAGGTTTCTGCTTCCCCTGACATTAGCATAACATTAATGGAAAAAAATGCAACTCACCTCTCTAAGACGGCAAGCCAAATCGCACTCCCGACTCCACTGAAGAGAGCGTGTGGTGGCGTGCTGCGTCACTGCTGCACTTTAAGCAGCACAGCGCGGGGGCAGGCCAAAATGATGTCTTGGGCCGTCATTGGTAGCGCTTTTCGCGTGCTACACGATTGACGGCCCTGGGACCCACACAACGATAGGCAGCGCACCACACCACCACCACTATGTTAGGTGGTGCGTGCACCCTGCTGCCGCCTAGAGCCTTCACCGCACACCGCACCACCACTTCATTGGCGTCGTACCCTGCTGCCCCCTAGAGCCTTCACCGCACACCGCACCGGTGTGTGCTGCCCCCTAGAGCCTTTCACCTGCTACTGCAGTGGCGGCAGATAGCACTCGCCAGGCTGGTCAAGTAGGCCTGAAAACTGGCTCGCCCTTCACAAAAATCACTCGAATTTGCGAGCGGTCGAGTACATTTTTCGAGCCCTGTTCCTCTTTATTTTGCAAAAAGGTACCCACACTTCACCATACCTTACCCACCTGCACTGGGTCCCTGTCAATAAAAGGATCATCTTTAAAGCATTAACTTTAGCACAGAGGGCCCTGAAGAACATCGGTCCCAGCTATCTGAACAAAAGAATCACTTAGTACCAGCTCAGCAGAAATCTATGTTCCAGTCAGGCCCACCTCATATAGGTTCCTCCTTTTAAAAGGAGACGTGGTGGGACCACTCTTTTGTATGCATTCCGAAAATTTGGAACCTCCTGCCCTATCAACTCATAAGCACAGAAACTGAACCCATCTTCCGTAAATGTTTAAAAACATACCTGTTTAGCTTATAATATCTTATTTCACTCTATCCTCTTATTATCTTGTCTTTGGTAGTGCTGGGGCACTCAGTTTTTGAGTAGCTGTTCACGCTTTACAAATACCTCTCTTTCATTCATTCATTCTTTAAAGCCGTAGGTGATTACTTGCCAGCCACACTTGATCACCCACTTTGTAAGCTGGTTGTGGTGTGCGATGTTTGTTTGCGTGTCTCATCATACTTCTCTTGGTTTGTTGGAGTTGTATTTATATAGCTTGTTGAATCTAAGATAATTGCTTCGGGAAGGTCTGTAGTGAGGGACCTGAGATTCCTACATCTGGCATTTGTTTCTGTTTATATATGTGGGTTGATGCCTGTCATGCAGTAAAAAGGAGATACCTAAGTAGCCGAGTGTTCTGTGTTATTTTATGCAAACTCCATGAGAAGTCAAACGTTTTCCCATTCTGAAGAGTGACAAGTTAATTGATATCAAAGGATCTGTTCTAGTGCTTGATTTACTCGTTCTGCCTGACCATCTGTTTGTGGGTGGTAAGTGGACAAGAGACGAGCATCGATATCTAAGGATTTGCACAGGTTTTGCCAAAATCTTGATAGAAATTGAGGGCTGTATCGGAAATAAAGATTGATGGGAGACCATGTAATTGTAAATTGTACTGGGTGAATAAGACTACAGGTACTTTGGCGGTAAGGATCCCCTCTTAAAGAATTAAATGTGCCATTGTAGAGAGCAGACGCACTTCTACCCATATAGTAGTATAACCATTGGAATTTGGCAAATTGGTTACAAAGTCCATACTGATGGTATGCCAGGGGTATTGAGGCACTGACTAGGGGTGCAATAAACCAAATGATGGAGTATGGACCAACTTATTCTGGGGGCATATGGGACAGGCTTGTAGATAAGTGTGCACATCCATGGATAGGTTAGGTCACCAAAGCAATCTTTTACAGTAAGCAAGAGTTTTATGAATGCCAGAATGTCCAGCAAGTGGTTTATCATGGCACCAATTTAATACCTTATGTCTGAGTTTGTCAGTGGTTACATACAAGTTGTTACCATGGTAGGGGTGTCCATCCTTTACCATAGTATCATCCTCTGTGATCCATTCATCTGAATTAATCTGCTACATCCCTTGTTTTATATTATCAAAAAACTGTTGTTTAATATAAGTACCTATCACCTGCTCAGAACCTAATAGATTGTGTTGGGTTATGTGCTAATTCGGGTGAATCATGACCCCAGTGTGATAATATATATGCCTTGGTCTGATGTGTACTAGGGTGGTACGTAAGAACAAAATTATTTTCAGTAAAAAAGCAAGCGCCATCTAACCTGTCTGTGTGTCAAGTGCTTGAGGGATAGAAAATAATTCACATTTTTATGATCTGTGTAACCTGTAGCTCTATATTCTGCACCCAGTAGATAGTGGCACCACTCCTGAAAACATAATGATCCAGAATCGGGGTACCTTTCATAGATTCATATGGTGGAATCATTCCTCATTGTCAAAGTGGGAGTCCCAAGGAAATATAAATAAAGCAGTAGTAAAACTCTTCCATGGGCTATAATGGTGATAACCATGCATTTAATAGCCTATCTACCTCCTTTTTAGAAAAAAAGACCAAACTTTAGGTACAACCAATAAGTAACCAGCAACCTCTTGTGTATTCTGTTGACTTTCACACCTGATCCAAGAGAACATGTATGAGTGGTAAAGGGTGTCTATTCTAGACCGTTAACTTATTGAGGGCCCTGTAGTCTATGCATGCACGTAAATCACCATTCTTCTTTGGGGCAAAGAAGAGGGCGGAAGAAACAGGAGAAGTGGCATGATGATGATGAATGAAGCCTAAAACTAGCAATTTGTCCAGGTATTGCTTTAGATACTTGGTCTCAGTTTCCGATTGATCGTAAATGAGACTACATGATAGGTTGGCCCCTGTAATAAAATGAATGCGACAGTCAAAGTCCCTGTGAGGGGGTAGCTGAATGGCTTTCTTCATGCTGAAAATCCAAGTATTCCTTTGAAAAGGTGTTTTGAAAGTTTTGGTGCCACTGCTGCACACGTCTGGGGTAGAATCAGGTCTTGTGCTGTGGTATAGCAACTGTAACGGCCGTATGGTGACCCTAAATTCACCCAGCATGAAGACCAATCAATAAGGGGATTGTAGAGTTGTAGCTAGGATATCCCTATGATAGCACCAAAAGTGTGCGCCTCTATTAGATTGAAAGATGGAGTGTCTTTTTCTCTATTAACACAAACTAAGTTTATGGGAAGCGTTTGTTAAGTAATTAATCCTGATGACAATTCAAATCTTTCAACTGCCCTTACTACTTCTGGTTCTTGATTCTTTACTCAAGGGATATTTAAGGAACTGGCCAAACTTAAATCCTCGAAATCGCCTGGCCTCCTGAATCCAGGAGCATAGCGAACTGTTTTTGTTGTTGTGGGGAAATTATCATGGTGACTGACATGGTTAGGTGTTGTGGAATTTTACCTATGGTATGATTCTGAGGTCAGTGTATTAGACCTTCTCAACGAGTGCACCTCAGTACTAGTTGAGCTTGTACGTTTTTCTGATTGCCCTCTGTGATGACTTTTATCTTTTTCTGAGCCTTTTTTGGTTTGGCGATACAATCGAAGGCAAAGTGTCCTGCTTTACCATAATTTAGGCACAGATATATTTTCTGCATCGTTCCTTTTCATTACTATATAAGGACCCCTTGTTCTTCCAATTAGCATGGATTCTCTGAGTCCTTAACCTTAACTTCAGTCTCCTTTCACTCAGATCAAACCAAAAATAGTCTTCACTCATTTCTAGATCAGTTGCTCTTATGCTCAGCAATTCGATGATCAAGTCTAACTACTAGATCAATAAATTGCACCCAATCGGTAGGGAGGGTCAACTATGTGAGCCAAAGAATCCTTCAATTCATCTTTCAGCCCCTATAAAACAGGGATATGCTTTTTTCTTCGGGCAAATGCGTTTCAGCAAGTAATTTGCGAAAGGTTGTATTATAAGTAAGTCCTTCCCCGTCGTAGGTTTAAAAGCTCATTATCTCCTACCTTAATAAAGGTATGCTTTGTAAATAAGCATCACATATGTTCTTAAAACCTAGCATATTCGTGCAACAGTGGATCGTTATTCTCAATGAGAGGTAATGCCCAATTTGCAGCATTCTCATCTTGGTGGGAGATGATAAATGCAATGCTGGCTATATCAGAGGGGAATGGCCCCAGTTTACACAATTATTGCAGTTGACATTGTCTGCAGAATGCATTAAAGTTAGTGCTATCTGCAAAAAAGCACCTAGGGGAGCCAGCGAAGTGGGAGTAAATGTATGCACAGTGCCATTAGCAAAGGCTGTTCCCTCATTCCACGACAGCTCTGTTGCCCTTGATTCAATTGTAAACCGCGTGGATTGAGTGACAAATTGTTTATTCTTGGAAATGAATCCTGAATCTAACCAGAATGATGTGGGGGATATTGCACCAGTTCATCCCTGAGGGTATGAATGTCTTGGCGCAAGGCTTGAACCACACTCTACATCGTTCCAAGGGCCCTAGTTAATATTACCATATTGGGAATTTCCTCACTGGAAATCTCTGTTAATGTCTCAGCTAGGTCCTCAGCATTTATCACATTCACTGGGTCCATATAGCCAGGGGAAATACGATTTAAGTGGCTTGGATTTCTGTTGGATACCTGACTTGGAAAACTTGTCTGCAAAGACGATGCTGGACCCATCTGACACTCAACACAGCACTCGACCAAAGAATGTATTACGTCAAAACAGACGCTGTCCCAGGAGTGAACGGGATCTGGATGAAACAACAAAAGAGGCAATGACTGAACCTCTGGATGTTTGTCTGGCTGACTGCTATGCACGGGACACCCAACAATCTCCCTTTTTGGGAAAGTGCATTCTATGGAGCTAGAATGAACAACTAGGAAGAAGTAAACGAAATCTCATTAGTCATTGTGCCAATCAACATAATCAATTTCTTGTAAACACTCCAAGTAATGAAACACACTTACAAAATAATGAAAACAGTAAACACGTATTATGATCTCTTGTGGTAAGGAGACACTCCACTCTTATATTGAGTCCCTAGTCATGGTTCTAAGTCTCCTCATTGAGCATATTATGCCATATGCTTCACAAGAATTTTGCTTTGTCTTTCAGCTTCACCGCTTTATCCTCTGTTTTTTTTGTTCATGGGAATGTCTCTTGTGCTCTCAAAAGTGTTGTTATTCAGTTCAGGAATTAATGCACAAGTTCCGGAGTGTTGCAAGCTTGAAATGAACAGAGTCACAGAGAAAACAAGAACAGTGCTCTAACTATGGTCTTTTTCCCTTTGTTTTTCTTTTCTTTCATTCAGAGTTCCAAGTGATGACACCTGCAGGACGTATCTGGATGTGCAACCACTATTCCAAGCGACTTCCAGAGCACAAGGGATTGCCCCCGTTCCTCAACGGTAGGTCTTTCGGTGTGATGCCAGGAAAGGGGAAATTCTGATTAGCCGCTCGGAGATGTCTGTAAGTGTGCAGATATCGCCGGCCAGGCAGGATGCTAGACGAGGTAAGAGGGAGGGTTTCGGGCTCCAGGGAGATAGTGGAAAATTTCTTCTTGAAAGGAATAAAGCCAAGCACCCAACTGGGGTTTAACTGGAATATTTATCATCGGATCTATTTTACTGGAGGGGCACGTAGGTAATTATACTTCAGTGGTTCCATATTCTACAATGGCACATGTTTGCTATGACTCACGGTTTCCAGAAAATACTTGTTTGCAGGCACATGGATAATTCCTAACATGTGTAATAAGTGCTTCCACGTGAAACCATCATAAGGAACTGCCACGGCAAATTCTAAATGTGCACCTGACACAAATAATAATTTACTAAGGAAACAAGCCTTAAATAAACACAATGATAATTACAAGCACATGGAGCAGACATGGGGCTTAATACAAACATGATGATAGTCACAAACGTGGAGCATTACAATCATGAGGAAAATATTGAAATCTGGCACATGGCAATGCTAGTTTATGCCTAGCAAAATACAGAACCAACTGAACTCAATAAACTCTTCAAGTAAAAAGGTTTGTCTAAAAGATAGGGGGAACAACATTTACCCTTAGCTGTGTCAAAGGAGGGTAGGACTACATGGCCTTAGTGCTATTAACTGATGCACACTTGGGGCATGCTGGCATGCAGGAGTTAGTATACCAACCGAGGGGGATGGACGTTCCTAGCAGGATCCCATGATCGATCATCTGGGCAGTAACCCTTCCAATCTATTAAGTAGAATAAAAAGCCATTTACTCTCTTTGAGTCAAGGATTTTCTGTACTGCGAATTCTAGATTTCCATTAATTTTTAGAGAAGGTGGTGGTGGTAGTCGTTGGGTTTGGGCATGACAAGCTCAGAGCAGAGAGACATGGAAACTGGGTGAAAGGACATGTCCTCTGGTAGTTGTAGTCTGTAAGAGACTAGGTTAATTATTTGCTTAATAGTATAAGGCCCTCAATATCGTGAATAAAATTTATGCAATTCCTGAGTTTGTAATTATTCAAGTACAAATAAACATGGAGTTCGTACAGCATCGTCCTCCCATGTCCTTCCTTTGGCCCCTTCTGAACCTAACCCATCTACTTTACTGACATCTTTCATTCCTCCAAATGAATGAAAAGACTTCTTCTATCATGTAAACCTTGATCACCATTTGACCCTTGCCCCCGTATAATAAAAGAAATAACAGAGGTTATCAACCCTGTTTATGCAGAGGTGTTTAATACCTCCATCCAAACTGGCTCAGTTCCTTTTTTATAGAAACAAGCTAGTGTCATCCCACTACTAAAGAAACCTTCAGCAGATAGTAATATTCTATCTAATGTTAGACCTATATCTCTTTCCTGAGCAGCCACCAAAATACTAGAATCTATAGTAAATAAACAACTCTCAGGTTTTTAGAATCTTATCACCTCATGCACCTGTCTCAGTCAGGTTTTCGATCTCGACACAGCACCAAAACTGCGCTGCCGTAAGTCACTGAGTCACTACAAAAATGTCCCTAGACTGCTGACACAATGCAGACTTATTCTGTTCGAACTCTATGCAGCGTTCAACACTGTCCCCCATGACATCCTTTTACAACGCCTGTCTGATCGTGGGGTCAGGGGTGCAGCACTTGTTTGTCTGAACTAGACTATCTTTGCGCAAGAGCAAGCAATTTGAACGAAAACTCACCTCTCCAAGCCAAACCACTAAAATGTAGGATACCCCAAGGCTCTGCTAATAGTTCTACACTGTTTATAATGTACATGTCTCCTTTAGCCACCCTAGTTGAGACATTTGCCATTATGATAGTTTCATATGCCAACAAAACCCAGCTGATATTTTTCTCTCTGGCAAACTAAGAATCCCGCAAAGTTCCCTTCTCAAATTGCATGGGAGCAATCTTAGGTTGGCTCAAAGAAAGCAAAACAGAAATCATACTGTTAGGGCCTAACCCTAATGCAGGTTGTGATAGTGCCTGGCCGAAGGATGGAACTCCCCCAATCCTGGCAGCTATAAACCTGGGGGTCATCTGCAATATTGTCCTATCTTTTAAGACCCAGATCCACTCAGTTGCTTGAAACTGTATGTGGATCCTAAGGCTCTCAGGAAATTCCTCCCCCTTCTTC
Source organism: Triturus cristatus (assembly GCF_964204655.1). Lineage (NCBI taxonomy): Eukaryota > Metazoa > Chordata > Amphibia > Caudata > Salamandridae > Triturus > Triturus cristatus. The sequence continues at coordinate 681,226,520 of NC_140592.1, forward strand.
CATGGGAGACCTGCAAAACTGTAGTTTAAGCTGTGATCTCTCCTTTCGGCTGGGCTACGTGAATGTCTTGTACCTTGCTTTAACTGCATATTAAGGCCTGCAACTGCCAGTGGTCCAAAATGTGGCAGCACGCTTCCTCTGTATTTTGCAAAAAGGTACCCGCACTGCACCATACCTTACCCACCTGCACTGGGTCCCTGTCAATAAAAGGATCATCTTTAAATCACTAACTTTAGCACAGAGGGCCCTGAATATCATCGGTCCCAGCTATCTGAACAAAAGAATCACTTAGTACCAGCTCAGCAGAAATCTATGTTCCAGTCAGGCCCACCTCATATAGGTGTGAGAAGTTGGCCTGGTATATGATGTTCACTAGTTAAAGTGACCACCTTGTACCATGCCAAGCAACCCTTATGGTGTGGTTGTAAGTCAACCTTTTCGGACTAGCTGCCCTAGTGGTAGCGTAGGCTAAGCAGTCTTTGAGGCTAAACTCGTTAAAGCGTGTTAAGCAGGCTGTTTTACCAAATGTAACCCCCCTTTATACCAATGAAAGGACACCACACAGATATATATTGAAAATATATATGTATTTATTTCTCAAAGTATCCCCTAGACTCTTTATGAGCACAGGAGCACAAATCGTTAAACAAGACAACGTTATAATATACAGAAGTTGCACTTTATATGGATGGGCCCTGGTGGCCACTCAAACCATATACTAAAATAGTGGTATAAGTACCACGAACAGGAAAGGGAAAAGGCCTAGGGCCTCTAGAATCGCTGGGCCTACAAGGAGCTAACTTCAGTTAGTGACCAGGAGGTCCACGGGTTGCGTGTGCAGTGAGGAAAGTTACACGCGTGCTCCCATAGGTGTTCAATGGGTGCGTAAAAGTTTAAAAGTTACTGCAGAAAGGGTCTTCTGGGTGGACTACGATCTCAAGATTCAAAACACAGACACTAGAGATGTTTCTCTACACTTGGGTACCGGAGTGCCAGCTTTACCTCACCCACAGGAAGCGGGTGCATAGGTCTCGAAGTGCGTCGGGTTTCTTCTATCGATTCAATGGAGCCTGATGACAAAAATGCTGCAGGCGGTCGGTCCAGAAGAGCTGCGTTGGATCCAAGGGTGGATCGGAGTTGTAGAAGACCTGAAAGCAGAGGGGACAGTGTTCACAGTCACTAGCCAGTGACCGGCGTGGCACCAGGTAGGTACCAGGCGATGTCGGGTGCAAACAGGCAAAGAGGTGTAGCTTGTCTCCGCAGCCACGTGGTCCCTGAAGGTCAACGACGTCCAGGAGTCGAGTCACGACCTGTCCCACGCAGGCTCTCGCTGTCGGCGGTGTCGGCGACTCGAAAGAAGCAAACAAGCCTTGGCAAAGGCAGGAGTCGTGGAAGTTCAAGAAAGCTGATTGTTCTGACCAGCAAGGTCAGAGGGGCTGCTCTTTTGGAGAGCAGCTAGGGCCAGTCTGGGGCAACCAGACCAGGGTCGTTGATTTCAAAATAGGTCGCCAAAATGCCCACTAGCCAACGGGCAGGGACCGGGCAGGCGCGTCGAGATGCAAAGTGCAGAGGGGCCCCACGCAGATCGTGGAGATGCTGGAGGGCTCACCTTTGGTGCAGATGCTGCTCGGGTGTTGGGTTTCTCAGGACCCAAAGTACAACTTGGAGGGAGCCTCTGTCGTTGCGCTTGCAGCTTGTCGTCGGTCTTCCAAGATGGCTGGCTCCACGTGTCTCGGTGCCTCCACGGGTTCCTTCTTTGCAGGGACTGTGGATCGGGCGGTGAGAGGTCTGGAGGTCCAGGTCTTGTCGGGCTCTGGGCTCGGGCTCCGGCAGGAGGCGGCGGCAAAGCAGACGTTGAATAGCTGGTTGGTGCTTGCGTTAGCAAGATGGTCACTCCCTGACCATAGGGGAGATTTCCTTCAGTCCTCTGTGCAGCAGAGCGTCGAAGTTCCCATCTTCTTCTTGTGGTTAAGTTGATTCCAGGATGTCTGAAGTCTTAGGACACAGCTCCTACCTTTAGGCGGATTCTAGGGGCCGTACTACCTGCTAGGTCCCTCCCTAAGGGTGGGACCAGGAAGGGGGGTGGTTACACCCCCAATCCTTTGTCCAGCTCGCCCCAGGTCTGGGGCTGGTGTGCCCCAGGACCGGTTTGAACTGGCATATGCACCGAGGCTCCTTGTGAGCCTCAGGCATGTCTAGTTTCTTTCAAGCCCTACCTGACCAATACACAAAATCCTGTCTGGGGTGGTGCTCGCACCTCCCCTGGCAGAAAACCCTTTGTCCACGTCTCCCAAGCTGGAAGGACTCCCAGCAGCAGGAGGGCAGACTTGTGTCTGTGGTGGCAGCATCCATTTTGTGGAGCTGAGGCTATGTCGGATTTTACCCGGGTTTCAGGTACTGTACATGTCGTGTCCCTCTAGAAGGGTGGAATGCTAACCCCGTCACCAGAATTGGCGAGGGGTTAGTATTCCAATTCATATGACACCTTACTCGACATGTTTTGATAAAGCCAAACCAAAGATAGCATTTAACCGCGAGGTTCATAATGCACTTAAGAGTATATGGTATGACGATATCTGGAAACGGTAGAAGGAAGTAGTTCCGACCACTGCAGACAGGCTCAGCTCATGCCAGAGCACCATCTCCCATGGAACCAAGCACTCTGCCTTCAGGATTGTTAAGGCCTGCCATAGGAGTGACTTATAGGTTAACATATGTCCCATTTAAGGTTAGGTATAGGTATACTACACCTAAGTAAGAGGTGGTTACACCAACTTACCCCAGCTGAGTGATCAGCCAGTTGCGTCAAATTTGTTATGCCAGGCCAGGGGTGGCATAATACATGCTTCAGCCCCTGGTAGGCATTAGATACACCAATGCTCTGGGTACCTAGTGTACACTGGTACAGGGGCTCACAGGGTGATCTACTTCCAATTGGTTTTGCACCTAGGGTGCATAGTGTCAATTTAGTTAGAGAGAACAGCAGGCTGGGGGTCTGATTAGCAGGCCCACAGCCTCAATATGTCAAAAACCAGTGAAGCAAAAAGCAAAAATTTGGGGTGACCATAGGATAGCAGACCCTACTCTCCTACACAACCCCCCCCCCCCCCCCCCAAACGCAGGGACATTAAACTAGCCTTGACCAGTCTCGTCTTCATGTCCTAAGTGGAAGTACCTGGAGAGACCATCTGCATTCCCATGGTCTGTACCTGGCCGGTGCTCCACTGTAAAGTCCATCCCCTGTAGGGAAATGGACTACCTAAGCAGTTTGGGGTTTTCACCCTTCATCTGATTTAGCCACAAGAGGGGCTTATGGTCGGTCTGAATCTTGAAGTGAGTGCCAAACAAGTATGGCCTCAGCTTCTTCAGGGCCCACACCACAGCAAAGGCCTCCCTCTCAATAGCTGACCAATTCTTCTCTCTGGGGGTCAACCTTCTGCTAATAAAACCAATGGGTTGGTCTTGACCATCTACATTAAGTTGTGACAGCACAGCTCCCACACCCAACTCAGAAGCATCTGTTTGGACAATAAACTCTTTGGAGTAGTCAGGACTTTTCAGGATAGGTGCAGAGCACATGGTCTTCTTTAGGTCATCAAATGCCTTTTGACAACTTACTGTCCACTGAACCTTTTTGGGCATCTTCTTGGATGTCAGATCATTAAGAGGAGTCACAATGGACCCATAGTTCTTAACAAACTTCATGTAGTACCCAGTCAAGACCAAGAAAGCTCGAACTTGAGTCTGGGTGGTTGGAGGGGACCAGTCCTTGATGGATTGTATCTTACTCTCCAGTGGTTGAACTTGGCCTCCACCTACAAGGTGGCCCAAATACACAACCTTACTCTGCCCTATCTGGCACTTAGTAGCCTTGATAGTGGGGCCTGCCTTTTGCAGAGCCTCAAGTACCTTCTTCAGGTGGATCAGGTGATCTCCCAGGTGGAGCTAAAGACAGCAATGTCATCAAGATATGCTGCACAAAAGTCATCCAACCCAGTAAGGACTTGATTCACCAACCTTTGGAGGGGGCAGGTGCATTCTTCAGACCAAAGGGCATCACCAAAAATTGATAATGCCCACCTGGGGTTGAGAATGCTGTTTTGGCCTTAGACTCCTCAGCTTATCTGATTTGCCAATAGCCAGCTGTCAAGTCAAATGTGCTCAAAAACTTAGCAGAAGCTAGTTTGTCTATGAGCTCATCTGCCCTTGGAATAGGATGTGCATCTGTCCTAGTGACAGCATTGAGTCCTCTGTAATCCACACAGGACCTCATCTCTCTCTTGCCATCTTTGGTGTGAGGTTTGGGGACCAGAACCACTGGGCTAGCCCAGGGGCTCTCTGAGGGCTCAATGACACCTAATTCCAGCATTTTGTGTACCTCAGCCTTTATACAGTCCCTGACGTTGTCAGGTTGTCTGTAAAGTTTGTTCTTTACAGGCAGACTGTCACCAGTGTCCACCACATGGGTACACCAGTCAGTTTGACTAGGTATCAGTGAGAACATATGTTGAAATGATTGTAGAACCTGTCTACATTCAATCTGCTGATGATCAGTGAGGTTGCCTCCAAGGGTCACTCCTTCAACTGAGCCATCTTCAGGGTTCTGAGACAACAGGTCTGGGAGAGGGTCACTCTCTTCCTCCTGTCCCTCATCTGTAGCCATGAGCAAGCCCATGTCTGCCCTGTCAACATATGCTTTTAACCTGTTAACATGGAGTACCCTGTGGGGACTCCTGGGAGTTCCTAGGTCCACCAAGTAGGTAACCTCTCCCTTCTTTTCCAGGATTGTATGGGGTCCAGACCATTTGTCTTAGAGTGCTGCTGGGGCCACTGGCTCCAACACCCATACCTTCTGTCCTGGCTGAAACTCAACCAAGACAGCCTTTTGGTCATGCCAAGCTTTCTGTAAGGGCTGGCTTGCCTCAAGGTTTTTGGATGCCTTCTCCATATACTCGGCCATCCTGGAGCGGAGACCAAGTACATAGTCCACTATGTCTTCCTTAGGCTTTTTGAGAGGTAACTCCCATCCTTCCTTCACTAAACACAGTGGGCCTCTTACAGGGTGCCCAAACAACAATTCAAAGGGGCTGTAGCCAACTCCTTTTTGTGGGACCTCTCTGTAAGCAAACAGAAGGCAGGGTAGAAGGATGTCCCATCTTCGCCTGAGCTTTTCAGGTAATCCTTTGATCATACCCTTTAGGGTCTTGTTGAATCTCTCAACAAGCCCATTGCATTGTGGGTGATAAGGAGTGGTGAACTTGTAGTTGACACCACATTCCTTCCACATAGCTGTCAAGTATCCTGACATTAAGTTGGTACCTCTGTCAGAAACCACCTCCTTAGGAAACCCCACTCTGGAGAATACTCCCAGCAGGGCCCTGGCCACAACAGGAGCTGTAGTGGTCCTAAGGGGAATTGCCTCTGGATACCTGGTGGCATGATCCACTACCACCAGTATAAATCTGTGCCCAGATGCAGTGGGAGGATCCATGGGACCCATTATATCTATTCCCACTCTTTCAAAGGGGACCCCCACCACAGGTAGTGGTATTAGGGGGGGCCTTTGTTGTGCCACCTGATTTGCCACTGGCTTGGCAGGTCACACAGGAGCGACAAAACTCCTTTGTATCTTCATTCATGTGAGGCCAGTGAAAGTGAGGGACAAGCCTGTCCCAAGTCTTGTTCTGGCCTAAGTGTCCTGCTAGAGGAATATCATGGGCCAAGGTAAGAAGGAAGCCCCTAAATTGCAGAGGTATAACCAACCTCCTGGTTGCACCAGGTTTTGGGTCTCTAGCCTCTGAATAAAGGAGCCCATTATCCCAATACACTTTATGGGTACCTTGAGCATTCCCAGCAGCCTCAGCAGCAGCCAGCTGTCTGAGGGGTTCAAGAGATGGACAGGTTAACTGAGCCTGCCCCAAGTCAGCCCTGGAAGGTCCCCCTGTCCCCAGAAACTCAACCTGATCAGGTTCAAGCTCTTCAGGGACAGTTCCTTCAGGGTCCTCTAGATCATCTTCCTGGGAAGGCTGATCATCACTTGGAGGCAGGGGGGAAGGCACAGCCTTAACCCTCCTGTTCTTCTTCTTGGTAGGTGCTTGGTCCATTGTTCCAGGATCCAAGACCTGTGGTTCAGTAAGGCACTTTTTGGCCTGTGACCTGGTCACAGCAAGGACATGTGGTGATATACCTAACATCTCTGCATGTGTCCTGTACTCCACTTCTGACCATAGAGAACTCTCTAGGTCATTGCCCAACAAACATTCTACTGGGAGGTCTGCACTAACCACAACCCTTTTGAGGCCAGTTGCCCCTCCCCATAAGAAGTTAACAACTGCCACACTGTGTGAAGTAGTGGCATTGCTGCCATTGGTCACCAGGTAGTTCTCACCTGGTATGTACTGTCCAGGGTCCACAAAGCCTCGTGTCACCATAGTGATACTGGCACATGTGTCCCTGTAGGCTTGAGCCACTTTTTCATTAATTAAAGGAGTCTGTCTGTACTTGCCCAGGTTACTGGGGCTCACAGTCAGGGACAAATCCATGTCCCCATCACAGATCAAGACTGCCTGTGTCAGGGTTCTGTCTAAGTCAGAATCTCCTTCAGTTCCCATAGTGATTCCCACTACACCCTTTGTCTGGGGACCAACACTGCTAACAGTAGTACTGGGAGCAGGTGCCTTAGGGGCAACAGTGTTGGGGGCTCCACCCTTCTTACAATCACTAGTCCAGTGAGTTGTTTTCTTGCAAGATTTGCACCAGGGTTTCTTTGGACCTTCTTTCTTCTTCCCTTTAGGCTGGGACCCACCCTCGTTAGTACTAGTTTGGGGCCCTGTTGAAGACTTCTGGTCTTTAGATTTCTGATCTCCACCCTTTTGGTCTGTTTTCTTCTGATCACCCCCTTGGCCCTGGTTCTGGTTCTTTTGCTTAACCCTGGTTCTGACTCATTTGTCTGCCTTCTTTCCCAATTCTTGGGGAGAGGTCAGATCTGAGTCAACCAAGTGTTGATGCAGTTGCTGGTTCTGACAGTTATTTAAAATCTGTTCTCTCATCATCAAATTGTACAATCCTGTATAATCAGATACCTTACTTCCCAGCAACCAACCCTCCAAAGCCTTAGTGGCTCATTCAATGTATTCAGACCAGTCCTGAGTCTGTGTCTTCTGGGTGTCTCTGAACATTAACCTGTACTGTTCAGTGGTTAAGCCTAACCCATCAACTAGGACACTCTTCAGGGCTCTGTAATTTCTGACATCCTCCTCCCTAACAGTGAGGAGTCTATCTCTGCCTCTTCCTTCAAAGGAGAGCCATAAGATTGCTGCCCACTGGTCTTCAGGAACCTGCTGCACTTTGCAGGCTCTCTCAAGAGCAGTCATCCATTTGTGGATGTCATCCCCACTTTTGTAGGGGGGCACAACCTTGGACAGGTTCCTATTGTCAAAGACCCGATCTTTGTCCTTAGGGACAATACTGCCACCAGTGGGTATAGACCCACTCTCTCTAGGTGGCCTAGCCTTACTCAGTTTCTCTTCCATCAGAGCTACTTCTAGCTCCTGTCTCCTGATTCTCAGCTGAGCTTCCTTCATTCTGGCCTCATGCTTCCTCCTCTGAGGGGTGGTCATCCTTCTCCTGGAGTGACACTGAGAGCCTCTAGAGGCATGAGAAGCATTAGATTCACCTGAGTGATTCATTTGCCTCCCAAGCCCCTGGTTAAGTCCACTGGGGAGATCCAATGGGATGATCCCATTGTCAGTCCCCAATAGCCTTAGGTTAGCTGGGTCACGTATAACACTTGGCACTGGGCTAGTTCTCCCTTCATCCTCACTACCTTCTGTATCAGTACCCTTATCACTTTCATCCTCTGTAGTATGGTTCTCATCTAAGGGGTGACTATTGGAAAGGGGTACCTCAGTAGCATCTTCAGAAGGGGGGCCTCCTGTTCCAGTCCCTAAGGGGCCTAACTGGGAGGCTTTCTTGAGAGCTCTCTGATCTTCATCAGCCTGTAAGAGTTCTCTGAGCTCAGCAGAAGTAGGGTTCTTGGGCTGTTTAAGGCCCCTGATATTTGCCAACTGCCTGAGCTCATTTTGATTTAGGGAAGCAAAGAGAGTTGGTGCCCTCTGGGGGTCACTCTCGACAGAGATGGGTACCTTGGACCCCTCTGCCCCCTCCATTGCTCTTAAGTGGGGGTGGATGTGTTGCAATCCACCTACACTTGGGTTTACCTACTAAACCTATCTAGTAGTTGTAGTCAGGGTGTGCTACTCCCTTTGCCCTACAACAACTAAGTTCAGTAGAACTTAAGTATATCTATCTTGTTTTATATGTACCTACAGGTACCTATGTGATCTTTCAAATGGTAACCAAGAGATTACAATGGTAAAACACAGCAAGCTCAAATCCAACCGCTGCTCACCAATGTGAGAAGTTGGCCTGGTATATGATGTTCACTAGTTAAAGTGACCACCTTGTACCATGCCAAGCAACCCTTATGGTGTGGTTGTAAGTCAACCTTTTCGGACTAGCTGCCCTAGTGGTAGCGTAGGCTAAGCAGTCTTTGAGGCTAAACTCGTTAAAGCGTGTTAAGCAGGCTGTTTTACCAAATGTAACCCCCCTTTATACCAATGAAAGGACACCACACAGATATATATTGAAAATATATATGTATTTATTTCTCAAAGTATCCCCTAGACTCTTTATGAGCACAGGAGCACAAATCGTTAAACAAGACAACTTTATAATATACAGAAGTTGCACTTTATATGGATGGGCCCTGGTGGCCACTCAAACCATATACTAAAATAGTGGTATAAGTACCACGAACAGGAAAGGGAAAAAGCCTAGGGCCTCTAGAATCGCTGGGCCTACAAGGAGCTAACTTCAGTTAGTGACCAGGAGGTCCACGGGTCGCGTGTGCAGTGAGGAAAGTTACACGCGTGCTCCCATAGGTTTTCAATGGGTGTGTAAAAGTTTAAAAGTTACTGCAGAAAGGGTCTTCTGGGTGGACTACGATCTCAAGATTCAAAACACAGACACTAGAGATGTTTCTCTACACTTGGGCACCGGAGTGCCAGCTTTACCTCACCCACAGGAAGCGGGTGCATAGGTCTCGAAGTGCGTCGGGTTTCTTCTATCGATTCAATGGAGCCTGATGACAAAGATGCTGCAGGCGGTCGGTCCAGAAGAGCTGCGTTGGATACAAGGGTGGATCGGAGTTGTAGAAGACCTAAAGCAGAGGGGACAGTGTTCACAGTCACTAGCCAGGGACCGGCGTGGCACCAGGTAGGTACCAGGCGATGTCGGGTGCAAACAGGCAAAGAGGTGTAGCTTGTCTCCGCAGCCACGTGGTCCCTGAAGGTCGACGACGTCCAGGAGTCGAGTCACGAGCTGTCCCACGCAGGCTCTCTCTGTCGGCGGTGTTGGCGACTCGAAAGAAGCAAACAAGCCTTGGCAAAGGCAGGAGTCGTGGAAGTTCAAGAAAGCTGATTGTTCTGACCAGCAAGGTCAGAGGGGCTGCTCTTTTGGAGAGCAGCTAGAGCCAGTCTGGGGCAACCAGACCAGGGTCGTTGATTTCAAAATAGGTCGCCAAAATGGCCACTAGCCAACGGGCAGGGACCGAGCAGGCGCGTCGAGATGCAAAGTGCAGAGGGGCCCCACGCAGATCGTGGAGATGCTGGAGGGCTCACCTTTGGTGCAGATGCTGCTCGGGTGTTGGGTTTCTCAGGACCCAAAGTACAACTTGGAGGGAGCCTCTGTCGTTGCGCTTGCAGCTTGTCGTCGGTCTTCCAAGATGGCTGGCTCCACGTGTCTCGGTGCCTCCACGGGTTCCTTCTTTGCAGGGACTGTGGATCGGGCGGTGAGAGGTCTGGAGGTCCAGGTCTTGTCGGGCTCTGGGCTCGGGCTCCGGCAGGAGGCGGCGGCAAAGCAGACGTTGAATAGCTGGTTGGTGCTTGCGTTAGCAAGATGGTCACTCCCTGACCATAGGGGAGATTTCCTTCAGTCCTCTGTGCAGCAGAGCATCGAAGTTCCCGTCTTCTTCTTGTGGTTAAGTTGATTCCAGGATGTCTGAAGTCTTAGGACACAGCTCCTACCTTTAAGCGGATTCTAGGGGCCGGACTACCTGCTAGGTCCCTCCCTAAGGGTGGGACCAGGAAGGGGGGTGGTTACACCCCCAATCTTTTGTCCAGCTCGCCCCAGGTCCGGGGCTGGTGTGCCCCAGGACCGGTTTGAACTGGCATATGCACCGAGGCTCCTTGTGAGCCTCAGGCATGTCTGGTTTCTTTCAAGCCCTACCTGACCAATACACAAAATCCTGTCTGGGGTGGTGCTCGCACCTCCCCTGGCAGGAAACCCTTTTTCCATGTCTCCCAAGCTGGAAGGACTCCCAGCAGCAGGAGGGCAGACTTGTGTCTGTGGTGGCAGCATCCATTTTGTGGAGCTGAGGCTATGTCGGATTTTACCCGGGTTTCAGGTACTGTACATGTCGTGTCCCTCTAGAAGAGTGGAATGCTAACCCCGTCGCCAGAATTGGCATGGGGTTAGTATTCCAATTCGTATGACACCTTACTCGACATGTTTTGATAAAGCCAAACCAAAGATAGCATTTAACCGCGAGGTTCATAATGCACTTAAGAGTATATGGTATGACGATATCTGGAAACGGTAGAAGGAAGTAGTTCCGACCACTGCAGACAGGCTCAGCTCATGCCAGAGCACCATCTCACATGGAACCAAGCCCTCTGCCTTCAGGATTGTTAAGGCCTGCCATAGGAGTGACTTATAGGTTAACATGTGTCCCATTTAAGGTTAGGTATAGGTATACTACACCTAAGTAAGAGGTGGTTACACCAACTTACCCCAGCTGAGTGATCAGCCAGTTTCGTCAAATTAGTTAGGCCAGGCCAGGGGTGGCATAATACATGCTTCAGCCCCTGGTAGGCCTTAGATACACCAATGCTCTGGGTACCTAGTGTACACTGGTACAGGGGCTCACAGGGTGATCTACTTCCAATTGGTTATGCACCTAGGGTGCATAGTGTCAATTTAGTTAGAGAGAACAGCAGGCTGGGGGTCTGATTAGTAGGCCCACAGCCTCAATATGTCAAAAACCAGTGAAGCAAAAAGCAAAAATTTGGGGTGACCATAGGATAGCAGACCCTACTCTCCTACAATAGGTTTCTCCTTTTAAAAGGTGACGTGGTGGGACCACTCTTTTGTATGCATTGCGAAAATTTGGAACCTCCTGCCCTATCAACTCAGAAGCACAGAAACTGAATCCATCTTCCGCAAATGTTTAAAAACATACCTGTTTAGCTTATATTATCTTATTTCACTCTATCCTCTTATTATCTTGTCTTAGTAGTGCTGGAGCACTCAGTTTTTGAGTAGCTGTTCACGCTATACAAATACCTCTCATTCATTCATTCATTCTTTCAAGCCGTAGGTGATTATTTGCCAGCCACACTTGATCACTCACTTTGTAAGCTGGTTGTGGTGTGCGATGATTGTTTGCATGTCTCATCATACTTCTCTTGGTTTGTTGGAGTTGTATTTATACAGTTTGTTGAATCTAAGATAATTGCTTCAGGAAGGTCTGTAGTGAGGGACCTGAGATTCCTACATCTGGCATTTATTTCTGTCTATATATGTTGGTTGATGCCTGTCATGCAGTAAAGAGGAGATGCCTAAGTAGTGGAGTGTTCTGTGTTATTTCATGCAAAATCCATGAGAAGTCAAACGTTTTTCCATTCTGAAGAGTGACAAGTTAATTGATATCAAAGGATCTGTTCTAGTGCTTGATTTACTCGTTCTGCCTGACCATCTGTTTGTGGGTGGGAAGTGGACAAGAGACGAGCATCGATATCTAAGGATTGGCACAGGTTTTGCCAAAATCTTGATAGAAATTGAGGGCTCTATCGGAAATAAAGATTGATGGGAGACCATGGAATCGTAAATTGTACTGGGTGAATAACACTACAGGTACTTTGGCGGTAAGGATCCCCTCTTAAAGAATTAAATGTGCCATTGTAGAGAACAGACGCACTTCTACCCATATAGCAGTATAACCATTGGAATTTGGCAAATTGGTTACAAAGTCCATCCTGATGGTATGCCAGGGGTATTGAGGCACTGGCAAGGGGTGCAATAAACCCAATGATGGAGTATGGACCGACTTATTCTGGGGGCATATGGGACAGGCTTGTACTTAAGTGTGCAAATCCATGGATAGGTTAGGTCACCAAAGCAATCTTTTACAGTGAGCAAGAGTTTTTTTAATGCCAGAATGTCCAGCAAGTGGTTTATCATGGCACCCATTTAACACCTTATGTCTGAGTTTGTCAGTGGTTACATACAAGTTGTTACCATGGTAGGTGTACCCATCCTTTACCATAATATCATCCTCTGTGATCCATTCATCTGAATTCATCTGTTACATCCCTTGTTTTATATTATCCAAAAACTGTTGTGTAATATAAGTACCTATCACCTGCTCAGAACCTAATAGATTGTGTGGTGGGTTATGTGCTAATTCGGGTGAATCATGACCCCAGTGTGATAATATATCTGCCTTGGTCTGATGTGTACTAGGGTGGTACGTAAGAACAAAATTATTTTCAGTAAAAAAGGAAGAGCCATCTAACCTGTCTGTGTGTCAAGTGCTTGAGGGTTAGAAAATAATTCACATTTTTATGATCTGTGTAACCTGTAACTCTATATTATGCACCCAGTAGATAGTGGTACCACTCCTGAAAACAATGATCCAGAATCGGGGTACCTTTCATAGATTCATATAGTGGAATCATTCCTCATTGTCAAAGTGGGAGTCACAAGGTAATATAAATAAAGCAGTAGTAAAACTCTTCCATGGGCTATAATGGTGATAACCATGCATTTAATAGCCTATCCACCTCCTTTTTTAAAAAAAGACCAAGCTTTAGGTACAACCAATAAGTAACCAGCAACCTCTTGTGTATTCTGTTGACTTTCGCACCTGATCCAAGAGAACATGAATGAGTGGTAAAGGGTGTCTATTCTGGACCGTTAACTTATTGAGGGCCCTGTAGTCTATGCATGCACGTAAATCACCTTTCTTTTTTGGGACAAAGAAGAGGGTGGAAGAAACAGGCGAAGTGGCATGAATGAAGCCTAAAACTAGCAATTCGTCCAGGTATTGCTTTAGATACTTAGTCTCAGTTCCCGATTGAGCGTAAATGAGACAACATGATAGGTTGGCCCCTGTAATAAAATGAATGCGACAGTCAAAGTCCCTGTGAGGGGGTAGCTGAATGGCTTTCTTCATCCTGAAAATCCAAGTATTCCTTTGGAAGGATGTTTTGAAAGTTCTGGTGCCACTGCTGCACACGTTTGGGGTAGAATCACGTCTTGTGCTGTGGTATAGCAACTGTAACTGCAGTATGGTGACCCTAAATTCCCCGTCTGCACCCGTCGGCGCCTGGACCACGCCCAGCGCCAGAACCCCTGGACCCCATGCTCGCCACGACGCCAGACTCAGATACGACGCCGACTCCCTCCATGCACTCAACGCCAGCCGACACAACACCTGCTTCCAAGCCGCCCCGAAACGGACCCACGGACCCTTCTCCTGCCGCACCTGCAGCTTCGCCTGCGACAGACCCACCAAACCTCCAAGAACTGGACCCAACCACCTCCACTGCATTCTACTCAACACCCGCTCCGCACGCAAACACGCCGTCAAGCTCTGGGACCTGCTCGCCACCTTCGCCCCAGACGTGGCCTTCCTCACCGAGACCTGGTGGAACGACTCCTCGGCACCCGACATCGCCATAGCCATCCCGGCCGCCTACAAGATCACCCGCAGGGACCGCGCCAATGGAATCGGAGGAGGAATAGCCATCGTCTACAAGTCCACCCTCAAGGTCACCACCCACGCAGACGACACCCTCAACACCGCCGAACACCTGCACTTCCGGATCCACACCGACCCCAACACCACCCTCAGAGGAACCCTCATCTACAGACCCCCCGGACCACGAGCACAGTTCAGCGACTCCATCGCCGACCACGCCAGCACCCACGCACTCGCCTCCACGGACTACATCCTCCTTGGGGACCTGAATTTCCACCTCGAGAACAACAATGACGCCATCTCCGCCACTCTGAATAAAAACCTCGCCAACCTCGGCCTCAGACAACTCATCATCGCACCCACCCACGCCGCAGGCCACATGCTGGACGCCGTCTTCTCCACAAGCACCCACGTCGCCTTCGACCACACCTCCGAACCCCACTGGACCGACCACCGCTGCATCCACTTCACCTTCAAAAAACCAACCACGCACCATCGCACCCAACAGCTGCTGCGCCGCTGCTGGAACAAAGTCACCGAAGACCAACTGACCACCACCCTCGCCCAGAACCCACCTATCAACCCCACCAGCCCCGATGCCGCAGCCCGCAACCTCAGACAGTGGATCGACGACTGCGCCAACACCCTCGCCCCACTCAAGAGACCCTCCAACAGCCACACCAGTAGGAGAGCCACCTGGTTCACCGACGAGTTCCTGACCTCCAAACGCGCCTGCCGTAAGCTGGAGAAGAAATGGCTCCACAAACGAACGCCAGAAAACCACGCAGCCCACAAGGACGCCACCCGCAGACATCACCACCTCATCAGACTTGCCAAGAGATCCTCCTTCAAAGACCGCCTGGATAACAACGCACACGACAGCAAAGAGCTCTTCCGCATCGTGAAAGAACTCTCCAATCCCGACGCCAGCGCCAACGACATCCCGCCCTCACAAGAACTGTGCGACTCACTGGCCATCTTCTTCCACCGCAAGATTGCTGACATCCACGACAGCTTCAACTCCACGACCACACCAACGATGCACGACTCCTCCCGCCCCGCGATCACCAACAGCGCCAACCGCCTGACCTCCTGGGCCAACACCAACGACGACGAGACCATGAACTCCATCCACTCAGGATCTCCATCAGACCCATGCCCACACCACGTATTCAACAAAGCAGACGCGGCCATCGCACCCCAACTACGGCAGGTCATCAACATCTCTTTCGAAAAAGCGACATTTCCGGAAAGCTGGAAGCACGCTGAAATCAACGCCCTCCTCAAAAAGCCCAAGGCGCACCCCACGGACCTCAAGAACTTCCGACCCATCTCCCTGCTCCCGTTCCCGGCAAAGGTCATTGAGAAAATCGTCAACATTCAACTGACCAGCCACCTCGAAGACAACAACATCCTGGACCCGTCCCAATCCGGATTCAGACGTAACCACAGCACCGAGACAGCCCTCATCGCCGCCACAGATGACATCAGACGCCAACTGGGCAACGGTGAAACATCAGCCCTCATCCTCCTGGACCTGTCAGCCGCATTCGACACGGTCTGCCACCGCACCCTACAGACACGCCTCCAAGAAGCCGGAATCCCAGAGAAGGCCCTTGACTGGACCACGTCCTTCCTCTCCGACAGAACACAGAGCGTCCGCCTCCCACCTTTCCGGTTAGAAGCCACCGACATCATCTGCGGCGTCCCCCAGGGCTCATCCCTCAGCCCGACGCTCTTCAACATCTAGATGGCCCCCCTCGCACAAGTGGCCCGCCACCACAACCTCAACATCATCTCCTACACCGATGACACCCAGCTCAACCTCTCCCTCGCCAAGGACCCTCACACCGCCAAAACCAACATTCACAAGGGCATGAAGGCCATCGCTGACTCGATGAGGAGCAGCCGTCTGAAACTGAACTCGGACAAGACGGAGGTCCTCATCCTCGGACCCACCCCCTCAGCCTGGGACGACTCCTGGTGGCCGACCGCCCTGGGGACAGCACCGATACCAACAGACCACGCACGCAACCTAGGATTCATCCTCGACTCCTCCCTCTCCATGTCCAAGCAAGTCAACGCCCTCTCCTCCTCCTGCTACAACACTCTACACATGCTCCGCCGGATCTACAAATGGATCCCGACCGAAACAAAAAGAACAGTGACACAGGCCCTCGTCAGCAGCAGACTGGACTACGGCAACGCACTCTACGCAGAAATCCCAGCCAAACACCAACGGCGGCTACAACGCATCCCAAACGCCTCCGCCCGACTGATCGTCAACGCCCCCCACCGCAGCCACATCACCCCCGTCCTGAGAGACCTGCACTGGCTCCCCATCGACAAGAGGATCACCTTCAAGCTCCTCACCCACGGACACAAAGCACTCCTGAATGCCGGACCAGCCTACGCACACGACAGCAAAGAGCTCTTCCGCATCGTGAAAGAACTCTCCAATCCCGACGCCAGCGCCAACGACATCCCGCCCTCACAAGAACTGTGCGACTCACTGGCCATCTTCTTCCACCGCAAGATCGCTGACATCCACGACAGCTTCAACTCCACGACCACACCAACGATGCACGACTCCTCCCGCCCCGCGATCACCATGTAGATGTTGAACAGCAGACTCAGCTTCTACACCCCCACCCGCCAGCTCCGCTCCGACAACCTCGCCCTCGCAGATGTCCCCCGCATCCAACGTACGACCGCCGGCGGCAGATCCTTATCTTACCTCGCCGCCAAAACCTGGAACACCCTCCCAACCCACCTACGACAGACCCAAGACCTACTCACCTTCAGAAGACTCCTCAAGACCTGGCTGTTCGAGCAGTAGCGGCACCCCCCCCCCCCCCCCCCCAGCGCCTTGGGACCATCACGGGTAAGTAGCGCGCTTTACAAGTACCCTGATTGATTGATTGATTGACAGCACCAAAAGTGTGAGCCTCTATTAGATTGAAAGATGGGGTGTCTTTTTGTCTATTAGCACAAACTAAGTTGATGGGAAATGGTTGTTACGTAATCAATCCTGATGACAATTCAAATCTTTCAACTGCCCTTACTACTTCTGGTTCTTGTTTCTTTACTCAAGGGATATTTAAGGAACTGGCCAAACTTAAATCCTAGAAATTGCCGGTGCCTCCTGAATCCAGGAGCATAGGCAACTGTTTTTGTTGTTGTGGGGAAATTATCATGGTGACTGAAATGGTTAGGTGTTGTGGAATTTTACCTATGGTATGATTCTGAGGTCAGTGTATTAGACCTTCTCAACGAGTTCACCTCAGTACTAGTTGAGCTTGCACATTTTTCTGATTGCCCTCTGTGATGACTTTTATCTTTTTCTGAGCCTTTTTTGGTTTGGCGATACAATCGAAGGCAAAGTGTCCTGCTTTACCACAATTTAGGCACAGATATATTTTCTGCATCGTTCCTTTTCATTACTAGATAAGGACCCCTTGTTCTTCCAATTAGCACGGGTTCTCTGAGTCCCTAACCTTAACATAAGTCTCCTTTCACTCAGATCGAACCAAAAACAGTCTTGGCTCATTTCTAGATCAGTTGCTCTTATGCTCAGCAAGTCGATGATCAAGTCTAACTACTAGATCAATAAATTGCACCCAATCGGTAGGGAGGGTCAACTATGTGAGCCAAAGAATCTTTCAATTCATCTTTCAGCCCCTATAAAACAGGGATATGCTTTTTTCTTCAGGCAAATGCGTTTCAGTAAGTAATTTGCGAAAGGTTGTATTATAAGTAAGTCCTTCCCCGTCGTAGGTTTAAAAGCTCATTATCACCTACCTTAATAAAGGTATGCTTTGTAAGTAAGCATCACATAGGTTCTTAAAACCTAGCATATTCGTGCAACAGTGGATCGTTATTCTTAATGAGAGGTAATGCCCAATTTGCATTACCATCTTGGTGGGAGATGATAAATGCAATGCTACCTATATCAGAGGGGAATGGCCCCAGTTTACACAATAATTGCAGTTGACATTGTCTGCAGAATGCATTAAAGTTAGTGCTATCTGCAAAAAATCACTCTAGGGGAGCCAGCGAAGTGGGAGTAAATGTATGCACAGTGCCATTAGCACAGGCTGTTCCCTCATTCCATGACAGCTCTGTTGCCCTTGATTCAATTGTAAACAGCATGGATTGAGTGACAAATTGTTTATCCTTGGAAATGAATCCTGAATCTAACCAGAACGAATGATGTGGGGGATATTGCACCAGTTCATCCCTGATGGTTTGAATGTCTTGGCGCAATGCTTGAACCACACTCTACATCGTTCCAAGGGCCCTAGTTAATATTACCATATTGGGAATTTCCTCACTGGAAATCTCTGTTAATGTCTCAGCTATGTCCTCAGCATTTATCGGATTCCCTGGGTCCATATAGCCAGGGGAAATAGGATTTAAGTGGCTTGGATTTCTGTTGGACACCTGACTTGGAAAACTTGTCTGCAAAAACGATGCTGGACCCATCTGACACCCAACACAGCACTCGACCAAAGAATGTATTACGTCAAAACAGACGCTGTCCCAGGAGCGAACGGGGTCTGGATAAAACAACAAAAGAGGCAATGACTGAACCTCTGGATGTTTGTCTGACTGACTGCTATGCACGGGACACCCAACAATCTCCCTTTTTGGGAAAGCGCATTCTATGGTGCTAGAATGAACAACTAGGAAGAAGTAACATAAATCTCATTAGTCATTGTGCCAATCAACATAATCAATTTCTTGTAAACACTCCAAGTAATGAAACACACTTACAAAATAATGAAAACAGTAAACGCGTATTATGATCTCTTGTGGTAAGGAGACACACCACTCTTATATTGAGTCCCTAGTCATGGTTCTAAGTCTCCTCATTGAGCATATTACGCCATATGCTTCACAAGGATTTTGCTTTGTCTTTCAGCTTCACCGCTTTATCCTCTGTTTTTTTTGTTCATGGGAATGTCTCTTGTGCTCTCAAAAGTGTTGTTATTCAGTTCAGGAATAATGCAGAAGTTCTGGAGTGTTGCAAGCTTGAAATGAACAGAGTCACGGAGAAAACAAGAACAGTGCACTAACGATGGTCTTTTTCCCTTTTTTTTTTCTTTTCTTTCATTCAGAGTTCCAAGTGATGACACCTGCAGGACGGATCTGGATGTGCAACCACTATTCCAGGCGACTTCCAGAGCACAAGGGATTGCCCCCGTTCTTCAACGGTAGGTCTTTCGGTGTGATGCCAGGATCGGGGAAATTCTGATTAGCCGCTCGGAGATGTCTGCAAGTGCGCAGATATCGCCGGCCAGGCAGGATGCTAGACGAGGTAAGAAGGAGGGATCGGGCTCCAGGGAGATAGTGGAGAGTTTCTTCTTGAAAGGAATAAAGCCAAGCGCCCAACTGGGGTTTAACTGGAACATTTATCATCGGTTCTATTGTACTGGAGGGGCACGTAGTTAATTATACTTCAGTGGTTCCATATTCTAGAAGGTCATGTGTTTACTATGACTCACAGTTTCCAGAAAATACTTGTTTGCAGGCACATGGATAATTCCTAATATGTGTAATAAGTGCTTGCATGTGAAACCATTATAAGCAACTGCCACGGGAAATTCTAAATGTGCACCTGACACAAATAATGATTTACTAAGGACACAAGCCTTAAATTAACACAATGATAATTACAAGCACATGGGGCAGACATGGGGCTTGGTACAAACATGATGATAGTCACAAACGTGGAGCATTACAATCATGAGGAAAATATTGAAATCTGGCACATGGCAATGCTAGTTTATGCCTAGCAAAATACAGAACCAACTGAACTCTTTAAACTCTTCGTGTAAAAAGGTTTGTCTAAAAGATAGGGGAACAACTTTTAGCCTTAGCTGTGTCAAAGGAGGGTAGGACTACATGGCCTTAGTGCTATTAACTGATGCACACTTGGGGCATGCTGGCATGCAGGAGTTAGTAATCATAACAGTTCCTCCCCACAATGGGTGACACACAGGGCGAGTTTTATGGGGGTTTTGTGAATGAGTCATACCAACCGAGGGGGATGGATGTTCCCAGCAGGATCCCATGATCGATCATCTGGGCAGTAACCCTTCCAATCTGTTAAGTAGAATACAAAGCCATTTACTCTCTTTGAGTCAAGGATTTTCTGTACTGCGAATTCTAGATTTCCATCAATTTATAGAGAAGGTGGTGGTGGTAGTCGTTGGGTTTGGGCATGACAAGGTCAGAGCAGAGAGACATGGAACACTGGGTGAAAGGGCATATCCTCTGGTAGTTGTAGTCTGTAAGAGACTAGATTAATTATTTGCTTAATAGTATAAGGCCCTCAATATCATGAATGTAATTTATGTGATTCCTGAGTTTGTAATTATTCAAATACAAATAAACATGGAGTTCGTACAGCATCGTCCTCCCATGTCCTTCCTTTGGCCCCTTCTGAACCTAACCCATCTAATTTACTGACATCTTTCATTCCTCCAAATGAATAAAAAGACTTCTTCTATCATGTAAACCTTGATCACCATTTGACCCTTACCCCCGTATAATAAAAGAAATAACAGAGGTTATCGACCCTGTTTATGCAGAGGTGTTTAATACCTCCATCCAAACTAGCTCAGTTCCTTTTTTATAGAAACAAGCTAGTGTCATCCCACTAATAATGAAACCTTTAGCAGATAGTAATATTCTATCTAATATTTGACCTATATCTCTTTCCTGAGCAGCCACAAAAATACTAGAATCTATAGTAAATAAACAACTCTCAGAGTTTTTAGAATCTTATCACCTCATGCACCCGTCTCACTCAGGTTTTCAATCTTGACACAGCACCAAAACAGCGCTCCCGGAAGTCACTGAGTCACTACAAAAATGTCCCTAGACTGGTGACACAATGCAGACTTATTCTGTCCGAGCTCTATGCAGCGTTCAACACTGTCCCCCATGACATCCTTTTACAACACCTGTCTGATCATGGGGTCAGGGTGCAGCACTTGTTTGTCTGAACTAGACTATCTTTCTGCAATAGCAAGCAATTTGGACGAAACCTCACCTCACCTCTCCAAGCCAAACCTCTAAAATGTAGGATACCCCAAGGCTCTGCTAATAGTTCTACACTGTTTATAATGTACATGTCTCCTTTAGCCACCGTGATTGAGACACTTGGCATTATGATAGTTTCATATGCCACCAATATCCAGCTGGTATTTTGCTATCTGGCAAATTAAGAATCCCGCAAAGTTCCCTTCTCAAATTGCATGGGAGCAATCTTAGGTTGGCTCAAAGAAAGCAAAACAGATATCAGACTGTTAGGGCCTAACCCTAATGCAGGTTGTGATAGTGCCTGGACCAAGGATGGAACTCCCCCAATCCTGGCAGCTATAAACCTGGGGGTCATCTGCAATATTGTCCTATCTTTTAAGACCCAGATCCACTCAGTTGCTAGAAACTGTATGTCGATCCTAAGGCTCTCAGGAAATTCCTCCCCCTTCTTCATGGGAGGCCCACAAAACCGTAGTTTAAGCTATGATCTTCTTTCGGCTGGACTACATGAATGTCTTGTACCTTGCTTTCACTGCATATTAAGGCCTGCAACTGCCAGTGGTCCAAAATGTGGTAGCAGGCTTCCTCTTTATTTTGCAAAAAGGTACCCACACTTCACCATACCTTACCCACCTGCACTGGGTCCCTGTCAATAAAAGGATCATCTTTAAAGCACTAACTTTAGCACAGAGGGCCCTGAAGAACATCGGTCCCAGCTATCTGAACAAAAGAATCACTTAGTACCAGCTCAGCAGAAATGTATGTTCCAGTCAGTCCCACCTCATATAGGTTCCTCCTTTTAAAAGGAGACGTGGTGGGACCACTCTTTTGTATGCATTGTGAAAATTTGGAACCTCCTGCCCTATCAACTTAGATGCACAGAAACTGAACCCATATTCCGCAAATGTTTAAAAACATACCCGTTTAGCTTATAATATCTTATTTCACTCTATCTTCTTTTTATCTTGTCTTTGGTAGTGCTGGGGCACTCAGTTTTTGAGTAGCTGTTCACGCTATACAAATACCTCTCATTCATTCATTCATTCATTCATTCATTCATTCTTTCAAGCCGTAGGTGATTACTTGCCAGCCACACTTGATCACTCACTTTGTAAGCTGGTTGTGGTGTGCGATGATTGTTTGCGTGTCTCGTCATACTTCTCGGTTTGTTGGAGTTGTATTTATACAGCTTGTTGAATCTAAGATAATTGCTTCAGGAAGGTCTGTAGTGAGGGACCTGAGATTCCTATATCTGGCATTTTTTTCTGTCTATATATGTGGGTTGATGCCTGTCATGCAGTAAAAAGGAGATACCTAAGTAGCGGAGTGTTCTGTGTTATTTTATGCAAACTCCACGAGAAGTCAAACGTTTTCCTATTCTGAAGAGTGACAAGTTAATTGATATCAAAGGATCTGTTCTAGTGCTTGATTTATTCGTTCTGCCTGACCATCTGTTTGTGGGTGGTAATTGGACAAGAGACGAGCATCAATATCTCAGGATTGGCACAGGTTTTGCCAAAATCTTGATAGAAATTGAGGGCTCTATTGGAAATAAAGATTAATGGGAGACCATGTAATCGTAAATCGTACTGGGTGAATAAGACTACAGGTACTTTGGCGGTAAGGATCCCCTCTTAAAGAATTAAATGTGCCATTGTAGAGAACAGACGCACTTCTACCCATATAGTAGTATAACCATTGGAATTTGGCAAATTGGTTACAAAGTCCATACTGATGGTATGCCAGGGGAATTGAGGCACTGGAAAAGGGTGCAATAAACCCAATGATGGAATATGGACTGACTTATTCTGGGGGCATATGGGACAGGCTTGTACTTAAGTGTGCACATCTATGGATAGGTTAGGTCGCCAAAGCAATCTTTTACAGTAAGCAAGAGTTTTTTTAATGCCAGAATGTCCAGCAAGAGGTTTATCATGGCACCAATTTAACACCTTATGTCTGAGTTTGTCAGTGGTTACATACAAGTTGTTACCATGGTAGGGGTGTCCATCCTTTACCATAATATCATCCTCTGTGATCCATTCATCTGAATTCATCTGCTACATCCCTTGTTTTATATTATCCAAAAACTGTTGTTTAATATAAGTACCTATCACCTGCTCAGAACCTAATAGATTGTGTGGTGGGTTATGTGCTAATTCGGGTGAATCATGACCCCAGTGTGATAATATATCTGCCTTGGTCTGATGTGTACTAGGGTGGTACGTAAGAACAAAATTATTTTCAATAAAAAAGCAAGAGCCATCTAACCTCTCTATGTGTCAAGTGCTTGAGGGATAGAAAATAATTCACATTTTTATGATCTGTGTAACCTGTAACTCTATATTCTGCACCCAGTAGATAGTGGCACCACTCCTGAAAACATAATGATCCAGAATCGGGGTACCTCTCATAGGTTCATATGGTCATTGTCAAAGTGGGAGTCCCAAGGTAATATAAATAAAGCAGTAGTAAAACTCTTCCATGGGCTATAATGGTGATAACCATGCATTTAATAGCCTATCTACCTCCTTCAAAAAAAAAAGAAAAAAAAGGCCCCACTTTAGGTACAACCAATAAGTAACCAGCAACCTCTTGTGCATTCTGTTGACTTTCGCACCTGATCCAAGAGAACATGTATGAGTGGTAAAGGGTGTCTATTCTAGACCGTTAACTTATTGAGGGCCCTGTAGTCTATGCATGGACGTAAATCACCATTCTCCTTTGGGACAAAGAAGAGGGCGGAAGAAACAGAAGTGGCATGATGAATGAAGCCTAAAACTAGCAATTCGTCCAGGTATTGCTTTAGATATTTGGTCTCAGTTTCCAATTGAGCGAAATGAGACTACATGATAGGTTGGCCCCTCTAATAAAATGAATGCGACAGTCAAAGTCCCTGTGAGGGGGTAGCTGAATGGCTTTATTCATCCTGAAAATCCAAGTATTCCTTTGGCAGGATGTTTTGAAAGTTCTGGTGCCACTGCTGCACACGTTTGGGGTGGAATCAGGTCTTGTGCTGTGGTATAGCAACTGTAACTGCAGTATGGTGACCCTAAATTCACCCAGCATGAAGATCAATCAATAAGGGGATTATAGAGTTGTAGCTAGGATATCCCTATGATAGCACCAAAAGTGTGTGCCTCTATTAGATTGAAAGATGGGGTGTCTTTTTCTCTATTAGCACAAATTAAGTTTATGGGAAGCGTTTGTTAAGTACTCAATCCTGATGACAATTCAAATCTTTCAACTGCCCTTACTACTTCTGGTTCTTGATTATTTACTCAAGGGATATTTAAGGAACTGGCCAAACTTAAATCCTAGAAATCGCCGGGCCTCCTGAATCCAGGAGCATAGGCAGTTGTTTTTGTTGTTGTGGGGAAATTATCATGGTGACTGAAATGGTTAGGTGTTGTGGAATTTTACCTATGGTATGATTCTGAGGTCAGTGTATTAGACCTTCTCAAAGAGTTCACCTCAGTACTAGTTGAGCTTGCACATTTTTCTGTGATGACTTTTATCTTTCTCTGAACCTTTTTTGGTTTGGCGATACAATCGAAGGCAAAGTGTCCTGCTTTACCACAATTTAGGCACAGATATATTTTCTGCATTGTTCCTTCTCATTACTAGATAAGGACCCCTTGTTCTTCCAATTAGCATGGGTTCTCTGAGTCCTTAACCTTAACATCAGTCTCCTTTCACTCAGATCAAACCAAAAATAGTCTTGGCTCATTTCTAGATCAGTTGCTCTTATGCTCAGCAAGTCGATGATCAAGTCTAACTACTAGATCAATAAATTGCACCCAATCGGTAGAGAGGGTCAACTATGTGAGCCAAAGAATCTTTCAATTCATCTTTCAGCCCCTATAAAACAGGGATATTCTTTTTTCTTCGGGAAATGCGTTTCAGCAAGTAATTTGCGAAAGGTTGTATTATAAGTAAGTCCTTCCCCGTTGTAGGTTTAAAAGCTCATTATCTCCTACCTTAATAAAGGTATGCTTTGTAAATACGCATCACATATGTTCTTAAAACCTAGCATATTCATGCAACAGTGGATCGTTTTCTCAATGAGAGGTAATCCCCAATTTGCAGCATTACCATCTTGGTGGGAGATGATAAATGCAATCCTGGCTATATCAGAGGGTAATGGCCCCAGTTTGCACAAGAATTGCAGTTGACATTGTCTGCAGAATGCATTAAAGTTAGTGCTATCTGCAAAAAAGCATTCTAGGGGAGCCAGCGAAGTGGGAGTAAATGTATGCATAGTGCCATTAGCACAGGCTGTTCCCTCATTCCATGACAGTTCTGTTGCCCTTGATTCAATTGTAAACAGCATGGATTGAGTGACAAATTGTTTATCCTTGGAAATGAATCCTGAATCTAACCAGAACAAATGATGTGGGGGATATTGCACAAGTTCATCCCTGAGGGTTTGAATGTCTTGGCGCAAGGCTTGAATCACACTCTATCGTTCCAAGGGCCCTAGTTAATATTACCATATTGGGAATTTCCTCACTGGAAATCTCTGGTAATGTCTCAGCTAGGTCCTCAGCATTTATCAGATTCCCTCGGTCCATATAGCCAGGGAAAATAGGATTTAAGTGGCTTGGATTTCTGTTGGACACCTGACTTGGAAAACTTGTCTGCAAAGACGATGCTGGACCCATCTGACACCCGACACAGCACTCGACCAAAGAATGTATTACGTCAAAACAGACGCTGTCCCAGGAGCGAACGGGGTCTGGATAAAACAACAAAAGAGGCAATGACTGAACCTCTGGATGTTTGTCTGACTGACTGCTATGCAAGGGACACCCAACATTCTCCCTTTTTGGGAAAACACATTCTATGGTGCTAGAATGAACAACTAGGAAGAAGTAACATACATATCATTAGTCATTGTGCCAATCAACATAATCAATTTCTTGTAAACACTCCAAGTAATGAAACACACTTACAAAATAATGAAAACAGTAAACACGTATTATGATCTCTTGTGGTAAGGAGACACACCACTCTTATATTGAGTCCCTAGTCATGGTTCTAAGTCTCCTCATTGAGCATATTACGCCATATGCTTCACAAGGATTTTGCTTTGTCTTTCAGCTTCACCGCTTTATCCTCTGTTTTTTTTGTTCATGGGAATGTCTCTTCTGCTCTCAAAAGTGTCGTTATTCAGTTCAGGAATTAATGCACAAGTTCCGGAGTGTTGCAAGCTTGAAATGAACAGAGTCACGGAGAAAACAAGAACAGTGCACTAACGATGGTCTTTTTCCCTTTGTTTTTCTTTTCCTTCATTCAGAGTTCCAAGTGATGACACCTGCAGGACGGATCTGGATGTGCAACCACTATTCCAGGCGACTTCCAGAGCACAAGGGATTGCCCCCGTTCCTCAACGGTAGGTCTTTCGGTGTGATGCCAGGATCGGGGAAATTCTGATTAGCCGCTCGGAGATGTCTGCAAGTGCGCAGATATCGCCGGCCAGGCAGGATGCTAGACGAGGTAAGAAGGAGGGGTTCGGGCTCCAGGGAGATAGTGGAGAGTTTCTTCTTGAAAGGAATAAAGCCAAGCGCCCAACTGGGGTTTAACTGGAATATTTATCATTGGTTCTATTGTACTGGAGGGGCACGTAGTTAATTATACTTCAGTGGTTCCATATTCTATAAGGTCATGTGTTTACTATGACTCACAGTTTCCCGAAAATACTTGTTTGCAGGCACATGGATAATTCCTAACATGTGTAATAAGTGCTTGCACGTGAAACCGTTATAAGCAACTGCCACGGGAAATTCTAAATGTGCACCTGACACAAATAATAATTTACTAAGGACACAAGCCTTAAATAAACACAATGATAAATACAAGCACATGGAGCAGACATGGGGCTTGGTACAAACATGATGATAGTCACAAACGTGGAGCATAACAATCATGAGGAAAATATTGAAATCTGGCACATGGCAATGCTAGTTTATGCCTAGCAAAATACAGAACCAACTGAACTCTTTAAACTCTTCGTGTAAAAAGGTTTGTCTAAAAGATAGGGGGAACAACTTTTAGCCTTAGCTGTGTCAAAGGAGGGTAGGACTATATGGCCTTAGTGCTATTAACTGATGCACACTTGGGGCATGCTGGCATGCAGGAGTTAGTAATCATAACAGTTCCTCCCCACAATGGGTGACACACAGGGCGAGGTTTATGGGGGTTTTGTGAATGAGTCATACCAACCGAGGGGGATGGACGTTCCCAGCAGGATCCAATGATCGATCATCTGGGCAGTAACCCTTCCAATCTATTAAGTAGAATAAAAAGCCATTTACTCTCTTTGAGTCAAGGATTTTCTGTACTGCGCATTCTAGATTACCATCAATTTTTAGAGAAGGTGGTGGTGGTAGTCGTTGGGTTTGGGCATGGCAAAGTCTGAGCACAGAGACATGGAACACTGGGTGAAAGGGCATGTCCTCTGGTAGTTGTAGTCTGTAAGAGACTAAGTTAATTATTTGCTTAATAGTATAAAGACCTCAATATCATGAATGTAATTTATGCGATTCCTGAGTTTGTAATTATTCAAATACAAATAAACATGGAGTTCGTACAGCATCGTCCTCCCATGTCCTTCCTTTGGCCTCTTCTGAACGTAACCCATCTAATTTACTGACATCTTTCAATCCTCCAAATGAATAAAAAGACTTCTTCTATCATGTAAACCTTGATCACCATTTGACCCTTGCCCCCGTATAATAAAAGGAATAACAGAGGTTATCGACCCTGTTTATGCAGAGGTGTTTAATACCTCCATCCAAACTGGCTCAGTTCCTTTTTTATAGAAACAAGCTAGTGTCATCCCACTACTAATGAAACCTTCAGCAGATAGTAATATTCTGTCTAATGTTAGACCTATATCTCTTTCCTGATCAGCCACCAAAATACTAGAATCTATAGTAAATGAACAACTCTCAGAGTTTTTAAAATCTTATCACCTCATGCACCCGTCTCAGTCAGGTTTTCGATCTCGACACAGCACCAAAACTGCGCTGCCGGAAGTCACTGAGTCACTACAAAAATGTCCCTAGACTGCTGACACAATGCAGACTTATTCTGTCCGAGCTCTATGCAGCGTTCAACACTGTCCCCCATGACATCCTTTTACAACGCCTGTCTGATTGTGGGGTCAGGGGTGCAGCACTTGTTTGTTTAAACTATACTATCTTTGCGCAAGAGCAAGCAATTTGGACGAAACCTCACCTCTCCAAGCCAAACCTCTAAAATGCAGGATACCCCAAGGCTCTGCTAATAGTTCTACACTGTTTATAATGTACATGTCTCCTTTAGCCACCCTGGTTGAGATATTCGGCATTATGATAGTTTCATATGCCAACAAAACCCAGCTGATATTTTGCTCTCTGGCAAATTAAGAATCCCGCAAAGTTCCCTTCTCAAATTGCATGGGAGCAATCTTAGGTTGGCTCAAAGAAAGCAAAACAGAAATCATACTGTTAGGGTCTAACCCTAATTCAGGTTGTGATAGTGCCTGGCTGTTAGACCTGTCAGCCCTTTGGGTGGTCCCTCCTCATCATTATTTATTTTGTCCCACTTTTGCCTCAAACCCTTTTAGAATTTTTCCTTTTTGGGAACCACCAGACTTTTTAGTGTTGATGCAGGATCAGGGAGCCATTTTCCCTACCCCTGGAACTTCTGTCTGAGGGCCTGAGACACAAAATGGTGGCCACCCATGGTCACCTGTGACATCACTGGAACCTACTAGTACCTTCCAGAACATTCTAGAACCCTGTGACAGTGTGAGGCAGGTTTAGAATGTTGGGAAACCATCTCAGGTTGACAGTTGGCAGTTGCAGTTGGCAGTTGGCACCTGACTAGTGAAGAGAGAGGACAGAGATTCAGAAGGAGGAAGGAGTGAGGCAGCAGGGGTGGAAACCAGTGCTTGGAGTGGGGTTCAGAAACCCACCCTTGATGCTAGTCCCTACTGACCAAGCCCAGCCTAGTGCCCTGTGTGGGATAAAGACCAGAAAATCATCTTAAGGACCTGAACAGCCAGAACAGGCCTTAAAGGAGAAGAATAGCAAGTTCCTGACCTGTTTGGTGGAATCCTCCTCGAGACCCGACGTCGAGTAGCCTGGAGACCTGGAGCCCGAGGTGGAGAAGCGGCGCTGACAGAAGGCAGACGTCGTACCCGGAGCCGCTAGAGGTCGAGTGAGGGCGCCGACGGAGGTCGTGGAGCGACACCGGAGGTCAAGTAGAAGTCACCTGAGGTCGAGGTGAGGCGTCGACGGGGGAGTGAAGTTCACCCTCCAGAGTCGCCGGAAGCTGAAGTGAAGCGCGCAGGAGGTCGGGAGTGGAGATCGCACTCCGGAGTCGCCTGAGGTCGAGGCGAAGCGCACAGGAGGTCGGGAGTGGAGATCGCACTCCGGAGTCGCCTGAGGTCGAGGCGAAGCGCGTAGGAGGTCGGGAGTGGAAATCGCACTCCGGAGTCGCCGGAACCCGAAGTGGAGCCGACGGAGGTCGGGAGTGGAGGTCGCACTCCGGAGTCGCCCGGAAGCTGGGAGACCGTGACCCTGTGACGCCGGAACCCGACATCGAGTCGAGGCCGCCCAGCGTCATCGATCCGGAGCCGCCTCACGGAATCGACCCGGCGTCAGGTAAAGCGGATCGACCCGACATCGAACCGAGGCCGCCCAGCGACATCGAACCGGAACCGGCCGACGGCATCGACACGGCGTCAAGTGGAACCGATCGACTCGTCATCGAACCGGAGCTGCCCATCGACGTCGACCCGGCGCCGAGTGGAGCCGAACACCGAGAAAAGGGCAGTAAGTGGTAAAAAGGGCATCTGAGGCCCTGTGGAGCCATAAAAGACCATTCTAGGGGCTAGAGGGGTGTTAGGACCAAACTGAGACTGGTGCAGGGACCTGTGTGAGGGACTGTGTAGTTGGTGAGCCAGAACCTTAGGGTACCCTCATTTTACCTCAGCTGAGGCCCCAGCCTTGACCACCCTAGGTGGGACATCCCCAGGCCACCCCAGTGACCACAAGCTGTACTTGGGCATGGTAAAATCAATCTACCTCATAAATGTGATCTGATTTGCAATTGTTTGACTACTTATATTATTTATTGAAGGAGTGTTATTTATTGTCTGACCGTATTTATTCCTGCCTGGTATTTATTGTCTGACAGTATTTATTTGCCCTATGTATTTATCGCACCTCTATTTATTCCTTGTGTATTTATGACCTAATCCTATTTATTGCACCTGTAAAGTGTTATTATTTAATTGACCTGCTATTTCTGAAGAAAATCCTTTTGTATTGTATTTGTGACATAACCCTGCAACTAAGAGAAAAATAAGATAAACACAAAGAGATTCTTTCATAAATTTTTACGGTGTAGAGTCGTTTTTGGAACGGATGAACGCATGGTTATTGTGTGGGTGTCACGTACGCTTAACACGGTGCCTGACCCCCGACCGCTCGAGCCAAGCTACCCCTTGTGCTGGAAAGGCCGGGTGACTGCTAACCCGGTTGCCCGGTTTTCTAACATAATTGGTGTTCAGTGGTGGGATAGAGCTGTGCTTGCGTCCACTTGACAATAACTGTGGGTAGTCCATAGGCCTACACCGGGAGTTTTCTCAAAGCGGACTTCCTAATTCTGAGTTTTGTTTTTTCCAAATTTACTTCTGGTGGTGGGAGGAGGTATTATAAAAGGTACCCCCCTGCATAGCTCTGTAAACACCTGTCTCCTAATCTGAGTGAGCAAAATGGAGTTTGTGTTGGAAGATGTGGAAACTTACACTGTGGCCGAACTCAGAGAGTTTTGTCAGAGAGAGGGGGTGTTTTGTCCCCAAGGTGCAAAGAAGGGTGAACTCCAGACCAGCTTGAGGGCTTGGGGGGAGGCACGACGAGAAAGTAAGGCTGAGCAGGAGTACAGGGATGGAGAGCCTGACAGCGAGGGGGCTGGGTTGTACCAACCTGAGGTGGGGAACCTAGTAGCGGGGCCCAGAACCATTTCCAGGAAGGGCAGCACTGTCTCTAGCGGTGGCTTATCTGAAGCAGAGTTAACTGACCGGAGGGAGAAAAGACAGCTCACATGGAAGTTAGCGGAGCTGGAGAAAGAAAAGGAGGAACGGAGGATGGCTCACGAGTTGAGGCTGGATGGATCTCCAGATCTCACGAGTCGGGGCACAAACTGTTCCTAATGGTGGCAGCAAAGACCGAGAGATCACCAGGGAACCCAAACCCTATCTGCCGAAAGACATAGTAGCTAGCTATAGTGCAGGGGATGATATTGCCAAGTGGCTAGCGGCCTATGAGGTCTCTTTAAGGGCCCATGGGGTTCCAGAGAAGTACTGGGGAGGGGGATTGTACAAGTACATGCCTCCAGCTGGTAGGGATGCATTATTGGCCCTAGAGCAGGATGAGCAGACCCACTACCCCACCATGAAAGTGGCGCTCGTGAGAAAGTTTGGACTAACACCCGAGAAATACAGACAGAAGTTCCGGGGTAGCCACAAACTGGGCACACAGAATTGGGTGGATTTCCTGGATTATGCGAAGAAGGCATTAGAGGGTTGGATTCAGGGCAGTGAGGTGAGGGACTACGAGGGGTTGTTTGATTTAATGTTGAAGGAACACCTGCTCGAAAAATGTTTCCCTGAACTGCGTCAACACCTGGTGGATAGCAAGCTGACCAATCACCGGAAGCTTGCTGAGGAGGCGGACATTTGGGCTAGTACCCGGGTGTCCACAAGGGGGACTGGAGGGGATAATCAAAAGGCCGGACAGGGCGCCCCCCAGAAGAAAGAGGGAGGGGAAAAGAAAAAGGAGTTCTCTAAAGGCCCCCAAAATAGTTTCCCAGGGAAGGGAACAGGATTCACCCCTAGGGCTAACCTACCCAGAAACCCTAATCCTGGCCAGAGTCAGCAGCCAAGGGTTGTCCATTGCTTCGAGTGCGGTGGCGTTGGACACTATAAGGGAGATGCGAAGTGCCCGAAAAGACCACCCCCTCCCATTGGAGGAAAGGCCCCCGGAGTAGTTAGTGCAGTGCTCGGGGAGGAGATGCCCTTAACTAAGGGAAGGGAGTGGACGGGTGTCACTTTAGTGTCCCTGGGAGAACGGGAGATGGTTCCTAAGATCCAGGTGCCCGCGAATACCGTAAAGTATGGGCAGTGGGTCACCATCAACGGCCAAAGAGGGGAGGCTCTGAGAGACACAGGAGCCAGTATGACTATGGTACGTAGCCAACTGGTGTCTCCAGAGCAGGTAATTCCCGATGTACTCCACCCAGCCGCGATGGCTGACGGCAGAACAGGCCACTATCCGGTGACCGAGGTTCCCTTTGAATGGGAGGGGGTTGCAGGTTTACTTTGAGTTGCCGTAAGCCCTGCCGTGCCAGTCGATTGTCTGCTGGGGAATGACATGGAGCACAATGCTTGGAAGGAGGTGGAATACCGG
This sequence comes from Triturus cristatus, assembly GCF_964204655.1. Lineage (NCBI taxonomy): Eukaryota > Metazoa > Chordata > Amphibia > Caudata > Salamandridae > Triturus > Triturus cristatus. The sequence continues at coordinate 681,258,854 of NC_140592.1, forward strand.
ACTCATGCTGAGATGCTGGGTACACCTGACTGGGCCTGTGTGAGCACAGGGTCTGCGACTACCCGGAGAGGGAGTTCGTTTCGGCTGGAGCCTGGAACAAAGGCCCAGCCAGCTGCCGACCAAGGGAAGAACCGAGGACAGGAGGAGCCTGCCTCGGCATCCGCGCCCCGTGTGACGGATAGGCCACCGGAGGTGGTGGACCAGGAGTCCGCGGTGGGGGATGTTACCAAACTGGAGGACCTACCCATCCCGGCCGAGTGGCACGTGGAGGGAGGGCCGACCAGGGAGGAATTCTGCAAGGGCCAGAGGGAGTGCCCTACCCTTGAGGGACTGAGGCGACAGGCTGAAGCCCAGGCGGCAGGGAACGTTGAGGGGAACTACAACGTTTACTGGGAGGATGGCCTCCTCTACAGTGAACCCAAGGCACCCCTACATGGATCGTCACGAGCCTTAGTAGTCCCTCAACGTTATCGAGCCTTCCTACTGGAGTTGGCTCACGAGATCCCCTTGGCAGGACACCTGGGGCAAGACAAGACCTTCGCCCGTCTTGTCCCACACTTTTATTGGCCTCAAATGAAAGTGTCGTCCGACACCTACTGCCGGACATGTGTGTCTTGCCAAGCCAGTGGGAAAAGAGGGGTGAATCTGAAAGCTCCCCTGGAACCACTTCCTGTCGTTAGCACCCCCTTTGAAAGGGTGGGCATCGACATTGTGGGTCCGTTAGATCCACCTACTACAGCTGGTCACAGGTTTATCCTGGTTCTGGTGGATCATGCCACACGGTACCCAGAGGCCATACCTCTGAGGACCATTACCGCACCTGTTGTGGCTAGGGCCCTGATGGGAATCTTTACCCGAGTGGGTTTTGCCAAGGAAGTTGTGTCCGACAGGGGGACCAACTTCATGTCAGCATACATGCGGGCGATGTGGAAGGAGTGTGGAGTGACATACCGGTTCACCACTCCTTACCACCCCCAGACCAATGGTCTGGTGGAGAGGTTCAACAAAACCTTGAAAGGCATGATCAGAAGTCTGCCTGAAAGCCTGCGGAGGAAATGGGACGTCCTCCTACCCTGTCTATTGTTTTCCTACAGGGAAGTGCCACAGAAGGGAGTGGGCTTCAGCCCCTTCGAGCTTTTGTATGGGCACCCTGTGCGTGGACCTCTCAGCCTGGTGAGAGACGGATGGGAAAGAACTCCCAGAAAGCTTCCCCAGGATGTGGTGAGCTACATGCTGGCCTTCCAGAGCCAAATGGCTAAGTTGTGGAAGCAAGCTTCTGACAACTTGGAAGCCAGCCAAGCAGTAATGAAGGCGTGGTATGACCACAACGCTCACCCGGTGGAATTGGAGCCTGGCCAGAAGGTGTGGGTGATCGAACCAGGAGAGCTTAGCGCCCTCCAGGATCGCTGGTCAGGACCCTTTGAGGTATTGGAGAAGAAGGGTAAGGCTACCTACTTGGTGGACCTGAAGACCCCTCGTCAGCCCCTACGGGTGCTGCATGCCAACCGCCTCAAACCCCACCACGAGAGGCCCGAAGTCATATTGATGATGGTGACTGACGGAGCAGAGGACGTGGAAAGCGAGCCTCTCCCCGACTTATTTGCGTCTCAAGAGAAGGATGGGTCGGTGGAGGGAGTGATTCTCTCCCCATCTCTAACTCCTGAACAGCAGGAGGACTGCCGCCAGGTCCTGGGACAGTACTCTTCGTTGTTCTCCCTTGTTCCGGGTAGGACTCACCTGTGCGTCCATGATGTGGACACAGGAGACAGCCCACCTGTGAAGTCCAAGATCTACCGGATGTCAGACAAGGTGAAGGCCAGCATTCACAGTGAAGTCACTAAGATGCTGGAGCTAGGAGTGATCGAACCTTCCAGCAGCCCCTGGTCCAGTCCGGTGGTGTTAGTACCAAAAGCTGCACCACCGGGTGCCCAACCGGAACTGAGGTTCTGTGTGGACTACCGGGGACTGAACTCAGTAACCAAGACTGATGCTCATCCGATCCCGAGGGCGGATGAATTGATTGACCGGCTGGGAGCTGCCCAATATCTAAGTACCTTTGACCTTACTTCGGGGTACTGGCAGATCTCTCTGACTGATGGAGCAAGGGAAAGGTCAGCCTTCTCCACGCCCAATGGCCACTACCAGTTCTCTGTGATGCCCTTTGGGCTCAAGAACGCACCTGCCACGTTTCAGCATCTGGTGAACCAGATCCTCACTGGAATGGAGAGTTTCTCTGCTGCTTATCTGGATGACATAGCCGTCTTCAGTAACAGCTGGGAGGATCACTTGCGTCACCTGCAAGCTGTTCTCCAGGCCCTGAGACAAGCTGGATTGACGATAAAGGCCAGTAAATGCCAGATCGGGCAGGGGTCGGTAGTGTACCTTGGACACTTGGTGGGTAGGGGAGCGGTGCAACCCCTCCAGGCGAAAATCGAGGCTATTATGGCCTGGGAACCCCCCAAGACTCAGACTGAGGTCCGAGCTTTTCTGGGCCTCACGGGATATTACCGCCGCTTCGTGAAGGGATACGGGACCATTGTGGCCCCCCTCACGGAGCTTACGTCCAAGAAACAACCTCGACGGGTAGTCTGGACGGAGGCTTGTCAGCAGGCCTTTGTGAGACTGAAGCAAGCCATGTGCGAGGCCCCGGTCTTAAGGGCCCCAGACTTTTCCAGGGAGTTCATTGTCCAGACGGATGCATCGGAACATGGCATTGGGGCAGTATTATCGCAACTCAATGAAGAGGGTCTGGATCAACCCGTGGTCTTCCTATCCCAAAGACTACTTCCCAGGGAACAGAAGTGGAGTGCAATAGAGCGTGAAGCCTTTGCAGTGGTATGGGCTCTGAAGAAGTTGCGGCCATACCTGTTTGGCTCGCACTTCCTGGTTCAGACCGACCACAGACCCCTTCGTTGGCTGATGCAGATGAAGGGGGAGAATCCTAAGTTGCTAAGGTGGTCTATCTCCCTACAGGGAATGGACTTTCAGGTGGAACATCGGCCTGGAGTGGACCACGCTAATGCAGACGGTCTCTCAAGGTATTTCCGCCTTAGTGATGAGAACTCCCAAGGGGTTGGGTAGCTCTCCCCACTTTCAGCTGGGGGGGACGCGTGTTAGACCTGTCAGCCCTTTGGGTGGTCCCTCCTCATCATTATTTATTTTGTCCCACTTTTGCCTCAAACCCTGTTAGAATTTTTCCTTTTTGGGAACCACCAGACTTTTTAGTGTTGATGCAGGATCAGGGAGCCATTTTCCCTACCCCTGGAACTTCTGTCTGAGGGCCTGAGACACAAAATGGTGGCCACCCATTGTCACCTGTGACATCACTGGAACCTACTAGTACCTTCCAGAACATTCTAGAACCCTGTGACAGTGTGAGGCAGGTTTAAAATGTTGGGAAACCATCTCAGGTTGACAGTTGGCAGTTGCAGTTGGCAGTTGGCACCTGACTAGTGAAGAGAGAGGACAGAGATTCAGAAGGAGGAAGGAGTGAGGCAGCAGGGGTGGAAACCAGTGCTTGGAGTGGGGTTCAGAAACCCACCCTTGATGCTAGTCCCTACTGACCAAGCCCAGCCTAGTGCCCTGTGTGGGATAAAGACCAGAAAATCATCTTAAGGACCTGAACAGACGGAACAGGCCTTAAAGGAGAAGAACAGCAAGTTCCTGACCTGTTTGGTGGAATCCTCCTGGAGACCCGACGTCGAGTAGCCTGGAGACCTGGAGCCCGAGGTGGAGAAGCGGCGCTGACAGAAGGCAGACGTCGTACCCGGAGCCGCTAGAGGTCGAGTGAGGGCGCCGACGGAGGTCGTGGAGCGACACCGGAGGTCAAGTAGAAGTCACCTGAGGTCGAGGTGAGGCGTCGACGGGGGAGTGAAGTCCGCCCTCCGGAGTCGCCGGAAGCTGAAGTGAAGTGCGCAGGAGGTCGGGAGTGGAGATCGCACTCCGGAGTCGCCTGAGGTCGAGGCGAAGCGCGCAGGAGGTCGGGAGTGGAGATCGCACTCCGGAGTCGCCTGAGGTCGAGGCGAAGCGCGTAGGAGGTCGGGAGTGGAGATCGCACTCCGGAGTCGCCGGAACCCGAAGTGGAGCCGACGGAGGTCGGGAGTGGAGGTCGCACTCCGGAGTCACCCGGAAGCGGGGAGACCGTGACCCTGTGATGCCGGAACCCGACATCGAGCCGAGGCCGCCCAGCGTCATCGATCCGGAGCCGCCTCACGGCATCGACCCGGCGTCAGGTAAAGCGGATCGACCCGACATCGAACCGAGGCCGCCCAGCGACATCGAACCGGAACCGGACGACGGCATCGACACGGCGTCAAGTGGAACCGATCGACTCGTCATCGAACCGGAGCCGCCCATCGACGTCGACCCGGCGCCGAGTGGAGCCGAACACCGAGAAAAGGGCAGTAAGTGGTAAAAAGGGCATCTGAGGCCCTGTGGAGCCATAAAAGACCATTCTAGGGGCTAGAGGGGTGTTAGGACCAAACTGAGACTGGTGCAGGGACCTGTGTGAGGGACTGTGTAGTTGGTGAGCCAGAACCTTAGGGTACCCTCATTTTACCTCAGCTGAGGCCCCAGCCTTGACCACCCTAGGTGGGACATCCCCAGGCCACCCCAGTGACCACAAGCTGTACTTGGGCATGGTAAAATCAATCTACCTCATAAATGTGATCTGATTTGCAATTGTTTGACTACTTATATTATTTATTGAAGGAGTGTTATTTATTGTCTGACCGTATTTATTCTTGCCTGGTATTTATTGTCTGACAGTATTTATTTGCCCTATGTATTTATCGCACCTCTATTTATTCCTTGTGTATTTATGACCTAATCCTATTTATTGCACCTGTAAAGTGTTATTATTTAATTGACCTGCTATTTCTGAAGAAAATCCTTTTGTATTGTATTTGTGACATAACCCTGCAACTAAGAGAAAAATAAGATAAACACAAAGAGATTCTTTCATAAATTTTTACGGTGTAGAGTCGTTTTTGGAACGGATGAACGCATGGTTATTGTGTGGGTGTGACATACGCTTAACACGGTGCCTGACCCCCGACCGCTCGAGCCAAGCTACCCCTTGTGCTGGAAAGGCCGGGTGACTGCTAACCCGGTTGCCCGGTTTTCTAACACTGGCCCAAGGATGGAACTCCCCCAATCCTGGCAGCTATAAACCTGGGGTCATCTGCAATATTGTCCTATCTTTTAAGACCCAGATCCACTCAGTTGCTAGAAACTGTATGTCGATCCTAAGGCTCTCAGGAAATTCCTCCCCCTTCTTCCATGGGAGACCCGCAAAACCGTAGTTTAAGCTGTGATCTCCTTTCGGCTGGGCTACGTGAATGTCTTGTACCTTGCTTTACCTGCATATTAAGGCCTGCAACTGCCAGTGGTCCAAAATGTGGCAGCACGCTTCCTCTGTATTTTGCAAAAAGGTACCCACACTTCACCATACCTTACCCACCTGCACTGGGTCCCTGTCAATAAAAGGATCATCTTTAAAGCACTAACTTTAGCACAGAGGGCCCTGAATATCATCGGTCCCAGCTATCTGAACAAAAGAATCACTTAGTACCAGCTCAGCAGAAATCTATGTTCCAGTCAGGCCCACCTCATATAGGTTCCTCCTTTTAAAAGGAGACGTGGTGGGACCACTCCTATTTATGCATTGCGAAAATTTGAAACCTCCTGCCCTATCAACTCAGAAGCACAGAAACTGAATCCATGTTCCGCAAATGTTTAAAAACATACCCGTTTAGCTTATAATATCTTATTTCACTCTATCCTCTTTTTTTTTTTTTTTTTTTTTTTGTAGTCCTCATCTCACCAATAAACACCTGTGGGTCTTATGAAGCCGCTTAAACGATCTGTGGGGATGAAGCACCCGGCTTGTTTCCGTTGGCCGACCAGTCCCTTGTTTAGTATGGGTATCTGGTGTAATCATTGGACCAAAGTATTTAATCGTAAGTTGTGCCCCCAGCTAATGAAAGGATGCCAGAGATTGGTAGATTTTTCCTCTACTCCATCATATTCCAGATGGGCCATAGCAAAGGAGACCTTGAGCCTGTCTTCTCTGTTAGGTGGTAGGGGGTCCTTCCATCTCTTACATATCTCTCTTCGTGCAAGCAGAACCAAGTATAACAATAGTCCTCTATGCTGTTGTAACGCCTTCATACAGAATAGTCCATCGTCTCCAAAGAAAATCAGTGACATATTAACCTCGATGTTGGATTTAAACAAATCTTTGAGGATGTCTCCGATTTCCTTCCAGAAGATCTTTATTTCTGGGCACTCAAAGAAAATGTGGAGGTCAATGGCTAGAGGAAGCTTACACCTTGGACATTTCGGAGTTGGTGCTGAGGCAAATTTCGCAATTCTTGCTGGGGTGTAGTAAAGCCTATTAATGATGAAGAAATTATTCTTTTTTAAGGCCGCAGATTTAATGTATTTGTACAGCATCTTCAGTGAAGGCTCAAACAGTGCTTCTATTGTTGGCCCAAGGGGGGACTGCTCCCAAATTTTAATCAATGGGGGGGGTCATCGGATCTACAGCTTCTAGGGCTAGATTGTACCACACCGATACCTCTTTTTTTACAGTGTGCACGTGATTGTTGAGGTCCTGAGGCGGAAGCCGGGACTGCTGCTTGAGTGAGACAACGAATTTGACTAATTTCGAATAGCTTTTAAAAGATTTAATTTTTAAAAGTGTTACTGTGTACTGCATGTGAATTGCTTGTAAAAGACCCAATTTTTAAAAGCGTAATTGTGTACTTGTTTGAAAACTTAGCGAACGCTCACCTGGGCATTAAACTTCACACCTCCTGTTCCCGCCCCACGAACCCTGCCCGCCCCATCGCAGCAGACTAGGAGCTGCCGGGGACTAGAACGGAAGCCACCATCTTTGGTGAGGAGTAGGCGAGCGGCACAGTGCTCGGCCCCTCCCACCTCTACGGCTACAAATGAACTCCCCTCACAGGAATCGCAGCGGACGAGCGCAGCGGGCGCGTCGAAGACGCGCCAAAGACAAGCCCGTCTGCGCCCGTCCGCGCCTGTACGGGACTAGGGGCTACAAACTCTGCCTCACCGACTAGTGATAGGTCAGATACACCGCGACTGACTTATTCTAAAGACAATCTTATGTTACTTAATACCAAACCCCTACAGGGCCACCCTCAATGTGTCAAAGTGGAGCCCGCTAACATCATGGGCCCATTTGGCTGTCGGAGATGCAGATGGGACAATAAACCTAAAGATGACCTAACTCTAAGAAATTCTCCTAACCTTGAAATATCCTGTATTTATCTGAACACAAGATCTCTCCCTAAACATTCTTTTGAACTTTGGGACACTTTACATCAAATGCAACCGGATTTAGTGTTCCTTACGGAGACCTGGCTTGACACCCACAGTACTCCTGACATTGCAACGGCGCTCCCCATAGGGTATATAATCTTAAATCTCAATAGATCCAAAAAGAAGGGTGGAGGGGTAGCCTTGCTATTTAAAGAGAAGTTCACTTGCACCCAAGAAGTGCCTACACAGGATAGCAAACATGAAGTAATGATTTACTCAGTCTTTTTAGGCACTTATCTACTGATGGGAGGAGCTATTATCTATAACCCTTCAGGAAGCACAGTAGAATTTAGTACTCAGCTTCTCTCTCAGATTCTTCCTGCTTGTCTAAAACATAAAAACATCTTAGTATTAGGAGACTTCAATGTACATTTTGAGTCACATACTAACTCACTTACTAAGCATCTTGCAGACAACATGGAAATCCTGCAATTAACACAAATAGTCAACCAGGACACACACAGAGCAGGACACAGGCTGGATCTGATATTTACGAATATCGAGACCACAATTATTAACAACATTGTGCCTCTTACATGGACTGATCATTTTAGGATAGAATTCAACATCAGCCTACCTATAAAAAATACGAGACCGACGATACAGACCCCAGCTACAGCTAGAAATTGGAAAAAATTCTCATTGGAGAAATTCCAACAGCACTTTCATTTTAATACTAATTCGGGCTCCTCTACTAAACAAGAAATTTATCATCTACAAAAAAAGTATTGGGGACGCACTTGAATACTGCTCAATAAACGCTACTAAATCTAAATCCAGCCGAACGGTGTCGGAAAAGTGGTATGGCCCAGATCTCAAGACTCTTAAAAGAAAATGTATTACGCTGGAACATAAATGGAGGTTAAGTAAAACCATGAATGACAGATCCATTTATAAAAAAGGAATTGAAAGCTTATAATGCAGCAATACGGAAAGCAAAAAAAGACTACTTTTCACGGCAAATATTAGAACATAAACATTCCTCTAAAGAACTTTTTAAAATTGTTAGAGAACTCTGTAATCCCCCTAGCCTTACAACAAACCTGTCACCTTCACAGGAGGGATGCAATAAAATCAGCAATTTCTTCTTTGACAAAATAGATAAAATGTATTCATCCTTCTCCAGCAATGACCAGAAAACGACAGAGCATCATATTGATGCAGAGCCTTGTTCATTGGCCAGCTGTCCTGTCTTTGGCTCTTTTTCAGAGGAAGAAGTAATCAAAGTTATGTCAGAAATTAAATCGGGCTCCCCACTGGACCCATGCCCACACCACATTTTCTTACAATTAATTCCTTTAATTGGTCCAATAGTGACGCAAGTATTAAACCAGTCACTAGACCAAGCGGAATTCCCAGCTATCTGGAAAACAGCAGTAGTGACTCCCTTATTAAAAAAAGCGGGTGCGGACATAAACAATCCAGCCAATTACCGGCCCATCTCGCAGTTGCCATATTTTTCAAAAGTGTTGGAGAAACTAGTGAATAAACAGCTGTCAAATTTTTGGGAAACTAATAACTTGCTTGATGTTTCGCAGACAGGCTTTAGGTCTAACAACAGTACTGAGACAACTCTCCTGGCAGTACTGGACGACATCAGAAATCAAGTTGATGTGGGTAAAACGGTGGCCCTGATATTGTTAGATTTATCAGCGGCTTTTGATACCGTATCCCATAACCTTTTATCACGAATGTTAGCCGCAAAAGGAATACAGGGAAAATCCCTGACTTGGTTGAACTCTTTTCTATCCGACAGATCGCAATCTGTCCGACTAGGCAGCTATACTTCCACACCTCGAAAGATCAAGTATGGTGTCCCACAGGGGGCATCATTAAGCCCAACACTATTTAATGTGTATGTATCATCGTTAGCCACTATTGGGAAGAAGTGGGGCGTCAACATCTGCTCATACGCAGATGATACGCAACTAATAATTGCCTTAAATGGTGAAGAAGACTCCAAAAACAGACTGCTCAACTGCCTCACCGAATTATCTAGTTGGATGCATAATCATTGCCTGAAATTAAATGCCGATAAATCGGAGATTCTATTGTTCGGCGGTTCCCAACAGCTTTGGGATGACACTTGGTGGCCCAACAGTCTTGGTACACCCCCCAAACCAACTCAGACGGCGAGGAATTTGGGAGTCCACATTGACAATGCATTGTCAATGAAAAACCACGTAACAACTATTTGTGGTAAAGGCTTCGCGCTACTGAAAATGCTACGATGAGTGTTTCCCTGGATTCCTTTGGAATGTAGAAAGATCTTAGTCCAGTCACTATTAATTAGTAGACTTGATTACGGGAATTCCCTATTCGTTGGCATGGCGGATTATCTATTTTCAAAGTTACAGCTTGTTCAGAATGCGCCAGCAAAAGCCATATGTAACAAAAGAAAATATGACTCCGCTACAAGCTGTTTGAGAGCCTTACACTGGCTGCCAATGAGAGAAAGAGCCTCTTTCAAAATGCTGTGCATCACCCACAGAGTACTGCATGATACTGGCCCGACTATCCTAAAAAATAGAATCAACCTCTATGTACCAAATAGAAATCTTAGGTCCCAATTCACCGCAAGAGCGGTAACCACCCGAATAAAGAAGGTTAGGACGGGTGGTCGTGCCTTCTCACATTTAGCTGCAAACTTGTGGAATAATTTACCGACAGATTTAAGACTTACCGACGGCTACCTTACTTTTAGAAAAAACTCAAAACCACGTTGTTCCCTAACACTCATTAAAATTATCATCGACCTGTGTCAGCTCTCTGTACATTGTTTAATTTTAGCGCCATGATATCCTTTTGGGATGAATGTTAGCGCTTTAGAAATACTTTTACCATTACCATTACCTCTTTTTTTATACCCAGGGTGGAGTGACACAGCCTTTCTATCTCCCAATTTCCTCTTGTTTGCTCTTTCTCTGCCTCAAACCACGAAGCCAGCTGTAGAAATTTAAACCTAGAGAACCCTGTGCCAATTCTGGACCTCAAAACCTCCCAGGGGAGGATTCCCTCTGAGTCTTCCAATTCTGACCAGATTTTGATTCCAGCCCTCTTGATGGGTAAAGCCAGCCCGTCCTTTAAACAATGAGGTGTCCCGGGGGAATCCCAAATGGGAGCATAGTGTGAATAGTACCCTATCCCCCATGTGGTTCTAACTTTATGCCAAAGAACTAGGGCTGCCCTTAGGACCTTTAGGCGAACTTTTTTGAAGTACTTAGGAGCGCCGAACTTGTGCAAAAAGGCCTCTTCACTTCCTCCCCCTCCTTCCGCTCTTACCATTTCGCCCAGCAGTCTCCCCCAGGCCGATTCTACAGGTCTCATCAGTAGTGTGCGGATAGCTTTAAACTGAAAAGCTACTGCGTACCAGCTTATATCCGGGAGTGCCAATCCCCCCTTGACAAGTCTACGCCTCAGTTTTTTCCAAGACAATCTGGTACCCTTATCTCCCCAGATGAAACTCCCAATTTTACTCTGGATTTTACTTATTAAATTTTGGGGAAATGAGAGAGGGATAGCAGAGAAGACGTAAGAGAGCTTAGGGAGAATGATCATCTTCACCAGATTAACTTTCCCATATATAGTCAAAGGGAGGTTCCTCCATCTAGAGAAAAGGCGATCCATTTCCTTGGTTACTCTGGTCAGATTTACGAGGGGGACTTGTGCCAAATCTTTAACTATATAGATACCCAAGTATCTTAGTTCTAAAGAATCGGCTCCTCCCCATTGCTCAACATTCCAGCCCATCACCTCCGTCTTGGATTTATTTACCAAATAACCTGACAGTGCCCCAAATTCCTCCGTAATTGACTCTAAACGGGAAAGAGCCACTCTAGGATTATTTGTGTATACTGTCAGATCACCAGCATACAGAGCTAATTTGCAGCTGTAGAGTTGAGATTTAAAGGGATAGATGTCATTGTCTAATCTGATGGCTTGAGCTAGTGGTTCAATATAAATATTTAACAGGAGTGGAGAAATCGGGCAACCCTGCCGGGTTCCTCTATGGATGCTGAAGCCTGAGGTGAGTATCCCGTTCAATGGGATACGTGCCGATGCACCTTGATAGCAGTTTCTCAGGGTTTGGATAAAAATTGGGCCAAACCCTAGTGCTGCCAATACCTCCCATAGGTAGACCCAGCAGACTCTATCAAATGCTTTGGCCGCGTCCAGGGCTATTATAGCCAAGGGGTCAGATCTCGTAATGGCCAGATCGATGTTCCCTATCATTAGCTGAGTTTGCTCTTGAATCTGCCTGCCTTCTACAAAACCCTTTTGGTCTGAATGAACCAACTTAGGGACCAACTTCGCCAATCTCCCTGCCAATATGCCCATAAAGATCTTGTAGTCAGCATTAAGCAGGGAGATTGGGCGATATGAATCGTCTCGTAGTGGGTCTTTACCAGGTTTAAGAATCAAGACTATGGTTGCCTCTTTCCAAGACTCCGGCACCTTACCAGCAAGACTATAGACCGAGTTAAACAGAGAAGTCAAGGCGGGGGTCAGTTCTTCAGCCAGAAGTTTATATACTTCATTAGGGAGTGAGTCCATACCGGCTGCCTTTTTATTCTTACAATTTTTAATTTGTGCACTTATCTCTTCCATGGTGATAGGGGCCTCTAATTTATTTCTGCATTCCTCTGTTATAGAGGAAAGAGACTTTGTGCTTAGCCAAGCTTGAACTGAGCAAGGGGAGGGCTCCAAATCCTCTTTATATAGATCTGAAAAAAGGGAAAGTAGACAGGATTGCTGATCTTCAAATCTACTTGAAGTCTCCCCCATGGTGTTTATTATCAGTCTATTAATATTATTTTTCGCTCTATCTACTCTGGATTTCCAGGCAAGAAGGGCCCCTGCTTTCTCCCCGTACTCAAAATTCTGCATGTTTTTTGCGTGCCACTGTGCTCTGCATTTTGCTTCTAGCTTTCCTCTAAACTCCCGTCTTACATCTTCTAGGTCTTTTAGAACTTGTGGTAACTGATCTAAGTCCCCTGGGGGTAGTCTGTTCCTTTCCCTTTCCAACTGACTTATTTTCTCCTCAGCGGATTTTAGGGCACTTACTTCAGATCTGTTTTTAAAACAGATGAGGGTATGGAAACTGCCTCTCAAATTAGCCTTATAGGCGTCCCATATAAAATCCATTGACGTAGATCCCCTTTTTAACTCAAAGAAGTCAATAGAGAAAAGCTTAACAGCCTTAATAATCTCGGGGACGGATAGCATAGCTCTGTTTAATGTCCATCTACACTGTAGTGCCGACCCCTTAGCCCTATATACAAACTGAATTGGCGCGTGGTCTGAAAGATGACTAGGCTTAACTAATATTTCCTCGATGTCGTTAAGGGATGGTGTATCTGTTAAAACATAATCGATCCGGGAGGAATGGCCATACTTTTTACTGTAAAACGTAAATTCCTGTAACTCTCCTTTCTTTGCCCTCCAGACATCTGCCAAATCTAAATTCTGCAGCATATTAATAAGGGCTCGACGGGATTTTGGAGCGCCAATATGGTAACTCAGGTTAGACCTATCTCTAACCGGATCGAGGAGAAGATTAAAGTCGCCTCCGATAACAAACGGAGGAGTTGCCAATGTTAAAATCGACTGAAGTTTACCAATATGTGTAGGGTCGTCTATATTTGGGCCATAATATGACACGCAGGTTAAGTTGGTATGATCAACCATCAAGTTTGCCACTAACCACCTCCCAGAAGTGTCTGTCAGGCAGTTTTTTATAGAGCAATGTAAACCTTTTTTCACCAAAATCGCGACCCCTCTATTATGGGATGACTGCTGAGAAATACAAAAACAATCTATCCAGGGGACCTTCGAGAAAAGGAGGGAACTTTCTATTTGACTCAGGTGGGTCTCCTGTAATATACAGACCTGGGCCGAAGAGAGTTCAAGGTACTTTAAGATCAACCTTTGTCTGCGGGGGCACCTTAACCCATTGACATTCCAGGAGGTGAAGACAATCCTCCTACCCCCCATGTTATGGTTTAAGGCCATTTACTTTGTAACCAACCCCCAGACCGGAAACTCCCAGAACTTGTACTTAATGTGAGATGAGGTTAATTTTTTTGTTTTTTTACCCACTGCTCCCCACCCGTGCCCTCCCCACCACCCTCACCCCGACCTCCCATGTGCCCCCTTCTACCATAAGGAACCCTCCCTTCCAATAGGCATGCCTATTCGACCCCTAACCCCCCCTGGACTAATAGATCAAAAAAACATATATCAGCTGATTGGTTCTAGCTTAGAATCCCTTACAGATAATTATTAACTTTCATACCCTACTCCTTCTGAAGTTACTCTACATAGGACTCCGAACCTATTTCCCTTTGCTACTTTTAATCCTCTCTATTAGAGCGTCCGCTTCTTCTCCAGTTTTTATTTGGTACATTTGGTTGTTCCACATCACTCGGAGAATAGCGGGAAACTTCAACTGGGCTTTAGCTCCTATACTTTTTAACTCCTCCATTCTTTTCCCCAACTCCCATTGCCTTGAAGCAGTCACATGAGAGATGTCAGATCTAATTTGGAAGGAAAAAGGGGTAGAACCTCTGAAATTAATGGAGCCCTCTTTGAGAGCGTAGGACAGAATCGATTCTTTTACTGAATATGTTAAAAAATTGACCAGTATTTTCCTCGGCTTTGATTTAGCCGTGTTCCTCCTGAAAGGGTCTCGATGGACTCTCTGGATATCGTGAACAAGGTCAATCTCTGGAGCACCTATCAGGACAGTTTCCTTTAAGAGGGTGATGATAAATCCCTTTAAGTCCGCGCCCTTCAGAGCTTCTGGAACATTCAGGAATCTTAAATTATTCCGGCGAGAATAATTTTCCAGGCGTTCTACATCATCCCTGAGATCCTTATTCTGGGCTGATATCTTAGCAAGCTCCCCCGCTGTTGAATAATAGTATCCTTGATTTTTGGGATCTCTGCCTCTATTGCGTCTGTTCTTAAGGAAACCTCATCCAGTCTATTAGAAAGAACCTCACAAGAAGCTTGAATGGCTGCCTGGTTTGTCTCGGAGATGGTAAATCTTTTTGATAGTTCTGCTTGGTTCAGCTCAGACACCTTGAACCTATTAGACAGTTCCTTTTTAATTCCAAACAAAATGTCAGCCAAGGAATGCGGCTCTGCTCCTGAGGTTGCTGTGTTTGGAACTGAATCGGCAGTCACTGTTGCAGCGCCAATGGCCATAGCTATACCCAAGCTATCTAGACTATCTGGTAGAGGTTTCGTACCTATCAAGGTTGAGGCAGCAGTGCTAGTATCCCCAGTTCGGAATGTCTCTTCACCACCTGACCGAACTCCATATGAGGCTAGGGGGGAATATCTGTTGGATAAAGGTATGGCGGGGCACACCTCGACTGACGCTGGCGCTGGAATTGTTTCTAAGGTATGTATACCCCCCTCCCTCCCTGTGGACAGTTGAGCAGCTGGTGCAGAGACAGATTTAATCGCGTCTGGGCAAGTGCTAGTTAGGATTATAAGAGGAGAAGGTACGGAGGCTGAGGTACTCGCACTTGAAGAAGACATAACCTTGTAAAAGGTTTTAAGGGAGGGGGTGATTTTAACCCTTGAGGAAGAGCTCTTTTTACCTTTTGCTCCTCTCTTACTGTTGTCTGCCCCTTTATTTTTAATCTCCGCTCCCCCCTCTGTAGCCCCCCTCCGTTTCGCTTCAGATATTACTGGGGGGGTGCGGGAGGGATATCCAGGCTTGTCAATGTTTGAGGCGCAAATCACTCTTGTCCAAAGGGTATACCTGTTTACTTTAGGTATGTCACCTTTTCTTGCCTCAAGCTTCTTAATTTCACCTGAGCCTGACTCCGACTTCAGTCCTGCTTCCATACAATCATCAATAAAATCTTGATTTATTTTTAAGAGAGTAGCCTTGCTTGGTTTATAATCGAGAGAATTAATCTCCACTTTATCAAGAAACTCTCCGAGCTTGGCACAGACCTTACCTCGGACGGAGAAGAGAGAAAAGCGCCGACTTCCTACCTGTGCAGAGATTTTCAGTCCAAGATCCCCACCAGCCCCTGAATCGGAGGTAACCGGCCGGAGGACAGAGACGCTGCTGTTTGGGATGGTGCCTCCACTGTCTCTGCCTCCCGCAACCCGGAACTGGAAGCTGACGAGGTCCCTTCTCCGACACGATCGGGCGGCCTCCTCCCAGCACCAGTGTCGCTGAGCTCTAAACCATGGCTCCAGCACCCATGCCTGCTTCTGTGGAGGCTCTGTCCGTGTATTCAGCGCGAGCCCGGAGAGCCCGGAGTGACCCGCGTCTTTGATCCAAGTAGGTTCCGGGGGCATACCTTCCAAGATGTAATCGGGGAGGGTTAGGGGCTCGGGTTTTAACGGGGTTTAACTCAGCAAAGGAAAGTACTACAGAAGATTACGATGTAACCAGTATAGCCGATATACTCATCTTAACGTGACATCTACGCTGTCCAGGAGGGGGAGAGGAGCCGTGACCGTTTAGCTAGCGGCCACCATGTTCCTCCTCTTTGTCTTTTCACTCTATCCTCTTATTATCTTGTCTTTGGTAGTGCTGGGGCACTCAGTTTTTGAGTAGCTGTTCACGCTTTACAAATACCTCTCATTCATTCATTAATTCTTTCAAGCCGTAGGTGATTACTTGCCAGCCACACTTGATCACCCACTTTGTAAGCTGGTTGTGGTGTGCGATGTTTGTTTGCGTGTCTCATCATACTTCTCTTGGTTTGTTGGAGTTGTATTTATACAGCTTGTTAAATCTAAGATAATTGCTTCAGGAAGGTCTGTAGTGAGGGACCTGGGATTCCTACATCTGACATTTTTTTCTGTTTATATATGTGGGTTGATGCCTGTCATGCAGTAAAAAGGAGATACCTAATTAGCGGAGTGTTCTGTGTTATTTTATGCAAACTCAACGAGAAGTCAAACATTTTCCCATTCTGAAGAGTGACAAGTTAATTGACATCAAAGGATCTGTTCTAGTGCTTGATTTACTCGTTCTGCCTGGCCATCTGTTTGTGGGTGGTAAGTGGACAAGAGACGAGCATCGATATCTAAGGATTTGCACAGGTTTTGCCAAAACCTTGATAGAAATTGAGGGCGCTATCGGAAATAAAGATTGATGGGAGACCATGTAATCGTAAATTGTACTGGGTGAATAAGACTACAGGTGCTTTGGCGGTAAGGATCCCCTCTTAAAGAATTAAATGTGCAATTGTAGAGAACAGACGCACTTCTGCCCGTATAGTAGTATTAGTATTAGAATTTGGCAAATTGTTTACAAAATCCATACTGATGGTATGCCAGGGGTGTTGAGGCATTGGCAAGGGGTGCAATAAACCCAATGACGGAGTATGGACCGACTTATTCTGGGGGCATATGGGACAGGCTTGTACTTAAGTGTGCACATCCATGGATAGGTTAGGTCACCAAAGCAATCTTTTACAGTTAGCAAGCGTTTTTTGAATGCCAGAATGTCCAGCAAGTGGTTTATCATGGCACCAATTTAACACCTCATGTCTGAGTTTTTCAGTGGTTACATACAAGTTGTTACCATGGAAGGGGAGTCCATCCTTTACCATATTATCATCCTCTGTGATCCATTCATCTAAATTCATCTGCTACATCCCTTGTTTTATATTATCCAAAAACTGTTGTTTAGTATAAGTACCTATCACCTACTCAGAACCTAATAGATTGTGTGGTGGGTTATGTGCTAATTCGGGTGAATCATGACCCCAGTGTGATAATATATCTGCCTTGGTCTGATGTCTACTAGGGTGGTACGTAAGAACAAAATTATTTTCAGTAAAAAAGCAAGAGCCATCTAACCTGTCTGTGTGTCAAGTGCTTGAGGGATAGAAAATAATTCACATTTGTATGATCTGTGTAACCTGTAACTCTATATTATGCACCCAGTAGATAGTGGGCACCACTCCTGAAAACATAATGATCCAGAATCGGGGTACCTTTCATAGATTCATATGGTGGAATCATTCCTCATTGTCAAAGTGGGAGTCACAAGGTAATATAAATAAAGCAGTAGTAAAACTCTTCCATGGGCTATAATGGTGATATAATACACAAAGAAAACTATGAGTCTAGTAGTATTTAAGACCTAAACACTAGTACAAAGAGAATGCTCCGTTGAGTAAGACTGTTAATTAACATATATTGATATATGTATGTATGAATGTGTGCATATTCAAAACAAAAAGGTTCCCATCATCCACATAAGGTGGCTCGCTTCATCATCTGGGAAACCGGGACCTGACAGAGAACCGTCTTCTACTTGAATATCGTAGATATTGGTCTCATGTACGTCCCAGATATATTTAACAGTGTGTTATTTTTATTGTGATGAAGGAGACATGCTAAAGTGGTCGTTCAGGATGATGACTGCAGTGCAAGTGATAAGTGCTAGTGAGCATGTGCTGTTTAAAATTGACTATCAAGGCACAGAGGTAATTTATTCGAGCGCTACCTTGATGACAACAAATAAAAACAGTGCTACAACAGTTTTAAACAAATAACTGTCATGGAAAAATGGTCTACATGTTTCAGCTAACGGATATTGCTATCCAAGCTCTCGTCAGGACCAGAAGGAAGCTACTGCATAAGTGATATTGTGCCAAAGTAACAAAAACAAACAGTTACGATACAACCTGAACCCTGTTATTGGGCCAAGTGGATCCGGAGAGAAAAATTTTACTTGATTTACCTAAAAGGATGAAAACAGAACAAACTCAGAGGTTTTGTAATGTTGAACCCTCTTATTATATTGCAGAGCGGTGCCTCCATAACCTGAGCAGTTGCCAGGTGAGGCGAGGCGCATACCCACCACAAACTGGGTAAGTGCCTTGAATTTCTAAATTAACTTATTCTGACAGACTTGTTGGTGTCGAGATACATTGAGAGTATTAGCATACTAGACATTGATCTATATGCATTGTTTTTGACCTTACAATATCACGATGTCAGAGGTTATGCTTTGTTTTTGAGTTTGTTCTGTTTTCATCCTTTTAGGTAAATCTAGTAAAATTGTTCTCTACGGATCCACTTGGCCCAATAACAGGGTTCAGGTTGTATCGTAACTGTTTGTTTTTGTTACTTTGGCACAATATCACTTATGCAGTAGCTTCCTTCTGGTCCTGACGAGAGCTTGGAAAGCAATATCCGTTAGCTGAAACATGTAGACCATTTTTCCATGACAGTTATTTGTTTAAAACTGTTGTAGCACTGTTTTTATTTGTTGTCATCAAGGTAGCGCTCGAATAAATTACCTCTGTGCCTTGATAGTCAATTTTAAACAGCACATGCTCACTAGCACTTATCACTTGCACTGCAGTCATCATCCTGAACGACCACTTTAGCATGTCTCCTTCATCACAATAAAAATAACACACTGTTAAATATATCTGGGACGTACATGAGACCAATATCTACGATATTCAAGTAGAAGACGGTTCTCTGTCAGGTCCCGGTTTCCCAGATGATGAAGCGAGCCACCTTATGTGGATGATGGGAACCTTTTTGTTTTGAATATACACACATTCATACATACATATATCAATATATGTTAATTAACAGTCTTACTCAACGGAGCATTCTCTTTGTACTAGTGTTTAGGTCTGAAATACTACTAGACTCATAGTTTTCTTTGTGTATTATAATACTGTGATTTGGGGATTTTGAAACTATTCGAGTCTTTAAAACAGATCCCTTTGACCCCTACTCTTTATTGAGATACTTTAATATTACTAAAATGGTGATAACCATGCATTTAATACCCTATCTACCTCCTTTTTAAAAAAAAAAGACCAAACTTTAGGTACAACCAATACGTAACCAGCAACCTCTTGTGTATTCTGTTGACTTTCGCACCTGATCCAAGAGAACATGTATGAGTGGAAAAGGGTGTCTATTCTAGACCGTTAACTTATTGAGGGCCCTGTAGTCTATGCATGCACATAAATCACCATTCTTCTTTGGGACAAAGAAGAGGGTGGAAGAAACAGGAGAAGTGGCATGACGAATGAAGCCTAAAACTAGCAATTCTTCCAGGTATTGCTTTAGATACTTAGTCTCAGTTTCCGATTGAGCGTAAATGAGACTACATGATAGGTTGGACCCTGTAATAAAATGAATGCGCCAGTCATAGTCCCTGTGAGGGGGTAGCTGAATGGCTCTCTTCATCCTGAAAATCCAAGTATTCCTTTGGAAGGATGTTTTGAAAGTTATGGTGCCACTGCTGCACACGTTTGGGGTAGAATCAGGTCTTGTGCTGTGGTATAGCAACTGTAACTGCAGTATGGTGACCCTAAATTCACCCAGCATGAAGACCAATCACTAAGGGGATTATAGAGTTTTAACTAGGATATCCCTATGATAGCACTAAAAGTGTGCGCCTCTATTAGATTGAAAGATGGGGTGTCTTTTTGTCTATTAGCACAAACTAAGTTTATGGGAAGCGTTTGTTAAGTAATCAATCCTGATGACAATTCAAATATCTCAACTGCCCTTACTACTTCTGGTTCTTGTTTCTTTACTCAAGGGATATTTAAGGAACTGGCCAAACTTAAATCCTAGAAATCACCGGTGCCTCCTGAATCCAGGAGCATAGGCAACTGTTTTTGTTGTTGTGGCAAAATTATCATGGTGACTGAAATGGTTAGGTGTTGTGGAATTTTACCTATGGTATGATTAGGGGTCAGTGTATTAGACCTTCTAAACGACTTCACCTCAGTACTAGTTGAGCTTGCACATTTTTCTGATTGCCATCTGTGATGACTTTTATCTTTTTCTGAGCCTTTTTTGGTTTGGCGATACAATCGAAGGCAAAGTGTCCTGCTTTACCACAATTTAGGCACAGATATATTTTCTGCATCGTTCCTTTTCATTACTAGATAAGGACCCCTTGTTCTTCCAATTAGCATGGGTTCTCTGAGTCCTTAACCTTAACATCAGTCTCCTTTCACTCAGATCGAACCAAAAACAGTCTTGGCTCATTTCTAGATCAGTTGCTCTTATGCTCAGCAAGTCGATGATCCAGTCTAACTACTAGATCAATAAATTGCACCCAGTCGGTAGGGAGGGTCAACTATGTGAGCCAAAGAATCTTTCAATTCATCTTTCAGCCCCTATAAAACAGGGATATGCTTTTTTCTTCAGGCAAATGCGTTTCAGTAAGTAATTTGCGAAAGGTTGTATTATAAGTAAGTCCTTCCCCATCGTAGGTTTAAAAGCTCATTATCACCTACCTTAATAAAGGTATGCTTTGTAAATAAGCATCACATAGGTTCTTAAAACCTAGCATATTCGTGCAACAGTGGATCTTTATTCTTAATGAGAGGTAATGCCCAATTTGCAGCATTACCATCTTGGTTGGAGATGATAAATGCAATGCTACCTATATCAGAGGTGAATGGCCCCAGTTTACACAATAATTGCTGTTGACATTGTCTGCAGAATGCATTAAAGTTAGTGCTATCTGTAAAAAAGCACTCTACGGGAGCCAGCGAAGTGGGAGTAAATGTATGCACAGTGCCACTAGCACAGGCTGTTCCCTCATTCCATGACAGCTCTGTTGCCCTTTATTCAATTGTAAACGGCATGGATTGAGTGACAAATTGTTTATCCTTGGAAATGAATCCGGACTCTAACCAGAACGAATGATGTGGGGGATATTGCTCCAGTTCATCCCTGAGGGTTTGAATGTCTTGGCGCAAGGCTTGGACCACACTCTATATCGTTCCAAGGGCCCTAGTTAATAATACCATATTGGGAATTTCCTCACTGGAAACCACTGGTAATGTCTCAGCTAGGTCCTCAGCATTTATCAGATTCCCTGGGTCCATATCGCCAGGGGAAATAGGATGTAAGTGGCTTGGATTTCTGTTGGACACCTGACTTGGAAAACTTGTCTGCAAAGACGATGCTGGACCCATCGGACACCCAACACAGCACTCGACCAAAGAATGTATTACGTCAAAACAGACGCTGTCCCAGGAGTGAACGGGGTCTGCATAAAACAACAAAAGAGGCAATGTCTGAACCTCTGGATGTTTGTCTGACTGACTGCTATGCACGGCACACCCAACAATCTCCCTTTTTGGGAAAGCGCATTCTATGGTGTTAGAATGAACAACTAGGAAGAAGTAACATAAATCTCATTAGTCATTGTGCCAATCAACATAATCAATTTCTTGTAAATACTCCATGTAATGAAACACACTTACAAAATAATGAAAACAGTAAACACGTATTATGATCTCTTGTGGTAAGGAGACACACCACTCTTATATTGAGTCCCTAGTCATGGTCCTAAGTCTCCTCATCGAGCATATTACGCCATATGCTTCACAAGAATTTTGCTTTGTCTTTCAGCTTCACCGCATTATCCTCTGTTTTTTTTGTTCATGGGAATTCTCTTGTGCTCTCAAAAGTGTCGTTATTCAGTTCAGGAATTAATGCACAAGTTCCGGAGTATCGCAAGCTTGAAATGAACAGTCACGGAAAAAACAAGTACAGTGCACTAACAATGGTCTTTTTCCCTTTACTTTTCTTTTCTTTCATTCCAGAGTTCCAAGTGATGACACCTGCAGGACGGATCTGGATGTGCAACCACTATTCCAGGCGACTTCCAGGCCACAATGGATTGCCCCCGTTCCTCAACGGTAGGTCTTTCTGTGTGAGGCCAGGATCGGCGAAATTCTGATTAGCCGCTCGGAGATGTCTGCAAGTGTGCAGATATCGCCGGCCAGGCAGGATGCTAGACGAGGTAAGAGGGAGGGGTTCGGGCTCCAGGGAGATAGTGGAAAGTTTCTTCTTGAAAGGAATAAAGCCAAGCGCCCAACTGGGGTTTAACTGGAATATTTATCATCGGATCTATTTTACTGAAGGTGCACGTAGTTAATTATACTTCAGTGCTTCCATATTCTAGAAGGGCACGTGTTTACTATGACTCACGGTTTCCAGAAAATACTTGTTTGCAGGCACATGGATAATTCCTAACATGTGTAATAAGTGCTTCCACGTGAAACCCTTATAAGGAACTGCCACAGCAAGTTCTAAATGTGCACCTGACACAAATAATAATTTACTAAGGAAACAAGCCTTAAATTAACACAAGGATAATTACAAGCACATGGAGCAGACATGGGGCTTGGTACAAACATGATGATAGTCACAAACGTGGAGCATTACAATCATGAGGAAAATATTGAAATCTGGCACATGGCAATGCTAGTTTATGCCTAGCAAAATACAGAACCAACTGAACTCTTTAGACTCTTTGTGTAAAAAGGTTTGTCTAAAAGATATGGGAACAACATTTAGCCTTAGCTGTGTCAAAGTAGGGTAGGACTACATGGCCTTAGTGCTATTAACTGATGCACATATGGGGCATGCTGGCATGCAGGAGTTAGTAATCATAATAGTTCCTCCCCACAATGGGTGACACACAGGGCGAGGTTTATGGGGGTTTTGTGAATGAGTCATACCAACCGAGGGGCATGGACGTTCCCAGCAGGATCCCATGATCGATCATCTGGGCAGTAACCCTTCCAATCTATTAAGTAAAATAAATAGCCATTTACTCTCTTTGAGTCAAGGATTTTCTGTACTGTGAATTCTAGATGACCATCAATTTTTAGAGGAGGTGGTGGTGATAGTTGTTGGGTTTTGGCATGACAAGGTCGGAGCAGAGAGACATGGAACACTGGGTGAAAGGGCATGTCCTCTGGTAGTTGTAGTCTGTAAGAGACTAGGTTAATTATTTGCTCAATAGTATAAGGCCCTCAAAATCATTAATGTAATTTACGTGATTCCTGAGTTTGTAATTATTCAAATACAAATAAACATGGAGTTCGTACAGCATCGTCCTCCCATGTCCTTCCTTTGGCCCCTTCTGAACCTAACCCATCTAATTTACTGACATCTTTCATTCCTCCAAATGAATAAAAAGACTTCTTCTATCATGTAAACCTGTATCACCATTTGACCCTTGCCCCCGTATAATAAAAGAAATAACAGAGGTTAGCGACCCTGTTTATGCAGAGGTGTTTAATACCTCCATCCAAACTGGCTCAGTTCCTTTTTTATAGAAAGAAGCTAGTGTGATCCCACTACTAAAGAAACCTTCAGCAGATAGTAATATTCTATCTAATGTTAGACCTATATCTCTTTCCTGAGCAGCACCAAAATACTAGAATCTATAGTAAATAAACAACTCTCAGAGTTTTTAGATGTCCCTAGACTGCTGACACAATGCAGACTTATTCTGTCCGAGCTCTATACAGCGTTCAACACTGTCCCCCATGACATCCTTTTACAACGCCTGTCTGATCGTGGGGTCAGGGGTGCAGCACTTGTTTGTCTGAACTAGACTATCTTTGCGCAAGAGCAAGCAATTTGGACGAAACCTCTCCTCTCCAAGCCAAACCTCTAAAATGTAGGATACCCCAAGGCTCTGCTAATAGTTCTACACTGTTTATAATGTACATGTCTCCTTTAGCCACCCTGGTTGAGACATTCGGCATTATGATAGTTTCATATGCCAACAATATCCAGCTGGTATTTTGCTATCTGGCAAATTAAGAATCCCGCAAAGTTCCCTTCTCAAATTGCATGGGAGCAATCTTAGGTTGGCTCAAAGAAAGCAAAACAGAAATCAGACTGTTAGGGCCTAACCCTAATGCAGGTTGTGATAGTGCCTGGCCCAAGGATGGAACTCCCCCAATCCTGGCAGCTAGAAACCTGGGGGTCATCTGCAATATTGTCCTATCTTTTAAGACCCAGATCCACTCAGTTGCTAGAAACTGTATGTCGATCCTTAGACTCTCAGGAAATTCCTCCCCCTTCTTTCATGGGAGGCCCGCAAAACCGTAGTATAAGCTATGATCTCCTTTCGGCTGGGCTACGTGAATGTCTTGTACCTTGCTTTAACTGCATATTAAGGCCTGCAACTGCCAGTGGTCCAAAATGTGGTAGCACGCTTCCTCTGTATTTTGCAAAAAGGTACCCACACTTCACCATACCTTACCCACCTGCACTGGGTCCCTGTCAATAAAAGGATCATCTTTAAAGCACTAACTTTAGCTCAGAGGGCCCTGAAGAACATCGGTCCTAGCTATCTGAACAAAAGAATCACTTAGTACCAGCTCAGCAGAAATCTATGTTCCAGTCAGGCCCACCTTATACAGGTTCCTCCTTTTAAAAGGAGACGTGGTGGGACCACTCTTTTGTATGCATTGCGAAAATCTGGAACCTCCTGCCCTATCAACTCAGAAGCACAGAAACTGAATCCATCTTCCGCAAATGTTTAAAAACATACCCGTTTAGCTTATAATATTTTATTTCACTCTATCCTCTTATTATCTTGTCTTTGGTAGTGCTCGGGCACTCAGTTTTTGAGTAGCTGTTCACGCTATACAAATACCTCTCATTCATTCATTCATTCTTTCAAGCCGTAGGTGATTACTTGCCAGCCACACTTGATCACTCACTTTATAAACTGGTTGTGGTGTGCGATGATTGTTTGCGTGTCTCATCATACTTCTCTTGGTTTGTTGGAGTTGTATTTATACAGCTTGTTGAATCTAAGATAATTGCTTCAGGAAGGTCTGTAGTGAGGGACCTGAGATTCCTACATCTGGCATTTTTTTCTGTCTATATATGTGGGTTGATGCCTGTCATGCAGTAAAAAGGAGATACCTAAGTAGCGGAGTGTTCTGTGTTATTTTATGCAAACTCCACGAGAAGTCAAACGTTTTCCCATTCGGAACAGTGACAAGTTAACTGAAATCAAAGGATCTGTTCTAGTGCCTGATTTGTTCGTTCTGCCTGACCATCTGTTTGTGGGTGGTAAGTGGACAAGAGACTAGCATCGATATCTAAGGATTTGCACAGGTTTTACCAAAACCTTGATAGAAATTGAGGGCTCTATCGGAAATAAAGATTGATGGGAGACCTTGTAATCGTAAATTGTACTGGGTGAATAAGACTACAGGTGCTTTGGCGGTAAGGATCCCCTCTTAAAGAATTAAATGTGCCATTGTAGAGAATAGACGCACTTCTACCCATATAGTAGTATAACCATTGGAATTTGGCAAATTGGTTACAAAGTCCATACTGATGGTAAGCCAGGGGTATTGAGGCACTGACAAGGGGTGCAATAAACCCAATGATGGTGTATGGACCGACTTATTCTGGGGGCATATGGGACAGGCTTGTACTTAAGTGAGCACATCCATGGATAGGTTAGGTCACCAAAGCAATCTTTTACAGTTAGCAAGAGTTTTTTGAATGCCAGAATGTCCAGCAAGTGGTTTATCATGGCACCAATTTAACACCTTATGTCTGAGTTTGTCAGTGGTTACATACAAGTTGTTACCATGGTAGGGGTGTCCATCCTTTACCATAATATCATCCTCTGTCATCCATTCATCTGAATTCATCTGCTACATCCCTTGTTTTATATTATCCAAAAACTGTTGTTTAGTATAAGTACCTATCACCTGCTCAGAACCTAATAGATTGTGTGGAGGGTTATGTGCTAATTCGGGTGGATCATGACCCCAGTGTGATAATATATCTGCCTTGGTCTGATGTGTACTAGGGTGTTACATAAGAAGAAAATTATTTTCAGTGAAAATGCAAGAGCCATCTAACCTGTCTGTGTGTCAAGTGCTTGAGAGATAGAAAATAATTCACATTTTTATGATCTGTGTAACCTGTAACTCTATATTATGCACCCAGTAGATAATGGCACCACTCCTGAAAACATAATGATCCAGAATCGGGGTACCTTTCATAGATTTATATGGTGGAATCATTCCTCATTGTCAAATTGGGAGTCCCAAGGTAATATTAATAAAGCAGTAGTAAAACTCTTCCATGGGCTATAATGGTGATAACCATGCATTTAATAGCCTATCTACTTCCTGTTTAAAAAAAAGACCAAACTTTAGGTACAACCAATAAGCAACCAGCATCCTCTTGTGTATTCTGTTGACTTTTGCACCTGATCCAAGAGAACATGTATGAGTGGTAAAGGGTGTCTATTCTAGACCGTTAACTTATTGAGGGCCCTGTAGTCTATGCATGCACGTAAATCACCATTCTTCTTTGGGACAAAGAAGAGGGCGGAAGAAACAGGAGAAGTGGCATGACGAATGAATCCTAAAACTAGCAATTCGTCCAGGTATTGCTTTAGATACTTAATCTCAGTTTCCGATTGAGCGTAAATGAGACTACTTGATAGGTTGGCCCCTGTAATAAAATGAATGCGACAGTCAAAGTCCCAGTGAGGGGGTAGCTGAATGGCTTTCTTCATCCTGAAAATCCAAGTATTCCTTTGGAAGGATGTTTTGAAAGTTCTGGTGCCACTGCTGCACACGTTTGGGTTTTTTATTTGCTTGCTTCTCCCCTGAGGCGGAATCCGGGGGTTCTCTGCTCTTTTCTGGAATTATTTTTAAAATTTACTGTTTGCGTGTCACCCATTTAAATAAACTGTTTTTAGATAGTGTAATTATTTTAGGTTGCCGTTTTACTTGCTTTTTTAACCTTGCCGTGAGATTGGCATCGCTCTGAGGCTGTTCTCTTACCTGCCCTGACACCACGTTGCTGTTGCTGGGCGCTGGCTACTGCTTACTCGATTTACCTCAGCCGCCATCCTGAGCAGGGTAAGGCTGCCGGTCTAGTTGTTCCTCCCTCCCACCCTCCTCCTAACATGTATAAGAACAATGGACCATCCCGTCCGCACAGCGGACGGGTGCGCCGAAGGCGCGCCAATGGCAAGCCCGTCTGCGCCCGTCTGCGCCCGTCTGTGCCTGTCCGCGGGCAGCCGGGGCTCGGGGCCAGGACCCCTGCCCCTGTTATCTCCACTGCCAGCAACGAAAACAGACCCATCCATTATACCACCTATGATCTGCGGGCCCTCCGCCCCAAGGTTGTAGATAGCTGTTACCACACTATGTCAGTAGACTCAGATACACTTTCGCCTCACTGCGCTACCTGCCATTTTACCACCCATGGTTGGAGTGATGATGAGCCGATGCTGATTAATATGAAACTTATATTATTAAACTGCAGATCAATGAAAAAGCATAAACAAGAGATATATGATCTGGTATTGGATAGGGATCTCGATGTGCTCTTTTTAACAGAGACATGGTTAGATGATGCCTCTACCCCAGAGACATTGGAAGCTGTTCCTGTTAACTACCGCTTGCTCAGACTTGACAGAGAAAAGCAGAAAGGGGGGGGGTTTGGCTATAATCTATCAAAATAATCTACAATGCAGCTTAGATAAGGCCACACACTTTCCAACTGTGAAGGTGGTTTTTTCACTATTAAAGTTAACCCTAAAACTATTATTAATGGACTCCTCTTGTATCGGCCTCCAGGCAAGTCCTCCCAATTTAGCAACCAACTTGCAGAGCTAATAACTCAGCATGCACTGCGGTACAAGAAATTTCTTATTTTGGGTGATCTCAACTTTCACTTTGAGGATCCTAATTGTAAGGAGGCACAAGGAGTAGTAGATATATTTAAATCCCTGGCACTTAAACTTTTATCTACCTCTCCGTCACATCAACTAAGACATCTTCTAGATCCTGTTTTTGCTAACTGGGAGGGGATCACAGTTGCCACACCGATTAAAATAACATGGTCAGATCATTTAATTATTCCTATTGAGGTAGTAATTGCCCAACAGAAAGACAGACTGACCAAGCCCAAGCCCCAAAAACGCAGAGATTGGAGAAAGTATACGCCGGATGATTTTAAATCCGCCTTATTAAAAGATCCTCCTCAGCTTAGTGATACTCTGCTGAAGGCATGGAATGTCTATGAGACATGGATGTCTAGGGCTCTTGACTCTGTAGCACCATGGACACTCAAGCCACCTGCTAGAAAAATTAAAACTGCCCCTTGGTTTTCAAAAGAACTTATAGTAGCCAAGGCCAAATGTAAAAATCTAGAACGTGGCTGGAGGAAAAATTATACTCCAGTAGACATGCTGAACTATAAAAGAGAACTAAAAATATATCACAAACTCATAAGAGCAGCTAAAGGTGCTTATTTTAAGGAACGTATTGAACTTGCAAAGAATCCCACTAAAGAATTTTTCTCTATCTACAAAGAAATTACCGTTCCTTTTATGGCAGAGAGAAATGACCATGACTCTAAACCCCTCCTGACATGTTTTAAAGTCCCTGAGAGACAGGATCTGATCACTATCATAAACAGCATCAAGTCTGGCTCCCCACTTGATGTGATCTCTCCTAAGCGTTGTACGGGTGTTTTAGAAGATATGACGGATCAGATTGAACATCTTATCACCCTATCTTTTCAGGAGTGCTATGTGCCAGATGTATGGAAAACGGCTCAAGTAATTCCCTTGAAAAAAAAGCCACCATGCATATTTCTCAGCTACATAATCTTCGCCCTATTTCCCTTCTCCCTTTTTGTGCGAAAGTGGTAGAGAAGGTAGTAAATATACAAATCATGAAATTTGTTGAGGAGAATCTCCTTCTCCATTCAACACAGTCAGGATTTAGAGCGGGCCACTCTACGGAGTCAGCGGTTCTCTTCTCCACTGAATGTCTGAGACAACTAGTTGATGAGGGGCAGACGGCAGCGTTGGTTTTATTAGATCTAAGTGCAGCCTTCGACACTGTGCTGCACTCAACGCTGCTGTCTCGCCTCTCAGACATGGGAGTGGAGGGATCTGCACTGGAATGGATAAAATCCTTTTTAGAAAACAGGAGCTTCCAGGTACATTGTCCCCCATATAAGTCTTCCCTCAGAAAGCTCAGACATGGAGTTCCTCAGGGCTCCAGTCTGAGCCCTACGTTGTTCAATCTTTATATGGAGCCTCTGTCTCATATTGTGGAAGCTTTTGGAGTGGATATCGTCACATATGCTGACGATACCCAACTTATTATTAAACTCACTCATAATCAGGCAGAGGCGGCCACTAACTTTTCAAATTGCATGCTTTCCGTGGCAAGGTGGATGAACAACAACTGTTTGCGCCTAAATGGCGACAAAACTGAACTTCTAGTGGTTGGTAAATCCCCCTCCGCCTGGTCGCAGGCCTGGTGGCCTACGGAACTAGGAGTAACTCCCCATCCAGTGGAGTCAGTCAGAAATCTAGGGATCATGTTGGACACGGAGCTTTCCTTTAAGCATCAGATTAGTAAAATCACGGGTAAATGCTTTGGAATACTCAAAACACTCCGTAAAGTTCTCGATCTACTTCCCATCAGTGCTAGAAAAACACTTATTCATGCCTTAGTCACGCCTCATTTAGACTATGGCAATGCTCTTCTCCTGGGCCTTAGCAAAAAAGGTATCCACCAACTGCAGTGCGTCCAAAATGCTGCTGCGCGTATGATGTTAAACCTCCCACGCAGAGCATCAGGTAAAATGGCACTATTCGAACTTCACTGGCTCCCTATTGAGGAGCGAATCAGGTTCAAGGCTCTCTGTTTTGCCCATCGCATTGCCCAGGGAAAAGGCCCTGGCTATTTGCGTAACCTTCTTACTCTCCACCGTCCCATCCGTAATCTTAGATCTGCTGGAGTAATGTTGTTCCAACTTCCCCACGTTCGTAAGACCAAGATGGGAGGTGGTTCCTTTAGGTTTCTAGCCAGCAAACACTGGAACAGGCTTCCTCTTGATCTTCGCATGGAGCCCTCTGAAGCAAGATTCAGATTAAAATTGAAAACCCACTTATTCCCACGTAAATAATAGCCTTTTGTCCAGGGATCTAGGCGTGCCCCGGACTCTGGCCTTTCAGGGAGCAGCGGCATTCGTCAGCGCGGGGACACACTGTGCTAGTGTAACCAGGCGCTTTTAGAAATGGTTTTATTATTATTATTATTATTATTATTATTAGAATCAGGTCTTGTGCTGTGGTATAGCAACTGTAACTGCAGTATGGTGACCCTAAATTCACCCAGCATGAAGACCAATCAATAAGGGGATTATAGAGTTGTAGCTAGGATATCCCTATGATAGCACCAAAAGTGTGCGCCTCTATTAGATTGAAAGATGGGGTGTCTTTTTGTCTATTAGCACAAACTAAGTTTATGGGAAGCATTTGTTAAGTAATCAATCCTGATGACAATTCAAATCTTTCAACTGCCCTTACTACTTCTGGTTCTTGTTTCTTTACTCAAGGGATATTTAAGGGACTGGCCAAACTTAAATCCTAGAAATCGCCGGTGCCTCCTGAATCCAGGAGCATAGGCAACTGTTTTTGTTGTTGTGGGGAAATTATCATGGTGACTGAAATGGTTAGGTGTTGTGGAATTTTACCTATGGTATGATTCTGAGGTCAGTGTATTAGACCTTCTCAACGAGTTCACCTCAGTACAAGTTGAGCTTGCACATTTTTCTGATTGCCCTCTGTAATGACTTTTATTTTTTTCTGAGCCTTTTTTGGTTTGGCGATACAATCGAAGGCAAAGTGTCCTG
The DNA here is from genome assembly GCF_964204655.1 of Triturus cristatus. Taxonomy (NCBI): domain Eukaryota; kingdom Metazoa; phylum Chordata; class Amphibia; order Caudata; family Salamandridae; genus Triturus; species Triturus cristatus. The sequence goes on from NC_140592.1 coordinate 681,289,697, forward strand.
CTTTACCACAATTTAGGCACAGATATATTTTCTGCGTCGTTCCTTTTCATTACTAGATAAGGACCCCTTGTTCTTCCAATTAGCATGGGTTCTCTGAGTCCCTAACCTTAACATCAGTCTCCTTTCACTCAGATCGAACCAAAAACAGTCTTGTCTCATTTCTAGATCAGTTGCTCTTATGCTCAGCAAGTCGATGATCAAGTCTAACTACTAGATCAATAAATTGCACCCAATCGGTAGGGAGGGACAACTATGTGAGCCAAAGAATCTTTCAATTCATCTTTCAGCCCCTATAAAACAGGGATATGCTTTTTTCTTCAGGCAAATGCGTTTCAGTAAGTAATTTGCGAAAGGTTGTATTATAAGTAAGTCCTTCCCCGTCGTAGGTTTAAAAGCTCATTATCACCTACCTTAATAAAGGTATGCTTTGTAAGTAAGCATCACATAGGTTCTTAAAACCTAGCATATTCGTGCAACAGTGGATCGTTATTCTTAATGAGAGGTAATGCCCAATTTGCATTACCATCTTGGTGGGAGATGATAAATGCAATGCTACCTATATCAGAGGGGAATGGCCCCAGTTTACACAATAATTGCAGTTGACATTGTCTGCAGAATGCATTAAAGTTAGTGCTATCTGCAAAAAAGTACTCTAGGGGAGCCAGCGAATTAGGAGTAAATGTATGCACAGTGCCATTAGCACAGGCTGTTCCCTCATTCCACAACAGCTCTGTTGCCCTTGATTCAATTTTAAACGGCGTGGATTGAGTGACAAATTGTTTATCCTTGGAAATGAAACCTGAATCTAACCAGAACTAATTATGTGGGGGATATTGCTCCAGTTCATCCCGAGGGTTTGAATGTCTTGGCGCAAGGCTTGGACCACACCCTACATCGTTCCAAGGGCCCTAGTTAATATTACCATATTGGGAATTTCCTCACTGGAAATCTCTGTTAATGTCTCAGCTAGGTCCTCAGCATTTATCAGATTCCCTGGGTCCATATCGCCAGGGGAAATAGGATTTAAGTGGCATGGATTTCTGTTGGACACCTGACTTGGAAAACTTGTCTGCAAAGACGATGCTGGACCCATCGGACACCCAACACAGCACTCGACCAAAGAATGTATTACGTCAAAACAGACGCTGTCCCAGGAGTGAACGGGGTCTGCATAAAACAACAAAAGAGGCAATGACTGAACCTCTGGATGTTTGTCTGACTGACTGCTATGCACGGGACACCCAACAATCTCCCTTTTTGGGAAAGCGCATTCTATGGTGCTAGAATGAACAACTAGGAAGAAGTAACATAAATCTCATTAGTCATTGTGCCAATCAACATAATCAATTTCTTGTAAATACTCCATGTACTGAAACACACTTACAAAATAATGAAAACAGTAAACACGTATTATGATCTCTTCTGGTAAGGAGACACACCACTCTTATATTGAGTCCCTAGTCATGGTCCTAAGTCTCCTCATTGAGCATATTATGCCATATGCTTCACAAGAATTTTGCTTTGTCTTTCAGCTTCACCGCTTTATCCTCTGTTTTTTTTGTTCATGGGAATGTCTCTTGTGCTCTCAAAAGTGTCGTTATTCAGTTCAAGAATTAATGCACAAGTTCCGGAGTATCGCAAGCTTGAAATGAACAGTCACGGAAAAAACAAGTACAGTGCACTAACAATGGTCTTTTTCCCTTTACTTTTCTTTTCTTTCATTCCAGAGTTCCAAGTGATGACACCTGCAGGACGGATCTGGATGTGCAACCACTATTCCAGGCGACTTCCAGACCACAATGGATTGCCCCCGTTCCTCAACGGTAGGTCTTTCTGTGTGAGGCCAGGATCGGCGAAATTCTGATTAGCCGCTCAGAGATGTCTGCAAGTGTGCAGATATCGCCGGCCAGGCAGGATGCTAGACAAGGTAAGAGGGAGGGGTTCGGGCTCCAAGGAGATAGTGGAAAGTTTCTTCTTGAAAGGAATAAAGCCAAGCGCCCAACTGGAGTTTAACTGGAATATTTATCAACGGATCTATTTTACTGAAGGTGCACGTAGTTAATTATACTTCAGTGGTTCCATATTCTAGAAGGGCACGTGTTTACTATGACTCACGGTTTCCAGAAAATACTTGTTTGCAGGCACATGGATAATTCCTAACATGTGTAATAAGTGCTTCCACGTGAAACCATTATAAGGAACTGCCACAGCAAGTTCTAAATGTGCGCCTGACACAAATAATAATTTACTAAGGAAACAAGCCTTAAATAAACACAAGGATAATTACAAGCACATGGAGCCGACATGGGGCTTGGTACAAACATGATGATAGTCACAAACATGGAGCATTACAATCATGAGGAAAATATTGAAATCTGGCACATGGCAATGCTAGTTTATGCCTAGCAAAATACAGAACCAACTGAACTCTTTAGACTCTTCGTGTAAAAAGGTTTGTCTAAAAGATATGGGAACAACATTTAGCCTTAGCTGTGTCAAAGTAGGGTAGGACTACATGGCCTTAGTGCTATTAACTGATGCACATATGGGGCATGCTGGCATGCAGGAGTTAGTAATCATAACAGTTCCTCCCCACAATGGGTGACACACAGGGCGAGGTTTATGGGGGTTTTGAATGAGTCATTCTAACCGAGGGGCATGGACGTTCCCAGCAGGATCCCATGATCGATCATCTGGGCAGTAACCCTTCCAATCTATTAAGTAAAATAAATAGCCATTTACTCTCTTTGAGTCAAGGATTTTCTGTACTGCGAATTCTAGATGACCATCAATTTTTAGAGGAGCTGGTGGTGATAGTCCTTGGGTTTTGGCATGACAAGGTCAGAGCAGAGAGACATGGAACACTGAGTGAAAGGGCATGTCCTCTGGTAGTTGTAGTCTGTAAGAGACTAGGTTAATTATTTGCTCAATAGTATAAGGCCCTCAAAATCATTAATGTAATTTACGTGATTCCTGAGTTTGTAATTATTCAAATACAAATAAACATGGAGTTCGTACAGCATCGTCCTCCCATGTCCTTCCTTTGGCCCCTTCTGAACCTAACCCATCTAATTTACTGACATCTTTCATTCCTCCAAATGAATAAAAAGACTTCTTCTATCATGTGAACCTGTATCACCATTTGACCCTTGCCCCGTAAAATAAAAGAAATAACAGAGGTTATCGACCCTGTTTATGCAGAGGTGTTTAATACCTCCATCCAAACTGGCTCAGGTCCTTTTTTATAGAAAGAAGCTAGTGTGATCCCACTACTAAAGAAACCTTCAGCAGATACTAATATTCTATCTAATGTTAGACCTATATCTCTTTCCTGAGCAGCACCAAAATACTAGAATCTATAGTAAATAAACAACTCTCGGAGTTTTTAGAATCTTATCACCTCATGCACCCGTCTCAGTCAGGTTTTCGATCTCGACACAGCACCAAAACTGCGCTGCCGGAAGTCACTGAGTCACTACAAAAATGTCCCTAGACTGCTGACACAATGCAGACTTATTCTGTCCGAGCTCTATACAGCGTTCAACACTGTCCCCCATGACATCCTTTTACAACGCCTGTCTGATCGTGGGGTCAGGGGTGCAGCACTTGTTTGTCTAAACTAGACTATCTTTGCGCAAGAGCAAGCAATTTGGACGAAACCTCACCTCTCCAAGCCAAACCTCTAAAATGTAGGATACCCCAAGGCTCTGCTAATAGTTCTACACTGTTTATAATGTACATGTCTCCTTTAGCCACCCTGGTTGAGACATTCGGCATTATGATAGTTTCATATGCCAACAATATCCAGCTGGTATTTTGCTATCTGGCAAATGAAGAATTCCGCAAAGTTCCCTTCTCAAATTGCATGGGAGCAATCTTAGGTTGGCTCAAAGAAAGCAAAACAGAAATCAGACTGTTAGGGCCTAACCCTAATTCAGGTTGTGATAGTGCCTGGCCCAAGGATGGAACTCCCCCAATCCTGGCAGCTATAAACCTGGAGGTCATCTGCAATATTGTCCTATCGTTTAAGACCCAGATCCACTCAGTTGCTAGAAACTGTATGTCGATCCTTAGACTCTCAGGAAATTCCTCCCCCTTCTTTCATGAGAGGCCCGCAAAACCGTAGTTTAAGCTATGATCTCCTTTCGGCTGGGCTACGTGAATGTCTTGTACCTTGCTTTAACTGCATATTAAGGCCTGCAACTGACAGTGGTCCAAAATGTGGTAGCACGCTTCCTCTTTATTTTGCAAAAAGGTACCCACACTTCACCATACCTTACCCACCTGCACTGGGTCCCTGTCAATAAAAGGATCATCTTTAAAGCACTAACTTTAGCACAGAGGGCCCTGAAGAACATCGGTCCCAGCTATCTGAACAAAAGAATCACTTAGTACCAGCTCAGCAGAAATCTATGTTCCAGTCAGGCCCACCTTATATAGGTTCCTCCTTTTAAAAGGAGACGTGGTGGGACCACTCTTTTGTATGCATTGCGAAAATCTGGAACCTCCTGCCCTATCAACTCAGAAGCACAGAAACTGAATCCATCTTCCGCAAATGTTTAAAAACATACCCGTTTAGCTAATAATATCTTATTTCACTCTATCCTCTTATTATCTTGTCTTTGGTAGTGATGGGGCACTCAGTTTTTGAGTAGCTGTTCACGCTATACAAATACCTCTCATTCATTCATTCATTCATTCATTCTTTCAAGCCGTAGGTGATTACTTGCCAGCCACACTTGATCACTCACTTTGTAAGCTGGTTGTGGTGTACAATGATTGTTTGTGTGTCTCATCATACTTCTCTTGGTTTGTTGGAGTTGTATTTATACAGCTTGTTGAATCTAAGATAATTGCTTCAGGAAGGTCTGTAGTGAGGGACCTGAGATTCCTACATCTGGCATTTTTTTCTGTCTATATATGTGGGTTGATGCCTGTCATGCAGTAAAAAGGAGATACCTATGTAGCGGAGTGTTCTGTGTTATTTTATGCAAACTCCACGAGAAGTCAAACGTTTTCCCATTCGGAAGAGTGACAAGTTAATTGAACTCAAAGGATCTGTTCTAGTGCTTGATTTGTTCGTTCTGCCTGACCATCTGTTTGTGGGTGGTAAGTGGACAAGAGACGAGCATCGATATCTAAGGATTTGCACAGGTTTTGCCAAAACCTTGATAGAAATTGAGGGCTCTATCAGAAATAAAGATTGATGGGAGACCTTGTAATCGTAAATTGTACTGGGTAAAAAGACTACAGGTGCTTTGGCGGTAAGGATCCCCTGTTAAAGAATTAAATGTGCCATTGTAGAGAACAGACGCACTTCTACCCATACAGTAGTATAACCATTGGAATTTGGCAAATTGGTTACAAAGTCTCCATACTGATGGTATGCCAGGGGTATTGAGGCACTGACAAGGGGTGCAATAAACCCAATGATGGAGTATGGACCGACTTATTCTGGGGGCATATGGGACAGGCTTGTACTTAAGTGTGCACATCCATTGATAGGTTAGGTCACCAAAGCAATCTTTTACAGTTAGCAAGAGTTTTTTGAATGGCAGAATGTCCAGCAAGTGGTTTATCATGGCACCAATTTAACACCTTATGTCTGAGTTTGTCAGTGGTTACATACAAGTTGTTACCATGGTAGGGGTGTCCATCCTTTACCATAATATCATCCTCTGTCATCCATTCATCTGAATTCATCTGCTACATCCCTTGTTTTATATTATCCAAAAACTGTTGTTTAGTATAAGTACCTATCACCTGCTCAGAACCTAATAGATTGTGTGGGGGTTTGTGCTAATTTGGGTGGATCATGACCCCAGTGTGATAATATATCTGCCTTGCTCTGATGTGTACTAGGGTGTTACGTAAGAACAAAATTATTTTCAGTGAAAATGCAAGAGCCATCTAACCTGTCTGTGTGTCAAGTGCTTGAGAGATAGAAAATAATTCACATTTTTATGATCTGTGTAACCTGTAACTCTATATTATGCACCCAGTAGATAGTGGCACCACTCCTGAAAACATAATGATCCAGAATCGGGGTACCTTTCATAGATTTATATGGTGGAATCATTCCTCATTGTCAAAGTGGGAGTCCCAAGGTAATATTAATAAAGCAGTAGTAAAACTCTTCCATGGGCTATAATGGTGATAACCATGCATTTAATAGCCTATCTACTTCCTGTTTAAAAAAAAGACCAAACTTTAGGTACAACCAATAAGCAACCAGCATCCTCTTGTGTATTCTGTTGACTTTTGCACCTGATCCAAGAGAACATGTATGAGTGGTAAAGGGTGTCTATTGTAGACCGTTAACTTATTGAGGGCCCTGTAGTCTATGCATGCACGTAAATCACCATTCTTCTTTGGGACAAAGTAGAGGGCAGAAGAAACAGGAGAAGTGGCATGACGAATGAAGCCTAAAACTAGCAATTCGTCCAGGTATTGCTTTAGATACTTAATCTCAGTTTCCGATTGAGCGTAAATGAGACTACTTGATAGGTTGGCCCCTGTAATAAAATGAATGTGACAGTCAAAGTCCCAGTGAGGGGGTAGCTGAATGGCTTTCTTCATCCTGAAAATCCAATCTTTCTGTGTGAGGCCTGGATCGGCGAAATTCTGATTAGCCGCTCGGAGATGTCTGTAAGTGTGCAGATATCGCCGGCCAGGCAGGATGCTAGACGAGGTAAGAGGGAGGGTTTCGGGCTCCAGGGAGATAGTGGAAAATTTCTTCTTGAAAGGAATAAAGCCAAGCACCCAACTGGGGTTTAACTGGAATATTTATCATCGGATCTATTTTACTGGAGGGGCACGTAGGTAATTATACTTCAGTGGTTCCATATTCTACAATGGCACATGTTTGCTATGACTCACGGTTTCCAGAAAATACTTGTTTGCAGGCACATGGATAATTCCTAACATGTGTAATAAGTGCTTCCACGTGAAACCATCATAAGGAACTGCCACGGCAAATTCTAAATGTGCACCTGACACAAATAATAATTTACTAAGGAAACAAGCCTTAAATAAACACAATGATAATTACAAGCACATGGAGCAGACATGGGGCTTGGTACAAACATGATGATAGTCACAAACGTGGAGCATTACAATCATGAGGAAAATATTGAAATCTGGCACATGGCAATGCCAGTATATGCCTAGCAAAATACAGAACCAACTGAACTCTTTAGACTCTTCGGGTAAAAAGGTTTGTCTAAAAGATAGGGGAACAACATTTAGCCTTAGCTGTGTCAAAGGAGGGTAGGACTACATGGCCTTAGTGCTATTAACTGATGCACATATGGGGCATGCTGGCATGCAGGAGTTAGTTATCATAACAGTTCCTCCCCACAATGGGTGACACACAGGGCGAGGTTTATGGGGGTTTTGTGAATGAGTGATACCTACCGAGGGGCATGGACGTTCCCAGCAGGATTCCATGATCGATCATCTGGACAGTAACCCTTCCAATCTATTACGTAGAATAAATAGCCATTTACTCTCTTTGAGTGAAGTATTTTCTGTACTGCGAATTCTACATGACCATCAATTTTTAGAGAAGGTGGTGGTGGTAATCGTTGGGTTTGGGCATGACAAGGTCAGAGCAGAGAGACATGGAACACTGGGTGAAAGGGCATGTCCTCTGGTAGTTGTAGTCTGTAAGAAACTAGGTTAATTATATGCTTAATAGTATAAGGCCCTCAATATCGTGAATGTAATTTACGCGATTCCTGAGTTTATAATTATTCAAATACAAATAAACATGGAGTTCGTACAGCATCGTCCTCCCATGTCCTTCCTTTGGCCCCTTCTGAACCTAACCCATCTAATTTACTGACATCTTTCCTTCCTCCAAATGAATAAAGAAACTTCTTCTATCATGTAAACCTGGATCACCATTTGACCCTTGCCCCGTATAATAAAAGAAATAACAGAGATTATCGACCCTGTTTATGCAGAGGTTTTTAATACCTCCATCCAAACTGGCTCAGTTCCTTTTTTATAGAAACAAGCTAGTGTCATCCCACTACTAAAGAAACCTTCAGCAGATAGTAATATTCTATCTAATGTTAGACCTATATCTCTTTCCTGAGCAGCCACAAAAATACTAGAATCTATAGTAAATAAACAACTCTCAGAGTTTTTAGAATCTTATCACCTCATGCACCCGTCTCAGTCAGGTTTTCAATCTCGAGACAGCACCAAAACTGCGCTGCCGGAAGTCACTGAGTCACTACAAAAATGTCCCTAGACTGGTGACACAATGCAGACTTATTCTGTCCAAGCTCTATGCCGCGTTCAACACTGTCCCCCATGTCATCCTTTTACAACGCCTGTCTGATCGTGGGGTCAGGGTGCAGCACTTGTTTGTCTGAACTAGACTATCTTTGCGTAAGAGCAAGCAATTTGGACGAAACCTAACCTCTCCAAGCCAAACCTCTAAAATGTAGGATACCCCAAGGCTCTGCTAATAGTTCTACACTGTTTATAATGTACATGTCTCCTTTAGCCACCCTGGTTGAGATGTTCGGCATTATGATACTTTCATATGCCAACAATACCCAGCCGATATTTTGCTATCTGGCAAATTAAGAATCCCGCAACGTTCCCTTCTCAAATTGCATGGGAGCAATCTTAGGTTGGCTCAAAGAAAGCAAAACAGAAATCATACTGTTAGGGCCTAACCCTAATGTAGGTTGTGATAGTGCTTGGCCCAAGAATGGAACTCCCCCAATCCTGGCAGCTATAAACCTGGGGGTCATCTGCAATATTGTCCTATCTTTTAGGACCCAGATCCACTCAGTTGCTAGAAACTGTATGTGGATCCTAAGGCTCTCAGGAAATTCCTCCCCCTTCTTCCATGGGAGACCCGCAAAACTGTAGTTTAAGCTGTGATCTCCTTTCGGCTGGGCTACGTGTATGTCTGTATCTTGCTTTAACCCCTTCAGCGCGGCGCGGATTTCCGCGCCACGCTGAAGATTCCGTGCGCGGGCGGGGCCATGACGGAACGGTTCCGTCATAAGCACAGCCCAACCGACGTGCATGACGGAACCGTTCCGTCAAGCGCGTCAAAGGGGTTAACTGCATATTAAGGCCTGCAACTGCCAGTGGTCCAAAATGTGGCAGCACGTTTCCTCTGTATTTTGCAAAAAGGTTCCCACACTTCACCATACCTTACCCACCTGCACTGGGTCCCTGTCAATAAAAGGATCATCTTTAAAGCACTAACTTTAGCACAGAGCCCTGAAGAACATCGGTCCCAGCTATCTGAACAAAAGAATCACTTAGTACCAGCTCAGCAGAAATCTATGTTCCAGTCAGGCCCACCTCATATAGGTTCCTCCTTGTAAAAGGAGACGTGGTGGGACCACTCTTTTGTATGCATTGCGAAAATTTGGAACCTCCTGCCCTATCAACTCAGATGCACAGAAACTGAATCCATCTTCTGCAAATGTTTAAAAACATACCCGTTTAGCTAATAATATCTTATTTCACTCTATCGTCTTATTATCTTGTCTTTGGTAGTGCTGCGGCACTCAGTTTTTGAGTAGCTGTTCACGCTATACAAATACCTCTCATTCATTCATTCATTCTTTCAAGCCGTAGGTGATTACTTGCCAGCCACACTTGATCACTCACTTTGTAAGCTGGTTGTGGTGTGCGATGTTTGTTTGCGTGTGTCATCATACTTCTCTTGGTTTGTTGGAGTTGTATTGATACAGCTTGTTGAATCTAAGATAATTACTTCAAGAAGGTCTGTAGTGAGGGACCTGAGATTCCTACGTCTGGCATTTTTTTCTGTTTATATATGTGGGTTGATGCCTGTCATGCAGTAAAAAGGAGATACCTAAGTAGCGGAGTTTTCTGTGTTATTTTATGCAAACTCCACGAGAAGTCAAACATTTTCCCATTCTGAAGAGTGACAAGTTAATTGACATCAAAGGATCTGTTCTAGTGCTTGATTTACTCGTTCTGCCTGACCATCTGTTTGTGGGTGGTAAGTGGACACGAGACGAGCATCGATATCTAAGGATTTGCAGAGGTTTTGCCAAAACCTTGATAGAAATTGAGGGCTCTATCGGAAATAAAGATTGATGGGAGACCTTGTAATCGTAAATTGTACTGGGTGAATAAGACTACAGGTGCTTTGGCGGTAAGGATCCCCTCTTAAAGAATTAAATGTGCCATTGTAGAGAACAGACGCACTTCTACCCATATAGTAGTATAACCATTGGAATTTGGCAAATTGGTTACAAAGTCCATTCTGATGGTATGCCAGGGGTATTGAGGCACTGACAAGGGGTGCAATAAACCCAATGATGGAGTATGGACCGACTTATTCTGGGGCATATGGGACAGGCTTGTACTTAAGTGTGCACATCCATGGATAGGTTAGGTCACCAAAGCAATCTTTTACAGTTAGTAAGAGTTTTTTGAATGCCAGAGTGTCCAGCAAGTGGTTTATCATGGCACAAATTTAACACCTTATGTCTGAGTTTGTCAGTGGTTACATACAAGTTGTTACCATGGTAGGGGTGTCCATCCTTTACCATAATATCATCCTCTGTCATCCATTCATCTGAATTCATCTGCTACATCCCTTGTTTTATATTATCCAAAAACTGTTGTTTAGTATAAGTACCTATCACCTGCTCAGAACCTAATAGATTGTGTGGGGGGTTTGTGCTAATTCGGGTGGATCATGACCCCAGTGTGATAATATATCTGCCTTGGTCTGATGTGTACTAGGGTGTTACGTAAGAACAAAATTATTTTCAGTGAAAATGCAAGAGCCATCTAACCTGTCTGTGTGTCAAGTGCTTGAGAGATAGAAAATAATTCACATTTTTATGATCTGTGTAACCTGTAACTCTATATTATGCACCCAGTAGATAGTGGCACCACTCCTGAAAACATAATGATCCAGAATCGGGGTACCTTTCATAGATTTATATGGTGGAATCATTCCTCATTGTCAAAGTGGGAGTCCCAAGGTAATATTAATAAAGCAGTAGTAAAACTCTTCCATGGGCTATAATGGTGATAACCATGCATTTAATAGCCTATCTACTTCCTGTTTAAAACAAAAAGACCAAACTTTAGGTACAACCAATAAGCAACCAGCATCCTCTTTTGTATTCTGTTGACTTTTGCACCTGATCCAAGAGAACATGTATGAGTGGTAAAGGGTGTGTATTCTAGACCGTTAACTTATTGAGGGCCCTGTAGTCTATGCATGCACGTAAATCACCATTCTTCTTTGAGACAAAGAAGAGGGCGGAAGAAACAGGAGAAGTGGCATGACGAATGAAGCCTAAAACTAGCAATTCGTCCAGGTATTTCTTTAGATACTTAGTCTCAGTTTCCGATTGAGCGTAAATGAGACTACTTGATATTTTGGCCCCTGTAATAAAATGAATGCAACAGTCAAAGTCCCAGTGAGGGGGTAGCTGAATGGCTTTCTTCATCCTGAAATTCCAAGTATTCCTTTGGAAGGATGTTTTGAAAGTTCTGGTGCCACTGCTGCACACGTTTGGGGTAGAATCAGGTCTTGTGATGTGGTATAGCAACTGTAACTGCAGTATGGTGACCCTAAATTCACCCAGCACGAAGACCAATCAATAAGGGGATTATAGAGTTGTAGCTAGGATATCCCTATGATAGCACCAAAAGTGTGCGCCTCTATTAGATTGAAAGATGGGGTGTCTTTTTGTCTATTAGCACAAACTAAGTTTATGGGAAGCATTTGTTAAGTAATCAATCCTGATGACAATTCAAATCTTTTAACTGCCCTTACTACTTCTGGTTCTTGTTTCTTTACTCAAGGGATATTTAAGGAACTGGCCAAACTTAAATCCTAGAAATCACCGGTGCCTCCTGAATCCAGGTGCATAGGCAACTGTTTTTGTTGTTGTGGGGAAATTATCATGGTGACTGAAATGGTTAGGTGTTGTGGAATTTTACCTATGGTATGATTCTGAGATCAGTGTATTAGACCTTCTCAACGAGTTCACCTCAGTACTAGTTGAGCTTGCACATTTTTCTGATTGCCCTCTGTGATGACTTTTATCTTTTTCTGAGCCTTTTTTGGTTTGGCGATACAATCGAAGGCAAAGTGTCCTGCTTTACCACAATTTAGGCACAGATATATTTTCTGCGTCGTTCCTTTTCATTACTAGATAAGGACCCCTTGTTCTTTCAATTAGCATGGGTTCTCTGAGTCCCTAACCTTAACATCAGTCTCCTTTCACTCAGATCGAACCAAAAACAGTCTTGGCTCATTTCTAGATCAGTTGCTCTTATGCTCAGCAAGTCGATGATCAAGTCTAACTACTAGATCAATAAATTGCACCCAATCGGTAGGGAGGGACAACTATGTGAGCCAAAGAATCTTTCAATTCATCTTTCAGCCCCTATAAAACAGGGATATGCTTTTTTCTTCAGGCAAATGCGTTTCAGTAAGTAATTTGCGAAAGGTTGTATTATAAGTAAGTCCTTCCCCGTCGTAGGTTTAAAAGCTCATTATCACCTACCTTAATAAAGGTATGCTTTGTAAATAAGCATCACATAGGTTCTTAAAACCTAGCATATTCGTGCAACAGTGGATCGTTATTCTTAATGAGAGGTAATGCCCAATTTGCAGCATTACCATCTTGGTGGGAGATGATAAATGCAATGCTACCTATATCAGAGGGGAATGGCCCCAGTTTACACAATAATTGCAGTTGACATTGTCTGCAGAATGCATTAAAGTTAGTGCTATCTGCAAAAAAGTACTCTAGGGGAGCTATCGAAGTAGGAGTAAATGTATGCACAGTGCCATTAGCACAGGCTGTTCCCTCATTCCATGACAGCTCTGTTGCCCTTGATTCAATTGTAAACGGCGTGGATTGAGTGACAAATTGTTTATCCTTGGAAGTGAATCCTGAATCTAACCAGAACGAATGATGTGGGGGATATTGCTCCAGTTCATCCCTGAGGGTTTGAATGTCTTGGCGCAAGGCTTGGCCCACACCCTACATCGTTCCAAGGGCCCTAGTTAATATTACCATATTGGGAATTTCCTCACTGGAAAACTCTGGTAATGTCTCAGCTAGGTCCTCAGCATTTATCAGATTCCCTGGGTCAATATCACCAGGGGAAATAGGATTTAAGAGGCTTGGATTTCTGTTGTACACCTGACTTGGAAAACTTGTCTGCAAAGACGATGCTGGACCCATCTGACACCCAACACAGCACTCGACCAAAGAATGTATTACGTCAAAACAGACGCAGTCCCAGGAGTGAACGGGGTCTGGATAAAACAACAAAAGAGACAATGACTGAACCTCTGAATGTTTGTCTGACTGACTGCTATGCACGGGACACCCAACAATCTCACTTTTTGGGAAAGCCCATTCTATGGTGCTAGAATGAACAACTAGGAAGAAGTAACATAAATCTCATTAGTCATTGTGCCACCAATCAACATAATCAATTTCTTGTAAACACTCCAAGTAATGAAACACAATTACAAAATAATGAAAACAGTAAACGCGTATTATGATCTCTTGTGGTAAGGAGACACACCACTCTTATATTGAGTCCCTAGTCATGGTTCTATGTCTCCACATTGAGCATATTACGCCATATACTTCACAAGAATTTTGCTTTGTCTTTCAGCTTCACCGCTTTATCCTCTGTTTGTCTCTTGTGCTCTCAAAAGTGTCGTTATTCAGTTCAGGAATTAATGCACAAGTTCCAGAGTATTGCAAGCTTGAAATGAACAGTCACGGAAAAAACAAGTACAGTGCACTAACGATGGTCTTTTTCCCTTTGCTTTTCTTTTCTTTCAATCCAGAGTTCCAAGTGATGACACCTGCAGGACGGATCTGGATGTGCAACCACTATTCCAGGCGACTTCCAGACCACAATGGATTGCCCCCGTTCCTCAACGGTAGGTCTTTCTGTGTGAGGCCTGGATCGGCGAAATTCTGATTAGCCGCTCGGAGATGTCTGCAAGTGTGCAGATATCGCCGGCCAGGCAGGATGCTAGACGAGGTAAGAGGGAGGGTTTCGGGCTCCAGGGAGATAGTGGAAAATTTCTTCTTGAAAGGAATAAAGCCAAGCACCCAACTGGGTTTAACTGGAATATTTATCATCGGATCTATTTTACTGGAGGGGCACGTAGTTAATTATACTTCAGTGGTTCCATATTCTAGAATGGCACATGTTTGCTATGACTCATGGTTTCCAGAAAATACTTGTTTGCAGGCACATGGATAATTCCTAACATGTGTAATAAGTGCTTCCACGTGAAACCATCATAAGGAACTGCCACGGCAAATTCTAAATGTGCACCTGACACAAATAATAATTTACTAAGGAAACAAGCCTTAAATAAACACAATGATAATTACAAGCACATGGAGCAGACATGGGCTTGGTACAAACATGATGATAGTCACAAACGTGGAGCATTACAATCATGAGGAAAATATTGAAATCTGGCACATGGCAATGCCAGTTTATGCCTAGCAAAATACAGAACCAACTGAACTCTTTAGACTCTTCGTGTAAAAACGTTTGTCTAAAAGATAGGGGAAAAACATTTAGCCTTAGCTGTGTCAAAGGAGGGTAGGACTACATGGCCTTAGTGCTATTAACTGATGCACATATGGGGCATGCTGGCATGCAGGAGTTAGTTATCATAACAGTTCCTCCCCACAATGGGTGACACACAGGGCGAGGTTTATGGGGGTTTTGTGAATGAGTCATACCTACCGAGGGGCATGGACGTTCCCAGCAGGATTCCATGATCGATCATCTGGGCAGTAACCCTTCCAATCTATTACGTAGAATAAATAGCCATTTACTCTCTTTGAGTGAAGTATTTTCTGTACTGCGAATACTACATGACCATCAATTTTTAGAGAAGGTGGTGGTGGTAATCGTTGGGTTTGGGCATGACAAGGTCAGAGCAGAGAGACATGGAACACTGGGTGAAAGGGCATGTCCTCTGGTAGTTGTAGTCTGTAAGAAACTAGGTTAATTATATGCTTAATAGTATAAGGCCCTCAATATCGTGAATGTAATTTACGCGATTCCTGAGTTTATAATTATTCAAATACAAATAAACATGGAGTTCGTACAGCATCTTCCTCCCATGTCCTTCCTTTGGCCCCTTCTGAACCTAACCCATCTAATTTACTGACGTCTTTCCTTCCTCCAAATGAATAAAGAAACTTCTTCTATCATGTAAACCTGGATCACCATTTGACCCTTGCCCCGTATAATAAAAGAAATAACAGAGATTATCGACCCTGTTTATGCAGAGGTTTTTAATACCTCCATCCAAACTGGCTCAGTTCCTTTTTTATAGAAACAAGCTAGTGTCATCCCACTACTAAAGAAACCTTCAGCAGATAGTAATATTCTATCTAATGTTAGACCTATATCTCTTTCCTGAGCAGCCACAAAAATACTAGAATCTATAGTAAATAAACAACTCTCAGAGTTTTTAGAATCTTATCACCTCATGCACCCGTCTCAGTCAGGTTTTCAATCTCGAGACAGCACCAAAACTGCGCTGCCGGAAGTCACTGAGTCACTACAAAAATGTCCCTAGACTGGTGACACAATGCAGACTTATTCTGTCCAAGCTCTATGCCGCGTTCAACACTGTCCCCCATGTCATCCTTTTACAACGCCTGTCTGATCGTGGGGTCAGGGTGCAGCACTTGTTTGTCTGAACTAGACTATCTTTGCGTAAGAGCAAGCTATTTGGACGAAACCTAACCTCTCCAAGCCAAACCTCTAAAATGTAGGATACCCCAAGGCTCTGCTAATAGTTCTACACTGTTTATAATGTACATGTCTCCTTTAGCCACCCTGGTTGAGATGTTCGGCATTATGATAGTTTCATATGCCAACAATACCCAGCCGATATTTTGCTATCTGGCAAATTAAGAATCCCGCAACGTTCCCTTCTCAAATTGCATGGGAGCAATCTTAGGTTGGCTCAAAGAAAGCAAAACAGAAATCATACTGTTAGGGCCTAACCCTAATGTAGGTTGTGATAGTGCTTGGCCCAAGAATGGAACTCCCCCAATCCTGGCAGCTATAAACCTGGGGGTCATCTGCAATATTGTCCTATCTTTTAGGACCCAGATCCACTCAGTTGCTAGAAACTGTATGTGGATCCTAAGGCTCTCAGGAAATTCCTCCCCCTTCTTCCATGGGAGACCCGCAAAACTGTAGTTTAAGCTGTGATCTCCTTTCGGCTGGGCTACGTGTATGTCTGTATCTTGCTTTAACCCCTTCAGCGCGGCGCGGATTTCCGCGCCACGCTGAAGATTCCGTGCGCGGGCGGGGCCATGACGGAACGGTTCCGTCATAAGCACAGCCCAACCGACGTGCATGACGGAACCGTTCCATCAAGCGCGTCAAAGGGGTTAACTGCATATTAAGGCCTGCAACTGCCAGTGGTCCAAAATGTGGCAGCACGTTTCCTCTGTATTTTGCAAAAAGGTTCCCACACTTCACCATACCTTACCCACCTGCACTGGGTCCCTGTCAATAAAAGGATCATCTTTAAAGCACTAACTTTAGCACAGAGCCCTGAAGAACATCGGTCCCAGCTATCTGAACAAAAGAATCACTTAGTACCAGCTCAGCAGAAATCTATGTTCCAGTCAGGCCCACCTCATATAGGTTCCTCCTTGTAAAAGGAGACGTGGTGGGACCACTCTTTTGTATGCATTGCGAAAATTTGGAACCTCCTGCCCTATCAACTCAGATGCACAGAAACTGAATCCATCTTCTGCAAATGTTTAAAAACATACCCGTTTAGCTAATAATATCTTATTTCACTCTATCCTCTTATTATCTTGTCTTTGGTAGTGCTGCGGCACTCAGTTTTTGAGTAGCTGTTCACGCTATACAAATACCTCTCATTCATTCATTCATTCTTTCAAGCCGTAGGTGATTACTTGCCAGCCACACTTGATCACTCACTTTGTAAGCTGGTTGTGGTGTGCGATGTTTGTTTGCGTGTGTCATCATACTTCTCTTGGTTTGTTGGAGTTGTATTGATACAGCTTGTTGAATCTAAGATAATTACTTCAAGAAGGTCTGTAGTGAGGGACCTGAGATTCCTACGTCTGGCATTTTTTTCTGTTTATATATGGGGGTTGATGCCTGTCATGCAGTAAAAAGGAGATACCTAAGTAGCGGAGTTTTCTGTGTTATTTTATGCAAACTCCACGAGAAGTCAAACATTTTCCCATTCTGAAGAGTGACAAGTTAATTGACATCAAAGGATCTGTTCTAGTGCTTGATTTACTCGTTCTGCCTGACCATCTGTTTGTGGGTGGTAAGTAGACACGAGACGAGCATCGATATCTAAGGATTTGCAGAGGTTTTGCCAAAACCTTGATAGAAATTGAGGGCTCTATCGGAAATAAAGATTGATGGGAGACCTTGTAATCGTAAATTGTACTGGGTGAATAAGACTACAGGTGCTTTGGCGGTAAGGATCCCCTCTTAAAGAATTAAATGTGCCATTGTAGAGAACAGACGCACTTCTACCCATATAGTAGTATAACCATTGGAATTTGGCAAATTGGTTACAAAGTCCATACTGATGGTATGCCAGGGGTATTGAGGCACTGACAAGGGGTGCAATAAACCCAATGATGGAGTATGGACCGACTTATTCTGGGGCATATGGGACAGGCTTGTACTTAAGTGTGCACATCCATGGATAGGTTAGGTCACCAAAGCAATCTTTTACAGTTAGTAAGAGTTTTTTGAATGCCAGAGTGTCCAGCAAGTGGTTTATCATGGCACAAATTTAACACCTTATGTCTGAGTTTGTCAGTGGTTACATACAAGTTGTTACCATGGTAGGGGTGTCCATCCTTTACCATAATATCATCCTCTGTCATCCATTCATCTGAATTCATCTGCTACATTCCTTGTTTTATATTATCCAAAAACTGTTGTTTAGTATAAGTACCTATCACCTGCTCAGAACCTAATAGATTGTGTGGGGGGTTTGTGCTAATTCGGGTGGATCATGACCCCAGTGTGATAATATATCTGCCTTGGTCTGATGTGTACTAGGGTGTTACGTAAGAACAAAATTATTTTCAGTGAAAATGCAAGAGCCATCTAACCTGTCTGTGTGTCAAGTGCTTGAGAGATAGAAAATAATTCACATTTTTATGATCTGTGTAACCTGTAACTCTATATTATGCACCCAGTAGATAGTGGCACCACTCCTGAAAACATAATGATCCAGAATCGGGGTACCTTTCATAGATTTATATGGTGGAATCATTCCTCATTGTCAAAGTGGGAGTCCCAAGGTAATATTAATAAAGCAGTAGTAAAACTCTTCCATGGGCTATAATGGTGATAACCATGCATTTAATAGCCTATCTACTTCCTGTTTAAAACAAAAAGACCAAACTTTAGGTACAACCAATAAGCAACCAGCATCCTCTTTTGTATTCTGTTGACTTTTGCACCTGATCCAAGAGAACATGTATGAGTGGTAAAGGGTGTGTATTCTAGACCGTTAACTTATTGAGGGCCCTGTAGTCTATGCATGCACGTAAATCACCATTCTTCTTTGGGACAAAGAAGAGGGCGGAAGAAACAGGAGAAGTGGCATGACGAATGAAGCCTAAAACTAGCAATTCGTCCAGGTATTTCTTTAGATACTTAGTCTCAGTTTCCGATTGAGCGTAAATGAGACTACTTGATATTTTGGCCCCTGTAATAAAATGAATGCAACAGTCAAAGTCCCAGTGAGGGGGTAGCTGAATGGCTTTCTTCATCCTGAAATTCCAAGTATTCCTTTGGAAGGATGTTTTGAAAGTTCTGGTGCCACTGCTGCACACGTTTGGGGTAGAATCAGGTCTTGTGATGTGGTATAGCAACTGTAACTGCAGTATGGTGACCCTAAATTCACCCAGCACGAAGACCAATCAATAAGGGGATTATAGAGTTGTAGCTAGGATATCCCTATGATAGCACCAAAAGTGTGCGCCTCTATTAGATTGAAAGATGGGGTGTCTTTTTGTCTATTAGCACAAACTAAGTTTATGGGAAGCATTTGTTAAGTAATCAATCCTGATGACAATTCAAATCTTTTAACTGCCCTTACTACTTCTGGTTCTTGTTTCTTTACTCAAGGGATATTTAAGGAACTGGCCAAACTTAAATCCTAGAAATCACCGGTGCCTCCTGAATCCAGGTGCATAGGCAACTGTTTTTGTTGTTGTGGGGAAATTATCATGGTGACTGAAATGGTTAGGTGTTGTGGAATTTTACCTATGGTATGATTCTGAGATCAGTGTATTAGACCTTCTCAACGAGTTCACCTCAGTACTAGTTGAGCTTGCACATTTTTCTGATTGCCCTCTGTGATGACTTTTATCTTTTTCTGAGCCTTTTTTGGTTTGGCGATACAATCGAAGGCAAAGTGTCCTGCTTTACCACAATTTAGGCACAGATATATTTTCTGCGTCGTTCCTTTTCATTACTAGATAAGGACCCCTTGTTCTTTCAATTAGCATGGGTTCTCTGAGTCCCTAACCTTAACATCAGTCTCCTTTCACTCAGATCGAACCAAAAACAGTCTTGGCTCATTTCTAGATCAGTTGCTCTTATGCTCAGCAAGTCGATGATCAAGTCTAACTACTAGATCAATAAATTGCACCCAATCGGTAGGGAGGGACAACTATGTGAGCCAAAGAATCTTTCAATTCATCTTTCAGCCCCTATAAAACAGGGATATGCTTTTTTCTTCAGGCAAATGCGTTTCAGTAAGTAATTTGCGAAAGGTTGTATTATAAGTAAGTCCTTCCCCGTCGTAGGTTTAAAAGCTCATTATCACCTACCTTAATAAAAGTATGCTTTGTAAATAAGCATCACATAGGTTCTTAAAACCTAGCATATTCGTGCAACAGTGGATCGTTATTCTTAATGAGAGGTAATGCCCAATTTGCAGCATTACCATCTTGGTGGGAGATGATAAATGCAATGCTACCTATATCAGAGGGGAATGGCCCCAGTTTACACAATAATTGCAGTTGACATTGTCTGCAGAATGCATTAAAGTTAGTGCTATCTGCAAAAAAGTACTCTAGGGGAGCCAGCGAAGTAGGAGAAAATGTATGCACAGTGCCATTAGCACAGGCTGTTCCCTCATTCCATGACAGCTCTGTTGCCCTTGATTCAATTGTAAACGGCGTGGATTGAGTGACAAATTATTTATCCTTGGAAGTGAATCCTGAATCTAACCAGAACGAATGATGTGGGGGATATTGCTCCAGTTCATCCCTGAGGGTTTGAATGTCTTGGCGCAAGGCTTGGCCCACACCCTACATCGTTTCAAGGGCCCTAGTTAATATTACCATATTGGGAATTTCCTCACTGGAAAACTCTGGTAATGTCTCAGCTAGGTCCTCAGCATTTATCAGATTCCCTGGGTCAATATCACCAGGGGAAATAGGATTTAAGAGGCTTGGATTTCTGTTGTACACCTGACTTGGAAAACTTGTCTGCAAAGACGATGCTGGACCCATCTGACACCCAACACAGCACTCGACCAAAGAATGTATTACGTCAAAACAGACGCAGTCCCAGGAGTGAACGGGGTCTGGATAAAACAACAAAAGAGACAATGACTGAACCTCTGAATGTTTGTCTGACTGACTGCTATGCACGGGACACCCAACAATCTCACTTTTTGGGAAAGCCCATTCTATGGTGCTAGAATGAACAACTAGGAAGAAGTAACATAAATCTCATTAGTCATTGTGCCACCAATCAACATAATCAATTTCTTGTAAACACTCCAAGTAATGAAACACACTTACAAAATAATGAAAACAGTAAACGCGTATTATGATCTCTTGTGGTAAGGAGACACACCACTCTTATATTGAGTCCCTAGTCATGGTTCTATGTCTCCACATTGAGCATATTACGCCATATACTTCACAAGAATTTTGCTTTGTCTTTCAGCTTCACCGCTTTATCCTCTGTTTGTCTCTTGTGCTCTCAAAAGTGTCGTTATTCAGTTCAGGAATTAATGCACAAGTTCCAGAGTATTGCAAGCTTGAAATGAACAGTCACGGAAAAAACAAGTACAGTGCACTAACGATGGTCTTTTTCCCTTTGCTTTTCTTTTCTTTCAATCCAGAGTATCAAGTGATGACACCTGCAGGACGGATCTGGATGTGCAACCACTATTCCAGGCGACTTCCAGACCACAATGGATTGCCCCCGTTCCTCAACGGTAGGTCTTTCTGTGTGAGGCCTGGATCGGCGAAATTCTGATTAGCCGCTCGGAGATGTCTGCAAGTGTGCAGATATCGCCGGCCAGGCAGGATGCTAGACGAGGTAAGAGGGAGGGTTTCGGGCTCCAGGGAGATAGTGGAAAATTTCTTCTTGAAAGGAATAAAGCCAAGCACCCAACTGGGGTTTAACTGGAATATTTATCATCGGATCTATTTTACTGGAGGGGCACGTAGTTAATTATACTTCAGTGGTTCCATATTCTAGAATGGCACATGTTTGCTATGACTCATGGTTTCCAGAAAATACTTGTTTGCAGGCACATGGATAATTCCTAACATGTGTAATAAGTGCTTCCACGTGAAACCATCATAAGGAACTGCCACGGCAAATTCTAAATGTGCACCTGACACAAATAATAATTTACTAAGGAAACAAGCCTTAAATAAACACAATGATAATTACAAGCACATGGAGCAGACATGGGCTTGGTACAAACATGATGATAGTCACAAACGTGGAGCATTACAATCATGAGGAAAATATTGAAATCTGGCACATGGCAATGCCAGTTTATGCCTAGCAAAATACAGAACCAACTGAACTCTTTAGACTCTTCGTGTAAAAACGTTTGTCTAAAAGATAGGGGAACAACATTTAGCCTTAGCTGTGTCAAAGGAGGGTAGGACTACATGGCCTTAGTGCTATTAACTGATGCACATATGGGGCATGCTGGCATGCAGGAGTTAGTTATCATAACAGTTCCTCCCCACAATGGGTGACACACAGGGCGAGGTTTATGGGGGTTTTGTGAATGAGTCATACCTACCGAGGGGCATGGACGTTCCCAGCAGGATTCCATGATCGATCATCTGGGCAGTAACCCTTCCAATCTATTACGTAGAATAAATAGCCATTTACTCTCTTTGAGTGAAGTATTTTCTGTACTGCGAATACTACATGACCATCAATTTTTAGAGAAGGTGGTGGTGGTAATCGTTGGGTTTGGGCATGACAAGGTCAGAGCAGAGAGACATGGAACACTGGGTGAAAGGGCATGTCCTCTGGTAGTTGTAGTCTGTAAGAAACTAGGTTAATTATATGCTTAATAGTATAAGGCCCTCAATATCGTGAATGTAATTTACGCGATTCCTGAGTTTATAATTATTCAAATACAAATAAACATGGAGTTCGTACAGCATCTTCCTCCCATGTCCTTCCTTTGGCCCCTTCTGAACCTAACCCATCTAATTTACTGACGTCTTTCCTTCCTCCAAATGAATAAAGAAACTTCTTCTATCATGTAAACCTGGATCACCATTTGACCCTTGCCCCGTATAATAAAAGAAATAACAGAGATTATCGACCCTGTTTATGCAGAGGTTTTTAATACCTCCATCCAAACTGGCTCAGTTCCTTTTTTATAGAAACAAGCTAGTGTCATCCCACTACTAAAGAAACCTTCAGCAGATAGTAATATTCTATCTAATGTTAGACCTATATCTCTTTCCTGAGCAGCCACAAAAATACTAGAATCTATAGTAAATAAACAACTCTCAGAGTTTTTAGAATCTTATCACCTCATGCACCCGTCTCAGTCAGGTTTTCAATCTCGAGACAGCACCAAAACTGCGCTGCCGGAAGTCACTGAGTCACTACAAAAATGTCCCTAGACTGGTGACACAATGCAGACTTATTCTGTCCAAGCTCTATGCCGCGTTCAACACTGTCCCCCATGTCATCCTTTTACAACGCCTGTCTGATCGTGGGGTCAGGGTGCAGCACTTGTTTGTCTGAACTAGACTATCTTTGCGTAAGAGCAAGCAATTTGGACGAAACCTAACCTCTCCAAGCCAAACCTCTAAAATGTAGGATACCCCAAGGCTCTGCTAATAGTTCTACACTGTTTATAATGTACATGTCTCCTTTAGCCACCCTGGTTGAGATGTTCGGCATTATGATAGTTTCATATGCCAACAATACCCAGCCGATATTTTGCTATCTGGCAAATTAAGAATCCCGCAACGTTCCCTTCTCAAATTGCATGGGAGCAATCTTAGGTTGGCTCAAAGAAAGCAAAACAGAAATCATACTGTTAGGGCCTAACCCTAATGTAGGTTGTGATAGTGCTTGGCCCAAGAATGGAACTCCCCCAATCCTGGCAGCTATAAACCTGGGGGTCATCTGCAATATTGTCCTATCTTTTAGGACCCAGATCCACTCAGTTGCTAGAAACTGTATGTGGATCCTAAGGCTCTCAGGAAATTCCTCCCCCTTCTTCCATGGGAGACCCGCAAAACTGTAGTTTAAGCTGTGATCTCCTTTCGGCTGGGCTACGTGTATGTCTGTATCTTGCTTTAACCCCTTCAGCGCGGCGCGGATTTCCGCGCCACGCTGAAGATTCCGTGCGCGGGCGGGGCCATGACGGAACGGTTCCGTCATAAGCACAGCCCAACCGACGTGCATGACGGAACCGTTCCATCAAGCGCGTCAAAGGGGTTAACTGCATATTAAGGCCTGCAACTGCCAGTGGTCCAAAATGTGGCAGCACGTTTCCTCTGTATTTTGCAAAAAGGTTCCCACACTTCACCATACCTTACCCACCTGCACTGGGTCCCTGTCAATAAAAGGATCATCTTTAAAGCACTAACTTTAGCACAGAGCCCTGAAGAACATCGGTCCCAGCTATCTGAACAAAAGAATCACTTAGTACCAGCTCAGCAGAAATCTATGTTCCAGTCAGGCCCACCTCATATAGGTTCCTCCTTGTAAAAGGAGACGTGGTGGGACCACTCTTTTGTATGCATTGCGAAAATTTGGAACCTCCTGCCCTATCAACTCAGATGCACAGAAACTGAATCCATCTTCTGCAAATGTTTAAAAACATACCCGTTTAGCTAATAATATCTTATTTCACTCTATCCTCTTATTATCTTGTCTTTGGTAGTGCTGCGGCACTCAGTTTTTGAGTAGCTGTTCACGCTATACAAATACCTCTCATTCATTCATTCATTCTTTCAAGCCGTAGGTGATTACTTGCCAGCCACACTTGATCACTCACTTTGTAAGCTGGTTGTGGTGTGCGATGTTTGTTTGCGTGTGTCATCATACTTCTCTTGGTTTGTTGGAGTTGTATTGATACAGCTTGTTGAATCTAAGATAATTACTTCAAGAAGGTCTGTAGTGAGGGACCTGAGATTCCTACGTCTGGCATTTTTTTCTGTTTATATATGGGGGTTGATGCCTGTCATGCAGTAAAAAGGAGATACCTAAGTAGCGGAGTTTTCTGTGTTATTTTATGCAAACTCCACGAGAAGTCAAACATTTTCCCATTCTGAAGAGTGACAAGTTAATTGACATCAAAGGATCTGTTCTAGTGCTTGATTTACTCGTTCTGCCTGACCATCTGTTTGTGGGTGGTAAGTAGACACGAGACGAGCATCGATATCTAAGGATTTGCAGAGGTTTTGCCAAAACCTTGATAGAAATTGAGGGCTCTATCGGAAATAAAGATTGATGGGAGACCTTGTAATCGTAAATTGTACTGGGTGAATAAGACTACAGGTGCTTTGGCGGTAAGGATCCCCTCTTAAAGAATTAAATGTGCCATTGTAGAGAACAGACGCACTTCTACCCATATAGTAGTATAACCATTGGAATTTGGCAAATTGGTTACAAAGTCCATACTGATGGTATGCCAGGGGTATTGAGGCACTGACAAGGGGTGCAATAAACCCAATGATGGAGTATGGACCGACTTATTCTGGGGCATATGGGACAGGCTTGTACTTAAGTGTGCACATCCATGGATAGGTTAGGTCACCAAAGCAATCTTTTACAGTTAGTAAGAGTTTTTTGAATGCCAGAGTGTCCAGCAAGTGGTTTATCATGGCACAAATTTAACACCTTATGTCTGAGTTTGTCAGTGGTTACATACAAGTTGTTACCATGGTAGGGGTGTCCATCCTTTACCATAATATCATCCTCTGTCATCCATTCATCTGAATTCATCTGCTACATTCCTTGTTTTATATTATCCAAAAACTGTTGTTTAGTATAAGTACCTATCACCTGCTCAGAACCTAATAGATTGTGTGGGGGGTTTGTGCTAATTCGGGTGGATCATGACCCCAGTGTGATAATATATCTGCCTTGGTCTGATGTGTACTAGGGTGTTACGTAAGAACAAAATTATTTTCAGTGAAAATGCAAGAGCCATCTAACCTGTCTGTGTGTCAAGTGCTTGAGAGATAGAAAATAATTCACATTTTTATGATCTGTGTAACCTGTAACTCTATATTATGCACCCAGTAGATAGTGGCACCACTCCTGAAAACATAATGATCCAGAATCGGGGTACCTTTCATAGATTTATATGGTGGAATCATTCCTCATTGTCAAAGTGGGAGTCCCAAGGTAATATTAATAAAGCAGTAGTAAAACTCTTCCATGGGCTATAATGGTGATAACCATGCATTTAATAGCCTATCTACTTCCTGTTTAAAACAAAAAGACCAAACTTTAGGTACAACCAATAAGCAACCAGCATCCTCTTTTGTATTCTGTTGACTTTTGCACCTGATCCAAGAGAACATGTATGAGTGGTAAAGGGTGTGTATTCTAGACCGTTAACTTATTGAGGGCCCTGTAGTCTATGCATGCACGTAAATCACCATTCTTCTTTGGGACAAAGAAGAGGGCGGAAGAAACAGGAGAAGTGGCATGACGAATGAAGCCTAAAACTAGCAATTCGTCCAGGTATTTCTTTAGATACTTAGTCTCAGTTTCCGATTGAGCGTAAATGAGACTACTTGATATTTTGGCCCCTGTAATAAAATGAATGCAACAGTCAAAGTCCCAGTGAGGGGGTAGCTGAATGGCTTTCTTCATCCTGAAATTCCAAGTATTCCTTTGGAAGGATGTTTTGAAAGTTCTGGTGCCACTGCTGCACACGTTTGGGGTAGAATCAGGTCTTGTGATGTGGTATAGCAACTGTAACTGCAGTATGGTGACCCTAAATTCACCCAGCACGAAGACCAATCAATAAGGGGATTATAGAGTTGTAGCTAGGATATCCCTATGATAGCACCAAAAGTGTGCGCCTCTATTAGATTGAAAGATGGGGTGTCTTTTTGTCTATTAGCACAAACTAAGTTTATGGGAAGCATTTGTTAAGTAATCAATCCTGATGACAATTCAAATCTTTTAACTGCCCTTACTACTTCTGGTTCTTGTTTCTTTACTCAAGGGATATTTAAGGAACTGGCCAAACTTAAATCCTAGAAATCACCGGTGCCTCCTGAATCCAGGTGCATAGGCAACTGTTTTTGTTGTTGTGGGGAAATTATCATGGTGACTGAAATGGTTAGGTGTTGTGGAATTTTACCTATGGTATGATTCTGAGATCAGTGTATTAGACCTTCTCAACGAGTTCACCTCAGTACTAGTTGAGCTTGCACATTTTTCTGATTGCCCTCTGTGATGACTTTTATCTTTTTCTGAGCCTTTTTGGGTTTGGCGATACAATCGAAGGCAAAGTGTCCTGCTTTACCACAATTTAGGCACAGATATATTTTCTGCGTCGTTCCTTTTCATTACTAGATAAGGACCCCTTGTTCTTTCAATTAGCATGGGTTCTCTGAGTCCCTAACCTTAACATCAGTCTCCTTTCACTCAGATCGAACCAAAAACAGTCTTGGCTCATTTCTAGATCAGTTGCTCTTATGCTCAGCAAGTCGATGATCAAGTCTAACTACTAGATCAATAAATTGCACCCAATCGGTAGGGAGGGACAACTATGTGAGCCAAAGAATCTTTCAATTCATCTTTCAGCCCCTATAAAACAGGGATATGCTTTTTTCTTCAGGCAAATGCGTTTCAGTAAGTAATTTGCGAAAGGTTGTATTATAAGTAAGTCCTTCCCCGTCGTAGGTTTAAAAGCTCATTATCACCTACCTTAATAAAAGTATGCTTTGTAAATAAGCATCACATAGGTTCTTAAAACCTAGCATATTCGTGCAACAGTGGATCGTTATTCTTAATGAGAGGTAATGCCCAATTTGCAGCATTACCATCTTGGTGGGAGATGATAAATGCAATGCTACCTATATCAGAGGGGAATGGCCCCAGTTTACACAATAATTGCAGTTGACATTGTCTGCAGAATGCATTAAAGTTAGTGCTATCTGCAAAAAAGTACTCTAGGGGAGCCAGCGAAGTAGGAGAAAATGTATGCACAGTGCCATTAGCACAGGCTGTTCCCTCATTCCATGACAGCTCTGTTGCCCTTGATTCAATTGTAAACGGCGTGGATTGAGTGACAAATTGTTTATCCTTGGAAGTGAATCCTGAATCTAACCAGAACGAATGATGTGGGGGATATTGCTCCAGTTCATCCCTGAGGGTTTGAATGTCTTGGCGCAAGGCTTGGCCCACACCCTACATCGTTCCAAGGGCCCTAGTTAATATTACCATATTGGGAATTTCCTCACTGGAAAACTCTGGTAATGTCTCAGCTAGGTCCTCAGCATTTATCAGATTCCCTGGGTCAATATCACCAGGGGAAATAGGATTTAAGAGGCTTGGATTTCTGTTGTACACCTGACTTGGAAAACTTGTCTGCAAAGACGATGCTGGACCCATCTGACACCCAACACAGCACTCGACCAAAGAATGTATTACGTCAAAACAGACGCAGTCCCAGGAGTGAACGGGGTCTGGATAAAACAACAAAAGAGACAATGACTGAACCTCTGAATGTTTGTCTGACTGACTGCTATGCACGGGACACCCAACAATCTCACTTTTTGGGAAAGCCCATTCTATGGTGCTAGAATGAACAACTAGGAAGAAGTAACATAAATCTCATTAGTCATTGTGCCACCAATCAACATAATCAATTTCTTGTAAACACTCCAAGTAATGAAACACACTTACAAAATAATGAAAACAGTAAACGCGTATTATGATCTCTTGTGGTAAGGAGACACACCACTCTTATATTGAGTCCCTAGTCATGGTTCTATGTCTCCACATTGAGCATATTACGCCATATACTTCACAAGAATTTTGCTTTGTCTTTCAGCTTCACCGCTTTATCCTCTGTTTGTCTCTTGTGCTCTCAAAAGTGTCGTTATTCAGTTCAGGAATTAATGCACAAGTTCCAGAGTATTGCAAGCTTGAAATGAACAGTCACGGAAAAAACAAGTACAGTGCACTAACGATGGTCTTTTTCCCTTTGCTTTTCTTTTCTTTCAATCCAGAGTATCAAGTGATGACACCTGCAGGACGGATCTGGATGTGCAACCACTATTCCAGGCGACTTCCAGACCACAATGGATTGCCCCCGTTCCTCAACGGTAGGTCTTTCTGTGTGAGGCCTGGATCGGCGAAATTCTGATTAGCCGCTCGGAGATGTCTGCAAGTGTGCAGATATCGCCGGCCAGGCAGGATGCTAGACGAGGCAAGAGGGAGGGTTTCGGGCTCCAGGGAGATAGTGGAAAATTTCTTCTTGAAAGGAATAAAGCCAAGCACCCAACTGGGGTTTAACTGGAATATTTATCATCGGATCTATTTTACTGGAGGGGCACGTAGTTAATTATACTTCAGTGGTTCCATATTCTAGAATGGCACATGTTTGCTATGACTCATGGTTTCCAGAAAATACTTGTTTGCAGGCACATGGATAATTCCTAACATGTGTAATAAGTGCTTCCACGTGAAACCATCATAAGCAACTGCCACGGCAAATTCTAAATGTGCACCTGACACAAATAATAATTTACTAAGGAAACAAGCCTTAAATAAACACAATGATAATTACAAGCACATGGAGCAGACATGGGCTTGGTACAAACATGATGATAGTCACAAACGTGGAGCATTACAATCATGAGGAAAATATTGAAATCTGGCACATGGCAATGCCAGTTTATGCCTAGCAAAATACAGAACCAACTGAACTCTTTAGACTCTTCGTGTAAAAACGTTTGTCTAAAAGATAGGGGAACAACATTTAGCCTTAGCTGTGTCAAAGGAGGGTAGGACTACATGGCCTTAGTGCTATTAACTGATGCACATATGGGGCATGCTGGCATGCAGGAGTTAGTTATCATAACAGTTCCTCCCCACAATGGGTGACACACAGGGCGAGGTTTATGGGGGTTTTGTGAATGAGTCATACCTACCGAGGGGCATGGACGTTCCCAGCAGGATTCCATGATCGATCATCTGGGCAGTAACCCTTCCAATCTATTACGTAGAATAAATAGCCATTTACTCTCTTTGAGTGAAGTATTTTCTGTACTGCGAATACTACATGACCATCAATTTTTAGAGAAGGTGGTGGTGGTAATCGTTGGGTTTGGGCATGACAAGGTCAGAGCAGAGAGACATGGAACACTGGGTGAAAGGGCATGTCCTCTGGTAGTTGTAGTCTGTAAGAAACTAGGTTAATTATATGCTTAATAGTATAAGGCCCTCAATATCGTGAATGTAATTTACGCGATTCCTGAGTTTATAATTATTCAAATACAAATAAACATGGAGTTCGTACAGCATCTTCCTCCCATGTCCTTCCTTTGGCCCCTTCTGAACCTAACCCATCTAATTTACTGACGTCTTTCCTTCCTCCAAATGAATAAAGAAACTTCTTCTATCATGTAAACCTGGATCACCATTTGACCCTTGCCCCGTATAATAAAAGAAATAACAGAGATTATCGACCCTGTTTATGCAGAGGTTTTTAATACCTCCATCCAAACTGGCTCAGTTCCTTTTTTATAGAAACAAGCTAGTGTCATCCCACTACTAAAGAAACCTTCAGCAGATAGTAATATTCTATCTAATGTTAGACCTATATCTCTTTCCTGAGCAGCCACAAAAATACTAGAATCTATAGTAAATAAACAACTCTCAGAGTTTTTAGAATCTTATCACCTCATGCACCCGTCTCAGTCAGGTTTTCAATCTCGAGACAGCACCAAAACTGCGCTGCCGGAAGTCACTGAGTCACTACAAAAATGTCCCTAGACTGGTGACACAATGCAGACTTATTCTGTCCAAGCTCTATGCCGCGTTCAACACTGTCCCCCATGTCATCCTTTTACAACGCCTGTCTGATCGTGGGGTCAGGGTGCAGCACTTGTTTGTCTGAACTAGACTATCTTTGCGTAAGAGCAAGCAATTTGGACGAAACCTAACCTCTCCAAGCCAAACCTCTAAAATGTAGGATACCCCAAGGCTCTGCTAATAGTTCTACACTGTTTATAATGTACATGTCTCCTTTAGCCACCCTGGTTGAGATGTTCGGCATTATGATAGTTTCATATGCCAACAATACCCAGCCGATATTTTGCTATCTGGCAAATTAAGAATCCCGCAACGTTCCCTTCTCAAATTGCATGGGAGCAATCTTAGGTTGGCTCAAAGAAAGCAAAACAGAAATCATACTGTTAGGGCCTAACCCTAATGTAGGTTGTGATAGTGCTTGGCCCAAGAATGGAACTCCCCCAATCCTGGCAGCTATAAACCTGGGGGTCATCTGCAATATTGTCCTATCTTTTAGGACCCAGATCCACTCAGTTGCTAGAAACTGTATGTGGATCCTAAGGCTCTCAGGAAATTCCTCCCCCTTCTTCCATGGGAGACCCGCAAAACTGTAGTTTAAGCTGTGATCTCCTTTCGGCTGGGCTACGTGTATGTCTGTATCTTGCTTTAACCCCTTCAGCGCGGCGCGGATTTCCGCGCCACGCTGAAGATTCCGTGCGCGGGCGGGGCCATGACGGAACGGTTCCGTCATAAGCACAGCCCAACCGACGTGCATGACGGAACCGTTCCATCAAGCGCGTCAAAGGGGTTAACTGCATATTAAGGCCTGCAACTGCCAGTGGTGCAAAATGTGGCAGCACGTTTCCTCTGTATTTTGCAAAAAGGTTCCCACACTTCACCATACCTTACCCACCTGCACTGGGTCCCTGTCAATAAAAGGATCATCTTTAAAGCACTAACTTTAGCACAGAGCCCTGAAGAACATCGGTCCCAGCTATCTGAACAAAAGAATCACTTAGTACCAGCTCAGCAGAAATCTATGTTCCAGTCAGGCCCACCTCATATAGGTTCCTCCTTGTAAAAGGAGACGTGGTGGGACCACTCTTTTGTATGCATTGCGAAAATTTGGAACCTCCTGCCCTATCAACTCAGATGCACAGAAACTGAATCCATCTTCTGCAAATGTTTAAAAACATACCCGTTTAGCTAATAATATCTTATTTCACTCTATCCTCTTATTATCTTGTCTTTGGTAGTGCTGCGGCACTCAGTTTTTGAGTAGCTGTTCACGCTATACAAATACCTCTCATTCATTCATTCATTCTTTCAAGCCGTAGGTGATTACTTGCCAGCCACACTTGATCACTCACTTTGTAAGCTGGTTGTGGTGTGCGATGTTTGTTTGCGTGTGTCATCATACTTCTCTTGGTTTGTTGGAGTTGTATTGATACAGCTTGTTGAATCTAAGATAATTACTTCAAGAAGGTCTGTAGTGAGGGACCTGAGATTCCTACGTCTGGCATTTTTTTCTGTTTATATATGTGGGTTGATGCCTGTCATGCAGTAAAAAGGAGATACCTAAGTAGCGGAGTTTTCTGTGTTATTTTATGCAAACTCCACGAGAAGTCAAACATTTTCCCATTCTGAAGAGTGACAAGTTAATTGACATCAAAGGATCTGTTCTAGTGCTTGATTTACTCGTTCTGCCTGACCATCTGTTTGTGGGTGGTAAGTAGACACGAGACGAGCATCGATATCTAAGGATTTGCAGAGGTTTTGCCAAAACCTTGATAGAAATTGAGGGCTCTATCGGAAATAAAGATTGATGGGAGACCTTGTAATCGTAAATTGTACTGGGTGAATAAGACTACAGGTGCTTTGGCGGTAAGGATCCCCTCTTAAAGAATTAAATGTGCCATTGTAGAGAACAGACGCACTTCTACCCATATAGTAGTATAACCATTGGAATTTGGCAAATTGGTTACAAAGTCCATACTGATGGTATGCCAGGGGTATTGAGGCACTGACAAGGGGTGCAATAAACCCAATGATGGAGTATGGACCGACTTATTCTGGGGCATATGGGACAGGCTTGTACTTAAGTGTGCACATCCATGGATAGGTTAGGTCACCAAAGCAATCTTTTACAGTTAGTAAGAGTTTTTTGAATGCCAGAGTGTCCAGCAAGTGGTTTATCATGGCACAAATTTAACACCTTATGTCTGAGTTTGTCAGTGGTTACATACAAGTTGTTACCATGGTAGGGGTGTCCATCCTTTACCATAATATCATCCTCTGTCATCCATTCATCTGAATTCATCTGCTACATTCCTTGTTTTATATTATCCAAAAACTGTTGTTTAGTATAAGTACCTATCACCTGCTCAGAACCTAATAGATTGTGTGGGGGGTTTGTGCTAATTCGGGTGGATCATGACCCCAGTGTGATAATATATCTGCCTTGGTCTGATGTGTACTAGGGTGTTACGTAAGAACAAAATTATTTTCAGTGAAAATGCAAGAGCCATCTAACCTGTCTGTGTGTCAAGTGCTTGAGAGATAGAAAATAATTCACATTTTTATGATCTGTGTAACCTGTAACTCTATATTATGCACCCAGTAGATAGTGGCACCACTCCTGAAAACATAATGATCCAGAATCGGGGTACCTTTCATAGATTTATATGGTGGAATCATTCCTCATTGTCAAAGTGGGAGTCCCAAGGTAATATTAATAAAGCAGTAGTAAAACTCTTCCATGGGCTATAATGGTGATAACCATGCATTTAATAGCCTATCTACTTCCTGTTTAAAACAAAAAGACCAAACTTTAGGTACAACCAATAAGCAACCAGCATCCTCTTTTGTATTCTGTTGACTTTTGCACCTGATCCAAGAGAACATGTATGAGTGGTAAAGGGTGTGTATTCTAGACCGTTAACTTATTGAGGGCCCTGTAGTCTATGCATGCACGTAAATCACCATTCTTCTTTGGGACAAAGAAGAGGGCGGAAGAAACAGGAGAAGTGGCATGACGAATGAAGCCTAAAACTAGCAATTCGTCCAGGTATTTCTTTAGATACTTAGTCTCAGTTTCCGATTGAGCGTAAATGAGACTACTTGATATTTTGGCCCCTGTAATAAAATGAATGCAACAGTCAAAGTCCCAGTGAGGGGGTAGCTGAATGGCTTTCTTCATCCTGAAATTCCAAGTATTCCTTTGGAAGGATGTTTTGAAAGTTCTGGTGCCACTGCTGCACACGTTTGGGGTAGAATCAGGTCTTGTGATGTGGTATAGCAACTGTAACTGCAGTATGGTGACCCTAAATTCACCCAGCACGAAGACCAATCAATAAGGGGATTATAGAGTTGTAGCTAGGATATCCCTATGATAGCACCAAAAGTGTGCGCCTCTATTAGATTGAAAGATGGGGTGTCTTTTTGTCTATTAGCACAAACTAAGTTTATGGGAAGCATTTGTTAAGTAATCAATCCTGATGACAATTCAAATCTTTTAACTGCCCTTACTACTTCTGGTTCTTGTTTCTTTACTCAAGGGATATTTAAGGAACTGGCCAAACTTAAATCCTAGAAATCACCGGTGCCTCCTGAATCCAGGTGCATAGGCAACTGTTTTTGTTGTTGTGGGGAAATTATCATGGTGACTGAAATGGTTAGGTGTTGTGGAATTTTACCTATGGTATGATTCTGAGATCAGTGTATTAGACATTCTCAACGAGTTCACCTCAGTACTAGTTGAGCTTGCACATTTTTCTGATTGCCCTCTGTGATGACTTTTATCTTTTTCTGAGCCTTTTTGGGTTTGGCGATACAATCGAAGGCAAAGTGTCCTGCTTTACCACAATTTAGGCACAGATATATTTTCTGCGTCGTTCCTTTTCATTACTAGATAAGGACCCCTTGTTCTTTCAATTAGCATGGGTTCTCTGAGTCCCTAACCTTAACATCAGTCTCCTTTCACTCAGATCGAACCAAAAACAGTCTTGGCTCATTTCTAGATCAGTTGCTCTTATGCTCAGCAAGTCGATGATCAAGTCTAACTACTAGATCAATAAATTGCACCCAATCGGTAGGGAGGGACAACTATGTGAGCCAAAGAATCTTTCAATTCATCTTTCAGCCCCTATAAAACAGGGATATGCTTTTTTCTTCAGGCAAATGCGTTTCAGTAAGTAATTTGCGAAAGGTTGTATTATAAGTAAGTCCTTCCCCGTCGTAGGTTTAAAAGCTCATTATCACCTACCTTAATAAAAGTATGCTTTGTAAATAAGCATCACATAGGTTCTTAAAACCTAGCATATTCGTGCAACAGTGGATCGTTATTCTTAATGAGAGGTAATGCCCAATTTGCAGCATTACCATCTTGGTGGGAGATGATAAATGCAATGCTACCTATATCAGAGGGAAATGGCCCCAGTTTACACAATAATTGCAGTTGACATTGTCTGCAGAATGCATTAAAGTTAGTGCTATCTGCAAAAAAGTACTCTAGGGGAGCCAGCGAAGTAGGAGTAAATGTATGCACAGTGCCATTAGCACAGGCTGTTCCCTCATTCCATGACAGCTCTGTTGCCCTTGATTCAATTGTAAACGGCGTGGATTGAGTGACAAATTGTTTATCCTTGGAAGTGAATCCTGAATCTAACCAGAACGAATGATGTGGGGGATATTGCTCCAGTTCATCCCTGAGGGTTTGAATGTCTTGGCGCAAGGCTTGGCCCACACCCTACATCGTTCCAAGGGCCCTAGTTAATATTACCATATTGGGAATTTCCTCACTGGAAAACTCTGGTAATGTCTCAGCTAGGTCCTCAGCATTTATCAGATTCCCTGGGTCAATATCACCAGGGGAAATAGGATTTAAGAGGCTTGGATTTCTGTTGTACACCTGACTTGGAAAACTTGTCTGCAAAGACGATGCTGGACCCATCTGACACCCAACACAGCACTCGACCAAAGAATGTATTACGTCAAAACAGACGCAGTCCCAGGAGTGAACGGGGTCTGGATAAAACAACAAAAGAGACAATGACTGAACCTCTGAATGTTTGTCTGACTGACTGCTATGCACGGGACACCCAACAATCTCACTTTTTGGGAAAGCCCATTCTATGGTGCTAGAATGAACAACTAGGAAGAAGTAACATAAATCTCATTAGTCATTGTGCCACCAATCAACATAATCAATTTCTTGTAAACACTCCAAGTAATGAAACACACTTACAAAATAATGAAAACAGTAAACGCGTATTATGATCTCTTGTGGTAAGGAGACACACCACTCTTATATTGAGTCCCTAGTCATGGTTCTATGTCTCCACATTGAGCATATTACGCCATATACTTCACAAGAATTTTGCTTTGTCTTTCAGCTTCACCGCTTTATCCTCTGTTTGTCTCTTGTGCTCTCAAAAGTGTCGTTATTCAGTTCAGGAATTAATGCACAAGTTCCAGAGTATTGCAAGCTTGAAATGAACAGTCACGGAAAAAACAAGTACAGTGCACTAACGATGGTCTTTTTCCCTTTGCTTTTCTTTTCTTTCAATCCAGAGTATCAAGTGATGACACCTGCAGGACGGATCTGGATGTGCAACCACTATTCCAGGCGACTTCCAGACCACAATGGATTGCCCCCGTTCCTCAACGGTAGGTCTTTCTGTGTGAGGCCTGGATCGGCGAAATTCTGATTAGCCGCTCGGAGATGTCTGCAAGTGTGCAGATATCGCCGGCCAGGCAGGATGCTAGACGAGGTAAGAGGGAGGGTTTCGGGCTCCAGGGAGATAGTGGAAAATTTCTTCTTGAAAGGAATAAAGCCAAGCACCCAACTGGGGTTTAACTGGAATATTTATCATCGGATCTATTTTACTGGAGGGGCACGTAGTTAATTATACTTCAGTGGTTCCATATTCTAGAATGGCACATGTTTGCTATGACTCATGGTTTCCAGAAAATACTTGTTTGCAGGCACATGGATAATTCCTAACATGTGTAATAAGTGCTTCCACGTGAAACCATCATAAGGAACTGCCACGGCAAATTCTAAATGTGCACCTGACACAAATAATAATTTACTAAGGAAACAAGCCTTAAATAAACACAATGATAATTACAAGCACATGGAGCAGACATGGGCTTGGTACAAACATGATGATAGTCACAAACGTGGAGCATTACAATCATGAGGAAAATATTGAAATCTGGCACATGGCAATGCCAGTTTATGCCTAGCAAAATACAGAACCAACTGAACTCTTTAGACTCTTCGTGTAAAAACGTTTGTCTAAAAGATAGGGGAACAACATTTAGCCTTAGCTGTGTCAAAGGAGGGTAGGACTACATGGCCTTAGTGCTATTAACTGATGCACATATGGGGCATGCTGGCATGCAGGAGTTAGTTATCATAACAGTTCCTCCCCACAATGGGTGACACACAGGGCGAGGTTTATGGGGGTTTTGTGAATGAGTCATACCTACCGAGGGGCATGGACGTTCCCAGCAGGATTCCATGATCGATCATCTGGGCAGTAACCCTTCCAATCTATTACGTAGAATAAATAGCCATTTACTCTCTTTGAGTGAAGTATTTTCTGTACTGCGAATTCTACATGACCATCAATTTTTAGAGAAGGTGGTGGTGGTAATCGTTGGGTTTGGGCATGACAAGGTCAGAGCAGAGAGACATGGAACACTGGGTGAAAGGGCATGTCCTCTGGTAGTTGTAGTCTGTAAGAAACTAGGTTAATTATATGCTTAATAGTATAAGGCCCTCAATATCGTGAATGTAATTTACGCGATTCCTGAGTTTATAATTATTCAAATACAAATAAACATGGAGTTCGTACAGCATCGTCCTCCCATGTCCTTCCTTTGGCCCCTTCTGAACCTAACCCATCTAATTTACTGACATCTTTCCTTCCTCCAAATGAATAAAGAAACTTCTTCTATCATGTAAACCTGGATCACCATTTGACCCTTGCCCCGTATAATAAAAGAAATAACAGAGATTATCGACCCTGTTTATGCAGAGGTTTTTAATACCTCCATCCAAACTGGCTCAGTTCCTTTTTTATAGAAACAAGCTAGTGTCATCCCACTACTAAAGAAACCTTCAGCAGATAGTAATATTCTATCTAATGTTAGACCTATATCTCTTTCCTGAGCAGCCACAAAAATACTAGAATCTATAGTAAATAAACAACTCTCAGAGTTTTTAGAATCTTATCACCTCATGCACCCGTCTCAGTCAGGTTTTCAATCTCGAGACAGCACCAAAACTGCGCTGCCGGAAGTCACTGAGTCACTACAAAAATGTCCCTAGACTGGTGACACAATGCAGACTTATTCTGTTCAAGCTCTATGCCGGGTTCAACACTGTCCCCCATGTCATCCTTTTACAACGCCAGTCTGATCGTGGGGTCAGGGTGCAGCACTTGTTTGTCTGAACTAGACTATCTTTGCGTAAGAGCAAGCAATTTGGACGAAACCTAACCTCTCCAAGCCAAACCTCTAAAATGTAGGATACCCCAAGGCTCTGCTAATAGTTCTACACTGTTTATAATGTACATGTCTCCTTTAGCCACCCTGGTTGAGATGTTCGGCATTATGATAGTTTCATATGCCAACAATACCCAGCCGATATTTTGCTATCTGGCAAATTAAGAATCCCGCAACGTTCCCTTCTCAAATTGCATGGGAGCAATCTTAGGTTGGCTCAAAGAAAGCAAAACAGAAATCATACTGTTAGGGCCTAACCCTAATGTAGGTTGTGATAGTGCTTGGCCCAAGAATGGAACTCCCCCAATCCTGGCAGCTATAAAGCTGGGGGTCATCTGCAATATTGTCCTATCTTTTAGGACCCAGATCCACTCAGTTGCTAGAAACTGTATGTGGATCCTAAGGCTCTCAGGAAATTCCTCCCCCTTCTTCCATGGGAGACCCGCAAAACTGTAGTTTAAGCTGTGATCTCCTTTTGGCTGGGCTACGTGTATGTCTGTATCTTGCTTTAACCCCTTCAGCGCGGCGCGGATTTCCGCGCCACGCTGAAGATGCCGTGCGCGGGCGGGGCCATGACGGAACGGTTCCGTCATAAGCACAGCCCAACCGACGTGCATGACGGAACCGTTCCGTCAAGCGCGTCAAAGGGGTTAACTGCATATTAAGGCCTGCAACTGCCAGTGGTCCAAAATGTGGCAGCACGTTTCCTCTGTATTTTGCAAAAAGGTTCCCACACTTCACCATACCTTACCCACCTGCACTGGGTCCCTGTCAATAAAAGGATCATCTTTAAAGCACTAACTTTAGCACAGAGCCCTGAAGAACATCGGTCCCAGCTATCTGAACAAAAGAATCACTTAGTACCAGCTCAGCAGAAATCTATGTTCCAGTCAGGCCCACCTCATATAGGTTCCTCCTTGTAAAAGGAGACGTGGTGGGACCACTCTTTTGTATGCATTGCGAAAATTTGGAACCTCCTGCCCTATCAACTCAGATGCACAGAAACTGAATCCATCTTCTGCAAATGTTTAAAAGCATACCCGTTTAGCTAATAATATCTTATTTCACTCTATCCTCTTATTATCTTGTCTTTGGTAGTGCTGCGGCACTCAGTTTTTGAGTAGCTGTTCACGCTATACAAATACCTCTCATTCATTCATTCATTCTTTCAAGCCGTAGGTGATTACTTGCCAGCCACACTTGATCACTCACTTTGTAAGCTGGTTGTGGTGTGCGATGTTTGTTTGCGTGTGTCATCATACTTCTCTTGGTTTGTTGGAGTTGTATTGATACAGCTTGTTGAATCTAAGATAATTACTTCAAGAAGGTCTGTAGTGAGGGACCTGAGATTCCTACGTCTGGCATTTTTTTCTGTTTATATATGTGGGTTGATGCCTGTCATGCAGTAAAAAGGAGATACCTAAGTAGCGGAGTTTTCTGTGTTATTTTATGCAAACTCCACGAGAAGTCAAACATTTTCCCATTCTGAAGAGTGACAAGTTAATTGACATCAAAGGATCTGTTCTAGTGCTTGATTTACTCGTTCTGCCTGACCATCTGTTTGTGGGTGGTAAGTGGACACGAGACGAGCATCGATATCTAAGGATTTGCAGAGGTTTTGCCAAAACCTTGATAGAAATTGAGGGCTCTATCGGAAATAAAGATTGATGGGAGACCTTGTAATCGTAAATTGTACTGGGTGAATAAGACTACAGGTGCTTTGGCGGTAAGGATCCCCTCTTAAAGAATTAAATGTGCCATTGTAGAGAACAGACGCACTTCTACCCATATAGTAGTATAACCATTGGAATTTGGCAAATTGGTTACAAAGTCCATACTGATGGTATGCCAGGGGTATTGAGGCACTGACAAGGGGTGCAATAAACCCAATGATGGAGTATGGACCGACTTATTCTGGGGCATATGGGACAGGCTTGTACTTAAGTGTGCACATCCATGGATAGGTTAGGTCACCAAAGCAATCTTTTACAGTTAGTAAGAGTTTTTTGAATGCCAGAGTGTCCAGCAAGTGGTTTATCATGGCACAAATTTAACACCTTATGTCTGAGTTTGTCAGTGGTTACATACAAGTTGTTACCATGGTAGGGGTGTCCATCCTTTACCATAATATCATCCTCTGTCATCCATTCATCTGAATTCATCTGCTACATCCCTTGTTTTATATTATCCAAAAACTGTTGTTTAGTATAAGTACCTATCACCTGCTCAGAACCTAATAGATTGTGTGGGGGGTTTGTGCTAATTCGGGTGGATCATGACCCCAGTGTGATAATATATCTGCCTTGGTCTGATGTGTACTAGGGTGTTACGTAAGAACAAAATTATTTTCAGTGAAAATGCAAGAGCCATCTAACCTGTCTGTGTGTCAAGTGCTTGAGAGATAGAAAATAATTCACATTTTTATGATCTGTGTAACCTGTAACTCTATATTATGCACCCAGTAGATAGTGGCACCACTCCTGAAAACATAATGATCCAGAATCGGGGTACCTTTCATAGATTTATATGGTGGAATCATTCCTCATTGTCAAAGTGGGAGTCCCAAGGTAATATTAATAAAGCAGTAGTAAAACTCTTCCATGGGCTATAATGGTGATAACCATGCATTTAATAGCCTATCTACTTCCTGTTTAAAACAAAAAGACCAAACTTTAGGTACAACCAATAAGCAACCAGCATCCTCTTTTGTATTCTGTTGACTTTTGCACCTGATCCAAGAGAACATGTATGAGTGGTAAAGGGTTTGTATTCTAGACCGTTAACTTATTGAGGGCCCTGTAGTCTATGCATGCACGTAAATCACCATTCTTCTTTGGGACAAAGAAGAGGGCGGAAGAAACAGGAGAAGTGGCATGACGAATGAAGCCTAAAACTAGCAATTCGTCCAGGTATTTCTTTAGATACTTAGTCTCAGTTTCCGATTGAGCGTAAATGAGACTACTTGATATTTTGGCCCCTGTAATAAAATGAATGCAACAGTCAAAGTCCCAGTGAGGGGGTAGCTGAATGGCTTTCTTCATCCTGAAATTCCAAGTATTCCTTTGGAAGGATGTTTTGAAAGTTCTGGTGCCACTGCTGCACACGTTTGGGGTAGAATCAGGTCTTGTGATGTGGTATAGCAACTGTAACTGCAGTATGGTGACCCTAAATTCACCCAGCACGAAGACCAATCAATAAGGGGATTATAGAGTTGTAGCTAGGATATCCCTATGATAGCACCAAAAGTGTGCGCCTCTATTAGATTGAAAGATGGGGTGTCTTTTTGTCTATTAGCACAAACTAAGTTTATGGGAAGCATTTGTTAAGTAATCAATCCTGATGACAATTCAAATCTTTTAACTGCCCTTACTACTTCTGGTTCTTGTTTCTTTACTCAAGGGATATTTAAGGAACTGGCCAAACTTAAATCCTAGAAATCACCGGTGCCTCCTGAATCCAGGTGCATAGGCAACTGTTTTTGTTGTTGTGGGGAAATTATCATGGTGACTGAAATGGTTAGGTGTTGTGGAATTTTACCTATGGTATGATTCTGAGATCAGTGTATTAGACCTTCTCAACGAGTTCACCTCAGTACTAGTTGAGCTTGCACATTTTTCTGATTGCCCTCTGTGATGACTTTTATCTTTTTCTGAGCCTTTTTTGGTTTGGCGATACAATCGAAGGCAAAGTGTCCTGCTTTACCACAATTTAGGCACAGATATATTTTCTGCGTCGTTCCTTTTCATTACTAGATAAGGACCCCTTGTTCTTTCAATTAGCATGGGTTCTCTGAGTCCCTAACCTTAACATCAGTCTCCTTTCACTCAGATCGAACCAAAAACAGTCTTGGCTCATTTCTAGATCAGTTGCTCTTATGCTCAGCAAGTCGATGATCAAGTCTAACTACTAGATCAATAAATTGCACCCAATCGGTAGGGAGGGACAACTATGTGAGCCAAAGAATCTTTCAATTCATCTTTCAGCCCCTATAAAACAGGGATATGCTTTTTTCTTCAGGCAAATGCGTTTCAGTAAGTAATTTGCGAAAGGTTGTATTATAAGTAAGTCCTTCCCCGTCGTAGGTTTAAAAGCTCATTATCACCTACCTTAATAAAGGTATGCTTTGTAAATAAGCATCACATAGGTTCTTAAAACCTAGCATATTCGTGCAACAGTGGATCGTTATTCTTAATGAGAGGTAATGCCCAATTTGCAGCATTACCATCTTGGTGGGAGATGATAAATGCAATGCTACCTATATCAGAGGGGAATGGCCCCAGTTTACACAATAATTGCAGTTGACATTGTCTGCAGAATGCATTAAAGTTAGTGCTATCTGCAAAAAAGTACTCTAGGGGAGCCAGCGAAGTAGGAGTAAATGTATGCACAGTGCCATTAGCACAGGCTGTTCCCTCATTCCATGACAGCTCTGTTGCCCTTGATTCAATTGTAAACGGCGTGGATTGAGTGACAAATTGTTTATCTTTGGAAGTGAATCCTGAATCTAACCAGAACGAATGATGTGGGGGATATTGCTCCAGTTCATCCCTGAGGGTTTGAATGTCTTGGCGCAAGGCTTGGCCCACACCCTACATCGTTCCAAGGGCCCTAGTTAATATTACCATATTGGGAATTTCCTCACTGGAAAACTCTGGTAATGTCTCAGCTAGGTCCTCAGCATTTATCAGATTCCCTGGGTCAATATCACCAGGGGAAATAGGATTTAAGAGGCTTGGATTTCTGTTGTACACCTGACTTGGAAAACTTGTCTGCAAAGACGATGCTGGACCCATCTGACACCCAACACAGCACTCGACCAAAGAATGTATTACGTCAAAACAGACGCAGTCCCAGGAGTGAACGGGGTCTGGATAAAACAACAAAAGAGACAATGACTGAACCTCTGAATGTTTGTCTGACTGACTGCTATGCACGGGACACCCAACAATCTCACTTTTTGGGAAAGCCCATTCTATGGTGCTAGAATGAACAACTAGGAAGAAGTAACATAAATCTCATTAGTCATTGTGCCACCAATCAACATAATCAATTTCTTGTAAACACTCCAAGTAATGAAACACACTTACAAAATAATGAAAACAGTAAACGCGTATTATGATCTCTTGTGGTAAGGAGACACACCACTCTTATATTGAGTCCCTAGTCATGGTTCTATGTCTCCACATTGAGCATATTACGCCATATACTTCACAAGAATTTTGCTTTGTCTTTCAGCTTCACGGCTTTATCCTCTGTTTGTCTCTTGTGCTCTCAAAAGTGTCGTTATTCAGTTCAGGAATTAATGCACAAGTTCCAGAGTATTGCAAGCTTGAAATGAACAGTCACGGAAAAAACAAGTACAGTGCACTAACGATGGTCTTTTTCCCTTTGCTTTTCTTTTCTTTCAATCCAGAGTTCCAAGTGATGACACCTGCAGGACGGATCTGGATGTGCAACCACTATTCCAGGCGACTTCCAGACCACAATGGATTGCCCCCGTTCCTCAACGGTAGGTCTTTCTGTGTGAGGCCTGGATCGGCGAAATTCTGATTAGCCGCTCGGAGATGTCTGCAAGTGTGCAGATATCGCCGGCCAGGCAGGATGCTAGACGAGGTAAGAGGGAGGGTTTCGGGCTCCAGGGAGATAGTGAAAAATTTCTTCTTGAAAGGAATAAAGCCAAGCACCCAACTGGGGTTTAACTGGAATATTTATCATCGGATCTATTTTACTGGAGGGGCACGTAGTTAATTATACTTCAGTGGTTCCATATTCTAGAATGGCACATGTTTGCTATGACTCATGGTTTCCAGAAAATACTTGTTTGCAGGCACATGGATAATTCCTAACATGTGTAATAAGTGCTTCCACGTGAAACCATCATAAGGAACTGCCACGGCAAATTCTAAATGTGCACCTGACACAAATAATAATTTACTAAGGAAACAAGCCTTAAATAAACACAATGATAATTACAAGCACATGGAGCAGACATGGGCTTGGTACAAACATGATGATAGTCACAAACGTGGAGCATTACAATCATGATGAAAATATTGAAATCTGGCACATGGCAATGCCAGTTTATGCCTAGCAAAATACAGAACCAACTGAACTCTTTAGACTCTTCGTGTAAAAACGTTTGTCTAAAAGATAGGGGAACAACATTTAGCCTTAGCTGTGTCAAAGGAGGGTAGGACTACATGGCCTTAGTGCTATTAACTGATGCACATATGGGGCATGCTGGCATGCAGGAGTTAGTTATCATAACAGTTCCTCCCCACAATGGGTGACACACAGGGCGAGGTTTATGGGGGTTTTGTGAATGAGTCATACCTACCGAGGGGCATGGACGTTCCCAGCAGGATTCCATGATCGATCATCTGGGCAGTAACCCTTCCAATCTATTACGTAGAATAAATAGCCATTTACTCTCTTTGAGTGAAGTATTTTCTGTACTGCGAATTCTACATGACCATCAATTTTTAGAGAAGGTGGTGGTGGTAATCGTTGGGTTTGGGCATGACAAGGTCAGAGCAGAGAGACATGGAACACTGGGTGAAAGGGCATGTCCTCTGGTAGTTGTAGTCTGTAAGAAACTAGGTTAATTATATGCTTAATAGTATAAGGCCCTCAATATCGTGAATGTAATTTACGCGATTCCTGAGTTTGTAATTATTCAAATACAAATAAACATGGAGTTCGTACAGCATCGTCCTCCCATGTCCTTCCTTTTTCCCCTTCTGAACCTAACCCATCTAATTTACTGACATCTTTCCTTCCTCCAAATGAATAAAGACACTTCTTCTATCATGTAAACCTGGATCACCATTTGACCCTTGCCCCGTATAATAAAAGAAATAACAGAGATTATCGACCCTGTTTATGCAGAGGTTTTTAATACCTCCATCCAAACTGGCTCAGTTCCTTTTTTATAGAAACAAGCTAG
The DNA here is from genome assembly GCF_964204655.1 of Triturus cristatus. Classification (NCBI taxonomy): domain Eukaryota; kingdom Metazoa; phylum Chordata; class Amphibia; order Caudata; family Salamandridae; genus Triturus; species Triturus cristatus. The sequence continues at coordinate 681,334,506 of NC_140592.1, forward strand.
TGTCATCCCACTACTAAAGAAACCTTCAGCAGATAGTAATATTCTATCTAATGTTAGACCTATATCTCTTTCCTGAGCAGCCACAAAAATACTAGAATCAATAGTAAATAAATAACTCTCAGAGTTTTTAGAATCTTATCACCTCATGCACCCGTCTCAGTCAGGTTTTCAATCTCGACACAGCACCAAAACTGCGCTGCCGGAAGTCACTGAGTCACTACAAAAATGTCCCTAGACTGGTGATACAATGCAGACTTATTCTGTCCAAGCTCTATGCAGCGTTCAACACTGTCCCCCATGTCATCCTTCTACAACGCCTGTCTGATCGTGGGGTCAGGGTGCAGCACTTGTTTGTCTGAACTAGACTATCTTTGCGCAAGAGCAAGCAATTTGGACGAAACCTCGCCTCTCCAAGCCAAACCTCTAAAATGTAGGATACCCCAAGGCTCTGCTAATAGTTCTACACTGTTTATAATGTACATGTCTCCTTTAGCCACCCTGGTTGAGACATTCGGCATTATGATAGTTTCATATGCCAACAATACCCAGCTGGTATTTTGCTATCTGGCAAATTAAGAATCCCGCAACGTTCCCTTCTCAAATTGCATGGGAGCAATCTTGGGTTGGCTCAAAGAAAGCAAAACAGAAATCATACTGTTAGGGCCTAACCTTAATGCAGGTTTTGATAGTGCTTGGCCCAAGAATGGAACTCCCCCAATCCTGGCAGCTATAAACCTGGGGGTCATCTGCAATATTGTCCTATCTTTTAGGACCCAGATCCACTCAGTTGCTAGAAACTGTATGTGGATCCTTAGGCTCTCAGGAAATTCCTCCCCCTTCTTCCATGGGAGACCCGCAAAACTGTAGTTTAAGCTGTGATCTCCTTTCGGCTGGGCTACGTGAATGTCTGTATCCTGCTTTAACTGCATATTAAGGCCTGCAACTGCCAGTGGTCCAAAATGTGGCAGCACGCTTCCTCTGTATTTTGCAAAAAGGTACCCACACTTCACCATACCTTACCCACCTGCACTGGGTCCCTGTCAATAAAAGGATCATCTTTAAAGCACTAACTTTAGCCAGAGAGCCCTGAATATCATTGGTCCCAGCTATCTGAACAAAAGAATCACTTAGTACCAGCTCAGCAGAAATCTATGTTCCAGTCAGGGCCACCTCATATAGGTTCCTCCTTTTAAAAGGAGACGTGGTGGGACCTCTTTTGTATGCATTGCGAAAATTTTGAACCTCCTGCCCTATCAACTCAGATGCACAGAAACTGAATCCATCTTCTGCAAATGTTTAAAAACATACCCGTTTAGCTAATAATATCTTATTTCACTCTATCCTCTTATTATCTTGTCTTTGGTAGTGCTGGGGCACTCAGTTTTTGAGTAGCTGTTCACGCTATACAAATACCTCTCATTCATTCATTCATTCTTTCAAGCCGTAGGTGATTACGTGCCAGCCACACTTGATCACTCACTTTGTAAGCTGGTTGTGGTGTGCGATGTTTGTTTGCGTGTGTCATCATACTTCCCTTGGTTTGTTGGAGTTGTATTGATACAGCTTGTTGAATCTAAGATAAATACTTCAAGAAGGTCTGTAGTGAGGGACCTGAGATTCCTACGTCTGGCATTTTTTTCTGTTTATATATGTGGGTTGATGCCTGTCATGCAGTAAAAAGGAGATACCTAAGTAGCGGAGTTTTCTGTGTTATTGTATGCAAACTCTACAAGAAGTCAAACATTTTCCCATTCTGAAGAGTGACAAGTTAATTGACATCAAAGGATCTGTTCTAGTGCTTGATTTACTCGTTCTGGCTGACCGTCTGTTTTTGGGTGGTAAGTGGACAAGAGACGAGCATCGATATCTAAGGATTTGCACAGGTTTTGCCAAAACCTTGATAGAAATTGAGGGCTGTATCGGAAATAAAGATTGATGGGAGACCTTGTATTCGTAAATTGTACTGGGTGAATAAGACTACAGGTGCTTTGGCGGTAAGGATCCCCTCTTAAAGATTTAAATGTGCCATTGTAGAGAACACACGCACTTCTACCCATATAGTAGTATAACCATTGGAATTTGGCAAATTGGTTACAAAGTCCATACTGATGGTATGCCAGGGGCATTGAGGCACTGACAAGGGGTGCAATAAACCCAATGATGGAGTATGGACCAACTTATTCTGGGGGCATATGGGACAGGCTTGTACTTAAGTGTGCACATCCATGGATAGGTTAGGTCACCAAAGCAATCTTTTACAGTTATCAAGAGTTTTTTGAATGCCAGAATGTCCAGCAAGTGGTTTATCATGGCACCAATTTAACACCTTATGTCTGAGTTTGTCAGTGGTTACATACAAGTTGTTACCATGGTAGGGGTGTCCCTCCTTAACCATAACATCATCCTCTGTCATCCATTCATCTGAATTCATCTGCTACATCCCTTGTTTTATATTATCCAAAAACTGTTGTTTAGTATAAGTACCTATCACCTGCGCAGAACCTAATAGATTGTGTGGGGGGTTATGTGCTAATTCGGGTGGATCATGACCCCAGTGTGATAATATATCTGCCTTGGTCTGATGTGTACTAGGGTGTTACGTAAGAACAAAATTATTTTCAGTGAAAATGCAAGAACCATCTAACCTGTCTGTGTGTCAAGTGCTTGAGAGATAGAAAATAATTCACATTTTTATGATCTGTGTAACCTGTAACTCTATATTATGCACCCAGTAGATAGTGGCACCACTCCTGAAAACATAATGATCCAGAATCGGGGTACTTTTCATAGATTTATATGGTGGAATCATTCCTCATTGTCAAAGTGGGAGTCCCAAGGTAATATTAATAAAGCAGTAGTAAAACTCTTCCATGGGCTATAATGGTGATAACCATGCATTTAATAGCCTATCTACTTCCTGTTTAAAAAAAAAAAGACCAAACTTTAGGTACAACCAATAAGCAACCAGCATCCTCTTGTGTATTCTCTTGACTTTTGCACCTGATCCAAGAAAACATGTATGAGTGGTAAAGGGTGTCTATTCTAGACCGTTAACTTATTGAGGGCCCTGTAGTCTATGCATGCACGTAAATCACCATTCTTCTTTGGGACAAAGAAGAGGTCGGAAGAAACAGGAGAAGTGGCATGACGAATGAAGCCTAAAACTAGCAATTCGTCCAGGTATTGCTTTAGATACTTAGTCTCAGTCTCCGATTGAGCGTAAATGAGACTACTTGATCGGTTGGCCCCTGTACTAAAATGAATGCGACAGTCAAAGTCCCAGTGAGGGGGTAGCTGAATGGCTTTCTTCATCCTGAAAATCCAAGTATTCCTTTGGAAGGATGTTTTGAAAGTTCTGGTGCCACTGCTGCACACGTTTGGGGTAGAATCAGGTCTGGTGTTGTGGTATAGCAACTGTAACTGCAGTATGGTGACCCTAAATTCACCCAGCATGAAGACCAATCAATAAGGGGATTATAGAGTTGTAGCTAGGATATCCCTATGATAGCACCAAAAGTGTGCGCCTCTATTAGATTGAAAGATGGGGTGTCTTTTTGTCTATTAGCACAAACTAAGTTTATGGGAAGCATTTGTTAAGTAATCAATCCTGATGACAATTCAAATCTTTCAACTGTCCTTACTACTTCTGGTTCTTGTTTCTTTACTCAAGGGATATTTAAGGAACTGGCCAAACTTAAATCCTAGAAATTGCCGGTGCCTCCTGAATCCAGGAGCATAGGCAACTGTTTTTGTTGTTGTGGGGAAATTATCATGGTGACTGAAATGGTTAGGTGTTGTGGAATTTTACCTATGGTATGATTCTGAGGTCAGTGTATTAGACCTTCTAAACGAGTTCACCTCATTACTAGTTGAGCTTGCACGTTTTCTGATTGCCCTCTGTGATGACTTTTATCTTTTTCTGAGCCTTTTTTGGTTTGGCGATACAATCGAAGGCAAAGTGTCCTGCTTTACCACAATTTAGGCACAGATATATTTTCTGCATCGTTCCTTTTCATTACTAGATAAGGACCCCTTGTTCTTCCAATTAGCATGGGTTCTCTGAGTCCCTAACCTTAACATCAGTCTCCTTTCACTCAGATCGAACCAAAAACAGTCTTGGCTCATTTCTAGATCAGTTGCTCTTATGCTCAGCAAGTCGATGATCAAGTCTAACTACTAGATTAATAAATTGCACCCAATCGGTAGGGAGGGTCAACTATGTGAGCCAAAGAATCTTTCAGTTCATCTTTCAGCCACTATAAAACAGGGATATGCTTTTTTCTTCAGGCAAATGCGTTTCAGTAAATAATTTGCGAAAAGTTGTATTATAAGTAAGTCCTTCCCCGTCGTAGGTTTAAAAGCTCATTATCACCTACCTTAATAAAGGTATGCTTTGTAAATAAGCATCACATAGGTTCTTAAAACCTAGCATATTCGTGCAACAGTGGATCGTTATTCTTAATGAGAGGTAATGCCCAATTTGCAGCATTACCATCTTGGTGGGAGATGATAAATGCAATGCTACCTATATCAGAGGGGAATGGCCCCAGTTTACACAATAATTGCAGTTGACATTGTCTGCAGAATGCATTAAGGTTAGTGTTATCTGCAAAAAAGTACTCTAGGGGAGCCAGCGAAGTAGGAGTAAATGTATGCACAGTGTCATTAGCACAGGCTGTTCCCTCATTCCATGACAGCTCTGTTGCCCTTGATTCAATTGTAAACGGCGTGGATTGAGTGAAAAATTGTTTATCCTTGGAAATGAATCCTGAATCTAACCAGAACGAATGATGTGGGGGATACTGCTCCAGTTCATCCCTGAGGGTTTGAATGTCTTGGCGCAAGGCTCGGACCACACCCTACATCGTTCCAAGGGCCCTAGTTAATATTACCATATTGGGAATTTCCTCACTGGAAATCTCTGGTAATGTCTCAGCTAGGTCCTCAGCATTTATCAGATTCCCTGGGTCCATATCGCCAGGGGAAATAGGATTTAAGAGGCTTGGATTTCTGTTGGACACCTGACTTGGAAAACTTGTCTGCAAAGATGATGCTGGACCCATCTGACACCCAACACAGCACTCGACCAAAGAATGTATTACGTCAAAACAGACGCAGTCCCAGGAGTGAACGGGGTCTGGATAAAACAACAAAAGAGGCAATGACTGAACCTCTGAATGTTTGTCTGACTGACTGCTATTCACGGGACACCCAACAATCTCACTTTTTGGGAAAGCCCATTCTATGGTGCTAGAATGAACAACTAGGAAGAAGTAACATAAATCTCATCAGTCATTGTGCCAATCAACATAATCAATTTCTTGTAAACACTCCAAGTAATGAAACACACTTACAAAATAATGAAAACAGTAAACACGTATTATGATCTCTTGTGGTAAGGAGACACACCAATCTTATATTGAGTCCCTAGTCATGGTTCTAAGTCTCCTCATTGAGCATATTACGCCATATGCTTCACAAGAATTTTGCTTTGTCTTTCAGCTTCACGGCTTTATCCTCTGTTTGTCTCTTGTGCTCTCAAAAGTGTCGTTATTCAGTTCAGGAATTAATGCACAAGTTCCAGAGTATTGCAAGCTTGAAATGAACAGTCACGGAAAAAACAAGTACAGTGCATTAACGATGGTCTTTTTCCCTTTGCTTTTCTTTTCTTTCATTCCAGAGTTCCAAGTGATGACACCTGCAGGACGGATCTGGATGTGCAACCACTATTCCAGGCGACTTCCAGACCAGAATGGATTGCCCCCGTTCCTCAACGGTAGGTCTTTCTGTGTGAGGCCTGGATCGGCGAAATTCTGATTAGCCGCTCGGAGATGTCTGCAAGTGTGCAGATATCGCCGGCCAGGCAGGATGCTAGACGAGGTAAGAGGGAGGGTTTTGGGCTCCAGGGAGATAGTGGAAAGTTTCTTCTTGAAAGGAATAAAGCCAAGCACCCAACTGGGGTTTAAGTGCAATATTTATCATCGGATCTATTTTACTGGAGGGGCACGTAGTTAATTATAATTCAGTGGTTCCATATTCTAGAATGGCACATGTTTACTATGACTCACAGTTTCCAGAAAGTACTTGTTTGCAGGCACATGGATAATTCCTAAAATGTGTAATAAGTGCTTCCACGTCAAACCATTATAAGGAACTTGCACGGCAAATTCTAAATGTGCACCTGACACAAATAATAATTTACTAAGGAAACAAGCCTTAAATAAACACAATGATAATTACAAGCACATGGAGCAGACATGGGCTTGGTACAAACATGATGATAGTCACAAACGTGGAGCATTACAATCATGAGGAAAATATTGAAATCTGGCACATGGCAATGCCAGTTTATGCCTAGCAAAATACAGAACCAACTGAACTCTTTAGACTCTTCGTGTAAAAATGTTTGTCTGAAAGATAGGGGAACAACATTTAGCCTTAGCTGTGTCAAAGGAGGGTAGGACTACATGGCCTTAGTGCTATTAACTGATGCACATATGGGGCATGCTGGCATGCAGGAGTTAGTTATCATAACAGTTCCTTCCCACAATGGGTGACACACAGGGCGAGGTTTATGGGGGTTTTGTGAATGAGTCATACCTACCGAGGGGCATGGACGTTCCCAGCAGGATTCCATGATCGATCATCTGGGCAGTAACCCTTCCAATCTATTATGTAGAATAAATAGCCATTTACTCTCTTTGAGTGAAGTATTTTCTGTACTGCGAATTCTACATGACCATCAATTTTTAGAGAAGGTGGTGGTGGTAATCGTTGGGTTTGCGCATGACAAGGTCAGAGCAGAGAGACATGGAACACTGGGTGAAAGGGCATGTCCTCTGGTAGTTGTAGTCTATAAGAAACTAGGTTAATTATATGCTTAATAGTATAAGGCCCTCAATATCGTGAATGTAATTGTTGCGATTCCTGAGTTTGTAATTATTCAAATACAAATAAACATGGAGTTCGTACAGCATCGTCCTCCCATGTCCTTCCTTTGGCCCCTTCTGAAACGAACCCATCTAATTTACTGACATCTTTCCTTCCTCCAAATGAAGAAAAAGAATTCTTCTATCATGTAACCTGGATCACCATTTGACCCTTGCCCCGTATATTAAAAGAAATAACAGAGGTTATCGACCCTGTTTATGCAGAGGTTTTTAATACCTCCATCCAAAATGGCTCAGTTCCTTTTTTATAGAAACAAGCTAATGTCATCCCACTAGTAAAGAAACCTTCAGCAGATAGTAATATTCTATCTAATGTTAAACCTATATCTCTTTCCTGAGCAGCCACAAAAATACTAGAGTCTATAGTAAATAAACAACTCTCAGAGTTTTTAAAATCTTATCACCTCATGCACCCGTCTCAGTCAGGTTTTCAATCTCGACACAGCACCAAAACTGCGCTGTTAGAAGTCACTGAGTCACTACAAAAATGTCCCTAGACTGGTGACACAATGCAGACTTATTCTGTCCGAGCTCTATGCAGCGTTCTACACTGTCCCCCATGTCATCCTTTTACAACGCCTGTCTGATTGTGGGGTCAGGGTGCAGCACTTGTTTGTCTGAACTAGACTATCTTTGAGCAAGAGCAAGCAATTTGGACGAAACCTCACCTCTCCAAGCCAAACCTCTAAAATGTAGCCCCAAGGCTCTGCTAATAGTTCTACACTGTTTATAATGTGCATGTCTCCTTTAGCCACCCTGGTTGAGACATTCGGCATTATGATAGTTTCATATGCCAACAATACCCAGCTGGTATTTTGCTGTCTGGCAAATTAAGAATCCTGCAACGTTCCCTTCTCAAATTGCATGGGAGCAATCTTAGGTTGGCTCAAAGAAAGCAAAACAGAAATCATACTGTTAGGGCCTAACCCTAATGCAGGTTGTGATAGTGCTTGGCCCAAGGATGGAACTCCCCCAATCCTGGCAGCTATAAACCTGGGGGTCATCTGCAATATTGTCCTATCTTTTAGGACCCAGATCCACTCAGTTGCTAGAAACTGTTTTGATCCTAAGGCTCTCAGGAAATTCCTCCCCCTTCTTCCATGGGAGACCCCCAAAACTGTAGTTTAAGCTGTGATCTCCTTTCGACTGGGCAACGTGAATGTCTTGTATCTTGCTTTAACTGCATATTAAGCCTGCAACTGCCAGTGGTCCAAAATGTGGCAGCACGCTTTCTCTGTATTTTCCAAAAAGGTACCCACAATTCACCATACCTTACCCACCTGCACTGGGTCCCTGTCAATAAAAGGATCATCTTTAAAGCACTAACTTTAGCACAGAGAGCCCTGAAGAACATCGGTCCCAGCTATCTAAACAAAAGAATCACTTAGTACCAGCTCAGCAGAAATCTATGTTCCAGTAAGGCCCACCTCATATAGGTTCCTCCTTTTTAAATGAGATGTGGTGGGACCACTCTTTTGTATGCATTGCGAAAATTTGGAACCTCCTGCCCTATCAACTCAGATGCACAGAAACTGAATCCATCTTCTGCAAATGTTTAAAAACACACCCGTTTAGCTAATAATATCTTATTTCACTCTATCCTCTTATTATCTTGCCTTTGGTAGTGCTGGGGCACTCAGTTTTTAAGTAGCTGTTCACGCTATACAAATACCTCTCATTCATTCATTAATTCTTTCAAACCGTAGGTGATTACTTGCCAGCCACACTTGATCACTCACTTTGTAAGCTGGTTGTGGTGTGCAATGTTTGTTTGCGTGTGTCATCATACTTCTCTTGGTTTGTTGGAGTTGTATTGATACAGTTTGTTGAATCTAAGATCATTACTTCAAGAAGGTCTGTAGTGAGGGACCTGAGATTCCTACATCTGGCATTTTTTTCTGTTTATATATGTGGGTTGATGCCTGTCATGCAGTAAAAAGGAGATACCTAAGTAGCGGAGTTTTCTGTGTTATTTTATGCAAACTCTACGAGAAGTCAAACATTTCCCTATTCTGAAGAGTGACAAGTTAATTGACATCAAAGGATCTGTTCTAGTGCTTGATTTACTCGTTCTGCCTGACCATCTGTTTTTGGGTGGTTGCTGGACAAGAGACGAGCATCGATATCTAAGGATTTGCACAGGTTTTGCCAAAACCTTGATAGAAATTTAGGGCTCTATCGGAAATAACGATTGATGGGAGACCATGTAATCGTAAATTGTACTGGGCGAATAAGTCTACAGGTGCTTTGGTGGTAAGGATCCCCTCTTAAAGAAATAAATGTGCCATTGTAGAGAGGAGACGCACTTCTACCCATACAGTAGTATAACCATTGGAATTTGGCAAATTGATTACAAAGTCCATACTGATGGTATGCCAGGGGTATTGAGGCACTGACAACGGGTGCAATAAACCCAATGATGGAGTATGGACCGACTTATTCTGGGGGCATATGGGACAGGCTTGTACTTAAGTGTGCACATCCATGGATAGGTTAGGTCACCAAAGCAATCTTTTATAGTTAGCAAGAGTATTTTGAATGCCAGAATGTCCAACAAGTGGTTTATCATGGCACCAATGTAACACCTTATGTCTGAGTTTGTCAGTGGTTACATATAAGTTGTTACCATGGTAGGGGTGTCCATCCTTTACCATAATATCATCCTCTGTCATCCATTCATCTGAATTCATCTGCTCCATCCCTTGTTTTATATTATCCAAAAACTGTTGTTTAGTATAAGTACCTATCACCTGCTCAGAACCTAATAGATTGTGTGGGGGGTTATGTGGTAATTCGGGTGGAGCATGACCCCAGTGTGATAATATATCTGCCTTGGTCTGATGTGTACTAGGGTGTTACGTAAGAACAAAATTATTTTCAGTGAAAATGCAAGAGCCATCTAACCTGTCTGTGTGTCAAGTGCTTGAGAGATAGAAAATAATTCACATTTTTATGGTCTGTGTAACCTGTAACTCTATATTATGCACCCAGTAGATAGTGGCACCACTCCTGAAAACATAATGATCCAGAATCGGGGTACTTTTCATAGATTTATATGGTGGAATCATTCCTCATTGTCAAAGTGGGAGTCCCAAGGTAATATTAATAAAGCAGTAGTAAAACTCTTCCATGGGCTATAATGGTGATAACCATGCATTTAATAGCCTATCTACTTCCTGTTTAAAAAAACAAAAAACAAACTTTAGGTACAACCAATAAGCAACCAGCATCCTCTTGTGTATTCTTTTGACTTTTGCACCTGATCCAAGAAAACATGTATGAGTGGTAAAGGGTGTCTATTCTAGACCGTTAACTTATTGAGGGCCCTGTATTCTATGCATGCACGTAAATCACCATTCTTCTTTGGGACAAAGAAGAGGTCGGAAGAAACAGGAGAAGTGGCATGACGAATGAAGCCTAAAACTAGCAATTCGTCCAGGTATTGCTTTAGATACTTAGTCTCAGTCTCCGATTGAGCGTAAATGAGACTACTTGATCGGTTGGCCCCTGTACTAAAATGAATGCGACAGTCAAAGTCCCAGTGAGGGGGTAGCTGAATGGCTTTCTTCATCCTGAAAATCCAAGTATTCCTTTGGAAGGATGTTTTGAAAGTTCTGGTGCCACTGCTGCACACGTTTGGGGTAGAATCAGGTCTGGTGTTGTGGTATAGCAACTGTAACTGCAGTATGGTGACCCTAAATTCACCCAGCATGAAGACCAATCAATAAGGGGATTATAGAGTTGTAGCTAGGATATCCCTATGATAGCACCAAAAGTGTGCGCCTCTATTAGATTGAAAGATGGGGTGTCTTTTTGTCTATTAGCACAAACTAAGTTTATGGGAAGCATTTGTTAAGTAATCAATCCTGATGACAATTCAAATCTTTCAACTGTCCTTACTACTTCTGGTTCTTGTTTCTTTACTCAAGGGATATTTAAGGAACTGGCCAAACTTAAATCCTAGAAATCGCCGGTGCCTCCTGAATCCAGGAGCATAGGCAACTGTTTTTGTTGTTGTGGGGAAATTATCATGGTGACTGAAATGGTTAGGTGTTGTGGAATTTTACCTATGGTATGATTCTGAGGTCAGTGTATTAGACCTTCTAAACGAGTTCACCTCATTACTAGATGAGCTTGCACGTTTTCTGATTGCCCTCTGTGATGACTTTTATCTTTTTCTGAGCCTTTTTTGGTTTGGCGATACAATCGAAGGCAAAGTGTCCTGCTTTACCACAATTTAGGCACAGATATATTTTCTGCATCGTTCCTTTTCATTACTAGATAAGGACCCCTTGTTCTTCCAATTAGCATGGGTTCTCTGAGTCCCTAACCTTAACATCAGTCTCCTTTCACTCAGATCGAACTAAAAACAGTCTTGGCTCATTTCTAGATCAGTTGCTCTTATTCTCAGCAAGTCGATGATCAAGTCTAACTACTAGATCAATAAATTGCACCCAATCGGTAGGGAGGGTCAACTATGTGAGCCAAAGAATCTTTCAATTCATCTTTCAGCCCCTATAAAACAGGGATATGCTTTTTTCTTCAGGCAAATGCGTTTCAGTAAGTAATTTGCGAAAGGTTGTATTATAAGTAAGTCCTTCCCCGTCGTAGGTTTAAAAGCTCATTATCACCTACCTTAATAAAGGTATGCTTTGTAAATAAGCATCACATAGGTTCTTAAAACCTAGCATATTCGTGCAACAGTGGATCGTTATTCTTAATGAGAGGTAATGCCCAATTTGCAGCATTACCATCTTGGTGGGAGATGATAAATGCAATGCTATATATATCAGAGGGGAATGGCCCCAGTTTACACAATAATTGCAGTTGACATTGTCTGCAGAATGCATTAAAATTAGTGCTATCTGCAAAAAAGTACTCTAGGGGAGCCAGCGAAGTAGGAGTAAATGTATGCACAGTGCCATTAGCACAGGCTGTTCCCTCATTCCATGACAGCTCTGTTGCCCTTGATTCAATTGTAAACGTCGTGGATTGAGTGACAAATTGTTTATCCTTGGAAATGAATCCTGAATCTAACCAGAAGGAATGATGTGGGGGATATTGCTCCAGTTCATCCCTGAGGGTTTGAATGTCTTGGCGCAAGGTTTGGACCACACCCTACATCGTTCCAAGGGCCCTAGTTAATATTACCATATTGGGAATTTCCTCACTGGAAATCTCTGGTAATGTCTCAGCTAGGTCCTCAGCATTTATCAGATTCCCTTTGTCCATATCGCATGGGGAAATAGGATTTAAGAGGCTTGGATTTCTGTTGGACACCTGACTTGGAAAACTTGTCTGCAAAGATGATGCTGGACCCATCTGACACCCAACACAGCACTTGACCAAAGAATGTATTACGTCAAAACAGACGCAGTCCCAGGAGTGAACGGGGTCTGGATAAAACAACAAAAGAGGCAATGACTGAACCTCTGAATGTTTGTCTGACTGACTGCTATGCACGGGACACCCAACAATCTCACTTTTTGTGAAAGCCCATTCTATGGTGCTAGAATGAACAACTAGGAAGAAGTAACATAAATATCATTAGTCATTGTGCCAATCAACATAATCAATTTCTTGTAAACACTCCAAGTAATGAAACACACTTACAAAATAATGAAAACAGTAAACACGTATTATGATCTCTTGTGGTAAGGAGACACACCACTCTTATATTGAGTCCCTAGTCATGGTTCTAAGTCTCCTCATTGAGCATATTACGCCATATGCTTCACAAGAATTTTGCTTTGTCTTTCAGCTTCACGGCTTTATCCTCTGTTTGTCTCTTGTGCTCTCAAAAGTGTCGTTATTCAGTTCAGGAATTAATGCACAAGTTCCAGAGTATTGCAAGCTTGAAATGAACAGTCACGGAAAAAACAAGTACAGTGCACTAACGATGGTCTTTTTCCCTTTGCTTTTCTTTTCTTTCATTCCAGAGTTCCAAGTGATGACACCTGCAGGACGGATCTGGATGTGCAACCACTATTCCAGGCGACTTCCAGACCACAATGGATTGCCCCCGTTCCTCAACGGTAGGTCTTTCTGTGTGAGGCCTGGATCGGCGAAATTCTGATTAGCCGCTCGGAGATGTCTGCAAGTGTGCAGATATCGCAGGCCAGGCAGGATGCTAGACGAGGTAAGAGGGAGGGTTTCGGGCTCCAGGGAGATAATGGAAAGTTTCTTCTTGAAAGGAATAAAGCCAAGCACCCAACTGGGGTTTAACTGGAATATTTATCATCGGATCTATTTTACTGGAGGGGCACGTAGTTAATTATACTTCAGTGGTTCCATATTCTAGAATGGCACATGTTTACTATGACTCACGGTTTCCAGAAAGTACTTGTTTGCAGGCACATGGATAATTCCTAACATGTGTAATAAGTGCTTCCACGTGAAACCATTATAAGGAACTGCCACGGCAAATTCTAAATGTGCACCTGACACAAATAATAATTTACTAAGGAAACAAGCCTTAAATAAACACAATGATAATTACAAGCACATGGAGCAGACATGGGGCTTGGTACAAACATGATGATAGTCACAAACGTGGAGCATTAAAATCATGAGGAAAATATTGAAATCTGGCACATGGCAATGCCAGTTTATGCCTAGCAAAATACAGAACCAACTGAACTCTTTAGACTCTTCGTGTAAAAATGTTTGTCTAAAAGATAGGGGAACAACATTTAGCCTTAGCTGTGTCAAAGGAGGGTAGGACTACATGGCCTTAGTGCTATTAGCTGATGCACATATGGGGCATGCTGGCATGCAGGAGTTAGTTATCATAACAGTTCCTCCCCACAATGGGTGACACACAGGGCGAGGTTTATGGGGGTTTTGTGAATGAGTCATACCTACCGAGGGGCATGGACGTTCCCAGCAGGATTCCATGATCGATCATCTGGGCAGTAACCCTTCCAATCTATTACGTAGAATAAATAGCCATTTACTCTCTTTGAGTGAAGTATTTTCTGTACTGCGAATTCTACATGACCATCAATTTTTAGAGAAGGTGGTGGTGGTAATCGTTGGGTTTGCGCATGACAAGGTCAGAGCAGAGAGACATGGAACACTGGGTGAAAGGGCATGTACTCTGTTAGTTGTAGTCTGTAAGAAACTAGGTTAATTATATGCTTAATAGTATAAGGCCCTCAATATCGTGAATGTAATTTACGCGATTCCTGAGTTTGTAATTATTCAAATACAAATAAACATGGAGTTCGTACAGCATCGTCCTCCCATGTCCTTCCTTTGGCCCCTTCTGAAACTAACCCATCTAATTTGCTGACATCTTTCCTTCCTCCAAATGAATAAAAAGACTTCTTCTATCATGTAAACCTGGATCACCATTTGACCCTTGCCCCGTATAATAAAAGAAATAACAGAGGTTATCGACCCTGTTTATGCAGAGGTTTTTAATACCTCCATCCAAACTGGCTCAGTTCCTTTTTTATAGAAACCTTCAGCAGATACTAATATTCTAGCTAATGTTAGACCTATATCTCTTTCCTGAGCAGCCACAAAAATACTAGAATCTATAGTAAATAAACAACTCTCAGAGTTTTTAGAATCTTATCACCTCATGCACCCGTCTCAGTCAGGTTTTCAATCTCGACACAGCACCAAAACTGCGCTGCCAGAAGTCACTGAGTCACTACAAAAATGTCCCTAGACTGGTGACACAATGCAGACTTATTCTGTCCGAGCTCTATGCAGCGTTCAACACTGTCCCCCGTGTCATCCTTTTACAACGCCTGTCTGATTGTGGGGTCAGGGTGCAGCACTTGTTTGTCTGAACTAGACTATCTTTGCGCAAGAGCAAGCAATTTGGACGAAACCTCACCTCTCCAAGCCAAACCTCTAAAATGTAGGATTCCCCAAGGCTCTGCTAATAGTTCTACACTGTTTACAATGTGCATGTCTCCTTTAGCCACCCTGGTTGAGACATTCGGCATTATGATAGTTTCATATGCCAACAATACCCAGCTGGTATTTTGCTATCTGGCAAATTAAGAATCCTGCAACGTTCCCTTCTCAAATTGCATGGGAGCAATCTTAGGTCGGCTCAAAGAAAGCAAAACAGAAATCATACTGTTTGGGCCTAACCCTAATGCAGGTTGTGATAGTGCTTGGCCCAAGGATGGAACTCCCCCAATCCTGGCAGCTATAAACCTGGGGGTCATCTGCAATATTGTCCTATCTTTTAGGACCTAGGTCCACTCAGTTGCTAGAAACTGATTGGATCCTAAGGCTCTCAGGAAATTCCTCCCCCTTCTTCCATGGGAGACCCGCAAAACTGTAGTTTAAGCTGTGATCTCCTTTCGGCTGGGCTACGTGAATGTCTTGTATCTTGCTTTAACTGCATATCAAGGCCTGCAACTGCCAGTGGTCCAAAATGTGCCAGCACGCTTCCTCTGTATTTTGCAAAAAGGTACCCACACTTCACCATACCTTACCCACCTGCACTGGGTCCCTGTCAATAAAAGGATCATCTTTAAAGCACTAACTTTAGCACAGAGAGCCCTGAAGAACATCGGTCCCAGCTATCTAAACAAAATAATCACTTAGTACCAGCTCAGCAGAAATCTATGTTCCAGTAAGGCCCACCTCATATAGGTTCCTCCTTTTAAAAGGAGATGTGGTGGGACCACTCTTTTGTATGCATTGCAAAAATTTGGAACCTCCTGCCCTATCAACTCAGATGCACAGAAACTGAATCCATCTTCTGCAAATGTTTAAACATACCCGTTTAGTTAATAATATCTTATTTCACTCTATCCTCTTATTATCTTGCCTTTGGTATTGCTGGGGCACTCAGGTATTAAGTAGCTGTTCACGCTATACAAATACCTCTCATTCATTCATTCATTCATTCTTTCAAGCCGTAGGTGATTACTTGCCAGCCACACTTGATCACTCACTTTGTAAGCTGGTTGTGGTGTGCGATGTTTGTTTGCGTGTGTCATCATACTTCTCTTGGTTTGTTGGAGTTGTATTGATACAGCTTGTTGAATCTAAGATCATTACTTCAAGAAGGTCTGTAGTGAGGGACCTGAGATTCCTACATCTGGCATTTTTTTCTGTTTATATATGTGGGTTGATGCCTGTCATGCAGTAAAAAGGAGATACCTAAGTAGCGGAGTTTTCTGTGTTATTTTATGCAAACTCTACGAGAAGTCAAACATTTCCCCATTCTGAAGAGTGACAAGTTAATTGACATCAAAGGATCTGTTCTAGTGCTTGATTTACTCATTCTGTCTGACCATCTGTTTGTGGGTGGTAAGTGGACAAGAGACGAGCATCGATATCTAAGGATTTGCACAGGTTTTGCCAAAACCTTGATAGAAATTGAGGGCTCTATCGGAAATAAAGATTGATGGGAGACCATGTAATCGTAAATTGTACTGGGTGAATAAGACTACAGGTGCTTTGGCGGTAAGGATCCCCTCTTAAAGAAATAAATGTGCCATTGTAGAGAGCAGACGCACTTCTACCAATATAGTAGTATAACCATTGGAATTTGGCAAATTGATTACAAAGTCCATACTGATGGTATGCCAGGGGTATTGAGGCACTGACAAGGGGTACAATAAACCCAATGATGGAGTATGGACCGACTTATTCTGGGGGCATATGAGACAGGCTTGTAGTTAAGTGTGCACATCCATGGATAGGTTAGGTCACCAAAGCAATCTTTTACAGTTAGCAAGAGTTTTTTGAATGCCAGAATGTCCAGCAAGTGGTTTATCATGGCACCAATTTAACACCTTATGTCTGAGTTTGTCAGTGGTTACATACAAGTTGTTACCATGGTAGGGGTGTCCATCCTTGACCATAACATCATCTTCTGTCATCCATTCATCTGAATTCATCTGCTCCATCCCTTGTTTTATATTATCCAAAAACTGTTGTTTAGTATAAGTACCTATCACCTGCTCAGAACCTAATAGATTGTGTGGGGGGTTATGTGCTAATTCGGGTGGAGCATGACCCCAGTGTGATAATATATCTGCCTTGGTCTGATGTGTACTAGGGTGTTACGTAAAAACAAAATTATTTTCAGTGAAAATGCAAGAGCCATCTAACCTGTCTGTTTAGAGATAGAAAATAATTCACATTTTTATGATCTGTGTAATCTGTAACTCTATATTATGCACCCAGTAGATAGTGGCACCACTCCTGAAAACATAATGATCCAGAATCGGGGTACCTTTCATAGATTTATATGGTGGAATAATTCCTCATTGTCAAAGTGGGAGTCCCAAGGTAATATTAATAAAGCAGTAGTAAAACTCTTCCATGGGCTATAATGGTGATAACCATTCATTTAATAGCCTATCTACTTCCTGTTTAAAAAAAAAAAGACCAAACTTTAGGTACAACCAATAAGCAACCAGCATCCTCTTGTGTATTCTGTTGACATTTGAACCTGATCCAAGAGAACATGTATGAGTGGTAAAGGGTGTGTATTCTAGACCGTTAACTTATTGAGGGCCCTGTAGTCTATGCATGCACGTAAATCACCATTCTTCTTTGGGACAAAGAAGAGGGCAGAAGAAACAGGCGAAGTGGCATGACGAATGAAGCCTAAAACTATCAATTCGTCCAGGTATTGCTTTAGATACTTAGTCTCAGTTTCCGATTGAGCGTAAATGAGCTACTTGATAGGTTGGCCCCTGTAATAAAATGAATGCGACAGTCAAAGTCCCAGTGAGGGGGTAGCTGAATGGCTTTCTTCATCCTGAAAATCCAAGTATTCCTTTGGAAGGATGTTTTGAAAGTTCTGGTGCCACTGCTGCACACGTTTGGGGTAGAATCAGGTCTTGTGCTGTGGTATAGCAACTGTAACTGCAGTATGGTGACCCTAAATTCACCCAGCATGAAGACCAATCAATAAGGGGATTATAGAGTTGTAGCTAGGATATCCCTATGATAGCACCAAAAGTGTGCGCCTCTATTAGATTGAAAGATGGGGTGTCTTTTTGTCTATTAGCACAAACTAAGTTTATGGGAAGCATTTGTTAAGTAATCAATCCTGATGACAATTCAAATCTTTCAACAGCCCTTACTACTTCTGGTTCTTGTTTCTTTACTCAAGGGATATTTAAGGAACTGGCCAAACTTAAATAATAGAAATCGCCGGTGCCTCCTGAATCCAGGAGCATAGGCAACTGTTTTTGTTGTTGTGGGGAAATTATCATGGTGACTGAAATGGTTAGGTGTTGTGGAATTTTACCTATGGTATGATTCTGAGGCCAGTGTATTAGACCTTCTCAATGAGTTCACCTCAGTACTAGTTGAGCTTGCAAATTTTTCTGATTGCCCTCTGTGATGACTTTTATTTTTTTCTGAGCCTTTTTTGGTTTGGCGATACAATCGAAGGCAAAGTGTCCTGCTTTACCACAATTTAGGCACAGATATATTTTCTGCATCGTTCCTTTTCATTACTAGATAAGGACCCCTTGTTCTTCCAATTAGCATGGGTTCTCTGAGTCCCTAACCTTAACATCAGTCTCCTTTCACTCAGATCGAACTAAAAACAGTCTTGGCTCATTTCTAGATCAGTTGCTCTTATGCTCAGCAAGTCGATGATCAAGTCTAACTACTAGATTAATAAATTGCACCCAATCGGTAGGGAGGGTCAACTATGTGAGCCAAAGAATCTTTCAATTCATCTTTCAGCCCCTATAAAAAAGGGATATGCTTTTTTCTTTAGGCAAATGCGTTCCAGTAAATAATTTGCGAAAGGTTTTATTAAAAGTAAGTCCTTCCCCGTCGTAGGTTTAAAAGCTCATTATCACCTACCTTAATAAAGGTATGCTTTGTAAATAAGCATCACATAGGTTCTTAAAACTTAGCATATTCGTGCAACAGTGGATCGTTATTCTTAATGAGAGGTAATGCCCAATTTGCAGCATTACCATCTTGGTGGGAGATTATAAATGCAATGCTACCTATATCAGAGGGGAACGGCCCCAGTTTACACAATAATTGCAGTTGACATTGTCTGCAGAATGCATTAAGGTTAGTGCTAGCTGCAAAAAAGTACTCTAGGGGAGCCAGCGAAGTAGGAGTAAATGTATGCACAGTGCCATTAGCACAGGCTGTTCCCTCATTCCATGACAGCTCTGTTGCCCTTGATTCAATTATAAACGGCGTGGATTGAGTGAAAAATTGTTTATCCTTGGAAATGAATCCTGAATCTAACCAGAAGGAATGATGTGGGGGATATTGCTCCAGTTCATCCCTGAGGGTTTGAATGTCTTGGCGCAAGGCTTGGACCACACCCTACATCGTTCCAAGGGCCCTAGTTAATATTACCATATTTGGAATTTCCTTACTGGAAATCTCTGGTAATGTCTCAGCTAGGTCCTCAGCATTTATCAGATTCCCTGGGTCCATATCGCCAGGGGAAATAGGATTTAAGAGGCTTGGATTTCTGTTGGACACCTGACTTGGAAAACTTGTCTGCAAAGACGATGCTGGACCCATCTGACACCCAACACAGCACTCGACCAAAGAATGTATTACGTAAAAACAGACGCAGTCCCAGGAGTGAACGGGGTCTGGATAAAACAACAAAAGAGGCAATGACTGAACCTCTGAATGTTTGTCTGACTGACTGCTATGCACGGGACACCCAACAATCTCACTTTTTGTGAAAGCCCATTCTATGGTGCTAGAATGAACAACTAGGAAGAAGTAACATAAATCTCATTAGTCATTGTGCCAATCAACATAATCAATTTCTTGTAAACACTCCAAGTAATGAAACACACTTACAAAATAATGAAAACAGTAAACACGTATTATGATCTCTTGTGGTAAGGAGACACACCACTCTTATATTGAGTCCCTAGTCATGGTTCTAAGTCTCCTCATTGAGCATATTACGCCATATGCTTCACAAGAATTTTGCTTTGTCTTTCAGCTTCACGGCTTTATCCTCTGTTTGTCTCTTGTGCTCTCAAAAGTGTCGTTATTCAGTTCAGGAATTAATGCACAAGTTCCAGAGTATTGCAAGCTTGAAATGAACAGTCACGGAACAAACAAGTACAGTGCACTAACGATAGTCTTTTTCCCTTTGCCTTTCTTTTCTTTCATTCCAGAGTTCCAAGTGATGACACCTGCAGGACGGATCTGGATGTGCAACCACTATTCCAGGCGACTTCCAGACCACAATGGATTGCCCCCGTTCCTCAACGGTAGGTCTTTCTGTGTGAGGCCTTGGACGAGCGAAATTCTGATTAGCCGCTCGGAGATGTCTGCAAGTGTGCAGATATCGCCTGCCAGGCAGGATGCTAGACGAGGTAAGAGGGAGGGTTTCGGGCTCCAGGGAGATAGTGGAAAGTTTCTTCTTGAAAGAAATAAAGCCAAGCACCCAACTGGGGTTTAACTGCAATATTTATCATCTGATCTATTTTACTGGAGGGGCACGTAGTTAATTATACTTCAGTTGTTCCATATTCTAGAATGGCACATGTTTACTATGACTCACGGTTTCCAGAAAGTACTTGTTTGCAGGCACATGGATAATTCCTAACATGTGTAATAAGTGCTTCCACGTGAAACCATTATAAGGAACTGCCACGGCAAATTCTAAATGTGCACCTGACACAAATAATAATTTACTAAGGAAATAAGCCTTAAATAAACACAATGATAATTACAAGCACATGGAGCAGACATGGGCTTGGTACAAACATGATGATAGTCACAAACGTGGAGCATTACACTCATGAGGAAAATATTGAAATCTGGCACATGGCAATGCCAGTTTATGCCTAGCAAAATACAGAACCAACTGAACTCTTTAGACTCTTCGTGTAAAAATTTTGTCTGAAAGTTAGGGGAACAACATTTAGCCTTAGCTGTGTCAAAGGAGGGTAGGACTACATGGCCTTAGTGCTATTAACTGATGCACATATGGGGCATGCTGGCATGCAGGAGTTAGTTATCATAACAGTTCCTTCCCACAATGGGTGACACACAGGGCGAGGTTTATGGGGGTTTTGAGAATGAGTCATACCTACCGAGGGGCATCGACGTTCCCAGCAAGATTCCATGATCGATCATCTGGGCAGTAACCCTTCCAATCTATTACGTAGAATAAATAGCCATTTACTCTCTTTGAGTGAAGTATTTTCTGTACTGCAAATTCTACATGACCATCAATTTTTAGAGAAGGTGGTGGTGGTAATCGTTGGGTTTGCGCATGACCAGGTCAGAGCAGAGAGACATGGAACACTGGGTGAAAGGGCATGTCCTCTGGTAGTTGTAGTCTGTAAGAAACTAGGTTAATTATATGCTTAATAGTATAAGGCCCTCAATATCGTGAATGTAATTTACGCGATTCCTGAGTTTGTAATTATTCAAATACAAATAAACATGGAGTTCGTACAGCATCGTCCTCCCATGTCCTTCCTTTGGCCCCTTCTGAAACTGACCCATCTAATTTACTGACATCTTTCCTTCCTCCAAATGAATAAAAAGACTTCTTCTATCATGTAAGCCTGGATCACAATTTGACCCTTGCCCCGTATAATAAAAGAAATACCAGAGGTTATCGACCCTGTTTATGCAGAGGTTTTTAATACCTCCATCCAAACTGGCTCAGTTCCTTTTTTATAGAAACAAGCTAGTGTCATCCCACTAGTAAAGAAACCTTCAGCAGATAGTAATATTCTATTTAATGTTAGACCTATATCTCTTTCCTGAGCAGCCACAAAAATACTAGAATCTATAGTAAATAAACAACTCTCAGAGTTTTTAGAATCTTATCACCTCATGCACCCGTCTCAGTCAGGTTTTCAATCTCGACACAGCACCAAAACTGCGCTGCCAGAAGTCACTGAGTCACTACAAAAATGTCCCTAGACTGGTCACACAATGCAGACTTATTCTGTCCGAGCTCTATGCAGCGTTCAACACTGTCCCCCATGTCATCCTTTTACAACGCCTGTCTGATTGTGGGGTCAGGGTGCAGCACTTGTTTGTCTGAACTAGACTATCTTTGCGCAAGAGCAAGAAATTTGGACGAAACCTCACCTCTCCAAGCCAAACCTCTAAAATGTAGGATTCCCCAAGGCTCTGCTAATAGTTCTACACTGTTTATAATGTGCATGTCTCCTTTAGCCACCCTGGTTGAGACATTCGGCATTATGATAGTTTCATATGCCAACAATACCCAGCTGGTATTTTGCTATCTGGCAAATTAAGAATCCTGCAACGTTCCCTTCTCAAATTGCATGGGAGCAATCTTAGGTCGGCTCAAAGAAAGCAAAACAGAAATTATACTGTTTGGGCCTAACCCTAATGCAGGTTGTGATAGTGCTTGGCCCAAGGATGGAACTCCCCCAATCCTGGCAGCTATAAACCTGGGGGTCATCTGCAATATTGTCCTATCTTTTAGGACCCAGATCCACTCAGTTGCTAGAAACTGTTTGGATCCTAAGGCTCTCAGGAAATTCCTCCCCCTTCTTCCATGGGAGACCCGCAAAACTGTAGTTTAAGCTGTGATCTCCTTTCGGCTGGGCTACGTGAATGTCTTGTATCTTGCTTTAACTGCATATCAAGGCCTGCAACTGCCAGTGGTCCAAAATGTGGCAGCACGCTTCCTCTGTATTTTGCAAAAAGGTACCCACACTTCACCATACCTTACCCACCTGCACTGGGTCCCTGTCAATAAAAGGATCATCTTTAAAGCACTAACTTTAGCACAGAGAGCCCTGAAGAACATCTGTCCCAGCTATCTAAACAAAAGAATCACTTAGTACCAGCTCAGCAGAAATCTATGTTCCAGTAAGGCCCACCTCATATGGGTTCCTCCTTTTAAAAGGAGATGTGGTGGAACCACTCTTTTGTATGCATTGCGAAAATTTGGAACCTCCTGCCCTATCAACTCAGATGCACAGAAACTGAATCCATCTTCTGCAAATGTTTAAAAACATACCCGTTTAGCTAATAATATCTTATTTCACTCTATCCTCTTATTATCTTGCCTTTGGTAGTGCTGGGGCACTCAGTTTTTAAGTAGCTGTTCACGCTATACAAATACCTCTCATTCATTCATTAATTCTTTCAAGCCGTAGGTGATTACTTGCCAGCCACACTTGATCACTCACTTTGTAAGCTGGTTGTGGTGTGCGATGTTTGTTTGCGTGTGTCATCATACTTCTCTTGGTTTGTTGGAGTTGTATTGATACAGCTTGTTGAATCTAAGATCATTACTTCAAGAAGGTCTGTAGTGAGGGACCTGAGATTCCTACATCTGGCATTTTTTTCTGCTTATATATGTGGGTTGATGACTGTCATGCAGTAAAAAGGAGATACCTAAGTAGCGGACTTTTCTGTGTTATTTTATGCAAACTCTACGAGAAGTCAAACATTTCCCCATTCTGAAGAGTGACAAGTTAATTGACATCAAAGGATCTGTTCTAGTGCTTGATTTACTCGTTCTGCCTGACCATCTGTTTGTGGGTGGTAAGTGGACAAGAGACGAGCATCGATATCTAAGGATTTGCACAGGTTTTGCCAAAACCTTGATAGAAATTGAGGGCTCTATCGGAAATAAAGATTGATGGGAGACCATGTAATCGTAAATTGTACTGGGTGAATAAGACTACAGGTGCTTTGGCGGTAAGGATCCCCTCTTAAAGAAATAAATGTGCCATTGTAGAGAGCAGATGCACTTCTACCCATATAGTAGTATAACCATTGGAATTTGGCAAATTGATTACAAAGTCCATACTGATGGTGTGCCAGGGGTATTGAGGCACTGACAAGGGGTGCAATAAACCCAATGATGGAGTATGGACCGACTTATTCTGGGGGCATATGGGACAGGCTTGTACTTAAGTGTGCACATCCATGGATAGGTTAGGTCACCAAAGCAATCTTTTATAGTTAGCAAGAGTATTTTGAATGCCAGAATGTCCAGCAAGTGGTTTATCATGGCACCAATGTAACACCTTATGTCTGAGTTTGTCAGTGGTTACATATAAGTTGTTACCATGGTAGGGGTGTCCATCCTTTACCATAATATCATCCTCTGTCATCCATTCATCTGAATTCATCTGCTCCATCCCTTGTTTTATATTATCCAAAAACTGTTGTTTAGTATAAGTACCTATCACCTGCTCAGAACCTAATAGATTGTGTGGGGGGTTATGTGGTAATTCGGGTGGAGCATGACCCCAGTGTGATAATATATCTGCCTTGGTCTGATGTGTACTAGGGTGTTACGTAAGAACAAAATTATTTTCAGTGAAAATGCAAGAGCCATCTAACCTGTCTGTGTGTCAAGTGCTTGAGAGATAGAAAAGAATTCACATTTTTATGATCTGTGTAATCTGTAACTCTATATTATACACCCAGTAGATAGTAGCACCACTCCTGAAAACATAATGATCAAGAATCGGGGTACCTTTCATAGATTTATGTGGTGGAATCATTCCTCATTGTCAAAGTGGGAGTCCCAAGGTAATATTAATAAAGCAGTAGTAAAACTCTTCCATGGGCTATAATGGTGATAACCATGCATTTAATAGCCTATCTACTTCCTGTTTAAAAAAAAAAGACCAAACTTTAGGTACAACCAATAAGCAACCAGCATCCTCTTGTGTATTCTGTTGACTTTTGAACCTGATCCAAGAGAACATGTATGAGTGGTAAAGGGTGTGTATTCTAGACCGTTAACTTATTGAGGGCCCTGTAGTCTATGCATGCACGTAAATCACCATTCTTCTTTGGGACAAAGAAGAGGGCGGAAGAAACAGGAGAAGTGGCATGACGAATGAAGCCTAAAACTAGCAATTCGTCCAGGTATTGCTTTAGATACTTAGTCTCAGTTTCCGATTGAGCGTAAATGAGACTACTTGATAGGTTGGCCCCTGTAATAAAATGAATGCGACAGTCAAATTCCCAGTGAGGGGGTAGCTGAATGGCTTTCTTCATCCTGAAAATCCAACTATTCCTTTGGAAGGATGTTTTGAAAGTTCTGGTGCCACTGCTGCACACGTTTGGGGTGGAATCAGGTCTTGTGCTGTGGTATAGCAACTGTAACTGCAGTATGGTGACCCTAAATTCACCCAGCATGAAGACCAATCAATAAGGGGATTATAGAGTTGTAGCTAGGATATCCCTATGATAGCACCAAAAGTGTGCGCCTCTATTAGATTGAAAGATGGGGTGACTTTTTGTCTATTAGCACAAACTAAGTTTATGGGAAGCATTTGTTAAGTAATCAATCCTGATGACGATTCAAATCTTTCAACTGCCCTTACTACTTCTGGTTCTTGTTTCTTTACTCAAGGGATATTTAAGGAACTGGCTAAACTTAAATCCTAGAAATCGCCGGTGCCTCCTGAATCCATGAGCATAGGCAACTGTTTTTGTTGTTGTGGGATAATTATCATGGTGACTGAAATGGTTAGGTGTTGTGGAATTTTACCTATGGTATGATTCTGAGGTCAGTGTATTAGACCTTCTCAATGAGTTCACCTCAGTACTAGTTGAGCTTGCACATGTTTCTGATTGCCCTCTGTGATGACTTTTTTTTTTTTCTGAGCCTTTTTTGGTTTGGCGATACAATCGTAGGCAAAGTGTCCAGCTTTACCACAATTTAGGCACAGATATATTTTCTGCATCGTTCCTTTTCATTACTAGATAAGGACCCCTTGTTCTTCCAATTAGCATGGGTTCTCTGAGTCCCTAACCTTAACATCAGTCTCCTTTCACTCAGATCGAACTAAAAACAGTCTTGGCTCATTTCTAGATCAGTTGCTCTTATGCTCAGCAAGTCGATGATCAAGTCTAACTACTAGATCAATAAATTGCACCCAATCGGTAGGGAGGGTCAACTATGTGAGCCAAAGAATCTTTCAATTCATCTTTCAGCCCCTATAAAACAGGGATATGCTTTTTTCTTCAGGCAAATGCGTTTCAGTAAGTAATTTGCGAAAGGTTGTATTATAAGTAAGTCCTTCCCCGTCGTAGGTTTAAAAGCTCATTATCACCTACCTTAATAAAGGTATGCTTTGTAAATAAGCATCACATAGGTTCTTAAAACCTAGCATATTCGTGCAACAGTGGATCGTTATTCTTAATGAGAGGTAATGCCCAATTTGCAGCATTACCATCTTGGTGGGAGATGATAAATGCAATGCTATATATATCAGAGGGGAATGGCCCCAGTTTACACAATAATTGCAGTTGACATTGTCTGCAGAATGCATTAAAATTAGTGCTATCTGCAAAAAAGTACTCTAGGGGAGCCAGCGAAGTAGGAGTAAATGTATGCACAGTGCCATTAGCACAGGCTGTTCCCTCATTCCATGACAGCTCTGTTGCCCTTGATTCAATTGTAAACGTCGTGGATTGAGTGACAAATTGTTTATCCTTGGAAATGAATCCTGAATCTAACCAAAAGGAATGATGTGGGGGATATTGCTCCAGTTCATCCCTGAGGGTTTGAATGTCTTGGCGCAAGGTTTGGACCACACCCTACATCGTTCCAAGGGCCCTAGTTAATATTACCATATTGGGAATTTCCTCACTGGAAATCTCTGGTAATGTCTCAGCTAGGTCCTCAGCATTTATCAGATTCCCTTTGTCCATATCGCCAGGGGAAATAGGATTTAAGAGGCTTGGATTTCTGTTGGACACCTGACTTGGAAAACTTGTCTGCAAAGATGATGCTGGACCCATCTGACACCCAACACAGCACTTGACCAAAGAATGTATTACGTCAAAACAGACGCAGTCCCAGGAGTGAACGGGGTCTGGATAAAACAACAAAAGAGGCAATGACTGAACCTCTGAATGTTTGTCTGACTGACTGCTATGCACGGGACACCCAACAATCTCACTTTTTGTGAAAGCCCATTCTATGGTGCTAGAATGAACAACTAGGAAGAAGTAACATAAATATCATTAGTCATTGTGCCAATCAACATAATCAATTTCTTGTAAACACTCCAAGTAATGAAACACACTTACAAAATAATGAAAACAGTAAACACGTATTATGATCTCTTGTGGTAAGGAGACACACCACTCTTATATTGAGTCCCTAGTCATGGTTCTAAGTCTCCTCATTGAGCATATTACGCCATATGCTTCACAAGAATTTTGCTTTGTCTTTCAGCTTCACGGCTTTATCCTCTGTTTGTCTCTTGTGCTCTCAAAAGTGTCGTTATTCAGTTCAGGAATTAATGCACAAGTTCCAGAGTATTGC
This sequence comes from Triturus cristatus, assembly GCF_964204655.1. NCBI lineage: Eukaryota > Metazoa > Chordata > Amphibia > Caudata > Salamandridae > Triturus > Triturus cristatus. The sequence goes on from NC_140592.1 coordinate 681,361,698, forward strand.
AAGCTTGAAATGAACAGTCACGGAAAAAACAAGTACAGTGCACTAACGATGGTCTTTTTCCCTTTGCTTTTCTTTTCTTTCATTCCAGAGTTCCAAGTGATGACACCTGCAGGACGGATCTGGATGTGCAACCACTATTCCAGGCGACTTCCAGACCACAATGGATTGCCCCCGCTCCTCAACGGTAGGTCTTTCTGTGTGAGGCCTGGATCGGCGAAATTCTGATTAGCCGCTCGGAGATGTCTGCAAGTGTGCAGATATCGCAGGCCAGGCAGGATGCTAGACGAGGTAAGAGGGAGGGTTTCGGGCTCCAGGGAGATAATGGAAAGTTTCTTCTTGAAAGGAATAAAGCCAAGCACCCAACTGGGGTTTAACTGGAATATTTATCATCGGATCTATTTTACTGGAGGGGCACGTAGTTAATTATACTTCAGTGGTTCCATATTCTAGAATGGCACATGTTTACTATGACTCACGGTTTCCAGAAAGTAGTTGTTTGCAGGCACATGGATAATTCCTAACATGTGTAATAAGTGCTTCCACGTGAAACCATTATAAGGAACTGCCACGGCAAATTCTAAATGTGCACCTGACACAAATAATAATTTACTAAGGAAACAAGCCTTAAATAAACACAATGATAATTACAAGCACATGGAGCAGACATGGGGCTTGGTACAAACATGATGATAGTCACAAACGTGGAGCATTAAAATCATGAGGAAAATATTGAAATCTGGCACATGGCAATGCCAGTTTATGCCTAGCAAAATACAAAACCAACTGAACTCTTTAGACTCTTCGTGTAAAAATGTTTGTCTAAAAGATAGGGGAACAACGTTTAGCCTTAGCTGTGTCAAAGGAGGGTAGGACTACATGGCCTTAGTGCTATTAGCTGATGCACATATGGGGCATGCTGGCATGCAGGAGTTAGTTATCATAACAGTTCCTCCCCACAATGGGTGACACACAGGGCGAGGTTTATGGGGGTTTTGTGAATGAGTCATACCTACCGAGGGGCATGGACGTTCCCAGCAGGATTCCATGATCGATCATCTGGGCAGTAACCCTTCCAATCTATTACGTAGAATAAATAGCCATTTACTCTCTTTGAGTGAAGTATTTTCTGTACTGCGAATTCTACATGACCATCAATTTTTAGAGAAGGTGGTGGTGGTAATCGTTGGGTTTGCGCATGACAAGGTCAGAGCAGAGAGACATGGAACACTGGGTGAAAGGGCATGTACTCTGTTAGTTGTAGTCTGTAAGAAACTAGGTTAATTATATGCTTAATAGTATAAGGCCCTCAATATCGTGAATGTAATTTACGCGATTCCTGAGTTTGTAATTATTCAAATACAAATAAACATGGAGTTCGTACAGCATCGTCCTCCCATGTCCTTCCTTTGGCCCCTTCTGAAACTAACCCATCTAATTTGCTGACATCTTTCCTTCCTCCAAATGAATAAAAAGACTTCTTCTATCATGTAAACCTGGATCACCATTTGACCCTTGCCCCGTATAATAAAAGAAATAACAGAGGTTATCGACCCTGTTTATGCAGAGGTTTTTAATACCTCCATCCAAACTGGCTCAGTTCTTTTTTATAGAAACAAGCTAGTGTTATCCCACTAGTAAAGAAACCTTCAGCAGATAGTAATATTCTATCTAATGTTAGACCTATATCTCTTTCCTGAGCAGCCACAAAAATACTAGAATCTATAGTAAATAAACAACTCTCAGAGTTTTTAGAATCTTATCACCTCATGCACCCGTCTCAGTCAGGTTTTCAATCTCGACACAGCACCAAAACTGCGCTGCCAGAAGTCACTGAGTCACTACAAAAATGTCCCTAGACTGGTGACACAATGCAGACTTATTCTGTCCGAGCTCTATGCAGCGTTCAACACTGTCCCCCATGTCATCCTTTTACAACGCCTGTCTGATTGTGGGGTCAGGGTGCAGCACTTGTTTGTCTGAACTAGACTATCTTTGCGCAAGAGCAAGCAATTTGGACGAAACCTCACCTCTCCAAGCCAAACCTCTAAAATGTAGGATTCCCCAAGGCTCTGCTAATAGTTCTACACTGTTTATAATGTGCATGTCTCCTTTAGCCACCCTGGTTGAGACATTCGGCATTATGATAGTTTCATATGCCAACAATACCCAGCTGGTATTTTGCTATCTGGCAAATTAAGAATCCTGCAACGTTCCCTTCTCAAATTGCATGGGAGCAATCTTAGGTCGGCTCAAAGAAAGCAAAACAGAAATCATACTGTTTGGGCCTAACCCTAATGCAGGTTGTGATAGTGCTTGGCCCAAGGATGGAACTCCCCCAATCCTGGCAGCTATAAACCTGGGGGTCATCTGCAATATTGTCCTATCTTTTAGGACCTAGGTCAACTCAGTTGCTAGAAACTGTTTGGATCCTAAGGCTCTCAGGAAATTCCTCCCCCTTCTTCCATGGGAGACCCGCAAAACTGTAGTTTAAGCTGTGATCTCCTTTCGGCTGGGCTACGTGAATGTCTTGTATCTTGCTTTATCTGCATATCAAGGCCTGCAACTGCCAGTGGTCCAAAATGTGCCAGCACGCTTCCTCTGTATTTTGCAAAAAGGTACCCACACTTCACCATACCTTACCCACCTGCACTGGGTCCCTGTCAATAAAAGGATCATCTTTAAAGCACTAACTTTAGCACAGAGAGCCCTGAAGAACATCGGTCCCAGCTATCTAAACAAAATAATCACTTAGTACCAGCTCAGCAGAAATCTATGTTCCAGTAAGGCCCACCTCATATAGGTTCCTCCTTTTAAAAGGAGATGTGGTGGGACCACTCTTTTGTATGCATTGCAAAAATTTGGAACCTCCTGCCCTATCAACTCAGATGCACAGAAACTGAATCCATCTTCTGCAAATGTTTAAACATACCCGTTTAGTTAATAATATCTTATTTCACTCTATCCTCTTATTATCTTGCCTTTGGTATTGCTGGGGCACTCAGGTATTAAGTAGCTGTTCACGCTATACAAATACCTCTCATTCATTCATTCATTCTTTCAAGCCGTAGGTGATTACTTGCCAGCCACACTTGATCACTCACTTTGTAAGCTGGTTGTGGTGTGCGATGTTTGTTTGCGTGTGTCATCATACTTCTCTTGGTTTGTTGGAGTTGTATTGATACAGCTTGTTGAATCTAAGATCATTACTTCAAGAAGGTCTGTAGTGAGGGACCTGAGATTCCTACATCTGGCATTTTTTTCTATTTATATATGTGGGTTGATGCCTGTCATGCAGTAAAAAGGAGATACCTAAGTAGCGGAGTTTTCTGTGTTATTTTATGCAAACTCTACGAGAAGTCAAACATTTCCCCATTCTGAAGAGTGACAAGTTAATTGACATCAAAGGATCTGTTCTAGTGCTTGATTTACTCATTCTGTCTGGCCATCTGTTTGTGGGTGGTAAGTGGACAAGAGACGAGCATCGATATCTAAGGATTTGCACAGGTTTTGCCAAAACCTTGATAGAAATTGAGGGCTCTATCGGAAATAAAGATTGATGGGAGACCATGTAATCGTAAATTGTACTGGGTGAATAAGACTACAGGTGCTTTGGCGGTAAGGATCCCCTCTTAAAGAAATAAATGTGCCATTGTAGAGAGCAGACGCACTTCTACCAATATAGTAGTATAACCATTGGAATTTGGCAAATTGATTACAAAGTCCATACTGATGGTATGCCAGGGGTATTGAGGCACTGACAAGGGGTACAATAAACCCAATGATGGAGTATGGACCGACTTATTCTGGGGGCATATGACACAGGCTTGTAGTTAAGTGTGCACATCCATGGATAGGTTAGGTCACCAAAGCAATCTTTTACAGTTAGCAAGAGTTTTTTGAATGCCAGAATGTCCAGCAAGTGGTTTATCATGGCACCAATTTAACACCTTATGTCTGAGTTTGTCAGTGGTTACATACAAGTTGTTACCATGGTAGGGGTGTCCATCCTTGACCATAACATCATCTTCTGTCATCCATTCATCTGAATTCATCTGCTCCATCCCTTGTTTTATATTATCAAAAAACTGTTGTTTAGTATAAGTACCTATCACCTGCTCAGAACCTAATAGATTGTGTGGGGGGTTATGTGCTAATTCGGGTGGAGCATGACCCCAGTGTGATAATATATCTGCCTTGGTCTGATGTGTACTAGGGTGTTACGTAAAAACAAAATTATTTTCAGTGAAAATGCAAGAGCCATCTAACCTGTCTGTTTAGAGATAGAAAATAATTCACATTTTTATGATCTGTGTAATCTGTAACTCTATATTATGCACCCAGTAGATAGTGGCACCACTCCTGAAAACATAATGATCCAGAATCGAGGTACCTTTCATAGATTTATATGGTGGAATCATTCCTCATTGTCAAAGTGGGAGTCCCAAGGTAATATTAATAAAGCAGTAGTAAAACTCTTCCATGGGCTATAATGGTGATAACCATTCATTTAATAGCCTATCTACTTCCTGTTTAAAAAAAAAAAGACCAAACTTTAGGTACAACCAATAAGCAACCAGCATCCTCTTGTGTATTCTGTTGACATTTGAACCTGATCCAAGAGAACATGTATGAGTGGTAAAGGGTGTGTATTCTAGACCGTTAACTTATTGAGGGCCCTGTAGTCTATGCATGCACGTAAATCACCATTCTTCTTTGGGACAAAGAAGAGGGCGGAAGAAACAGGCGAAGTGGCATGACGAATGAAGCCTAAAACTAGCAATTCGTCCAGGTATTGCTTTAGATACTTAGTCTCAGTTTCCGATTGAGCGTAAATGAGACTACTTGATAGGTTGGCCCCTGTAATAAAATGAATGCGACAGTCAAAGTCCCAGTGAGGGGGTAGCTGAATGGCTTTCTTCATCCTGAAAATCCAAGTATTCCTTTGGAAGGATGTTTTGAAAGTTCTGGTGCCACTGCTGCACACGTTTGGGGTAGAATCAGGTCTTGTGCTGTGGTATAGCAACTGTAACTGCAGTATGGTGACCCTAAATTCACCCAGCATGAAGACCAATCAATAAGGGGATTATAGAGTTGTAGTTAGGATATCCCTATGATAGCACCAAAAGTGTGCGCCTCTATTAGATTGAAAGATGGGGTGTCTTTTTGTCTATTAGCACAAACTAAGTTTATGGGAAGCATTTGTTAAGTAATCAATCCTGATGACAATTCAAATCTTTCAACAGCCCTTACTACTTCTGGTTCTTGTTTCTTTACTCAAGGGATATTTAAGGAACTGGCCAAACTTAAATAATAGAAATCGCCGGTGCCTCCTGAATCCAGGAGCATAGGCAACTGTTTTTGTTGTTGTGGGGAAATTATCATGGTGACTGAAATGGTTAGGTGTTGTGGAATTTTACCTATGGTATGATTCTGAGGCCAGTGTATTAGACCTTCTCAATGAGTTCACCTCAGTACTAGTTGAGCTTGCAAATTTTTCTGATTGCCCTCTGTGATGACTTTTATTTTTTTCTGAGCCTTTTTTGGTTTGGCGATACAATCGAAGGCAAAGTGTCCTGCTTTACCACAATTTAGGCACAGATATATTTTCTGCATCGTTCCTTTTCATTACTAGATAAGGACCCCTTGTTCTTCCAATTAGCATGGGTTCTCTGAGTCCCTAACCTTAACATCAGTCTCCTTTCACTCAGATCGAACTAAAAACAGTCTTGGCTCATTTCTAGATCAGTTGCTCTTATGCTCAGCAAGTCGATTATCAAGTCTAACTACTAGATTAATAAATTGCACCCAATCGGTAGGGAGGGTCAACTATGTGAGCCAAAGAATCTTTCAATTCATCTTTCAGCCCCTATAAAACAGGGATATGCTTTTTTCTTCAGGCAAATGCGTTCCAGTAAATAATTTGCGAAAGGTTTTATTAAAAGTAAGTCCTTCCCCGTCGTAGGTTTAAAAGCTCATTATCACCTACCTTAATAAAGGTATGCTTTGTAAATAAGCATCACATAGGTTCTTAAAACTTAGCATATTCGTGCAACAGTGGATCGTTATTCTTAATGAGAGGTAATGCCCAATTTGTAGCATTACTATCTTGGTGGGAGATTATAAATGCAATGCTACCTATATCAGAGGGGAACGGCCCCAGTTTACACAATAATTGCAGTTGACATTGTCTGCAGAATGCATTAAGGTTAGTGCTATCTGCAAAAAAGTACTCTAGGGGAGCCAGCGAAGTAGGAGTAAATGTATGCACAGTGCCATTAGCACAGGCTGTTCCCTCATTCCATGACAGCTCTGTTGCCCTTGATTCAATTATAAACGGCGTGGATTGAGTGAAAAATTGTTTATCCTTGGAAATGAATCCTGAATCTAACCAGAAGGAATGATGTGGGGGATATTGCTCCAGTTCATCCCTGAGGGTTTGAATGTCTTGGCGCAAGGCTTGGACCACACCCTACATCGTTCCAAGGGCCCTAGTTAATATTACCATATTGGGAATTTCCTCACTGGAAATCTCTGGTAGTGTCTCAGCTAGGTCCTCAGCATTTATCAGATTCCCTTTGTCCATATCGCCAGGGGAAATAGGATTTAAGAGGCTTGGATTTCTGTTGGACACCTGACTTGGAAAACTTGTCTGCAAAGACGATGCTGGACCCATCTGACACCCAACACAGCACTCGACCAAAGAATGTATTACGTAAAAACAGACGCAGTCCCAGGAGTGAACGGGGTCTGGATAAAACAACAAAAGAGGCAATGACTGAACCTCTGAATGTTTGTCTGACTGACTGCTATGCACGGGACACCCAACAATCTCACTTTTTGTGAAAGCCCATTCTATGGTGCTAGAATGAACAACTAGGAAGAAGTAACATAAATCTCATTAGTCATTGTGCCAATCAACATAATCAATTTCTTGTAAACACTCCAAGTAATGAAACACACTTACAAAATAATGAAAACAGTAAACACGTATTATGATCTCTTGTGGTAAGGAGGCACACCACTCTTATATTGAGTCCCTAGTCATGGTTCTAAGTCTCCTCATTGAGCATATTACGCCATATGCTTCACAAGAATTTTGCTTTGTCTTTCAGCTTCACGGCTTTATCCTCTGTTTGTCTCTTGTGCTCTCAAAAGTGTCGTTATTCAGTTCAGGAATTAATGCACAAGTTCCAGAGTATTGCAAGCTTGAAATGAACAGTCACGGAACAAACAAGTACAGTGCACTAACGATAGTCTTTTTCCCTTTGCTTTTCTTTTCTTTCATTCCAGAGTTCCAAGTGATGACACCTGCAGGACGGATCTGGATGTGCAACCACTATTCCAGGCGACTTCCAGACCACAATGGATTGCCCCCGTTCCTCAACGGTAGGTCTTTCTGTGTGAGGCCTTGGACGAGCGAAATTCTGATTAGCCGCTCGGAGATGTCTGCAAGTGTGCAGATATCGCCTGCCAGGCAGGATGCTAGACGAGGTAAGAGGGAGGGTTTCGGGCTCCAGGGAGATAGTGGAAAGTTTCTTCTTGAAAGAAATAAAGCCAAGCACCCAACTGGGGTTTAACTGCAATATTTATCATCTGATCTATTTTACTGGAGGGGCACGTAGTTAATTATACTTCAGTGGTTCCATATTCTAGAATGGCACATGTTTACTATGACTCACGGTTTCCAGAAAGTACTTGTTTGCAGGCACATGGATAATTCCTAACATGTGTAATAAGTGCTTCCACGTGAAACCATTATAAGGAACTGCCACGGCAAATTCTAAATGTGCACCTGACACAAATAATAATTTACTAAGGAAACAAGCCTTAAATAAACACAATGATAATTACAAGCACATGGAGCAGACATGGGCTTGGTACAAACATGATGATAGTCACAAACATGGAGCATTACAATCATGAGGAAAATATTGAAATCTGGCACATGGCAATGCCAGTTTATGCCTAGCAAAATACAGAACCAACTGAACTGTTTAGACTCTTCGTGTAAAAATGTTTGTCTGAAAGATAGGGGAACAACATTTAGCTTTAGCAGTTTCAAAGGAGGGTAGGACTACATGGCCTTAGTGCTATTAACTGATGCACATATGGAGCATGCTGGCATGCAGGAGTTAGATATCATAACAGTTCCTTCCCACAATGGGTGACACACAGGGCGAGGTTTATGGGGGTTTTAAGAATGAGTCATACCTACCGAGGGGCATCGACGTTCCCAGCAAGATTCCATGATCGATCATCTGGGCAGTAACCCTTCCAATCTATTACGTAGAATAAATAGCCATTTACTCTCTTTGAGTGAAGTATTTTCTGGCCTGCAAATTCTACATGACCATCAATTTTTAGAGAAGGTGGTGGTGGTAATCGTTGGGTTTGCGCATGACAAGGTCAGAGCAGAGAGACATGGAACACTGGGTGAAAGGGCATGTCCTCTGGTAGTTGTAGTCTGTAAGAAACTAGGTTAATTATATGCTTAATAGTATAAGGCCCTCAATATCGTGAATGTAATTTACGCGATTCCTGAGTTTGTAATTATTCAAATACAAATAAACATGGAGTTCGTACAGCATCGTCCTCCCATGTCCTTCCTTTGGCCCCTTCTGAAACTAACCCATCTAATTTACTGACATCTTTCCTTCCTCCAAATGAATAAAAAGACTTCTTCTATCATGTAAAGCTGGATCACAATTTGACCCTTGCCCCGTATAATAAAAGAAATACCAGAGGTTATCGACCCTGTTTATGCAGAGGTTTTTAATACCTCCATCCAAACTGGCTCAGTTCCTTTTTTATAGAAACAAGCTAGTGTCATCCCACTAGTAAAGAAACCTTCAGCAGATAGTAATATTCTATCTAATGTTAGACCTATATCTCTTTCCTGAGCAGCCACAAAAATACTAGAATCTATAGTAAATAAACAACTCTCAGAGTTTTTAGAATCTTATCACCTCATGCACCCGTCTCAGTCAGGTTTTCAATCTCGACACAGCACCAAAACTGCGCTGCCAGAAGTCACTGAGTCACTACAAAAATGTCCCTAGACTGGTCACACAATGCAGACCTATTCTGTCCGAGCTCTATGCAGCGTTCAACACTGTCCCCCATGTCATCCTTTTACAACGCCTGTCTGATTGTGGGGTCAGGGTGCAGCACTTGTTTGTCTGAACTAGACTATCTTTGCGCAAGAGCAAGCAATTTGGACGAAACCTCACCTCTCCAAGCCAAACCTCTAAAATGTAGGATTCCCCAAGGCTCTGCTAATAGTTCTACACTGTTTATAATGTGCATGTCTCCTTTAGCCACCCTGGTTGAGACATTCGGCATTATGATAGTTTCATATGCCAACAATACCCAGCTGGTATTTTGCTATCTGGCAAATTAAGAATCCTGCAACGTTCCCTTCTCAAATTGCATGGGAGCAATCTTAGGTCGGCTCAAAGAAAGCAAAACAGAAATTATACTGTTTGGGCCTAACCCTAATGCAGGTTGTGATAGTGCTTGGCCCAAGGATGGAACTCCCCCAATCCTGGCAGCTATAAACCTGGGGGTCATCTGCAATATTGTCCTATCTTTTAGGACCCAGATCCACTCAGTTGCTAGAAACTGTTTGGATCCTAAGGCTCTCAGGAAATTCCTCCCCCTTCTTCCATGGGAGACCCGCAAAACTGTAGTTTAAGCTGTGATCTCCTTTCGGCTGGGCTACGTGAATGTCTTGTATCTTGCTTTAACTGCATATCAAGGCCTGCAACTGCCAGTGGTCCAAAATGTGGCAGCACGCTTCCTCTGTATTTTGCAAAAAAGGTACCCACACTTCACCATACCTTCCCCACCTGCACTGGGTCCCTGTCAATAAAAGGATCATCTTTAAAGGACTAACTTTAGCACAGAGAGCCCTGAAGAACATTTGTCCCAGCTATCTAAACAAAAGAATCACTTAGTACCAGCTCAGCAGAAATCTATGTTCCAGTAAGGCCCACCTCATATGGGTTCCTCCTTTTAAAAGGAGATGTGGTGGGACCACTCTTTTGTATGCATTGCGAAAATTTGGAACCTCCTGCCCTATCAACTCAGATGCACAGAAACTGAATCCATCTTCTGCAAATGTTTACAAACATACCCGTTTAGCTAATAATATCTTATTTCACTCTATCCTCTTATTATCTTGCCTTTGGTAGTGCTGGGGCACTCAGGTTTTAAGTAGCTGTTCACGCTATACAAATACCTCTCATTCATTCATTAATTCTTTCAAGCCGTAGGTGATTGCTTGCCAGCCACACTTGATCACTCACTTTGTAAGCTGGTTGTGGTGTGCGATGTTTGTTTGCGTGTGTCATCATACTTCTCTTGGTTTGTTGGAGTTGTATTGATACAGCTTGTTGAATCTAAGATCATTACTTCAAGAAGGTCTGTAGTGAGGGACCTGAGATTCCTACATCTGGCATTTTTTTCTGTTTATATATGTGGGTTGATGCCTGTCATGCAGTAAAAAGTAGATACCTAAGTATCGGACTTTTCTCTGTTATTTTATGCAAACTCTACGAGAAGTCAAACATTTCCCCATTCTGAAGAGTGACAAGTTAATTGACATCAAAGGATCTGTTCTAGTGCTTGATTTACTCGTTCTGCCTGACCATCTGTTTGTGGGTGGTAAGTGGACAAGAGACGAGCATCGATATCTAAGGATTTGCACAGGTTTTGCCAAAACCTTGATAGAAATTGAGGGCTCTATCGGAAATAAAGATTGATGGGAGACCATGTAATCGTAAATTGTACTGGGTGAATAAGACTACAGGTGCTTTGGCGGTAAGGATCCCCTCTTAAATAAATAAATGTGCCATTGTAGAGAGCAGATGCACTTCTACCCATATAGTAGTATAACCATTGGAATTTGGCAAATTGATTACAAAGTCCATACTGATGGTATGCCAGGGGTATTGAGGCACTGACAAGGGGTGCAATAAACCCAATGATGGAGTATGGACCGACTTATTCTGGGGGCATATGGGACAGGCTTGTAGTTAAGTGTGCACATCCATGGATAGGTTAGGTCACCAAAGCAATCTTTTACAGTTAGCAAGAGTTTTTTGAATGCCAGAATGTCCAGCAAGTGGTTTATCATGGCACCAATTTAACACCTTATGTCTGAGTTTGTCAGTGGTTACATACAAGTTGTTACCATGGTAGGGGTGTCCATCCTTGACCATAACATCATCCTCTGTCATCCATTCATCTGACGTCATCTGCTCCATCCCTTGTTTTATATTATCCAAACACTGTTGTTTAGTATAAGTACCTATCACCTGCTCAGAACCTAATAGATTGTGTGGGGGGTTATGTGCTAATTCGGGTGGAGCATGACCCCAGTGTGTTAATATATCTGCCTTGGTCTGATGTGTACTAGGGTGTTACGTAAGAACAAAATTATTTTCAGTGAAAATGCAAGAGCCATCTAACCTGTCTGTGTGTCAAGTGCTTGAGAGATAGAAAATAATTCACATTTTTATGATCTGTGTAATCTGTAACTCTATATTATGCACCCAGTAGATAGTGGCACCACTCCGGAAAACATTATGATCCAGAATCGGGGTACCTTTCATAGATTTATATGGTGGAATCATTCCTCATTGTCAAAGTGGGAGTCCCAAGGTAATATTAATAAAGCAGTAGTAAAACTCTTCCATGGGCTATAATGGTGATAACCATGCATTTAATAGCCTATCTACGTCCTGTTTAAAAAAAAAAGACCAAACTTTAGGTACAACCAATAAGCAACCAGCATCCTCTTGTGTATTCTGTTGACTTTTGAACCTGATCCAAGAGAACATGTATGAGTGGTAAAGGGTGTGTATTCTAGACCGTTAACTTATTGAGGGCCCTGTAGTCTATGCATGCACGTAAATCACCATTCTTCTTTGGGACAAAGAAGAGGGCGGAAGAAACAGGAGAAGTGGCATGACGAATGAAGCCTAAAACTAGCAATTCGTCCAGGTATTGCTTTAGATATTAGTCTCAGTTTCCGATTGAGCGTAAATGAGACTACTTGATAGGTTGGCCCCTGTAATAAAATGAATGCGACAGTCAAATTCCCAGTGAGGGGGTAGCTGAATGGCTTTCTTCATCCTGAAAATCCAACTATTCCTTTGGAAGGATGTTTTGAAAGTTCTGGTGCCACTGCTGCACACGTTTGGGGTGGAATCAGGTCTTGTGCTGTGGTATAGCAACTGTAACTGCAGTATGGTGACCCTAAATTCACCCAGCATGAAGACCAATCAATAAGGGGAATATAGAGTTGTAGCTAGGATATCCCTATGATAGCACCAAAAGTGTGCGCCTCTATTAGATTGAAAGATGGGGTGACTTTTTGTCTATTAGCACAAACTAAGTTTATGGGAAGCATTTGTTAAGTAATCAATCCTGATGACGATTCAAATCTTTCAACTGCCCTTACTACTTCTGGTTCTTGTTTCTTTACTCAAGGGATATTTAAGGAACTGGCCAAACTTAAATCCTAGAAATCGCCGGTGCCTCCTGAATCCAGGAGCATAGGCAACTGTTTTTGTTGTTGTGTGATAATTATCATGGTGACTGAAATGGTTAGGTGTTGTGGAATATTACCTATGGTATGATTCTGAGGCCAGTGTATTAGACCTTCTCAATGAGTTCACCTCAATACTAGTTGAGCTTGCAAATTTTTCTAATTGCCCTCTGTGATGACTTTTATCTTTTTCTGAGCCTTTTTTGGTTTGGCGATACAATAGAAGGCAAAGTGTCCTGCTTTACCACAATTTAGGCACAGATATATTTTCTGCATCGTTCCTTTTCATTACTAGATAAGGACCCCTTGTTCTTCCAATTAGCATGGGTTCTCTGAGTCCCTTACAATTAACATCAGTCTCCTTTCACTCAGATCGAACCAAAAACAATCTTGGCTCATTTCTAGATCAGTTGCTCTTATGCTCAGCAAGTCGATGATCAAGTCTAACTACTAGATTAATAAATTGCACCCAATCGTTAGGGAGGGTCAACTATGTGAGCCAAAGAATCTTTCAATTCATCTTTCAGCCCCTATAAAACAGGGATATGCTTTTTTCTTCAGGCAAATGCGTTTCAGTAAATAATTTGCGAAAGGTTGTATTATAAGTAAGTCCTTCCCCATCGTAGGTTTAAAAGCTCATTATCACCTACCTTAATAAAAGTATGCTTTGTAAATAAGCATCACATAGGTTCTTAAAACCTAGCATATTCGTGCAACAGTGGATCGTTATTCTTAATGAGAGGTAATGCCCAATTTGCAGCATTACCATCTTGGTGGGAGATTATAAATGCAATGCTACCTATATCAGAGGGGAATGGCCCCAGTTTACACAATAATTGCAGTTGACATTGTCTGCAGAATGCATTAAGGTTAGTGCTATCTGCAAAAAAGTACTCTAGGGGAGCCAGCAAAGTAGGAGTAAATTTATACACAGTGCCATTAGCACAGGCTGTTCCCTCATTCCATGACAGCTCTGTTGCCCTTGATTCAATTGTAAACGGCGTGGATTGAGTGAAAAATTGTTTATCCTTGGAAATGAATCCTGAATCTAACCAGAACGAATGATGTGGGGGATACTGCTCCAGTTCATCCCTGAGGGTTTGAATGTCTTGGCGCAAGGCTTGGACCACACCCTACATCGTTCCAAGGGCCCTAGTTAATATTACCATATTGGGAATTTCCTCACTGGAAATCTCTGGTAATATCTCAGCTAGGTCCTCAGCATTTATCAGATTCCCTGGGTCCATATCGCCAGGGGAAATAGGATTTAAGAGGCTTGGATTTCTGTTGGACACCTGACTTGGAAAACTTGTCTGCAAAGATGATGCTGGACCCATCTGACACCCAACACAGCACTTGACCAAAGAATGTATTACGTCAAAACAGACACAGTCCCAGGAGTGAACGGGGTCTGGATAAAACAACAAAAGAGGCAATGACTGAACCTCTGAATGTTTGTCTGACTGACTGCTATTCACGGGACACCCAACAATCTCACTTTTTGTGAAAGCCCATTCTATGGTGCTAGAATGAACAACTAGGAAGAAGTAACATAAATCTCATTAGTCATTGTGCCAATCAACATAATCAATTTCTTGTAAACACTCCAAGTAATGAAACACACTTACACAATAATGAAAACAGTAAACACGTATTATGATCTCTTGTGGTAAGGAGACACACCACTCTTATATTGAGTCCCTAGTCATGGTTCTAAGTCTCCTCATTGAGCATATTACGCCATATGCTTCACAAGAATTTTGCTTTGTCTTTCAGCTTCACGGCTTTATCCTCTGTTTGTCTCTTGTGCTCTCAAAAGTGTCGTTATTCAGTTCAGGAATTAATGCACAAGTTCCAGAGTATTGCAAGCTTGACATGAACAGTCACGGAAAAAACAAGTACAGTGCATTAACGATGGTCTTTTTCCCATTGCTTTTCTTTTCTTTCATTCCAGAGTTCCAAGTGATGACACCTGCAGGACGAATCTGGATGTGCAACCACTATTCCAGGCGACTTCCAGACCACAATGGATTGCCCCCGTTCCTCAACGGTAGGTCTTTCTGTGTGAGGCCTGGATCGGCGAAATTCTGATTAGCCGCTCGGAGATGTCTGCAAGTGTGCAGATATCGCAGGCCAGGCAGGATGCTAGACGAGGTAAGAGGGAGGGTTTCGGGCTTCAGGGAGATAGTGGAAAGTTTCTTCTTGAAAGGAATAAAGCCAAGCACCCAACTGGAGTTTAACTGGAATATTTATCATCGGATATATTTTACTGGAGGGGCACGTAGTTAATTATACTTCAGTGGTACCATATTCTAGAATGGCACATGTTTACTATGACTCACGGTTTCCAGAAAGTACTTGTTTGCAGGCACATGGATAATTCCTAACATGTGTAATAAGTGCTTCCACGTGAAACCATTATAAGGAACTGCCACGGCAAATTCTAAATGTGCACCTGACACAAATAATAATTGACTAAGGAAACAAGCCTTAAATAAACACAATGATAATTACAAGCACATGTTGCAGACATGGGGCTTGGTACAAACATGATGATAGTCATAAACGTGGAGCATTACAATCATGAGCAAAATATTGAAATCTGGCACATGGCAATGCCAGTTTATGCCTAGCAAAATACAGAACCAACTGAACTCTTTAGACTCTTCGTGTAAAAATGTTTGTCTAAAAGATAGGGGAACAACATTTAGCCTTAGCTGTGTCAAAGGAGGGTAGGACTACATGGCCTTAGTGCTATTAACTGATGCACATATAGGGCATGCTGGCATGCAGGAGTTAGTTATCATAACAGTTCCTCCTCACAATGGGTGACACACAGGGCGAGGTTTATGGGGGTTTTGTGAATGAGTCATACCTACCGAGGGGCATGGACGTTCCCAGCAGGATTCCATGATCGATCATCTGAGCAGTAACCCTTCCAATCTATTACGTAGAATAAATAGCCATTTACTCTCTTTGAGTGAAGTATTTTCTGTACTGCGAATTCTACATGACCATCAATTTTTAGAGAAGGTGGTGGCGGTAATTGTTGGGTTTGCGCATGACAAGGTCAGAGCAGAGAGACATGGAACACTGGGTGAAAGGGCATGTACTCTGGTAATTGTAGTCTGTAAGAAACTAGGTTAATTATATGCTTAATAGTATAAGGCCCTCAATATCGTGAATGTAATTTACGCGATTCCTGAGTTTGTAATTATTCAAATACAAATAAACATGGAGTTCGTACAGCATCGTCCTCCCATGTCCTTCCTTTGGCCCCTTCTGAAACTAACCCATCTAATTTGCTGACATCTTTCCTTCCTCCAAATGAATAAAAAGACTTCTTCTATCATGTAAACCTGGATCACCATTTGACCCTTGCCCCGTATAATAAAAGAAATAACAGAGGTTATCGACCCTGTTTATGCAGAGGTTTTTAATACCTCCATCCAAACTGGCTCAGTTCCTTTTTTATAGAACCAAGCTAGTGTCATCCCACTAGTAAAGAAACCTTCAGCAGATAGTAATATTCTATCTAATGTTAGACCTATATCTATTTCCTGAGCAGCCACAAAAATACTAGAATCTATAGTAAATAAACAACTCTCAGAGTTTTTAGAATCTTATCACCTCATGCACCCGTCTCAGTCAGGTTTTCAATCTCGACACAGCACCAAAATGCGCTGCCAGCGGTCACTGAGTCACTACAAAAATGTCCCTAGACTGGTGACACAATGCAGACTTATTCTGTCCGAGCTCTATGCAGCGTTCAACACTGTCCCCCATGTCATCCTTTTACAACGCCTGTCTGATTGAAGGGTCAGGGTGCAGCACTTGTTTGTCTGAACTAGACTATCTTTGCGCAAGAGCAAGCAATTTGGACGAAACCTCACCTCTCCAAGCCAATCCTCTAAAATGTAGGATTCCCCAAGGCTCTGCTAATAGTTCTACACTGTTTATAATGTACATGTCTCCTTTAGCCACCCTGGTTGAGACATTCGGCATTATGATAGTTTCATATGCCAACAATACCCAGCTGGTATTTTGCTATCTGGCAAATTAAGAATCCTGCAACGTTCCCTTCTCAAATTGCATGGGAGCAATCTTAGGTTGGCTCAAAGAAAGCAAAACAGAAATCATACTGTTTGGGCCTAACCCTAATGCAGGTTGTGATAGTGCTTGGCCCAAGGATGGAACTCCCCCAATCCTGGCAGCTATAAACCTGGGGATCATCTGCAATATTGTCCTCTCTTTTAGGACCCAGATCCACTCAGTTGCTAGAAACTGTTTGGATCCTAAGGCTCTCAGGAAATTCCTCCCCCTTCTTCCATGGAAGACCCGCAAAACTGTAGTTTAAGCTGTGATCTCCTTTCGGCTGGGCTACGTGAATGTCTTGTATCTTGATTTAACTGCATATCAAGGCCTGCAACTGCCAGTGGTCCAAAATCTGGCAGCACGCTTCCTCTGTATTTTGCAAAAAGGTACCCACACTTCACCATACCTTACCCACCTGCATTGGGTCCCTGTCAATAAAAGGATCATCTTTAAAGCACTAACTTTAGCACAGAGAGCCCTGAAGAACATCGGTCCCAGCTATCTAAACAAAAGAATCACTTAGTACCAGCTCAGCAGAAATCTATGTTCCAGTAAGGCCCACCTCATATAGGTTCCTCCTTTTAAAAGGAGATGTGGTGGGACCACTCTTTTGTATGCATTGCGAACATTTGGAACCTCCTGCCCTATCAACTCGGATGCACAGAAACTGAATCCATCTTCTGCAAATGTTTAAACATACCCGTTTAGCTAATATTATCTTATTTCACTCTATCCTCTTATTATCTTGCCTTTGGTAGTGCTGGGGCACTCAGTTATTAAGTAGCTGTTCACGCTATACAAATACCTCTCATTCATTCATTCATTCTTTCAAGCCGTAGGCGATTACTTGCCAGCCACACTTGATCACTCACTTTGTAAGCTGGTTTTGGTGTGCGATGTTTGTTTGCGTGTGTCATCATACTTCTCTTGGTTTGTTGGAGTTGTATTGATACAGCTTGTTGAATCTAAGATCATTACTTCAAGAAGGTCTGTAGTGAGGATCCTGAGATTCCTACATCTGGCATTTTTTTCTGTTTATATATGTGGGTTGATGCCTGTCATGCAGTAAAAAGGAGATACCTAAGTAGCGGAGTTTTCTGTGTTATTTTATGCAAACTCTACGAGAAGTCAAACATTTCCCCATTCTGAAGAGTGACAAGTTAATTGACATCAAAGGATCTGTTCTAGTGCTTGATTTACTCGTTCTGCCTGACCATCTGTTTGTGGGTGGTAAGTGGACAAGAGACGAGCATCGATATCTAAGGATTTGCACAGGTTTTGCCAAAACCTTGATAGAAATTGAGGGCTCTATCGGAAATAAAGATTGATGGGAGACCATGTAATCGTAAATTGTACTGGGTGAATAAGACTACAGGTGCTTTAGCGGTAAGGATCCCCTCTTAAAGAAATAAATGTGCCATTGTAGAGAGCAGACGCACTTCTACCCATATAGTAGTATAACTATTAGAATTTGGCAAATTGATTACAAAGTCCATACTGATGGTATGCCAGGGGTATTGAGGCACTGACAAGGGGTGCAATAAACCCAATGATGGAGTATGGACCGACTTATTCTGGGGGCATATGGGATAGGCTTGTGCGTAAGTGTGCACATCCCTGGATAGGTTAGGTCGCCAAAGCAATCTTTTACAGTTAGCAAGAGTTTTTTGAATGCCAGAATGTCCAGCAAGTGGTTTATCATGGCACCAATTTAACACCTTATGTCTGAGTTTGTCAGTGGTTACATACAAGTTGTTACCATGGTAGGGGTGTCCATCCTTGACCATACCATCATCCTCTGTCATCATTCATTTGAATTCATCTGCTCCATCCCTTGTTTTATATTATCCAAAAACTGTTGTTTAGTATAAGTACCTATCACCTGCGCAGAACCTAATAGATTGTGTGGGGGGTTATGTGCTAATTCGGGTGGAGCATGACCCCAGTGTGATAATATATCTGCCTTGGTCTGATGTGTACTAGGGTGTTACGTAAGAACAAAATTATTTTCAGTGAAAATGCAAGAGCCATCTAACCTGTCTGTGTGTCAAGTGCTTGAGAGATAGCAAATAATTCACATTTTTATGATCTGTGTAATCTGTAACTCTATATTATGCACCCAGTAGATAGTGGCACCACTCCTGAAAACATTATGATCCAGAATCGGGGTACCTTTCATAGATTTATATGGTGGAATCATTCCTCATTGTCAAAGTGGGAGTCCCAAGGTAATATTAATCAAGCAGTAGTAAAACTCTTCCATGGGCTATAATGGTGATAACCATGCATTTAATAGCCTATCTACTTCCTGTTTAAAAAAAACACACCAAACTTTAGGTACAACCAATAAGCAACCAGCATCCTCTTGTGTATTCTGTTGACTTTTGAACCTGATCCAAGAGAACATGTATGAGTGGTAAAGGGTGTGTATTCTAGACCGTTAACTTATTGAGGGCCCTGTAGTCTATGCATGCACGTAAATCACCATTCTTCTTTGGGACAAAGAAGAGGGCGGAAGAAACAGGAGAAGTGGCATGACGAATGAAGCCTAAAACTAGCAATTCGTCCAGGTATTGCTTTAGATACTTAGTCTCAGTTTCCGATTGAGCGTAAATGAGACTACTTGATAGGTTGGCCCCTGTAATAAAATGAATGTGACAGTCAAAGTCCCAGTGAGGGGGTAGCTGAATGGCTTTCTTCATCCTGAAAATCCAAGTATTCCTTTGGAAGGATGTTTTGAAAGTTCTGGTGCCACTGCTGCACACGTTTGGGGTAGAATCAGGTCTTGTGCTGTGGTATAGCAACTGTAACTGCAGTATGGTGACCCTAAATTCACCCAGCATGAAGACCAATCAATAAGGGTATTATAGAGTTGTAGATAGGATATCCCTATGATAGCACCAAAAGTGTGCGCCTCTATTAGATTGAAAGATGGGGTGTCTTTTTGTCTATTAGCACAAACTAAGTTTATGGGAAGCATTTGTTAAGTAATCAATCCTGATGACAATTCAAATCTTTCAACTGCCCTTACTACTTCTGGTTCTTGTTTCTTTACTCAAGGGATATTTAAGGAACTGGCCAAACTTAAATCCTAGGAATCGCCGGTGCCTCCTGAATCCAGGAGCATAGGCAACTGTTTTTGTTGTTTGTGGGGAAATTATCATGGTGACTGAAATGGTTAGGTGTTGTGGAATTTTACCTATGGTATGATTCTGAGGTCAGTGTATTAGACCTTCTCAATGAGTTCACCTCAGTACTAGTTGAGCTTGCACATTTTCCTGATTGCCCTCTGTGATGACTTTTATCTTTTTCTGAGCCTTTTTTGGTTTGGCGATACAATCGAAGGCAAAGTGTCCTGCTTTACCACAATTTAGGCACAGATATATTTTCTGCATCGTTCCTTTTCATTACTAGATAAGGACCCCTTGTTCTTCCAATTAGCATGGGTTCTCTGAGTCCCTAACCTTAACATCAGTCTCCTTTCACTCAGATCGAACTAAAAACAGTCTTGGCTAATTTCTAGATCAGTTGCTCTTTTGCTCAGCAAGTCGATGATCAAATCTAACTACTAGATCAATAAATTGCACCCAATCGGTAGGGAGGGTCAACTATGTGAGCCAAAGAATCTTTCAATTCATCTTTCAGCCCCTATAAAACAGGGATATGCTTTTTTCTTCAGGCAAATGCGTTTCAGTAAGTAATTTGCGAAAGGTTGTATTATAAGTAAGTCCTTCCCCGTCGTAGGTTTAAAAGCTCATTATCACCTACCTTAATAAAGGTATGCTTTGTAAATAAGCATCACATAGGTTCTTAAAACCTAGCATATTCGTGCAACAGTGGATCGTTATTCTTAATGAGAGGTAATGCCAACTTTGCAGCGTTACCATCTTGCTGGGAGATGATAAATGCAATGCTACCTATATCAGAGGGGAATGGCCCCAGTTTACACAATAATTGCAGTTGACATTGTCTGCAGAATGCATTTAAGTTAGAGCTATCTGCAAAAAAGTACTCTAGGGGAGCCAGCGAAGTAGGAGTAAATGTATGCACAGTGCCATTAGCACAGGCTGTTCCCTCATTCCATGACAGCTCTGTTGCCCTTGATTCAATTGTAAACGGCGTGGATTGAGTGACAAATTGTTTATTCTTGGAAATGAATCCTGAATCTAACCAGAAGGAGTGATGTGGGGGATATTGCTCCAGTTCATCCCTGAGGGTTTGAATGTCTTGGCGCAAGGTTTGGACCACACCCTACATCGTTCCAAAGGCCCTAGTTAATATTACCATATTGGGAATTTCCTCACTGGAACTCTCTGGTAATGTCTCAGCTAGGTCCTCAGCATTTATCAGATTCCCTGGGTCCATATCGCCAGGGGAAATAGGATTTAAGAGTCTTGGATTTCTGTTGGACACCTGACTTGGAAAACTTGTCTGCAAAGACGATGCTGGACCCATCTGACACCCAACACAGCACTTGACCAAAGAATGTATTACGTCAAAACAGACGCAGTCCCAGGAGTGAACGGGGTCTGGATAAAACAACAAAAGAGGCAATGACTGAACCTCTGAATGTTTGTCTGACTGACTGCTATGCACGGGACACCCAACAATCTCACTTTTTGGGAAATCCCATTCTATGGTGCTAGAATGAACAACTAGGAAGAAGTAACATAAATCTCATTAGTCATTGTGCCAATCAACATAATCAATTTCTTGTAAACACTCCAAGTAATGAAACACACTTACGAAATAATGAAAACAGTAAACACGTGTTATGATCTCTTGTGGTAAGGAGACACACCACTCTTATATTGAGTCCCTAGTCATGGTTCTAAGTCTCCTCATTGAGCATATTACGCCAGATGCTTCACAAGAATTTTGCTTTGTCTTTCAGCTTCACCGCTTTATCCTCTGTTTGTCTCTTGTGCTCTCAAAAGTGTGGTTATTCAGTTCAGGAATTAATGCACAAGTTCCAGAGTATTGCAAGCTTGAAATGAACAGTCACGGAAAAAACAAGTACAGTGCACTAACGATGGTCTTTTTCCCTTTGCTTTTCTTTTCTTTCATTCCAGAGTTCCAAGTGATGACACCTGCAGGACGGATCTGGATGTGCAACCACTATTCCAGGCTACTTCCAGACCACAATGGATTGCCCCTGTTACTCAACGGTAGGTCTTTCTGTGTGAGGCCTGGATCGGCGAAATTCTGATTAGCCGCTCGGAGATGTCTGCAAGTGTGCAGATATCGCCGGCCAGGCAGGATGCTAGACGAGGTAAGAGGGAGGGTTTCGGGCTCCAGGGAGATAGTGGAAAGTTTCTTCTTGAAAGGAATAAAGCCAAGCACCCAACTGGGGTTTAACTGGAATATTTATCATCGGATCTATTTTACTGGAGGGGCACGTAGGTAATTATACTTCAGTGGTTCCATATTCTAGAATGGCACATGTTTACTATGACTCACGGTTTCCAGAAAGTACTTGTTTGCAGGCACATGGATAATTCCTAACATGTGTAATAAGTGCTTCCACGTGAAACCATTATAAGGAACTGCCACGGCAAATTCTAAATGTGCACCTGACACAAATAATAATTTACTAAGGAAACAAGCCTTAAATAAACACAATGATAATTACAAGCACATGGAGCAGACATGGGTCTTGGTACAAACATGATGATAGTCACAAACGTTGAGCATTACAATCATGAGCAAAATATTCAAATCTGGCACATGGCAATGCCAGTTTATGCCTAGCAAAATACAGAACCAACTGAACTCTTTAGACTCTTCGTGTAAAAATGTTTGTCTAAAAGATAGGGGAACAACATTTAGCCTTAGCTGTGTCAAAGGAGGGTAGGACTACATAGCCTTAGTGCTATTAACTGATGCACATATGGGGCATGCTGGCATGCAGGAGTTAGTTATCATAACAGGTCCTCCCCACAATGGGTGACACACAGGGCGAGGTTTATGGGGGTTTTGTGAATGAGTCATACCTACCGAGGGGCATAGACGTTCCCAGCAGGATTCCATGATCGATCATCTGGGCAGTAACCCTTCCAATCTATTACGTAGAATAAATAGCCATTTACTCTCTTTGAGTGAAGTATTTTCTGTACTGC
This sequence comes from Triturus cristatus, assembly GCF_964204655.1. Lineage (NCBI taxonomy): Eukaryota > Metazoa > Chordata > Amphibia > Caudata > Salamandridae > Triturus > Triturus cristatus. The sequence continues at coordinate 681,384,465 of NC_140592.1, forward strand.
GAATTCTACATGACCATCAATTTTTAGAGAAGGTGGTGGTGGTAATCATTGGGTTTGCGCATGACAAGGTCAGAGCAGAGAGACATGGAACACTGGGTGAAAGGGCATGTCCTCTGGTAGTTGTAGTCTGTAAGAAACTAGGTTAATTATATGCTTAATATTATAAGGCCCTCAATATCGTGAATGTAATTTACGCGATTCCTGAGTTTGTAATTATTCAAATACAAATAAACATGGAGTTCGTACAGCATCGTCCTCCCATGTCCTTCCTTTGGCCCCTTCTGAAACGAACCCATCCAATTTACCGACATCTTTCCTTCCTCCAAATGAATAAAAAGACTTCTTCTATCATGTCAACCTGGATCACCATTTGACCCTTGCCCCGTATAATAAAAGAAATAACAGAGGTTATCGACCCTGTTTATGCAGAGGTTTTTAATACCTCCATCCAAACTAGCTCAGTTCCTTTTTTTATAGAAACAAGCTAGTGTCATCCCACTAGTAAAGAAACCTTCAGCAGATAGTAATATTCTATCTAATGTTAAACCTATATCTCTTTCCTGAGCAGCCGCAAAAATACTAGAATCTATAGTAAATAAACAACGCTCAGAGTTTTTAGAATCCTATCACCGCATGCACCCGTCTCAGTCAGGTTTTCAATCTCGACACAGCACCAAAACTGCGCTGCCGGAAGTCACTGAGTCACTACAAAAATGTCCCTAGACTGCTGACACAATGCAGACTTATTCTGTCCGAGCTCTATGCAGCGTTCAACACTGTCCGCCATGTCATCATCCTTTTACAACGCCTGTCTGATTGTGGGGTCAGGGTGCAGCACTTGTTTGTCTGAACTAGACTATCTTTGCGCAAGAGCAAGCAATTTGGACGAAACCTCACCTCTCCAAGCCAAACCTCTAAAATGTAGGATACCCCAAGGCTCTGCTAATAGTTCTACACTCTTTATAATGTGCATGTCTCCTTTAGCCACCCTGGTTGAGACATTCGGCATTATGATAGTTTCATATGCCAACAATACCCAGCTGGTATTTTGCTATCTGGCAAATTAAGAATCCCGCAACGTTCCCTTCTCAAATTGCATGGGAGCAATCTTAGGTTGGCTCAAAGAAAGCAAAACAGAAATCATACTGTTAGGGCCTAACCCTAATGCAGGTTGTGATAGTGCTTGGCCCAAGGATGGAACTCTCCCAATCCTGGCAGCTATAAACCTGGGGGTCATCTGCAATATTGTCCTATCTTTTAGGACCCAGATCCACTCAGTTGCTAGAAACTGTTTGGATCCTAAGGCTCTCAGGAAATTCCTCCCCCTTCTTCCATGGGAGACCCGCAAAACTGTAGTTTAAGCTGTGATCTCCTTTCGGCTGGGCTACGTGAATGTCTTGTATCTTGCTTTAACTGCATATTAAGGCCTGCAACTGCCAGTGGTCCAAAATGTGGCAGCACGCTTCCTCTGTATTTGGCAAAAAGGTACCCACACTTCACCATACCTTACCCACCTGCACTGGGTCCCTGTCAATAAAAGGATCATCTTTAAAGCACTAACTTTAGCACAGAGGGCCCTGAAGAACATCGGTCCCAGCTATCTAAACAAAAGAATCACTTAGTACCAGCTCAGCAGAAATCTATGTTCCAGTAAGGCCCACCTCATATAGGTTCCTCCTTTTAAAAGGAGACATGGTGGGACCACTCTTTTGTATGCATTGCGAAAATTTGGAACCTCCTGCCCTATCAACTCAGATGCACAGAAACTGAATCCATCTTCTGCAAATGTTTAAAAACATACCCGTTTAGCTAATAATTTCTTATTTCACTCTATCCTCTTATTATCTTGCCTTTGGTAGTGCTGGGGCACTCAGTTTTTGAGTAGCTGTTCACGCTATACAAATACCTCTCATTCATTCATTCATTCGTTCAAGCCGTAGGTGCTTACTTGCCAGCCACACTTGATCACTCACTTTGTAAGCTGGTTGTGGTGTGCGATGTTTGTTTGCGTGTGTCATCATACTTCTCTTGGTTTGTTGGAGTTGTATTGATACAGCTTGTTGAATCTAAGATCATTACTTCAAGAAGGTCTGTAGTGAGGGACCTGAGATTCCTACGTCTGGCATTTTTTTCTGTTTATATATGTGGGTTGATGCCTGTCATGCAGTAAAAAGGAGATACCTAAGTAGCGGAGTTTTCTGTGTTATTTTATACAAACTCCACGAGAAGTCAAACATTTTCCCATTCTGAAGAGTGACAAGTTAATTGACATCAAAGGATCTGTTCTAGTGCTTGATTTACTCGTTCTGCATGACCATCTGTTTGTGGGTGGTAGGTGGACAAGAGACGAGCATCGATATCTAAGGATTTGCACAGGTTTTGCCAAATCCTTGATCGAAATTGAGGGCTCTATCGGAAATAAAGATTGATGGGAGACCATGTAATCGTAAATTGTACTGGGTGAATAAGACTACAGGTGCTTTGGCGGTAAGGATCCCCTCTTAAAGAAATAAATGTGCCATTGTAGAGAACAGACGCACTTCTACCCATATAGTAGTATAACGATTGGAATTTGGCAAATTGGTTACAAAGTCCATACTGATGGTATGCCAGTGGTATTCAGGCACTGGCGAGGGGTGCAATAAACGTAATGATGGAGTATGGACCGACTTATTCTGGGGGTATATGGGACAGGCTTGTACTTAAGTATGCACATCCATGGATAGGTTAGGTCACCAAAGCAATCTTTTACAGTTAGCAAAAGTTTTTTGAATGCCAGAATGTCCAGCAAATGATTTATCATGGCTCCAATTTAACACATTATGTCTGAGTTTGTCAGTGGTTACAAACAAGTTGTTACCATGGTAGGGGTGTCCACCCTTTACCATAATATCATCCTCTGTGATCCATTCATCTGAATTAATCTGCTCCATCCCTTGTTTTATATTATCCAAAAACTGTTGTTTAGTATAAGTACCTATCACCTGCGCAGAACCTAATAGATTGTGTGGGGGGTTATGTGCTAATTTGGGTGGAGCCTGACCCCAGTGTGATAATATATCTGCCTTGGTCTGATGTGTACTAGGGTGTTACGTAAGAACAAAATTATTTTCAGTGAAAATGCAAGAGCCATCTAACCGGTCTGTGTGTCAAGTGCTTGAGAGATAGCAAATAATTCACATTTTTATGATCTGTGTAATCTGTAACTCTATATTATGCACCCAGTAGATAGTGGCACCACTCCTGAAAACATAATGATCCAGAATCGGGGTACCTTTCATAGATTTATATGGTGGAATCATTCCTCATTGTCAAAGTGGGAGTCCCAAGGTAATATTAATAAAGCAGTAGTAAAACTCTTCCATGGGCTATAATGGTGATAACCATGCATTTAATAGCCTATCTACTTCCTGTTTAAAAAACAAACACCAAACTTTAGGTACAACCAATAAGCAACCAGCATCCTCTTGTGTATTCTGTTGACTTTTGAACCTGATCCAAGAGAACATGTATGAGTGGTAAAGGGTGTGTATTCTAGACCGTTAACTTATTGAGGGCCCTGTAGTCTATGCATGCACGTAAATCACCATTCTTCTTTGGGACAAAGAAGAGGGCGGAAGAAACAGGAGAAGTGGCATGATGAATGAAGCCTAAAACTAGCAATTCGTCCAGGTAGTGCTTTAGATACTTAGTCTCAGTTTCCGATTGAGCGTAAATGAGACTACTTGATAGGTTGGCCCCTGTAATAAGATGAATGCGACATTCAAAGTCTCAGTGAGGGGGTAGCTGAATGGCTTTCTTCATCCTGAAAATCCAAGTATTCCTTTGGGAGGATGTTTTGAAAGTTCTGGTGCCACTGCTGCACACGTTTGGGGTAGAATCAGGTCTTGTGCTGTGGTATAGCAACTGTAACTGCAGTATGGTGACCCTAAATTCACCCAGCATGAAGACCAATCAATAAGGGTATTATAGAGTTGTAGATAGCATATCCCTATGATAGCACCAAAAGTGTGCGCCTCTATTAGATTGAAAGATGGGGTGTCTTTTTGTCTATTAGCACAAACTAAGTTTATGGGAAGCATTTGTTAAGTAATCAATCCTGATGACAATTCAAATCTTTCAACTGCCCTTACTACTTCTGGTTCTTGTTTCTTTACTCAAGGGATATTTAAGGAACTGGCCAAACTTAATTCCTAGGAATCGCCGGTGCCTCCTGAATGCAGGAGCATAGGCAACTGTTTTTGTTGTTGTGGGGAAATTATCATGGTGACTGAAATGGTTAGGTGTTGTGGAATTTTACCTATGGTATGATTCTGAGGTCAGTGTATTAGACCTTCTCAATGAGTTCACCTCAGTACTAGTTGAGCTTGCACATTTTTCTGATTGCCCTGTGTGATGACTTTTATCTTTTTCTGAGCCTTTTTTGGTTTGGCGATACAATCGAAGGCAAAGTGTCCTGCTTTACCACAATTTAGGCACAGATATATTTTCTGCATCGTTCCTTTTCATTACTAGATAAGGACCCCTTGTTCTTCCAATTAGCATGGGTTCTCTGAGTCCCTAACCTTAACATCAGTCTCCTTTCACTCAGATCGAACTAAAAACAGTCTTGGCTCATTTCTAGATCAGTTGCTCTTATGCTCAGCAAGTCGATGATCAAATCTAACTACTAGATCAATAAATTGCACCCAATCGGTAGGGCGGGTCAACTATGTGAGCCAAAGAATTTTTCAATTAATCTTTCAGACCCTATAAAACAGGGATATGCTTTTTTCTTCAGGCAAATGCGTTTCAGTAAGTAATTTGCGAAAGGTTGTATTGTAAGTAAGTCCTTTCCCGTCGTAGGTTTTAAAGCTCATTATCACCTACCTTAATAAAGGAATGCTTTGTAAATAAGCATCACATAGGTTCTTAAAACCTAGCATATTCGTGCAACAGTGGATCGTTATTCTTAATGAGAGGTAATGCCAAATTTGCAGCATTACCATCTTGGTGGGAGATGATAAATGCAATGCTACCTATATCAGAGGGGAATGGCCCCAGTTTACACAATAATTGCAGTTGACATTGTCTGCAGAATGCATTTAAGTTAGAGCTATCTGCAAAAAAGTACTCTAGGGGAGCCAGCGAAGTAGGAGTAAATGTATGCACAGTGCCATTAGCACAGGCTGTTCCCTCATTCCATGACAGCTCTGTTGCCCTTGATTCAATTGTAAACGGCGTGGATTGAGTGACAAATTGTTTATTCTTGGAAATGAATCCTGAATCTAACCAGAAGGAATGATGTGGGGGATATTGCTCCAGTTCATCCCTGAGGGTTTGAATGTCTTGGCGCAAGGTTTGGACCACACCCTACATCGTTCCAAAGGCCCTAGTTAATATTACCATATTGGGAATTTCCTCACTGGAACTCTCTGGTAATGTCTCAGCTAGGTCCTCAGCATTTATCAGATTCCCTGGGTCCATATCGCCAGGGGAAATAGGATTTAAGAGTCTTGGATTTCTGTTGGACACCTGACTTGGAAAACTTGTCTGCAAAGACGATGCTGGACCCATCTGACACCCAACACAGCACTTGACCAAAGAATGTATTACGTCAAAACAGACGCAGTCCCAGGAGTGAACGGGGTCTGGATAAAACAACAAAAGAGGCAATGACTGAACCTCTGAATGTTTGTCTGACTGACTGCTATGCACGGGACACCCAACAATCTCACTTTTTGGGAAATCCCATTCTATGGTGCTAGAATGAACAACTAGGAAGAAGTAACATAAATCTCATTAGTCATTGTGCCAATCAACATAATCAATTTCTTGTAAACACTCCAAGTAATGAAACACACTTACGAAATAATGAAAACAGTAAACACGTGTTATGATCTCTTGTGGTAAGGAGACACACCACTCTTATATTGAGTCCCTAGTCATGGTTCTAAGTCTCCTCATTGAGCATATTACGCCAGATGCTTCACAAGAATTTTGCTTTGTCTTTCAGCTTCACCGCTTTATCCTCTGTTTGTCTCTTGTGCTCTCAAAAGTGTGGTTATTCAGTTCAGGAATTAATGCACAAGTTCCAGAGTATTGCAAGCTTGAAATGAACAGTCACGGAAAAAACAAGTACAGTGCACTAACGATGGTCTTTTTCCCTTTGCTTTTCTTTTCTTTCATTCCAGAGTTCCAAGTGATGACACCTGCAGGACGGATCTGGATGTGCAACCACTATTCCAGGCTACTTCCAGACCACAATGGATTGCCCCTGTTACTCAACGGTAGGTCTTTCTGTGTGAGGCCTGGATCGGCGAAATTCTGATTAGCCGCTCGGAGATGTCTGCAAGTGTGCAGATATCGCCGGCCAGGCAGGATGCTAGACGAGGTAAGAGGGAGGGTTTCGGGCTCCAGGGAGATAGTGGAAAGTTTCTTCTTGAAAGGAATAAAGCCAAGCACCCAACTGGGGTTTAACTGGAATATTTATCATCGGATCTATTTTACTGGAGGGGCACGTAGGTAATTATACTTCAGTGGTTCCATATTCTAGAATGGCACATGTTTACTATGACTCACGGTTTCCAGAAAGTACTTGTTTGCAGGCACATGGATAATTCCTAACATGTGTAATAAGTGCTTCCACGTGAAACCATTATAAGGAACTGCCACGGCAAATTCTAAATGTGCACCTGACACAAATAATAATTTACTAAGGAAACAAGCCTTAAATAAACACAATGATAATTACAAGCACATGGAGCAGACATGGGTCTTGGTACAAACATGATGATAGTCACAAACGTTGAGCATTACAATCATGAGCAAAATATTCAAATCTGGCACATGGCAATGCCAGTTTATGCCTAGCAAAATACAGAACCAACTGAACTCTTTAGACTCTTCGTGTAAAAATGTTTGTCTAAAAGATAGGGGAACAACATTTAGCCTTAGCTGTGTCAAAGGAGGGTAGGACTACATAGCCTTAGTGCTATTAACTGATGCACATATGGGGCATGCTGGCATGCAGGAGTTAGTTATCATAACAGGTCCTCCCCACAATGGGTGACACACAGGGCGAGGTTTATGGGGGTTTTGTGAATGAGTCATACCTACCGAGGGGCATAGACGTTCCCAGCAGGATTCCATGATCGATCATCTGGGCAGTAACCCTTCCAATCTATTACGTAGAATAAATAGCCATTTACTCTCTTTGAGTGAAGTATTTTCTGTACTGCGAATTCTACATGACCATCAATTTTTAGAGAAGGTGGTGGTGGTAATCATTGGGTTTGCGCATGACAAGGTCAGAGCAGAGAGACATGGAACACTGGGTGAAAGGGCATGTCCTCTGGTAGTTGTAGTCTGTAAGAAACTAGGTTAATTATATGCTTAATATTATAAGGCCCTCAATATCGTGAATGTAATTTACGCGATTCCTGAGTTTGTAATTATTCAAATACAAATAAACATGGAGTTCGTACAGCATCGTCCTCCCATGTCCTTCCTTTGGCCCCTTCTGAAACGAACCCATCCAATTTACCGACATCTTTCCTTCCTCCAAATGAATAAAAAGACTTCTTCTATCATGTCAACCTGGATCACCATTTGACCCTTGCCCCGTATAATAAAAGAAATAACAGAGGTTATCGACCCTGTTTATGCAGAGGTTTTTAATACCTCCATCCAAACTAGCTCAGTTCCTTTTTTTATAGAAACAAGCTAGTGTCATCCCACTAGTAAAGAAACCTTCAGCAGATAGTAATATTCTATCTAATGTTAAACCTATATCTCTTTCCTGAGCAGCCGCAAAAATACTAGAATCTATAGTAAATAAACAACGCTCAGAGTTTTTAGAATCCTATCACCGCATGCACCCGTCTCAGTCAGGTTTTCAATCTCGACACAGCACCAAAACTGCGCTGCCGGAAGTCACTGAGTCACTACAAAAATGTCCCTAGACTGCTGACACAATGCAGACTTATTCTGTCCGAGCTCTATGCAGCGTTCAACACTGTCCGCCATGTCATCATCCTTTTACAACGCCTGTCTGATTGTGGGGTCAGGGTGCAGCACTTGTTTGTCTGAACTAGACTATCTTTGCGCAAGAGCAAGCAATTTGGACGAAACCTCACCTCTCCAAGCCAAACCTCTAAAATGTAGGATACCCCAAGGCTCTGCTAATAGTTCTACACTCTTTATAATGTGCATGTCTCCTTTAGCCACCCTGGTTGAGACATTCGGCATTATGATAGTTTCATATGCCAACAATACCCAGCTGGTATTTTGCTATCTGGCAAATTAAGAATCCCGCAACGTTCCCTTCTCAAATTGCATGGGAGCAATCTTAGGTTGGCTCAAAGAAAGCAAAACAGAAATCATACTGTTAGGGCCTAACCCTAATGCAGGTTGTGATAGTGCTTGGCCCAAGGATGGAACTCTCCCAATCCTGGCAGCTATAAACCTGGGGGTCATCTGCAATATTGTCCTATCTTTTAGGACCCAGATCCACTCAGTTGCTAGAAACTGTTTGGATCCTAAGGCTCTCAGGAAATTCCTCCCCCTTCTTCCATGGGAGACCCGCAAAACTGTAGTTTAAGCTGTGATCTCCTTTCGGCTGGGCTACGTGAATGTCTTGTATCTTGCTTTAACTGCATATTAAGGCCTGCAACTGCCAGTGGTCCAAAATGTGGCAGCACGCTTCCTCTGTATTTGGCAAAAAGGTACCCACACTTCACCATACCTTACCCACCTGCACTGGGTCCCTGTCAATAAAAGGATCATCTTTAAAGCACTAACTTTAGCACAGAGGGCCCTGAAGAACATCGGTCCCAGCTATCTAAACAAAAGAATCACTTAGTACCAGCTCAGCAGAAATCTATGTTCCAGTAAGGCCCACCTCATATAGGTTCCTCCTTTTAAAAGGAGACATGGTGGGACCACTCTTTTGTATGCATTGCGAAAATTTGGAACCTCCTGCCCTATCAACTCAGATGCACAGAAACTGAATCCATCTTCTGCAAATGTTTAAAAACATACCCGTTTAGCTAATAATTTCTTATTTCACTCTATCCTCTTATTATCTTGCCTTTGGTAGTGCTGGGGCACTCAGTTTTTGAGTAGCTGTTCACGCTATACAAATACCTCTCATTCATTCATTCATTCGTTCAAGCCGTAGGTGCTTACTTGCCAGCCACACTTGATCACTCACTTTGTAAGCTGGTTGTGGTGTGCGATGTTTGTTTGCGTGTGTCATCATACTTCTCTTGGTTTGTTGGAGTTGTATTGATACAGCTTGTTGAATCTAAGATCATTACTTCAAGAAGGTCTGTAGTGAGGGACCTGAGATTCCTACGTCTGGCATTTTTTTCTGTTTATATATGTGGGTTGATGCCTGTCATGCAGTAAAAAGGAGATACCTAAGTAGCGGAGTTTTCTGTGTTATTTTATACAAACTCCACGAGAAGTCAAACATTTTCCCATTCTGAAGAGTGACAAGTTAATTGACATCAAAGGATCTGTTCTAGTGCTTGATTTACTCGTTCTGCATGACCATCTGTTTGTGGGTGGTAGGTGGACAAGAGACGAGCATCGATATCTAAGGATTTGCACAGGTTTTGCCAAATCCTTGATCGAAATTGAGGGCTCTATCGGAAATAAAGATTGATGGGAGACCATGTAATCGTAAATTGTACTGGGTGAATAAGACTACAGGTGCTTTGGCGGTAAGGATCCCCTCTTAAAGAAATAAATGTGCCATTGTAGAGAACAGACGCACTTCTACCCATATAGTAGTATAACGATTGGAATTTGGCAAATTGGTTACAAAGTCCATACTGATGGTATGCCAGTGGTATTCAGGCACTGGCGAGGGGTGCAATAAACGTAATGATGGAGTATGGACCGACTTATTCTGGGGGTATATGGGACAGGCTTGTACTTAAGTATGCACATCCATGGATAGGTTAGGTCACCAAAGCAATCTTTTACAGTTAGCAAAAGTTTTTTGAATGCCAGAATGTCCAGCAAATGATTTATCATGGCTCCAATTTAACACATTATGTCTGAGTTTGTCAGTGGTTACAAACAAGTTGTTACCATGGTAGGGGTGTCCACCCTTTACCATAATATCATCCTCTGTGATCCATTCATCTGAATTAATCTGCTCCATCCCTTGTTTTATATTATCCAAAAACTGTTGTTTAGTATAAGTACCTATCACCTGCGCAGAACCTAATAGATTGTGTGGGGGGTTATGTGCTAATTTGGGTGGAGCCTGACCCCAGTGTGATAATATATCTGCCTTGGTCTGATGTGTACTAGGGTGTTACGTAAGAACAAAATTATTTTCAGTGAAAATGCAAGAGCCATCTAACCGGTCTGTGTGTCAAGTGCTTGAGAGATAGCAAATAATTCACATTTTTATGATCTGTGTAATCTGTAACTCTATATTATGCACCCAGTAGATAGTGGCACCACTCCTGAAAACATAATGATCCAGAATCGGGGTACCTTTCATAGATTTATATGGTGGAATCATTCCTCATTGTCAAAGTGGGAGTCCCAAGGTAATATTAATAAAGCAGTAGTAAAACTCTTCCATGGGCTATAATGGTGATAACCATGCATTTAATAGCCTATCTACTTCCTGTTTAAAAAACAAACACCAAACTTTAGGTACAACCAATAAGCAACCAGCATCCTCTTGTGTATTCTGTTGACTTTTGAACCTGATCCAAGAGAACATGTATGAGTGGTAAAGGGTGTGTATTCTAGACCGTTAACTTATTGAGGGCCCTGTAGTCTATGCATGCACGTAAATCACCATTCTTCTTTGGGACAAAGAAGAGGGCGGAAGAAACAGGAGAAGTGGCATGACGAATGAAGCCTAAAACTAGCAATTCGTCCAGGTAGTGCTTTAGATACTTAGTCTCAGTTTCCGATTGAGCGTAAATGAGACTACTTGATAGGTTGGCCCCTGTAATAAGATGAATGCGACATTCAAAGTCTCAGTGAGGGGGTAGCTGAATGGCTTTCTTCATCCTGAAAATCCAAGTATTCCTTTGGGAGGATGTTTTGAAAGTTCTGGTGCCACTGCTGCACACGTTTGGGGTAGAATCAGGTCTTGTGCTGTGGTATAGCAACTGTAACTGCAGTATGGTGACCCTAAATTCACCCAGCATGAAGACCAATCAATAAGGGTATTATAGAGTTGTAGATAGCATATCCCTATGATAGCACCAAAAGTGTGCGCCTCTATTAGATTGAAAGATGGGGTGTCTTTTTGTCTATTAGCACAAACTAAGTTTATGGGAAGCATTTGTTAAGTAATCAATCCTGATGACAATTCAAATCTTTCAACTGCCCTTACTACTTCTGGTTCTTGTTTCTTTACTCAAGGGATATTTAAGGAACTGGCCAAACTTAATTCCTAGGAATCGCCGGTGCCTCCTGAATGCAGGAGCATAGGCAACTGTTTTTGTTGTTGTGGGGAAATTATCATGGTGACTGAAATGGTTAGGTGTTGTGGAATTTTACCTATGGTATGATTCTGAGGTCAGTGTATTAGACCTTCTCAATGAGTTCACCTCAGTACTAGTTGAGCTTGCACATTTTTCTGATTGCCCTCTGTGATGACTTTTATCTTTTTCTGAGCCTTTTTTGGTTTGGCGATACAATCGAAGGCAAAGTGTCCTGCTTTACCACAATTTAGGCACAGATATATTTTCTGCATCGTTCCTTTTCATTACTAGATAAGGACCCCTTGTTCTTCCAATTAGCATGGGTTCTCTGAGTCCCTAACCTTAACATCAGTCTCCTTTCACTCAGATCGAACTAAAAACAGTCTTGGCTCATTTCTAGATCAGTTGCTCTTATGCTCAGCAAGTCGATGATCAAATCTAACTACTAGATCAATAAATTGCACCCAATCGGTAGGGCGGGTCAACTATGTGAGCCAAAGAATTTTTCAATTAATCTTTCAGACCCTATAAAACAGGGATATGCTTTTTTCTTCAGGCAAATGCGTTTCAGTAAGTAATTTGCGAAAGGTTGTATTGTAAGTAAGTCCTTTCCCGTCGTAGGTTTTAAAGCTCATTATCACCTACCTTAATAAAGGAATGCTTTGTAAATAAGCATCACATAGGTTCTTAAAACCTAGCATATTCGTGCAACAGTGGATCGTTATTCTTAATGAGAGGTAATGCCAAATTTGCAGCATTACCATCTTGGTGGGAGATGATAAATGCAATGCTACCTATATCAGAGGGGAATGGCCGCAGTTTACACAATAATTGCAGTTGACATTGTTTGCAGAATGCATTAAAGTTAGTGCTATCTGCAAAAAAGTACTCTAGGGGAGCCAGCGACGTAGGAGTAAATGTATGCACAGTGCCATTAGCACAGGCTGTTCCCTCATTCCATGACAGCTCTGTTGCCCTTGATTCAATTGTAAACGGCGTGGATTGAGTGACAAATTGTTTATCCTTGGAAATGAATCCTGAATCTAACTAGAACGAATGATGTGGGGGATATTGCTCCAGTTCATCCCTGAGGGTTTGAATGTCTTGGCGCAAGGCTTGGACCACACCCTACATCGTTCCAAGGGCCCTAGTTAATATTACCATATTGGGAATTTCCTCACTGGAAATCTCTGGTAATGTCTCAGCTAGGTCCTCAGCATTTATCAGATTCCCTGGGTCCATATCGCCAGGGGAAATTGGATTTAAGAGGCTTGGATTTCTGTTGGACACCTGACTTGGAAAAGTTGTCTGCAAAGACGATGCTGGCCCCATCTGACACCCAACACAGCACTCGACCAAAGAATGTATTACGTCAAAACAGACGCTGTCCCAGGAGTGAACGGGGTCTGGATAAAACAACAAAAGAGGCAATGACTGAACCTCTGAATGTTTGTCTGACTGACTGCTATGCACGGGACACCCAACAATCTCACTTTTTGGGAAAGCCCATTCTATGGTGCTAGAATGAACAACTAGGAAGAAGTAACATAAATCTTATTAGTCATTGTGCCAATCAACATAATCAATTTCTTGTAAACACTCCAAGTAATGAAACACACTTACAAAGTAATGAAAACAGTAAACACGTATTATGATCTCTTGTGGTAAGGAGACACACCACTCTTATATTGAGTCCCTAGTCATGGTTCTAAGTCTCCTCATTGAGCATATTACGCCAGATGCTTCACAAGAATTTTGCTTTGTCTTTCAGCTTCACCGCTTTATCCTCTGTTTGTCTCTTGTGCTCTCAAAAGTGTCGTTATTCAGTTCAGGAATTAATGCACAAGTTCCAGAGTATTGCAAGCTTGAAATGAACAGTCACGGAAAAAACAAGTACAGTGCACTAACGATGGTCTTTTTCCCTTTGCTTTTCTTTTCTTTCATTCCAGAGTTCCAAGTGATGACACCTGCAGGACGGATCTGGATGTGCAACCACTATTCCAGGCTACTTCCAGACCACAATGGATTGCCCCTGTTATTCAACGGTAGGTCTTTCTGTGTGAGGCCTGGATCGGCGAAATTCTGATTAGCCGCTCGGAGATGTCTGCAAGTGTGCAGATATCGCCGGCCAGGCAGGATGCTAGACGAGGTAAGAGGGAGGGTTTCGGGCTCCAGGGAGATAGTGGAAAGTTTCTTCTTGAAAGGTATAAAGCCAAGCACCCAACTGGGGTTTAACTGGAATATTTATCATCGGATCTATTTTACTGGAGGGGCACATAGGTAATTATACTTCAGTGGTTCCATATTCTAGAATGGCACATGTTTACTATGACTCACGGTTTCCAGAAAGTACTTGTTTGCAGGCACATGGATAATTCCTAACATGTGTAATAAGTGCTTCCACGTGAAACCATTATAAGGAACTGCCACGGCAAATTCTAAATGTGCACCTGACACAAATAATAATTTACTAAGGAAACAAGCCTTAAATAAACACAATGATAATTACAAGCACATGGAGCAGACATGGGTCTTGGTACAAACATGATGATAGTCACAAACGTGGAGCATTACAATCATGAGCAAAATATTGAAATCTGGCACATGGCAATGCCAGTTTATGCCTAGCAAAATACAGAACCAACTGAACTCTTTAGACTCTTCGTGTAAAAATGTTTGTCTAAAAGATAGGGGAACAACATTTAGCCTTAGCTGTGTCAAAGGAGGGTAGGACTACATAGCCTTAGTGCTATTAACTGATGCACATATGGGGCATGCTGGCATGCAGGAGTTAGTTATCATAACAGGTCCTCCCCACAATGGGTGACACACAGGGCGAGGTTTATGGGGGTTTTGTGAATGAGTCATAACTACCGAGGGGCATAGACGTTCCCAGCAGGATTCCATGATCGATCATCTGGGCAGTAACCCTTCCAATCTATTACGTAGAATAAATAGCCATTTACTCTCTTTGAGTGAAGTATTTTCTGTACTGCGAATTCTACATGACCATCAATTTTTAGAGAAGGCGGTGGTGGTAATCGTTGGGTTTGCGCATGACAAGGTCAGAGTAGAGAGACATGGAACACTGGGTGAAAGGGTATGTCCTCTGGTAGTTGTAGTCTGCAAGAAACTAGGTTAATTATATGCTTAATATTATAAGGCCCTCAATATCGTGAATGTAATTTACGCGATACCTGAGTTTGTAATTATTCAAATACAAATAAACATGGAGTTCGTACAGCATCGTCCTCCCATGTCCTTCCTTTGGCCCCTTCTGAAACGAACCCATCTAATTTACCGACATCTTTCCTTCCTCCAAATGAATAAAAAGACTTCTTCTATCATGTCAACCTGGATCACCATTTGACCCTTGCCCCATATAATAAAAGAAATAACAGAGGTTATCGACCCTGTTTATGCAGAGGTTTTTAATACCTCCATCCAAACTAGCTCAGTTCCTTTTTTTATAGAAACAAGCTAGTGTCATCCCACTAGTAAAGAAACCTTCAGCAGATAGTAATATTCTATCTAATGTTAAACCTATATCTCTTTCCTGAGCAGCCGCAAAAATACTAGAATCTATAGTAAATAAACAACTCTCAGAGTTTTTAGAATCCTATCACCTCATGCACCCGTCTCAGTCAGGTTTTCAATCTCGACACAGCACCAAAACTGCGCTGGCCGAAGTCACTGAGTCACTACAAAAATGTCCCTAGACTGCTGACACAATGCAGACTTATTCTGTCCGAGCTCTATGCAGCGTTCAACACTGTCCGCCATGTCATCATCCTTTTACAACGCCTGTCTGATTGTGGGGTCAGGGTGCAGCACTTGTTTGTCTGAACTAGACTATCTTTGCGCAAGAGCAAGCAATTTGGACGAAACCTCACCTCTCCAAGCCAAACCTCTAAAATGTAGGATACCCCAAGGCTCTGCTAATAGTTCTACACTCTTTATAATGTGGATGTCTCCTTTAGCCACCCTGGTTGAGACATTCGGCATTATGATAGTTTCATATGCCAACAATACCCAGCTGGTATTTTGCTATCTGGCAAATTAAGAATCCCGCAACGTTCCCTTCTCAAATTGCATGGGAGCAATCTTAGGTTGGCTCAAAGAAAGCAAAACAGAAATCATACTGTTAGGGCATAACCCTAATGCAGGTTGTGATACTGCTTGGCCCAAGGATGGAACTCTCCCAATCCTGGCAGCTATAAACCTGGGGGTCATCTGCAATATTGTCCTATCTTTTAGGACCCAGATCCACTCAGTTGCTAGAAACTGTTTGGATCCTAAGGCTCTCCGGAAATTCCTCCCCCTTCTTCCATGGGAGACCCGCAAAACTGTAGTTTAAGCTGTGATCCCCTTTCGGCTGGGCTACGTGAATGTCTTGTATCTTGCTTTAACTGCATATTAAGGCCTGCAACTGCCAGTGGTCCAAAATGTGGCAGCACGCTTCCTCTGTATTTTGCAAAAAGGTACCCACACTTCACCATACCTTACCCACCTGCACTGGGTCCCTGTCAATAAAAGGATCATCTTTAAAGCACTAACTTTAGCACAGAGGGCCCTGAAGAACATCGGTCCCAGCTATCTAAACAAAAGAATCACTTAGTACCAGCTCAGCAGAAATCTATGTTCCAGTAAGGCCCACCTCATATAGGTTCCTCCTTTTAAAAGGAGACGTGGTGGGACCACTCTTTTGTATGCATTGCGAAAATTTGGAACCTCCTGCCCTATCAACTCAGATGCACAGAAACTGAATCCATCTTCTGCAAATGTTTAAAAACATACCCGTTTAGCTAATAATTTCTTATTTCACTCTATCCTCTTATTATCTTGCCTTTGGTAGTGCTGGGGCACTCAGTTTTTGAGTAGCTGTTCACGCTATACAAATACCTCTCATTCATTCATTCATTCATTCGTTCAAGCCGTAGGTGCTTACTTGCCAGCCACACTTGATCACTCACTTTGTAAGCTGGTTGTGGTGTGCGATGTTTGTTTGCGTGTGTCATCATACTTCTCTTGGTTTGTTGGAGTTGTATTGATACAACTTGTTGAATCTAAGATCATTACTTCAAGAAGGTCTGTAGTGAGGGACCTGAGATTCCTACGTCTGGCATTTTTTTCTGTTTATATATATGGGTTGATGCCTGTCATGCAGTAAAAAGGAGATACCTAAGTAGCGGAGTTTTCTGTGTTATTTTATACAAACTCCACGAGAAGTCAAACATTTTCCCATTCTGAAGAGTGACAAGTTAATTGACATCAAAGGATCTGTTCTAGTGCTTGATTTACTCGTTCTGCCTGACCATCTGTTTGTGGGTGGTAAGTGGACAAGAGACGAGCATCGATATCTAAGGATTTGCACAGGTTTTGCCAAAACCTTGATAGAAATTGAGGGCTCTATCGGAAATAAGGATTGATGGGAGACCATGTAATCGTAAATTGTACTGGGTGAATAAGACTACAGGTGCTTTGGCGGTAAGGATCCCCTCTTAAAGAAATAAATGTGCCATTGTAGAGAACAGACGCACTTCTACCCATATAGTAGTATAACCATTGGAATTTGGCAAATTGGTTACAAAGTCCATACTGATGGTATGCCAGGGGTATTGAGGCACTGACAAGGGGTGCAATAAACCCAATGATGGAGTATGGACCGACTTATTCTGGGGGCATATGGGACAGGCTTGTACTTAAGTGTGCACATCCATGGATAGGTTAGGTCACCAAAGCAATCTTTTACAGTTAGCAAGAGTTTTTTGAATGCCAGAATGTCCAGCAAGTGGTTTATCATGGCACCAATTTAACACCTTATGTCTGAGTTTGTCAGTGGTTACATACAAGTTGTTACCATGGTAGGGGTGTCCCTCCTTAACCATAACATCATCCTCTGTCATCCATTTATCTGAATTCATCTGCTACATCCCTTGTTTTATATTATCCAAAAACTGTTGTTTAGTATAAGTACCTATCACCTGCTCAGAACCTAATAGATTGTGTGGGGGGTTATGTGCTAATTCGGGTGGATCATGACCCCAGTGTGATAATATATCTGCCTTGGTCTGATGTGTACTAGGGTGTTACGTAAGAACAAAATTATTTTCAGTGAAAATCCAAGAGCCATCTAACCTGTCTGTGTGTCAAGTGCTTGAGAGATAGAAAATAGTTCACATTTTTATGATCTGTGTAATCTGTAACTCTATATTTTGCACACAGTAGATAGTGGCACCACTCCTGAAAACATAATGATCCAGAATCGGGGTGCTTTTCATAGATTTATATGGTGGAATCATTCCTCATTGTCAAAGTGGGAGTCCCAAGGTAATATTAATAAAGCAGTAGTAAAACTCTTCCATGGGCTATAATGGTGATAACCATGCATTTAATAGCCTATCTACTTCCTGTTTAAAAAAAAAGACCAAACTTTAGGTACAACCAATAAGCAACCAGCATCCTCTTGTGTATTCTGTTGACTTTTGCACCTGATCCAAGAGAACATGTATGAGTGGTAAAGGGTGTGTATTCTAGACCGTTAACTTATTGAGGGCCCTGTAGTCTATGCATGCACGTAAATCACCATTCTTCTTTGGGACAAAGAAGAGGGCGGAAGAAACAGGAGAAGTGGCATGACGAATGAAGCCTAAAACTAGCAATTCGTCCAGGTATTGCTTTAAATACTTAGTCTCAGTTTCCGATTGAGCGTAAATGAGACTACTTGATAGGTTGGCCTCTGTAATAAAATGAATGCGACAGTCAAAGTCCCAGTGAGGGGGTAGCTGAATGGCTTTCTTCATCCTCAAAATCCAAGTATTCCTTTGGAAGGATGTTTTGAAAGTTCTGGTGCCACTGCTGCACACGTTTGGGGTAGAATCAGGCCTTGTGCTGTGGTATAGCAACTGTAACTGCAGTATGGTGACCCTAAATTCACCCAGCATGAAGACCAATCAATAAGGGTATAATAGAGTTGTAGATGGGATATCCCTATAATAGCACCAAAAGTGTGCGCCTCTATTAGATTGAAAGATGGGGTGTCTTTTTGTCTATTAGCACAAACTAAGTTTATGGGAAGCATTTGTTAAGTAATCAATCCTGATGACAATTCAAATCTTTCAACTGCCCTTACTACTTCTGGTTCTTGTTTCTTTACTCAAGGGATATTTAAGGAACTGGCCAAACTTACATCCTAGGAATCGCCGGTGCCTCCTGAATCCAGGAGCATAGGCAACTGTTTTTGTTGTTGTGGGGAAATTATCATGGTGACTGAAATGGTTAGGTGTTGTGGAATTTTACCTATGGTATGATTCTGAGGTCAGTGTATTAGACCTTCTCAATGAGTTCACCTCAGTACTAGTTGAGCTTGCACATTTTTCTGATTGCCCTCTGTGATGACTTTTATCTTTTTCTGATCCTTTTTTGGTTTGGCGATACAATCGAAGGCAAAGTGTCCTGCTTTACCACAATTTAGGCACAGATATATTTTCTGCATCGTTCCTTTTCATTACTAGATAAGGACCCCTTGTTCTTCCAATTAGCATGGGTTCTCTGAGTCCCTAACCTTAACATCAGTCTCCTTTCACTCAGATCGAACTAAAAACAGTCTTGGCTCATTTCTAGATCAGTTGCTCTTATGCTCAGCAAGTCGATGATCAAATCTAACTACTAGATCAATAAATTGCACCCAATCGGTAGGGCGGGTCAACTATGTGAGCCAAAGAATCTTTCAATTCATCTTTAAGCCCCTATAAAACAGGGATATGCTTTTTTCTTCAGGCAAATGCGTTTCAGTAAGTAATTTGCGAAAGGTTGTATTATAAGTAAGTCCTTCCCCGTCGTAGGTTTAAAAGCTCATTATCACCTACCTTAATAAAGGTATGCTTTGTAAATAAGCATCACATAGGTTCTTAAAACCTAGCATATTCGTGCAACAGTGAATCGTTATTCTTAATGAGAGGTAATGCCAAATTTGCAGCATTACCATCTTGGTGGGAGATGATAAATGCAATGCTACCTATATCAGAGGGGAATGGCCCCAGTTTACACAATAATTGCAGTTGACATTGTCTGCAGATTGCATTAAATTTAGTGCTATCTGCAAAAAAGTACTCTAGGGGAGCCAGCGAAGTAGGAGTAAATGTATGCACAGTGCCATTAGCACAGGCTGTTCCCTCATCCCATGACAGCTCTGTTGCCCTTGATTCAATTGTAAACGGCGTGGATTGAGTGACAAATTGTTTATTCTTGGAAATGAATCCTGAATCTAACCAGAAGGAATGATGTGGGGGATATTGCTCATTGCTCCAGTTCATCCCTGAGGGTTTGTATGTCTTGGCGCAAGGTTTGGACCACACCCTACATCGTTCCAAGGGCCCTAGTTAATATTACCATATTGGGAATTTCCTCACTGGAAATCTCTGGTAATGTCTCAGCTAGGTCCTCAGCATTTATCAGATTCCCTGGGTCCATATCGCCAGGGGAAATAGGATTTAAGAGGCTTGGATTTCTGTTGGACACCTGACTTGGAAAACTTGTCTGCAAAGACGATGCTGGACCCATCTGACACCCAACACAGCACGTGACCAAAGAATGTATTACGTCAAAACAGACGCAGTCCCAGGAGTGAACGGGGTCTGGATAAAACAACAAAAGAGGCAATGACTGAACCTCTGAATGTTTGTCTGACTGACTGCTATGCACGGGACACCCAACAATCTCACTTTTTGGGAAAGCCCATTCTATGGTGCTAGAATGAACAACTAGGAAGAAGTAACATAAATCTCATTAGTCATTGTGCCAATCAACATAATCAATTTCTTGTAAACACTCCAAGTAATGAAACACACTTACAAAATAATGAAAACAGTAAACACGTATTATAATCTCTTGTGGTAAGGAGACACACCACTCTTATATTGAGTCCCTAGTCATGGTTCTAAGTCTCCTCATTGAGCATATTACGCCAGATGCTTCACAAGAATTTTACTTTGTCTTTCAGCTTCACCGCTTTATCCTCTCTTTGTCTCTTGTTCTCTCAAAAGTGTCGTTATTCAGTTCAGGAATTAATGCACAAGTTCCAGAGTATTGCAAGCTTGAAATGAACAGTCACGGAAAAAACAAGTACAGTGCACTAACGATGGTCTTTTTCCCTTTGCTTTTCTTTTCTTTCATTCCAGAGTTCCAAGTGATGACACCTGCAGGACGGATCTGGATGTGCAACCACTATTCCAGGCTACTTCCAGACCACAATGGATTGCCCCTGTTATTCAACGGTAGGTCTTTCTGTGTGAGGCCTGTATCGGCGAAATTCTGATTAGCCGCTCGGAGATGTCTGCAAGTGTGCAGATATCGCCGGCCAGGCAGGATGCTAGACGAGGTAAGAGGGAGGGTTTCGGGCTCAAGGGAGATAGTGGAAAGTTTCTTCTTGAAAGGTATAAAGCCAAGCACCCAACTGGGGTTTAACTGGAATATTTATCATCGGATCTATTTTACTGGAGGGGCACATAGGTAATTATACTTCAGTGGTTCCATATTCTAGAATGGCACATGTTTACTATGACTCACGGTTTCCAGAAAGTACTTGTTTGCAGGCACATGGATAATTCCTAACATGTGTAATGAGTGCTTCCACGTGAAACCATTATAAGGAACTGCCACGGCAAATTCTAAATGTGCACCTGACACAAATAATAATTTACTAAGGAAACAAGCCTTAAATAAACACAATGATAATTACAAGCACATGGAGCAGACACGGGTCTTGGTACAAACATGATGATAGTCACAAACGTGGAGCATTACAATCATGAGCAAAATATTGAAATCTGGCACATGGCAATGCCAGTTTATGCCTAGCAAAATACAGAACCAACTGAACTCTTTAGACTCTTCGTGTAAAAATGTTTGTCTAAAAGATAGGGGAACAACATTTAGCCTTAGCTGTGTCAAAGGAGGGTAGGACTACATAGCCTTAGTGCTATTAACTGATGCACATATGGGGCATGCTGGCATGCAGGAGTTAGTTATCATAACAGGTCCTCCCCACAATGGGTGACACACAGGGCGAGGTTTATGGGGGTTTTGTGAATGAGTCATACCTACCGAGGGGCATAGACGTTCCCAGCAGGATTCCATGATCGATCATCTGGGCAGTAACCCTTCCAATCTATTACGTAGAATAAATAGCCATTTACTCTCTTTGAGTGAAGTATTTTCTGTACTGCGAATTCTACATGACCATCAATTTTTAGAGAAGGTGGTGGTGGTAATCGTTGGGTTTGCGCATGACAAGGTCAGAGCAGAGAGACATGGAACACTGGGTGAAAGGGCATGTCCTCTGGTAGTTGTAGTCTGCAAGAAACTAGGTTAATTATATGCTTAATATTATAAGGCCCTCAATATCGTGAATGTAATTTACGCGATACCTGAGTTTGTAATTATTCAAATACCAATAAACATGGAGTTCGTACAGCATCGTCCTCCCATGTCCTTCCTTTGGCCCCTTCTGAAATGAACCCATCTAATTTACCGACATCTTTCCTTCCTCCAAATGAATAAAAAGACTTCTTCTATCATGTCAACCTGGATCACCATTTGACCCTTGCCCCGTATAATAAAAGAAATAACAGAGGTTATCGACCCTGTTTATGCAGAGGTTTTTAATACCTCCATCCAAACTAGCTCAGTTCCTTTTTTTATAGAAACAAGCTAGTGTCATCCCACTAGTAAAGAAACCTTCAGCAGATAGTAATATTCTATCTAATGTTAAACCTATATCTCTTTCCTGAGCAGCTGCAAAAATACTAGAATCTATAGTAAATAAACAACTCTCAGAGTTTTTAGAATCCTATCACCTCATGCACCCGTCTCAGTCAGGTTTTCAATCTCGACACAGCACCAAAACTGCGTTGGCCGAAGTCACTGAGTCACTACAAAAATGTCCCTAGACTGCTGACACAATGCAGACTTATTCTGTCCAAGTTCTATGCAGCGTTCAACACTGTCCCCCATGTCATCATCCTTTTACAACGCCTGTCTGATTGTGGGGTCAGGGTGCAGCACTTGTTTGTCTGAACTAGACTATCTTTGCGCAAGAGCAAGCAATTTGGACGAAACCTCACCTCTCCAAGCCAAACCTCTAAAATGTAGGATACCCCAAGGCTCTGCTAATAGTTCTACACTCTTTATAATGTGCATGTCTCCTTTAGCCTCCCTGGTTGAGACATTCGGCATTATGATAGTTTCATATGCCAACAATACCCAGCTGGTATTTTGCTATCTGGCAAATTAAGAATCCCGCAACGTTCCCTTCTCAAATTGCATGGGAGCAATCTTAGGTTGGCTCAAAGAAAGCAAAACAGAAATCATACTGTTAGGGCCTAACCCTAATGCAGGTTGTGATAGTGCTTGGCCCAAGGATGGAACTCTCCCAATCCTGGCAGCTATAAACCTGGGGGTCATCTGCAATATTGTCCTATCTTTTAGGACCCAGATCCACTCAGTTGCTAGAAACTGTTTGGATCCTAAGGCTCTCAGGAAATTCCTCCCCCTTCTTCCATGGGAGACCCGCAAAACTGTAGTTTAAGCTGTAATCTCCTTTCGGCTGGGCTACGTGAATGTCTTGTATCTTGCTTTAACTGCATATTAAGGCCTGCTACTGCCAGTGGTCCAAAATGTGGCAGCACGCTTCCTCTGTATTTTGCAAAAAGGTACCCACACTTCACCATACCTTACCCACCTGCACTGGGTCCCTGTCAATAAAAGGATCATCTTTAAAGCACTAACTTTAGCACAGAGGGCCCTGAAGAACATCGGTCCCAGCTATCTAAACAAAAGAATCACTTAGTACCAGCTCAGCAGAAATCTATGTTCCAGTAAGGCCCACCTCATATAGGTTCCTCCTTTTAAAAGGAGACGTGGTGGGACCACTCTTTTGTATGCATTGCGAAAATTTGGACCCTCCTGCCCTATCAACTCAGAAGCACAGAAACTGAATCCATCTTCCGCAAATGTTTAAAAACATACCCGTTTAGCTTATAATTTCTTATTTCACTCTGTCCTCTTATTATCTTGCCTTTGGTAGTGCTGGGGCACTCAGTTTTGAGTAGCTGTTCACGCTATACAAATACCTCTCATTCATTCATTCATTCTTTCAAGCCGTAGGTGATTACTGCCCAGTCACACTCAATCACTCACTTTGTAAGCTGATTGTGGTGTGCGATGTTTGTTTGCGTGTCTCATCATACTTCTCTTGGTTTGTTGGAGTTGTATTTATACAGCTTGTTGAATCTAAGATAGTTGCTTCACGAAGGTCTGTAATGAGGGACCTGAAATTCCTACATCCGGCATTTTTTCTGTTTATATATGTGGGTTGATGCCTGTCATGCAGAAAAAAGGAGATAGCTAAGAAGCGGAGTGTTCTGTGTTATTTTATGCAAACTCCACGAGAAGTCAAACATTTTCCCATCCTGAAGAGTGACAAGTTAATTGACATCAAAGGATCAGTTCTAGTGCTTCATTTACTCGTTCTACCTGACCATCTGTTTGTGGGTGGTAAGAGGACAAGAGACGAGCATCGATATCTAAGGATTTGCACAGGTTTTGCCAAAACCTTTATAGAAATTGAGGGCTCTATCTCAAATAAAGATTGATGGGAGACCATGTAATCGTAAATTGTACTGGGTGAATAAGACTACAGGTGCTTTGGTGGTAAGGATCCCCTCTTAAAGAATTAAATGTGCCATTGTAGAGAACAGACGCACTTCTACCCATATAGTAGTATAACCATTGGAATTTGGCAAATTGGTTACAAAGTCCATACTGATGGTATGCCAGTGGTATTCAGGCACTGGCGAGGGGTGCAATAAACGTAATGATGGAGTATGGACCGACTTATTCTGGGGGTATATGGGACAGGCTTGTACTTAAGTATGCACATCCATGGATAGATTAGGTCACCAAAGCAATCTTTTACAGTTAGCAAAAGTTTTTGGAATGCCAGAATGTCCAGCAAGTGATTTATCATGGCACCAATTTAACACATTATGTCTGAGTTTGTCAGTGGTTACAAACAAGTTGTTACCATGGTAGGGGTGTCCATCCTTTACCATAATATCATCCTCTGTGATCCATTCATCTGAATTCATCTGCTACATCCCTTCTTTTATATTATCCAAAAACTGTTGTTTAGTATAAGTACCTATCACCTGCTCAGAACCTAATAGATTGTGTGGTGGGTTATGTACTAATTCGGGTGAATCATGACCCCAGTGTGATAATATATTTTTTGTTGAAACATTTTATTGTTTTCCAAATCAGCAAGTCATCAAACATCTCCCCACCTCCTCCCCTCCAGGAAGTACCGCACAGTTAACAGCAAAACCGACTCTCAAGGAGACGGAATAACCTTCCCCACCCAGTCCCCTACTCCCCCCTCCCCTACCCCTCGTCAGTGTGCCCCTGTCCCCTACCCCTCTCCCCCATTCTATGCGCCCCTCCTCCCTGAACTATAAGATACAGGAGCCCAACCTCTCCCTAAGCCAACAGAACCTTCCCTCGTGCCAAGCCAAGGTGCGGGCAGCCCGAGCCCACCGCCACTCCCCTTCTACTCTCCGCTCCCCGCTACCTCCTGCCTGTCAGACGTGCTCTCCCCGTCCCCAGCATCAGACATCAACCCCTGGAGCTCTACCACTAACGCTTCCCATGCCCGGGCTGTCGCTAGTGCCTTTTCATCATCCCTTCGGAGGGCCAATTGCACCCGCAACGTACCCTCAGTCCCCGCCCATCGCGCCAACGCCGCCCGCCACCGCAAAAAGCTAGGCCCCCCCGGGACTTCCAGTGCAAAGTCAGTTCCCTCTTGGCCATTATCAACCCCAGATCATAAAACTTACTAGTAACCTTCGTGCGGCGAGTGTGGGGAAACCAGAGCAACAAACAGGCCCCCATGTCCGGGGCAATGGAGCGATCTGTCACCCGGTTCAAGCAATCCACAACCGCATCCCAGAAGTCTCCCAACTGCGAACAGGACCAAAACATGTGCCGAAAATCCGCACCCTCTCCCCCACACTGTGGACACTGAGAGTGTGCCCCCCCGAAATATCGCAATATCTTGGCCGGCGTCAGGTAAGCCCTGTGTAACGTAAAAAACTGGACTAACTGAAACCGGGCATTCCTCGTTCCCTTCCAGGCCCTCCGCACCAGTGTGGCCCACGTGGACTCGGGGATCTCCTTCTCTAGGTCCGCTTCCCACTTTTCCCTCAGGGCACCCAGAGGGAGCTCCCCAGTGTGATAATATATCTGCCTTGGTCTGATGTGTACTAGGGTGGTACGTAAGAACAACATTTTTTTCAGTAAAAAAGCAAGAGCCATTTAACCTGTCTGTGTGTCAAGTGCTTGAGGGATAGAAAATAATTCCCATTTTTATGATCTGTGTAACCTGTAAGTCTATCTTCTGCACCCAGTAGATAGTGGCACCACTCCTGAAAACATAGTGATCCAGAATCGGGGTACCTTTCATAGATTCATATGGTGGAATCATTCCTCATTGCCAAAGTGGGAGTCCCAAGGTAATATAAATGAAGCAGTAGTAAAACTCTTCCATGGGCTATAATGGTGATAACCATGCATTTAATAGCCTATCTACCTCCTTTTTTTTTTTTAAAGACCAAACTTTAGGTACAACCAATAAGTAACCAGCAACCTCTTGTGTATTCTGTTGACTTTCGCACCTGATCCAAGAGAACATGTATGAGTGGTAAAGGGTGTCTATTCTAGACCGTTAACTTATTGAGGGCCCTGTAGTCTATGCATGCACGTAAATCACCATTCTTCTTTGGGACAAAGAAGATGGCGGAAGAAACAGGAGAAGTGGCATGACGAATGAAGCCTAAAACTAGCAATTCGTCCAGGTATTGCTTTAGATACTTAGTCTCAGTTTCCGATTGAGCCTAAATGAGACTACATGATAGGTTAGCCCCTGTAATAAAATGAATGCGACAGTCAAAGTCCCTGTGAGGGGGTAGCTGAATGGCTTTCTTCATCCTGAAAATCCAAGTTTTCCTTTAGAAGGATGTTTTGTAAGTTCTGGTGCCACTGCGGCACACGTTTGGGGTAGAATCAGGTCTTGTGCTGTGGTATCGCAACTGTAATGGCAGTATGATGACCCTAAATTCACCCAGCATGAAGACCAATCAATAAGCGGATTGTAGAGTTGTAGCTAAGATATCCCTATGATAGCACCAAAAGTGTGCGCCTCTATTAGGTTGAAAGGTGGGGTGTCTTTTTCTCTATTAGCGCAAACTAAGTTTATCGGAAGCGTTTGTTAAGAAATCAATCCTGATGACAATTCAAATCTTTCAACTGCCCTTACTACTTCTGGTTCTTGTTTCTTTACTCAAGGGATATTTAGGGAACTGGCCAAACTTAAATCCTAGAAATCGCCGAGGCCTCCTGAATCCAGGAGCATAGGCAACTGTTTTTGTTGTTGTGGGGAAATTATCATGGTGACTGAAATGGTTAGGTGTTGTGGAATTTTACCTATGTTCTGATTCTGAGGTCAGTATATTATTTATTTATTTATTTATTTCTGACATTTATTGAGCGCGAACGAATACCCGTAGGCGTTTCGGCGCTAGACTGTAGCAGCTATCTTTCCCCAAGAAATGGATAGCATCGGAGGATCTTGGTCAATGTTACTGGTTAAACAGCCAAGTTTTCAGTTTCTTCCGGAACAGGGAGAGTGAGGGGCTGGTTCTAATATGTTGTGGCAGAGTGTTCCACATCTTAGGAGCCGCAACTGAGAAACGGCGGTTGTGAGAAGTTGGCCTGATGTATGATGTCATTAGTTCTAGTGTACACCTTATATCAGTCCAAATACCCTTATGGTGATTGGTTGTAAAGTCAACCTTATAGACCAGCTATCCTAGTGGTAGCATGGACAAGAGCAGTCTTAGGCTAAACTCTGAATGGCATGTGAAGCCAGCTGTGATACCATATATAATCCCTTGAATACCAAATGAAAGGACACCACAACAGATATATATATAAAATAAAGTGTATTTATTCTAAGCAAACCCTCAGCACTCTTTATGAGATTAGAGGTAAGTACAACACAGTCTTATTTAAGCATACATTAAGTCACACAGGTAAGTAATACAGTTAGGCCCTAGGGGCCACGCAAACCATATACTAAGTAAGTGGTATAAGAACCACTGTCACGGAAATAGAATAGGCCTAGGCCTAGGGAATCGCTGGGGCTACACTACACTAGCGTTAGTTAGGAAGTGGGAGGCCCACGGGATTCGTGTGCAGAGTGGAAACACTCACGCGTAATGCGTAAAAGTCAATAGCAATAGTACAGTTTAGAAAACGGTAGATTTAGGACACTTCCGGAGTAGCTAGGAAGTTGAGACTTGAAAACTAGACACTAGGATAGTCACTATCCTGATGAGCACCGGAGTACCCAAGTTACCTAGCCCACAGGCTGCGGGTGCATAGGGGTGAAGATGCGTCGTTTTCGTCGTCGACTCCTATGGATGCCTGAAGAAAGGTGCTGACAGGCAGTCAGTGAAGAGTGTCCGGTGGATCCCAAGGCTGGGATCAAGAAGAGAAGAAACCTGCAAGCAGAAGGGACAGAGTCAAGGTCACTAGCCAGTGACCACGTGGAACCAGGAAGGAACCAGGCGATGTCGTGAAGATTGCAGGTGAAGGTGAAGCTTGTCGCTGCAGCCAGGAGGACCAGGAAGCGTCGAGGACGACCAGGACCAGGAGGCGAGCTGTCCCACGAAGGCTCTTGCTGTCGGCGGCGTCGAAGTTGGACTAGGACTCACCAAGCCTTGGCAAGCGGAACCCACGAAGAACAAAGGACTTGCTTCTGGTGCAGACCAGGAAGGTCTGGGGTGCTTCTTCTTTGCAGAGAAGCGGGAGCCAGTCTGGAGGAGCCAAACCAGCGCAGAAGGTTTCAGGGTGCGTCGTCACAGAGGCCACTAGCCAGCGGGCAAGCAACCGGACAGACGCGGCAAGCAGGAAAATGCTGAAGGGCCCCCCGCAGGACTCGTGTAGTGTGGGGGGCTGATCTTCGGTGCAGATGGTGCTTGGGGTTGGGGCTTCTCAATCCCCGGTGCACAACTTCGAGGGTGCCTCAGAAGCTGCGCTGTAAGTTACTAGCCACTTTTCCCAGGTAGCTGGTCCCACGTCGCTCGTCGCCTCCACGGATCTCAGCTCTGCTGCAGATGTGGATGAGGGTCGGAGAAGTCTGGAAGTCAAGGCTCTGGTCGGGCTCTGCAGTCGGTTCCTCGTAGAACGGTCGCAAAGCAAAGGGTAGTCTCTTGGTGGTGCCTGTTTGCACAGGGTAGCCACTCCTTGGCTACAAGGGAGATTCTTCAGTCTTCTTCTTTCGTCGAATGTCGAAGGTCCAGAGTTTCTGTTCAGTTTTGCAGGTTCAGGATAATCCAAAGTCTTGAGGCCCAACTCCCACTCTTATACTACTCTGGGGGGCTGGGATACCTGCTAGGTCACGCCTTATGGGTGGGACCTGGGAGGGGGTGGTTACACCCACTTCCCTTTGTCCAGTTTCGCGCCAGAGCTGGGGCTGGAGTGCCCCAGCGCCGGTTTGAACTGGACTATGCAAGGAACACCTTGTGTGCCCCAGGCATGTCTCATTCCTTTCAGCCCACCCTGCCCCAATACACTAAAGGCTGTCTGGGGAGGTGCTAGCACCTCCCCAAGCAGGAAACCTATTGTCCAGGCCTCCCTGGCTGGGATCACTCCCAGCAGCAGGAGGTCAGACTTGTGTCTGTGGCAGCAGCATCCATTTTGTGATGCTGAGGCTTTGGTTAGAGTTAAACAGCAAAGTAGGATTTTAACATGTCTCTCCCTCTAGAAGGGAGGAATAATATCCTCATCACCAGAAAGGGTATGGGGGTATTATTCCAGAGTGTTAGACACCTTACACAACATGTTTTGATAAAGCCAAACCATAGTTACCATAACCGTTTAAGATTATAAGGCACTTTAAGAGTTTATGGTAGGCTATATCATAGAACAGCTATAAGGACATGGTTCCGAAAGCTGCAGACAGGCTCAGCTCATGCTAGAGCACCATCTCACATGTTACCAAGCACTCTGCCTCCAGGATTGTTAAGGCCTGCCATAGGAGTGACTGATAGGTACACATGTGTCTATATATAAGGGTAGATATAGGCATACTATATCTAAGCAAGGGGTGATTACACGACCTTGCCCCAGCTGAGTGATCAGCCAGTTGTGTCTGATTGGAAGGCCAGACCAGGGGTGGCATAATACATGCTGCAGCCCCTGGGAGGCCTAGGGTACACCTATGCCCTGGGTACCTAGGGTACACTGTACAGGGTCCAATAAGGTGATCCTTACCAATTGGTTATGTACCTAGGGTACATGGAGTCCATTTTAAAGAGAGAGCAGACAGCCTGAGACCCTGAATGGCAGGATCTCAGGCCAACTAAGTCGAATAACCAGCTAGACACTAGGCAAAAAGTTGGGGGTAACCATAGTCAGATATCCACCTTCCTACACAACCCCCCCCCAAACGAAAGGAGATAAGGCTGGCCTTGACAAGGTAAGCCTCTATTGCCTGAGTGGCCATATAAGGAAGAACCAGCACTGGCATGGTTACCCCCTGTCTCATGGTCCACTAAGCAATCCCTCATCCTAAAGATATCATAGGGTCTCCACCATAGGGAATCTCTACCTTTGGTGTGTCTTTGCAAAGCAAAAGGCTGGTGTTGAGATGGAGTACTGAAGTGAGTGTCCTCAAAGTGAGGCCTCAGCTTCCTCCAATCATCCTCCACCATGGATGCCTTTCTTTCTCTAACTGAGTTGCACTGTGCTCTCAGGGTCAGCCTCTGGCTACCTAAAGCTGGAGGCTGGGTCCCTTTTGTGGGCTTACTGGAGGGACAGGTCAGGTTTGGGGCCCTAAGGTCCCAGGTTTGCCTGTGCCCAACAGAATCCCTCTGGGGAAGGTCCCTAACTACCTGTAAAGGGGATCCCTCAGGAATGTTTTTACCCATCACCTGGCTAGGGCTACTAGCCAGGCAATCCTCATTCTTTTGATTGGGGGGTTCTTGTGGACAGGGGCCCTCTTGGGGTCCACTGGCCTCCCTGACCTCTGCAGCCCTGGGCTGACTGAGGCAGGGTAGAGAGAGGCAGGCTACCTGCACCAGACTGGGTCCCACCTTGGAAGGGGCCACTGACATCAGAGGCTCTGCCAGGCCAGGCCTGGCTACCTCTGGGGCAGTTCCTTCACAAGGGGTGAGGTCAGATCCCTGAGGAGGCTGACCTTTTCCTAATGTCTGGGGAGAGGGAGACTTTTCTTCCTCCCCACTACTCTCTGTTTGTGTGGAGTGATCCATAGTTTCAGGCTTCACTACACCTATGTCAGTCTGAGTATAGGCTGAGACCATTACAGCCTTGCCAACCTTTTCAGGGAGGCCCTCAGTTTGGCTTTGAGCTGTGACTGTCACAGCTCTGCCAGTCTCTACAGGGAAGTCTGTCTTTGCCTGGGCTGTGGCTACCACTGCCCTTCCAACCTTTTCAGGGAGGAAATCTACTTGGACAGGGGTTGTGGCTGGCACAACCCCACTACCCTTTTGTGAAAGGCCTACCATTTTAGAATGGGTGTCTTGTTCAACTCCAGCCCAAGCTGAGAGTTCTAAGTCATTCCCCAGTAAGCAGTCCACAGGCAAGGTTGGAGACACTGCCACCCTTTTAGGGCCAGTGACCCCTCCCCAGCTGAGACATACCTCTGCCATGGGATGACTGTTCTGTTTGCCATCAATGTTAGTTACCTGGTATGAGAAACCAGGCAAAAGCTGCTCAGAGGGAACTAGCCTATGGGCCACCATAGTGATGCTAGCTCCAGTGTCTCTGTAGGCCTCAGCTTTTCTACCATTGATGTAGGGTTCCTGTCTGTACCTACCCAAAGTGTTGGGACAGGCAGTGAAGTTGGCAAACCCCATGCCACCATCACAGACAAGAGTAGCTGCTGTAGGGGAATTGGCTAAGCCAGAGTCCCCCTGTGTTCCCCAAGAAAACCCAACCAAATTTTTGGGGGCACTCCCACCACCTGGGGGATTACTGCTGACAGTAATAGGTGGTGTGACAGGAGTAGTTGGAGGAACAGTTTTGTTTTTAGCCTGTGGACAACTACTGTCAGTTTTCCAATGCCCAGGTGTTTTACACACATGGCAGTAAGGCTTTTTAACTGTGGTAGAGGAGGGAGCTTGGGACCCACCACCCTGTGTGGAGTTTTGGGGCCCTGAGGAAGATTTCTCTTTTGTTTTATCCCCACCCTTCTCTTGAGGCTTGGTGGTATCTTTCTTTTGGTCACCACCCTGATTTTTAGGCCTAATCCTGGTCCTGACCCATTTATCTGCCCTCTTTCCCAATTCTTGGGGAGAGGTCAAATCTGAGTCTACCAGGTGTTGATGGAGAAGCTGGTTCTGACAATTACTAAGGATCTGCTCCCTCATAATCAAGTTGTACAATCCTGTATAGTCCTGCACCTTGCTGCCAGTTAACCAACCTTCCAAAGCCTTAGTGGCACAATCCACAAAATCAGACCAGTCCTGTGTCTGTGTCTTCTGGGTGTCTCTGAACAACAACCTATATTGCTCAGTGGTTAAGCCAAACCCATCTATCAGAGCACTCTTCAGGACTTTGTAATTGTTTGCATCCTCATCACTGACTGTGAGGAGCTTGTCTCTACCTTTGTCAGAAAAGGAGAGCCACAAGATAGCTGCCCACTGACTCTGGGGTACCTGCTGTACTTTGCAGGCCCTCTCCAAAGCAGTCATCCACTTGTGGATGTCATCCCCATTCTGATATGGGGGGACTATCTTGCTTAGGTTTCTATGGTCATAAGACCTATCCCTATCTCTAGGAATGTTGCTGCCACCAGTGGGTTCTGACCCACACAATTTTTGCTCTCTAGCCAGAGCAAGCTTCTCCTTGGCAAGGGCAAGTTCTTCCCTCTGAATCCTCAGATTAGCTTCCCTCATTCTGGCTTCATGCTCCTTTCTCTCAGGTGAAGTAATTCCCCTGTGAGAGGAAGCATTAGAGATGCTAGAGACATGGGAGTGGATGGATTCCCTTGAAGGGGATCTGTCCCTCCTGCTTCTCTGTGAAAGCCTACTTGGGGGTCTGTATGGGGGGACCCCATGCAAACTCCCATGTAAACTTAGGTTAGCCTGGCTAAGTCTTCCTACTTGGCCCTGGCTGTCTACCTCTTCCTCTGAAGTCCCATCTGACTCATCTGTGGTGGGTAGACCCTTATCTACAGCTATGGCACCATCCCTGGCAGCTCTTTCAGCATCATAGGCCTCCAGAAGCTCCACTAGCTGTCTAAGGGTAGGGTTGGAACCCTGTTTTATTCCTCTGGAGGTACACAAATGTCTCATCTCCTGGAATGTGAAGGTATCATACCTAGAGGGGGTCTTTTGCAGACCTGCCCCTCCTGAGAGAGCATCTACTTGATCTCCTCCCAGAGGCATGATCTAGTGAGGGTGTGGTGTGTGCACCTACCTACACTAGTTGTATCTACTAAACCTCTCTAGTAGTTGTAGTCAGGGTGTGTTACTCCCTTCAACCTACAACTACAAAGTCCAGTAGGACTTAAGTATAATAATCTATGTTATATGTACCTAGACAATATCTGTGTGATCTTTCAATTTAGTATCTCAAGATTACAATGGTATTACAACAGCAAGCTCAGATCCCAACCGCTGCTCACCAATGTGAGAAGTTGGCCTGATGTATGATGTCACTAGTTCTAGTGTACACCTTATATCAGTCCAAATACCCTTATGGTGATTGGTTGTAAAGTCAACCTTATAGACCAGCTATCCTAGTGGTAGCATGGACAAGAGCAGTCTTAGGCTAAACTCTGAATGGCATGTGAAGCCAGCTGTGATACCATATATAATCCCTTGAATACCAAATGAAAGGACACCACAACAGATATATATATAAAATAAAGTGTATTTATTCTAAGCAAACCCTCAGCACTCTTTATGAGATTAGAGGTAAGTACAACACAGTCTTATTTAAGCATACATTAAGTCACACAGGTAAGTAATACAGTTAGGCCCTAGGGGCCACGCAAACCATATACTAAGTAAGTGGTATAAGAACCACTGTCACGGAAATAGAATAGGCCTAGGCCTAGGGAATCGCTGGGGCTACACTACACTAGCGTTAGTTAGGAAGTGGGAGGCCCACGGGATTCGTGTGCAGAGTGGAAACACTAACGCGTAATGCGTAAAAGTCAATAGCAATAGTACAGTTTAGAAAACGGTAGATTTAGGACACTTCCGGAGTAGCTAGGAAGTTGAGACTTGAAAACTAGACACTAGGATAGTCACTATCCTGATGAGCACCGGAGTACCCAAGTTACCTAGCCCACAGGCTGCGGGTGCATAGGGGTGAAGATGCGTCGTTTTCGTCGTCGACTCCTATGGATGCCTGAAGAAAGGTGCTGACAGGCAGTCAGTGAAGAGTGTCCGGTGGATCCCAAGGCTGGGATCAAGAAGAGAAGAAACCTGCAAGCAGAAGGGACAGAGTCAAGGTCACTAGCCAGTGACCACGTGGAACCAGGAAGGAACCAGGCGATGTCGTGAAGATTGCAGGTGAAGGTGAAGCTTGTCGCTGCAGCCAGGAGGACCAGGAAGCGTCGAGGACGACCAGGACCAGGAGGCGAGCTGTCCCACGAAGGCTCTTGCTGTCGGCGGCGTCGAAGTTGGACTAGGACTCACCAAGCCTTGGCAAGCGGAACCCACGAAGAACAAAGGACTTGCTTCTGGTGCAGACCAGGAAGGTCTGGGGTGCTTCTTCTTTGCAGAGAAGTGGGAGCCAGTCTGGAGGAGCCAAACCAGCGCAGAAGGTTTCAGGGTGCGTCGTCACAGAGGCCACTAGCCAGCGGGCAAGCAACCGGACAGACGCGGCAAGCAGGAAAATGCTGAAGGGCCCCCCGCAGGACTCGTGGAGTGTGGGGGGCTGATCTTCGGTGCAGATGGTGCTTGGGGTTGGGGCTTCTCAATCCCCGGTGCACAACTTCGAGGGTGCCTCAGAAGCTGCGCTGTAAGTTACTAGCCACTTTTCCCAGGTAGCCGGTCCCACGTCGCTCGTCGCCTCCACGGATCTCAGCTCTGCTGCAGATGTGGATGAGGGTCGGAGAAGTCTGGAAGTCAAGGCTCTGGTCGGGCTTTGCAGTCGGTTCCTCGTAGAACGGTCGCAAAGCAAAGGGTAGTCTCTTGGTGGTGCCTGTTTGCACAGGGTAGCCACTCCTTGGCTACAAGGGAGATTCTTCAGTCTTCTTCTTTCGTCGAATGTCGAAGGTCCAGAGTTTCTATTCAGTTTTGCAGGTTCAGGATAATCCAAAGTCTTGAGGCCCAACTCCCACTCTTATACTACTCTGGGGGGCTGGGATACCTGCTAGGTCACGCCTTATGGGTGGGACCTGGGAGGGGGTGGTTACACCCACTTCCCTTTGTCCAGTTTCGCGCCAGAGCTGGGGCTGGAGTGCCCCAGCGCCGGTTTGAACTGGACTATGCAAGGAACACCTTGTGTGCCCCAGGCATGTCTCATTCCTTTCAGCCCACCCTGCCCCAATACACTAAAGGCTGTCTGGGGAGGTGCTAGCACCTCCCCAAGCAGGAAACCTATTGTCCAGGCCTCCCTGGCTGGGATCACTCCCAGCAGCAGGAGGTCAGACTTGTGTCTGTGGCAGCAGCATCCATTTTGTGATGCTGAGGCTTTGGTTAGAGTTAAACAGCAAAGTAGGATTTTAACATGTCTCTCCCTCTAGAAGGGAGGAATAATATCCTCATCACCAGAAAGGGTATGGGGGTATTATTCCAGAGTGTTAGACACCTTACACGACATGTTTTGATAAAGCCAAACCATAGTTACCATAACCGTTTAAGATTATAAGGCACTTTAAGAGTATATGGTAGGCTATATCATAGAACAGCTATAAGGACATGGTTCCGAAAGCTGCAGACAGGCTCAGCTCATGCTAGAGCACCATCTCACATGTTACCAAGCACTCTGCCTCCAGGATTGTTAAGGCCTGCCATAGGAGTGACTGATAGGTACACATGTGTCTATATATAAGGGTAGATATAGGCATACTATATCTAAGCAAGGGGTGATTACACGACCTTGCCCCAGCTGAGTGATCAGCCAGTTGTGTCTGATTGGAAGGCCAGACCAGGGGTGGCATAATACATGCTGCAGCCCCTGGGAGGCCTAGGGTACACCTATGCCCTGGGTACCTAGGGTACACTG
Organism: Triturus cristatus; assembly: GCF_964204655.1. Classification (NCBI taxonomy): domain Eukaryota; kingdom Metazoa; phylum Chordata; class Amphibia; order Caudata; family Salamandridae; genus Triturus; species Triturus cristatus. The sequence continues at coordinate 681,420,230 of NC_140592.1, forward strand.
TACAGGGTCCAATAAGGTGATCCTTACCAATTGGTTATGTACCTAGGGTACATGGAGTCCATTTTAAAGAGAGAGCAGACAGCCTGAGACCCTGAATGGCAGGATCTCAGGCCAACTAAGTCGAAAAACCAGCTAGACACTAGGCAAAAAGTTGGGGGTAACCATAGTCAGATATCCACCTTCCTACACAGGTCGCCCCAAGAGACTGTTTTGGAACGTGGAACCACTAATTGGTTGAGAGTTTTGGATCGAAGCTGTCTAGCCGGTCTATAGAGTACAAGCTGATCCTTAAGAGGGCATGGCCCTTGATCATGAAGTGCCTTGTAAACTATACAAAGTGATTTAAACTTGATCCTGTTTTGGATCGTCAACCAATGGCATGTCCTGATAGTGTCAGAAATGGGTGCAAACTTAGGTGCTCGAGACAGCAGACGTGCTGCTGCATTCTGTATTGTCTGCAATTTTTTGGTTACTCTAATTTGGGCATTTAGAAAGAGTGCATTGCAGTAATCTAAGGATGAAAGTACTAAGGAACTGACTAAAGTGCCGCTCACTTGTTATTTGCTGAATTTGCCATTCGGAAGGACCACGGAACGCTGTCAAGGAGGGCGCTTTGCTAATGCTCAACTTCTGCTCACGAAGGGTCGTGTCGCTGGTGGGAGCTATTCCGCATTCGGCGGACAGCCTGCACGCTCCCAGCGTGCACTAGACCCGAGGGCTACCTGTCGACTTCACCGGGGGACTGCGAGGACCAGCAGCCCCTACACCTAACAGCTGGTGCCTCTTCCCCCGGAGGTCACGCCCCCCACCTGACGCCTATTTACTGTTCGCGACACCCGCTTCGCGGGTGCCGCTCACTTGTTATTTGCTGAATTTGCCATTCGGAAGGACCACGGAACGCTGTCAAGGAGGGCGCTTTGCTAATGCTCAACTTCTGCTCACGAAGGGTCGTGTCGCTGGTGGGAGCTATTCCGCATTCGGCGGACAGCCTGCACGCTCCCAGCGTGCACTAGACCCCAGGGCTACCTGTCGACTTCACCGGGGGACTGCGAGGACCAGCAGCCCCTACACCTAACAGCTGGTGCCTCTTCCCCCGGAGGTCACGCCCCCCACCTGACGCCTATTTACTGTTCGCGACACCCGCTTCGCGGGTGCCGCTCACTTGTTATTTGCTGAATTTGCCATTCGGAAGGACCATGGAACGCTGTCAAGGAGGGCGCTTTGCTAATGCTCAACTTCTGCTCACGAAGGGTCGTGTCGCTGGTGGGAGCTATTCCGCATTCGGCGGACAGCCTGCACGCTCCCAGCGTGCACTAGACCCCAGGGCTACCTGTCGACTTCACCGGGGGACTGCGAGGACCAGCAGCCCCTACACCTAACAGCTGGTGCCTCTTCCCCCGGAGGTCACGCCCCCTGTCCGTCATATTATAAATTGACCAGCCCCAAACGCAACGCGGGACGTGCGCGGGGAGAAGCGCGGGCGAAGCCCGGGCCAAGGGCGGGCCCGTTTAAGCCCGTTCAAGACCGGGCAGGACTGGACTGGGCCACCCCATTTACAGTTAGTGTTTTTTGAATTTTATTACCATTGATATCTCACATTGACATTATTAGTATTGGTTTGAGAATAATTATTAATATTGTAATCAACTTGTACGGTACAATGTCTCCAAGAACCACTAGGAACACTGTTAAAAAGCAAGCTCAATTAGCTGGTGAGATCATTGGCCCAATTGACCAATTCATAACCAAAGCCAATGACGCTATTGAGCAGGGCATTATCCTACTGGATCGAAGGATCTCACAAGATCTGACGATAGCCAGGCGCTCATCGATGGGCCTATTGGGCACTGCAAAAACCCCCTTACGTCCTGTTGATCTACCTCCTCCAGCGATAGTGCATGCAGAAACGCATACGGTTCCTCGCACAGTGGATCTTTCTGCATCTCTGGATTTGTCTGACTCCCATCTATCCTTGGAAAAATCTCCAGTTATTTTTGCCACCCAACCAGATAACACCCCCTCTTCAATGGCTAGGGGTACACGAGAAGGAGCTATCCCTAAGAAAGTAAAGAGGAAGTCAATTGTTAAGCCTCCCCATTCCACCATTCCATCTGCCACAATCATCTCTGTAACTCCTCTTGTCTCAAATCTTCCTCTGGAAAACCTTAATTTTTCATCCCTCCATCACTCCCCTTCACTGCCAAATGTTCAAATAGCGGATTCTATTCCAGCTAACTTGAACATAAGCTCCACCAGCTAAACCAGCAATCACAGCAGTGTAGATATGATGGACGGCAATCTCAAAATTAACGCATGCACCAACGATAGCTTACTGCTTACTAGAATTGGCGATCTGTTTAAATCTCACTTGGAACCCATAGAAAAGGCCCTACACATGGTTCAGTCCCAACTCACTCAACTGTCTCTAGTAATATCTCAAAGTACAGGAAACAAGAAGGATTCCAATTTGGTGAAAGGTAGGTCCACTATTTTAAATACTCCTAACGCCAAAGCGCCAAAACCAGGAACCTCCGTTCAGAACCCCAAATCTAACAAACAAAAAGACCCTGAGAAGCCTATTCAAAATCATCCCCTAGCATCTGTGAACAAGCTACAACCACCTCCTAAATCCTTTAACCCGCCACCATCTCGCCCTGTAATTAATCCTAAATCAATAGCACTTCCCCCATCAAACCCTCCTCCTTCCCTTCCCACTTCTATACCCCCTACCCCCGCTCCTGTCCAATCCAACATCACTACCGGCTTCAATACCATTCCTATTAACCGTAACAGAAAGATTCCCCCTATCCATCTTCCACCCGAGGCCTCCCCATACGTAGTAATAATGACTGGGGTTCCGGAACTCCCCCCAAATCAGGATGAACCAGTTTGGTCCCTGAAAAATAAAGTAATCTTTTGGTTGTCCAACAATAGACCGCTTCCAATCTTTATGGACAACAGAGTTACTACAGTGCGTAGAGTGCCTTGGTTAGGCAACCAACTAAAAAATATACAGGGCGACTGTATAATAGTAAATTTTGAAAATCCCAATACAGTTGAGCATATTTGCTCTTGGGGTGATCAAACTTCTCCCGAAGGGATCGCTACCCACAACTTGTCGTACTTCTATCCCCCTAATACGCGACGCAATGCAGGCCCTCCATGGTCCTGGACGAGGGTAGGGAACTGGGGCGGTACCAGAGACCGAAATCAGTGGTTGGGGCATGGTTTTAGCAACCCATCATCAGGCCACTTTAGTAACTGGAGAGGTCCACTACTATCCAACAGATATGATTGCCTGGACATCGTGGATTGACTATCATCTCTACCTATGAAAGATAGCAGTTACAACAGCGTATTTCCTAACCCAAAAGTTCCCTGTAAGACCATTCGGGTGGCCGGCTCCTCCTTGTCATCCTTGCAAGGTACCCAGTCTGAGTCTTCCCTTCCCCAGTATACCCTGGCCCAACAGCAGTCATCCTCCCCTCACCAGGACGCATGTTATAGCATGTCAGCTACCCCTGCAGATCCGCCCCCAAACCCTCAATCTCCTACCCCCCAACCCAGGGAGCCTAAACCCATCCCTCCTTTTCCTGCTATAACCACTCAGTCCCTGTCCCAACTTTCACATCCCTCTGCCGAACTTCACCCTTCAAATTCTATTTTTACACCAACCCAGGATCTTCCAATCATATTTTGGAATGTAGCTGGCCTAAGATCGAAAATCCATCTTCAGTCTTGGGTGGAACTTACTAATAAATTTAAGCTAATATGCCTCGAAGAAACTTGGGCAATTGACCCTATTCATATACAGGGTTTTAAAACATGTCACCTTCCTCCCTTACCGTCCACTCATGGTAGACCTAAGGGCGGCTTAGCCATCTATGTTTCCAACTTAATTCCTTTTACGATCTCGGAAGTTCAGCTAGACTCGTCAATTTTTCAAATCCTTAAACTAGTTCCTGACAATAATTCCAGTTACTATCTCATTAACATGTATAATAACTCCTCACCTAGCGACTGTGTAAAATCTTTGTCGGAAATTACTCATTATATACAAGACCAAAAAGCTAAGAGTCACGAGTTAAACTGTCATATTGTGTGGGGTGGGGATTTCAATGTGTATCTGTGCAACAATCATGGTAAAGGTATCTGTGGGCTCTTAGACGAGCACGATGTTCCCTTGGCCCACTTCACTCATAATGCAGTGGGTCACGCACTAAATACTTGTATTTTCACATTAGAACTCGAATTCGCTAATACCCTAGTGTGTCCCGCTGTAGAGTTCAAAACGACCTTTCATGGTAGAGGTGCTACCACAACCATCGATTTTATCTTATGCTCTCAATCTTTAAAACACCGATTGAAGCAATTTACAACTGGCACCGACCCTTCAAGTGACCACTACCCAAATAGCATAACCATAGCACTAAATTCACCATCTCCAGCCTGCACAAAAACAAGCTTCTTAGCGCAGCACTCTCTGGAGATGAATAAAATTAATGGTTATACTGTTAAGTGGACGACGATCAATCCCGCAGAGATCACCAGTAAGATCATTCAAAAAACCCTTCCTCTCATCTACCATTGTTTGGAGACGTCATCTTCCCCAAAGCTGATTCTTTCCAGCTTCACCAAAATATTAGAAGCCATCAGACAAGAGTTCACCCGTTCCCATAAGACTCGCATCAATGATAAGGACTCAAGAGGGTGGTTTGATTTCCGCTGCCGTAAAGCGCAGCGTGCATTGAAAAACGCACTTCAAAATAAGACCAGGGACAAGCCCCAAATTGCCTCCTTGAGGAAAAATTATAAGATGGCACAGCAATCCCGTAAACGGGAAATAAAAAATAATCTCTGGGCCCAATTACACCAGAGTACTTTAACCAAGGACTCCACCATGTTCTGGAGAACAGTCAAGGCTCCTTTCCTAGTTGATGAAACTGCGATACAGCATCTAGATGTGGCAGTACCTGCTGATAAATGGGTAGCACACTACTCGCAGATTTTCGCGGATTACCCCTTGACAACTGAGTCACCCAGACCAGAGGCGGAAGCTCCTACTAGTAACAACATCTTCCCCATTGACCTCCATTTTGATCTAGAGGAGATAATCACAGCACTGACCGCCTCAAAGACCGGTAAGGCGCCCGGCCCAGACGGGGTTCCCTTAGACATATTTGTGAGCAATATTGATCTCTGGTCTCCAATTGTCATGCAGGTTATGTCTGCAGTCACCCAGATTGGCCCTCTTGATTCTTGGTCTACTTCTGTGCTCCTGCCCATTTTCAAAAAGGGAGATCGGGACAATCCAGCCTGTTACAGGCCCATCTCCCTTTTGGACTCCCTCGGCAAGGTAGCTGGGAGACTAATTCTGGAGCGATTAAGGGACTGGTCTACAGAGAATAAGATCTTAACTGACTTACAGTTTGGGTTTCAGGAGGGCTTGGGCACCGTGGAACAGGCCTTAAATCTGACTCTACTCATAGGCAAATACGTAGGGGCCAAAGGTGGTAAACTTCATCTAGTCTATGTGGATTTGAGTTCCGCATTCGATTGCGTGATTCACTCCAAGTTATGGGCGATTTTGAAGCATCTGGGCATCGATCTTGCACTGCTGAATTTTCTCCGAGAGTTATACTCGGACGCAAAAGCCTGTGTGAGATACGGTATTAAAGGGGAGCTTACTGAATCCTTTAATATCGAAAAAGGCGTAAGGCAGGGATGCGTCCTTGCTCCATTCCTATTTAACATCTATACTAACGGACTGGAGCAAGCGATGTTGGTTGACAGCAAAGATTTACCCTGCATAAACTCCCGCCCCATTCCTGCATTACTGTATGCAGACGATTCAGTTATCCTAGCAAGGACACCGAACCAGCTTCAGATCCAACTAGATAAATATTGCGAATTTATGTCTTCTCTTGGTCTCAAAGTCAATAAATCTAAGACTTTCGTTATGAACATCGGGAAGAGAGCCCAAAAATGTAAATCTCTCCTTATTGAGAAGACCAGATTAGAAACTGCCACTACCTATCCGTATCTAGGTATCCTTATTGATAATCAACTGTCCTGGAAACCTGCGATATCCAGTAAAAAACTGCAGTTCCAACGCACAACATCTGCACTGACCTCGTTCTCTAGGAAACTGGGTAAGCCCGCCCCTACTGTGCTTTTGCAGATTTACCAAGCCAAATGTATGAGTGTGGCAACATACGGTGCCGGAGTCTGGGGCTATGTGTCCACTGACGAGCTACAAATTATAGAAAATTGCTTTCTGAAATACATATTAGCCCTCCCTCGTAGTGCTCCTACTTTCGGCACCCATGCGGAACTCGGCCGGGAGTATCTGACTGATATCATTAGCTACCAGCCGATTCTACTATGGCACCGTATATGGACTAAGGAGCAATGTCATCTAACTAGGTCACTAATATCTGACTGTCTCTCTTTGTCCTATTGGAAAAAGATTCCCTGGCTGCTATATGTATCGAGATTTTTAACAGATTTGAATCGCCCTGCATTTTTCTCTGACCCTGAATCCTTATCGGATATATCCAGAAAATCCTTGAAAAAGCTTTGTGCTGATCATTTAAGCGATCTTCGTTTGTGTTCTGAACTTGTCAAAAAATCAAACGTTCATTTAACGATGGTCCAATCTCCTCATGGCATTCAATTGTATTTATCATTTTTTCTGTCAAATTATGAGAGGTATGTTTTAACCAGATTTCGGTTTGATCTATTTTATCGTCTTGTCTCACTGCCTGTGCCCTTAGTCTGGTCACGGGAACTACCAAACTGTCCCTGTGACGGTCTAACTTGTCAGTCAACCCTGCACGTAACCTTTTTCTGCGGTTTCTACAAGTCTCCGCGGAAACGATGGCTGGTTCCTTTGCTTCGACATTTAGGGCTGAGAAGATGCAGACCGGCTCTTTTGGCACTTCAATACCTGGATACCCCGTATATAGCCAAAACCGTAGCCTGCTTTCTTAAAGCCTGCTTGAAAACTCATTCTCAACTATTGGCAACTGTTTCTTAAGATTTTACTGATTGCTCGGCTATTATTCCTGTATATAGAGTGTTAGCGTTTACTCCTAATTGTCTGCTTTCCTCAACAGCCATTGAACAAACTGATTTTTATTGATTACTGTGTTATTATTTTTGTACTTAGAGTGTTAGTGCTTATATGTAAAATGCGTCACTTTTTAAGCAGCCAATGAGCAAACTGATTTTCATAATGTTGTAATCCTTTAAATGTACTTTTTATGATTGTAAACTCAATCGAAATAAAGTATTTTATTGAATTGACTAAAGTTTTAGCAGCAGCATCTGGTAGGAAAGGAATGATTTTCCTTATCATTCTGAGTTTATGATGGGCTGTAGCTGCTACTTTGTTTGCGTGTGCCATGAAATTAAGATGATCATCAAAAATTACTCCCAGATTCCTGACCTTAAGGGTCGGGCTAGGAGGGTTACCGAAGGCTGGTGGCCACCAGGATACAAGCCAAATCGGGGAGAGGGATCCAAAGATGACCACCTCCGTTTTATCGGAGTTTAGTTTCAGGCAATTACTTGTCATCCACTCTCCAATCGCTCTCATTCCAGTTTGGAAGCGCTCTGCCACTTCCAGCCCGTCACCTTTAATGGCCATCATCAGTTGCGTGTCATCTGCATATGAGGTTAGGCTCATCCCGTATACTTTGATAACCCGTGCAAGGTCCGACACATAGATGTTAAATAGTGTCGGACTAAGGGAGGAGCCTTGAGGAACGCCACAGGGAAGTGACATCTTGGCCGATTGATATGGCCCCAGTGTGACCACCTGCGTTCTATCGGCCAGGAAGGAAGAGAGCAAGTCTCTCGCAGTGTAGTGGATGCCCATTCTTCCGACACGGTCCATCAGTATCTTGTGATCGACCGTGTCGAAAGCTGCCGAGAGATCCAACAATACAAGTAATGCTGTCCCTCCTTGGTCACGGATAATTCTGATGTCGTCTGCTGCCTTGATAAGGGCGGTTTCCGTGCCGTGGTATTTACGGAAGCCAAACTGTGTGTCGTCCAGTAGCTCATGTTTCTCTATATGCTCTGATAGCTGCTGGTTCATGGCTTTTTCGGCCACTTTAGCTAGGAAAGGGAGACTTGCTATGGGCCTATAGTTCTTGAGTTCCTCCTTGTCTAAACTGGGTTTTTTCAGCAGGGGTTTAACCAGTGTGTTTTTTAGGGAATCTGGATAAGTCCCAGAACTCAATATTGTATTGCAGACATGAGTGATGATCGGAACAATGGTGTCCATCACCATAGAAAGAACTGAGGAAGGGCAAGGGTCCAGAGCCGATCCCGTTTTAATTGACGTGATAATGATTTTGTTTGATCAATAGTAAGAGCCCTAAAACTGGACAGGATGTTTCCTGAGGAAGTGTAAGAGGGAGAGGCTCTGGTGACGTTAATTTTTGAAGTAAAGGCTTGGTATATACCATTAACCTTGGAGAAAAAGAATTCTGACAATGCATCACAGAATGATTGTGACGGGGATGGATTTAGATCTGGTGCATTGCCAGATAAGGTTTTAGTAATGTCATAAAGTTGCCTACTTGAGTTTTTGGCGTTTTCAATTTGTTCCGAATAAAATGATTTTTTGGCTGCAACAATCATAGTTTTATAAGTAGCCAAAGATTCTTTATACTTGATCTTGCTCTCGATGTCATAGGTTCTACGCCATTGCCTTTCCCTATTCCTACTTAATTGTTTTTGGGTTCTTAATTCCTCTGTGTACCACAGAGCGGTCGGCGTGCTTCTATTCCTAGAGTAGTGTTTAGTAGGTACTAGGTGATTTGTGGCGTCACCAAGCCATTCATGAAATTGACGAGTGGCGGTATTGGGTTCGTCGGATAGATCTGGGCAAGTTTTGTCCAGTAATATTTTTAATTCAGTATGGTTTAAATTCTTCCATACTTTAAAAAAGCCTGGCTTAGTAGTTGTAACCGTCTTCCTCAGTGATTCCTTGATAGTCTCAGGGGAGAGACAACTAAGCAGTCAGCGCGCAGCGCTATTCGCTTGATTAAGGAACTGGAAATGCGCGCTGGGAATCGGGCTGGATGGGCGGAAATACGTGCAGGTAATTATTCCATTCAACTAAACATGCACCAAATGCAATAACAGTTTTAAAAATAAGCTCGATATTTTAAAGTGAGCAGAGCAAAGCCCCCGGCTTCCGCCTCAGGGGAGAGACAACTAAGCAGTCAGCGTGCAGCGCTATTCGCTTGATTAAGTACTCTGGGAGGGCGGGAGGCAGCCAGCAGCTGCAGCGCTACCCGTCCCTCACACAAGATGGCCGAACCCCTTCTCCCCTAGCGCCAGGAACTGGAAATGCACGCTGGGAATCGGGCTGGATGGGCGGAAATACGTGCAGGTAGTTATTCCATTCAACTAAACATGCACCAAATGCAATAACAGTTTTAAAAATAAGCTCGATATTTTAAAGTGAGCAGAGCAAAGCCCCCGGCTTCCGCCTCAGGGGAGAGACAACTAAGCAGTCAGCGCGCAGCGCTATTCGCTTGATTAAGTACTCTGGGAGGGCGGGAGGCGGTCAGCAGCTGCAGCGCTACCCGTCCCTCACCCAAGATGGCCGAACCCCTTCTCCCCAAGCGCCAGGAACTGGAAATGCGCGCTGGGAATCGGGCTGGATGGGCGGAAATACGTGCAGGTAGTTATTCCATTCAACTAAACATGCACCAAATGCAATAACAGTTTTTAAAAATAAGCTCGATATTTTAAAAAGTGAGCAGAGCAAAGCCCCCGGCTTCCGCCTCAGGGGAGAGACAACTAAGCAGTCCTTAGACCTTCTCAACGAGTTCACCTCAGTACTAGTTGAGCTTGCACGTTTTTCTGATTGTCCTCTGTGATGACTTTTATCTTTTTCTGAGCCTTTTTTGGTTTGGCGATACAATCGAAGGCAAAGTGTCCTGCTTTACCACAATTTAGGCACAGATATATTTTCTGCATCGTTCCTTTTCATTACTAGATAAGGACCCCTTGTTCTTCCAATTAGCATGGGTTCTCTGAGTCCCTAACCTTAACATCAGTCTCCTTTCACTCAGATCGAACCAAAAACAGCCTTGGCTCATTTCTAGATCAGTTGCTCTTATGCTCAGCAAGTCGATGATCAAGTCTAACTACTAGATCAATAAATTGCACCCAATCGGTAGGGAGGGTCAACTATGTGAGCCAAAGAATCTTTCAATTAATCTTTCAGCCTCTAAAAAACAGGGACATGATTTTTTCTTCGGGCAAATGCGTTTCAGTAAGTAATTTGCGAAAGGTTTTATTATAAGTAAGTCATTCCCAGTTGTAGGTTTAAAAGCTCATTATCACCTACCTTAATAAAGGTATGCTTTATAAATAAGCGTTGTATAGGTTCTTAAAACCTAGCATATTCGTGCAACAGTTTTCCTCAATGAGAGGTAATGCCCAATTTGCAGCATTATCATCTTGGTGGGAGATGATAAATGCAATGCTGGCTATATCAGAGGGGAATGGCCCCAGTTTACACAATAATTGCAGTTGACATTGTCTGCAGAATGCATTCAAGTTAGTGCTATCTGCAAGAAAGCACTCTAGGGGAGCCAGCAAAGTGGGAGTAAATGTATGCACAGTGCCATTAGCACAGGCTATTCCCTCATTCCATGACAGTTTTGTTGCCCTTGATTCAATTGTAAACGGCGTGGATTGAGTGACAAATTGTTTATCCTTGGAAATGAATCCTGAATCTAACCAGAACGAATGATGTGGGGGATATTGCACCAGTTCATCCCTGAGGGTTTGAATGTCTTGGCGCAAGGCTTGAACTACACTCTACATTGTTCCAAGGGCCCTAGTTAATATTGCCATATTGGGAATTTCCTCACTGGAAATCTCCGGTAATGTCTCAGCTAGGTCCTCGGCATTTATTAGATTCCCTGGGTCCATATCACCAGGGCAAATAGGATTCAAGTGGCTTGGATTTCTGTTGGACACCTGACTTGGAAAACTTGTCTGCAGAGACGATGCTGGACCCATCTGACACCCAAGAGAGCACTCGACCAAAGAATGTATTACGTCAAAACAGACGCTGTCCCAGGAGTGAACAGGGTCTGGATAAAACAACAAAAGAGGCAATGACTGAACCTCTGGATGTTTGTCTGACTGACTGCTATGCACGGGACACCCAACAATCTCCCTTTTTGGGAAAGCGCATTCTATGGTGCTAGAATGAACAACTAGGAAGAAGTAACATAAATCTCATTAGACATTGTGCCACTCAACATAATCAATTTCTTGTAAACACTCCAAGTAATGAAACACACTTACAAAATAATGAAAACAGTAAACTCGTATTACGATCTCTTCTGGTAAGGAGACACACCACTCTTATATTGAGTCCCTAGTCGTGGATCTAAGTCTCCTCATTGAGCATATTACGCCATATGCTTCACAAGAATTTTGCTTTGTCTTTCAGCTTCACTGCTTTATCCTCTGTTGTTTTTTGTTCATGGGAATGTCTCTTGTGCTCTCAAAAGTGTCGTTATTCAGTTAAGGAATTAATGCACAAGTTCCGGAGTGTTGCAAGCTTGAAAAAAAATAAGAACAGTGCACTAACGATGGTCTTTTTCCCTTTGCTTTTCTTTTCTTTCATTCCAGAGTTCCAAGTGATGACACCTGTAGGACGGATCTGGATGTGCAACCACTATTCCAGGCGACTTCCAGAGCACAAGGGATTGCCCCCGTTCCTCAACGGTAGGTCTTTCTGTATGATGCCAGGATCGGTGAAATTCTGATTAGCTGCTCGGAGATGTCTGCAAGTGCGCAGATATCGCCGGCCAGGCAGGATGCTAGATGAGGTAAGAGGGAGGGGTTTGGGCTCCAGGGAGATAGTGGAGAGTTTCTTCTTGAAAGGAATAAAACCAAGCGCCCAACTGGGGTTTAACTGGGATATTTATCATCGGTTCTATTGTACTGGAGGGGCACGTAGTTAATTATACTTCAGTGGGTCATATTCTAAAAGGGCATGTGTTTTCTATGACTCACGGTTTCCAGAAAATACTTGTTTGCAGGCACATGGATAATTCCTAACATGTGTAATAAGTGCTTGCACATGAAACCATTATAAGCAATTGCCACGGGAAATTCTAAATGTGCACCTGACACAAATAATAATTTACTAAGAAAACAAGCCTTAAATAAACACAAGGATAATTACAAGCACATGGAGCAGACATGGGGCTTGGTACAAACATGATGATAGTCACAAACGTGGAGCATTACAATCATGAGGAAAATATTGAAATCTGGCACATGGCAATGCTAGTTTTATGCCTAGCAAAATACAGAACCAACTGAACTCTTTAGACTCTTCATGTAAAAATGTTTGTCTAAAAGATAGGGGGAACGACATTTAGCCTTACTGTGTCAAAGGAGGGTAGGACTACATGGCCTTAGTGCTATTACCTGATGCACATATGGGGCATGCTGGCATGCAGGAGTTAGTAATAATAACAGTTCCTCCCCACAATGGGTGACACACAGGGCGAGGTTTACGGGGGTTTTGGGAATGAGTCATACCAACCGAGGGGCATGGACGTTCCCAGCAGGATCCCATGGTCGATCATCTGGACAGTAACCCTTCCAATCTATTAAGTAGAATAAATAGCCATTTACTCTCTTTGAGTCAAGGATTTTCTGTACTGCGACTTCTAGATTACCATCAATTTTTAGAGGAGGTGGTGGTGGTAGATGTTGGGTTTGGGCATGACAAGGTCAGAGCAGAGAGACATGGAACACTGGGTGAAAGGGCATGTGCTCTGGTAGTTGTAGTCTGTAAGAGACTTGGTTAATTATTTGCTTAATAGTATAAGGCTCTCAATATTGTGAATGTAATTTATGTGATTCCTGAGTATGTAATCATTCAAATACAAATAAACATGGAGTTCGTACAGCATCGTCCTCCCATGTCCTTCCTTTGACCCCTTCTGAACCTAACCCATCTAATTTACTGACATCTTTCATTCCTCCAAATGAATAAAAAGATTTCTTCTATCATGTAAACCTGGATCACCATTTGAACCTTGCCCCCATATAATAAAAGAAATAACAGAGGTTATCGACCCTGTTTATGCAGAGGTGTTTAATACCTCCATCCAAACTGGCTCAGTTCCTTTTTTATAGAAACAAGCCAGTGTCATCCCACTACTAAAGAAACCTTCAGCAGATAGTAATATTCTATCTAATGTTAGACCTATATCTCTTTCCTGAGCAGCCACCAAAATACTAGAATCTATAGTAAATAAACAACTCTCCGAATTTTTAGAATCTTATCACCTCATGCACCTGTCTCAGTCAGGTTTTCGATCTCGACACAGCACCAAAACTGCGCTTCCGGAAGTCACTGGGTCACTACAAGAATGTCCCTAGACTGCTGACACAATGCAGACTTATTCTGTCCGAGCTCTATGCAGCGTTCAACACTGTCCCCCATGACATCCTTTTACAAAGCCTGTCTGATCGTGGGGTCAGGGGTGCAGCACTTGTTTGTCTGAACTAGACTATCTTTGCGCAAGAGCAAGCATTCTGATGGATACGTCTGCCAGTGGATTCCTCACCTTGTGAATATCCCCTGCGCCAGCATCATTCGGAGACTTTTGTAGCAGTCCACGCCGATGAGGTCGAAGACGACGTCACAGAGACACGGCTCCGCTCGTGACTCCGCTGACCTCACCGGCTCCATAAGAAGACCTCGTCGGCGTGATGACGTCAGTTCCCTTTTTTCCACGCCGTCGACGACAACGGATTTCGGGAATCTCTATCTGTAGCTTCACTGTTACTTTGTTTTTTCTACTGCTTCTCTTTGTCTTCTTCTGTGAAAATGTCGACAAAGAAGTCAGGATTCAAACCCTGTCGTGAATGTGGGAAGCATATGTCCATTACGATCCACATGACGACTGCGTATGGTGCCTGTCATCGGACCATGATGTAGAGGGATGTTCTTGCTGCCGCAAGATGAGTTCGAAGGCTCTCAAGCAGAGGGAAGCAAAGCTCTTTATCGCGAGGATCAGGAAAGAGAAGAGAGGCCGTAGAAAGTCGAGGACGAGGTCAAGATCGAGGTCGAGATCGAGGTCGGCGTCGAAGTCGACTTTGGGGCATGCTTCCAAATCCAGGAAGCACAAGAAGAAGAGGAGGCATTCCTCTTGGTGTCACTCGGATAAGAGTACGAAACCGAGATCAAAGTCGCCCACTCGACGCTGTAAGGACTTTGTATATCCCTCACCCGTTCAAGATTCACCTGTTGGCCTGTCTTCACCTGTGGCTGCACCGGAACATTCTCCGGCTCCGGCTCCATCTCCGACGCCGGCTCCATCTCCGACGCCGGTTCCATCTCCGGCTTCGTCCCCGGCTCCGGTTGAGGAGCTTCCAGTTCCGGGTGAGCCGTCGGCCCCGCAGATTCCACCGTCGGCGCCGGTTGGCCCGAGTCCGGTGATGCCTGGACAGTATCCTGCGTTCACTGGACCAGGTCAGGACCCCACGCATTATCTTAATGCAATGTACGGGGTATTCTCCAGGGCCATGTACCCCTCTGGTGCACCTTCGGGTCCTATGGGTCCTATGGCCTTCAGTTTGGGGGTTCCTCAAGCCTATCCTCAGGCCCCCTTCATGCCATTTTTTTCGGCAACGCCGTCTTGGCATCTACCGGCGCCGAGGACGTCGACACCGCTCCCTTCTTCACCGGCGCCGACACGACCTCGCTCGACGCCGGCTGCTCCTGTGGATCCACGTTCGACGCCGGCACCGTCGCCGTCGGATTCGATCACGGCGCCGCCGACTCCGGTTGTAAGAATCAGGTCTAGGAGGGAGGCTCAGAGAGTGTTGGCTGAGCAAAGATACCTAATGGAGGAGGTAGAAGAAGGGGAGCTCATGGAGTCAGATGATGTTTTTGAGGAGTTGAAGGAGGCTAGTGTCCTGGATGGGAGATTACTCCTCCTTCTGATGCACCTTCAAAGGATGTGGCACCATACCATGCGGTCATAAGAAAAGCAGCTGAACTTTTAGATCTGCAGTTGTCTTAAGCTGAATTCAAGCCGAACATTTTAACAGAGGTGCTGCACTCTCCCACTACTGTTTCTGAGCCTTTACTTCCCTTTAACGAAGCCATCATAGAGCCAGTGATGGAGGTGAGGCGTAAGCCCTTTTCTGCTCTGGCAGTTTCGAAAACCATTGCCAGGAGGAATAGGGCAGCACCGGGGGACCCAGAATTTTTAACTTCTCACCGGTCTCCTGAGAGTCTGGTGGTTCAGGCGGCATGTTCAAGGAAATCTACAGGTTCGTTTCCCCAGGTCCCGAGTGACAGGGAGGCTAAAAAACTGGATCAGTCGGCCAAGAAGGTCTTTTCTTCGGCCAGCATGGCCCTTAAATATACGAATGCCACTCTTGGGACATTATATTCATGCTTCATGTGCTCATGGATTCAGCGAACCAGCTAGCCCCAAAACTATCAGAGGAGGATAGGGTTGGTTTTAATGAGGTCCTTTCGGATGCCCAGGCGGCAGCGCGTCAGGTGATACAGAGTGGATTTTACACAGCTGACTCGGTAGCAAGAGTCATGGGATCTTCTGTTGCCACTAGGAGGTGCACGTGGCTTAAGTCATCGGAGTTTTCCCCTTGATGTCAATCAACGCTGTTGGACTTGCCTTTTGATGGCTCCGGACTCTTTGGCAAGAAGGCGGATGCTGCACTTGAACGTTTTAAAGAAAGTAAGGCTACGGCTAAATCTTTGGGCCTTCAATCCCAGTCAAGGGGATCGTTCAAGAGGTACAGGGGTTTCCGAAGGGCAACCTTTCGTACTTACAGGCAGCCCCAGCAGCAACAGCAACAGACCACTCTGTATAAGGGGTACAGAGGCAGAATCAGAGGTCGCACTCATGGCCGGCAGCTCTCCTCCTCCTCCTCTTCCTCAGCCCCTCCCACCACCGCAAAGCAGCCCTAGATCCACCATTCTGGATCATGTTGGTCCTGTGGGGGGCCGGCTTACCCATTTTCTACAAGATTGGGAATTGGTTACTACAGACCTTTGGGTTCTAGAACTTGTAGAAAATGGGTATGCCCTTCCCTTTCGGGAATTTCCTCCAAATTACCCTCCTTGCCAAGGGGCTTGCTCAGAGAACCACCGTCTTCTCCTACAGGAGGAAATCCTAAAGTTACTAGAGAAAGGTGCGATAGAGGTGGTTCCAAAGCAGGAGTGGGGTCAGGGATGCTACTCCCGGTATTTTCTGATCCCGAAAAAGGACGGCAGATTGCGTCCGATATTGGACCTCAGAATCTTGAATCTTTATCTGAAGCAAGAGAAGTTCAAGATGCTCACCCTTGCGCAGGTTCTTCAAGCGCTGAATCAGGAGGACTGGATGGTGTCGATCGACTTGCAGGATGCGTATTTTCACATCCCCATCCTGAAGTCGCACAGGAAGTATCTCCGGTTTACGGTAGGGTCGCAGCATTATCAATTTGCGGTCCTTCCGTTTGGTCTTACTACTGCACCTCGAGTCTTCACGAAGGTGATGGCGGTGGTGGCAGCCCATCTCAGAAGGTCGGGGATTTCAGTTTTCCCTTATCCGGACGACTGGCTGATCAAAGCGGAGTCGCCAGAGAAGGTGCTTCATCATCTGCAGGATACAACTCAGCTGTTATACAAATTGGGTTTCTCGATAAACGTGCCCAAATCTCACCTGGTGCCCTCTCAGCGCAACCTGTTCATAGGAGCGGTACTGGACACTACTGTGTGTCGGGCATTCCCACCTCCACAGAGGATTCTTGACATACAGGAATTGATCCCTTTATTTTACAATGGAGCGGTCGTTCCAGTCCTGAAAGTCCTTCGCCTGCTCGGTCTGTTTGCTTCCTGCATTCTGTTGGTCAACCATGCACGTTGGCACATGAGGGCGCTCCAGTGGTGCCTACGCAGGCAGTGGTATCAGCACAAAGGAGATCCCAGGGAGTCTGTGAGGATCTCCAGAGAAGCTGCGGCGGATCTGTCTTGGTGGAGTGTGGAGGGCAATCTGTCTCAAGGAAAGCCCTTCCATCTGCCTCCATCGGTGGCCACAGTAATAACGGATGCATCCACTTTAGGGTGGGGTGCTCATCTGGGGGATCTGGAGATCAAGGGTCTTTGGTCTCCAGAGGAAAGGTTGCTTCACATCAACCTTCTGGAATTGCGGGCGATACGTTTGGCGCTCAAGGCCTTTCTCCCTTCCCTTCACGGTCAGTCGGTTCAAGTCCTGACGGACAACACTACCGCGATGTGGTATGTCAACAAGCAGGGAGGAGTGGGGTCGCATTGTCTCTGCAGAGAGGCTCTGCGTCTCTGGTCCTGGGCTCAGGATCATCAGATTTGTCTGATAGCAAATCATCTGACCAGGGTTCTGAACGTACGTGCAGACAGTCTCAGTCGGCAGTTCTCTGCCAACCACAAGTGGAGGCTTCATCCGGAGGTGGTTCGTCACGTCTTTCGGATGTGGGGAACTCCTCGGGTGGACCTGTTTGCCACTCACGAGAACGCTCACTGCCCGTCTTTCTGCAGTCTCCAGTATCCGTTGCAGGGGGCTTTGGGGGACGCGTTTCAGTTGAGATGGGACTCACGTCTCCTTTACGTGTTTCCTCCCATACCCTTGATTCCTCGGGTTATGAGGAAGATTCGCCAAGACCGGGCGAAAGTCATTTTGATTGCCCCGGATTGGCCAAGAAGGGTGTGGTATACAGATCTTCTCCACCTCTCCTCGTGCCCTGCGCTCCGTCTCCCTCTGAGGGCAGACCTCCTCTCGCAGTCGGAGGGGTAGGTTCTACACCCCCACCTCCAGAGCTTACACCTTCATGCCTGGAGATTGAACGGGGCAACCTGAATTCTTTCTCTCTCCCGCCAGATGTGGTAGATGTAATTTTGTCTGCCAGACTTCATTCCACTAAATCTATCTATTCCTATAGGTGGTCTAAATTTGTTCTCTGGTGTGGAGAGAAGTCAATTGATCCTTTGAGGGCTTGTTTATCTGACATTCTGCATTTTGCCCTTTCTCTTGCTCAGCAAAGCTTTGCTGTGGCCACTGTAAAGGGGTACTTATCGGCTGTGTCGGCTTTCCTTTGTTTGCCGGATAAGCCGTCCTTGTTCAAATCGCCTGTTGTTTTACGATTTCTGAAAGGCCTTACAAACAAGTTTCCTCCTACTCCTTTTATTGTGCCTCAATGGGTCTTAAATCTTGTCTTAACTTATCTGATGGGTTCTCCCTTCGAGCCCTTACACAAGTGTCCCTTGAGACTGTTGTCTTTCAAGACGGTTTTTCTCATTGCAATCACCTCGGCAAGGAGGGTAAGTGAGCTTCAAGCTCTGAGTTCAAAACCCCTGTTCTTGGCCATTCATGCTGAAAGAATGGTACTCAGGACCAGGGCTGCTTTTCTGCCAAAGGTGGTAACTCCTTTCCATCTGGGGCAATCCATTACCCTCCCTACCTTCTATCCTCCCCCTCACCCTTCCAAGGAGGAGGAGAGACTTCACTGCTTGGACCCTAAGAGGGCGGTGAGCTTCTACCTTGACAGGACAAAAGACTTTCGGGTTAATGACCAGCTCTTCGTGGGCTTTGTTGGCTGCAGGAAAGGCAGAGCGGTGCACAAGCGCACCCTTTCCAGATGGATTGTCTTGTGCATCAAGATATGCTATTCTTTGGCTGGTACGGAACCTCCAGAGGGTTTAAGGGCTCATTCCACTAGAGCTAAGTCTTCCACTTCTGCTTTGTCTAGAGTTGTTCCTGTGGATGACGTTTGTAGGGCGGCAACTTGGGACTCCCTTCACACTTTCGCAAAGCATTACTGCTTAGACACCGAGGTGAGGAGGGACGGACACTTTGCTCGTTCCGTCCTTCAGGACTTTCTGGTACAGAGAGGGTGGACACCCTCCTCCGGGAGTGGGGACTGCTGTGGGAATCTATTCACAAGGTGAGAAATCCACTGGCAGATGTATCCATCAAAAGAACAAGTTACTTACCTTCGGTAACGCTTTTTATGGTGGATACAGTATCTGCCTGTGGATTCCTCACTGACCCACCCGCCTCCCCGTTGTCCACCCTTGTATACCTACAGTTCTAATAATGGTGTTTCAAAGTGTGTATTTGTTACTGTCAAAGGCATTGTGTTATTTCTTTTGCCTTTCTATTTATTTTCCACACTGGGTGTGTTGATTTGTATATTATGTACTGTGTGTATATATTGCTGTCAGTCCGTCCGTGTGCCTCGAAGGCACGGAAAAAAGGGCGGAACTGACGTCATCACGCCGACGAGGTCTTCTTATGGAGTTGGTGACGTCAGCGGAGTCGCGAGCGGAGCCGTGTCTCTGTGACGTCGTCTTCGACCTCATCAGCGTGGACTGCTACAAAAGTTTCCGAATGTTGCTGGCGCAGGGGATATTCACAAGGTGAGGAATCCACTGGCAGATACTGTATCCACCAGAAAAAGCGTTACCGAAGGTAAGTAACTTGTTCATTTGGACGAAACCTCACCTCTCCAAGCCAAACCTCTAAAATGTAGGATACCCCAAGGCTCTGCTAATAGTTCTACACTGTTTATAATGTACATGTCTCCTTTAGCCCCCCTGGTTGAGACTTTCGGCATTATGATAGTTTCATAGGCCAACAATACCCAGTGGGTATTTTGCTATCTGGCAAATTAAGAATCCCGCAAAGTTCCCTTCTCAAATTGCATCGGAGCAATCTTAGGTTGGCTCAAAGAAAGCAAAACAGAAATCATACTGTTAGGGCCTAACCCTAATGCAGGTTGTGATAGTGCCTGGCCCAATGATGGAACTCCCCCAATCCTGGCAGCTATAAACCTTGGGGTCATCTGCAATATTGTCCTATCTTTTAAGACCCAGATCCACTCAATTGCTAGAAAATGTATGTGGATCCTAAGGCTATGAGGAAATTCCTCTCCCTTCTTCCATGGGAGGCCCGCAAAACCTTAGTTTAAGCTATGATCTCCTTTCGGCTGGGCTACGTGAATGCCTTGTACCTTGCTTTAACTGCATATTAAGGCCTGTAACTGCCAATGGTCCAAAATGTGGTAGCACGCTTCCTCTTTATTTTGCAAAAAGGTACCCACACTTCACCATACCTTACCCACCTGCACTGGCTTCCTGTCAATAAAAGGATCATCTTTAACACACTAACTTTAGCACAGAGGGCCCTGAATAACATTGGCCCCAGCTATCTGAACAAAAGAATCACTTAGTACCAGATCAGCAGACATCTATGTTCCAGTCAGGCCCACCTCATATAGGTTCCTCCTTTTAAAAGGAGACGTGGTGGGACCACTCTTTTGTATGCATTGCGAAAATTTGGAACCTCCTGCCCTATCAACTCAGAAGCACAGAAACTGAATCCATCTTCCGCAAATGTTTAAAAACATACCCGTTTAGCTTATAGTATCTTATTTCACTCTATCCTCTTATTATCTTGTCTTTGGTAACGCTGGGACACTCAGTTTTTGAGTAGCTGTTCACGCTATACAAATACCTCTCATTCATTCATTCATTCTTTCAAGCCGTAGGTGATTACTTGCCAACCACACTTGATCACCCACTTTGTAAGCTGGTTGTGGTGTGCGATGTTTGTTTGCGTGTGTCATCATACTTCTCTTGGTTTGTTGGAGTTGTATTTATAATGCTTGTTGAATCTAAGATAATTGCCTCAAGAAGGTCTGTAGTGAGGGACCTGAGATTCCTACATCTGTCATTTTTTTCTGTTTATATATGTGGGTTGATGCCTGTTATCCAGTAAAAAGGAGATACATAAGTAGTGGAGTGTTCTGTGTTATTTTATGCAAATTCCACGAGAAGTCAAACATTTTCCCATTCTGAAGAGTGACAAGGTAATTGGCATCACAAATATTAAATCGGTAACAATGGAATACTAGTCGCACATCTGTTTCCCTGTTGCCTGAGCCATTTTGGGTGCCCATAGGGATAGAAAACACATCCCACTACCAAGGATGTGACCGACAACACGACCCGGGAAAGGGGGCACATGTTGTCGCTAAACGTATTCTAACTAGGTACTACCCCGGCACTCTAATGTTATTAGTCACAGTATCTATAAACGTAATTAAAGATATGACATGATTACATAGTGTTACAGCAAGGTGTCTTGGCTGTCCCCCAAATATTGTTATTTAAAGTGAGAAGTAATACACTTTTTTTGATTAATCAGAGAAAACAGTAATGTCCCAACGTATGTTCTTCGTAATGAATCTTGGAATTTAATATATATCTGATGACAAAATCTATACAATTCAAAAGAGGACCTATTCTCCTGGTTGCATTGTTATATTCGAACAGTATATTATATACATTAAATTGTTGTGTTTCACTGCAAATTCCACCAACTGTTATGAGTAATACAATAATATGGTTACAGTACACACAATCAGTCCCTTTACAATACACCAATTTCCCGCAAAGTAAGAGGAATCAGATGTCGAAGTTTCATCTCTTCTCTTTGATAACTTTATTTCGGTCAAAAGACCATAAAAAGTACAAATAGACATATCATCAATTACATTAATACATATCGAGTAATAAAACAATAAATAACATTTTCAAGTTAAAAGCTTTAAGAAACAGGATTAAACTTTTAAGTCATCAAGATAAGGGTAATTAAGTTAAAAAAGTTTTCCTCCAACGCCACATGCCGTAAAGATAGCGAGATACAGCAAAAACAATAAGAGGATCAGTATCATAAGTTAGAGTCCTGCAAGCCTGCTTAAAATGGCGGAAGCCCAGATTCCTACAAATGGGAATCAGCCAGCTTTTCCGAATTGTATAATAGGCAGGACAAAAGAACAACACATGTTCGACAGACTCAGTTTTGTAGTTACAAGCAGGACAGCTTTCCAGGTTTCGTGCCTGCCACTTGGATGAAAAAAACCTGATCGGTAAAGTGCCATACCATAATTGAAGGTACAATTTGCGGGCAAGTGGGGGTTCTATTTGATCGATGAATTTCTCTAGTTTGGAGTCCTGTTTAACCAAGAGGAATTCTAGGGTTAATCTACCTATCGCTAAAGAGCTCGAATGTAGGGAAGAATTTTTCGAGGACACCAAAGAGAGAATGTCCTTCTTTGGGATCCCAGGACAGCTTGCCTCCGGGTTTACCCACATTTCCGGGAGTCCTAGTTGAAAGCAGACTGCATTAATATGCAGAAGCCAAGGAATTTTTTTTAATTTAAGTGCAGGCCAAATCTCTACAAATTCTAATTTAAACGAAGACAGTTCAGGCACTGACCACAGCCTTTTCCAGTACAAGATAGGCCTTGCACTAATAGTCTCCTCTATTGGGACTAGCCCGAGATCGAGCATAAGAGGGATCGACGGTGTGCTGGAGGGAAGTCCAAGAAGAGATCTTAAAAAAAATAGCTCAGCCCTTGTAAGAGATACAGACTGCTTGTGTCCCCAAAGTTCGGCTCCATAAATTGCGGCCACTCTTGCCTGTCTACAATAAATTTCAAGGGCAGGAGACTCTGGTTTAAAACTTGATCTTTTAAAAACTTTATTCAGACCCCCAGTCAATTGGATAAGCTTAAGGGTTGACTTGGTGATCTGAGAATCCCAACTAAAATTCTCAGTTAGGGTCACGCCTAGATAGACAAAAGTTTTGACTCTCTCAAGGGGAATGTTAAATAAAACTGGGTTTGGGCGCACCCGTTTAGGGGGGTTAAAAATCATGTATTTAGTTTTCCCCAGGTTTATTTCAAGTCCTCTAGACTCACAAAACTTTGCAAATCCGTTCAGAGTATTTTGTATACCCGAGGACGTTCTGGACAATAACAAGGTATCGTCCGCGAACATCAATGCGGGTACGCGTCCTGATACTAATTTGGGGGCATCATTATTTGGAATACAATTCAGGTGGTCAATAAGGCCATTTATGTAAAGGCTGAACAACGTGGGGGCCAGGACACACCCTTGGCGAACGCCTTTTTGAACGGGAAAGCGATCGGTAAGCTCACCGTATTTCCCACATCTTACTTGGGCATAATTATTGGCATGAAGCCTAGATAGAACAGCCAATAAGTAAGAAGGGAGGCCCATGTCTGCCAGAACTTGCCAGAGTTTATTTCGGGGAACCAGATCAAAAGCAGC
Organism: Triturus cristatus; assembly: GCF_964204655.1. Taxonomy (NCBI): domain Eukaryota; kingdom Metazoa; phylum Chordata; class Amphibia; order Caudata; family Salamandridae; genus Triturus; species Triturus cristatus. The sequence continues at coordinate 681,443,427 of NC_140592.1, forward strand.
CCGCAGGTCCACAAACACCAGGTAGAGGCTGCCACCCTCGACCAGGGCTGTTTTCCAATACAGGACCTGCAGGCGAAAGATCTGATCTAAAGTGGAAATACCAGTCCTAAAGCCACCCTGAAAGGTGGTCAAAATCCCGTTCTCCTCAATCCAGCCCAGGACCCTGTCCAAAAGAACCCTCCCCATTAGTTTTTGTGAGGTTTCTATAAGACTAATGGGTCTATAATTAGAGGGGGTTAATGGACCGCCCTTTTTAAAAATGGGTACTATTTCGGCCCCCAGCCAAGTAAAGGGTACATCACCCCCCTGCAAAATGCTGTTAAATAGGACAACCAAATAGGGTGCCCAAATCTTTGGCTGGGCCCTAAATAGGTCCCCTGGTAGTTTATCCAAGCCCGGAGCTTTGTTCGGGAGCATTTTCCCAATTGCTTTTTCCACCTCAATCAAAGTGAAGAGATCCGGGGAGGCATGGGGCACTGGGACTGGAGATAGGTCAGGGTTATCAACAAACAGATTATCAGAATTGCGTGAACCATATAGGTCACAAAAGTGACTTTCCCAAGAAGAGGCTGCAATATTTGAGACAGGCACAGATGAGTACCCACTCACTCCAGTTGCGACAATAGACCAGAATGACTTAGCGTCCTTGCAACTAAGCGCATTGCCCAACTGCTCCCAAAGTTCAACCTCCGCTATTTTCTTGGCGTCACTGATTGCCTTTTTGTACAAGGAACGGTTCATTCTAATAGCTTCTCTGTCCCCAGTTTTTACTACCAGCAGCAGGGCCTTTTTGGCCACACGACAGGCTTTATTATACCACCCTACTGATTCAGCCCTAGGCTGTGTAACCCTTTTTACTGGGTACAAAATATCCCTTAATGCAGTGACCATTTTGCAATGGATATCTGTAGGACTGCCCATAAACCCAGCTTCCCCCATCTCCTCAATAAATGGAGTTATTATCCCATACAGTTCCGCCAGTTTACTATCCGACATTAGGAGTTCTGGCCACTTTACTCTCCTTCTACAATTACTGATTTCCATTGGATCAGACATAGGGTTTTCACCCGGGACTGGATTTTTAAGCCCAAAACTTCCTAATTTAAGGGTCAGAGCTAGAGCATTGTGATCACTATCCAACCTCTCAATGACCACAAATTCATAAAGTTTGTCCCAGTGTTTAGCTTCAATGAAGATGTAGTCAATTATTGAGGTATGGCTAGCTCTGTTAAACGTTGTTTTCCCTGGTCTGTCAGGCATCACCCTTCCATTGCATGCTCGCAATGATGCAGCTAAGGAGAGAGACTGCAATTGCAGGACTAGGGGAGTCCATGCCTTTACTAAGGGGGTAAGTGGGTCCGGAATATTCCAAAGTGCATCTACTTCATCACAATCTCCCATGTTTGAATCCAATAAAGGCTCAAAGTGGCAGTTAAAATCCCCGCCTATGATTAGTACAGTAGAGGAGTCAAGTGACTGTAATAGTTTGAACAATACAGTAATTACCTCTGATTCAAGGCCCCTCTTAGTGGGCCTAGAGTAAATATTTATCAGAGCAATACTCGGACCCTTCTCTACATCCAGTAATACGAATTGTACATCCCGCGAATCCGTTGTAATAACCTTTGCCTTTACGCCCAAATGGGAGCCCACCCATAAAGACAACCCCCCTGAGGGCCTTTCCCGGCCACTTTTGCATGCCAAAATATCAAACGTTGTGAAGCCCGGAGCCACACTTTCTTCAAGCATCCAGGTTTCTTGCAGCATACAAATGTCAAAGGAGGTAATAAATGATCTCCACTCCAAGTTGGGGAGTTTGTTTTTGAGTCCGGCCACATTCCACGAAATGATTTTGACACCTTCGACATTAGATGATTGCTTAGATGTTTGGGCGTCCGGAAGGCCAACTAAGTTACCCAATATGGGCAGCCCAGCAACCGCCCCCTGGCTGGATACACAGTTAAAAGGGGGGCATAAGACAGAAGAGAATGCAGATTGTTCTGGACTAAGAGTCCCCTTTAATGGACTTTGTAGTTCCATTAGATTTATTCGAAGAGTCAGAATGTGTAGATGGGTCAGATTGGATTTCAACTAAGAGTGGTTTGGTAACTTGTCTCAACTGTCAATCACAACCGTCAAGGTTCGAAAGAGACTCATATCGGTTTGAGACATCCAAAGGCGTAAATGGGACAAAGTGATCCAACCTCCCAAAGTGATTCCCGTACTTCCATGGGGTACAGAATCCCAGTTTAGAACATTATCATGGGTCATTAATTGGTGATTAGTTTCAGACACTTTATACTTATTTATGCAAAATGCACTGGGTTTAATCAAAGGCATAGGCAGAGGGGGAGCCCTGAAATGTCTACCTCTACTCACTTGATTTCTAGGATAGAAAAAAGTTAGCTCCAAGGGAATAATAGAGCTCCCCAGAGTCCCCGCTGGATAATTAAGAATATGTTTCACTGCTGCGGGGTCCCTGAAATTGACAATAACTAAATCTCCATTTATATCCTTCGTTCTATTTCCCAGCCAGTCTAATCGGCGTACATGGAGTATTTCCCCATTAACATGGTAAGGGAGTGGGCGATTTTGACTCAGCCAATGTACAATCTTATTTTTAAGCTGGAAGAATCCCTCCCTCTTGCCATCTGGCAGTTTAGGAACTTTCGCCAGCACAACCACATAGGGAACCGCCTCTGGTGGTAATTCAACCCGGGGCTCCCTATGGGTAGTGTCTCTGCTAATACTGGGACTCATACACTCTTCAATGCCCGTATTTTTTACCTTACGTTTGTCCCTACTCTTCGGGGATTCATTTGGAGTTGGTGAAGCCAACTGTCTTGCGGGTCGAGGGACTGGTTTGACCAATTCTTTAGGACCCGTAATCGTTTCTTTAGGGTCAGTGATCTTCTTAAGAGTACTAGCTGGACCATCATCCACGATAAGACACAAGGGTTGTTTATTTACAGCAGAAGGGCAATCCATCGACACTTTTTCTCTGGTTTGGCTCACCATACTACTGGCGGCCAATTCGATGTTGCCCAACCTTTCCTCGACCCTCTTAAGCCTCTCAATTATTGGTAATATGAAGGACCTTATAAGATGTTCAATACTTTCCAGAGGGTCAACTGAGTGTGTTTTCTTAAGGGAACTATATTGGGAGGTGCCTACTTCAGCTAAATTTGATGTAAAATTAGAAACGACCTTTGGAATTTGCGCAGAGATCGTTGGAATATTAAGGATGGGGGCTGTTTGTTTAATAATCTTATCGCTTTTCCCAAAATCGGTATAGCTAGTCCTGGATCTACATACAACTCCCCCCTTTTTTCTCCTTTTTTTAGGTGGTGGACCGGGAATTTATGCACCAATAGGTTTCTAGTCCTTTTTTTAGCGATTTCTTTATTTATCGTAGGAGAAGATATTATCGCTTCTATTCCTATTGAAGAATCATTCAAGCAGGAAGTAGTAATCGGGTGTAAAGATTCCAAAGAGTTAGGTAGCAAAGATGAAGGGGAAATATCCCGAAGGAGTACGGGGACATCATCTAACGAAATAAGGTCATCACTAGAGCAATTTACAACAGGCAGGATAATTTGTTGGGATAGATCAATTAGTGGTCTTTTTTTCAAGCACTCAATCGACTGGCGACGCTCAGCCCTTCGCTCAGCTAAAGTGTCCTCCCGCTCTAAGTCCATGGTAACCTTACTGAAATAGTGGTCCAAAGTACCCTTGGCCAGGCCCCCATGCTTTACAGATAACGAGGAGTCTTGACACTCAGCCATGAAATAATGGAAGAACAACCAAACACTATGCAAATATAAAAAGGGCAAGCGAATAGCCCTAGGCGACAAGAGACACAGTGTAGGGATCCCAAAGCAAAGTCACTGGTCCACAATAGGCCTAGTCTCCAAGCCGGGAGATGAGGAAATGCGGCCTATCAGTCAAGGACGAGTCACACTGGCAATCTCAATAGGTCCGGAAGCACAGACGAGGGCAGTGATAGAATGCACACACTATAGAACTCACAGTTCAGGAGGTCTGTAGCAGATGTGAGAGGGGCGGCCCAGCCCGGCCTCGAACGGTCCTTGGCGGGCTAGGACGGGCCCGCCCTTGGCCCGGGCTTCGCCCGGGCACGTCCCGCGCAGCGGATCTTCCTCCGAGCCTTTAGCCCTCCCCGGCGCAGCCTGATGACGCTGTAGGCAGGCGCCCGGGAGAGGGAATGATGGGGGTGGTAGTTTTGGATTTTACCGCCGTTCCCCTCACGGCACTGCAGCAGACAGGACAAAGGTTCCGGGTTAGAGCGCCGTTCCCCTCACGGCTGGCGAGGTATGTAGTACCTTTCAAAGTGCCCAGCAGAAACTAAAGCTAGCGCGTCCCGCGCAGCGGATCTTCATCCGAGCCTTTAGCATCCCCGGCGCAGCCTGATGACGCTGTAGGCAGGCGCCCGGGAGAGGGAATGATGGGGGTGGTAGATTTGGATTTTACCGCCGTTCCCCTCACGGCACTGCAGCAGACAGGACAAAGGTTCCGGGTTAGAGCGCCGTTCCCCTCACGGCTGGCGAGGTATGTAGTACCTTTCAAAGTGCCCAGCAGAAACTAAAGCTTGCGCGTTTCATCAAAACGGTGATCCAGAACAGCCGACACGTGTTTCGTTACGCAATGTAACTTTTTCAAGGCTGTAAATATAATCATTACAAAAAAGCTTATGTTGACCAGTAAGTAAAAACAAAAATTGTTCTTCGAATAAACATTTGTTCATTATTCATTTTGTTATGCAATATGTAAAGAGAACAAAAAGAGAAAGCATCCCAACAAGAGATTCGGTCCAAACCGTGTGTATGTGCAATCACTCGCTAGCTAATTTATGATCCTTATACATAACCCAAATGGTAAGGAACAAAAAGCAGGAAGATAGCCCAAAATAGTGCTGCATGCCAGTAGTGAAACAGTGAATATTAATCATAGTGATGCGAAAAAAGGATGAAAATCTTTCATTAAGAATGAGAAAGTGCATCAGTCAGCTTGACAGACAAAGCCCGAAAACTCGGGCATGTTTCATCATGCAAAATCCAATCCAAATGTCCTAGATAGATAGTAGGTGAGTCCAACCTCTGTTGGCGTTACCTTTGAATGTAGTAGAATTGTAGAAACGTGTACAATATTTTCCTAGTCCCAAGGTATGTTCCTCTGACGAACGACAGTATACGCCGAGAACGTTTTCTGTTAACTGGATATCGCCATTCAGTGGTCTAAAACAGACACACAAAGGTAGACATAAAAAGAGCAAGTTGTATCTATGCTTAACACGTCCCAGTGGACTATCCCACATAAGTAAAATCTATCTAGGGGAAGCAATGTAATGATGTGGGTATATATCAACCTATCGAACAGAACTCAGAAACCAAGGCATATGTTATCATATATTGTCAGATCCAAGTGTCAATACATGGAGAATAGGTAAATCAATACCTTTCATGTGGTATAGTTGTTGAAACATGTACGAATATTTTCTAGCCCAAAAGTATAGAAGTCTGACGAACGAGAGTATTGACCATAGGCTTTTCTATTTCCTGGATTCTGTAGTCTAGGACAGACACATAAAAGTAACAATAAAAAGGACAGTCTATACCTGTGGCTTTGTCATCAGATATATATTAAATTCCAAGATTCATTACGAAGAACATACGTTGGGACATTACTGTTTTCTCTGATTAATCAAAAAAAGTGTATTACTTCTCACTTTAAATAACAATATTTGGGGGACAGCCAAGACACCTTGCTGTAACACTATGTAATCATGTCATATCTTTAATTACGTTTATAGATACTGTGACTAATAACATTAGAGTGCCGGGGTAGTACCTAGTTAGAAAAGGTAATTGACATCAAAGGATCTGTTCTAGTGCTTGATTTACTCGTTCTGCCTGACCATCTGTTTGTGGGTGGTAAGTGGACAAGAGACGAGCATCGATATCTAAGGATTTGCACAGGTTTTGCCAAAACCTTGATGAAAATTGAGGGCTCTTTCGGAAAAAAAGATTGATGGGAGACCATGTAATCGTAAATTGTACTGGGTGAATAAGACTACAGGTGCTTTGGCGGTAAGGATCCCCTCTTAAAGAATTAAATATGCCATTGTAGAGAACAGACTCACTTCTACCCATATAGTAGTATAACCATTGGAATTTGACAAATTGGTTACAGAGTCCATGCTGATGGTATGCCAGGGGTATTGAGGCACTGGCAAGGGGTGCAATAAACCCAATGATGGAGTATGGACCGACTTATTCTGGGGGCATATGGGACAGGCTTGTACTTAAGTGTGCACATCCATGGATAGGTTAGGTCCCCAAAGCCATCTTTTACAGTTAGCAAGAGTCTTTTGAATATCAGAATGTCCAGCAAGTGGATTATCATGGCACCAATTTAACACCTTATGTCTGAGTTTTTCAGTTGTTACATACAACTTGTTACCATGGTAGGGGTGTCCATCCTTTACAATAATATCATCCTCTGTGATCCATTCATCTAAATTCATCTGCTACATCCCTTGTTTTATATTATCCAAAAACTGTTGTTTAGTATAAGTACCTATCACCTGCTCAGAACCTAATAGATTGTGTGGTGGATTATGTGCTAATTCGGGTGAATCATGACCCCAGTGTGATAATATATCTGCCGTGGTCTGATGTGTACTAGGGTGGTACGTAAGAACAAAATTATTTTCACTAAAAAAGCAAGTGCCATCTAACCTTTCTGTGTGTCAAGTCCTTGAGAGATAGAAAATAATTCACATTTTTATGATCTGTGTAACCTGTAACTCTATATTCTGCACCCAGTAGATAGTGGCACCACTCCTGAAAACATAATGATCCAGTATCGGGGTATCTTTCATAGATTCATATGGTGGAATCATTCCTCATTGTCAAAGTGGGAGTCCAAAGGTAATATAAATAAAGCCGTAGTATAACTCTTCCATGGGCTATAACGGCGATAACCATGCATTTAATAGCTTATCTACCTCCTTTTAAAAAGAAAAGACCAAACTTTAGGTACAACCAATAAGTAACCAGCAACCTCTTGTGTATTCTGTTGACTTTCGCAACTGATCCAAGAGAACAGGTATTAGTGGTAAAGGGTGTCTATACTAGACCGTTAACTTATTGAGGGCCCTGTAGTCTATGCATGAACATAAATCACCATTCTTCTTTGGGACAAAGAAGAGGGCGGAAGAAACAGGAGAAGTGGCATGACGAATGAAGTCTAAAACTAGCAATTCGTCCAGGTATTGCTTTAGATACTTAGTCTCAGTTTCCGATTGAGCGTAAATGAGACTACATGATAGGTTGGCCCCTGTAATAAAATGAATGCGACAGTCAAAGTCGCTGTGGGGGGTAGCTGAATGACGTTCTTTTCATCAAATACATCCTGAAAATCCAAGTATTCCTTTGGAAGGATGTTTTGAAAGTTCTGGGGCCACTGCTGCACACGTTTGGGGTAGAATCAGGTCTTCTGCTGTGGTATAGCAACTGTAACCGCAGTATGGTGACCCTAAATTCACCCAGCATGAAGACCAATCAATAAGGGGATTATAGAGTTTTAGCTAGGATATCCCTATGATAGCACCAAAAGTGTGCGCCTCTATTAGATTGAAAGATGGGGTTTCTTTATGTCTATTAGCACAAACTAAGTTTATGGGAACTGTTTGTTAAGTAATCAATCCTGATGACAATTCAAATCTATCAACTGCCCTTACTACTTCTGGTTCTTGTTTCTTTACTCAAGGGATATTTAAGGAACTGGCAAAACTTAAATCCTAGAAATCGCCGGAGACTCCTGAATCCAGGAGCATAGGCAACTGTTTTTGTAGTTGTGGGGAAATTAGCATGATGACTGGAATGGTTAGGTGTTGTGGAATTTTACCTATGGTATGCTTCTGAGGTCAGCGTATTAGACCTTCTCAACGAGTTCACCTCATTACTAGTTGAGCTTGCACTTTTTTCTGATTCCCCTCTGTGATGACTTTTATCTTTTTCTGAGCCGTTTTTGGTTTGGCGATACAATCGAAGGCAAAGTGTCCTGCTTTACCACAATTTAGGCACAGATATATTTTCTGCATCGTTCCTTTTCATTACTAGATAAGGAACCCTTGTTCTTCCAATTAGCATGGGTTTTCTGAGTCCCAAACCTTAACATCAGTCTCCTTTCACTCTGATCGAACCAAAAACAGCCTTGGCTCATTTCTAGATCAGTTGCTCTTATGCTCAGCAAGTCGATGATCAAATCTAACTACTAGATCAATAAATTGCACCCAATCGTTAGGGAGGGTCAACTATGTTAGCCAAAGAATCTTTCAATTAATCTTTCAGCCCCTATAAAACAGGGATATGCTTTTTTCTTCGGGCAATTGCGTTTCAGTAAGTAATATGAGAAAGTTTGTATTATAAGTAAGTCCTTCCCCGTCGTAGGTTTAAAAGCTCATTATCACCTACCTTAATAATGGTATGCTTTTTAAATAAGCGTCTCATAGGTTCTTAAAACCTAGCATATTCGTGCAACAGTGGATCGTTATTCTCAATGAGAGGTAATGCCCAATTTGCAGCATTACCATCTTGGTGGGAGATGATAAATGCAATGCAGGCTATATCAGAGGGGAATGGCCCCAGTTTACACAATAATTGCAGTTGAGATTGTCTGCAGAATGCATTAAAGTTAGTAGTACCTGCAAAAAAGCACTCTAGGGGAGCCAGCGAAGTGGGAGTAAATGTATGCACAGTGCCATTAGCACAGGCTGTTCCCTCATTCCATGACAGCTCTGTTGCCATTGATTCAATTGTAAACGGCGTGGATTGAGTGACAAATTGTTTATCCTTGGAGATGAATCCTGAATCTAACCAGAACGAATGATGTATGGGATATTGCACCAGTTCATCCCTAAGGGTTTGAATTTCTTGCTGCAAGGCTTGAACCACACTCCTCCTCGTTCCAAGGGCCCTAGTTAATCTTACCATATTGGGAATTATCTCACTGGAAATCTCTGGTAATGTCTCAGCTAGGTCCTGAGCATTTATCAGCTTCCCTGGGTCCATATCGCCAGGCCAAATAGGATTTAAGTGGCTTGGATTTCTGTCGGACACCTGACTTGGAAAACTTTTCTGCAGAGATGATGCTGGACCCATCTGACACCCAACACAGCACTCGACCAAAGAATGTATTATGGCAAAACAGACGCTGTCCAAGGAGTGAACGGGCTCTGGATCAATCAAAAGAGGCAATGACTGAACCTCTGAATGTTTGTCTGTCTGACTGCTATGCACGGGACACCCAACAATCTCCCTTTTTGGGAAAGCGCATTCTATGGTGCTAGAATGAACAACTAGGAAGAAGTAACATAAATTTCATTAGTCATTGTGCCAATCAACATAATCAATTTCTTGTAAACACTCCAAGTAATGAAACACACTTACAAAATAATGAAAACAGTAAACACGTATTATGATCTCTTGTGGTAAGGAGACACACCGCTCTTATATTGAGTCCTTAGTCGTGGTTCTAAGTCTCCTCATTGAGCATATTACGCCATATGCTTCACAAGAATTTTGCTTTGTCTTTCAACTTCACCACTTTATCCTCTGTGTTTTTTTGTTCATGGGAATGTCTCTTGTGCACTCAAAAGTGTTGTTATTCAGTTCAGGAATTAATGCACAAGTTCCGGAGTGTTGCAAGCTTGAAATGAACAGAGCCACAGAGAAAACAAGAACAGTGTTCTAACTATGGTCTTTTTCCCTTTGCTTTTCATTTCTTTCATTCCAGAGTTCCAAGTGATGACACCTGCAGGACGGATCTGGATGTGCAACCACTATTCCAGGCGACTTCCAGAGCACAAGAGATTGCCCCCGTTCCTCAACGGTAGGTCTTTCTATGAGATGCCAGGATCGGGGAAATTCTGATTAGCCGCTCGGCAATGTCTGCAAGTGCGCAGATATCGCCGGCCAGGCAGGATGCTAGACGAGGTAAGAGGGAGGGGTTCGGGCTCCAGGGAGAAAGCGGAGAGTTTCTTCTTGAAAGTAATAAAGCCAAGCGCCCAACTGGGGTTTAACTGGAATATTTATCATCGGTTGTATTGTACTGGAGGGGCACGTAGTTAATTATACTTCAGTGGTTCCATATTCTAGAAGGGCATGTGCTTACTATGACTCACGGTTTCCAAAAAATACTTGTTTGCAGGCACATGGATAATTCCTAACATGTGTAATAAGTGTTTGCACGTAAAACCATTATAAGCAACTGCCATGGGAAATTCTAAATGTGCACCTAACACAAATAATAATTTACTAAGGAAACAAGCCTTAAATAAACACAAGGATAATTACAAGCACATGGAGCAGACATGGGGCTTGGTACAAACATGATGATAGTCACAAACGTGGAGCATTACAATCATGAGGAAAATATTGAAATCTGGCACATGGTAATGCTAGTTTATGCCTAGCAAAATACAGAACCAACTGAACTCTTTAGACTCTTCGTGTAAAAAGGTTTGTCTAAAAGATAGGGGGAACAACATTTAGCCCAAGCTGTGTCAAAGGAGGGTAGGACTACATGGCCTTAGTGCTATTAACTGATGCACATATGGGGCATGCTGGCATTCAAGATTTAGTAATCATAACAGTTCCTCCCCACAATGGGTGACACACAGGGCGAGGTTTATGGGTGTTTTGTGAATGAGTCATACCAACCGAGGGGCATGGACGTTCCCAGCAGGGTCCCATGATCGATCATCTGGGCAGTAACCCTTCCAATCTATTAAGTAGAATAAATAGCCATTTACTCTCTTTGAGTCAAGGATTTTCTGTACTGCGATTTCTAGATGACCATCAATTTTTAGAGGAGGTGGTGGTGGTAGTCGTTGGGTTTGGGCATGACAAGGTCAGAGCAGAGAGACATGGAACACTGGGTGAAAGGGCATGTCCTCTGGTAGTTGTAGTCTGTAAGAGACTAGGTTAATGATTTGCTCAATAGTATAGGGCCCTCAATATCGTGAATGTAATTTATGCCTTTCCTGAGGTTGTAATTATTCAAATGCAAATAAACATGGAGTTCGTACAGCATCGTCCTCCCATGTCCTTCCTTTTGGCCCCTTCTGAACCTAACCCATCTAATTTACTGACATCTTTCATTCCTCCAAATGAATAAAAAGACTTCTTCTATCATGTAAACCTGGATCACCATTTGACCCTTGCCCCCGTATAATAAAAGAAATAACATCGGTTATCGACCCTGTTTATGCAGAGGTGTTTAATACCCCCATCCAAACTGGCTCGGTTCCCTTTTTATAGAAAAAAGCTAATGTCATCCCACTACTAAAGAAACCTTCAGCAGATAGTAATATTCTATCTAATGTTAGACCTATATCTCTTTCCTGAGCCGCCACCAAAATACTAGAATCCATAGTAAATAAACAACTCTCAGAGTTTTTAGAATCTTATCACCTCATGCACCCGTCTCAGTCAGGTTTTCGATCTCGACACAGCACCAAAACTGCGCTGCCGGAAGTCACTGAGTCACTACAAAAATGTCCCTAGAATGCTGACACAATGTAGACTTATTCTGTCCGAGCTCTATGCAGCGTTCAACTCTGTCCCCCATGACATCCTTTTACAACGCCTGTCTGATCGCGGGGTCAGGGGTGCAGCACTTGTTTGTCTGAACTAGACTATCTTTGCGCAAGAGCAAGCAATTTGGACGAAACCTCACCTCTCCAAGCCAAACCTCTAAAATGTAGCATACCCCAAGGCTCTGCTAATAGTTCTACAATGTTTATAATGTTCATGTCTCCTGTTGCCACCCTGGTTGAGACATTCGGCACTATGATAGTTTCATATGCCAACAATACCCAGCTGATATTTTGCTATCTGGCAAATTAAGAATCCCGCAAAGTTCCCTTCTCAAATTGCATGGGAGGCTCAAAGAAAGCAAAACAGAAATCATACTGTTAGGGTCTAACCCTAATTCAGGTTGTGATAGTGCCTGGCCCAAGGATGGAACTCCCCAATCCTGGCAGCTATAAACCTGGGGGTCATCTGCAATATTGTCCTATCTTTTAAGACCCAGATCCACTCAGTTGCTAGAAACTGGATGTGGATCCTAAGGCTCTCAGGAAATTCCTCCCCCTTCTTCCATGGGAGGTCCGCAAAACCGTAGTTTAAGCTGTGATCTCCTTTCGGCTGGGCTACGTGAATGTCTAGTACCTTGATTTAACTGCATATTAAGGCCTGCAACTGCCAGTGGTCCAAAATGGATCACTGACGAAATATCGAGAAGGAGAATATCGAATTGCCAAAATATCGAAGTAAAAATATAGAATGCCAAAATATCGAAGCCCTATCTCCAAACAGGTAAGTACAAAAATATAGAATCCAAAATATCGTTGTAAAAAATATAGTTAGTCACAATATAGAATTATTTTAAATGTCTTAAAATAAATGTAAAATTAATGAAATAAAACATATAATTAACTGAAACATACTTAAAAATACTTAAATAACTTGAAAATTAATAAATAATTAATGTAAGTAAAAAAAACAAAAATACATATATATTAACGTAATATTAAATAAAAAATGCTATATTTTTGGCGTAGGATAGTGGGCGGGTAAAATTTACTATTACCACTCCAGTAAGTGCAATAGTAGGGAAAGCGTTGGATAGCGGGAGGGTAAAAATGACTATTCCCACTCCAGAGAGTGCAACAGTAGGGAAAGCGTTGGATAGCGGGAGGGTAAAAATTAGTATTCCGACTCCAGACAGTGCAATAATAGGGAAAGCATTGGATAGCGTAGGAGTAAAAATTAATATTCACACTCCAGAGAGTGCAACAGTAGGGAAAGCGTTGGATAGCGGGAGGGTAACATTTACTATTCCCACTCCAGTGAGTTCAACAGTAGGGAAAGCGTTGGATAGCGTAGGGGTAAAAATTACTATTCCCACTCCAAAGAATGCAACAGTAGGGAAAGCGTTGGATAGAGTAGGGCTAAAAATTACTATTCCAACTCCAGAGAGTGCAACAGTAGGAAAAGCGTTGGATAGCGTAGGGGTAAAAATTACTATTCCCACTCCAGAGAGTGCAACAGTAGGGAAAGCGTTCGATAGCGGGAGGGCAAAATTTACTTTTCCCACTCCAGTGAGTGCAACAGTAGGGAAAGCGTCAGATGGCGTAGGGGTAAAAATTACTATTCCCACTCCAAAGAGTGCAACAGTAGGGAAAGCGTTGGATAGCGTAGGGGTAAAAATTACTATTCCCACTCCAGGGAGTGCAACAGTAGAGAAAGCGTTGGATAGCGTAGGGGTAAAAATTACTATTCCCACTCCAGTGAGTGCAACTGTAGGGTAACGTTGGATAGCATAGGGGTAAAATTTACTATTCCCACTCCAGAGAGTGCAACAGTAGGGAAAGCGTTGGATAGCGGGAGGGTAAAAATTACTATTCCCACTCCAAAGAGTGCAACAGTAGGGAAAATGTTGGATAGCGTAGGGGTAAAAAATACTATTCCCACTCCAAAGAGTGCAACTGTAGGGAAAGCGTTGGATAGCGTAGGGGTAAAAATTACTCATCCCACTCCAGTGAGTGCAATAGTAGGGAAAATAATAATTTAATATTTCATTAAAAATAAATTAATTATTAATACCCAAAAATAAATATTAAAATTAATTACCAATCACACACTATTTAATAATTAATTTATTATAAATACCAATTTCTTTTATTAATAACCTATTAATAATTAATTAACAACCAATTAATTTTCAATACCAAAAATTAATACATCAAATTAATACCAATTAATAATTAATTACGAATAAATTAATTAGCAATATACAAAAATGATTTCAATAATTAATTATTTCCAATTAAATTAATTCCCACCATATTCCCCTATAAACCCACAACCCGCTACAAATAATAAATTAATACAATTAACATAATTTTCAATTAAACAATTAATACAAATTAATTACCAATTGATACAAATTATTTACCAATTAATAATTAATCATCAACCAATTAATTTTCAATACCAATTAATAATTACCTAATAACAATTCAATTACTTCCCACCCTATTCCCCTGTAAACCCACAACCCGCTACAGAAGTAAAACACAAAATTAAATTAAAAATAATTAATAATTCCTAAAAATTAATATTTAATGTACTATAATTAAATTACTTCCCACCCTAATCCCCTATAAACCCACAACCCGCTACGGAATTAAATTACACAAAAATTAAATAACATAAAATTAATTACTTTATAAATATTCCAACATACATTCCAAAATTTATACATACTTTTAACACATATACTAACACTTAAAACACTATAAAAAAATTCGATATTCTTCACAACTATATTATGACTGTCGATATTACTTACTTCTATATTATTTAAATCGATATTTTATTTCTTACCTGATTTTCGATATTCTTCACCACTATATTTTGGCAATTCGATATTCTATCCATTCTATATTAAAAACTCGATATTCTGTCCTGTTGATATTTTTAATTCGATATTATGTCTGTTTACTGTCCAAAATGTGGCAGCACGCTTCCTCTTTATTTTGCAAAAAGGTACCCACACTTCACCATACCTTACCCACCTGCACTGGGTCCCTGTCAATAAAAGGATCATCTTTAAAGCACTAAATTTATCACAGAGGGCCCTGAATAACATCGGTCCCAGCTATCTGAACAAAAGAATCACTTAGTGCCAGCTCAGCAGAAATCTATGTTCCAGTCAGGCCCACCTCATATAGGTTCCTCCTTTTAAAAGAAGACGTGGTGGGACCACTCTTTTGTATGCATTGCGAAAATTTCGAACCTCCTGCCCTATCAACTCAGAAGCACAGAAACTGAATCCATCTTCCGCAAATGTTTAAAAACATACCTGTTTAGCTTATAAAATCTTATTTCACTCTATCCTCTTATTATCTTGTCTTTGGTAGTGCTGGGATACTCAGTTTTTGAGTAGCTGTTCACGCTACACAAATACCTCTCATTCATTCATTCATTCTTTCAAGCCGTAGGTGATTACTTGACAACCATACTTGATCACCCACTTTGTAAGCTGGTTGTGGTGTACGATGTTTGTTTGCGTGTCTCATCATACTTCTCTTGGTTTGTTGGAGTTGTATTTATACAGCTTGTTGAATCTAAGATAATTGCCTCAAGAAGGTCTGTAGTGAGGGACCTGAGATTCCTACATCTGTCATTATTTTCTGTTTATATATGTGGGTTGATGCCTGTTATGCAGTAAAAAGGAGATTCCTAAGTAGCGGAGTGTTCTGTGTTATTTTATGCAAACTCCACGAGAAGTCAAACATTTTCCTATTCTGAAGAGTGACAAGGTTATTGACATCAAAGGATCTGTTCTAGTGCTTGAATTACTCGTTCTGCCTGACCATCTGTTTGTGGGTGGTAAGTGGACAAGAGACAAGCATTGATATCTAAGGATTTGCACAGGTTTTGCCAAAACCTTGATAGAAATTGAGGGATCTATCGGAAATAAAGATTGATGGGAGACCATGTAATCGTAAATTGTACTGGCTGAATAAGACTACAGGTGCTTTGGCGGTAAGGATCCCCTCTTAAAGAATTAAATGTGCCATTGTAGAGAACAGACGCACTTGTACCCATATAGTAGTATAACCATTGGAATTTGGCAAATTGGTTACAAAGTCTCCATACTGATGGTATGCCAGGGGTATGGAGGCACTGGCAAGGGGTGCAATAAACCCAATGATGGAGTATGGACCGACTTATTCTGGGGGCAAATGGAACAGGCTTGTACTTAAGTGTGCACATCCATGGATAGCTTAGGTCACCAAAGCCATTTTTTACAGTTAGCAAGAGTTTTTTGAATGCCAGAATGTCCAGCAAGTGGTTTATCATGGCACCAATTTAACACCTTATGTCTGAGTTTTTCAGTGGTTACATACAAGTTGTTACCATGGTAGGGGTGTCCATCCTTTACCAGAATATCATCCTCTGTGATCCATTCATCTAAATTCATCTGCTACATCCCTTGTTTTATATTATCCAAAAACTGTTGTTTAGTATAAGTACCTATCACTTGCTCAGAACCTAATAGATTGTGTGGTGGGTTATGTGCTAATTCGGGTGAATCATGACCCCAGTGTGATAATATATCTGCCTTGGTCTGATGTGTACTAGGGTGGTACGTAAGAAAAAAAACTATTTTCACTAAAAAAGCAAGAGCCATCTAACCTGTCTGTGTGTCAAGTGCTTGAGGGATAGAAAATAATTCACAATTTTTTGATCTGTGTAACCTGTAACTCTATATTCTGCACCCAGTAGATAGTGGCACCACTCCTGAAAACATAATGATCCAGAATCGGGATATCTTTCATAGATTGATATGGTGGAATTATTCCTAATTGTCAAAGTGGGAGTCCCAAGGTAATATAAATAAAGCAGTAGTAAAACTCTTCCATGGGCTATAATGGTGATAACCATGCATTAAATAGCCTATCTACCTCCTTTTTTTTAAAAAAAAAGACCAAACTTTAGGTACAACCAATAAATAACCATCAACCTCTTGTGTATTCTGTTGACTTTCGCACCTGATCCAAGAGAACAGGTATGAGTGGTAAAGGGTGTCTATACTAGACCGTTAACTTATTGAGGGCCCTGTAGTCTATGCATGAACATAAATCACCATTCTTCTTTGGGACAAAGAAGAGGGCGGAAGAAACAGGAGAAGTGGCATGACGAATGAAGTCTAAAACTAGCAATTCGTCCAGGTATTGCTTTAGATACTTAGTCTCAGTTTCCGATTGAGCGTAAATGAGACTACATGATAGGTTGGCCCCTGTAATAGAATGAATGCGACAGTCAAAGTCGCTGTGAGGGGGTAGCTGAATGACGTTCTTTTCATCAAATACATCCTGAAAATCCAAGTATTCCTTTGGAAGGATGTTTTGAAAGTTCTGGGGCCACTGCTGCACACTTTTGAGGTAGAATCAGGTCTTGTGCTGTGGTATAGCAACTGTAACCGCAGTATGGTGACCCTAAATTCACCCAGCATGAAGACCAATCAATAAGGGGATTATAGAGTTTTAGCTAGGATATCCCTATGATAGCACCAAAAGTGTGCGCCTCTATTAGATTGAAAGATGGGGTTTCTTTTTGTCTATTAGCACAAACTAAGTTTATGGGAACTGTTTGTTAAGTAATCAATCCTGATGACAATTCAAATCTATCAACTGCCCTTACTACTTCTGGTTCTTGTTTCTTTACTCAAGGGATATTAAAGGAACTGGCAAAACTTAAATCCTAGAAATCGCCGGAGACTCCTGAATCCAGGAGCATAGGCAACTGTTTTTGTTGTTGTGGGGAAATTAGCATGATGACTGGAATAGTTAGGTGTTGTGGAATTTTACCTATGGTATGCTTCTGAGGTCAGCGTATTAGACCTTCTCAACGAGTTCACCTCATTACTAGTTGAGCTTGCACTTTTTTCTGATTCCCCTCTGTGATGACTTTTATCTTTTTCTGAGCGTTTTTGGTTTGGCGATCCGGGAAAACCAGACGCTCGATGAATCTTATGTCACTCCCGCCTGATAGAGGTGGTTTGGCTCTTCCTAACCTTAGGTTATATCATTTATCTTGTCTACTCGCTCATATGTCAACTCTCTTTCAGCGTGATTCTAGCCTAGTAGTGGCCCAGGGCAGTCATCAGGCCCCCCCCTCTATTTTTGAGCTCCTTTTTGGGAAAAACGCTATAGGGCTACTCCTAAGGGAGGCCGACAGGAGATTTTATAAAAAGCCTAGACTGAAGGTAGCGAATGGGATTTGGGGAACTTGGAAAGCAGTCCAAAAGCTGTTGGTAATCCAGAAGTACAACTCTTATCTCCTTCTCTGGAACTCTAATTTGTTTCCGTTTCTGGGTATGAATATGAGCAATCCTCTTTGGAGCGAAAATGGTATCAGATTTGTAGGCGATTTGTTGGAGGGAGAGGTATTCTTAAGCTTTGAAGCACTTCAGTTGAAGTTCGGGATCTCTTCTAATCACTGGTTCTTGTATGGACAGATAGTAAAAACAGTGACAGCTTTTAGACCAAGAATCATAACATCCACCAGTATTCCTCTGGTCGACTACATTGGGAACGGGGGTAGCAAAATTAAAATTATATATAGCCATCTGTTGGAGGGAATACAGGATGATCTAGAGAAAGTTGAGTCCTCATTAGCAGTCAAAACAGGTGATCAAGATGTGGACCTTGATCTTGCTTTAATGTTAAATAAGAAATTATTTCGTTCATCCAACTTGAGGGCCCAGCACTACAAAACAATTTTTAATTTGTATTTTACGCCGGCAAAACTCGCGGCGTGGGGTTTGGTGGCGAAGGATAATTGCCCTAGATGTGATAAAAGTCCAGCGGATTTAATACACATGTTCTTTCAGTGCGAAAAGTTATCTATTATATTGAAAGAACTATCAATTTTTTTGGAGGGGCTTTTAAAATGTAAAATTATTATCTCTCCAACATTGATGTTAATGGGAGTAGATAGGAGTATGAAATTATGTAATAATGCGGAAGCTCTGGTCTTTATTTGTATAGCTGTCCTTCGCATTATTATTTCTGCAGGTTGGAAGGATTCTTCTCCTCCTACATTTCAAATGTGGCTGGCAAGGTTGCTCGGGATCCATAATATTGAATCTTGTTTATTTGAATTAAAATGTGCCACAGTTAGGGATAAGGGGCGGGCCATCTGGGCTCCATTAACCAGCTGGAGAAATCGTTAGCAGCCGTACATTTAATTATTTTCTTTTTTGCATTTACATGTCAAAAGTTTATTAAGGCATTCGATGAATAATTAATTTCTACTGTCTTGTGGATTTTCTGTGTATAACATCTGTCAACTAAAAATAAAAAAAAATAAAAAATAAAAAAGAGAGGTAATGCCCAATTTGCAGCATTACCATCTTGGTGGGAGATGATAAATGTAATGCAGGCTATATCAGAGGGGAATGGCCCCAGTTTACACAATAATTACAGTTGAGATTGTCTGCAGAATGCATTAAAGTTAGTAGTATCTGCAAAAAAGCACTCTAGGGGAGCCAGCGAAGTGGGGGTAAATGTATGCACAGTGCCATTAGCACAGGCTGTTCCCTCATTCCATGACAGCTCTGTTGCCGTTGATTCAATTGTAAACGGCGTGGATTGAGTGACAAATTATCGCCGGCCAGGCAGGATGCTAGACGAGGTAAGAGGGAGGGGTTCGGGCTCCATGGAAATAGTGGAGAGTTTCTTCTTGAAAGGAATAAAGCCAAGCGCCCAACTGGGGTTTAACTGGAATATTTATCATCGGTTCTATTGTACTGGAGGGGCACTTAGTTAATTATACTTCAGTGGTTCCATATTCTAGAAGGGCATGTGCTTACTATGACTCACAGTTTCCAAAAAATACTTGTTTGCAGGCACATGGATAATTCCTAACATGTGTAATAAGTGCTTGCACGTAAAACCATTATATGCAACTGCCACGGGAAATTCTAAACGTGCACCTGACACAAATAATAATTTACTAAGGAAGCAAGCCTTAAATAAACACAAGGATAATTACAAGCACATGGCGCAGACATGGGGCTTGGTACAAACATGATGATAGTCACAAACGTGGAGCATTACAATCATGAGGAAAATATTGAAATCTAGCACATGGCAATGCTAGTTTATGCCTAGCAAAATACAGAGCCAACTGAACTCTTTAGACTCTTCGTGTAAAAAGGTTTGTCTAAAAGATAGGGGGAACAACATTTAGCCTAAGCTGTGTCAAAGGAGGGTAGGACTACATGGCCTTAGTGCTATTAACTGATGCACATATGGGGCATGCTGGCATTCTAGAGTTAGTAATCATAACAGTTCCTCCCCACAATGGGTGACACACAGGGCGAGGTTTATGGGGGTTTTGTGAATGAGTCATACCAACCGAGGGGCATGGACGTTCCCAGCAGGCTCCCATGATCGATCATCTGGGCAGTAACCCATCCAATCTATTAAGTAGAATAAATAGCCATTTACTCTCTTTGAGTCAAGGATTTTCTGTAGTGTGATTTCTAGATGACCATCAATTTTTAGAGGAGGTGGTAGTTGTAGTCGTTGGGTTTGTGCATGACTAGGTCAGAGCAGAGAGACATGAAACACAGAGAGACTTGAGTCCCAAACCTTAACATCAGTCTCCTTTCACTCTGATCGAACCAAAAACAGCCTTGACTCATTTCTAGATCAGTTGCTCTTATGCTCAGCAAGTCGATGATCAAGTCTAACTACTAGATCAATAAATTGCACCCAATCGGTAGAGAGGGTCAACTATGTTAGCCAAAGAATCTTTCAATTCATCTTTCAGCCCCTATAAAACAGGGATATGCTTTTTTCTTCGGGCAATTGCGTTTCAGTAAGTAATATGAGAAAGTTTGTATTATAAGTAAGTCCTTCCCCGTCGTAGGTTTAAAAGCTCATTATCACCTACCTTAATAATGGTATGCTTTTTAAATAAGCGTCGCATAGGTTCTTAAAACCTAGCATATTTGTGCAACAGTGGATCGTTATTCTCAATGAGAGGTAATGCCCAATTTGCAGCATTACCATCTTGGTGGGAGATGATAAATGCACTGCAGGCTATATCAGAGGGGAATGGCCCCAGTTTACACAATAATTGCAGTTGAGATTGTCTGCAGAATGCATTAAAGTTAGTAGTATCTGCAAAAAAGCACTCTAGGGGAGCCAGCGAAGTGGGAGTAAATGTATGCACAGTGCCATTAGCACAGGCTGTTCCCTCATTCCATGACAGCTCTGTTGCCGTTGATTCAATTGTAAACGGTGTGGATTGAGTGACAAATTGTTTATCCTTGGAGATGAATCCTGAATCTAACCAGAACGAATGATGTATGGGATATTGCACCAGTTCATCCCTAAGGGTTTGAATTTCTTGCTGCAAGGCTTGAACCACACTCCTCCTCGTTCCAAGGGCCCTAGTTAATCTTACCATATTGGGAATTTCCTCACTGGAAATCTCTGGTAATGTCTCAGCTAGGTCCTGAGCATTTAACAGCTTCCCTGGGTCCATATCGCCAGGCCAAATAGGATTTAAGTGGCTTGGATTTCTGTCGGACACCTGACTTGGAAAACTTTTCTGCAGAGATGATGCTGGACCCATCTGACACCCAACACAGCACTCGACCAAAGAATGTATTATGGCAAAACAGACGCTGTCCAAGGAGTGAACGGGCTCTGGATCAATCAAAAGAGGCAATGACTGAACCTCTGAATGTTTGTCTGTCTGACTGCTATGCACGGGACACCATACAATCTCCCTTTTTGGGAAAGCGCATTCTATGGTGCTAGAATGAACAACTAGGAAGAAGTAACATAAATTTCATTAGTCATTGTGCCAATCAACATAATCAATTTCTGGTAAACACTCCAAGTAATGAAACACACTTACAAAATAATGAAAACAGTAAACACGTATTATGATCTCTTGTGGTAAGGAGACACACCGCTCTTATATTGAGTCCTTAGTCGTGGTTCTAAGTCTCCTCATTGAGCATATTACGCCATATGCTTCACAAGAATTTTGCTTTGTCTTTCAACTTCACCACTTTATCCTCTGTGTTTTTTTGTTCATGGGAATGTCTCTTGTGCACTCAAAAGTGTTGTTATTCAGTTCAGGAATTAATGCACAAGTTCCGGAGTGTTGCAAGCTTGAAATGAACAGAGCCACAGAGAAAACAAGAACAGTGTTCTAACTATGGTCTTTTTCCCTTTGCTTTTCATTTCTTTCATTCCAGAGTTCCAAGTGATGACACCTGCAGGACGGATCTGGATGTGCAACCACTATTCCAGGCGACTTCCAGAGCACAAGAGATTGCCCCCGTTCCTCAACGGTAGGTCTTTCTATGAGATGCCAGGATCGGGGAAATTCTGATTAGCCGCTCGGCAATGTCTGCAAGTACGCAGATATCGCCGGCCAGGCAGGATGCTAGACGAGGTAAGAGGGAGGGGTTCGGGCTCCAGGGAGAAAGCGGAGAGTTTCTTCTTGAAAGTAATAAAGCCAAGCGCCCAACTGGGGTTTAACTGGAATATTTATCATCAGTTTTATTGTACTGGAGGGGCACGTAGTTAATTATACTTCAGTGGTTCCATATTCTAGAAGGGCATGTGCTTACTATGACTCACGGTTTCCAAAAAATACTTGTTTGCAGGCACATGGATAATTCCTAACATGTGTAATAAGTGCTTGCACGTAAAACCATTATAAGCAACTGCCACGGGAAATTCTAAATGTGCACCTAACACAAATAATAATTTACTAAGGAAACAAGCCTTAAATAAACACAAGGATAATTACAAGCACATGGAGCAGACATGGGGCTTGGTACAAACATGATGATAGTCACAAACGTGGAGCATTACAATCATGAGGAAAATATTGAAATCTGGCACATGGCAATGCTAGTTTATGCCTAGCAAAATACAGAACCAACTGAACTCTTTAGACTCTTCGTGTAAAAAGGTTTGTCTAAAAGATAGGGGGAACAACATTTAGCCCAAGCTGTGTCAAAGGAGGGTAGGACTACATGGCCTTAGTGCTATTAACTGATGCACATATGGGGCATGCTGGCATTCAAGATTTAGTAATCATAACAGTTCCTCCCCACAATGGGTGACACACAGGGCGAGGTTTATGGGTGTTTTGTGAATGAGTCATACCAACCGAGGGGCATGGACGTTCCCAGCTGGGTCCCATGATCGATCATCTGGGCAGTAACCCTTCCAATCTATTAAGTAGAATAAATAGCCATTTACTCTCTTTGAGTCAAGGATTTTCTGTACTGCGATTTCTAGATGACCATCAATTTTTAGAGGAGGTGGTGGTGGTAGTCGTTGGGTTTGGGCATGACAAGGTCAGAGCAGAGAGACATGGAACACTGGGTGAAAGGGCATGTCCTCTGGTAGTTGTAGTCTGTAAGAGACTAGGTTCATGATTTGCTCAATAGTATAAGGCCCTCAATATCGTGAATGTAATTTACGCCTTTCCTGAGGTTGTAATTATTCAAATGCAAATAAACATGGAGTTCGTACAGCATCGTCCTCCAATGTCCTTCCTTTTGCCCCCTTCTGAACCTAACCCATCTAATTTACTGACATCTTTCATTCCTCCAAATGAATAAAAAGACTTCTTCTATCATGTAAACCTGGATCACCATTTGACCCTTGCCCCCGTATAATAAAAGAAATAACATCAGTTATCGACCCTGTTTATGCAGAGGTGTTTAACACCTCCATCTAAACTGGCTCGGTTCCCTTTTCATAGAAACAAGCTAGTGTCATCCCACTACTAAAGAAACCTTCAGCAGATAGTAATATTCTATCTAATGTTAGACCTATATCTCTTTCCTGAGCCGCCACCAAAATACTAGAATCTTTAGTAAATAAACAACTCTCAGAGTTTTTAGAATCTTATCACCTCATGCACCCGTCTCAGTCAGGATTTCGATCTCGACACAGCACCAAAACTGTGCTGCCGGAAGTCACTGAGTCACTACAAAAATGTCCCTAGACTGCTGACACAATGCAGACTAATTCTGTCCGAGCTCTATGCAGCATTCAACACTGTCCCCCATGACATCCTTTTACAACGCCTGTCTGATCGTGGGGTCAGGGGTGCAGCACTTGTTTGTCTGAACTAGACTATCTTTGCGCAATAGCAAGCAATTTGGACTAAACCTCACCTCTCCAAGCCAAACCTCTAAAATGTAGGATACCCCAAGGCTCTGCTAATAGTTCTACAATGTTTATAATGTTCATGTCTCCTGTTGCCACCCTGGTTGAGACATTCGGCATTATGATAGTTTCACATGCCAACAATACCCAGCTGATATTTTGCTATCTGGCAAATTAAGAATCCCGCAAAGTTCCCTTCTCAAATTGCATGGGAGGCTCAAAGAAAGCAAAACAGAAATCATACTGTTAGGGTCTAACCCTAATTCAGGTTGTGATAGTGCCTGGCCCAAGGATGGAACTCCCCCAATCCTGGCAGCTATAAACCTGGGGGTCATCTGCAATATTGTCCTATCTTTTAAGACCCAGATCCACTCAGTTGCTAGAAACTGGATGTGGATCCTAAGGCTCTCAGGAAATTCCTCCCCCTTCTTCCATGGGAGGTCCGCAAAACCGTAGTTTAAGCTGTGATCTCCTTTCGGCTGGGCTACGTGAATGTCTAGTACCTTGATTTAACTGCATATTAAGGCCTGCAACTGCCAGTGGTCCAAAATGGATCACTGACGAAATATCGAGAAGGAGAATATCGAATTGCCAAAATATCGAAGTAAAAATATAGAATGCCAAAATATCGAAGCCCTATCTCCAAACAGGTAAGTACAAAAATATAGAATCCAAAATATCGTTGTAAAAAATATAGTTAGTCACAATATAGAATTATTTTAAATGTCTTAAAATAAATGTAAAATTAATGAAATAAAACATATAATTAACTGAAACATACTTAAAAATACTTAAATAACTTGAAAATTAATAAATAATTAATGTAAGTAAAAAACAAAAATACATATATATTAACGTAATATTAAATAAAAAATGCTATATTTTTTGCGTAGGATAGCGGGCGGGTAAAATTTACTATTACCACTCCAGTAAGTGCAATAGTAGGGAAAGCGTTGGATAGCGGGAGGGTAAAAATGACTATTCCCACTCCAGAGAGTGCAACAGTAGGGAAAGCGTTGGATAGCGGGAGGGTAAAAATTAGTATTCCGACTCCAGACAGTGCAATAATAGGGAAAGCATTGGATAGCGTAGGGGTAAAAATTAATATTCACACTCCAGAGAGTGCAACAGTAGGGAAAGCGTTGGATAGCGGGAGGGTAAAATGTACTATTCCCACTCCAGTGAGTTCAACAGTAGGGAAAGCGTTGGATAGCGTAGGGGTAAAAATTACTATTCCCACTCCAAAGATTGCAACAGTAGGGAAAGCGTTGGATAGAGTAGGGCTAAAAATTACTATTCCAACTCCAGAGAGTGCAACAGTAGGAAAAGCGTTGGATAGCGTAGGGGTAAAAATTACTATTCCCACTCCAAAGAGTGCAACAGTAGAGAAAGCGTTGGATAGCGTAGGGGTAAAAATTACTATTCCCACTCCAGTGAGTGCAACTGTAGGGTAACGTTGGATAGCATAGGGGTAAAATTTACTATTCCCACTCCAGAGAGTGCAACAGTAGGGAAAGCGTTGGATAGCGGGAGGGTAAAAATTACTATTCCCACTCCAAAGAGTGCAACAGTAGGGAAAATGTTGGATAGCGTAGGGGTAAAAAATACTATTCCCACTCCAAAGAGTGCAACAGTAGGGAAAGCGTTGGATAGCGTAGGGGTAAAAATTACTCATCCCACTCCAGTGAGTGCAATAGTAGGGAAAATAATAATTTAATATTTCATTAAAAATAAATTAATTATTAATACCCAAAAATAAATATTAAAATTAATTACCAATCACACACTATTTAATAATTAATTTATTATAAATACCAATTTCTTTTATTAATAACCTATTAATAATTAATTAACAACC
Source organism: Triturus cristatus (assembly GCF_964204655.1). Classification (NCBI taxonomy): domain Eukaryota; kingdom Metazoa; phylum Chordata; class Amphibia; order Caudata; family Salamandridae; genus Triturus; species Triturus cristatus. Next base: position 681,469,103 of record NC_140592.1, read on the forward strand.
AATTAATTTTCAATACCAAAAATTAATACATCAAATTAATACCAATTAATAATTAATTACGAATAAATTAATTAGCAATATACAAAAATGATTTCAATAATTAATTATTTCCAATTAAATTAATTCCCACCATATTCCCCTATAAACCCACAACCCGCTACAAATAATAAATTAATACAATTAACATAATTTTCAATTAAACAATTAATACAAATTAATTACCAATTGATACAAATTATTTACCAATTAATAATTAATCAACAACCAATTAATTATCAATACCAATTAATAATTACCTAATAACAATTCAATTACTTCCCACCCTATTCCCCTGTAAACCCACAACCCGCTACAGAAGTAAAACGCAAAATTAAATTAAAAATAATTAATAATTCCTAAAAATTAATATTTAATGTACTATAATTAAATTACTTCCCACCCTAATCCCCTATAAACCCACAACCCGCTACGGAATTAAATTACACAAAAATTAAATAACATAAAATTAATTACTTTAAAAATATTCCAACATACATTCCAAAATTTATACATACTTTTAACACATATACTAACACTTAAAACACTATAAAAAATGTCGATATTCTTCACAACTATATTATGACTGTCGATATTACTTACTTCTATATTATTTAAATCGATATTTTATTTCTTACCTGATTTTTTATATTCTTCACCACTATATTTTGGCAATTCGATATTCTATCCATTCTATAATAAAAACTCGATATTCTGTCCTGTCGATATTTTTAATTCGATATTATGTCTGTTTACCGTCCAAAATGTGGCAGCACGCTTCCTCTTTATTTTGCAAAAAGGTACCCACACTTCACCATACCTTACCCACCTGCACTGGGTCCCTGTCAATAAAAGGATCATCTTTAAAGCACTAAATTTATCACAGAGGGCCCTGAATAACATCGGTCCCAGCTATCTGAACAAAAGAATCACTTAGTGCCAGCTCAGCAGAAATCTATGTTCCAGTCAGGCCCACCTCATATAGGTTCCTCATATTAAAAGGAGACGTGGTGGGACCACTCTTTTGTATGCATTGCGAATATTTGGAACCTCCTGCCCCATCAACTCAGAAGCACAGAAACTGAATCCATCTTCCGCAAATGTTTAAAAACATACCTGTTTAGCTTATAATATCTTATTTCACTCTATCCTCTTATTATCTTGTCTTTGGTAGTGCTGGGATACTCAGTTTTTGAGTAGCTGTTCACGCTATACAAATACCTCTCATTCATTCATTCATTCGTTCAAGCCGTAGGTGATTACTTGCCAACCATACTTGATCACCCACTTTGTAAGCTGGTTGTGGTGTACGATGTTTGTTTGCGTGTCTCACCATACTTCTCTTGGTTTGTTGGAGTTGTATTTATACAGATTGTTGAATCTAAGATAATTGCCTCAAGAAGGTCTGTAGTGAGGGACCTGAGATTCCTACATCTGTCATTTTTTTCTGTTTATATATGTTGGTTGATGCTTGTTATGCAGTAAAAAGGAGATACATAATTAGCGGAGTGTTCTGTGTTATTTTATACAAATTCCACGAGAAGTCAAACATTTTCCCATTCTGAAGAGTGACAAGGTAATTGACATCAAAGGATCTGTTCTAGTGCTTGATTTACTCGTTCTGCCTGACCATTTGTTTGTGGGTGGTAAGTGGACAAGAGACGAGCATTGATATCTAAGGATTTGCACAGGTTTTGCAAAAACCTTAATAGAAATTTAAGGCTCTATCGGAAATAAAGATTGATGGGAGACCATGTAATCGTAAATTGTACTGGGTGAATAAGACTACAGGTGCTTTGACGGTAAGGATCCCCTCTTAAAGAATTAAGGTGCCGATTCCGATCCGGTAAAAAAAAATACCGTACGACTCGCATCCGTATTTTTTTACGTACGAGTCGCACAAGTACCGTACAAACTGCCAAGTACGATTCGCATGGGAAAAACTCCATATGAATCACATCCGGAAAACTCCCCCACACGTCCTCGGGTCAGAAAATGTGTCCGACACATCCCCGGACGATTTACCGTACGAGTCGGAAAAATGAAGTCCGACCGCGCTAGTACGATCACTCCCGTCCTTTAGATTTTACAACTGTATGCAAAAAACACCGTACGGACCGAACTCCCACAGCAAGCATGGAGACACGTGTCCGCATACGCGCCGAACACCCCACCACAGACCCCGCATGTACACGCAAAATGCCCCTCGGCCGCGGATGTACGCGCCGAACCCCCACCGCACCCGTGCATGTACAGACCGTACCCCCACCCCACCAGTGTATGTACGGACTGTACCCCCACCCCACCAGTGTATGTACGGACCGTACCCCCACCCCACCAGTGTATGTACGGACCGTACCCCCACCCCACCAGTGTACGTACGGACCGTACCCCCACCCGTGCATGAATGGAGCGTACCAACACCCCACCGGTGTATGTACGGACCGTACCCCCCACCCGTATATGTACAGACCGTACCCCCACCCCACCAGTGTATGTACGGACCGAACCCCCACCCCACCCGTGTTCATACGCACCCTACCCCAGGCCCACACACCAGCACCCTCACCCAACATCGGGCATGTACGAGTCATACTAAGCCATAGCAAAGGACAGCACTGTACAACAACATGGCCCATGTACGCACCATACAGACGCCAAAAACACTCCTACTGAACCATAACTAACCAAAAAAACACAAGGACAGTCAATCCGAGGCACACAACACCACAAAACATATCCAACAAGGCCAAATACATCCTATACACTGACCTGCAACTGACAAACAGATAAACAGAGGCCCAAACCACTACCACTCCTTATAACACACCCACCCAAAGTTCAAACACAGCCACACCCACAAATGGACCAATAAAAAGGCCCAACACACACAAACCATGATCCTTTGCAACAGATCCACTGCTGCCAGACCCCAGAGACAACACACTGCACCATACTTCAACCATCAATACACCTTACACTTGCACTCCTTCACACAACCACCATCACAAACACACCTTCATCACATTCACACACACACACCTGCACACCCACAACCATCCACACCCACACCCACACCCATCCACACCCCCACCCCCACAACCATCCACACCCACACCCCCACAACCATCCACACCCACACCCCACACCATGCCCACCAACAAGAATCCAAAGTTCACAAAGGACGAGCTGGAGTCCCTTGTCGACGAAATCATCAGAGTCGAGCCACAGCTCTTCGGAACATTGATCAGACGGACCAGCATATCAGAAAAAACTGCCATGTGGGAGAGGATAGTCAATTCCGTGAATGCTGTTGGGTCCACCAGAAGGACCAGGCATGAGTGCCAAGCCAGGTGGTACGATCTGCGGAGGACGGTCCGCCGCAAAATGACAGACGAGCACAACCAGGCCAACATCACTGGAGGAGGGCCATCCCGCAGACCGGTACACTACCATCCCTGGGATGAGAAGGTGATGACCACGCTGGAGCCGTTGGCATGTGACGGACTAGAAGGAGTCCGAGAGCCTGGTGAGTACACAAACAACTCACCTCACATGGGGGGAATGCCATATACAACCCAAATACCAATCATGCACTCAACCCCCACAAAGCCAGCACCGGACACAACCACACTCCAAAAACACACACATGCCACTAGCGCCTCCATGCACCATGCCCCAAGCAAGGCCAGGCCAAGTCACAGGACACACAAAACACAAACACAAGACAGGATGTCCCCGATGCCGGGAGCGTGGGCCTCAAAACTAACATAGAGCAACTCTGAAGCACACAACAATGCCCTCAGCCCATATGGCTTAGGGCACAGCCATACCAACAGTGTGTCCCCACACAGTACTGTTTTGCCTGCTAATGGTGGCCGCGTTGCAGGACGACATGGGTATGAAGGCACAATTTGCACATAACAGCAGCCAATGAAGACGCAGCACACTGAAAGAGTGTCAGCACACACCGCCACAGCAGCAGTGCAGACTCACACACTCCGCCCAATGGGTGCCCGCAGAGAAGAAACAAAGCCACATGAACAAGCCAATGGCCTTTGCAAGACCTGCAAACTCCGTGTGCCCAGGAAGCTGGGCTGAGGTGACAGAGGGTGACACACAGAGGGAGGGAGAGGGGCAGAGAGAGGGACAGAGACAGAGGTGGACACAGGGAGACAGACAGAGGGAGGGAGGAGGCTGACAGAGGGAGGGAGAAAGGGAGACGGACAGAGGGAGGAGGCTGACAGAGGGAGGGAGAAAGGGAGAGGGACAGAGGGAAGAGGCTGACAGAGGGAGGGAGTAAAGGGAGATGGACAGAGGGAGGAGGCTGATAGAGGGAGGGAGAAAGGGAGATAGAGGGAGACGGACAGTGGGAGGAGGCTGACAGAGGGAGGGAGTAAGGGAGACAGAGGGAGACCAAATCACCCTTGGGTGGTGTGGCCATGTCCGCTCGTCAGCAGGTGGACTGTGTACATGTAGACAAGGTTTGGCAGTGCCTTAACCCCCCCTTCAACCTTTGGTAAACACTAGGCCATGTGTCAATCTGTGCACGAGTACATCCGTGCTGCAGGCACAAACAGAACCGTACACCCAGTATACCTACCCACTGTGTTCGTCAGAACCCTGTCACAAATTGTTAAGTTACCTACCTGCATTCTCAAATAGCATTGAAAAAACACCATTTGGCCACGTACAGTGCAACACGTAAGGCGGCTCTGCATGGCTTGCTACGCCCGCTCACTACACTGCTGACTGCGTTCACAAAATATGCATCAACTAAGATTGTGTCACACATAGGTCAAGTGTCGAAAGCTGTGGCCAAGGGACATACCCATGCACAAGTGCACTGTGTGAGGAATGCTAGCCAAATCCAACCACCCAGAGGAACTGTGCCAAATCAAAAAAGAATGAAACATGGATGTCGCATGTAACACAATTAACACTGTCTCTCTCACACACAGGTCAACGTCGTCGATCTCCCCCCAACACTGGGGGGGAAGACTCACAGGACCAGGCTCTGCGTGAAGAGGACCCCAACGCCAGCGACGACTCTCACCACTCCGTGGATGACCCAGACCAACCTGGCCCCTCTGGTGTCCAACCACCTGCAGCACCTGCGTCAGGTACAACTGTGCCAACCACCACCCCCATTCCTGCCACATCCCAGGAGACACCCAGGAGCCCTGCCCGCACACAACAACGCAGCCAGTCTGTCCAGGAGGGACAAGGTTCTTCGGGCACCCAGGAGGAGGCAGGCGACACCGCAAATGCCATCCCTCAGGGGTCCCGGAGACTCGATGTGCCCACAACGGCAGGCCAGGCGCAAGTGGGCAGGGGTGGTGGGAGTGGAGGACGGCGGAGGCCCGAACCTGCCCAGTTGGCTCAGGACCCGGCTATGGCACACATCAGAACCATCCTGGACGCATACCGGCGTGACTCCAGAGGCATCGCCCAGGTAGTGGAGACCCTCAATGTGATGAAGGCCCTGCAGGTTGAGCATCATGCCAGGATGGAGGCAAGACATGCAGAGCACTTGGCGGTGCAGAGGGACCTGAGCCAATCCCTCCGTCAGATCGCCCAAAGCCTGGCAAACCCTCCCTGTGCCAGCAGGCGTAGAGCAGCACCAGCCCCAGGGAAGGAGGAGGAGGAGGAATCATCTGACGGAGCGTCCCTTGCACCGTCAAGCCAGGCGTCTGAGGGTCCCCGCAGGAAGGTGGGTCGTCCACGCAAGAAAACGTGAGAGTCAGCGGAACATCACCATCTCCCAGGTCACCTGGCCTGGCACCTGGCCCTATGGCCCAACAGCAGCACAGTAGCAAAGGACATTCTCTGCCACATGGCCTTGCTGGTCACTGTCTGACCAATGTTGACAAAGACTGTGGCACAGACTCTGATGACTGTCAATGGCAAGGACACCAACTGCCCCTGTGAACTTTGGATTCAACACTCCTGCCAAGCACCTCTTGTCACCCCCCCAAACACGTACCCCAGCACTAATAAAATTCATCACAATCACAAGATGATGCCTTCATTTTGCATTATTCCACTACATGTGTGTGTTGTAAAGTCAAACCATGCCTGATTCCTGAATTAACTCCGAACCACCATACCCTGGGGTCTGAGTCTGGCACAGGACACACATGGGTCACAACGTACCATCCAAGACAGACATGGAGCACCATACTCACCCGTGATGGGCCCAACCAGCTGAGGGGGTGCCCACACAACTGTGCCCACAGACCTATTTAGAAGAGCAACAGTCATGCGCAGAGGTCAGGGATCATGTGGAGTGTCCTGTGCTGGGAGTCCCAGGTATGTGTAGACACGTGGCAGAACCATGTCCTGCATGCTTGAGTCAGGTGGATGTGGCGAATGGTGGGCCAGCCAAGGTTGGATGCATGGAGATGGCACAATAGGGTGTTGGATCACAGTGCCACAAGGTTGTGTTGTGGGTGTGGGCTGCATCCTGAGGGTGTGCGTGGATTGAGAAGGTCATCCCGCAGCTGGCAGTGATCCACTCCCCCCATCTCTGTTTGACGTTGATGTGGCCTGGTCGCCGGATGTAGTGGCAGAGCTGTGCAGATGCACCCTGGATGTGGCCAAGTATCATGGGATTTCTAACGCACATATCCGTAGAGTGAAGGGTAGGAGTAGACACGGATGTCATAGTTGACCTGGGGGATGGTCTCCCTCTTGCCTAGATGTGGATGGAACTGGGGATCTAGTGCATGATGCAGAGTGTGCTGCCGCATGAGGCACAGATGCTGCTGATCAGCATAGCACATGTCAGCAAGCAATCCATGATGGACACCAGCTCGTTTGCGTGGACACTGGGTGCCCTTGCAGCAGGGCCTGCAGCAGCATGCGCCATGTCAAGGAAACAATGCCACAAGTAGCACGCAAAGACAAGGATCTCAGGAAGGAACCATGCAAAAGGTGCATGTCAAGGAAGGAATGTCTGGTTCAACATGGCACGCACACACACCATGGATTCACATGCGGCACACTGGCCGTCGTGGAGACTGACAGGCCACAAAACCTACACAGCCATGGACATCATGCACAATACAGAATCTAATCCCTGACAAACAGCTTGCATCTTGCTACTCTACACATAGACTCATATGCACCATCTCTGAGAACAATGCCAGACATGCCGCATGCACATTGGCACCAGACCACCTTTGACAGAGATGAGGCACCTTGGAGGCAGAGGGACACCTTTATTACTCATGTGTGTCGGAATGCCAATGCAACTCTGTCTACACATACACAGGTCATGTGGATGAAGACGTGGGACCAACACTGGCACCCCCCTTAGCACCACAGATGCTGGAAATCCATGGCACTGGCACACAAGTGACAGGTGACAGTTAAACACCCCCTGCTGCTCACGGAGAGCCTGCTATACACCATTGAGCCCGTAATGGGGAATTCACACACCATGTCAACCCGGTGCAACCCGTATGTTTCCGAGGCCAGTGTCACACACATTGATGGCTCCATCACAATCCCATTACAGATGACTGTCACCAAGTCTGACCATCAATTCAGGTGAATTCTGCTCCAGGTCATGTGCCCCATGGTGATTCTACATGTATAAAATCACAATGGATGGTTTCAGTTCCTATAGGTAGAGGGAGATACAGCCAACAGTTATGTGCTGTAACAAGAATAGGGGATGTCTCCTGGGATAGGTGAGTATGCAAGGAGGAGGAAAGGTACTCCTTTGTGTGGTACGTAGTGCCCTCACACACCCTTTCGAGTGTATAGCATCATCATCGGGCAAAATTGCTCCTCGTGGGGGTGGCGCTGCAGTCCCTCACGGGCCCCGAGGGGCTCTCTGGCGGAGATCTTTTAGGAGTTGCCGCAGTTGTGATTGAGGGTGTGTGGGAAGGAAGTGCTAGTGAGTGTAGATTAAAATGGGTCAGGAGGCCCTGACAACTTTATTAGTAGGACCCCTGATCCAAAATAAAAATCCACGGGGATGGAGATGCACAATAGTGCCGTTAGGAGAGGGGAAACAAGACCAAATAGATTCCCACTTCTCTCAACCCGTGTGGTGTGTAATAAAGTGCGGATTTAAAAGGGGGTCGACATGTTTCGCGCTATAATTTGGTCCCTAAAGGATCCCAGAGCGCTTCATCAGGACCAGGTGGAGAATAGAGAACGGGAATCAGGAAAAAACACCCTGTATTCCTTAATATATCCTAATTAAGGTATTTGACAATTATAGTCTTAGGACCCGTTTTTATACTGATGTCCTTAATCACAGCCTAAAAAGGAGACAAAAATGGGGGGGAAGAAAAAGAGAAAACAAGAAGAGCCCAGTGACATATCAGTTACATATGGTACTGTAGAAAAAGCTCAAAATCACATGTGCACAGTCTGTGCCCAAGTGCCAGATGCATGAAACTAGTGACGCGCGGGTGCGTCGTCTGTGCAACATGCATCGCTAAAAAAGGTGCTGTGGGGTGCATTCTACCTAGATAACAGAGAGCGGCAGTGTACTAAGTGTTCAACTGTGACGAAGTTTCACAAGGTGCACTATGCCGCATCGGAGTGATAGTGACTGACTGGTTCCGAATGGTGATGGTTGCTAAAGGGGTGATGGATACCTACCACCTAGTGCAGTACCATGGCATACGGTAAACAACACTGAACAATATGGTCACTTAAAGCGAAGAGAGGGCGTGACGCTAGTAAATATCTACACCCCAGCAAAAATAGAGATGGGGACGGAATGCCTGGAGTACGAAAACTAGCGTAAGTGCAATTAAAAGTACTGAGTTAGCGTCAGGTAAACGGTATTACAGTAACCAGAGTGGAATGAAACATTTATTCAAATGCAGTCGTAATTAACACCCGTTGACAGAAAGCATACCCTCCCTGGATCGGAGAAGGGCTCCGTCGGATGTACCACGGGGTGAGGCTATGAAAAACAAATAAATAAAGAACCACATTACAGGAAGAGACACCAGCGGTGTCGTCAGAAACACAGACAGCGTCCTATGTAAAAAGGAAGGATTACTTACTCAGGATACAGCCTCACGTCACCGGAAACCTACCCGTCCAGCGGTACTGCCGGTAGCATACTGAACCGGGAAGCAGGTCTCCATATATACCGATCTCAGCGAGATTGTAGGCTGAGGCGGTGATGTCATAACGCTGCGTATGGGGAGCTAGTCAGTCTGTTTAGAAAAGGGGCGGCCATATTGGAATGGTCAACGGAAGTTACAAGTGTTGGAGTAACACTGTGTATCCTTATTGTTGTACTATGCCAAATCGAGTAAAAACTCAACCGGGGATGGGTTTCCTGAAACCCAAACAAAAGTGACTATCTAACCTATTATAAGGGATCGGTCGAAATAGTGTGAGGGGCGGGACCAAGTGGCGGTCAAAAATGGGGGGGAGCTCATGTTCTGTATCTGAGTACGAAGCTAGTAAGTCTGTTAAGAAAAGGGGCGGCCATAGTGGAATGGTAAAAGGAAGATACAAGCGTTGGAGTAACACTGTGTATCCTTAATGTTGTTCTATGCCAATTCGAGTAATACCCAAACAAAAGTGAGTATCTAACCTATTATAAGGGATCGGTCAAAAATAGCGTGAGGGGCGGGACCAAGTGGCGGTCAAGAAAGGGGGAAGTTCATGTTCTGTATCTGAGTACGAAGTATTCGTACTATAGAGGGAGTCGCCAGTTCAGACAGACATGACATAATTTCCTAACCCCTATTCCATAAGTCCCAAGATAGTGTGTAAACGCCTGAGATTAGCTAGGTCTGGAAACAGGAAGGAAAAATGCGTAATCATCCACATGTTGGGATAGGGTGGGGATCCCACGGAGGGTGTGCTTTTGTACAGTACCGCTATAGGTATTGTGGGATGTAGTGCATGATTCCTTGTGAGATGTGAGATAGTTGGCATTCTTTGCTAATAGCTGTGGTTGATAGTATGATTCATAGTCTCGAGAGGATGATGCAATGAGATGTGTGTGCTTTGTAAGGTTCATAATATATCAATCCAGAGTGTCAGGGATTAATGTGATAGGTCAACCCAGGGTATATCTTCGTTCAGTCCACATTTGTTACTCCTAAGTTTGAACACCCATCGTTGTTCCTGTTTGAATAGTGTGGTGGCTGTCCACTGGGAGTTGGATTCGATGATAGTCCAATGCAAACTTTCTGGAGGGTGGTTCTTTTCCAGAAAGTGGCTTTGCAATCTCGTAGCTGTACGTTTGCGACGGATAGTGCTCTTATGCTCCCCGATTCGGACCTTCACTGGTCTGGTAGTCATGCCAATGTACTGAGAGCCACAGGGACAGGTAATCAAGTACACGCAGTTCTTTGTGTTGCAGTTCGTGTGCTGGTGGTAAGTTCCATAGTGTGGGTTGAGTCTGAATAGTTTTTTTAGGACGTGTGTGCACTAGCATGTCCCTAAGATTCTGGGTTCTTTTGAAAGAAAAGAGTGGTTTTGGACCTGGTTGGAACTGTCCAGTTTCAAGGATCTTCCAATTCTTCTTGATGATTTTCTGAATCTTATTTGAGTTGGGTGTGTAAGATGTGACACACGTTAGAATGTCTGTGGTGGTTCTTTCTTTTATTTCTAGTAGGGCTTCTCTGTGATTGTTCCTAGCTCGTTTGCGGGCTTGTTTCACGATTCTTTCTGGATACTCTCTTTTGATCAGATTCTCAGTTAGAGTGTCTGCCTCTCTTTCATATTCTGTGATAGTATTACAGTTGCGTCGTAATCGAAGAAACTGGCCCACCGGTAAGTTGTTTCTTAAAGACTTCGGGTGGTGGCTTTGGAACAGAAGGAGACTGTTCCTGTCAGTCGGTTTCTTGTAGTTAGTGGTCATAAGAGACCCATCTTTCAGAGATATGAGAAGGTCTAGGAAAGGAATGGACTCCGATGACAGGGTGCCTACAAAATTTAGGAATGGGTTAAGGGTGTTGATCCATGTGAAGAAAGCTCGACACCTCTCTTCGTCTCCTTTCCAGAAGATGATGATGTCGTCGATGTACCTTCGCCATAATAGAATGTTGTTGGTGTAAGGGTCAATTCTACATGTATGCCAAGTAACCAAACATGAACAGGAGCAGTGCACACACATTCAAAACAAATACCACTCCCAAAAAGCCGTGCTGCATCCCTTACCCGAAGGAGATTTTCTAACTTGTCCGTGCATGTAACCCTGAATCAGCACATGTTGCTGTGATCATGAGGAATAGCAGGAGCACAACAATGCCACCAGCAGACAGCATGCGCAAGTACCTGTGGATGGGAGACACACCAGAAGTCAGCCAAAAGAAGTACATCCGCATGCATGTGCATGTACTCGACACGTATTAGGTTGTCAACATGCTAGGTGACAATGATGACTCAGGAAAGACATTCTTCTATTGCACCATCACTCGAGTGACACATCCAAACACACCTCAGACTCACTTGGAAGACATGCAGATGGACACACACATTGCAACACATGCCACACACAGCCCAATGCGTGCACACTCAGACACTGGAACTCACCACTAAGCAAAGAAGTCGCGTATGAGCCGACTCCGCATGTCCTCCGCCGCCTCCTCCTCCTCCACATCACTTGCCTCGTGCCCAAGCCCTTCATCCTCCACGGGTTGATGGTCCTGCTCATCTGGATCCAGGATGAGTGGCACAGCTTTCTCCACTGCCATGTTGTGCAGCATGCAGCACACGAGGAATATCTTGCAGACCTTCACCGATGCATATGGGAGTGCGCCACCGGTCTTGTGGAGGCAACGGAATCGGCTCTTCAGGAGGCCAAACGTCCTCTCTATCACTCGCCTGGTCCGCCCATGGGCGTTGTTGTAGCGGTGATCGGCAGCCGTTCTGGGGTTGCGGAGAGGCGTGATCAGCCATGGCATGTTGGGATAGCCAGCGTCCCCTACATGGAAACATCATGGACAAGAGTGGATCAGAGAAGCAGTAAGACAGGAAGATGACGTTAAATACAGGACTGGCAGAGTATACCCACCAACAATGCATGCTCGTTCGTTGCGCAGCTGCAGCATCATTTCAGGCACCCTGCTTCGCCTCATGATGTACGCATCGTGTGCTGATCCTGGAAAACGAGCACAGACATGTGAAATCACCATGTTGGCAAGACACACCGCAAGGGCATTAATGGAGTGGTAATGCTTGCGGTTACGGAAGGCTACCTCCTGTGCCTGTGGTGGTACCAAAGCAACATGTGTTCCATCTATGGACCCAATGACATGGGGCATCCCTCCCAGGGCATAGAACTCACGCTTGACAGCTGTCAACTGCTCAGGAGTTGGGAATTTAATGAACTCATTAAGGTGCTCCAACATGGCCTCTAAAAAATCATGCAGAGCACGGCTCAACATGGTTTGGGACATCCCACCCACATGGGCAATGGTATGTTGAAAGGTACCCGTGGCCAAGAAATGTAGGGCTGCCATCACCTTCACCTGGATACCTGTGTAGCGGTTGGAGGTGTGCTGCCAGCCGTGTCGTCAAGTCCTCAATCAAACGTTGGGGGAAGCGGTAGCGGTAGCGGCGTATACAGTCATTTTCACGCATGTCAGCCAAGTCCGGAATTGCTCGAGGGAGAGGCGGAGCCCTGCAGTGAATTAGAAGGGACAACGAAGAGTGAGTACAGTACACCACCAATGTCAATGTACTCAGCACATGGTCAACAGGCAATACACATAGGCTACATACAGAGTCAGGTCTGTGCAATATGCCCTGGACACGTATGGCAGCCATGTGACACTCCTACCAAGAGACAGCTCCAAACGTTTATTCTCAACCTCATAATGCCATGCCATAAAACTAGCTGTGGGCCAGTGTAAGTGAGCAGGCAGACGCATTACAGGAGTGACAGACAACCAAATATGTGCAGAGGAAGGATGTTCATTGTACAGACAGGTTGCGGAACACTAGAGGCACAGGTCACATGTACTAGAAAAATGACACACCACACACCTTGCCATTAAGGAGTACATTTCAAGAATGATCCCACATACATTGAGAGTATGCAGATATGTCCTTGTTGTGAAACTCCGTGTCGATGCATACACACACACCTTACGTCGGATTCCACATGTGGCGTGATATGCGTAACACTGTGCCATGGCCATCTACACACAGACACATGTTGGTTGCAGCAACTGCAGATGCATTTGACCAAACACCTACAGCAAGCCCATGGGAACACACGACACATACATGACATAGTCACATCGTGCAACGCGGGTAGTCACATGTCAGGTGTGAAAACCCCTGTAGCTGGCATGAGGGGACAGTTGCGTGTGTTGTTGACTGTGCCATGGCGGTGACGCTTTTCACAAGTGTTCTGTACTACATGCACACATGTCAAAGGAGTGAAGGGGATGTCTGGCACATACTCCACCATCACACATGACACCTGTACACATCTCATCATACATCTATTGCCTTCACAACTCAGGAGTAATGTGCCACATTACAGCCTGACACACCTGTGCCCGACACATGTAGTACTGCACAGACAATTCCTTGATGTCCAGCCTTGAACATGTATGTCAGCTCTATTCCTTTCTGTGTGCTGCCTGTCACCACTGACAGGTGTGAAATGCACCGTACATGCGCTCTGAGGGCGTGTGTACGTTCCCCATCACTATGGGAGTGCTGCCGTAGGCCTACCCATAGTGAAACGGCCCGTACACGTGCGTGTACGGGCCGTTTCACTATGGCTTTGCTCGCGTATGCGTACCCATAGTGATACGCCCCGTACACGCGCGTGTACGGCCCGTTTCACTATGGCTTTGCTCGCGTATGCGTACCCATAGTGATACGCCCCGTACACGTGCGTGTACGGCCCGTTTCTATGCATGTGGGGTGCCCTAGGGCCCTGGAACTCACCGTACCTTTGTGTGAATGTCCAAATTACATAGGGGACACATGAGGGACAAGTATAAAGCCCTACATGCATGCTGGTTGTCATGGAGACCGAGTTTAAAGTTTGAATTTTTTTCATCAGGTGCCCAGCTAAAGTCGGTTTGAAAGAATCTACATTGTTGCAAAGTGGCTGTTGAGTTGACATCATGCTCAATAAAAAAAAATAGAAAAGCCACTGACTGTGGTAGGTTTAAAGGGATTGGAGGAAACAGGATGCAAATGTGAGTGACCAATCACTCTGTACTCCTGTGAATGGAACAGGGCAGCAAGGTAGATATAAGGCAGCCAGGTCCCATGAGAGAGCACTTGCCTGCACATCCTTTGATTCAACTACACTGCTGCTGCTCGTGAATCCTCTGGCACCATGTCCAGGTCTGTGGAGAGGGCCCAGCCTTTCACCCAGGAGGAGAACCAAGCCCTGCTGGATGTGATCCTCCCACAGTACCCCATGCTGTACGGTCGACCAGGGGTTCAGGTGAGTGCTGAGTCCACTAGCAAAGACTGTGCCCCTTTTTTGTGACTTCTGCCATTGTGTCCAGGTGTAACACACATGCAATGTACTGTAGGGTGGGTCCCGGGTGGGGGAATGCCTAATGTCTCCCAGCCAGAGCATGCTGTGGTACATGTCTGCTCTCCTCACTTGCATTGTGTGTACTGTGACAATCACTGCATGTGGCATTACACATTCTGCCTGTCTAATCCTCCTGGGAATGTTGTTACTACAGTCCTCATGTGAATCTGTGGTCCCCCCAGTGTGACAGGTGGCAGTACCCACAGATGTGTGTTTGTTTAGTGTACATGTGCTGAGAGTGTCCAAAAGATGTGTTTGTTCCCTGGACATTGGTGTGTGTGTGTGTAAGTCCCCTGTCATGTGGGTGAGTGCATATGTGGAGTGTAGCACCCCAGCTGCATGAGGGATGGATATACCCTGCCCATCTGATGGGAGCAGGGAGCAGTGCTGTGTGTCTGCGGTGATGGGCCAGCCCTACACCTGTGACACCCCCCAGTCTAGTGGCACATGTGCAGAGTGAGGTGTGTAGCTGTAGTTGTCAATGGCAGGTGATTGTCCTGTGGCTGTGTGTGTCTGTGTACTCGGCTGAGGGCGCCTCAGTGGCCTGTGGCATGTCACTGCTTTGAGGTGCTGCACATAATCCTGGTGTCGCTTGTGATGCACAGTGTGAGCCTGGATGATTGATTGTGTCGTACCCCTCATGCCACCTGTGTACTCTACAATGCCACCTAGTGCTTTTTGCCTTCCACAGAGGAAAGTGTCCCTATGACACAGGTGTAATGAGTTTGATGCATTCTATGCCCTGTTGAAACCAGCCAAATTGTTCTAATGTGTGTCTCTGTGACATGTCGCAGGTGTATTGATGTTGTCTCACTTTTTCACCCTCACAGGTAGGCGCCTGTGCCAAGGAGCAGATCTGGAAGGACGCCGTCAGTGCCGTGAGACAGACGGATGGCCGGAAGCGGTGCCTAGCCCAGGTGAGGAAACGCTGGCAGGATATCCGGTGCTGGACGCGGAGGATCGCACGGGTCCTGCTGGGGGACTGACCTGTGAGCCAAAAGAACCATGGGTGCCGCCGTCTGACCCACATCCACAAGCGTAAGCTGGCGGTCGTCTTCCCTGACATGGACAGGCGCTTACGGGAAAAGCAGCAGCAGGAAGAGGGTAGGTACATGTGTGTTTGTTGTGTGTCACCAGCATTTGTAAGTGCACAGTTGCATGGATACACTGCCAGGATTTACATGTGCAGTGCAGTTCCTGGTCCCCAAAGTGTAGCGGTGCTGTCCTTCCTCCCTTCCCCTCCTTGGCATGTGTACCCTGGTCTGTGTGTAGTCACACTTGCACAAGGTTATCTAGGCTGCCAGTTTATCGATGTGCCCAATGCTTGCAGCTTCATGTGTGGGGGTGGTGTGTAACAGGTTTTGGGACCTTGCCTGTGCCCTGTCCAGTTCAGTACTTGTGGGGTCCATGTCAGTTGTCACTGATGCTGAGTCCAGACATAGGAGTGTGTCTCTAAAGTGTATTGCTTTACAGCATGCATGTCCTATTTTGTGGCCTGTGACATGATGTGCATGAGTGTGAGATATGCAGAGTGCAGGGATGGTGGCTTGTGTTGCAGTCAGTACCATTCAGGAACGTGGAGTAGTGTGGCCACTACTGTCCCCTGGGGCATCTTTTCCTAGGTATCATGTGTGTAATCCAAAAATCTCGACGATCCCTGTGTCTCCAGCATAGGTTGTGCTCTGTGCCATTGTACCCTGGCACCATTTGTGTCTACGTAAACTCGGCTACATGTGTCCACTGTACAGGCTGACCAAATGTCCCTTGTTCATACTCACGGGGGCCAGTGCCTGTGTGTAATGGTAAAATGATCTGATGATGGCCATTTGTAGATGATGTATTTGTACGGGCGCACCAGGGTATTTTGTGTCCAATCAGGATTTCTTGCAGGCCATGTGTTTTTATTCCAGGCTAAGAGATGTAAGTGCTTCCTGTGTCTCAATAAATTGTCTCATGTAGGGGGTGGTTGGTGCTGGCAAGGCCTACATGTCTAGACCTGAAGTCTCCTTGCTAGGTCTGGCCAGTGTGTGATGTTTGTGTGGACATACACTCAAGGTGCAGTGACCCTTTAATGTTGGGCATGTTTTTAAGTATTGCCTTTGCAGCATGTGCCTACAGTTAATAGACATGGTTCATGCTCATCCCTTTTTACGCCAACGCTGTGTGCTGCAGATGCTGTGCTGGATTGTCCCCAGTGCCTGGCTCCTCTGTCCAAATCCATTATCATGTTATTTGCTATTGTGTCATGCTCTCCATAGTTGTTCAGTGGCATGGTGGGTCAACCAACTGTTTGTTGCAGGGCCTACATGTGTGCCTTGTATTGTAGTTGTTACTCATGTTGCTTTTCAGGCTATGCACTGTGACCTATGTGGATTTGACTCATGTGACATATGTATACAGGTGTCTGATTATTTCCTGTCTCTTCACCTTGCTCACAGCATCGTCGGGGGACACCGAGGGAGACACTGGCACGGACCGTGAGGAGGGATCGAGCACCAGTGCCATCAGTGCAGAGTTGTCTGGCACATCGAGAGGCACGGAGGCCTACGGGAGTGCAGCGGAGGACCTGTCCAGTCAATCCACCACCGACTATGACGCAGACGGGTCCGAGGCTGAGCACTCCGAGGGGGCGGAGGCTGGTCCCACAGCTGACACCAGCACTCCATCATTACCCGCCCCCTCCATTCCGATCACCGGCCTCCCACTTGCTCGTGTCCCTTCCCGCTGTGCTCGGTCAGCACGTGTCTCCTACTTGCCAGGCACCGCACCCCCTGCCCCTGTCTCCACTGCTGCCACCAATGCCGAGTCTGTGGACATCCTGCGGCAGTTGCGGGTTGGTCAGACTGCGATGCTTAATGTCCTCCATGGCCACAGCCAAGTGCTGAACCAGATGGAGGCATACTTGGAGGGCATTTCAGCCGCGCAGTCTGACCAACGCAACTTGCTGAGGTCCATCGACTCGACACTGACTGCAGCAGTGGGTCTCCTGCAGCGCTACGTCCCACCCCCTACCCCTGCCCCATCCACACTTCCCACTCCCATGCCTGTCCCACGTACACCCAGACGTCAGCATGCACGCACACCACCAGACACAGGCACCACACCAGCAGGGCAGGGCAAGCGCACACCTCCTGGCACGCACACACAGGGTGAGGTAGGCACACCCACTGGGGGGGGGGCAAACGTAAGTCACGCAGCCAGAGTGGGAATCCGCATTCCGCAAAATCCACTCCCTCCAAATCCACTCCCCTCAGCTCTCCTGGCCACGAATCCAGCAAGGATTCCTTCATGGCCGCTCTGTCCCTGAGCCCAACAGTGACACCACCCAGCAAGCGGACAAAGGAGTCCCCGGTCAGGGTAGTTGAGTGCCCCCCCCTGTCCACACCCTCCCCCAGTGGCGCTGCGACCCATTCCTCCGCCCCCCCCCCCCTCCTTGGGGCCTGTGGTTCCTTCGGGTGCAGGGGATACGCTGGGGGACCTTGCTGACGTGTGCAGCGCCATCCTCACCACCTCCTTTGGCACTGCCCCACCCCCTGTGGTAGAGTCCTCCGTCCCTGCACCCACAACGCCTGCCCTTGCCCCTCCTGTCCCTGCGGTGCCTGGTCCTTCCCCCCACATGATGCCCCCCGTGGAAGACAGGGGGGTCTGAACTGTGCAGGCAAGCTAGGGGACACGCATCCCACGGTGTCCCCCATCCAGCTGTGACTCATGGACTGCCCTATGGGCTTTGTAAATATTGAACATTATCCACACACACTTTATTTGAAAATGCTGAATAAAGCCTTTTTTTTTCCTTAGGACACTACTGCTTTTGTGGTATTGCTGTTGGTGGGGCTGCTACATGATTTTGGGTGGTGATCATGTGTTGGGTGTGTGGGAAATGTAGTAGTGTGCTGGTCATAGGGGGTACCCTGGTATCTGTGTGCCATCACAAGGTGTTAGCTAAGTTTCTCTGTTCATGTAAGCAGTTACTGCATGGTGAAATTGTCCAAAGGTGTGTTCCTTCCTCTGTGGACCCTGCCATCTTCCCTGCAGGGCGTTCCCAATATGTTGCGCTGAGCTGTGTCTACATTAGCTGGGTGTGTGACGGAGCCCTTCAACTTTGGCCATGCATGCAGAGCGATGTCTCCACCTGCATCATTCGTGGCATCCTTGGTGATCACTGTACTTGTGTATGTAGTCTGTTGACATGACTTCATGTGGACATGTTCCTTTTTAGGCTGTATGCATGTGTGTACTCCCAGCCTCGCACACATGTGTTACATGTACTGCAGGGTCTTTGTGCACCTGACTGACAATTGTGGCAATTGGATCTGTGGGTACTCCACCCTTTTTTTTCCATGGGCACTGCTGGGAGGACTCTGCACCCACCCCTCCTGCGTCTGGGCACTGCTGGAAGGACTCTGCACACACCCCTCCTGTGTCTGGGCACTGCTGGGAGGACTCTGCACCCACCCCTCCTGTGTCTGGGCAGTGCTGGGAGGACTCTGCACACACCCCTCCTGTGTCTGGGCACTGCTGGAAGTGATAGGCACCCACCCCTCCTGTGTCTGGGCACTGCTGGGAGGACTCTGCACCCACCCCTCCTGTGTCTGGGCACTGCTGGGAGGACTCTGCACACACCCCTCCTGCGTCTGGGCACTGCTGGGGGGACTCTACACCCACCCCTCCTGTGTCTGGGCACTGCTGGGAGGACTCTGCACCAACCCCTCCTGCGTCTGGTCACTGCTGGGAGGACTCTGCACACACCCCTCCTGCGTCTGGGCACTGCTGGAAGTGATAGGCACCCACCCCTCCTGTGTCTGGGCACTGCTGGGAGGACTCTGCACACACCCCTCCTGTGTCTGGGCAGTGCTGGGAGGACTCTGCACACACCCCTCCTGCATCTGGGCACTGCTGGAAGTGATAGGCACCCACCCCTCCTGTGTCTGGGCACTGCTGGGAGGACTCTGCACCCACCCCTCCTGCGTCTGGGCACTGCTGGAAGTGATAGGCACCCACCCCTCCTGTGTCTGGGAACTGCTGGAAGTGATAGGCACCCACCCCTCCTGTGTCTGGGCACTGCTGGGAGGACTTTGCACACACCCCTCCTATGTCTGGGCACTGCGGGGAGGACTCTGCACACACCCCTCCTGTGTCTGGGCACTGCTGGGAGGACTCTGCACACACCCCTCCTGCATCTGGGCACTGCTGGGGGGACTCTACACCCACCCCTCCTGTGTCTGGGCACTGCTGGGAGGACTCTGCACCCACCCCTCCTGCGTCTGGGCACTGCTGGGAGGACTCTGCTCACACCCCTCCTGCATCTGGGCACTGCTGGAAGTGATAGGCACCCACCCCTCCTGTGTCTGGGCAGTGCTGGGAGGACTCTGCACACACCCCTCCTGCGTCTGGGCACTGCTGGAAGTGATAGGCACCCACCCCTCCTGCGTCTGGGCACTGCTGGAAGTGATAGGCACCCACCCCTCCTGTGTCTGGGCACTGCTGGGAGGACTCTGCACCCACCCCTCCTGCATCTGGGCACTGCTGGGAGGACTCTGCACCCACCCCTCCTGTGTCTGGGCACTGCTGGAAGTGATAGGCACCCACCCCTCCTGTGTCTGGGCACTGCTGGGAGGACTCTGCACACACCCCTCCTGTGTCTGGGCACTGCTGGGAGGACTCTGCACACACCCCTCCTGCGTCTGGGCACTGCTGGGGGGACTCTACACCCACCCCTCCTGTGTCTGGGCACTGCTGGGAGGACTCTGCACCCACCCCTCCTGCGTCTGGGCACTGCTGGGAGGACTCTGCACACACCCCTCCTGTGTCTGGGCACTGCTGGAAGTGATTGGCACCCACCCCTCCTGTGTCTGGGCACTGCTGGGAGGACTCTGCACACACCCCTCCTGTGTCTGGGCACTGCTGAAGTGATAGGCACCCACCCCTCCTGTGTCTGGGCACTGCTGGGGGCACTCTACACCCACCCCTCCTGTGTCTGGGTACTGCTGGGAGGACTCTGCACCCACCCCTCCTGCGTCTGAGCACTGCTGGGAGGACTCTGCACACACCCCTCCTGCATCTGGGCACTGCTGGAAGTGATAGGCACCCACCCCTCCTGTGTCTGGGCACTGCTGGGAGGACTCTGCACCCACCCCTCCTGTGTCTGGCCATGTACGCTCCATACATACACGGGTGGGGGTACGGTCCGTAGATGCACTGTTGGGGTGTTGGTACGCGCCGTACATGCACGGGTGGGGGTACGCTCCATGCATACACGGGTGGGGGTACGGTCCATACATGCACTGTTGGGGTGTTGGTACGCCCATACATGCACGGGTGGGGATACGCTCCATGCATACACGGGTGAGGTACGGTCCGTACATTCACTGTTGGGGTGTTGGTACGGGCTGTACATGCACGGGTGGGGGTGCGCTCCATGCATACACGGGTGGGGGTATGGTCCGTACATACACTGTTGGGGTGGGGGTACGCTCCATACGTACGCGGGTGTGGGTACGCTCCATGCATACACGGGTGGGGGTACGGTCTGTATATACACTGTTGGGGTGGGGGTACGCTCCATACATACGCGGGTGTGGGTACGCTCCATGCATGCACGGGTGGGGGTACGGTCCGTACATACACTGTTGGGGTGGGGGTACGCTCCATACGTACGCGGGTGTGGGTACGCTCCATGCATACACGGGTGGGGGTACGGTCCGTACATACACTGTTGGGGTGGGGGTACGCTCCATACGTACGCGGGTGTGGGTACGCACCATGCATACACGGGTGGGGGTAAGGTCCGTACATACACTTTTGGGGTGGGGGTATGCTCCATGCGTACGCGGGTGTGGGTACGCTCCATGCATACACGGGTGGGGGTAAGGTCCGTACATACACTGTTGGGTGGGGGTACGCTCCATGCGTACGCAGGTGTGGGTACGTTCCATGCATACACGGGTGGGGGTACGGTCCGTACATACGCGGGTGGGGGTACGCTCCATACGTACGTGGGTGTGGGTACGCTCCATGCATACACGGGTGGGGGTACGGTCCGTACATACACTGTTGGGGTGGGGGTACGCTCCATACGTACGCGGGTGTGGGTACGGTCCCTACATACACGGCTGGGGGTACGGTCCGTACATGCAGTGTTGGGGTGTTGGTACGCGCCATACATGCACGGGTGTGGGTGCGGCCCGTACCCATGCCTTTGGAACATGGGTACGGGCCGTACCGCCATTATTGGGGTGACGTAGGGGTGGACGTGGTACGACTCGTACCCACGCTCTTAAGGCATGGGTACGGTACGTACCGGACTTGTTGTGTTGCCGGTTCGCGTGTACATCCACTTCCGTTGCTGGACACGCCCCCACCCCCTCGAAGTGACCAGGCCCTGAAGGTCAGGTATGTCCAGGGCATGTACGCATTGTGACTTGGGTGGGGGTTTTGTGTCCTGCCCCTGCCCCCCCCCCCTTTGCCCCTGGGTGTTGTTCTGACCTTCTGCGGCGTCTGCGTCGGTTCCTGTAGAGCAGGTGGACTGCTATGGGGGCTGGGATGACACATAGGTTCGGGTCCCTGTCCGTCGCGTACAGGTGCTTCTTGCGCGCGTCGTCCTGATTTCCCGGCAGTTTTTGGCAGCCGGAGAATTTTATCCGTGCGGGGTGACGTCGGTGCGGTTCGTACTTCCTGGTTCGTGAAACGCTGTCTGAAAGCGTCCCGACGTCACGTCGGCGCTTTCCCCGGATCACATTTGTATGTATATTATCGTCGGTCGGTGTTTTGTACGACTCGTACGGAAATGGTGTTTCCGTGCGAATCATACTTCCATGTTTTTAATGTTTTTTTCCCGGGTACGAGTCGGACGGAGAAAACGCTCCGACCGACGGTTCGTACCCGGTTTTTCCAGGATCAGAATCGGCACCTAAATGTGCCATTGCAGAGAACAGACTCACTTCTACCCATACAGTAGTATAACCATTGGAATTTGGCAAATTGGTTACAAAGTCTCCATACTGATGGTATGCCAGGGGTATGGAGGCACTGGCAAGGGGTGCAATAAACCCAATGATGGAGTATGGACCGACTTATTCTGGGGGCAAATGGGACAGGCTTGTACTTAAGTGTGCACATCCATGGATAGGTTAGGTCACCAAAGCCATCTTTTACAGTTAGCAAGAGTTTTTTGAATGCCAGAATGTCCAGCAAGTGGTTTATCATGGCACCAATTTAACACCTTATGTCTGAGTTTTTCAGTGGTTACATACAAGTTGTTACCATGGCAGGGGTGTCCATCCTTTACCAGAATATCGTTCTCTGTGATCCATTCATTTAAATTCATCTGCTACATCCCTTGTTTTATATTATCCAAAAACTGTTGTTTAATATAAGTACCTATCACCTGCTCAGAACCTAATAGATTGTGTGGTGGGTTATGTGCTAATTCGGGTGAATCATGACCCCAGTGTAATAATATATCTGCCTTGGTCTGATGTGTACTAGGGTGGTACGTAATAACAAAATAATTTTCACTAAAAAAGCAAGAGCGATCTAACCTGTCTGTGTGTCAAGTGCTTGAGGGATAGAAAATAATTCACATTTTTATGATCTGTGTAACCTGTAACTCTATATTCTGCAACCAGTAGATAGCGGCACCACTCCTGAAAACATAATGATCCAGAATCGGGATATCTTTCATAGATTGATATGGTGGAATTATTCCTCATTGTCAAAGTGGGAGTCCCAAAGTAATATAAATAAAGCAGTAGCAAAACTCTTCCATGGGCTATAATGGTGATAACCATGCATTAAATAGCCTATCTACCTCCTTTTTTTAAAAAAACACCAACCTTTAGGTACAACCAATAAATAACCAGCAACCTCTTGTGAATTCTGTTGACTTTTGCACCTGATCCAAGAGAACAGGTATGAGTAGTAAAGGGTGTCTATACTAGACCGTTAATTTGTTAAGGGCCCTGTAGTCTATGCATGAACGTAAATCACCATTCTTCTTTGGGACAAAGAAGAGGGTGGAAGAAACAGGAGATGTGGCATGACGAATGAAGCCTAAAACTAGCAATTCGTCCAGGTATTTCTTTAGATACTTAGTCTCAGTTTCCGATTGAGCGTAAATGAGACTACATGATAGGTTGGCCGCTGTAATAAAATGAATGCGTCATTCAAAGTCCCTGTGAGGGGGTAGCTGAATGGCTTTCTTTTTATCAAATATATCCTGAAAATCCAAGTATTCCTTTGGAAGGATGTTTTGAAAGTTCTGGGGCTACGGCTGCACACGTTTGGGGTAGAATCAGGTCTTGTGCTGTGGTATAGCAACTGTAAAGGCAGTATGGTGACCCTAAATTCACCAAGCATGTAGACCAGATAATAAGGGGATCATAGAGTTTTAGCTAGGATAGCTCTATGATAGCACCAAAAGTCTGCGCATCTATTAGATTGAAAGATGGGGTTTCTTTTTGTCTATTAACACAAACTAAGTTTATGGGAAGCATTTGTTAAGTAATCAATCCTGATGACAATTCAAATCTATCAACTGCCCTTACTACTTCTGGTTCTTGTTTCTTTACTCAAGGGATATTTAAGGAAGTGGCCAAACTTAAATCCTAGAAATCACCGGGGCCTCCTGAATCCAGGAGCATAGGCAACTGTTTTTGTTGTTGTGGGGAAATTATCAGGTGACTGAAATGGTTAGGTGTTGTGGAATTTTACCTATGGTATGATTCTGAGGTCAGCGTATTAGACCTTCTCAACGAGTTCACCTCATTACTAGTTGAGCTTGCACGTTTTTCTGATTGCCCTCTGTGATGACTTTTATCTTTTTCTGAGCCTTTTTTGGTTTGGCGTTACAATCGAAGGCAAAGTGTCCTGCTTTACCACAATTTACTGGGAACAAAAATTCTTGAGTGCTCCCACTCTTTTCGCTTCAGCCTCACTAAGTGTGACAGCTAAAACACAAAATGAATCAGATAGACTATTACGGCTAAAGAAAAAACAAATTCAGACAGATTTACATGGTCATTTTCTGGTAGAACACATTAAGGCAGGAACAATCCCAGGTGGACTTCAAATCCGGAATATTCCGGTCATTTTTACAGAGGACCCTCTTTATAAGAAAGGGTATAGTTGCACTGAAACTAAATGCAGTAAGGACCTTACGGTGGAAACAGCCCTTAGGATCTCGCAACAACAATTGGAGGAAATAGCCTCACTTGAATCAGAAATCAAAGACAATCAATTAATTACGGATTCAAAAGTTCTTTTGGAAAAAGTGGAGAAAGAGATTTTGGAATTTAAAGACTATACTATCAATCAAAAAGGCAACAAATTTGAAAAAGACAAAAGGAACTTCTCACTGGAAACTGTATACCCATATTTACAAGCAGATTTTTATACTAGATCAGAATCGAGGAGATTCCTTCCGGATTATCAAGGAAGATCTAAGAACCGCTTTATCATATTTTCTGAAACTTCATCCTCATCAGGTGGACATACAGATAGTAGCGAAGGACGCCAAACCGCCAATAAAAGATGGAATGGGCAACAACAACAGGGACCTTCTTTTTTAGGGAGAGGCCAGCAAAGATCAAGAGGGCGCACCCGGTTCAACAACCAGCCTTGGGAAATGACTACACGCAGACAACACTACAAAAATCTGAAAGAAACACGTTAGTTAGATTCCTCACCTTAGAATATCCCCAGGCGTCAGACTGGATCCAGAAGATTTTTCGTCAGCAATACCCCTTGCGTGTCACTAGGCGTCGTCTGCGGCTCCGTGTCCGTCGTCGGCGTCGTGCGCCGGAATGACGTCGTCGGAGTACTTAGACGCCGCCCTTGCGCGCTGACGTCAGTTCTTCTTTTTTCCGCGTCAGTAAGCGCAGATCCGGGAGAGCTACCCCTTTTAGTCTTTTTTGACTACGTTTTTTTGATCCTTTTTGATCTTGTCTCGACTCCGGTGCCGGTAGGATGCCTGATTTCAAAGCCTGTGCTGACTGCAACCGCTTGATGTCGGTTACGGATCATCACCGCCGGTGCCTTTACTGTTTGGGCCTCGACCACGACGCGGAGTCGTGTTCGGACTGCAAGGCCCTGACCTCGAAGGCTAGACGGGAGCGGTCTCGTAAGCTCCTCGAGCTTCGCCACTCGGCTCCGCGCCCCTCTCGATCCCGGTCCAGGAGGAGGTCCAAGGATCGGTCGCGGAGCCGCAGCCGACGTCATCATCGCTCGTCTGGCTCCAAGACTTCGGGTAAGTCGAAGCACTCCAAGAAGTCCAAGAGGCGACACCGCTCTTCAGACTCCCCTCGCCGGTCGCGCGAATCGGCCGAGGGTCAGGGTGGTTCCACCCCCGCGGCTCCAGCGGAGCCGCCGACGCCGCACAAGTCCCCATACCCGCCGGTCCTTGGGACTGACGCGACGCCGGCGGAAGTCAGTGCCTTCCTCTCGGCCATGAGGAGCCTGGCTCTGCCGTCGACGCCCGCTGGCGCGCCTTCGGGCCCCGCGGACCCGACTGGGCAACCTTGCATGGCGCCGTCGCCGGCTCTGGCCCCGACGCCGCAGGTTCCCGAGGGACTCGTCCCCGCCGACGCCGGTCGACCTCGTCACGCCTCCTCCGCCGGCGTCGACACCGGTTCCACCTCCGACGCCGGCTCCGCTCGGCGTCGAGCCCCAGTTCAGCCCCGCTCCGGATCCGGCGCCGTTACGGCGTCGATGGACGCCGCGTACGGCGCCGTTAGAGACACATTATGTCTATCGTCCGGCTCCGATCCTTCCTCCTGTTTACCAGGAATCGGATGATGGGGGCGACTGGGAGGGGTCCGAGGATCCTATGGCCGTTCAGGCTCAGCTGTCACAGGACTGGGCAGAAGGACTGGGCAGATGAACTGGGGGAGGCCAGTGGTCTGGATACCTCACCAGACACTGGATTCATCTCTCCTCCGACTGTGGCTTCGGAGGAGGGTGCTGCTTTCTCTGTGGTGCTGCACAAGGTGGCCGCAGCCCTTGGGCTCGAGCTGCCTGCCGTGGCTGTGAGGACTAACGTCCTCACTGAGGTGCTTCAGTCTGCAGCAAGCTCCACTGAGCCTCTGCTGCAATTCAATGAGGCCCTCATTGACGTTCTGCAGGGCAGCTGGTCCAAGCCCTCCACAGTTCCTCCTGTGGACAGGAATGTCGCCTGGAACAGTTTGGCTGTTCTCCTCCCTTAGTTTGGGTCTGCGGTCCTTGAACACCGCCTGTCTTTTGGACCGTTATTCCCACTCTCTGTGGGATACGGTGGAGGACGTGCTGCCCCTGTGCCCGGAGGAGGCCCAGACACGACTTACCCAGGCTCTGGCCGATGGGAGGGATGCAGCACGACATGCAATCCGATGTGGGCTTGACACTACGGACTCACTGGGTAGGGCGATTTCTACCACGGTGGCGCTTAGACGTCACGCCTGGCTGCGGTCCACGTCCTTTTCGGGGGATGTCCAGAGCACTCTCATGGACATGCCCTTTGATGGCACTCACCTTTTTGGTGAGAAAGCGGACAGTGCGCTGAATCGCTTTAAGGACTCCCGGGCTACGGCCAAGTCCTTGGGCCTCTCGGCCCCGCGGTCGCAAACTTCCGCCTTTCGCCCCTTTCGTGGCCAAGGAAGGGGTGCCTCCTCAAGTCCGCCTAGCCACCAGCCGCAGAACCAACCTGCGCGCGGTCACGGACGTGGTTTCCGCCGAGGCGGTTCTGGAGGACGACGTGGTCAGCCCACATCCACCCCGGCAGCATCCGCCTCCAAGCCTTCCTAGTCCGAGCTTTCCGGCCCATTCCTCGCCAGTGGGCAGCAGAGTTCGCCATCACCTGCTCCACTGGCGTACCATCACTTCGGACAGGTGGGTGCTGCAAATCGTCCGAAGGGGCTACTCCCTCCCCTTCGAGACGACCCCTCCAGCCATGCCACCGCAGCACCACCGTATCTCGGAGGATCATTTGAATCTTCTGCGAGAGGAAGTTTCGGCCCTCTTGGTCAAAGAGGCCGTCGAGCGCGTTCCGAGCCCAGAAGTAGGTCGTGGTTGTTATTCCCACTACTTTCTGGTTCCCAAGAAGGGCAAAGGGGGCCTACGCCCTATCTTGGACCTCAGGAACGTCAATGCCTTCCTCCGTAAGGAACGGTTCAAAATGTTGACTTTGGCTCAGGTTCTAGCTGCCCTCGACCCTGGAGACTGGATGGTAGCGTTGGACTTGCAGGACGCATATTTCCACATCCCTGTCCTGCCGGCCCACCGGCGTTACCTGCGGTTCACGGTGGGCCAGGAGCATTTTCAGTTCACCGTGCTCCCCTTCGGCCTCACCAGTGCCCCTCGGGTGTTCACGAAAGTGATGGCGGTGGTCGCAGCTCATCTGCGCAGATCAGGGGTTCCGGTCTTCCCCTATCTCGACGACTGGTTGTTGAAGGCGGGCTCGCCCCAGGCAGTCGTCTTCCACCTCCAGACTACGGCGGATCTCCTGCATTTGCTGGGGTTTTCCATCAACGTGCCGAAGTCACACCTGAGTCCCTCTCAGAAGCTCCTCTTCATTGGAGCGGTTCTCGATTCGGCGCAGTTCCGGGTCTATCCGCCGGAACAACGGGTCCAGGATATTCAGGCCCTGATTCCCATCTTTCGGCCTCTATCCTGGGTTTCGGTCAGGCTAGTGTTGCGGCTTCTGGGGCTGATGGCCTCCTGCATCCTACTAGTGCATCACGCCAGGCGGCGCATGCAGGCTCTGCAGTGGGACCTGAAGTTTCAGTGGGCCCAGCATCACGGCAACCTGTCCGACCATGTCTTGATCTCGGAGGGCACTGCACAGCAGTTGCAGTGGTGGCTCACGGACCGCGATTGGGTCACGGGCAAGAGCTTCTCCCTTCCCCAACCGGAGCATGTCGTAGTGACGGATGCGTCCCTCCAGGGATGGGGTGGCCATATGGGAGAGGCGGAGATCAGAGGCCTCTGGTCTCCGGCGGAGTCTCGCCTCCACATCAACCTGTTGGAGTTGAGAGCGATCCGACTTGCACTGAAAGCCTTCCTTCCCTCTGTCAGGGGAAGTGTCGTGCAGGTGTTCACGGACAACACCACCGCCATGTGGTATTGCAACAAACAGGGCGGGGTGGGGTCGTGGACCCTTTGTCAGGAGGCTCTGCGCCTCTGGACGTGGCTGGAACACCAGGGCGTCACCCTAGTGGTTCAACATCTGGCGGGCTCTCTGAACGCCAGAGCAGACGAACTCAGCCGCCGGTGCATGATGGATCACGAATGGCGTCTGAACTCCGAAGTGGTGCAAGGTCTCTTTCAGCAGGGGGGAGAGCCTTGGTTAGATCTATTCGCCACCGAAGAGAACGCACAATGTCAGCAGTTCTGCGCGTTGGAATTTCCAAGGCGGCACTCGCTCGGCGACGCTTTTCGTCACGAGTGGAGTTGCGGTCTGTTGTACGCCTTTCCGCCTATACCACTTCTGCCCAGAGTGCTGCAGAAGATCAGGCACGACCGGGCCCAAGTCATCTTGGTGGCCCCGGATTGGGCACGAAGGTACTGGTATCCCGAGCTACTCAGTATGTTGACCGATCCTCCGATACGTCTGCCCCTTCGGGAGGATCTTCTGTCGCAGCAGCAGGGGACGGTCCTCCACCCGAACCTGTCCAGCCTCCACCTCCATGCGTGGAGATTGAGCGGCGGCAGTTGATGCCATTTGACTTGCCTCCTGAAGTCTGTGATATCATTCTGGCAGCCAGGCGTCCCTCCACAAAGACGGTATACGCCTGCCGGTGGAACAGATTTGTGGCATAGTGCACAGCAAAGGCTGTGGATCCCCTTTCCGCCCCTCTTTCTGAGGTTCTCCTCTTTCTTCTTTCTTTGGCCCGGCAGGGCTCTGCCCTGGGCACCTTGAAAGGTTATCTTGCTGCCCTCTCTGCCTTCTTACGGCTTCCTGATCAGCCTTCTCTTTTCAAGTCCCCTGTGGTTCAACGCTTTCTTAAAGGCATTACTCATACGTTCCCTCCTGTTCCTTTCGTAATGCCTCAGTGGGACTTGAATCTTGTTCTCACATTTCTGATGTGCGCTCCCTTTGAGCCTCTTCACAATTGTCCTCTTCGTCTTCTGACGCTTAAGACTGCTTTCCTGGTAGCCATCACCTCGGCTAGACGGGTGAGTGAGCTCCAGGCTCTATCGTCCAAGCCTCCTTTTCTCTCTGTTCTTCCGGACAAGCTTGTCCTTCGGCCTCGTCCTTCTTTTCTACCGAAAGTGGTGACTCCCTTTCATCTTGGGCAGTCTGTCACCTTGCCCACCTACTTTCCGCCTCCGCATCCTTCCAAGGAGGAAGAGAGGCTCCACCGTCTGGACCCAAAGCGTGCGCTCTCTTTTTATTTGGACCGCACAAAACAGTTCCGGGTGGACGACCAACTTTTCGTTGGATACGTGGGTGCTAAGAAGGGAAAAGCTGTGCACAAACGGACCATCTCCCGGTGGGTCATTTTGTGCATCAAAATCTGTTACTCCTTGGCGAAAAAGGACCCTCCTGTTGGGCTGCGTGCCCATTCCACTCGGGCTACAGCGGCTACTACTGCTTTGGGACGGGGAGTCCCGTTGCAGGACATCTGTCAGGCGGCTACGTGGGCTTCGCTACACACGTTTGCCAGGCATTATTGCCTAGACAGCCAAGTCCGGAGGGATGGCTTCTTTGGCCGTTCTGTCCTCCAGGACTTTCTGGTGTGATCTTGGTTCGCAGACCCACCACCGGGGATGGTATTGCTTGGGTATCTATTCTAAGGTGAGGAATCTAACTAACGTGTTTCTTTCAGATGAACAAGTTACTTACCTTAAGAAACATTAGTTAGTTAGATTCCTCACCGACCCACCCATCCTCCCCGTTCTGCGAACTGACATCTAGGGTTAAGGCTATCCCTTTCAGGGCCCTAGAATTTTTTGGCACCAGTGTCAGTATCTTGCATGGCTCTGCGTTCCTGGTGCGGAAGGCTATGTACAAGAACTGACGTCAGCGCGCGAGGGCGGCGTCTAAGTACTCCGACGACGTCATTCCGGCGCACGACGCCGACGACGGACGCGGAGCCGCAGACGACGCCTAGCGATGGGCAAGGGGTATTGCTGACGAAAAATCTTCCGGATCCAGTCTGACGCCTGGGGATATTCTAAGGTGAGGAATCTAACTAACTAATGTTTCTTACAGATACATCGTTACCGAAGGTAAGTAACTTGTTCATTAATTCCATCTCCCATCTTCAATTTATCTACATGTGTGCTAACTAAGGATGAAGAAAGTGTCTTAGAAAAAGGCTTAACTTTCATTCCAACAAGAAGTATAGATTTCATTAAGATGAAAACTGAGGCAATTGAATTTTGACGCAAAATTAGACTCAAAATGTTTTTTTCTGGGAACGATTCCATCAATATGAATGAAGTCACAGGGTTAAAGAAAAAATCTAATTTTTGTCCCCCTGCTAATAAGATACCAAAGGAAATAATAACTTTCGAGAGAAGTGTGCTGTCTGCTATTTCCAATATGGAAAAGAGATCCAAATATGTCAAACATAACATCTCAAAGGCACAACGGGATGCCCTAGTCTCATTGAAAAATGTTCCATCTGTGACCATCAAACAGGCGGACAAGGGGGGCTCGATTGTGGTATGGGGGACCCCAGACTATACAACAGAAGCCTTCAAACAACTAAATGATCCGATTTACTACAAACGCATATCGAAGGACCCCACGTTTGAACTTCAGGGTCATCTCTTCGACATTCTCAAAAAAGGCTTTGATCAGGGTTTTCTAGGCCCAAAGGAGTATAACTATTTGCAAACCAAACATCCTAGAAACCCAGTTTTTTACATTCTGCCCAAAGTGCATAAGAATGAGACCTCTCCGCCAGGCAGGCCGATAGTCTCAGGGTATGTCTCTTTGAATGAGCCAATTTCAAAGTACGTGGACTATTTCCTCAAAACATTCATGGCGGAGGTGCCATCTTACCTCCAAGATACCACAGACTTTATCAACAAATTAGAGGATGTCTCATTTGAAACAAAGATCTAATGGTGACACTGGATGTCACTTCTTTATACACCCAAATTCCACAAGACGAAGCCCTGGCACTCTTATCGCAGTTCTTGGACAAAAGACCGAGAATTTATTGTTGAATTAGCAAGTTTTGCTCTTAAAAAAAACTTTTTTTCATTTGGTAGTGAGTTTTTTATCAGACTAAAGGTGTAGCAATGGGTTGTCCATTCGCCCCAGAATTGGCAGTACTGTATATGTCCATGTTTGAAGAAAAATTCATTTATAATAATAGCCCGTTCAAACAATTCATAACAACCTGGCTGCGGTTCATAGATGACATCTTCATGGCATGGACTGGGAATCACGATCAATTGATGCAGTTTTTTGATTGGCTCAATCAGAGATCGTTAGACATCAAGTTCAGCATCAATTCTTCATTGGTAAAGATACCGTTCCTGGATGTGGAAGTCTTTCCAGCTGAAGGACGCTTAGTGACAACATTATATACAAAACCATCGGACAGAAACAAGGCTCTTTAATTTTCAAGTAATCACCCTAGAAGTCTAAAAGAAAACTTACCTTACGGACAGTTTTTAAAAATAAGACGGAATTGTTTTTTTAAAGATGATTACAGTATCCATGTAAATAACCTTGTTGAAAAACTACGGGTATAGGGGTTACCCGAAAAAACTGGTAAAAACAACAATGAAGAGAACCTGTTGGACCCCCAGGGAAACACTTCTGATCAAAAAAGAGAAATCTCCTACAGAACGTCAAGTATTCGTTACCACCTTTTGTCCCAATTCTAACCAGCTAAAAAAAGTGATCCACCAGAATTGGCATTTGATTCAGAATTTGGATCCCACTCTGGAAAGTACCCCCTTATTTGCTTTTAAGAAAGAAAAAAGCGTGGCCAATCATATAGTCAGGGCATCATCCAATAAGGCCATTGAACCAACATTAAGACAAATGATGGGTTTAACACCAATAAAAGAACATCATAAATGTGACTTGTTCGTGCTGCGACCAAACGATCGGAGGAGCCTAGTTCTCCTATAAAGGTATTCATTGGAAGCATGACACCTTTTCAAATTGCAAGACGAAATACGTTATCTATGGTATATTATGCCCCTGCCCAATGTTATACATTGGAAAAACTAATCAGGAGGTCCGTCATAGAATAACGCAACATAAGTCCCGGATTAGGAAAAATGTTGAGACGGCACCACTTGTTAATCACTGGCACAAAATGTCACATGTTGAACAAGATCTCCGTTGGACTGTCATTTCGAAAGTGGAACGGGACCCTCGAGGAAGGGATTTGGAGTTAAAACTTTCACAACGTGAAGCAATGCTAATTTTGAAATTTGACACCGCAATCACTGGTTTGAATGAATTATCAAAAATCTACAGATTATAAAGGCGGCAGATTCTTTCTTCATTAATCTCACAGTGTTTATAACTGTCCGGTCGATTTAAGGAAGCCCCTCCTTTTATAGATTTTATCTAGGATTTTGCGCCAACACTATCCAGCTTTGGGCAATTTTATTAACTTTCACTGTATATTGTAGCAATACATCAGCTGACTAAGTGTATCCAGACCATCACATTTGCATTTGTATCACTAAACTACAATCCCCAGAATGCCAGGGTGCACCCAGAATTCCATTTAGGAGCTACACGGAAGTACGAGCTTAGAAGCGATGGATTCTCGTTTCGTTGGATGTGATGCGCTTCCCGCCACGAATTAGGTAAACACAGCTTGCATGGAACTTCGACCCGTTGTTACTCCTTCGTTTAAACTTTTTGAGACCTTTATTTATTTACGGCTCATTCGTTTCCAGATTCATTGGTTCCGGCTCAGTAAAATTTCAAGCCAGCCGAGTTTTTGCTGTTTGAAGCACCCGCAAGGTATGCTCCCTTTAGACTAGTTTTTCTTAATCATTGCCGACTCCTTCCCAACTTCAGCCAATAAACAGAGAGGGGGCCCCAAAAAAACAAATTAGAGGTAGAGACTATGGGGAAACTAATTCAATGCAAAAAGAAGAAAACTCTACCCTATATATGACAAAAGTACACAGTATCAATAAATATTTTTGAGTGCAAGCTAGAGACACACAAAATTGAGAAAAATTGAGAAAACACAGGTTCCCACTCGGAAAAAACAGTGAAAGAAAAAGATCTAATCACATATACATTCATTCACAACCAACACACACATTCATCAAAATTCATACAATTTTTCTCAATTTTGTCGTACCAAATGTCTTTAATGTGTTATATTTGTATATATAAATTACCCTAATCAACAAAATAAAAATAATTTGTATGAAATATTAATCGAAGTGGTTGTGTACATATGTATGTATACATTTTTTTGTGTTCCTTTCCTCTGTGTGTCTCTAGCTTGCACTCAAAAATATTTATTGATACTGTGTACTTTTTTCATATATAGGGTAGAGTTTTCTTCTTTTTGCATTGAATTCCTTCCCAACTTCATACAGAATCCTTTGTTTCTCTTACAGTGTGGAGCGACCCGCTTCCACTATATTATGTGGCATGAAAACGAACTAATAAAGACAGTCACCCAAATTCCCTTTAACTGGGACTTTCGCCATTACAGTAAGTGGATTAACACTACATAATGCCTTGACTGATTCTGTCACTTTCTGTTCTCTGTCCACGACTTTGATCCAGTTCCTTTCTTATCTTTTTAGTTTTGTCTGCCACTTTGGTAAGATTTGTGATACCAAGACGGATATGAGCATGTTTGCACTCTTGGGTCATTGTATATTCATTAGGTGTAGTTACATCTTTCCTTTTTCTCTTTTTTGTAGTGGCTTGGGCCTGAGGAGTACCCCTCTGTGTAAACAAATAGGGGTTCGAAACGCGTCAACCCTTTTCTGTTGTGATACCAAACACTGGTGTAAATAGATGTTTTTGGTGCATTCTAAGAATTTCTTTGCTTAATTGTAAAACGATTTCTGGAACAATCGGTGATATGCACATCTAAATTGTTTTGATCAAGAATTAACTAGGTTTGGATAGTCCTTTGGTAAATCCAATATTGTGACTAGTAGGTTACCGAAGGCAGTTTTGTTTGAATGAGTGTTTTTTGATGTATCAGGAGTGGTGTATGAATGTGTTTGTAAGTTAGTATATCTGCCAAATCGGCAGTACAGTCATTTGTGTCAAGTGTATCGTTTTTTTATATGTTTTTTTTGTCAATAATTGTTGCGGTGCTTCATCCTTGTATTCTAAAAAAAATTTCATACAAGATGTTTTTGAATTATATATAAAAAAGATGTCATTGAAATAAATACTACTAATCAGTATAGTCGTGGTTGTTTGATATTTTCTTCCACGATTTATTCACTTTTTGAATAGGTTATCAGCATTGGCATTCTCTTGTGTTTACCACAATTTAGGCACAGATATATTTTCTGCATCGTTCCTTTTCATTACTAGATAAGGACCCCTTGTTCAGCCAATTAGCATGGGTTCTCTGAGTCCCTAACCTTAACATCAGTCTCCTTTCACTCAGATCGAACCAAAAACAGCCTTGGCTCATTTCTAGATCAGTTGCTCTTATGCTCAGCAAGTCGATGATCAAGTCTAGCTACTAGATCAATAAATTGCATCCAATCGGTAGGGAGGGTCAACTATGTTAGCCAAAGAATCTTTCAATTCATCTTTCAGCCCCTATAAAACAGGGATATGCTTTTTTCTTCGGGCAATTGTGTTTCAGTAAGTAATTTGCGAAAGTTTGTATTATAAGTAAGTCCTTCCCCGTCGTAAGTTTAAAAGCTCATTATCACCTACCTTAATAAAGGTATGCTTTGTAAATAAGCGTCGCATAGGTTCTTAAAACCTAGCATATTCGTGCAACAGTGGAACGTTATTCTCAATGAGAGGCAATGCCCAATATGCAGCATTACCATCTTGGTGGGAGATGATAAATGCAATGCAGGCTATATCACAGGGGAATGGCCCCAGTTTACACAATAATTGCAGTTGATATTGTCTGCAGAATGCATTAAAGTTAGTGCTATCTGCAAAAAAGCACTCTAGGGGAGCCAGCGAAGTGGGATAAATGTATGCACAGTGCCATTAGCACAGGCTGTTCCCTCATTCCATGACAGCTCTGTTGCCGTTGATTCAATTGTAAACGGCGTGGATTGAGTGACAAATTGTTTATCCTTGGAAATGAATCCTGAATCTAACCAGAACGAATGATGTGGGGGATATTGCACCAGTTCATCCCTAAGGGTTTGAATTTCTAGGCGCAAGGCTTGAACCACACTCCTCCTCGTTCCAAGGGCCCTAGTTAATCTTACCATATTGGGAATTTCCTCACTGGAAATCTCTGGTAATGTCTCAGCTAGGTCAGGAGCATTTAACAGATTCCCTGGGTCCATATCGCCAGGCCAAATAGGATTTAAGTGGCTTGGATTTCTGTCGGACACCTGGCTGGGAAAACTTGTCTGCAGAGATGATGCTGGACCCATCTGACACCCAACACAGCACTCGACCAAAGAATGTATTATATCAAAACAGGCGCTGTCCAAGGAGTGGACGGGCTCTGGATCAAACAACAAAAGAGGCAATGACTGAACCTCTGGATGTTTGTCTGACTGACTGCTATGCACGGGACACCCAACAATCTCCCTTTTTGGGAAAGCGCATTCTATGGTGCTAGAATGAACAACTAGGAAGAAGTAACATAAATCTCATTAGTCATTGTGCCAATCAACATACTGAATTTCTTGTAAACACCCCAAGTAATGAAACACACTTACAAAATAATGAAAACAGTAAACACGTATTATGATCTCTTGTGGTAAGGAGACACACCGCTCTTATATTGAGTCCTTAGTCGTGGTTCTAAGTCTCCTCATTGAGCATATTACGCCATATGTTTCACAAGAATTTTGCTTTGTCTTTCAACTTCACCACTTTATCCTCTGTGTTTTTTGTTCTAGGGAATGTCTCTTGTGCACTCAAAAGTGTTGTTATTCAGTTCAGGAATTAATGCACAAGTTCCGGAGTGTTGCAAGCTTGAAATGAACAGAGTCACGGAGAAAACAAGAACAGTGCACTAACTATGGTCTTTTTACCTTTGCTTTTCTTTTCTTTCATTCCAGAGTTCCAAGTGATGACACCTGCAGGACGGATCTGGATGTGCAACCACTATTCCAGGCGACTTCCAGAGCACAAGAGATTGCCCCCGTTCCTCAACGGTAGGTCTTTCTATGAGATGCCAGGATCGGGGAAATTCTGATTAGCCGCTCGGCGATGTCTGCAAGTGCGCAGATATCGCCGGCCAGGCAGGATGCTAGACGAGGTAAGAGGGAGGGGTTCGGGCTCCAGGGAGATAGTGGAGAGTTTCTTCTTGAAAGGAATAAAGCCAAGCGCCCAACTGGGGTTTAACTGGAATATATATCATCGGATCTATTTTACTGAAGGTGCACGTAGTTAATTATACTTCAGTGGTTCCATATTCTAGAAGGGCATGTGCTTACTATGACTCACTGTTTCCAAAAAATACTTGTTTGCAGGCACATGGATAATTCCTAACACGTGTAATAAGTGCTTGCACGTAAAACCATTATAAGCAACTGCCACGGGAAATTCTAAACGTGCACCTAACACAAATAATAATTTACTGAGGAAACAAGCCTTAAATAAACACAAGGATAATTACAAGCACATGGAGCAGACATGGGGCTTGGTACAAACTTGATGATAGTCACAAATGTGGAGCATTACAATCATGAGGAAAATATTGAAATCTGGCACATGGCAATGCTAGTTTATGCCTAGCAAAATACAGAACCAACTGAACTCTTGAGACTCTTCGTGTAAAAAGGTTTGTCTAAAAGATAGGGGGCACAACATTTAGCCTAAGCTGTGTCAAAGGAGGGTAGGACTACATGGCCTTAGTGCTATTAACTGATGCACCTATGGGGCATGCTGGCATTCAAGAGTTAGTAATAATAACAGTTCCTCCCCACAATGGGTGACATACAGGGCGAGGTTTATGGGGGTTTTGTGAATGAGTCATACCAGCCGAGGGGCATGGACGTTCCCAGCAGGGTCCCATGATCGATCATCTGGGCAGTAACCCTTCCAATCTATTAAGTAGAATAAATAGCCATTTACTCTCTTTAAGTCAAGGATTTTCTGTACTGCGATTTCTAGATGACCATCAATTTTTAGAGGAGGTGGTGGTGATAGTCGTTGGGTTTGGGCATGACAAGGTCAGAGCAGAGAGACATGGAACACTGGGTGAAAGGGCATGTCCTCTAGTAGTTGTAGTCTGTAAGAGACTAGGTTAATGATTTGCTCAATAGTATAAGGCCCTCAATATCGTGAATGTAATTTATGCCTTTCCTGAGGTTGTAATTATTCAAATGCAAATAAATATGGAGTTCGTACAGCATCGTCCTCCCATGTCCTTCCTTTTGGCCCCTTGTGAACCTAACCCATCTAATTTACTGACATATTTCATTCCTCCAAATGAATAAAAAGACTTCTTCTATCATGTAAACCTGGATCACCATTTGACCCTTGCCCCCGTATAATAAAAGAAATAACATTGGTTATCGACCCTGTTTATGCAGAGGTGTTTAATACCTCCATCCAAACTGGCTCGGTTCCCTTTTTATAGAAAAAAGCTAGTGTCATCCCTCTACTAAAGAAACCTTCAGCAGATAGTAATATTCTATCTAATGTTAAACCTATATCCCTTTCCTGAGCCGCCACCAAAATACTACAATCTATAGTAAATAAACAATTCTCAGAGTTTTTAGAATCTTATCACCTCATGCACCCGTCTCAGTCAGGTTTTCGATCTCGACACAGCACCAAAACTGCGCTGCCGGAAGTCACTGAGTCACTACAAAAATGTCCCTAGACTGCTGACACAATGCAGACTTATTCTTTCCGAGCTCTATGCAGCGTTCAACACTGTCCCCATGACATCCTTTTACAACGCCTGTCTGATCGTGGGGTCAGGGGTGCAGCACTTGTTTGTCTGAACTAGACTATCTTTGCGCAAGAGCAAGCAATTTGGACGAAACCTCACCTGTCCAAGCCAAACCTCTAAAATGTAGGATACCCCAAGGGTCTGCTAATAGTTCTACACTGTTTATAATGTTCATGTCTCCTGTTGCCACCCTGGTTGAGACATTCGGCATTATGATATTTTCATATGCCAACAATACCCAACTGATATTTTGCTATCTGGCAAATTAAGAATCCCGCAAAGTTCCCTTCTCAAATTGCATGGGAGACTCAAAGAAAGCAAAACAGAAATCATACTGTTAGGGTCTAACCCTAATTCAGGTTGTGATAGTGCCTGGCCCAAGGATGGAACTCCCCCAATCCTGGTAGCTAGAAACCTGGGGGTCATCTGCA
The DNA here is from genome assembly GCF_964204655.1 of Triturus cristatus. Classification (NCBI taxonomy): domain Eukaryota; kingdom Metazoa; phylum Chordata; class Amphibia; order Caudata; family Salamandridae; genus Triturus; species Triturus cristatus. The sequence continues at coordinate 681,508,078 of NC_140592.1, forward strand.
ATATTGTCCTATCTTTTAAGACCCAGATCCACTCAGTTGCTAGAAACTGTATGTGGATACTAAGGCTCTCAGGAAATTATTCCCCCTTCTTCCATGGGAGGCCCGCAAAACCGTAGTTTAATCTGTGATCTCCTTTCGGCTGGGCTACGTGAATGTCTTGTACCTTTGCTTTAACTGCATATTAAGGCCTGCAACTGCCAGTGGTCCAAAATGTGGCAGCACGCTTCCTCTTTATTTTGCAAAAAGGTACCCACACTTCACCATACCTTACCCACCTGCACTGGGTCCCTGTCAATAAAAGGATCATCTTTAAAGCACTACATTTATCACAGAGGGCCCTGAATAACATCGGTCCCAGCTATCTGAACAAAAGAATCACTTAGTGCCAGCTCAGCAGAAATCTATCTTCCAGTCAGGCCCACCTCATATAGGTTCCTCCTTTTAAAAGAAGACGTGGTGGGACCACTCTTTTGTATGCATTGCGAAAATTTCGAACCTCCTGCCCTATCAACTCAGAAGCACAGAAACTGAATCCATCTTCCGCAAATGTTTAAAAACATACCTGTTTAGCTTATAATATCTTATTTCACTCTATCCTCTCATTATCTTGTCTTTGGTAGTGCTGGGATACTCAGTTTTTGATTAGCTGTTCACACTACACAAATACCTCTCATTGATTCATTCAGTCTTTCAAGCCGTAGGTGATTACTTGCAAACCATACTTGATCACCCACTTTGTAAGCTGGTTGTGGTGTATGATGTTTGTTTGCTTGTCTCATCATACTTCTCTTGGTTTGTTGGAGTTGTATTTAGTAGTTTGCGATCTAATTCCCTGCTTCAGCTACTCGTCCCTCGAGCAAAAAAAGCCAGACTTGGGGGCAGGTCTTTCTTTGCCGGCACGGCGAAACTTTGGAACGCCCTGCCTTCTACCATTCAAGCTGCCACGACAGAATCCTGCTTTAAGAAGCTTTTAAAGACCTGGCTCTTTTTGCAGAGAACCTAAGCATTCCCCCGCACCTCCTGCCCCTATGTTGTTTTTTTTGCTCTTATAGCGCCGGGACACCTCCTTGTGAGGTAGCTGTTCGCGCTCTACAAATATCAGTATTATTATTATTATTTATACAGCTTGTTGAATCTAAGATAATTTCCTCAAGAAGGTCTGTAGTGAGGGATCTGAGATTCCTACATCGGTCATTTGTTTCTGTTTATATATGTGGGTTGATGCCTGTTATGCAGTAAAAAGGAGATACCTAAGTAGCGGAGTGTTCTGTGTTATTTTATGCAAACTCCACGAGAAGTCAAACCTTTTCCCATTCTGAAGAGTGACAAGGTAATTGACATCAAAGGATCTGTTCTAGTGCTTGATTTACTCGTTCTGCCTGACCATCTGTTTGTGGGCGGTAAGTGGACAGGAGACGAGCATTGATATCTAAGGATTTACACAGGTTTTGCCAAAACCTTGATAGAAATTGAGGGCTCTATCGGAAATCAAGGTTGATGGGAGACCATGTAATCATAAATTGAACTGGGTGAATGAGTCTACAGGTGCTTTGGCGGTAAGGATCCCCTCTTAAAGAATTAAATGTGCCATTGTAGAGAACAGACGCACTTCTACCCATATAGTAGTATAACCATTGGAATTTGGCAAATTGGTCACAAAATCTCCATACTGATGGTATGCCAGGAGTATGGAGGCACTGGCAAGGGGTGCAATAAACCCAATGATGGAGTATGGACCGACTTGTTCTGGGGGCAAATGGGACAGGTTTGTACTTAAGTGTGCACATCCATGGATAGGTTAGGTCACCAAAGCCATCTTTTACAGTTATCAAGAGTTTTTTGAATGCCAGAATGTCCAGCAAGTGGTTTATCATTGCACCAATTTAACACCTTATGTCTGAGTTTTTCAGTGGTTACATACAAGTTGTTACCATGGTAGCGGTGTCCATCCTTTACCAGAATATCATCCTCTGTGATCCATTCATCTAAATTCATCTGCTACATCCCTTGTTTTATATTATCCAAAAACTGTTGTTTAGTATAAGTACCTATCACCTGCTCAGAACCTAATAGATTGTGTGGTGGATTATGTGCTAATTCGGGTGAATCATGACCCCAGTGTGATAATATATCTGCCTTGGTCTGATGTGTACTAGGGTGGTACGTAAGAAAAAAATTATTTTCACTAAAAAAGCAAGAGCCATCTAACCTGTCTGTGTGTCAAGTGCTTGAGGGATAGAAAATAATTCACATTTTTATGATCTGTGTAACCTGTAACTCTATATTCTGCACCCAGTAGATAGCGGCACCACTACTGAAAACATAATGATCCAGAATCAGGATATCTTTCATAGATTGATATGGTGGAATCATTCCTCATTGTCAAAGTGGGAGTCCCAAGGTGTTGGACCTATCGTCCTAGGGTAGCTTGGCTCAAGTGGAAAGGCCTATGCCCGAGAAACATGTTGTGCTTGCATCACACTCACTTCACACTCCAGCGTACCACCACTTAAAAAGGACGCTACACCAGGTAATTAGAAAATGTAGAAAAGCTTTATCTTTCTTTTATCTTGCTTCTTTTTTTCTTTCAAATCAAATCAATCAGTGTCTGTCTAGAACACATTAGGGTCCAAACATTTCATCGTTACTAGATTGACAGTACAGCAAATTCACTAGCGTTTTAAATAAAGTCATCAGTCATCATGCAGGACTTAGCAAAGCACTGTAAATCGAGTCAATAAATATAGCGCCGCAAATAGCATTGACATAGCACTGTAAATAGAGTCAATTAATACAGCGCCGCACATAGCATTGATGTAGCGCTTTAAATAGAATCAATAAATACAGCGCCGCACATAGCATTGATGTAGCGCGTTAAATAGAGTCAATAAATATAGCGCCGCACATGACAACCACAATGCTCTGATTATCAGGTCAGTAATTATAGGACAGTTCACATCGACCACTATGCTCTTGAAATTGAGTTATTAATTGTAGAACTGTTCATATTAGCTCATTAACACTTCAGATTTGGTCATACTGGGATGCATGAAATCTAGCCTTACATAGGCTTATTACACATGGCTGGTTCTGCCTTTGCCCCCAAAATGCTCCGTTTACTCTGCAGTTGTTACTTCCCTCACTCGAGAGAGCAGGGGCCAGGAACTGAGTTACTTCTTCCGCTGAAACCATGGAAGGCCTCCGGGCTCGGGGAGAGACTTTTCCCAGGGGTTTCTTCACTTGTGGGCACTTGCAAGTAGACTCGGCCGGTGGAGGGCTCACTCGGGTGATTTGGCGCCAACGAACTGTCAGGGAATCACCCCGGGGGAGGGGCGTGCTCCGGACCTTACATAGGCCTCCCGCCCTCTTCCCCGGGGGGGGGGGGTTACCTTGTTCTTTGGCCTCAGTTAGGCCCTTGCGATGGTCTCTTTCTGGCAAGAGGGCTCTCGGCTCCCTTCCCTCGTCCAGGGTTCGCACCTGCATTCGCCCTTGGCAGCGCGACCTGCGGGGGCGCAGCCCTGTCAGCAAATCGTGCATTGGCGGGGGCGGCGTCTTGCAGTCCGCCCCGTCACGTGATCCGAGTTTCTGGGCCTCAGGCCTAATGCGGCCTACGGGGAACTCCAACGGCTCTCTCTCCACATGAAGGGCCGCGTTTCAAAAGCTGCGACGGCAGCGGAGGGGTCCCAGTCTTCCTCACAAACCCCAGGTGACAGGAGGGTTGACCTTACGGGCCTTGGGCCGCAGCGGTGAGTGATTCCTTAGGGGGTCTTTCAGCGGGGGTGGCCAAAGTTAAGGGGGTGATCTGCAGGCTAGGGGGTGGCAATTTATTACGCGCCAAGCACCCCCTTTCTCCCTCAGTGTTGCCCCAGCTCAGGACAGGCCGGCTAGGAAGTGGCAGGCCACACGCCAGTGGCGTCAAAGGATAGAAGAGTCCCAGGCAAAGTCAGGAGAGCCAGAGATAATCACTCTATTTCCCCGTTCTCCTCAGGAGTCCTGGCAAGGTGGGGAGCTCCAGAGCTTGAGGTGATCCCAGGGTCAGTGGGTGAGGGCAGGGTCAGATCAAGAGGTAGGGGGTAGTGTCAGCCGAGGAGGAAGAAAAGCAGGCCCTAGGATCTGTCAGTTTCCTTCTCTAGCGCACCCACCTCCCCCACTCAGATGCCTTACTCTTGACTACCTCTTCTCCTACAAAATGGCCGCCGCCCCTCACCTCTATATATAGCCTCGGCCCTGACTGGCCAGACTGGGCCAGAAGGTTCTGGAACGCCTCATGACAGCCTATGGCCCAGGCTCTGAGGTGACAGTTTAGGCCACCATTTTGTGTAAGAGCTCTCTCCCTCCCTCCATTTTAGAGAAGCACCTTGCGCCTCACCCTCAATCAGTGAAAATGGGGCACCCAGAGCCTCTACGTCAACACCAAAAACAAAACTAGTGGACAGAAAAATTGGAGGGTAAAGGGAAAAAAAAGGAAAAAAATGAGGAGGGAACAGCCAAAGGGCTGGCAGGTCTAACAAGCGTCCCCCCCCAGCTGAAAGTGGGGTGAGTTACCCAATCCCTTGGGAGTTCTCCTCATTAAGGCGGAAATACCTAGAGAGACCGTCAGCATTGGCGTGGTCCACTCCTGGGCGATGTTCCACCCTAAAGTCCATTCCCTGTAGGGAGATGGACCATCTCAACAACTTAGGATTCTCGCCCCTCATTTGCATCAGCCATCTGAGGGGCCGGTGGTCGGTCTGAACCAGGAAGTGCGAGCCAAACAGGTATGGCCGCAACTTCTTCAGGGCCAACACCACCGCAAAAGCCTCCCTCTAAATCGCACTCCACCTCTGTTCCCGGGGGAGTAGTCTCCTAGATAGGAAAACCACGGGTTGGTCCAGACCCTCTTCATTGAGTTGCGACAGCACTGCCCCGATGCCATGCTCCAACGCATCCGTCTGGACGATGAACTCCTTGGAAAAGTCAGGGGCCTAAGGACAGGTGCCGCACACATTGCTTGTTTCAAGGTGTCAAAGGCTCGTTGACACACCTCGGTCCAGATTACCCGTCGAGGGTGCTTCTTAGATGTAAGCTCAGTCAAGGGAGCCACGATGGTTCCATAACCCTTGACGAAGCGTCGGTAGTAACCGGTGAGGCCCAGAAAGGCTCGGACCTCCGTCTGAGTCTTGGGGGGTTCCCAGGCCATGATGGTTTCGATCTTGGCCTGGAGGGGTTGCACCTTGCCCCGCCCCACCAAGTGATCGAGGTACACTACCGACCCCTGCCCGATCTGGCACTTGCTGGCCTTAATCGTCAGACCCGCCTGCTGCAGGGCCTGAAGGACAGCCTGAAGGTGACACACATGGTCCTCCCAGCTGCTGCTGAAGACCGCAATGTCATCCAGGTAAGCAGCCGAGAAAGCCTCCATCCCGGCGAGGACCTGGTTCACCAGCCGCTGAAAAGTGGCAGGGGCATTCTTGAGCCCAAAGGGCATCACGCAGAACTGGTAGTGACCCTCAGGTGTGGAGAAGGCTGACCTTTCCTTTGCTCCATCTGTCAGGGAGATCTGCCAGTACCCAGATGTAAGGTCGAAGGTACTCAGATATTGGGCAGCTCCCAACCGGTCAATGAGCTCATCCGCCCTCGAGATAGGATGAGCATCGGTCTTTGTCACAGAGTTCAGTCCCCTGTAATCCACACAGAACCTGAGTTCTGGGGTAGTGCACGGCGGGGCAGCTTTGGGTACCAGTACCACCGGACTGGACCAGGGACTGCTTGAAGGTTCAATCACTCCCAGCTCCAGCATCTTGGTGACTTCACCATGGATGCTAGCCTTCACCTTATCCGACAAGCGGTAGGACTTGGACTTCACTGGTGGGCTGTCCCCTGTGTCCACATCATGGGTACACAGGTGAGTCCTCCCCGGGATAAGCGAGAACAGTGAAGCGTACTGCTCCAAAACCTGGCGGCAGTCTCTCCGCTGTTCGGGAGTTAGAGATGGTGAGGGGATTACTCCCTCTACCGACCCATCCTTTTCTTGGGACGCAAAAAGATCAGGGAGAGGTTCACTTTCCTCTTCCTCTGACCCATCGGTCACCATCATCCAAGTGACCTCTGATCTCTCTTGGTGGGGCTTGAGGCGGTTGACATGGAGCACCCGATGGGGCTGCCTGGGGGTTTGGAGATCCCCCACATAGGTGACCTTCCCCTTCTTCTCAACCACCTCAAAGGGGCCTGACCAGCGATCCTGGAGGGCGCTAAGCTCTCCAGGTTCCATAACCCACACCTTCTGGCCAGGCTCCAGCTCCACCGGGTGAGCATTGCGGTCATACCACTCCTTCATGACCGTCTGGCTGGCTTCTAGGTTTTCGGAAGCTTGCTTCCACAACCTAGCCATTTGGCTACGAAAGGCCAGCATGTAGCTCACTACATCCGGGGGAAGTTTTCTGGGAGTCTTTTCCCATCCATCCTTCACCAGGCTGAGGGGTCCACGAACAGGGTGTTCATACAACAGCTCAAAGGGGCTGAAGCCCACTCCCTTCTGTGGTACTTCCCGGTAGGAAAACAGTAAACAAGGTAGGAGGACGTCCCATTTCCTCCGCAGGCTCTCGGGCAGACTCCTGATCATGCCCTTCAAGGTTTTGTTAAACCTTTCCACCAGACCATTGGTCTGGGGGTGATAAGGGGTGGAGAACCGGTAAGTGACTCCACACTCCTTCCACATAGCCCGCATGTATGCCGACATGAAGTTGGTAACTCTGTCCGACACAACTTCCTTGGGGAGCCCCATCCGGGTGAAAATCCCCATCAGGGTCCGTGCCACCGCAGGTGCAGTAATGGTCCCCAGAGGGATTGCCTCTGGGTACCAGGTGGCATGATCCACCAGAACCAAGATAAACCTGTGACCGGCAGACGTAGGTGGATCCAATGGCCCAACAATGTCGATGCCCACCCTTTCAAAGGGGGTGCCAACGACAGGTAGTGGTTCCAGGGGAGCCTTCAGCTTCACCCCTGTTTTCCCACTAGCTTGGCAGGTAGCACACGTCCTACAAAAAGTGTCGGACGTAATCCTCATCTGAGGCCAGTAGAAGTGAGGGACAAGCCAAGCAAAGGTCTTGTCCTGTCCCAAGTGTCCTGCCAAGGGTATCTCGTGAGCCAATTCCAAAAGGAAGGCTCGGTAACGCTGGGGAACCACCAAGGCCCGGGATGATCCATGCACCGGAGCCTTGGGTTCGCTATAGAGGAGACCATCTTCCCAATATATGTGGAAGTTCCTCGAATCGTTACCCGCTGCCTGGGCTTCGGCCTGTCGCCGTAAGCCCTCAAGGGTGGGGCACTCCTTCTGGGCCCGACAAAACTCCTCCCTGGTAGGTCCTCCCTCCACCTGCCATTCTGCAGGGGTAAGTAAGCCCTCCAGGGGAGTCACATCCCCCTCTGTGGACTCCGGGACCACCTCAGTTGCCCCATCTATCTTACGAGGTGCAGAAGCCGGGGCAGGCTTCCCCTGTCCCCGTTTACCCTTTTTGGCAGCTGGTTTGGCCTTTGTCTCAGGCTCCAACCTCTGTGAACTCCCTCTCCGGGCAGTCACGGAACCGCGTGTTGGCACAAGTCCACTCGGGCGACCCCAAAATCTCCACATGAGCCTTGAACTCGACCTCCTTCCATGCGGTATGTTCAAGGTCATTTCTGTCAAGCTGTCACTCTGAAGGATTCAATCGCAGCAATAACCTCCACCTCCGGACCTTCCAAACACCCTGAGTCACAGATGTATACAGGGTATTTGAAGGATACGGCGAGGGAAAAAACCCCAAAGGGGAAAAACCATAGGAAGGGAAGGGAAGGGACGGCAGGGAGAGGAAGCTGTAAAATAAAACACATAGGTTAGTACATAGCCAATTCCTACTCTCTGTAATGTCTCGCTAAAGATTGAGTGGTCACCTGAGCAGCTTCTGGAAGGAACCTCAAAGCGATGGAGCTCTCCTCGTCTGCCTGATCCTACCTAATACAAGACAAACCCCCATTAGTATGAACCACTGTGTTACTTGGGGACAAAACACTGACAAGATTGCACGTCACGTACCCTTCCGTGAAGTACTTAAGCAATAGCGTATCCAACAAACCCCCACCAGCCGAGGTCTAAGTTTATCAGTTCCTGAGTCCCCACCAAGGTGATCCCAGTTAAAGATATGGAGGTCCACCGTGTATATTCCTTCATATACACTGGAGCCCACTTGACTCCTCCCCTCTCACTAGTCCGACAAATACGGCAGGGCGTAGTGTAGTTACTACCGCCGTCCGCTTTGCCATTTGTAATCCAAAACACAATCGTACCCTCTTCGTGCCGGCAGTGCGGAGTAGTTCTCCCCCTGCACTCCGCCACTTGCAAGAAGCTACTACTAACGCCGGTGCACTTTAAATCCTGGCGCGCAGCGTCGCCATGCAAACAAACGAACCATCCGCTGCTACAGGGTCGGAAGATCGACTGTATGATTCTCCCTCAAATGCTCGAGCCTTCCGCTCCGCACCAACAAATCCAAACACGGGAATTTTTCCCCGATACACAGTACCTTAACAGGACTCCGGGAACCAGCACAGATCCTCAGAGAAATGCTTCACTGGAATGGAAGCCCGAAAACGGGAGCAGCCGCTCCCGCAGTGTTCACCAAAATCACGAACACTTCCCAAGATGCCATACCTCCCTATATCCGGTCCGGCTGCTCAGGGTCATGGGAAATGTAGTTACAGCCCCTCTGGTCATGGGAACTGTAGTTCAGGCAGGCGCCACAGCTATGTCCTGACAGTTTCCCAACATACAGTCGACCGGCATGGCAGGGCTTACCGCAACCCGTAGAGGACCCGCAACCCCTCCCCACTCAAAGGGAATCTGAGCCACCGGATAGTGACCCTCTCGGTTGTCAGCCATCACAACCGGGTGGACTACGTTGGGAATCACCTGCTCTGGGGACACCAGCTGACTCCTTACCATAGTCATGCTGGCTCCTGTGTCCCTCAGAGCCTCCACCCTCTGGGCATTGATGGTGACCCACTGCCTGTACTTTTCAGTATTCGAGGGCACATGGGTCTTAGGAACCATCTCGCAATCTCCCAGGGACACTAGTGTTAGCCCTGCCCACTCACCTCCCTTATCTAGGGGTAACTCCTCCCCGAGCACTACACTCGCCACCCCAGGGGTCTTTCCTCCAGTGGGAGGGTGTGGTCTCTTGGGACACTTAGTATCCCCCTTGTAGTGCCCAATCTCGCCATACTCATAACAACGGACAACCCTAGGCTGCTGACCACGGTCAGGATAAGGGGGTTTGTGGGGGCCGACCTTAGGAGGGAATCCTGATCCCTTTCCCTGCAAACTCTTTTGGGGGCCTTTAGGGAACTCCTTCTTTTTGTCTTCCCCCCCATTCTTCTGGGGGGAGCCCTGACCAGTCCCTTGGAAACTCCCCCCAGTCCCTTTTGAGGACACCCGGGTACTAGCCCAGATGTCCGCCTCCTCTGCAAGCTTTCTAGGATTAGTTAGCTTGCTGTCCACCAGGTGTTGACGCAGCTCCGGAAAACTTTTCTCGAGGAGCTGCTCCCTAAAAAACAGGTTATACAACCCCTCGTAATTTTTACCTCACTGCCCTGCAGCCAGCCCTCCGAAGCTTTTTTTGCGTAGTCCAGGAAGTCCACCCAATTCTGGGTGGCCAGTTTTTGGCTGCCCCGGAATCTCTGCCTGTACTTTTCAGGGGTCAGCCCAAATTTCCTAATCAAGGCGACCCTCATGGTGGGGTAATTGGTTTGCTCCCGTTGTTCTAGGGCTAAAAGGGCATCCCTCCCCACCGGAGGCATGTACCTGTACAGACCACCCCCCCACTGAGCTTCCGGGATCCCATGGGCTCGTAAGGAGACCTCATAGGCAGCCAACCACTTGGCGATGTCGTCCCCAACACCGTAGCTGGCAACTACGTCCTTAGGTAAATAGGGTCTGGGCTCCCTGGTGACCTCTTTCTGTACACTGCCACCAATAGAACTACTGGGGGCTCCGAACTGAAGGGCCTTGAGATCCAATTCCTTCAAATGGAGCTCATGAAGGAACCTCCGCTCTTCCCTCTCTTTCTCCAAGCGGGCTAATTCCATCCTGAATTGCCTCTCCTCCCTCCTGTCGGCTAAATCAGCTGAAGACAGGCTTCCCCCTGAAGCGCTACTACCGGCCCTTGAAGGTGCCCTGGGTCCTATATCCATATTGCCGCTCTCAGGGGGGAAAAGTGCTTCTGTCCCTTCCGTGGTGTCCGGTTCCGGTCCCTGCTCCCCCGTTCCCCGCTAGGGTGGGCCATCACCCAGGCTCTCAAGCTAGTCTGGAGCTCCACTTTCTTTGCTCCCTGCTTGAAAAATACCCCCCTCTCCTGGCAGAATTCCTTTAACTGGGTTACAGTATACTCTTCTAGCCTAACCAACTCAAACTCCATCCCGCCAGGTGGGGCCCTAAACAATGCGGAACAGGACTCAGAGGATAAGATGAACCTTAACAAGAACCCACCACAGGTCAGAGATAATTTCAAAAATTTCCAATCAAGGAGACAACCTGGAGAAAACTCCAATAAAAACAAAAATTAGGTGTAGGGTGCGTAGCGCACGCTAAACTGCTAATGAGTGGATGCAAACACCAGCTCAGGATCCCACCGCTGAACACCAACTTGTTGGACCTATCGTCCTAGGGTAGCTTAGCTCAAGTGGAAAGGCCTATGCCCGAGAAACATGTTGTGCTTGCATCACACTCACTTCACACTCCAGCGTACCACCACTTAAAAAGGACGCTACACCAGGTAATTAGAAAAGGTAGAAAAGCTTTATCTTTCTTTTATCTTGCTTCTTTTTTTCTTTCAAATCAAATCAATCAGTGTCTGTCTAGAACACATTAGGGTCCAAACATTTCATCGTTACTAGATTGACAGTACAGCAAATTCACTAGCGTTTTAAATAAAGTCATCAGTCATCATGCTGCACTTAGCAATTACTTAGCACTGTAAATCGAGTCGATAAATATAGCGCCGCACATAGCATTGACATAGCACTTTAAATAGAGTCAATTAATACAGCGCCGCACATAGCATTGATGTAGCGCTTTAAATAGAGTCAATAAATATAGCCCCGCACATAGCATTGACATAGCGCTTTAAATAGAATCAATAAATACAGCGCAGCACATAGCATTGATGTAGCGCGTTAAATAGAGTCAATAAATATAGCGCCGCACATGACAACCACAATGCTCTGATTATCAGGTCAGTAATTATAGGACAGTTCACAGCGACCACTATGCTCTTGAAATTGAGTTACTAATTGTAGAACTGTTCATATTAGCTCATTAACACTTCAGATTTGGTCATACCGGGATGCATTAAATCTAGCCTTACATAGGCTTATTACACATGGCTGGTTCTGCCTTTGCCCCCAAAATGCTCCGTTTACTCTGCAGTTGTTACTTCCCTCACTCGAGAGAGCAGGGGCCAGGAGCTGAGTAACGTCTTCCGCTGAAACCATGGAAGGCCTCCGGGCTCGGGGAGAGACTTTTCCCAGGGGTTTCTTCACTTGTGGGCACTTGCAAGTAGACCCGGCCGGTGGAGGGCTCACTCGGGTGATTTGGCTCCAACAAACTGTCAGGGAATCACCCCGGGGAAGGGGCGTGCTCCGGACCTTACATAGGCCTCCCGCCCTCTTCCCCGGGGGGGGGGGGGGGGGTTACCTTGTTCTTTGGCCTCAGTTAGGCCCTTGCGATGGTCTCTATCTGGCAAGAGGGCTCTCGGCTCCCTTCCCTTCCAGGGTTCGCACCTGTATTCACCCTTGGCAGCGCGACCTGCGGGGGCGCGGCCCTGTCAGCAAATCGTGCATCGGCGGGGGCGGCGTCTTGCAGTCCGCCCCCGTCACATGATCCGAGTTTCTGGGCCTCAGGCCTAATGCGGCCTACGGGGAACTCCAACTGCTCTCTCTCCACATGAAGGGCCGCGTTTCAAAAGCTGCGACGGCAGCGGAGGGGTCCCAGTCTTCCTCACAAACCCCAGGTGACAGGAGGGTTGACCTTACGGGCCTTGGGCCGCAGCGGTGAGTGATTCCTTAGGGGGTCTTTCAGCGGGGGTGGCCAAAGTTAAGGGGGTGATCTGCAGGCTAGGGTGTGGCAATTTCTTACGTGCCAAGCACCCCCTTTCTCGCTCAGTGTTGCCCCAGCTCAGGACAGGCAGGCTAGGAAGTGGCAGGCCACACGCCAGTGGCGTCAAAGGATAGAAGAGTCCCAGGCAAAGTCAGGAGAGCCAGAGATAATCACTCTATTTCCCCGTTCTCCTCAGGAGTCCTGGCAAGGTGGGGAGCTCCAGAGCTTGAGGTGATCCCAGGGTCAGTGGCTGAGGGCAGGGTCAGGTCAAGAGGTAGGGGGTAGTGTCAGCCGAGGAGGAAGAAAAGCAGGCCCTAGGATCTGTCAGTTTCCTTCTCTAGCGCACCCACCTCCCCCACTCAGATGCCTTACTCCTGACTACCTCTTCTCCTACAAAATGGCCGCCGCCGCTCACCTTTATATATAGCCTGGGCCCTGACTGGCCAGAGTGGGCCAGAAGGTTCTGGAACCCCTCATGACAGTCTATGGCCCAGGCTCTGAGGTCACAGTTTAGGCCACCATTTTGTGTAAGAGCTCTCTCCCTCCCTCCATTTTAGAGAAGCACCTTGCACCTCACCCTCAATCAGTGAAAATGGGACACCCAGAGCCTCTACGTCAACACCAAAAACAAAACTAGTGGACAGAAAAATTGGAGGGTAAAGGGAAAAAAAGGAAAAAAATGAGGAGGAACCAGCCAAAGGGCTGGCAGGTCTAATACAAGGTAATATAAATAAAGCAGTAGTAAAACTCTTCCATGGGCTATAATGGTGATAACCATGCATTAAATAGCCTATCTACCTCCTTTTTTTAAAAAAAAGACCAAACTTTAGGTACAACCAATAAATAACCAGCAACCTCTTGTGTATTCTGTTGACTTTCGCACCTGATCCAAGAGAACAGATATGAGTGGTAAAGGGTGTCTATACTAGACCGTTAACTTATTGAGGGCCTGTAGTCTATGCATGAAGATAAATCACCATTCTTCTTTGGGACAAAGAAGAGGGTGGAAGAAACAGGAGATGTGGCATGACGAATGAAGCCTAAAACTAGCAATTCATCCAGGTATTGCTTTAGATACTTAGTCTCAGTTTCCGATTGAGCGTAAATGAGAATACATGATAGGTTGGCCCCTGTAATAAAATGAATGCGACAGTCAAAGTCCCTGTGAGAGGGTAGCTGAATGGCTTTCTTTTCATCAAATACATCCTGAAAATCCAAGTATTCCTTTGGAAGGATGTTTTGAAAGTTCTGGGGCTACGGCTGCACACGTTTGGGGTAGAATCAGGTCTTGTGCTGTGGTATAGCAACTGCAACGGCAGTATGGTGACCCTAAATTCACCAAGCATGAAGACCAATCAATAAGGGGATCATAGAGTTTTATGTAGGATATCCCTATGATAGCACCAAAAGTGTGCGCCTCTATTAGATTGAAAGATGGGGTTTCTTTTTGTCTATTAACACAAACTAAGTTTATGGGAACCGTTTGTTAAGTAATCAATCCTCATGACAATTCAAATCTATCAACTGCCCTTACTACTTCTGGTTCTTGTTTCTTTACTCAAGGGATATTTAAGGAAGTGGCCAAACTTAAATCCTAGAAATCACCGGGGCCTCCCGAATCAAGGAGCATAGGCAACTGTTTTTGTTGTTGTGGGGAAATTATCATGGTGACTGAAATGGTTAGGTGTTGTGGAATTTTACCTATGGTATGATTCTGAGGTCAACGTATTAGACCTTCTCAACGAGTTCACCTCATTAGTAGTTGAGCTTGCACGTTTTTCTGATTGCCCTCTGTGATGACTTTTATCTTTTTCTGAGCCATTTTTTGGTTTGGCGATACAATCGAAGGCAAAGTGTCCTACTTTACCACAATTTAGGCACAGATATATTTTCTGCATTGTTCCTTTTCATTACTAGATAAGGACCCCTTGTTCTTCATATTAGCATGGGTTCTCTGAGTCCCTAACCTTAACATCAGTCTCCTTTCACTCAGATCGAACCAAAAACAGCCTTGGCTCATTTCTAGATCAGTTGCTCTTATGCTCAGCAAGTCGATGATCAAGTCTAACTACTAGATCAATAAATTGCACCCAATCGGTAGGGAGGGTCAACTATGTTAGCCAAAGAATCTTTCAATTCATCTTTCAGCCCCTATAAAACAGGGATATGCTTTTTTCTTCGGGCAATTGCGTTTCAGTAAGTAATTTGCGAAAGTTTGTATTATAAGTAAGTCCTTCCCCGTCGTAGGTTTAAAAGCTCATTATCACCTACCTTAAAAAAGGTATGCTTTGTAAATAAGCGTCACATAGGTTCCTAAAACCTAGCATATTCGTGCAACAGTGGATCGTTATTCTCAATGAGAGGTAATGCCCAATTTGCAGCATTACCATCTTGGTGGGAGATGATAAATGCAATGCAGGCTATATCAGAGGGGAATGGCCCCAGTTTACACAATAATTGCAGTTGAGATTGTCTGCAGAATGCATTAAAGTTAGTGCTATCTGCAAAAAAGCACTCTAGGGGAGCCAGCGAAGTGGGAGTAAATGTATGCACAGTGCCATTAGCACAGGCTCTTCCCTCATTTCATGACAGCTCTGTTGCCGTTGATTCAATTGTAAACGGCGTGGATTGAGTGACAAATTGTTTATCCTTGGAAATGAATCCTGAATCTAACCAGAACGAATGATGTGGGGGATATTGCACAAGTTCATCCCTAAGGGTTTGAATTTCTTGGCGCAAGGCTTGAACCACACTCCTCCTCGTTCCAAGGGCCCTAGTTAATCTTACCATATTGGGAATTTCCTCACTGGAAATCTCTGGTAATGTCTCAGCTAGGTCCTGAGCATTTATCAGATTCCCTCGGTCCATATCGCCAGGCCAAATAGGATTTCAGTGGCTTGGATTTCTGTCGGACACCTGGCTTGGAAAACTTGTCTGCAGAGATGATGCTGGACCCATCTGACACCCAACACAGCACTCGACCAAAGAATGTATTATGTCAAAACAGACGCTGTCCCAGGAGTGAACGGGCTCTGGATCAAACAACAAAAGAGGCAATGACTGAACCTCTGGATGTTTGTCTGACTAACTGCTATGCATGGGACACCCAACAATCTCCCTTTTTGGGAAAGCGCATTCTATGGTGCTAGAATGAACAACTAGGAAGAAGTAACATAAATCTCATTAGTCATTGTGCCAATCAACATAATCAATTTCTTGTAAACACTCCAAGTAATGAAACACACTTACAAAATAATGAAAACAGTAAACATGTATTATGATCTCTTGTGGTAAGGAGACACACCGCTCTTATATTGAGTCCTTAGTCGTGGTTCTAAGTCTCCTCATTGAGCATATTACGCCATATGCTTCACAAGAATTTTGCTTTGTCTTTCAACTTCACCACTTTATCCTCTGTGTCTTTTTGTTCATGTTTTTTTTGTCTCTTGTGCACTCAAAAGTGTTGTTATTCAGTTCAGGAATTAATGCACAAGTTCCGGAGTGTTGCAAGCTTGAAATGAACAGAGCCACAGAGAAAACAAGAACAGTGTACTAACTATGGTCTTTTTCCCTTTGCTTTTCTTTTCTTTCATTCCAGAGTTCCAAGTGATGACACCTGCAGGACGGATCTGGATGTGCAACCACTATTCCAGGCGTCTTCCAGAGCACAAGAGATTGCCCCCGTTCCTCAACGGTAGGTCTTTCTATGAGATGCCAGGATCGGGGAAATTCTGATTAGCCGCTCGGCAATGTCTGCAAGTGCGCAGATATCGCCGGCCAGGCAGGATGCTAGACGAGGTAAGAGGGAGGGGTTCGGGCTCCAGGGAGATAGCGGAGAGTTTCTTCTTGAAAGGAATAAAGCCAAGCGCCCAACTGGGGTTTAACTGGAATATTTATCATCGGTTGTATTGTACTGGAGGGGCACGTAGTTAATTATACTTCAGTGGTTCCATATTCTAGAAGGGCATGTGCTTACTATGACTCACGGTTTCCAAAAAATACTTGTTTGCAGGCACATGGATAATTCCTAACATGTGTAATAAGTGCTTGCATGTAAAACCATTATAAGCAACTGCCACGGGAAATTCTAAATGTGCACCTAACACAAATAATAATTTACTAAGGAAACAAGCCTTAAATAAACACAAGGATAATTACAAGCACATGGAGCAGACATGAGGCTTGGTACAAACATGATGATAGTCACAAACGTTGAGCATTACAATCATGAGGAAAATATTGAAATCTGGCACATGGCAATGCTAGTTTATGCCTAGCAAAATACAGAACCAACTGAACTCTTTAGACTCTTCGTGTAAAAAGGTTTGTCTAAAAGATAGGGGGAACAACATTTAGCCCAAGCTGTGTCAAAGGAGGGTAGGACTACATGGCCTTAGTGCTATTAACTGATGCACATATGGGGCATGCTGGCATTCAAGATTTAGTAATCATAACAGTTCCTCCCCACAATGGGTGACACACAGGGCGAGGTTTATGGGTGTTTTGTGAATGAGTCATACCAACCGAGGGGCATGGACGTTCCCAGCAGGGTCCCATGATCGATCATCTGGGCAGTAACCCTTCCAATCTATTAAGTAGAATAAATAGCCATTTACTCTCTTTGAGTCAAGGATTTTCTGTACTGCGATTTCTAAATGACCATCAATTTTTAGAGGAGGTGGTGGTGGTAGTCGTTGGGTTTGGGCATGACAAGGTGAGAGCATGGAGATATGGAACACTGGGTGAAAGGGCATGTCCTCTGGTAGTTGTAGTCTGTAAGAGACTAGGTTCATGATTTGCTCAATAGTATAAGGCCCTCAATATCGTGAATGTAATTTACGCCTTTCCTGAGGTTGTAATTATTCAAATGCAAATAAACATGGAGTTCGTACAGCATCGTCCTCCCATGTCCTTCCTTTTGGCCCCTTCAGAACCTAACCCATCTAATTTACTGACATCTTTCATTCCTCCAAATGAATAAAAAGACTTCTTCTATCATGTAAACCTGGATCACCATTTGACCCTTGCCCTGTATAATAAAAGAAATAACATCGGTTATCGACCCTGTTTATGCAGAGGTGTTTAATACCTCCATCCAAACTGGCTCGGTTCCCTTTTTATAGAAACAAGCTAGTGTCATCCCACTACTAAAGAAACCTTCAGCAGATAGTAATATTCTATCCAATGTTAGACCTATATCTCTTTCCTGAGCCGCCACCAAAATACTAGAATCTTTAGTAAATAAACAACTCTCAGAGTTTTTAGAACCTTATCACCTCATGCACCCGTCTCAGTCAGGATTTCGATCTCGACACAGCACCAAAACTGCGCTGCCGGAAGTCACTGAGTCACTACAAAAATGTCCCTAGACTGCTGACACAATGCAGACTTATTCTGTCCGAGCTCAATGCAGCATTCAACACTGTCCCACATGACATCCTTTTACAACGCCTGTCTGATCGTGGGGTCAGGGGTGCAGCACTTGTTTGTCTGAACTAGACTATCTTTGCGCATGAGCAAGTAATTTGGACGAAACCTCACCTCTCCAAGCCAAACCTCTAAAATGTAGGATACCCCAAGGCTCTGCTAATAGTTCTACAATGTTTATAATGTTCATATCTCCTGTTGCCACCCTGGTTGAGACATTCTGCATTATGATAGTTTCGTATGCCAACAATACCCAGCTGATATTTTGCTACCTGGCAAATTAAGAATCCCGCAAAGTTCCCTTCTCAAATTGCATGGGAGGCTCAAAGAAAGCAAAACAGAAATTATACTGTTAGGGTCTAACCCTAATTCAGGTTGTGATAGTGCCTGGCCCAAGGATTGAACTCCCTAATCCTGGCAGCTATAAACCTGGGGGTCATCTGCAATAAATATTGTCCTATCTTTTAAGACCCAGATACACTCAGTTGCTAGAAACTGTATGTGGATCCTAAGGCTCTCAGGAAATTCCTTCCCCTTCTTCCATGGGAGGCCCGCAAAACCGTAGTTTAAGCTGTGATCTCCTTTCGGCTGGGCTACGTGAATGTCTTGCACCTTGCTTTAACTGCATATTAAGGCCTGCAACTGCCAGTGGTCCAAAATGTGGCAGCACACTTCCTCTTTATTTTGCAAAAAGGTACCCACACTTCACCATACCTTACCCACCTGCACTGGGTCACTGTCAATAAAAGGATCATCTTTAAAGCACTAAATTTATCACAGAGGGCCCTGAATAACATTGGTCCCAGCTATCTGAACAAAAGAATCACTTAGTGCCAGCTCAGCAGAAATCTATGTTACAGTCAGGCCCACCTCATATAGGTTCCTCCTTTTAAAAGGAGACGTGGTGGGACCACTCTTTTGCATGCATTGTGAAAATTTGGAACCTCCTGCCCTATCAACTCAGAAGCACAGAAACTGAATCCATCTTCCGCAAATGATTAAAAACATACCTGTTTAGCTTATAATATCTTATTTCACTCTATTCTCTTATTATCTTGTCTTTGGTAGTGCTGGGATACTCAGTTTTTGAGTAGCTGTTCACGCTATACAAATACCTCTCATTCACTCATTCATTCTTTCAAGCCGTAGGTGATTACTTGCCAACCATACTTGATCACCCACTTTGTAAGCTGGTTGTGGTGTTCGATGTTTGTTTGCGTGTCTCATCATACTTCTCTTGGTTTGTTGGAGTTGTATTTATACAGCTTGTTGAATCTAAGATAATTGCCTCAAGAAGGTCTGTAGTGAGGGAACTGAGATTCCTACATCTGTCATTTTTTTCTGTTTATATATGTGGGTTGATGCCTGTTATGCAGTAGAAAGGAGATACATAAGTAGCGGAGTGTTCTGTGTTATTTTATGCAAATTCCACGAGAAGTCAAACATTTTCCCAGTCTGAAGAGTGACAAGGTAATTGACATCAAAGGATCTGTTCTAGTGCTTGATTTACTCGGTCTGCCTGACCATCTGTTTGTGGGTGGTAAGTGGACAAGAGACGAGCATTGATATCTAAGGATTTGCACAGGTTTTGCAAAAACCTTAATAGAAATTGAGGGCTCTATCGGAAATAAAGATTGATGGGAGACCATGTAATCGTAAATTGTACTGGGTGAATAAGACTACAGGTGCTTTGGCGGTAAGGATCCCCTCTTAAAGAATTAAATGTGCCATTGTAGAGAACAGACGCACTTCTACCCATACAGTAGTATAACCATTGGAATTTGGCAAATTGGTTACAAAGTCTCCATACTGATGGTATGCCAGGGGTATGGAGGCACTGGCAAGGGGTGCAATAAACCCAATGATGGAGTATGGACTGACTTATTCTGGGGGCAAATGGGACAGGCTTGTACTTAAGTGTGCACATCCATGGATAGGTTAGGTCACCAAAGCCATCTTTTACAGTTAGCAAGAGTTTTTTGAATGCCAGAATGTCCAGCAAGTGGTTTGTCATGGCACCAATTTAACACCTTATGTCTGAGTTTTTCAGTGGTTACATACAAGTTGTTACCATGGTAGGGGTGTCCATCCTTTACCAGAATATCATCTTCTGTGATCCATTCATCTAAATTCATCTGCTACATCCCTTGGTTTATATTATCCAAAAACTGTTGTTTAGTATAAGTACCTATCACCTGGTCAGAACCTAATAGATTGTGTGGTGGGTTATGTGCTAATTCGGGTGAATCATGACCCCAGTGTGATAATATATCTGCCTTGGTCTGATGTGTGCTAGGGTGGTACGTAAGAACAAAATAATTTTCACTAAAAAAGCAAGAGCCATTTAACCTGTCTGTGTGTCAAGTGCTTGAGGGATAGAAAATAATTCACATTTTTATGATCGGTGTAACCTGTAACTCTATATTCTGCAACCAGTAGATAGCGGCACCACTCCTGAAAACATAATGATCCAGAATCGGGATATCTTTCATAGATTGATATGGTGGAATCATTCCTCATTGTCAAAGTGGGAGTCCCAAGGTAATATAAATAAAGCAGTAGTAAAACTCTTCCATGGGCTATAATGGTGATAACCATGCATTTAATAGCCTATCTACCTCCTTGTTTTAAAAAAAAAAAAGACCAAACTTTAGGTACAACCAATAAATATCCAGCAACCTCTTGTGTATTCTGTTGACTTTCGCACCTGATCCAAGAGAACAGGTATGAGTGGTGAAGGGTGTCTATACTAGACCGTTAACTTATTAAGGGCCCTGTAGTCCATGCATGAACGTAAATCACCATTCTTCTTTGGGACAAAGAAGAGGGCGGAAGAAACAGGAGATGTGGCATGACGAATGAAGCCTAAAACTAGCAATTCGTCCAGGTATTGGTTTAGATACTTAGTCTCAGTTTCCGATTGAGTATAAATGAGAGTACATAATAGGTTGGCCCCTGTAATAAAATGAATGCAACATTAAAAGTCCCTGTGAGGGGGTAGCTGAATGGCTTTCTTTTCATCAAATACATCCTGAAAATCCAAGTATTCCTTTGGAAGGATGTTTTGAAAGTTCTGGGGCTACGGCTGCACACGTTTGGGGGTAGAATCAGGTCTTGTGCTGTGGTATAGCAACTGAAATGGCAGTATGGTGACCCTAAATTCACCCAGCATGAAGACCAATCAATAAGGGGATCATAGAGTTTTATCTAGGATATCCCTATGATAGCACCAAAAGTGTGCGCCTCTATTAGATTGAAAGATGGGGTTTCTTTTTGTCTATTAACACAAACTAAGTTTATGGGAACCGTTTGTTAAGTAATCAGTCCTGATGACAATTCAAATCTATCAACTGCCCTTACTACTTCTGGTTCTTGTTTCTTTACTCAAGGGATATTTAAGGAAGTGGCCAAACTTAAATCCTAGAAATCACCGGGGCCTCCCGAATCCAGGAGCATAGGCAACTGTTTTTGTTGTTGTGGGGAAATTATCATGGTGACTGAAATGGTTAGGTGTTGTGGAATTTTACCTATGGTATGATTCTGAGGTCAACGTATTAGACCTCTAAACGAGTTCACCTCATTAGTAGTTGAGCTTGCACGTTTTTCTGATTGCCCTCTGTGATGACTTTTATCTTTTTCTGAGCCATTTTTTAGTTTGGCGATACAATCGAAGGCAAAGTCTCCTGCTTTACCACAATTTAGGCACAGATATATTTTCTGCATCGTTCCTTTTCATTACTAGATAAGGACCCCTTGTTCTTCCAATTAGCATGGGTTCTCTGAGTCCCTAACCTTAACATCAGTCTCCTTTCACTCAGATCGAACCAAAAACAGCCTTGGCTCATTTCTAGATCAGTTGCTCTTATGCTCAGCAAGTCGATGATCAAGTCTAACTACTAGATCAATAAATTGCACCCAATCGGTAGGGAGGGTCAACTATGTTAGCCAAAGAATCTTTCAATTCATCTTTCAGCCCCTATAAAACAGGGATATGCTTTTTTCTTCGGGCAATTGCGTTTTAGTAAGTAATTTGCGAAAGTTTGTATTATAAGTAAGTCCTTCCCCGTCGTAGGTTTAAAAGCTCATTATCACCTACCTTAAAAAAGGTATGCTTTGTAAATAAGCGTCACATAGGTTCTTAAAACCTAGCATATTCGTGCAACAGTGGATCGTTATTCTCAATGAGAGGTAATGCCCAATTTGCAGCATTACCATCTTGGTGGGAGATGATAAATGCAATGCAGGCTATATCAGAGGGGAATGGCCCCAGTTTACACAATAATTGCAGTTGAGATTGTCTGCAGAATGCATTAAAGTTAGTGCTATCTGCAAAAAAGCACTCTAGGGGAGCCAGTGAAGTGGGAGTAAATGTATGCAGAGTGCCATTAGCACAGGCTCTTCCCTCATTTCATGACAGCTCTGTTGCCGTTGATTCAATTGTAAACGGCGTGGATTGAGTGACAAATTGTTTATCCTTGGAAATGAATCCTGAATCTAACCAGAACGAATGATGTGGGGGATATTGCACCAGTTCATCCCTAAGGGTTTGAATTTCTTGGCGCAAGGCTTGAACCACACTCCTCCTCGTTCCAAGGGCCCTAGTTAATCTTACCATATTGGGAATTTCCTTACTGGAAATCTCTGGTAATGTCTCAGCTAGGTCCTGAGCATTTATCAGATTCCCTCGGTCCATATCGCCAGGCCAAATAGGATTTCAGTGGCTTGGATTTCTGTCGGACACCTGGCTTGAAAAACTTGTCTGCAGAGATGATGCTGGACCCATCTGACACCCAACACAGCACTCGACCAAAGAATGTATTATGTCAAAACAGACGCTGTCCCAGGAGTGAACGGGCTCTGGATCAAACAACAAAAGAGGCAATGACTGAACCTCTGGATGTTTGTCTGACTAACTGCTATGCACGGTACACCCAACAATCTCCCTTTTTGGGAAAGCGCATTCTATGGTGCTAGAATGAACAACTAGGAAGAAGTAACATAAATCTCATTAGTCATTGTGCCAATCAACATAATCAATTTCTTGTAAACACTCCAAGTAATGAAACACACTTACAAAATAATGAAAACAGTAAACACGTATTATGATCTCTTGTGGTAAGGAGACACACCGCTCTTATATTGAGTCCTTAGTCATGGTTCTAAGTCTCCTCATTGAGCATATTACGCCATATGCTTCACAAGAATTTTGCTTTGTCTTTCAACTTCACCACTTTATCCTCTGTGTTTTTGTTCATGTTTTTTTTGTCTCTTGTGCACTCAAAAGTGTTGTTATTCAGTTCAGGAATTAATGCACAAGTTCCGGAGTGTTGCAAGCTTGAAATGAACAGAGCCACAGAGAAAACAAGAACAGTGTACTAACTATGGTCTTTTTCCCTTTGCTTTTCTTTTCTTTCATTCCAGAGTTCCAAGTGATGACACCTGCAGGACGGATCTGGATGTGCAACCACTATTCCAGGCGACTTCCAGAGCACAAGAGATTGCCCCCGTTCCTCAACGGTAGGTCTTTCTATGAGATGTCAGGATCGGGGAAATTCTGATTAGCCGCTCGGCAATGTCTGCAAGTGCGCAGATATCGCCGGCCAGGCAGGATGCTAGACGAGGTAAGAGGGAGGGGTTCGGGCTCCAGGGAGATAGCGGAGAGTTTCTTCTTGAAAGGAATAAAGCCAAGCGCCCAACTGGGGTTTAACTGGAATATTTATCATCGGTTGTATTGTACTGGAGGGGCACGTAGTTAATTATACTTCAGTGGTTCCATATTCTAGAAGGGCATGTGCTTACTATGACTCACGGTTTCCAAAAAATACTTGTTTGCAGGCACATGGATAATTTCTAACATGTGTAATAAGTGCTTGCACGTAAAACCATTATAAGCAACTGCCACGGGAAATTCTAAATGTGCACCTAACACAAATAATAATTTACTAAGGAAACAAGCCTTAAATAAACAGAAGGATAATTACAAGCACATGGAGCAGACATGGGGCTTGGTACAAACATGATGATAGTCACAAACGTGGAGCATTACAATCATGAGGAAAATATTGAAATCTGGCACATGGCAATGCTAGTTTATGCCTAGCAAAATACAGAACCAACTGAACTCTTTAGACTCTTCGTGTAAAAAGGTTTGTCTAAAAGATAGGGGGAACAACATTTAGCCCAAGCTGTGTCAAAGGAGGGTAGGACTACATGGCCTTAGTGCTATTAACTGATGCACATATGGGGCATGCTGGCATTCAAGATTTAGTAATCATAACAGTTCCTCCCCACAATGGGTGACACACAGGGCGAGGTTTATGGGTGTTTTGTGAATGAGTCATACCAACCGAGGGGCATGGACGTTCCCAGCAGGGTCCCATGATCGATCATCTGGGCAGTAACCCTTCCAATCTATTAAGTAGAATAAATAGCCATTTACTCTCTTTGAGTCAAGGATTTTCTGTACTGCGATTTCTAGATGACCATCAATTTTTAGAGGAGGTGGTGGTGGTAGTCGTTGGGTTTGGACATGACAAGGTGAGAGCAGAGAGACATGGAACACTGGGTGAAAGGGCATGTCCTCTGGTAGTTGTAGTCTGTAAGAGACTAGGTTCATGATTTGCTCAATAGTATAAGGCCCTCAATATCGTGAATGTAATTTACGCCTTTCCTGAGGTTGTAATTATTCAAATGCAAATAAACATGGAGTTCGTACAGCATCGTCCTCCCATGTCCTTCCTTTTGGCCCCTTCTGAACTTAACCCATCTAATTTACTGACATCTTTCATTCCTCCAAATGAATAAAAAGACTTCTTCTATCATGTAAACCTGGATCACCATTTGACCCTTGCCCCCGTATAATAAAAGAAATAACATCGGTTATCGACCCTGTTTATGCAGAGGTGTTTAATACCTCCATCCAAACTGGCTCGGTTCCCTTTTTATAGAAACAAGCTAGTGTCATCCCACTACTAAAGAAACCTTCAGCAGATAGTAATATTCTATCCAATGTTAGACCTATATCTCTTTCCTGAGCCGCCACCAAAATACTAGAATCTTTAGTAAATAAACAACTCTCAGAGTTTTTAGAACCTTAGCACCTCATGCACCCGTCTCAGTCAGGATTACGATCTCGACACAGCACCAAAACTGCGCTGACGGAAGTCACTGAGTCACTACAAAAATGTCCCTAGACTGCTGACACAATGCAGACTTATTCTGTCCGAGCTCTATGCAGCATTCAACACTGTCCCCCATGACATCCTTTTACAACGCCTGTCTGATCGTGGGGTCAGGGGTGCAGCACTTGTTTGTCTGAACTAGACTGTCTTTGCGCAAGAGCAAGTAATTTGGACGAAACCTCACCTCTCCAAGCCAAACCTCTAAAATGTAGGATACCCCAAGGCTCTGCTAATAGTGCTACAATGTTTATAATGTTCATGTCTCCTGTTGCCACCCTGGTTGAGACATTCTGCATTATGATAGTTTCGTATGCCAACAATACCCAGCTGATATTTTGCTATCTGGCAAATTAAGAATCCCGCAAAGTTACCTTCTCAAATTGCATGGGAGGCTCAAAGAAAGCAAAACAGAAATCATACTGTTAGGGTCTAACCCTAATTCAGGTTGTGATAGTGCCTGGCCCAAGGATTGAACTCCCTAATCCTGGCAGCTATAAACCTGGGGGTCATCTGCAATATTGTCCTATCTTTTAAGACCCAGATCCACTCAGTTGCTAGAAACTGTATGTGGATCCTAAGGCTCTCAGGAAATTCCTTCCCCTTCTTCCATGGGAGGCCCGCAAAACCGTAGTTTAAGCTGTTCTCTCCTTTCGGCTGGGCTACGTGAATGTCTTGTACCTTGCTTTAACTGCATTTTAAGGCCTGCTACTGCCAGTGGTCCAAAATGTGGCAGCACACTTCCTCTTTATTTTGCAAAAAGGTACCCACACTTCACCATACCTTACCCACCTGCACTGGGTCACTGTCAATAAAAGGATCATCTTTAAAGCACTAAATGTATCACAGAGGGCCCTGAATAACATTGGTCCCAGCTATCTGAACAAAAGAATCACTTAGTGCCAGCTCAGCAGAAATCTATGTTCCAGTCAGGCCCACCTCATATAGGTTCCTCCTTTTAAAAGGAGATGTGGTGGGCCCACTCTTTTGTATGCATTGCGAAAATTTGAAACCTCGTGCCCTATCAACTCAGAAGCACAAAAACTGAATCCATCTTCCACAAATGATTAAAAACATACCTGTTTAGCTTATAATATCCTATTTCATTCTATTCTCTTATTATCTTGTCTTTGGTAGTGCTGGGATACTCAGTTTTTGAGTAGCTGTTCACGCTATACAAATACCTCTCATTCACTCATTCATTCTTTCAAGCCGTAGGTGATTACTTGCCAACCATACTTGATCACCCACTTTGTAAGCTGGTTGTGGTGTACGATGTTTGTTTGCGTGTCTCATCATACTTCTCTTGGTTTGTTGGAGTTGTATTTATACAGCTTGTTGAATCTAAGATAATTGCCTCAAGATGGTCTGTAGTGAGGGACCTGAGATTCCTACATCTGTCATTTTTTTCTGTTTATATGTGTGGGTTGAAGCCTGTTATGCAGTAGAAAGGAGATACATAAGTAGCGGATTGTTCTGTGTTATTTTATGCAAATCCCATGAGAAGTCAAACATTTTCCCATTCTGAAGAGTGACAAGGTAATTGACATCCAAGGATCTGTTCTAGTGCTTGATTTACTCGTTCTGCCTGACCATCTGTTTGTGGGTGGTAAGTGGACAAGAGACGAGCATTGATATCTAAGGATTTGCACAGATTTTGCAAAATCCTTAATAGAAATTGAGGGCTCTACCGGAAATAAAGATTGATGGGAGACCATGTAATCGTAAATTGTACTGGGTGAATAAGACAACAGGTGCTTTGGCGGTAAGGATCCCCTCTTAAAGAATTAAATGTGCCATTGTAGAGAACAGACGCACTTTTACCCATACAGTAGTATAACCATTGGAATTTGGCAAATTGGTTACAAAGTCTCCATACTGATGGTATGCCAGGGGTATGGAGGCACTGGCAAGGGGTGCAATAAACCCAATGATGGAGTATGGACCGACTTATTCTGAGGGCAAATGGGACAGGCTTGTACTTAAGTGTTCACATCCATGGATAGGTTAGGTCACCAAAGCCATCTTTTACAGTTAGCAAGAGTTTTTTGAATGCCAAAATGTCCAGCAAGTGGTTTATCATGGCACCAATTTAACACCTTATGTCTGAGTTTTTCAGTGGTTACATACAAGTTGTTACCATGGTACGGGTGTCCATCCTTTACCAGAATATCATCCTCTGTGATCCATTCATCTAAATTCATCTGCTACATCCCTTGTTTTATATTATCCAAAAACTGTTGTTTAGTATAAGTACCTATCACCTGGTTAGAACCTAATAGATTGTGTGGTGGGTTATATGCTAATTCAGGTGAATCATGACCCCAGTGTGATAATATATCTGCCTTGGTCTGATGTGTGCTAGGGTGGTACGTAAGAACAAAATAATTTTCACTAAAAAAGCAAGAGCCATTTAACCTGTCTGTGTGTCAAGTGCTTGAGGGATAGAAAATAATTCACATTTTTATGATCTGTGTAACCTGTAACTCTATATTCTGCAACCAGTAGATAGCGGCACCACTCCTGAAAACATAATGATCCAGAATCGGGATATCTTTCATAGATTGATATGGTGGAATCATTCCTCATTGTCAAAGTGGGAGTTTCAAGGTAATATAAATAAAGCAGTAGTAAAACTCTTCCATGGGCTATAATGGTGATAACCATGCATTTAATAGCTTATCTACCTCTTTTTTTAAAAAAAAAGACCAAACTTTAGGTACAACCAATAAATAACCAGCAACCTCTTGTGTATTCTGTTGACTTTCGCACCTGATCCAAGAGAACAGGTATGAGTGGTAAAGGGTGTCTATACTAGACCGTTAACTTATTAAGGGCCCTGTAGTCTATGCATGAACGTAAATCGCCATTCTTCTTTGGGACAAAGAAGAGGGCGGAAGAAACAGGAGATGTGGCATGACGAATGAAGCCTAAAACTAGCAATTCGTCCAGGTATTGCTTTAGATACTTAGTCTCAGTTTCCGATTGAGCGTAAATGAGACTACATAATAGGTTGGCCCCTGTAATAAAATGAATGCGACATTCAAAGTTCCTGTGAGGGGGGTAGCTGAATAGCTTTCTTTTCATCAAATACACTCTGAAAATCCAAGTATTCCTTTGGAAGGATGTTTTGAATGTTCTGGGGCTACGACTGCACACGTTTGGGGTAGAATCAGGTCTTGTGCTGTGGTATAGCAACTGAAATGGCAGTATGGTGACCCTAAATTCACCCAGCATGAAGACCAATCAATAAGGGGATCATAGAGTTTTAGCTAGGATATCCCTATGATAGCACCAAAAGTGTGCGCCTCTATTAGATTGAAAGATGGGGTTTCTTTTTGTCTATTAACACAAACTAAGTTTATGGGAACCGTTTGTTAAGTAATCAGTCCTGATGACAATTCAAATCTATCAACTGCCCTTACTACTTCTGATTCTTGTTTCTTTACTCAAGGGATATTTAAGGAAGTGGCCAAACTTAAATCCTAGAAATCACCGGGGCCTCCCGAATCCAGGAGCATAGGCAACTGTTTTTGTTGTTATGGGGAAATTATCATGGTGACTGAAATGGTTAGGTGTTGTGGAATTTTACCTATGGTATGATTCTGAGGTCAACGTATTAGACCTTCTCAACGAGTTCACCTCATTAGTAGTTGAGCTTGCACGTTTTTCTGATCGCCCTCTGTGATGACTTTTATCTTTTTCTGAGCCATTTTTTGGTTTGGCGATACAATCGAAGGCAAAGTGTCCTGCTTTACCACAATTTAGGCACAGATATATTTTCTGCATCGTTCCTTTTCATTACTAGATAAGGACCCCTTGTTCTTCCAATTAGCATGGGTTCTCTGAGTCCCTAACCTTAACATCAGTCTCCTTTCACTCAGATCGAACCAAAAACAGCCTTGGCTCATTTCTAGATCAGTTGCTCTTATGCTCAGCAAGTCGATGATCAAGTCTAACTACTAGATCAATAAATTGCACCCAATCGGTAGGGAGGGTCAACTATGTTAGCCAAAGAATCTTTCAATTCATCTTTCAGGCCCTATAAAACAGGGATATGCTTTTTTCTTCGGGCAATTGCGTTTCAGTAAGTAATTTGCGAAAGTTTGTATTATAAGTAAGTCCTTCCCCGTCGTAGGTTTAAAAGCTCATTATCACCTACCTTAAAAAAGGTATGCTTTGTAAATAAGCGTCACATAGGTTCTTAAAACCTAGCATATTCGTGCAACAGTGGATCGTTATTCTCAATGAGAGGTAATGCCCAATTTGCAGCATTGCCATCTTGGTGGGAGATGATAAATGCAATGCAGGCTATATCAGAGGGGAATGGCCCCAGTTTACACAATAATTGCAGTTGAGATTGTCTGCAGAATGCATTAAAGGTAGTGCTATCTGCAAAAAAGCACTCTAGGGGAGCCAGTGAAGTGGGAGTAAATGTATGCAGAGTGCCATTAGCACAGGCTCTTCCTTCATTCCATGACAGCTCTGTTGCCGTTGATTCAATTGTAAACGGCGTGGATTGAGTGACAAATTGTTTATCCTTGGAAATGAATACTGAATCTAACCAGAACGAATGATGTGGGGGATATTGCACCAGTTCATCCCTAAGGGTTTGAATTTCTTGGCGCAAGGCTTGAACCACACTCCTCCTCGTTCCAAGGGCCCTAGTTAATCTTACCATATTGGGAATTTCCTTACTGGAAATCTCTGGTAATGTCTCAGCTAGGTCCTGAGCATTTATCAGATTCCCTCGGTCCATATCGCCAGGCCAAATAGGATTTCAGTGGCTTGGATTTCTGTCGGACACCTGGCTTGAAAAACTTGTCTGCAGAGATGATGCTGGACCCATCTGACACCCAACACAGCACTCGACCAAAGAATGTATTATGTCAAAACAGACGCTGTCCCAGGAGTGAACGGGCTCTGGATCAAACAACAAAAGAGGCAATGACTGAACCTCTGGATGTTTGTCTGACTAACTGCTATGCACGGGACACCCAACAATCTCCCTTTTTGGGAAAGCGCATTCTATGGTGCTAGAATGAACAACTAGGAAGAAGTAACATAAATCTCATTAGTCATTGTGCCAATCAACATAATCAATTTCTTGTAAACACTCCAAGTAATGAAACACACTTACAAAATAATGAAAACAGTAAACACGTATTATGATCTCTTGTGGTAAGGAGACACACCGCTCTTATATTGAGTCCTTAGTCATGGTTCTAAGTCTCCTCATTGAGCATATTACGCCATATGCTTCACAAGAATTTTGCTTTGTCTTTCAACTTCACCACTTTATCCTCTGTGTTTTTTGTTCATGTTTTTTTTGTCTCTTGTGCACTCAAAAGTGTTGTTATTCAGTTCAGGAATTAATGCACAAGTTCCGGAGTGTTGCAAGCTTGAAATGAACAGAGCCACAGAGAAAACAAGAACAGTGTACTAACTATGGTCTTTTTCCCTTTGCTTTTCTTTTCTTTCATTCCAGAGTTCCAAGTGATGACACCTGCAGGACGGATCTGGATGTGCAACCACTATTCCAGGCGACTTCCAGAGCACAAGAGATTGCCCCCGTTCCTCAACGGTAGGTCTTTCTATGAGATGCCAGGATCGGGGAAATTCTGATTAGCCGCTCGGCAATGTCTGCAAGTGCGCAGATATCGCCGGCCAGGCAGGATGCTAGACGAGGTAAGAGGGAGGGGTTCGGGCTCCAGGGAGATAGCGGAGAGTTTCGTCTTGAAAGGAATAAAGCCAAGCGCCCAACTGGGGTTTAACTGGAATATTTATCATCGGTTGTATTGTACTGGAGGGGCACGTAGTTAATTATACTTCAGTGGTTCCATATTCTAGAAGGGCATGTGCTTACTATGACTCACGGTTTCCAAAAAATACTTGTTTGCAGGCACATGGATAATTTTTAACATGTGTAATAAGTGCTTGCACGTAAAACCATTATAAGCAACTGCCACGGGAAATTCTAAATGTGCACCTAACACAAATAATAATTTACTAAGGAAACAAGCCTTAAATAAACACAAGGATAATTACAAGCACATGGAGCAGACATGGGGCTTGGTACAAACATGATGATAGTCACAAACGTGGAGCATTACAATCATGAGGAAAATATTGAAATCTGGCACATGGCAATGCTAGTTTATGCCTAGCAAAATACAGAACCAACTGAACTCTTTAGACTCTTCATGTAAAAAGGTTTGTCTAAAAGATAGGGGGAACAACATTTAGCCCAAGCTGTGTCAAAGGAGGGTAGGACTACATGGCCTTAGTGCTATTAACTGATGCACATATGGGGCATGCTGGCATTCAAGATTTAGTAATCATAACAGTTCCTCCCCACAATGGGTGACACACAGGGCGAGGTTTATGGGTGTTTTGTGAATGAGTCATAGCAACCGAGGGGCATGGACGTTCCCAGCAGGGTCCCATGATCGATCATCTGGGCAGTAACCCTTCCAATCTATTAAGTAGAATAAATATCCATTTACTCTCTTTGAGTCAAGGATTTTCTGTACTGCGATTTCTAGATGACCATCAATTTTTAGAGGAGGTGGTGGTGGTAGTCGTTGGGTTTGGGCATGACGAGGTGAGAGCAGAGAGACATGGAACACTGGGTGAAAGGGCATGTCCTCTGGTAGTTGTAGTCTGTAAGAGACTAGGTTCATGATTTGCTCAATAGTATAAGGCCCTCAATATCGTGAATGTAATTTACGCCTTTCCTGAGGTTGTAATTATTCAAATGCAAATAAACATGGAGTTCGTACAGCATCGTCCTCCCATGTCCTTCCTTTTGGCCCCTTCTGAACCTAACCCATCTAATTTACTGACATCTTTCATTCCTCCAAATGAATAAAAAGACTTCTTCTATCATGTAAACCTGGATCACCATTTGACCCTTGCCCCCGTATAATAAAAGAAATAACATCGGTTATCGACCCTGTTTATGCAGAGGTGTTTAATACCTCCATCCAAACTGGCTCGGTTCCCTTTTTATAGAAACAAGCTAGTGTCATCCCACTACTAAAGAAACCTTCAGCAGATAGTAATATTCTATCCAATGTTAGACCTATATCTCTTTCCTGAGCCGCCACCAAAATACTAGAATCTTTAGTAAATAAACAACTCTCAGAATTTTTAGAACCTTATCACCTCATGCACCCGTCTCAGTCAGGATTTCGATCTCGACACAGCATCAAAACTGCGCTGCCGGAAGTCACTGAGTCACTACAAAAATGTCCCTAGACTGCTGACACAATGCAGACTTATTCTGTCTGAGCTCTATGCAGCATTCAACACTGTCCCCCATGACATCCTTTTACGACGTCTGTCTGATCGTGGGGTCAGGGGTGCAGCACTTGTTTGTCTGAACTAGACTATCTTTGCACAAGAGCAAGTAATTTGGACTAAACCTCACCTCTCCAAGCCAAACCTCTAAAATGTAGGATACCCCAAGGCTCTGCTAATAGTGCTACAATGTTTATAATGTTCATGTCTCCTGTTGCCACCCTGGTTGAGACATTCTGCATTATGATAGTTTCGTATGCCAACAATACCCAGCTGATATTTTGCTATCTGGCAAATTAAGAATCCCGCAAAGTTCCCTTCTCAAATTGCATGGGAGGCTCAAAGAAAGCAAAACAGAAATCATACTGTTAGGGTCTAACCCTAATTCAGGTTGTGATAGTGCCTGGCCCAAGGATTGAACTCCCTAATCCTGGCAGCTATAAACCTGGGGGTCATCTGCAATATTGTCCTATCTTTTAAGACCCAGATCCACTCAGTTGCTAGAAACTGTATGTGGATCCTAAGGCTCTCAGGAAATTCCTTCCCCTTCTTCCATGGGAGGCCCGCAAAACCGTAGTTTAAGCTGTGATCTCCTTTCGGCTGGGCTACGTGAATGTCTTGTACCTTGCTTTAACTGCATTTTAAGGCCTGCAACTGCCAGTGGTCCAAAATGTGGCAGCACACTTCCTCTTTATTTTGCAAAAAGGTACCCACACTTCACCATACCTTACCCACCTGCACTGGGTCACTGTCAATAAAAGAATCATCTTTAAAGCACTAAATTTATCACAGAGGGCCCTGAATAACATTGGTCCCAGCTATCTGAACAAAAGAATCACTTAGTGCCAGCTCAGCAGAAATCTGTGTTCCAGTCAGGCCCACCTCATATAGGTTCCTCCTTTTAAAAGGAGACGTGGTGGGCCCACTCTTTTGTATGCATTGCGAAAATTTGGAACCTCCTGCCCTATCAACTCAGAAGCACAGAAACTGAATCCATCTTCCGCAAATGATTAAAAACATACCTGTTTAGCTTATAATATCTTATTTCACTCTATTCTCTTATTATCTTGTCTTTGGTAGTGCTGGGATACTCAGTTTTTGAGTAGCTGTTCACGCTATACAAATACCTCTCATTCATTCATTCATTCTTTCAAGCCGTAGGTGATTACTTGGCAACCATACTTGATCACCCACTTTGTAAGCTGGTTGTGGTGTACGATGCTTGTTTGCGTGTCTCATCATACTTCTCTTGGTTTGTTGGAGTTGTATTTATACAGCTTGTTGAATCTAAGATAATTGCCTCAAGATGGTCTGTAGTGAGGGACCTGAGATTCCTACATCTGTCATTTTTTTCTGTTTATATGTGTGGGTTGAAGCCTATTATGCAGTAGAAAGGAGATACATAAGTAGCGGAGTGTTCTGTGTTATTTTATGCAAATTCCATGAGAAGTCAAACATTTTCCCATTCTGAAGAGTGACAAGGTAATTGACATCCAAGGATCTGTTCTAGTGCTTGATTTACTCGTTCTGCCTGACCATCTGTTTGTGGGTGGTAAGTGGACAAGAGACGAGCATTGATATCTAAGGATTTGCACAGATTTTGCAAAATCCTTAATAGAAATTGAGGGCTCTATCGGAAATAAAGATTGATGGGAGACCATGTAATCGTAAATTGTACTGGGTGAATAAGACAACAGGTGCTTTGGCGGTAAGGATCCCCTCTTAAAGAATTAAATGTGCCATTGTAGAGAACAGACGCACTTCTACACATACAGTAGTATAACCATTGGAATTTGGCAAATTGGTTACAAAGTCTCCATACTGATGGTATGCCAGGGGTATGGAGGCACTGGCAAGGGGTGCAATAAACCCAATGATGGAGTATGGACCGACTTATTCTGAGGGCAAATGGGACAGGCTTGTACTTAAGTGTTCACATCCATGGATAGGTTAGGTCACCAAAGCCATCTTTTACAGTTAGCAAGAGTTTTTTGAATGCCAAAATGTCCAGCAAGTGGTTTATCATGGCACCAATTTTACACCTTATGTCTGAGTTTTTCAGTGGTTACATACAAGTTGTTACCATGGTAGGGGTGTCCATCCTTTACCAGAATATCATCCATTGTGATCCATTCATCTAAATTCATCTGCTACATCCCTTGTTTTATATTATCCAAAAACTGTTGTTTAGTATAAGTACCTATCACCTGGTCAGAACCTAATAGATTGTGTGGTGGGTTATGTGCTAATTCGGGTGAATCATGACCCCAGTGTGATAATATATCTGCCTTGGTCTGATGTGTGCTAGGGTGGTACGTAAGAACAAAAGAAAATTCACTAAAAAAGCAAGAGCCATTTAACCTGTCTGTGTGTCAAGTGCTTGAGGGATAGAAAATAATTCACATTTTTATGATCTGTGTAACCTGTAACTCTATATTCTGCAACCAGTAGATAGCGGCACCACTCCTGAAAACATAATGATCCAGAATCGGGATATCTTTCATAGATTGCTATGGTGGAATCATTCCTCATTGTCAAAGTGGGAGTTTCAAGGTAATATAAATAAAGCAGTAGTAAAACTCTTCCATGGGCTATAATGGTGATAACCATGCATTTAATAGCCTATCTACCTCCTTTTTTAAAAAAAAAAAAGACCAAACTTTAGGTACAACCAATAAATAACCAGCAACCTCTTGTGTATTCTGTTGACTTTCGCACCTGATCCAAGAGAACAGGTATGAGTGGTAAAGGGTGTCTATACTAGTCCGTTAACTTATTAAGGGCCCTGTAGTCTATGCATGAACGTAAATCGCCATTCTTCTTTGGGACAAAGAAGAGGGCGGAAGAAACAGGAGATGTGGCATGACGAATGAAGCCTAAAACTAGCAATTCGTCCAGGTATTGCTTTAGATACTTAGTCTCAGTTTCCGATTGAGCGTAAATGAGACTACATAATAGGTTGGCCCCTGTAATAAAATGAATGCGACATTCAAAGTTCCTGTGAGGGGGGTAGCTGAATAGCTTTCTTTTCATCAAATACACCCTGAAAATCCAAGTATTCCTTTGGAAGGATGTTTTGAATGTTCTGGGGCTACGGCTGCACACGTTTGGGGTAGAATCAGGTCTTGTGCTGTGGTATAGCAACTGAAATGGCAGTATGGTGACCCTAAATTCACCCAGCATGAAGACCAATCAATAAGGGGATCATAGAGTTTTAGCTAGGATATCCCTATGATAGCACCAAAAGTGTGCGCCTCTATTAGATTGAAAGATGGGGTTTCTTTTTGTCTATTAACACAAACTAAGTTTATGGGAACCGTTTGTTAAGTAATCAGTCCTGATGACAATTCAAATCTATCAACTGCCCTTACTACTTCTGATTCTTGTTTCTTTACTCAAGGGATATTTAAGGAAGTGGCCAAACTTAAATCCTAGAAATCACCGGGGCCTCCCGAATCCAGGAGCATAGGCAACTGTTTTTGTTGTTATGGGGAAATTATCATGGTGACTGAAATGGTTAGGTGTTGTGGAATTTTACCTATGGTATGATTCTGAGGTCAACGTATTAGACCTTCTCAACGAGTTCACCTCATTAGTAGTTGAGCTTGCACGTTTTTCTGATCGCCCTCTGTGATGACTTTTATCTTTTTCTGAGCCATTTTTTGTTTTGGCGATACAATCGAAGGCAAAGTGTCCTGCTTTACCACAATTTAGGCACAGATATATTTTCTGCATCGTTCCTTTTCATTACTAGATAAGGACCCCTTGTTCTTCCAATTAGCATGGGTTCTCTGAGTCCCTAACCTTAACATCAGTCTCCTTTCACTCCGATCGAACCAAAAACAGCCTTGGCTCATTTCTAGATCAGTTGCTCTTATGCTCAGCAAGTCGATGATCAAGTCTAACTACTAGATCAATAAATTGCACCCAATCGGTAGGGAGGGTCAACTATGTTAGCCAAAGAATCTTTCAATTCATCTTTCAGCCCCTATAAAACAGGGATATGCTTTTTTCTTCGGGCAATTGCATTTCAGTAAGTAATTTGCGAAAGTTTGTATTATAAGTAAGTCCTTCCCCGTCGTAGGTTTAAAAGCTCATTATCACCTACCTTAAAAAAGGTATGCTTTGTAAATAAGCGTCACATAGGTTCTTAAAACCTAGCATATTCGTGCAACAGTGGATCGTTATTCTCAATGAGAGCTAATGCCCAATTTGCAGCATTACCATCTTGGTGGGAGATGATAAATGCAATGCAGGCTATATCAGAGGGGAATGGCCCCAGTTTACACAATAATTGCAGTTGAGATTGTCTGCAGAATGCATTAAAGTTAGTGCTATCTGCAAAAAAGCACTCTAGGGGAGCCAGTGAAGTGGGAGTAAATGTATGCAGAGTGCCATTAGCACAGGCTCTTCCCTCATTCCATGACAGCTCTGTTGCCGTTGATTCAATTGTAAACGGCGTGGATTGAGTGACAAGTTGTTTATCCTTGAAAATGAATACTGAATCTAACCAGAACGAATGATGTGGGGGATATTGCACCAGTTCATCCCTAAGGGTTTGAATTTCTTGGCGCAAGGCTTGAACCACACTCCTCCTCGTTCCAAGGGCCCTAGTTAATCTTACCATATTGGGAATTTCCTTACTGGAAATCTCTGGTAATGTCTCAGCTAGGTCCTGAGCATTTATCAGATTCCCTCGGTCCATATCGCCAGGCCAAATAGGATTTCAGTGGCTTGGATTTCTGTCGGACACCTGGCTTGAAAAACTTGTCTGCAGAGATGATGCTGGACCCATCTGACACCCAACACAGCACTCGACCAAAGAATGTATTATGTCAAAACAGACGCTGTCCCAGGAGTGAACGGGCTCTGGATCAAACAACAAAAGAGGCAATGACTGAACCTCTGGATGTTTGTCTGACTAACTGCTATGCACGGGACACCCAACAATCTCCCTTTTTGGGAAAGCGCATTCTATGGTGCTAGAATGAACAACTAGGAAGAAGTAACATAAATCTCATTAGTCATTGTGCCAATCAACATAATCAATTTCTTGTAAACACTCCAAGTAATGAAACACACTTACAAAATAATGAAAACAGTAAACACGTATTATGATCTCTTGTGGTAAGGAGACACACCGCTCTTATATTGAGTCCTTAGTCATGGTTCTAAGTCTCCTCATTGAGCATATTACGCCATATGCTTCACAAGAATTTTGCTTTGTCTTTCAACTTCACCACTTTATCCTCTGTGTTTTTTGTTCATGTTTTTTTTGTCTCTTGTGCACTGAAAAGTGTTGTTATTCAGTTCAGGAATTAATGCACAAGTTCCGGAGTGTTGCAAGCTTGAAATGAACAGAGCCACAGAGAAAACAAGAACAGTGTACTAACTATGGTCTTTTTCCCTTTGCTTTTCTTTTCTTTCATTCCAGAGTTCCAAGTGATGACACCTGCAGGACGGATCTGGATGTGCAACCACTATTCCAGGCGACTTCCAGAGCACAAGAGATTGCCCCCGTTCCTCAACGGTAGGTCTTTCTATGAGATGCCAGGATCGGGGAAATTCTGATTAGCCGCTCGGCAATGTCTGCAAGTGCGCAGATATCGCCGGCCAGGCAGGATGCTAGACGAGGTAAGAGGGAGGGGTTCGGGCTCCAGGGAGATAGCGGAGAGTTTTGTCTTGAAAGGAATAAAGCCAAGCGCCCAACTGGGGTTTAACTGGAATATTTATCATCGGTTGTATTGTACTGGAGGGGCACGTAGTTAATTATACTTCAGTGGTTCCATATTCTAGAAGGGCATGTGCTTACTATGACTCACGGTTTCCAAAAAATACTTGTTTGCAGGCACATGGATAATTTTTAACATGTGTAATAAGTGCTTGCACGTAAAACCATTATAAGCAACTGCCACGGGAAATTCTAAATGTGCACCTAACACAAATAATAATTTACTAAGGAAACAAGCCTTAAATAAACTGTGGAAATGTGGATTTTCCTGATCAGTTATGTCCCCTATCTTGGACCCCAACGGTTCTATATGCATGTTACAAGTACATGTATGTTCCCTCCAGTTCCAGTTTCTAAGACGCAAACATATGTGTGTCTACCGTCAACATGTTCTCTGTCAGATCCGCCATCTATGGGCTGGATATTCGATTCCTAAGTATGAAAGGCCACCGACTTTATATGGCTAAGTTACTCCATTTTTACAGTTCAGGCAAGTAGGCCCGATTCTGTCCTCAAAGCCTTTCCCTGCTCTCTGTCTTTGACAGCTTCAGCTTGAGCTCGCATCTGTATCCATGAACTTTGTCCTACTCCCTGTGCAGCTAACGGTGCCTGCCTCGGCCAGTTTTCGCCTGCCTGCCAAGAAGCTGTATTTCACCTTCGAATTATCTATTTTGCTCTTCAGCCGATGCATTCCTGTCTAGTGATTTAGGTAAACATTTCCTTTAGCTCACAAGCAAAGGACTCAGCCTTTCCGTCCTCCTGCAAATGATTCATAGCCCTGCTGCCATGGAAGGTTTTCTGCCCCTCGCATCTCATATAGACACTTAGACGCTTGTACACGCACATACAGTTAGTATAGAATAGATTCTGTCCGAGAGTCCTTCCTTGTGGATAACATAGTTCTTTAAACATAGGATGTTAGATATGATTTGGGATTAGGTTGACTTGACCCCTCAGACTTTTCGTCTCCATATGTAGAGTTAATGTCAAGTCCCCTTCACCCCCTAGTTGCACGTCAATCACACGTCATGCTGCCGCGCGCGCATCTATGCCAAGTATTATCTTATAGATCCACCTATGTCTGATAATCCTAACCAATCATGTTTCTTTTATTCCTTATTACGCCTAGTTTCGATTACGTACCTGTCATGTCACTTTTCTTATCAAATGTTACGCCTTCTACATTCGTTTCATTGTAATGCACTTATTATAAAAATACATGTCTGTCAATAAAGTATTGTACTTCACTTCCTGAACCTTCTTGGTGACGGAACCTGAAGGCCGCGACTCGAGTCGGCCATTTTGAATGGAATAAAGCCCATTTAGAAAACCTCTTATACCACGGATTCTGCCTCTTGTTATTCTGAGCTATTTTTACTTTATCTTAAGATTCCGTATGAAATTCAGTCCGGTAAAGAAGATTTTATTTACCACATAATGGCGCCCGAACAGGGACACTTTCTCATCTCACGCGCCGGCGGTGCGTTGCAGGCCCGGTCTCCTGCCATAGCTGGACGGACCATAAACGCGTACCAGCAGGATTTCCTGTAAGCTCCCTCCGGTCAAGCGGGGGCGACTGAGGCTGCGATCAACCCAGACGAGGCGGTGAGAAGTGCGAAGTATCCCGACCAGAGCCTAGCTGAGAGAGCAAGATCCGAGGTATACAGAGGCCCACCAGGTTTTTCGAAATCCCGATGTCCAGAGGGTCCGCTGTCCGCAGTCATCAAGTCCTGTCCATTCTCTGAGGCCTTCCGTTTCAAGGAGCTACTCGGTGAGTACCATCGCCGGGGAGGCGTGTTGACGCGCACATAGGTTGTGCCGGTCAAGACGGATTTGGGTACACAAATCCGGTCTGCACTGTTTAGCAGTGTATATGTACTGTTTAGCAGTATATCAAGTATTCCGAAGTATTCAGTTATTGTCAAGAATTCAGCGTGGTGATTAGTTAGGCAGACTGTCATCATTGTCGGTCGTTGTTAAAATGTTTAATGTTTAATGTTTAAAGTGTTCAAATATTGTGGTATGAATGATTGTTCATTGTTCACTGTTCATTATTGTGTTTTTTCGTATTAAGTAAGTTCAAGAGTAAGTATCAGATCAGTTGTCAATATGCCGCTCTTCTCGAAGTTAAGACAGATTACTACCAGAAAAGGGGTGCTTGAAGAAGCAGTTCCTATTCCTCCTAGGGACACTCCAGGGCATTTTATGTACCATAAGCATGGCTTAGATGCCATATTGTTTCTTGATCTATGGGTAGATTATACCAAGGGATTACCGGAAAGTCAAAGGTGGCCCGCAGCGGGAACCTGGGATGCAGAGTGCATCATGAAAGTGGAGGAAGAGTTATGGAAAAGAAAGGTCAGACAGTCACAGAAAGACGCTGTTGAGTTATGGCGTAAAGAATCTCATAGACGAACAGAAAAAGCACGTAGACAAGAAGAGAGGAGTAAAGAAAGTTCAAATAAAGTTCAAGAAAATCTATTAATTGAGGAAGGTATCCGAGTGAAATC
The DNA here is from genome assembly GCF_964204655.1 of Triturus cristatus. Lineage (NCBI taxonomy): Eukaryota > Metazoa > Chordata > Amphibia > Caudata > Salamandridae > Triturus > Triturus cristatus. Next base: position 681,548,335 of record NC_140592.1, read on the forward strand.
AGAACAAATAAATAGACAAAGAAATGCTCTTATGAATGGTATGTATCCCCTTCTAGCCGAAGGACTACCTAAGGCTGCTCCAGAGATGCCAAAAGACTTGCCACCCCCATTATTTCCAATTAAGGTACATCCAAAAGGGCATCCCAGAACCGCAGAAGATGTTTTTCTTTCCTCATATCTAGACGACGCAGCTCCCGAGTATGCTAACGCCACACCACATAGACCGTCTGGCGGAGGGGTTCAACGTCAGGATCAGGTATCTGTTCCCGTGCAACAGCAAGTCCCGACACAAGCTTCGGCAAGCACATCTGTTTCCGCATCTGTCTCCGCAGTCGACTCTACAGAGGTATCGACACCCATAGTTGCTGTGTCACGTTCAACGAACCCATTCACACCCGACGCCCCAGATGGGGCCACGGGAGGTGCTAGCAGTACCTTTACACCACCTAGAATAAATAAACTTGTCTTTCAAGAGTCAGCACATTCACGTACACCAAAATTCGTAAGTGAACGTACGCTTAAGGAACTCCTTGTTAATTGTAGATATGACCCGGTGGTTGGTAAAGAGGACGAAATGGTCCTGGCATCATTACGTATCAGGCGAGCCGCAGAGTATTTAGCAAGGTTACCAGGAATGACTACGCATCTAGATAACATATATCATTTTGTTCAAACAGGACGAGATCCAGGATGTATTAACAGAGCTATGGAATTCCAGAAAGTAGAAATACAAGGGGAACTGTTACGTTTCCTCATAAACTGTGTAATCAGAAATCAAGATCGTCCGGGGGTAGACCCGAATGCAATGCTTATTCTTACAAGATGGAGTCAGAATATATCAGAAGGGAGACACGATAAACAAAATTGTATAATAGCCATGTGCCGAAAAATCCGTAAAGAAATAGAACGTATTCATGAAGAAAGATTGGGAACAGACGAGTTTGAGCAAGATGAAGTGTCCGAATCAGGGAATTCCGCAAGACAGTCAGAGACCATAGCCTATGTAGGCAGAGGAAGATCCTGTGAAAATACTAGATGTTTTTCTGATCCAATACACTCTGTATGCCCAAATAATAGCAGAACGTATCCGACGCCTGTAATAAATCTGAAGTCTCCTGAACATTTGTTTCAAGCCGCAGATAAAATACTACGAGAACGAAGAGGTTACCACCTCCTCGATTCCATGGATGAGCAAGAATTAGCCAGATCAGCCGTTCACTGGATTGACAGTCCTGAAAAATACGGTGATGAGACCGTAGCACACACATTTTTTAATCTCAGTACAGATGAACAACGTTTAGCTGGAATCTATATGATTCAGCAACTCCTCATATTATATAAGAGCCAACATGCTGACCCTGGTCCTTTACCTGATATATTAACGGAACTACTCACGAACAGATGGAGAGGTTCTAGTAACAAGCTAATTAAAGAGATATTAGTGTCACGTAAACAGTATGTCCTTTTTGTAAGTCCGGATTCTCTCTCGCTGCCCGGCAGAGAAAGAGCGCCGTACTATATGGATAGACAAAATCCTTTACGAGAAGTGCACCCAATAAAAGGCGAAGACAATGAGTTTCACCGTGTATTTGTTTACACACCCATATCAAAAATGGAATTATTAGAAATGAAGAAAGTAGTACCTAGTCATGACAAAGACCCAGCGGGTTTTCACCGAGAAATTAAAGACATGTTACTAATGGGAGAGTACACCTTTCCTGATATTATGACGATATTAAAGGTGCTTTTGCCTGCTGGCATTTATGAAAAACTGAAAGAAAAAGAGTGGGAAGTGGGAGACCAGAAGATAGACTGGACAGCATTAGCAGAGGAAGAAAGGGGCCGAACTGCAGGTTCAGGGCTCGGGGATAAAGTTAAACTGTTACCAGGTTTACTAGTACAGGTACTGCCACGTTTATTAACTACAAAAAAGGAAGATTGGGGTGCAATCACAGCCTGCAAGCAAAAGCAAGATGAAGACACAAGCGATTATTATGCTCGATTTGAAAAATGTTTTGGTATAAATAGTGGTATAAAAGCAAGTAGTGACTCATATCCACATTTATTTGTGACAAAATTAGTGGAAAATGCATTGCCTCCAGTAAAGAATAGAATATTGAAATTCGAGAGTACCTGGCAAAGTAACACTCCGTCGCAAATGCTACAAATGTTACAGTATCATCACAATAGAATTAGGGATGAACAAGAACACGAGCATAGACGCATGAAGGATACAAAAATGAAAATGCTAGTTTCTCAGACAGTACCAGCAGATGGTCACAAAAAGGGTGTGACACATTCTGGTGATTCTGCAGCTCCTGTAAAGGGAACCTGCAATTACTGTAAACAACTGGGCCATTATATACACGATTGTCCTGTCCTGAAACGTAATATAGCTACAGGTATTGCAAAAGAGAGACCACGATTAGTTAGACAAGATCAGAATGAACAAGGAGCTATGCAGCATGGACAGTCCATGCCAGCCTCACAGCAACCCATACAGTTTGTGCCAGCTGCACCACCGTTGCCTGCTACTGCCACACAAACCACAACACGACAAATGTATCAGACTGCACAGTATGAATACCCTGAGTATCAGCGTTACGCATGAACCAGCCTAGAGAGGGAAGTTGACTTACCGCTTATCGAGATTCCTGTAGATCAAGAAGGACCTTATGTACATAGTGAATTATTAGGTCAAGATAGAAAATTCTTACTCGATACAGGGGCAAGTCGAACAACCATAAAACGTAGTGAAGTTCCAGGGGCACCCCTCTCAGGCTCTCAAAATGTTTCCCTTGGTTTTTCAGGAAAACCTATTGTTAATGAAGTATCACAGCCTCTACCACTTACGATAGGACCTTTGACACGAACTACAGATTTATTGCTTACTAAATCATGCCCAGAAAATCTGTTAGGAATTAAAACTCTGAAAGCACTAGGAGCCATAATATGTTGTTCTCCGGAAGGAGTAAGGTTGTTTCTACGTGATTTTAAAGGTCACTATGTGTCTAGAGACATGGATCCCCGACTACAGACTTTACCAGTACATCTATGGGCACAAGGCCCTACGGATGTTGGCTGCATGAACATTACACCCTATCGAGTCACATTGAAAGCAGGAGTGGTACTACCACGAATGCGACAATACAAGTTACCGCATGATGCTGTAGTGGCTTTGCTGAAAATCATTGATGAGCTGATTGCCCAGGGAGTAGTTGTAGAAACAGACTCAAATATATGTAATTCACCGATAATTCCGATTCTTAAACGAACTGATCCTACTGCCCCACCAGTGTACCGATTGGTTATTGATTTGCGTGAACTAAACAAGTGCATTGTACCACAATTTCCTGTGGTCCCTGATATATCATCATTATTGACAGCAATTGATTCCGAAGCAACATTCTTTACTGTAATTGACCTCAAGAATGCCTTTTTCAGCGTCCCAATAGATCCGGAAAGCCAATACTTGTTCGGATTCAGTTTAAATGGGCGCAGCTTTAAATTCTCACGCGCTCCCCAAGGATTCACAGAAAGCCCCAGCATCTACAGCCAAGCACTGAAACGAGAACTTGACAGTATCCACATGCCAGTCAATACTGCACTGCTTCAATATGTTGATGATCTGCTGATCACCGCGAGAAGCGAGCCAGAATGTGAAAAAGCTTCTCTGACAGTTTTACATTTCCTAGCCGACAAGGGGCACAAGGTGTCCCCTTCTAAGCTGCAATTCTGTGTCCAGCGAGTTATTTATCTTGGTCACTCGCTGTCCAAGGAGGGAAGGCAGCTTACACCAGATCGCATCCAGTTAATTGCTAACACGTCAATACCCCAGACACAAAAGGAGGTGCGAGCTTTCATAGGCCTCACTTCATATTGTAGGCAGTGGATCCCTCAGTACGCATTTCTAGCAAAACCACTCATTCAGTTAACCACACAGGAGGCAGCCACATCGACTGTTCTCCCTTGGACTCAGGAACATACACAAGCTTTTGAAAGCTTAAAGAAAGCTTTATGTCAAGCACCTGTTTTAGCAACACCATGTTATAGCAAACATTTTACACTCTTTGTTACAGAACGCGAAGGTACTGCCTTGTCAGTACTCACTCAGGACCAAGCAGGATCACGCAAGCCATGTGCTTATTTTTCCAGTACATTAGATCCCGTAGCTCAGGCTTTGCCTGCATGTCTGAAATCAGTGGCAGCGACAGCTTTAGCAATCAGACAAAGCGATGCCATAGTATTAGGACACCCATTGACAGTACAAGTACCACATGCAGTAGAGGTTCTTGTGAACCGAACACAAACACAACACTTGACCATAGCAAGACTTACCGGTTATGAACTGACATTGTTTCAACCACACATAGAGATCCGACGGTGTAATACATTGAATCCTGCTACACTATTACCTGTAATTGGAACAGACCCACTAGCTCATGATTGTGTTGAAATCATTGAAATAAAGACGAAACCTAGACAAGACTTGACAGATGTTCCATTGTTAGATCCAGACCTGACGTTGTATGTAGACGGATCGTGCATGAGAACAAGTACAGGAGATTTAGTGGCCGCGTATGCAGTCACAACAGACACTGAAGTTATTGAGACAAATTGTATAGATACTTTGTCAGCCCAAGCAGCAGAACTTATTGCTCTAACACAAGCCTGTATTCAAGCCACAAATAAGAAAGTTAATATATACACTGACTCACGTTATGCATTCGGAGTTGTACACGACTTCGGCGTGCTGTGGCGAGAGAGAGGTTATTTAACCTCCCATGGTGCCCACATTCAGCACGGACCCCTCATTCATGCTTTGTTAGACGCAATACATCTACCCACTGCTATATCGATTATGAAATGTAAAGCACACACGAAGGTTACTGATACCATTTCTCAAGGCAATGATTTAGCTGACAGAACAGCTAAACAGACTGCTAAGAATCACACATTAGACATGACAAAGCCAATAGTTCAGACACCAACACAGTGTATGACAATTAAGGATCCCGCACTTGACGTAATTGACATACAGACACATGCCACAGCAGAAGAAATAAAGAAGTGGACTGAACTAGGAGGGATCCAGACAGATCAAGGATGGATGACGAAGGAGAAATCTGTATGGTTTCTCCCTGATTCCATGGTTCAAGCCATTATAGCTACAGTTCACAGCCCGGCGCATTTAGGAGAAAAAGCTATGCTAGATAGCATTCAACACATTTGGTTCAATAAACATTTACGAGCAGCAGCTAAACAAAAAGTTCGTACCTGTATGATATGTTGTCAGTTTAATCCAGGAAAGAGTGTTCCCGTAGAGCAGGGTGGATTTCAGCCTCCTGACCATCCTTTTGAAGTCCTCCAGATGGATTATATTCAGATGGAACGTTGTAGAGGATTCAAATATGTTCTCGTAGTTGTCTGCGCTCTCTCCCGTTGGACAGAGGCGTATCCCGTATCAGATTACACTGCCCCGACTACTGCCAAGCAGCTAGTTCGAGAATTCTTCCCACGGTACGGTTTACCACGTGTTGTATATTCAGATAACGGCCAGCCTTTCTCATCCGAATTAATGAAACATGTCTCACTTTTGTTGGGATATCAGTGGAAATTCCACTGTGTCCGACACCCCGAGGCAGCAGGTCTCGTGGAACGACATAATCAACTTTTAAAAATCAGATTGTCTAAAATATGTCAGGAAAAAGGTGTGGACTGGATAGTAGCCTTACCAGTTGCGCTATTTTACATGAGGATGGTAGCACACTCTCGAACAGGGCTATCCCCTTATGAGGTGATCTTTGGTAGACCACCGAATATGTGGGGGACGCCTATACCCCGTAAAATAACTGATGTTGACTGTAATATGCTGACAGATTACCTGGCTTCCTTGATGTCTGCACTACAATCTTGTCGTTCACAGGTAGTCGCAGCTTTTCCCGACAACACCGAGGTGAAACCTCATGACGTAATTCCCGGCGATTATGTTCTCGTCAGGAATTTTGATCGGAAAACCCAACTGGAGCCAAGGTGGAGGCTTCCTAAGTTGGTCCTGCTGACGACCAGAACAGCTGTGAAGATCGAAGGGAGAAAAGGCTGGGTGCATTCCAGCCATATCAAGAAATTTCATGGACTTCCTCCTGACACAAACAGTACTCCCCGTGTGTCTTCCCCCATTGACTCAAAGCTAACCTTGGCTGAGGCCAGTAGCACCGAACTCTATAAGCAGAAACTCAGGTCCAGATCCAAACTGTCGGACGATTTGATTGTTTAAGTCCTCTCCAAGGTGAAGCGGTTGAATCTGTCCCGACATGTATCCCTTAGGTCTGAATCACGTAGAGTCCAGAATCATAATGAAACGACATGCTTATTGTAAATTACTGCGTAGCCACTGTATTGTGACTTTATTAATTTTGTTTTCCTTGAGTTTTTTTATAGTTACTGCAAGTATATTGTTGCATATGTATTATCCTGTTTCTAAACGTGCTTTCAATATAACTGATGAACATTCTTTTAGTGACCTACCCCCACATGAGTTGTCCTATAGACTTGCGCTGCGCAATAACACCTTCATTAGTATGTTACATCATTCCCATCAGACTAGTAATGCCACCAATTGTTGGGTGTGTGGCCGACTCCCTCCCTATCAGAATAACAAAGGAGTTCTGCCTTTCTTTCCACATCCGTTCACACACAATGGCTCCTGTGGAGCATGGTTTAGTTTATTAAATTCCATAGACCCAGACACAGCAGTTTATCAACAACATTGGATATGGGGAAATCTGAATCTAGTTTTATTCAAAGTCTGTCACCCTAATAAGGAGGGTCACCCCAGTAGAACAGGAACTGAATTAGAAAATGAAGTGTATAAATTAGGTAATTTTACGCCTAATCTTATGATTTTGAATGTCAAATCCGAAGTTGAACTAATTCTGCCCACTATGTCAGTATTTCCAGTTAAGGGTGAATTATGTGTAAGAAAAGTTGGTTCCATACATATGGGCCATAGCCAATGCGTTACTACAGTAGAATATAGTGATCAAGGTAAATCTTCATTTAGAGCTTCTCGCCATTCTTACTTTATATGTGGTCAGACGGCATATATGCGTCTGCCTCTAGATTGGGATGGTACCTGTTACATAGCATTCCTTTTGCCACCTGTTTTCCTAGCTCCCCCTGATTATTATCGAAATGTTCATTTAGTACATAAAAGAGAGCGTAGAGATCTCCCAGTTGTCGATTATACTGAAACGGCATGGGACAAGTATGTAGATTTCAATAAAGGTATCTTTCCCTATATAGGTACAATATCAAATAGTAAGCTGATACGTAGACTAACCAAGACTCTTGAAGCTGTAGTAAACAAGACTATAGCCGCCCTAGGCAATCTGACAGAGGAACAATCAGTGATGAGAATTGTTGTTCTCCAGAATCGTCTTGTCCTTGACGTCATCCTGGCCGATAGGGGCGGAGCTTGCAGGGTCATCGGATCCAGCTGCTGCATATTCATACCAGAAAATTCGCCATCTGTATATAAAGCTATAACACGCCTTCATAAGATTGTAAGCCAGATACACGAGAATCCAGGCACTTGGACGTGGTCCGGGTGGTTTTGGAGTGTGATATCAGCCTGGGGATGGAGAGTTCTATCCTTCCTAGGTATTGGCCTTCTTATGCTCTTCAGTTGTTGTTTATGCCTGCAATGTGGACCAGCGATTTGTGGTCTGTGTGCCACATCATGCATTCCATATCACAGTTCTCGTTCAAAATACCGGAAGAAGAAGGAAGAAGAAATGATGCTCCATGAGCAAATCGATGGAATGATGAAGATTGATATCTCTTGAAGGGCAAGTAGGGGACAAGGAGGGAATGTGGAAATGTGGATTTTCCTGATCAGTTATGTCCCCTATCTTGGACCCCAACGGTTCTATATGCATGTTACAAGTACATGTATGTTCCCTCCAGTTCCAGTTTCTAAGACGCAAACATATGTGTGTCTACCGTCAACATGTTCTCTGTCAGATCCGCCATCTATGGGCTGGATATTCGATTCCTAAGTATGAAAGGCCACCGACTTTATATGGCTAAGTTACTCCATTTTTACAGTTCAGGCAAGTAGGCCCGATTCTGTCCTCAAAGCCTTTCCCTGCTCTCTGTCTTTGACAGCTTCAGCTTGAGCTCGCATCTGTATCCATGAACTTTGTCCTACTCCCTGTGCAGCTAACGGTGCCTGCCTCGGCCAGTTTTCGCCTGCCTGCCAAGAAGCTGTATTTCACCTTCGAATTATCTATTTTGCTCTTCAGCCGATGCATTCCTGTCTAGTGATTTAGGTAAACATTTCCTTTAGCTCACAAGCAAAGGACTCAGCCTTTCCGTCCTCCTGCAAATGATTCATAGCCCTGCTGCCATGGAAGGTTTTCTGCCCCTCGCATCTCATATAGACACTTAGACGCTTGTACACGCACATACAGTTAGTATAGAATAGATTCTGTCCGAGAGTCCTTCCTTGTGGATAACATAGTTCTTTAAACATAGGATGTTAGATATGATTTGGGATTAGGTTGACTTGACCCCTCAGACTTTTCGTCTCCATATGTAGAGTTAATGTCAAGTCCCCTTCACCCCCTAGTTGCACGTCAATCACACGTCATGCTGCCGCGCGCGCATCTATGCCAAGTATTATCTTATAGATCCACCTATGTCTGATAATCCTAACCAATCATGTTTCTTTTATTCCTTATTACGCCTAGTTTCGATTACGTACCTGTCATGTCACTTTTCTTATCAAATGTTACGCCTTCTACATTCGTTTCATTGTAATGCACTTATTATAAAAATACATGTCTGTCAATAAAGTATTGTACTTCACTTCCTGAACCTTCTTGGTGACGGAACCTGAAGGCCGCGACTCGAGTCGGCCATTTTGAATGGAATAAAGCCCATTTAGAAAACCTCTTATACCACGGATTCTGCCTCTTGTTATTCTGAGCTATTTTTACTTTATCTTAAGATTCCGTATGAAATTCAGTCCGGTAAAGAAGATTTTATTTACCACAAAACACAAGGATAATTACAAGCACATGGAGCAGACATGGGGCTTGGTACAAACATGAAGATAGTCACAAACGTGGAGCATTACAATCATGAGGAAAATATTGAAATCTGGCACATGGCAATGCTAGTTTATGCCTAGCAAAATACAGAACCAACTGAACTCTTTAGACTCTTCGTGTAAAAAGGTTTGTCTAAAAGATAGGGGGAACAACATTTAGCCCAAGCTGTGTCAAAGGAGGGTAGGACTACATGGCCTTAGTGCTATTAACTGATGCACATATGGGGCATGCTGGCATTCAAGATTTAGTAATCATAACAGTTCCTCCCCACAATGGGTGACACACAGGGCGAGGTTTATGGGTGTTTTGTGAATGAGTCATACCAACCGAGGGGCATGGACGTTCCCAGCAGGGTCCCATGATCGATCATCTGGGCAGTAACCCTTCCAATCTATTAAGTAGAATAAATAGCCATTTACTCTCTTTGAGTCAAGGATTTTCTGTACTGCGATTTCTAGATGACCATCAATTTTTAGAGGAGGTGGTGGTGGTAGTCGTTGGGTTTGGGCATGACAAGGTGAGAGCAGAGAGACATGGAACACTGGGTGAAAGGGCATGTCCTCTGGTAGTTGTAGTCTGTAAGAGACTAGGTTCATGATTTGCTCAATAGTATAAGGCCCTCAATATCGTGAATGTAATTTACGCCTTTCCTGAGGTTGTAATTATTCAAATGCAAATAAACATGGAGTTCGTACAGCATCGTCCTCCCATGTCCTTCCTTTTGGCCCCTTCTGAACCTAACCCATCTAATTTACTGACATCTTTCATTCCTCCAAATGAATAAAAAGACTTCTTCTATCATGTAAACCTGGATCACCATTTGACCCTTGCCCCCGTATAATAAAAGAAATAACATCGGTTATCGACCCTGTTTATGCAGAGGTGTTTTATACCTCCATCCAAACTGGCTCGATTCCCTTTTTATAGAAACAAGCTAGTGTCATCCCACTACTAAAGAAACCTTCAGCAGATAGTAATATTCTATCCAATGTTAGACCTATATCTCTTTCCTGAGCCGCCACCAAAATACTAGAATCTTTAGTAAATAAACAACTCTCAGAATTTTTAGAACCTTATCACCTCATGCACCCGTCTCAGTCAGGATTTCGATCTCGACACAGCACCAAAACTGCGCTGCCGGAAGTCACTGAGTCACTACAAAAATGTCCCTAGACTGCTGACACAATGCAGACTTATTCTGTCTGAGCTCTATGCAGCATTCAACACTGTCCCCCATGACATCCTTTTACGATGCCTGTCTGATCGTGGGGTCAGGGGTGCAGCACTTGTTTGTCTGAACTAGACTATCTTTGCACAAGAGCAAGTAATTTGGACTAAACCTCACCTCTCCAAGCCAAACCTCTAAAATGTAGGATACCCCAAGGCTCTGCTAATAGTGCTACAATGTTTATAATGTTCATGTCTCCTGTTGCCACCCTGGTTGAGACATTCTGCATTATGATAGTTTCGTATGCCAACAATACCCAGCTGATATTTTGCTATCTGGCAAATTAAGAATCCCGCAAAGTTCCCTTCTCAAATTGCATGGGAGGCTCAAAGAAAGCAAAACAGAAATCATACTGTTAGGGTCTAACCCTAATTCAGGTTGTGATAGTGCCTGGCCCAAGGATTGAACTCCCTAATCCTGGCAGCTATAAACCTGGGGGTCATCTGCAATATTGTCCTATCTTTTAAGACCCAGATCCACTCAGTTGCTAGAAACTGTATGTGGATCCTAAGGCTCTCAGGAAATTCCTTCCCCTTCTTCCATGGGAGGCCCGCAAAACCGTAGTTTAAGCTGTGATCTCCTTTCGGCTGGGCTACGTGAATGTCTTGTACCTTGCTTTAACTGCATTTTAAGGCCTGCAATTGCCAGTGGTCCAAAATGTGGCAGCACACTTCCTCTTTATTTTGCAAAAAGGTACCCACACTTCACCATACCTTACCCACCTGCACTGGGTCACTGTCAATAAAAGAATCATCTTTAAAGCACTAAATTTATCACAGAGGGCCCTGAATAACATTGGTCCCAGCTATCTGAACAAAAGAATCACTTAGTGCCAGCTCAGCAGAAATCTATGTTCCAGTCAGGCCCACCTCATATAGGTTCCTCCTTTTAAAAGGAGACGTGGTGGGCCCTTTTGTATGCATTGCGAAAATTTGGAACCTCCTGCCCTATCAACTCAGAAGCACAGAAACTGAATCCATCTTCCGCAAATGATTAAAAACATACCTGTTTAGCTTATAATATCTTATTTCACTCTATTCTCTTATTATCTTGTCTTTGGTAGTGCTGGGATACTCAGTTTTTGAGTAGCTGTTCACGCTATACAAATACCTCTCATTCATTCATTCATTCTTTCAAGCCGTAGGTGATTACTTGGCAACCCTACTTGATCACCCACTTTGTAAGCTGGTTGTGGTGTACGATGTTTGTTTGCGTGTCTCATCATACTTCTCTTGGTTTGTTGGAGTTGTATTTATACAGCTTGTTGAATCTAAGATAATTGCCTCAAGATGGTCTGTAGTGAGGGACCTGAGATTCCTACATCTGTCATTTTTTTCTGTTTATATGTGTGGGTTGAAGCCTGTTATGCAGTAGAAAGGAGATACATAAGTAGCGGAGTGTTCTGTGTTATTTTATGCAAATTCCATGAGAAGTCAAACATTTTCCCATTCTGAAGAGTGACAAGGTAATTGACATCCAAGGATCTGTTCTAGTGCTTGATTTACTCGTTCTGCCTGACCATCTGTTTGTGGGTGGTAAGTGGACAAGCGACGAGCATTGATATCTAAGGATTTGCACAGATTTTGCAAAATCCTTAATAGAAATTGAGGGCTCTATCGGAAATAAAGATTGATGGGAGACCATGTAATCGTAAATTGTACTGGGTGAATAAGACAACAGGTGCTTTGGCGGTAAGGATCCCCTCTTAAAGAATTAAATGTGCCATTGTAGAGAACAGACGCACTGCTACACATACAGTAGTATAACCATTGGAATTTGTCAAATTGGTTACAAAGTCTCCATACTGATGGTATGCCAGGGGTATGGAGGCACTGGCAAGGGGTGCAATAAACCCAATGATGGAGTATGGACTGACTTATTCTGAGGGCAAATGGGACAGGCTTGTACTTAAGTGTTCACATCCATGGATAGGTTAGGTCACCAAAGCCATCTTTTACAGTTAGCAAGAGTTTTTTGAATGCCAAAATGTCCAGCAAGTGGTTTATCATGGCACCAATTTTACACCTTATGTCTGAGTTTTTCAGTGGTTACATACAAGTTGTTACCATGGTAGGGGTGTCCATCCTTTACCAGAATATCATCCTCTGTGATCCATTCATCTAAATTCATCTGCTACATCCCTTGTTTTATATTATCCAAAAACTGTTGTTTAGTATAAGTACCTATCACCTGGTCAGAACCTAATAGATTGTGTGGTGGGTTATGTGCTAATTCGGGTGAATCATGACCCCAGTGTGATAATATATCTGCCTTGGTCTGATGTGTGCTAGGGTGGTACGTAAGAACAAAAAAAATTTCACTAAAAAAGCAAGAGCCATTTAACCTGTCTGTGTGTCAAGTGCTTGAGGGATAGAAAATAATTCACATTTTTATGATCTGTGTAACCTGTAACTCTATATTCTGCAACCAGTAGATAGCGGCACCACTCCTGAAAACATAATGATCCAGAATCGGGATATCTTTCATAGATTGATATGGTGGAATCATTCCTCATTGTCAAAGTGGGAGTTTCAAGGTAATATAAATAAAGCAGTAGTAAAACTCTTCCATGGGCTATAATGGTGATAACCATGCATTTAATAGCCTATCTACCTCCTTTTTTTTAAAAAAAAGACCAAACTTTAGGTACAACCAATAAATAACCAGCAACCTCTTGTGTATTCTGTTGACTTTCGCACCTGATCCAAGAGAACAGGTATGAGTGGTAAAGGGTGTCTATACTAGACCGTTAACTTATTAAGGGCCCTGTAGTCTATGCATGAACGTAAATCGCCATTCTTCTTTGGGACAAAGAAGAGGGCGGAAGAAACAGGAGATGTGGCATGACGAATGAAGCCTAAAACTAGCAATTCGTCCAGGTATTGCTTTAGATACTTAGTCTCAGTTTCCGATTGAGCGTAAATGAGACTACATAATAGGTTGGCCCCTGTAATAAAATGAATGCGACATTCAAAGTCCCTGTGAGGGGGGTAGCTGAATAGCTTTCTTTTCATCAAATACATCCTGAAAATCCAAGTATTCCTTTGGAAGGATGTTTTGAATGTTCTGGGGCTACGGCTGCACACGTTTGGGGTAGAATCAGGACTTGTGCTGTGGTATAGCAACTGAAATGGCAGTATGGTGACCCTAAATTCACCCAGCATGAAGACCAATCAATAAGGGGATCATAGAGTTTTAGCTAGGATATCCCTATGATAGCACCAAAAGTGTGCGCCTCTATTAGATTGAAAGATGGGGTTTCTTTTTGTCTATTAACACAAACTAAGTTTATGGGAACAGTTTGTTAAGTAATCAGTCCTGATGACAATTCAAATCTATCAACTGCCCTTACTACTTCTGGTTCTTGTTTCTTTACTCAAGGGATATTTAAGGAAGTGGCCAAACTTAAATCCTAGAAATCACCGGGGCCTCCCGAATCCAGGAGCATAGGCAACTGTTTTTGTTGTTGTGGGGAAATTATCATGGTGACTGAAATGGTTAGGTGTTGTGGAGTTTTACCTATGGTATGATTCTGAGGTCAACGTATTAGACCTTCTCAACGAGTTCACCTCATTAGTAGTTGAGCTTGCACGTTTTTCTGATTGCCCTCTGTGATGACTTTTATCTTTTTCTGAGCCATTTTTTGGTTTGGCGATACAATCGAAGGCAAAGTGTCCTGCTTTACCACAATTTAGGCACAGATATATTTTCTGCATCGTTCCTTTTCATTACTAGATAAGGACCCCTTGTTCTTCCAATTAGCATGGGTTCTCTGAGTCCCTAACCTTAACATCAGTCTCCTTTCACTCAGATCGAACCAAAAACAGCCTTGGCTCATTTCTAGATCAGTTGCTCTTATGCTCAGCAAGTCGATGATCAAGTCTAACTACTAGATCAATAAATTGCACCCAATCGGTAGGGAGGGTCAACTATGTTAGCCAAAGAATCTTTCAATTCATCTTTCAGCCCCTATAAAACAGGGATATGCTTTTTTCTTCGGGCAATTGCGTTTCAGTAAGTAATTTGCGAAAGTTTGTAGGTTTAAAAGCTCATTATCACCTACCTTAAAAAAGGTATGCTTTGTAAATAAGCGTCACATAGGTTCTTAAAACCTAGCATATTCGTGCAACAGTGGATCGTTATTCTCAATGAGAGGTAATGCCCAATTTGCAGCATTGCCATCTTGGTGGGAGATGATAAATGCAATGCAGGCTATATCAGAGGGGAATGGCCCCAGTTTACACAATAATTGCAGTTGAGATTGTCTGCAGAATGCATTAAAGGTAGTGCTATCTGCAAAAAAGCACTCTAGGGGAGCCAGTGAAGTGGGAGTAAATGTATGCAGAGTGCCATTAGCACAACCTCTTCCTTCATTCCATGACAGCTCTGTTGCCGTTGATTCAATTGTAAACGGCGTGGATTGAGTGACAAATTGTTTATCCTTGGAAATGAATACTGAATCTAACCAGAACGAATGATGTGGGGGATATTGCACCAGTTCATCCCTAAGGGTTTGAATTTCTTGGCGCAAGGCTTGAACCACACTCCTCCTCGTTCCAAGGGCCCTAGTTAATCTTACCATATTGGGAATTTCCTTACTGGAAATCTCTGGTAATGTCTCAGCTAGGTCCTGAGCATTTATCAGATTCCCTCGGTCCATATCGCCAGGCCAAATAGGATTTCAGTGGCTTGGATTTCTGTCGGACACCTGGCTTGAAAAACTTGTCTGCAGAGATGATGCTGGACCCATCTGACACCCAACACAGCACTCGACCAAAGAATGTATTATGTCAAAACAGACGCTGTCCCAGGAGTGAACGGGCTCTGGATCAAACAACAAAAGAGGCAATGACTGAACCTCTGGATGTTTGTCTGACTAACTGCTATGCACGGGACATCCAACAATCTCCCTTTTTGGTGAAGTACTGGGTATTTTAGACCCAGCGGTGCAGGGGCACACACCCTATGACTTCTGGGTTTCACCCTGTTCCGGACCTACAGAAACACAGAGTCTTCTGGGTGAAGTCAAAGATTCGTTTATTGGCTGCAGACCAATGACAGGTATCCTAGAAGTACAACAGCGTGTATGTTCTCAGGAGACTGCTGAAAATCATAGGAACGGACTTCTCCTTAAGTACAAAATATCATGCTCCAGGCACACATTCCTTGGTTTACGATATGGCCATATAAAGGTATACATTACAAACGAAAAAGCAGAGTCATGATGACCATCCCACATTCCAGTTTGGCCAGCTCACAATGATTTACACAGTAAGGTTCAGATCCCACGTTTGATGTAAAGAGACCCCCCAATAAACATGAGCATCTCCTGTTTTGGGAAACAAGTCATAAAGCAGGAACAAGCAGGTGTGGAAGAGATTAGCCGGGGGATTGTGTAGAATGAAAGGGCTTTATGACGGGTCAAACCCTGATGCTAATCACAGGTGGACGGAGGAAGGGGAGCTCGTGAGACCGGTTTGACCTGGGGCAGCAGAGCCAGCTGCCCAGGTCACAGAGAAGTCAGAGGGAAAGCCCATGTACTGTGAGGCCCGTATTTACTCCATTATAGCCTATGTGAGGGCAATGACAAGATGGCCACTGCTTCCAAAATGGAACCCGCGTAGTGAAGCTGAATAACGTGTACACAGTGCATTCATAGCTAGAACGATATATAAAGCACTCGTACATGCCGCATTTACCATTTGCGGTTCGCTAATGCCAAGATAGACAGGGGTAGGGCCCTGTCCCCTACGCGGTCCCGAATATTAAAGTACGACAGACCCTCCTTTTGCCCTTACATAGGCAATCACTATACTCATCTTAATCCGAGTCTAGGTCAATGTTCGCAAAGTCATGGAGATGTTGCTGTAGCATCATCCTATTACTTAGCTCGTCCCTCGATACAGGTTTCCTTACACATAAGGTAGCACAGAGGCCACATATCGCAGGAGCACACTGTATACACAGACAGAACAGGAAAAGAATGGCTAAGATCATTCCAATGACCATCAGAACTTTCCAACCCCAGGCAGATATCAATTCCCAGAACCACCCCACCAGTGACCAATCTCCCTTATCCACGTGTATGGCTTCAGATATTTTATGGAGTTTGGAGATGGCTTGATACACTGTTGGAGCATTATCTGGTATGAAAATGCAGCAACTGGATTGGATGACCTTGCATACCCCACCGCGGTCTGCAAGAATAACGTCTAGAACCATGCGGTTCTGCAGAGTCATAAGGCGATCCGCTTGGAGCTCAGCTGTCAGATTACTAAGGGCACCAGCCGTTACATTGACAGTGGATTCAACCACACGTGTCAGCTGTCTCAGGTTCCTACTATTGACCATAGGTCCCCAAAACGGCAGGAAACCCAAGAAGAAGTCTCCTGCTTCCTGACCGGCAGTATCTTCCTTACTAATCACACCTCTCACAACTCTGGTCTTGTGATAGTCAGAGGCAGCAGTAAATGTCGGCGGTAGCAAGTTCGCAATATAACATGTGCCCGAGAAATCAGGGGGCAGCCATGTATATGCTCGGTCATGACAGATGAAATATGTGCCCTTAGCAGCTAGAAACGCAGGGGAAAACTGTGACGGGAAGGTGTACGTTTCGGTACAGTCACTTCTTCCCAGTTGAGCTCTAGGATTCTGACCATTACCCTGTAAGCAGAACCGACCCATGTGGGGTACGACCCAGATTGGAGATGAGATTTTTCGCTGTCTTTCACCCAGACTAATACTATACCCCGTCACGTTCCATCCTACATAAGGTCTTAACTCTTCTTTGGGAATAGATGAGTATGCATTGATATCCCTACTCATATCGGCAACTCCTTTCATCAAAGCCTTATTATTGGTGATAGGTCTGATGGAACGCGGTTGGCGAGGGGAGTATGTATCTAGAGCATAGAGAAACATGGTCTGGAATGCCCATGACGATCCATTGTAACTGTACGGTAGCACCAGGTAGGGAATACCCTTGTTAATGGTATGTGGCATTAACCCACACACCCAGCAATTGGTCGTATTCATTACCAGTTGGTGCTGGTGCAAGAGCTGGATGAACGAGTTATTTACAAACTCTGATCGTCTGGTCTGTTCGTGCTCAGGCAAAGGGTGAAAAGAGTGAGAGGAGGCAGTAGAAAGAGGTATAGGCTGTTCAGTGGGTGCAATGGGCTTTTGAGCGGAGAAGAACACAAATCCTACAATAAACATCATGATACTACACAGTGTAAAAAGGCACAAAAAGACAAAACATTTACTTTTTACAATTCTACACATCCTTGCGTTAGAGTTCATTTCCTCAATCGGTCTCTCCATCTAAAAAAACTCCATCCTCTACTCGGGCCGCTCGCGGTGGATGAGTTTCTTCTGCTAAAGAGTACGCCTGTCAGTCCAGGGAAACGCCCTAGACCAACCAGAACCGTTGACCTAGCGTCTTCGGCCTGTACCCCAAAGTCTTGGCACCGCGACCCTGCGGCAGAACCCGGATGGTGGTTCGAAAAACAAAAAATCAAGAAAGTCCTTCAGATGGGAGAGCAAAAAATGTTAAAAAGGAAATAGTGAGGAAATCTTTATTTGTCCATGGGCCTAGGTCTCAAATTATAGCGGAGACGGCCAGGTGCTGTTTGGTCTTGAAACAAAAGTTCAGGCTCAGTGGTGTCCAGTCGACTTGATGGTGGCACAGCTTCCTGCAGAATATTGTCACTCTCTTGGTCTGAAACTGTGCCTCTTATGCATGCGTCACTGAATGGTACAAAACGAGGTACAATGTCTGTCTCTGAGTCGGCGATACCCTCCTTGACCCACTGGTCATATGGCAGAGGCAAGGGGACTACTTTACAGTGGGTACCATGAATCCAGTGTTTCTTCCCTTTCACTCGCACTGCTGATCTTGTCGAAAGAAGAACAAGATGAGGGCCGATCCAGCGAGGCTCGTCGTTGCTCTTGCGCTGGAAATTTCGGACTAGCACCCACGTACCAGGGTTGATAGGGTGTCCAGGAGGTTCAGAAGCTTGGGGAAGGGTATCATGTACCTGTTGGTGCAAAACACGCAGTTTAACAGTCAAATCATACAGGTAATCGAGCAGTACTGGATGTTCTATTTCGCTAAATTTCGTCGGTCTTGGCACGCCCCATACATTAGCCGGGGGGCCAAAGACGACCTCATAAGGGCTAAGTCCCACTCGTGAGTGTATGGTCATTCTGGTGGACAGGAGTGCTAGAGGCAGAGCGTCAGGCCATTTAAGACCGGTGCTCGCCTGGATTTTGGCCAGCTTGAGCTTTAAGGCTCCATTGTAGCGTTCTACTAATCCAGCTGATTGAGGGTGATTTGCAGCATGGAACTTCTGCTTTATCCCTAGCCCTTCACATACATTCTTCATCACTTTACCCACAAACTCACTTCCGTTATCACACCACACCATTCTTGGCATCCCAAACCTAGGGAAAAACTCCTTCACAAGGGCTTTGGCTGTGGATAGGGCAGTGTTATCTTTCAGAGGATAAGCCTCAATCCATTTTGAGAAAGCACAAACAACCACCAGTACATATTTCAGGTTGTTGCATCTTTCCATGTGAATAAAGTCCAACTGCAAAACTTCAAATGGACATGATGGGGGTGCAAAGTGACCAGCTGGAGTTGGGGTTCCCCTACCAGGGTTGTACTTCAAGCATACTATGCAATTCTTGACCACATTCTCTGCACACTTGGGAATCCCAGCATTCTGCCATACTGGAGCCAACAACTTGCATATACCTTTCGTACTGATATGTGCCATTCCATGTGCCATAGTAACCACTGGAAGCACATATGCATCAGGCAACAACCATCGCCTATGTTCTGTCGGGTCCATCCAACAACCATTCTCATCCAACTTACCCATACTTTCTCTCCACTTGCTTAACTCTTCCTCTGTGGCTTCAGCTTGAAGCGACTTCACACTCTCTATTGTGTTCTCACACATTCCCACATCATTAACCCATCTTGCGGGGCCTGCAACATACATTCTAGTCTTCACATTCTGTGCTGTTTCTCTCGCGGTCTCATCAGCAAACGCATTCCCACGTCCAACATCATCTGTGACTTTCCTGTGCGCACTGCATTTCATGATCGCAACTTGCAACGGTAGGGTCAGTGACTCAAGGAGATCATTCACCAACTTGCCATTCTGAATTTTAGCTCCATGTGACGTCAGGAACCCACGCTCTTTCCACAAACGCCCAAAATTATGAGCCACGCCAAAGGCGTACTGGCTATCTGTGTATATGTTCACTCTCATTCCTTCAGACAACACACATGCTCTCGTGAGGGCGATTAATTCCGCTGCTTGGGCCGAATTATGTGGCACTCGTGCAGTTTCCACGACCGTGTGCAAAGTCGTGATAGCGTAGGCAGCAGTCGCGTCACCATTAGGGAGCTTGAAACAGGACCCATCTACCCATAAAGTGCCATCACATTCAGTCAGGGGAGTATCTTTTAGATCTACTCTCCCTTTCGTCTCTTCTTCTGTTCTAAACAGACAGTCATGTTGCTCAATCTCATCTGAGTCTGCTGGAATTGGCAACAATGTGGCTGGATTCAGCGTATTGCATCTTTTTATGTGTATGTGATTAGCTAACAGTGTAAGTTCATAACCTGATAACCGCGCACTAGTCAAGTGTTGTGTCTTGGTTCTATTTAATAATGTGTCTACAGCGTGTGGAACCATAACAATCAATGTATTGTCCATTACCAAACCAGCAGATTGTCGGATAGACATCGCTGCAGCAGCTGTTGCTCTCAGACAGCTTGGCAATGCCCTCGCTACAGGGTCCAAGGTTGATGAAAAATATGCGCATGGGCGCGGTCTGTCGCCAAAAGGCTGTCTTAACACTGACAACGCACATCCATCTTTCTCGTGAACATACAATGTAAAAGGCTTACTGTAGTCGGGGGTACCCAACACAGGTGCTGAACATAATGCATTACGCAATTCCACAAAACTTTTCTGGCACTCTTCAGACCATGGGATAGGATTCGGTGTGTCTTTGCATGTTAAGGCTAACAAAGGTTTTGCCAACAAAGAAAAACTAGGGATCCAATGCCTACAGTATGAAGTGATGCCCAAGAAAGCACGCACTTCTCTCTGTGTTTTCGGCACACTCAACTGTGCAATGGCTTGAATTCTTTCTGGGGTCAGTTTCCTTCCCTCCTTCGATAAGAGATGACCTAAGTAGGTCACTTCTTGTCGACAATATTGCAGCTTAGAGAGAGACACTTTGTGATGGAAAGCGGATAAATGGCGCAACAGTGACAATGTGGCTTCTTTACAGATCTTCTCAGTATCCGCGGCAATTAGTAAATCATCCACGTACTGAATCAGGATAGCGCCACTAGGTAAAACAAGTGCATCAAGCTGCGCCTTCAAAGCTTTACTATATATTGATGGACTCTCACAGTAGCCCTGGGGAGCGCGTTTGAAGCGGAAGCTTCGGCCTCCCAGACTAAAACCAAAAATGTCTCTGCTCTCTTCTGCAATTGGGATGCTAAAGAAAGCATTCTTTAGATCGATCACTGAAAACCATGCAGCAGAGGCTGGAATCATCGTTAACAAGGCAGTTATATCGGGGACAACCGGAAACTGTGGCACAACAATCTTATTAACCTCTCTAAGATCGATCACAAATCTGTAAACAGGTGGCTGTGAAGGGTCCGTTCGTTTTAAGACAGGTAAAATCGGACTATTGCAAACGTTGCCTCTTGTCTCTTCAATCACACCCTTCTTAATCAAGTCGCTGACAATGTCTAACAATGCTTTCTGCCCTTCATTAGAGATCTTGTACTGGGGAATACGTGGCAGTCTGACATTAGCCTTTAAAGTCACCACATATGGCGGTATCTCCAAGAGGCCCACATCATTGGGACCAGTAGCCCAAAGGGCATCCGGAAGGGACGACAATTCAGGTGGCATCGTGTTTTTAGACAAATACATCGGGGAAATCACTTTCTTACCTAATGTAAGTTGTACTCCTGAAGGAGAACAATACAGTGTAGCGTGCAATCTTTTCAGCAAATCTAATCCCAGCAAATTCTCACCACAACCTGTTGTTAGGATCAGGGGTGCTTTCAGCTTGCAAGGTCCAACAGAAAGTGACATGGGACTAGAAATCGGGTTCCTAACTGGGGCGCCAGAAAAACCTACTGAAACATTTATATCGCCAGACAAAGGTGCGCCAGGGAGTTTTGAATGCATGATTGAACTCTTTGCAGCACCAGTGTCTAGCAGAAAAGGCTCCGTTACATTTGCTGTCGTCACCTCAACATACGGTCCACTCTGATCCACTGGCACTGAAACAACTCCCTCTCTCTGTCTATGGCTGTCCTAGTAATCATTACTTTCTGCATCACCGTCCTCTGCATAATAATCATTATTGTAATACTGAGCCGTATTACTAATCGCGTTAGTTTGCTGATCAAAGCTATTGATGGTACTTTGAGGCGGCAGAGGACGCGCATTCTGGGGAGCATTTCCACGCCCTCTGCCTCTAGGAGCTTGCTGACCACCCCTACCTCTTGCACCATACATATTACCGTTCCGCTGCATTAATTTAGGGCAACTATATTTAAAATGACCTTCCTCTTTGCAGTATGAACATTGGTTGGGACCTACAGGGACACGTGGTTGATAATACCCATTCATTTGCTGATTGCTCTGAAACCGTTGGGGTTGGTGATAGACACCTTGTGGTTGTCTATAATTATTCTGACCTCCACGTGGCGGATAGGCCTGCTGTAAAAGGACCTTTGTCTTTAATTCCTTCGTTTTCTTTTCTGTTCTATCTTTCTCGTCCTTATCTCTGTTTTCATAATACTGTGCAGTAGCCAGTATTTGCGCTGAAGAAGAAACAGCCCAAGAACTTTCTGAATCTTTTAACTTTTTACACAGGTCAGGAAGTAGATTCTGCACAAACTTATCCACAAACAGCCATTGGCCACCCTCAGTACTCATATCTTGCCCACTGTGGTCAATAAACGTTTCTTCAAACCTAGTAAAGAAGTCTGACACTGTCTCATCTTTCTTCTGCTTGCATGCAGATAACTTGTCCCAATTTACGCGCATCGCAGGCATTATTGTCTTCATATACGTGATGATTCTACCAGGCAGTTCAGCTACTAAAGGTTCTGGTTTCGCACCACCAGTTTGTCTAGCATCAGCAGCAACAATGTTAGCCCATGTATCTCCTAGTTCTGCATTGTGATCTACATTACGAATTGATCCCCATAGAGGCTGTGGAACAACATTACCAAACAACATGTCTATGTCGGCCAGATTCATAATGCATGACCCTGCCGTCTGTGACAACTCTTTATAATAACCTGCTGGGTTCTTACGGGGATCAGGTAAGGACTGCTTAAGCGCTAACACCTCAGAGCGCTTCCATGGAACATGCACCCAAACACGCTGGAAATGTGCTGGAGCAGCAGCAATACCTCGAGCGGCATCAGCCGCAACTGCTTCCTTCCATACCGGGGGAACTTCTCTCATAGGGTATTGTCGCGCTTTTGCCTTTTTCCCCACAAGGACCTCTTGTTCAAACAATGACTGTTGGCAATCGTCATTCCTAAAGGACAATACGACCGCAACTGCTTTATCTACTTCGCGGTCCACAATTATACCAGTTCCAAAATCGAACCTCACTCTACACAACTCCTGCGGGTTCGGATTTTTACCACTATCCTCCAATTCTTCACAGAGAATTTCGCACATTTTCTCGAACACATATCTCTGTTTAGGGGCATCCCATTGATGGAAAGTGTTGACAACTGATTCCACATCATACAGTGAAGGGAAAACTATCCATCTACGCGCCATGTGATCTATTACCTTTTTCTCATCGGGGTTAGGCAATTGGCTGCGCAACTGCTTACGCTGTAAACCAGGAGTTGCACCAGATGACCCAAAGAGAGGAGACATTAATGTAGTAACCACGTTAGCTAAGCGCTGTCGCGCTGAAGGAGAAGCTGAGGCGAGAACAGGGGGAAAAACAGAGGAAAGAAAAGAGGATGTAGAGACAGGTACTGGAGTGGTGGAAGGAAGAGTGTTAGGGGAGGCAGTTACCGGATTAGGCAAAGTCGCAGGAAGTGCGGGGGCAGTTGGAAGCACAACTGGCGGCCCTTGAGAGGGTTGCGCTACATGGATAAGAGCCGGCTGCAAAGCAACTGGCGGTTGCGGCAAGGCTTGCAGTATATTCACTGGAGGTGGCATATTTACAAGCTGGGGAGGCGCCGTGGCATTTTGAGCATACGGGGGTGGCGAACTCAACAAATGTGACATCAGGGGATCTTTCTCCTTTTCTTCTAACCCATTCTGCTTAGAATGTGGTAAAGCTGGGTAACATTTGTCAATCCCTAACTTGCGCTGCCTATGCAATTGCTCACTCATCTGCTCCTCTTCATTGTCTTTAAATTGTACAGCTGCTTGCATTACTGTCATACCTTTCTCTCTCTTATTCTTTTTCGCTAACTTAATTTCCTTTTGTTTGGCTTCCTTTCGCCATAAGCGGAAAGAGTCAAACATCGCCGGCCGGGCTTTCTTCTTAAACAATTTAATTTCCAGATTATCTAAAATATCGGTATCAAAACTACCATTTTGGGGCCATTTTAAAACACCATCTTTCCTAGTGTAGTGGATCCATACTTCGTTATATGCAATGGGGCCTACGCCATGTTTCACATAGAGCTCATAAGTTGGAGTTCCAACCGGAGGAACCGGACATGATTCCTCTAGCTGGAAATCTTTTCCACAACCCAGACAGAATAATCTACCAAATAGTCCAGAACCAGGCATCTTTGCTCACTAGTCTAGATCCAAACGTCAAAGGATTATCGATTACGATATTCTCGTGAATACACGAGTCCTCTGGTTTTGGCGTTTGCAAACTCCAAAGTACCAAATTACCAAATCAAACGAACCCGAAGGATACCAAAAACAAATAGGAGACGCTCCACTTATACTTAACTGAATATTGCTGATCGATGGCGTCACCAGAAGACTCTCTCGATTGTTTCGCTCTCTTAAACTCGTCAAGGGTCCAAAACAGGTCGATTAATCAGGGCAGCAGTCCTTCGTAGCCGTCGGGACGCGGAGAACCTCGCAGAAAAGACTTTCGGACCACGTCGACATGCAGGGGTCGATGAAGTGGCGGCCTTCCTCCGGAATTTCCACACGAAGCTCCTCACGAACCTCTGGCTTGGACTGGTACCGCTGAAATCGTCCCGAGTTGGGCGCCAAACTGAAGTACTGGGTATTTTAGACCCAGCGGTGCAGGGGCACACACCCTATGACTTCTGGGTTTCACCCTGTTCCGGACCTACAGAAACACAGAGTCTTCTGGGTGAAGTCAAAGATTCGTTTATTGGCTGCAGACCAATGACAGGTATCCTAGAAGTACAACAGCGTGTATGTTCTCAGGAGACTGCTGAAAATCATAGGAACGGACTTCTCCTTAAGTACAAAATATCATGCTCCAGGCACACATTCCTTGGTTTACGATATGGCCATATAAAGGTATACATTACAAACGAAAAAGCAGAGTCATGATGACCATCCCACATTCCAGTTTGGCCAGCTCACAATGATTTACACAGTAAGGTTCAGATCCCACGTTTGATGTAAAGAGACCCCCCAATAAACATGAGCATCTCCTGTTTTGGGAAACAAGTCATAAAGCAGGAACAAGCAGGTGTGGAAGAGATTAGCCGGGGGATTGTGTAGAATGAAAGGGCTTTATGACGGGTCAAACCCTGATGCTAATCACAGGTGGACGGAGGAAGGGGAGCTCGTGAGACCGGTTTGACCTGGGGCAGCAGAGCCAGCTGCCCAGGTCACAGAGAAGTCAGAGGGAAAGCCCATGTACTGTGAGGCCCGTATTTACTCCATTATAGCCTATGTGAGGGCAATGACAAGATGGCCACTGCTTCCAAAATGGAACCCGCGTAGTGAAGCTGAATAACGTGTACACAGTGCATTCATAGCTAGAACGATATATAAAGCACTCGTACATGCCGCATTTACCATTTGCGGTTCGCTAATGCCAAGATAGACAGGGGTAGGGCCCTGTCCCCTACGCGGTCCCGAATATTAAAGTACGACATTGGGAAAGCGCATTCTATGGTGCTAGAATGAACAACTAGGAAGAAGTAACATAAATCTCATTAGTCATTGTGCCAATCAACATAATCAATTTCTTGTAAACACTCCAAGTAATGAAACACACTTACAAAATAATGAAAACAGTAAACACGTATTATGATCTCTTGTGGTAAGGAGACACACCGCTCTTATATTGAGTCCTTAGTCTTGGTTCTAAGTCTCCTCATTGAGCATATTACGCCATATGCTTCACAAGAATTTTGCTTTGTCTTTCAACTTCACCACTTTATCCTCTGTGTTTTTTGTTCATGTTTTTTTTGTCTCTTGTGCACTCAAAAGTGTTGTTATTCAGTTCAGGAATTAATGCACAAGTTCCGGAGTGTTGCAAGCTTGAAATGAACAGAGCCACAGAGAAAACAAGAACAGTGTACTAACTATGGTCTTTTTCCCTTTGCTTTTCTTTTCTTTCATTCCAGAGTTCCAAGTGATGACACCTGCAGGACGGATCTGGATGTGCAACCACTATTCCAGGCGACTTCCAGAGCACAAGAGATTGCCCCCGTTCCTCAACGGTAGGTCTTTCTATGAGATGCCAGGATCGGGGAAATTCTGATTAGCCGCTCGGCAATGTCTGCAAGTGCGCAGATATCGCCGGCCAGGCAGGATGCTAGACGAGGTAAGAGGGAGGGGTTCGGGCTCCAGGGAGATAGCGGAGAGTTTCGTCTTGAAAGGAATAAAGCCAAGCGCCCAACTGGGGTTTAACTGGAATATTTATCATCGGTTGTATTGTACTGGAGGGGCACGTAGTTAATTATACTTCAGTGGTTCCATATTCTAGAAGGGCATGTGCTTACTATGACTCACGGTTTCCAAAAAATACTTGTTTGCAGGCACATGGATAATTTTTAACATGTGTAATAAGTGCTTGCACGTAAAACCATTATAAGCAACTGCCACGGGAAATTCTAAATGTGCACCTAACACAAATAATAATTTACTAAGGAAACAAGCCTTAAATAAACACAAGGATAATTACAAGCACATGGAGCAGACATGGGGCTTGGTACAAACATGATGATAGTCACAAACGTGGAGCATTACAATCATGAGGAAAATATTGAAATCTGGCACATGGCAATGCTAGTTTATGCCTAGCAAAATACAGAACCAACTGAACTCTTTAGACTCTTCATGTAAAAAGGTTTGTCTAAAAGATAGGGGGAACAACATTTAGCCCAAGCTGTGTCAAAGGAGGGTAGGACTACATGGCCTTAGTGCTATTAACTGATGCGCATATGGGGCATGCTGGCATTCAAGATTTAGTAATCATAACAGTTCCTCCCCACAATGGGTGACACACAGGGCGAGGTTTATGGGTGTTTTGTGAATGAGTCATAGCAACCGAGGGGCATGGACGTTCGCAGCAGGGTCCCATGATCGATCATCTGGGCAGTAACCCTTCCAATCTATTAAGTAGAATAAATAGCCATTTACTCTCTTTGAGTCAAGGATTTTCTGTACTGCGATTTCTAGATGACCATCAATTTTTAGAGGAGGTGGTGGTGGTAGTCGTTGGGTTTGGGCATGACAAGGTGAGAGCAGAGAGACATGGAACACTGGGTGAAAGGGCATGTCCTCTGGTAGTTGTAGTCTGTGAGAGACTAGGTTCATGATTTGCTCAATAGTATAAGGCCCTCAATATCGTGAATGTAATTTACGCCTTTCCTGAGGTTGTAATTATTCAAATGCAAATAAACATGGAGTTCGTACAGCATCGTCCTCCCATGTCCTTCCTTTTGGCCCCTTCTGAACCTAACCCATCTAATTTACTGACATCTTTCATTCCTCCAAATGAATAAAAAGACTTCTTCTATCATGTAAACCTGGATCACCATTTGACCCTTGCCCCCGTATAATAAAAGAAATAACATCGGTTATCGACCCTGTTGATGCAGAGGTGTTTAATACCTCCATCCAAACTGGCTCGGTTCCCTTTTTATAGAAACAAGCTAGTGTCATCCCACTACTAAAGAAAC
Organism: Triturus cristatus; assembly: GCF_964204655.1. Classification (NCBI taxonomy): domain Eukaryota; kingdom Metazoa; phylum Chordata; class Amphibia; order Caudata; family Salamandridae; genus Triturus; species Triturus cristatus. The sequence goes on from NC_140592.1 coordinate 681,575,852, forward strand.
CTTCAGCAGATAGTAATATTCTATCCAATGTTAGACCTATATCTCTTTCCTGAGCCGCCACCAAAATACTAGAATCTTTAGTAAATAAACAACTCTCAGAATTTTTAGAACCTTATCACCTCATGCACCCGTCTCAGTCAGGATTTCGATCTCGACACAGCACCAAAACTGCGCTGCCGGAAGTCACTGAGTCACTCCAAAAATGTCCCTAGACTGCTTACACAATGCAGACTTATTCTGTCTGAGCTCTATGCAGCATTCAACACTGTCCCCCATGACATCCTTTTACGACGCCTGTCTGATCGTGGGGTCAGGGGTGCAGCACTTGTTTGTCTGAACTAGACTATCTTTGCACAAGAGCAAGTAATTTGGACTAAACCTCACCTCTCCAAGCCAAACCTCTAAAATGTAGGATACCCCAAGGCTCTGCTAATAGTGCTACAATGTTTATAATGTTCATGTCTCCTGTTGCCACCCTGGTTGAGACATTCTGCATTATGATAGTTTCGTATGCCAACAATACCCAGCTGATATTTTGCTATCTGGCAAATTAAGAATCCCGCAAAGTTCCCTTCTCAAATTGCATGGGAGGCTCAAAGAAAGCAAAACAGAAATCATACTGTTAGGGTCTAACCCTAATTCAGGTTGTGATAGTGCCTGGCCCAAGGATTGAACTCCCTAATCCTGGCAGCTATAAACCTGGGGGTCATCTGCAATATTGTCCTATCTTTTAAGACCCAGAGCCACTCAGTTGCTAGAAACTGTATGTGGATCCTAAGGCTCTCAGGAAATTCCTTCCCCTTCTTCCATGGGAGGCCCGCAAAACCGTAGTTTAAGCTGTGATCTCCTTTCGGCTGGGCTACGTGAATGTCTTGTACCTTGCTTTAACTGCATTTTAAGGCCTGCAACTGCCAGTGGTCCAAAATGTGGCAGCACACTTCCTCTTTATTTTGCAAAAAGGTACCCACACTTCACCATACCTTACCCACCTGCACTGGGTCACTGTCAATAAAAGAATCATCTTTAAAGCACTAAATTTATCACAGAGGGCCCTGAATAACATTGGTCCCAGCTATCTGAACAAAAGAATCACTTAGTGCCAGCTCAGCAGAAATCTATGTTCCAGTCAGGCCCACCTCATATAGGTTCCTCCTTTTAAAAGGAGACGTGGTGGGCCCACTCTTTTGTATGCATTGCGAAAATTTGGAACCTCCTGCCCTATCAACTCAGAAGCACAGAAACTGAATCCATCTTCCGCAAATGATTAAAAACATACCTGTTTAGCTTATAATATCTTATTTCACTCTATTCTCTTATTATCTTGTCTTTGGTAGTGCTGGGATACTCAGTTTTTGAGTAGCTGTTCACGCTATACAAATACCTCTCATTCATTCATTCATTCTTTCAAGCCGTAGGTGATTACTTGGCAACCATACTTGATCACCCACTTTGTAAGCTGGTTGTGGTGTACGATGTTTGTTTGCGTGTCTCATCATACTTCTCTTGGTTTGTTGGAGTTGTATTTATACAGCTTGTTGAATCTAAGATAATTGCCTCAAGATGGTCTGTAGTGAGGGACCTGAGATTCCTACATCTGTCATTTTTTTCTGTTTATATGTGTGGGTTGAAGCCTGTTATGCAGTAGAAAGGAGATACATAAGTAGCGGAGTGTTCTGTGTTATTTTATGCAAATTCCATGAGAAGTCAAACATTTTCCCATTCTGAAGAGTGACAAGGTAATTGACATCCAAGGATCTGTTCTAGTGCTTGATTTACTCGTTCTGCCTGACCATCTGTTTGTGGGTGGTAAGTGGACAAGAGACGAGCATTGATATCTAAGGATTTGCACAGATTTTGCAAAATCCTTAATAGAAATTGAGGGCTCTATCGGAAATAAAGATTGATGGGAGACCATGTAATCGTAAATTGTACTGGGTGAATAAGACAACAGGTGCTTTGGCGGTAAGGATCCCCTCTTAAAGAATTAAATGTGCCATTGTAGAGAACAGACGCACTTCTACACATACAGTAGTATAACCATTGGAATTTGGCAAATTGGTTACAAAGTCTCCATACTGATGGTATGCCAGGGGTATGGAGGCACTGGCAAGGGGTGCAATAAACCCAATGATGGAGTATGGACCGACTTATTCTGAGGGCAAATGGGACAGGCTTGTACTTAAGTGTTCACATCCATGGATAGGTTAGGTCACCAAAGCCATCTTTTACAGTTAGCAAGAGTTTTTTGAATGCCAAAATGTCCAGCAAGTGGTTTATCATGGCACCAATTTTACACCTTATGTCTGAGTTTTTCAGTGGTTACATACAAGTTGTTACCATGGTAGGGGTGTCCATCCTTTACCAGAATATCATCCTCTGTGATCCATTCATCTAAATTCATCTGCTACATCCCTTGTTTTATATTATCCAAAAACTGTTGTTTAGTATAAGTACCTATCACCTGGTCAGAACCTAATAGATTGTGTGGTGGGTTATGTGCTAATTCGGGTGAATCATGACCCCAGTGTGATAATATATCTGCCTTGGTCTGATGTGTGCTAGGGTGGTACGTAAGAACAAAAAAAATTTCACTAAAAAAGCAAGAGCCATTTAACCTGTCTGTGTGTCAAGTGCTTGAGGGATAGAAAATAATTCACATTTTTATGATCTGTGTAACCTGTAACTCTATATTCTGCAACCAGTAGATAGCGGCACCACTCCTGAAAACATAATGATCCAGAATCGGGATATCTTTCATAGATTGCTATGGTGGAATCATTCCTCATTGTCAAAGTGGGAGTTTCAAGGTAATATAAATAAAGCAGTAGTAAAACTCTTCCATGGGCTATAATGGTGATAACCATGCATTTAATAGCCTATCTACCTCCTTTTTTTAAAAAAAAAAGACCAAACTTTAGGTACAACCAATAAATAACCAGCAACCTCTTGTGTATTCTGTTGACTTTCGCACCTGATCCAAGAGAACAGGTATGAGTGGTAAAGGGTGTCTATACTAGACCGTTAACTTATTAAGGGCCCTGTAGTCTATGCATGAACGTAAATCGCCATTCTTCTTTGGGACAAAGAAGAGGGCGGAAGAAACAGGAGATGTGGCATGACGAATGAAGCCTAAAACTAGCAATTCGTCCAGGTATTGCTTTAGATACTTAGTCTCAGTTTCCGATTGAGCGTAAATGAGACTACATAATAGGTTGGCCCCTGTAATAAAATGAATGCGACATTCAAAGTTCCTGTGAGGGGGGTAGGTGAATAGCTTTCTTTTCATCAAATACACCCTGAAAATCCAAGTATTCCTTTGGAAGGATGTTTTGAATGTTCTGGGGCTACGGCTGCACACGTTTGGGGTAGAATCAGGTCTTGTGATGTGGTATAGCAACTGAAATGGCAGTATGGTGACCCTAAATTCACCCAGCATGAAGACCAATCAATAAGGGGATCATAGAGTTTTAGCTAGGATATCCCTATGATAGCACCAAAAGTGTGCGCCTCTATTAGATTGAAAGATGGGGTTTCTTTTTGTCTATTAACACAAACTAAGTTTATGGGAACCGTTTGTTAAGTAATCAGTCCTGATGACAATTCAAATCTATCAACTGCCCTTACTACTTCTGATTCTTGTTTCTTTACTCAAGGGATATTTAAGGAAGTGGCCAAACTTAAATCCTAGAAATCACCGGGGCCTCCCGAATCCAGGAGCATAGGCAACTGTTTTTGTTGTTATGGGGAAATTATCATGGTGACTGAAATGGTTAGGTGTTGTGGAATTTTACCTATGGTATGATTCTGAGGTCAACGTATTAGACCTTCTCAACGAGTTCACCTCATTAGTAGTTGAGCTTGCACGTTTTTCTGATCGCCCTCTGTGATGACTTTTATCTTTTTCTGAGCCATTTTTTGGTTTGGCGATACAATCGAAGGCAAAGTGTCCTGCTTTACCACAATTTAGGCACAGATATATTTTCTGCATCGTTCCTTTTCATTACTAGATAAGGACCCCTTGTTCTTCCAATTAGCATGGGTTCTCTGAGTCCCTAACCTTAACATCAGTCTCCTTTCACTCAGATCGAACCAAAAACAGCCTTGGCTCATTTCTAGATCAGTTGCTCTTATGCTCAGCAAGTCGATGATCAAGTCTAACTACTAGATCAATAAATTGCACCCAATCGGTAGGGAGGGTCAACTATGTTAGCCAAAGAATCTTTCAATTAATCTTTCAGCCCCTATAAAACAGGGATATGCTTTTTTCTTCGGGCAATTGCGTTTCAGTAAGTAATTTGCGAAAGTTTGTATTATAAGTAAGTCCTTCCCCGTCGTAGGTTTAAAAGCTCATTATCACCTACCTTAAAAAAGGTATGCTTTGTAAATAAGCGTCACATAGGTTCTTAAAACCTAGCATATTCGTGCAACAGTGGATCGTTATTCTCAATGAGAGGTAATGCCCAATTTGCAGCATTACCATCTTGGTGGGAGATGATAAATGCAATGCAGGCTATATCAGAGGGGAATGGCCCCAGTTTACACAATAATTGCAGTTGAGATTGTCTGCAGAATGCATTAAAGTTAGTGCTATCTGCAAAAAAGCACTCTAGGGGAGCCAGTGAAGTGGGAGTAAATGTATGCAGAGTGCCATTAGCACAGGCTCTTCCCTCATTCCATGACAGCTCTGTTGCCGTTGATTCAATTGTAAACGGCGTGGATTGAGTGACAAGTTGTTTATCCTTGGAAATGAATACTGAATCTAACCAGAACGAATGATGTGGGGGATATTGCACCAGTTCATCCCTAAGGGTTTGAACTTCTTGGCGCAAGGCTTGAACCACACTCCTCCTCGTTCCAAGGGCCCTAGTTAATCTTACCATATTGGGAATTTCCTTACTGGAAATCTCTGGTAATGTCTCAGCTAGGTCCTGAGCATTTATCAGATTCCCTCGGTCCATATCGCCAGGCCAAATAGGATTTCAGTGGCTTGGATTTCTGTCGGACACCTGGCTTGAAAAACTTGTCTGCAGAGATGATGCTGGACCCATCTGACACCCAACACAGCACTCGACCAAAGAATGTATTATGTCAAAACAGACGCTGTCCCAGGAGTGAACGGGCTCTGGATCAAACAACAAAAGAGGCAATGACTGAACCTCTGGATGTTTGTCTGACTAACTGCTATGCACGGGACACCCAACAATCTCCCTTTTTGGGAAAGCGCATTCTATGGTGCTAGAATGAACAACTAGGAAGAAGTAACATAAATCTCATTAGTCATTGTGCCAATCAACATAATCAATTTCTTGTAAACACTCCAAGTAATGAAACACACTTACAAAATAATGAAAACAGTAAACACGTATTATGATCTCTTGTGGTAAGGAGACACACCGCTCTTATATTGAGTCCTTAGTCATGGTTCTAAGTCTCCTCATTGAGCATATTACGCCATATGCTTCACAAGAATTTTGCTTTGTCTTTCAACTTCACCACTTTATCCTCTGTGTTTTTTGTTCATGTTTTTTTTGTCTCTTGTGCACTCAAAAGTGTTGTTATTCAGTTCAGGAATGAATGCACAAGTTCCGGAGTGTTGCAAGCTTGAAATGAACAGAGCCACAGAGAAAACAAGAACAGTGTACTAACTATGGTCTTTTTCCTTTGCTTTTCTTTTCTTTCATTCCAGAGTTCCAAGTGATGACACCTGCAGGACGGATCTGGATGTGCAACCACTATTCCAGGCGACTTCCAGAGCACAAGAGATTGCCCCCGTTCCTCAACGGTAGGTCTTTCTATGAGATGCCAGGATCGGGGAAATTCTGATTAGCCGCTCGGCAATGTCTGCAAGTGCGCAGATATCGCCGGCCAGGCAGGATGCTAGACGAGGTAAGAGGGAGGGGTTCGGGCTCCAGGGAGATAGCGGAGAGTTTCGTCTTGAAAGGAATAAAGCCAAGCGCCCAACTGGGGTTTAACTGAAATATTTATCATCGGTTGTATTGTACTGGAGGGGCACGTAGTTAATTATACTTCAGTGGTTCCATATTCTAGAAGGGCATGTGCTTACTATGACTCACGGTTTCCAAAAAATACTTGTTTGCAGGCACATGGATAATTTTTAACATGTGTAATAAGTGCTTGCACGTAAAACCATTATAAGCAACTGCCACGGGAAATTCTAAATGTGCACCTAACACAAATAATAATTTACTAAGGAAACAAGCCTTAAATAAACACAAGGATAATTACAAGCACATGGAGCAGACATGGGGCTTGGTACCAACATGATGATAGTCACAAACGTGGAGCATTACAATCATGAGGAAAATATTGAAATCTGGCACATGGCAATGCTAGTTTATGCCTAGCAAAATACAGAACCAACTGAACTCTTTAGACTCTTCGTGTAAAAAGGTTTGTCTAAAAGATAGGGGGAACAACATTTAGCCCAAGCTGTGTCAAAGGAGGGTAGGACTACATGGCCTTAGTGCTATTAACTGATGCACATATGGGGCATGCTGGCATTCAAGATTTAGTAATCATAACAGTTCCTCCCCACAATGGGTGACACACAGGGCGAGGTTTATGGGTGTTTTGTGAATGAGTCATACCAACCGAGGGGCATGGACGTTCCCAGCAGGGTCCCATGATCGATCATCTGGGCAGTAACCCTTCCAATCTATTAAGTAGAATAAATAGCCATTTACTCTCTTTGAGTCAAGGATTTTCTGTACTGCAATTTCTAGATGACCATCAATTTTTAGAGGAGGTGGTGGTGGTAGTCGTTGGGTTTGGGCATGACAAGGTGAGAGCAGAGAGACATGGAACACTGGGTGAAAGGGCATGTCCTCTGGTAGTTGTAGTCTGTAAGAGACTAGGTTCATGATTTGCTCAATAGTATAAGGCCCTCAATATCGTGAATGTAATTTACGCCTTTCCTGAGGTTGTAATTTTTCAAATGCAAATAAACATGGAGTTCGTACAGCATCGTCCTCCCATGTCCTTCCTTTTGGCCCCTTCTGAACCTAACCCATCTAATTTACTGACATCTTTCATTTCTCCAAATGAATAAAAAGACTTCTTCTATCATGTAAACCTGGATCACCATTTGACCCTTGCCCCCGTATAATAAAAGAAATAACATCGGTTATCGACCCTGTTTATGCAGAGGTGTTTTATACCTCCATCCAAACTGGCTCGATTCCCTTTTTATAGAAACAAGCTAGTGTCATCCCACTACTAAAGAAACCTTCAGCAGATAGTAATATTCTATCCAATGTTAGACCTATATCTCTTTTCTGAGCCGCCACCAAAATACTAGAATCTTTAGTAAATAAACAACTCTCAGAATTTTTAGAACCTTATCACCTCATGCACCCGTCTCAGTCAGGATTTCGATCTCGACACAGCACCAAAACTGCGCTGCCGGAAGTCACTGAGTCACTACAAAAATGTCCCTAGACTGCTGACACAATGCAGACTTATTCTGTCTGAGCTCTATGCAGCATTCAACACTGTCCCCCATGACATCCTTTTACGACGCCTGTCTGATCGTGGGGTCAGGGGTGCAGCACTTGTTTGTCTGAACTAGACTATCTTTGCACAAGAGCAAGTAATTTGGACTAAACCTCACCTCTCCAAGCCAAACCTCTAAAATGTAGGATACCCCAAGGCTCTGCTAATAGTGCTACAATGTTTATAATGTTCATGTCTCCTGTTGCCACCCTGGTTGAGACATTCTGCATTATGATAGTTTCGTATGCCAACAATACCCAGCTGATATTTTGCTATCTGGCAAATTAAGAATCCCGCAAAGTTCCCTTCTCAAATTGCATGGGAGGCTCAAAGAAAGCAAAACAGAAATCATACTGTTAGGGTCTAACCCTAATTCAGGTTGTGATAGTGCCTGGCCCAAGGATTGAACTCCCTAATCCTGGCAGCTATAAACCTGGGGGTCATCTGCAAAATTGTCCTATCTTTTAAGACCCAGATCCACTCAGTTGCTAGAAACTGTATGTGGATCCTAAGGCTCTCAGGAAATTCCTTCCCCTTCTTCCATGGGAGGCCCGCAAAACCGTAGTTTAAGCTGTGATCTCCTTTCGGCTGGGCTACGTGAATGTCTTGTACCTTGCTTTAACTGCATTTTAAGGCCTGCAACTGCCAGTGGTCCAAAATGTGGCAGCACACTTCCTCTTTATTTTGCAAAAAGGTACCCACACTTCACCATACCTTACCCACCTGCACTGGGTCACTGTCAATAAAAGAATCATCTTTAACCCCTTTCCCCGCCCAGTGCCGCGCCTTTCATTAGCGGGTGGAGTTCATGACGAGCTGGACTCGTCATGGGCACAGCGCCACCACAGCCCATGACGAGTCCAGCTCGTCATGGGCACTGAAGGGGTTAAAGCACTAAATTTATCACAGAGGGCCCTGAATAACATTGGTCCCAGCTATCTGAACAAAAGAATCACTTAGTGCCAGCTCAGCAGAAATCTATGTTCCAGTCAGGCCCACCTCATATAGGTTCCTCCTTTTAAAAGGAGACGTGGTGGGCCCACTCTTTTGTATGCATTGCGAAAATTTGGAACCTCCTGCCCTATCAACTCAGAAGCACAGAAACTGAATCCATCTTCCGCAAATGATTAAAAACATACCTGTTTAGCTTATAATATCTTATTTCACTCTATTCTCTTATTATCTTGTCTTTGGTAGTGCTGGGATACTCAGTTTTTGAGTAGCTGTTCACGCTATACAAATACCTCTCATTCATTCATTCATTCTTTCAAGCCGTAGGTGATTACTTGGCAACCATACTTGATCACCCACTTTGTAAGCTGGTTGTGGTGTACGATGTTTGTTTGCGTGTCTCATCATACTTCTCTGGGTTTGTTGGAGTTGTATTTATACAGCTTGTTGAATCTAAGATAATTGCCTCAAGATGGTCTGTAGTGAGGGACCTGAGATTCCTACATCTGTCATTTTTTTCTGTTTATATGTGTGGGTTGAAGCCTGTTATGCAGTAGAAAGGAGATACATAAGTAGCGGAGTGTTCTGTGTTATTTTATGCAAATTCCATGAGAAGTCAAACATTTTCCCATTCTGAAGAGTGACAAGGTAATTGACATCCAAGGATCTGTTCTAGTGCTTGATTTACTCGTTCTGCCTGACCATCTGTTTGTGGGTGGTAAGTGGACAAGCGACGAGTATTGATATCTAAGGATTTGCACAGATTTTGCAAAATCCTTAATAGAAATTGAGGGCTCTATCGGAAATAAAGATTGATGGGAGACCATGTAATCGTAAATTGTACTGGGTGAATAAGACAACAGGTGCTTTGGCGGTAAGGATCCCCTCTTAAAGAATTAAATGTGCCATTGTAGAGAACAGACGCACTTCTACACATACAGTAGTATAACCATTGGAATTTGTCAAATTGGTTACAAAGTCTCCATACTGATAGTATGCCAGGGGTATGGAGGCACTGGCAAGGGGTGCAATAAACCCAATGATGGAGTATGGACCGACTTATTCTGAGGGCAAATGGGACAGGCTTGTACTTAAGTGTTCACATCCATGGATAGGTTAGGTCACCAAAGCCATCTTTTACAGTTAGCAAGAGTTTTTTGAATGCCAAAATGTCCAGCAAGTGGTTTATCATGGCACCAATTTTACACCTTATGTCTGAGTTTTTCAGTGGTTACATACAAGTTGTTACCATGGTAGGGGTGTCCATCCTTTACCAGAATATCATCCTCTGTGATCCATTCATCTAAATTCATCTGCTACATCCCTTGTTTTATATTATCCAAAAACTGTTGTTTAGTATAAGTACCTATCACCTGGTCAGAACCTAATAGATTGTGTGGTGGGTTATGTGCTAATTCGGGTGAATCATGACCCCAGTGTGATAATATATCTGCCTTGGTCTGATGTGTGCTAGGGTGGTACGTAAGAACAAAAAAAAATTCACTAAAAAAGCAAGAGCCATTTAACCTGTCTGTGTGTCAAGTGCTTGAGGGATAGAAAATAATTCACATTTTTATGATCTGTGTAACCTGTAACTCTATATTCTGCAACCAGTAGATAGCGGCACCACTCCTGAAAACATAATGATCCAGAATCGGGATATCTTTCATAGATTGATATGGTGGAATCATTCCTCATTGTCAAAGTGGGAGTTTCAAGGTAATATAAATAAAGCAGTAGTAAAACTCTTCCATGGGCTATAATGGTGATAACCATGCATTTAATAGCCTATCTACCTCCTTTTTTTTAAAAAAAAAGACCAAACTTTAGGTACAACCAATAAATAACCAGCAACCTCTTGTGTATTCTGTTGACTTTCGCACCTGATCCAAGAGAACAGGTATGAGTGGTAAAGGGTGTCTATACTAGACCGTTAACTTATTAAGGGCCCTGTAGTCTATGCATGAACGTAAATCGCCATTCTTCTTTGGGACAAAGAAGAGGGCGGAAGAAACAGGAGATGTGGCATGACGAATGAAGCCTAAAACTAGCAATTCGTCCAGGTATTGCTTTAGATACTTAGTCTCAGTTTCCGATTGAGCGTAAATGAGACTACATAATAGGTTGGCCCCCGTAATAAAATGAATGCGACATTCAAAGTCCCTGTGAGGGGGGTAGCTGAATAGCTTTCTTTTCATCAAATACATCCTGAAAATCCAAGTATTCCTTTGGAAGGATGTTTTGAATGTTCTGGGGCTACGGCTGCACACGTTTGGGGTAGAATCAGGACTTGTGCTGTGGTATAGCAACTGAAATGGCAGTATGGTGACCCTAAATTCACCCAGCATGAAGACCAATCAATAAGGGGATCATAGAGTTTTAGCTAGGATATCCCTATGATAGCACCAAAAGTGTGCGCCTCTATTAGATTGAAAGATGGGGTTTCTTTTTGTCTATTAACACAAACTAAGTTTATGGGAACAGTTTGTTAAGTAATCAGTCCTGATGACAATTCAAATCTATCAACTGCCCTTACTACTTCTGGTTCTTGTTTCTTTACTCAAGGGATATTTAAGGAAGTGGCCAAACTTAAATCCTAGAAATCACCGGGGCCTCCCGAATCCAGGAGCATAGGCAACTGTTTTTGTTGTTGTGGGGAAATTATCATGGTGACTGAAATGGTTAGGTGTTGTGGAATTTTACCTATGGTATGATTCTGAGGTCAACGTATTAGACCTTCTCAACGAGTTCACCTCATTAGTAGTTGAGCTTGCACGTTTTTCTGATTGCCCTCTGTGATGACTTTTATCTTTTTCTGAGCCATTTTTTGGTTTGGCGATACAATCGAAGGCAAAGTGTCCTGCTTTACCACAATTTAGGCACAGATATATTTTCTGCATCGTTCCTTTTCATTACTAGATAAGGACCCCTTGTTCTTCCAATTAGCATGGGTTCTCTGAGTCCCTAACCTTAACATCAGTCTCCTTTCACTCAGATCGAACCAAAAACAGCCTTGGCTCATTTCTAGATCAGTTGCTCTTATGCTCAGCAAGTCGATGATCAAGTCTAACTACTAGATCAATAAATTGCACCCAATCGGTAGGGAGGGTCAACTATGTTAGCCAAAGAATCTTTCAATTCATCTTTCAGCCCCTATAAAACAGGGATATGCTTTTTTCTTCGGGCAATTGCGTTTCAGTAAGTAATTTGCGAAAGTTTGTATTATAAGTAAGTCCTTCCCCGTCGTAGGTTTAAAAGCTCATTATCACCTACCTTAAAAAAGGTATGCTTTGTAAATAAGCGTCACATAGGTTCTTAAAACCTAGCATATTCGTGCAACAGTGGATCGTTATTCTCAATGAGAGGTAATGCCCAATTTGCAGCATTACCATCTTGGTGGGAGATGATAAATGCAATGCAGGCTATATCAGAGGGGAATGGCCCCAGTTTACACAATAATTGCAGTTGAGATTGTCTGCAGAATGCATTAAAGTTAGTGCTATCTGCAAAAAAGCACTCTAGGGGAGCCAGTGAAGTGGGAGTAAATGTATGCAGAGTGCCATTAGCACAGGCTCTTCCCTCATTCCATGACAGCTCTGTTGCCGTTGATTCAATTGTAAACGGCGTGGATTGAGTGACAAGTTGTTTATCCTTGGAAATGAATACTGAATCTAACCAGAACGAATGATGTGGGGGATATTGCACCAGTTCATCCCTAAGGGTTTGAATTTCTTGGCGCAAGGCTTGAACCACACTCCTCCTCGTTCCAAGGGCCCTAGTTAATCTTACCATATTGGGAATTTCCTTACTGGAAATCTCTGGTAATGTCTCAGCTAGGTCCTGAGCATTTATCAGATTCCCTCGGTCCATATCGCCAGGCCAAATAGGATTTCAGTGGCTTGGATTTCTGTCGGACACCTGGCTTGAAAAACTTGTCTGCAGAGATGATGCTGGACCCATCTGACACCCAACACAGCACTCGACCAAAGAATGTATTATGTCAAAACAGACGCTGTCCCAGGAGTGAACGGGCTCTGGATCAAACAACAAAAGAGGCAATGACTGAACCTCTGGATGTTTGTCTGACTAACTGCTATGCACGGGACACCCAACAATCTCCCTTTTTGGGAAAGCGCATTCTATGGTGCTAGAATGAACAACTAGGAAGAAGTAACATAAATCTCATTAGTCATTGTGCCAATCAACATAATCAATTTCTTGTAAACACTCCAAGTAATGAAACACACTTACAAAATAATGAAAACAGTAAACACGTATTATGATCTCTTGTGGTAAGGAGACACACCGCTCTTATATTGAGTCCTTAGTCATGGTTCTAAGTCTCCTCATTGAGCATATTACGCCATATGCTTCACAAGAATTTTGCTTTGTCTTTCAACTTCACCACTTTATCCTCTGTGTTTTTTGTTCATGTTTTTTTTGTCTCTTGTGCACTCAAAAGTGTTGTTATTCAGTTCAGGAATGAATGCACAAGTTCCGGAGTGTTGCAAGCTTGAAATGAACAGAGCCACAGAGAAAACAAGAACAGTGTACTAACTATGGTCTTTTTCCCTTTGCTTTTCTTTTCTTTCATTCCAGAGTTCCAAGTGATGACACCTGCAGGACGGATCTGGATGTGCAACCACTATTCCAGGCGACTTCCAGAGCACAAGAGATTGCCCCCGTTCCTCAACGGTAGGTCTTTCTATGAGATGCCAGGATCGGGGAAATTCTGATTAGCCGCTCGGCAATGTCTGCAAGTGCGCAGATATCGCCGGCCAGGCAGGATGCTAGACGAGGTAAGAGGGAGGGGTTCGGGCTCCAGGGAGATAGCGGAGAGTTTCGTCTTGAAAGGAATAAAGCCAAGCGCCCAACTGGGGTTTAACTGGAATATTTATCATCGGTTGTATTGTACTGGAGGGGCACGTAGTTAATTATACTTCAGTGGTTCCATATTCTAGAAGGGCATGTGCTTACTATGACTCACGGTTTCCAAAAAATACTTGTTTGCAGGCACATGGATAATTTTTAACATGTGTAATAAGTGCTTGCACGTAAAACCATTATAAGCAACTGCCACGGGAAATTCTAAATGTGCACCTAACACAAATAATAATTTACTAAGGAAACAAGCCTTAAATAAACACAAGGATAATTACAAGCACATGGAGCAGACATGGGGCTTGGTACCAACATGATGATAGTCACAAACGTGGAGCATTACAATCATGAGGAAAATATTGAAATCTGGCACATGGCAATGCTAGTTTATGCCTAGCAAAATACAGAACCAACTGAACTCTTTAGACTCTTCGTGTAAAAAGGTTTGTCTAAAAGATAGGGGGAACAACATTTAGCCCAAGCTGTGTCAAAGGAGGGTAGGACTACATGGCCTTAGTGCTATTAACTGATGCACATATGGGGCATGCTGGCATTCAAGATTTAGTAATCATAACAGTTCCTCCCCACAATGGGTGACACACAGGGCGAGGTTTATGGGTGTTTTGTGAATGAGTCATACCAACCGAGGGGCATGGACGTTCCCAGCAGGGTCCCATGATCGATCATCTGGGCAGTAACCCTTCCAATCTATTAAGTAGAATAAATAGCCATTTACTCTCTTTGAGTCAAGGATTTTCTGTACTGCAATTTCTAGATGACCATCAATTTTTAGAGGAGGTGGTGGTGGTAGTCGTTGGGTTTGGGCATGACAAGGTGAGAGCAGAGAGACATGGAACACTGGGTGAAAGGGCATGTCCTCTGGTAGTTGTAGTCTGTAAGAGACTAGGTTCATGATTTGCTCAATAGTATAAGGCCCTCAATATCGTGAATGTAATTTACGCCTTTCCTGAGGTTGTAATTTTTCAAATGCAAATAAACATGGAGTTCGTACAGCATCGTCCTCCCATGTCCTTCCTTTTGGCCCCTTCTGAACCTAACCCATCTAATTTACTGACATCTTTCATTCCTCCAAATGAATAAAAAGACTTCTTCTATCATGTAAACCTGGATCACCATTTGACCCTTGCCCCCGTATAATAAAAGAAATAACATTGGTTATCGACCCTGTTTATGCAGAGGTGTTTTATACCTCCATCCAAACTGGCTCGATTCCCTTTTTATAGAAACAAGCTAGTGTCATCCCACTACTAAAGAAACCTTCAGCAGATAGTAATATTCTATCCAATGTTAGACCTATATCTCTTTCCTGAGCCGCCACCAAAATACTAGAATCTTTAGTAAATAAACAACTCTCAGAATTTTTAGAACCTTATCACCTCATGCACCCGTCTCAGTCAGGATTTCGATCTCGACACAGCACCAAAACTGCGCTGCCGGAAGTCACTGAGTCACTACAAAAATGTCCCTAGACTGCTGACACAATGCAGACTTATTCTGTCTGAGCTCTATGCAGCATTCAACACTGTCCCCCATGACATCCTTTTACGACGCCTGTCTGATCGTGGGGTCAGGGGTGCAGCACTTGTTTGTCTGAACTAGACTATCTTTGCACAAGAGCAAGTAATTTGGACTAAACCTCACCTCTCCAAGCCAAACCTCTAAAATGTAGGATACCCCAAGGCTCTGCTAATAGTGCTACAATGTTTATAATGTTCATGTCTCCTGTTGCCACCCTGGTTGAGACATTCTGCATTATGATAGTTTCGTATGCCAGCAATACCCAGCTGATATTTTGCTATCTGGCAAATTAAGAATCCCGCAAAGTTCCCTTCTCAAATTGCATGGGAGGCTCAAAGAAAGCAAAACAGAAATCATACTGTTAGGGTCTAATCCTAATTCAGGTTGTGATAGTGCCTGGCCCAAGGATTGAACTCCCTAATCCTGGCAGCTATAAACCTGGGGGTCATCTGCAAAATTGTCCTATCTTTTAAGACCCAGATCCACTCAGTTGCTAGAAACTGTATGTGGATCCTAAGGCTCTCAGGAAATTCCTTCCCCTTCTTCCATGGGAGGCCCGCAAAACCGTAGTTTAAGCTGTGATCTCCTTTCGGCTGGGCTACGTGAATGTCTTGTACCTTGCTTTAACTGCATTTTAAGGCCTGCAACTGCCAGTGGTCCAAAATGTGGCAGCACACTTCCTCTTTATTTTGCAAAAAGGTACCCACACTTCACCATACCTTACCCACCTGCACTGGGTCACTGTCAATAAAAGAATCATCTTTAACCCCTTGCATGCCCGCCCCTTTCCCCGCCCAGTGCCGCGCCTTCCATTAGCGGGCAGAGTTCATGACGAGCTGGACTCGTCATGGGCACAGCGCCACCGCAGCCCATGACGAGTCCAGCTCGTCATGGGCACTGAAGGGGTTAAAGCACTAAATTTATCACAGAGGGCCCTGAATAACATTGGTCCCAGCTATCTGAACAAAAGAATCACTTAGTGCCAGCTCAGCAGAAATCTATGTTCCAGTCAGGCCCACCTCATATAGGTTCCTCCTTTTAAAAGGAGACGTGGTGGGCCCACTCTTTTGTATGCATTGCGAAAATTTGGAACCTCCTGCCCTATCAACTCAGAAGCACAGAAACTGAATCCATCTTCCGCAAATGATTAAAAACATACCTGTTTAGCTTATAATATCTTATTTCACTCTATTCTCTTATTATCTTGTCTTTGGTAGTGCTGGGATACTCAGTTTTTGAGTAGCTGTTCACGCTATACAAATACCTCTCATTCATTCATTCATTCTTTCAAGCCGTAGGTGATTACTTGGCAACCATACTTGATCACCCACTTTGTAAGCTGGTTGTGGTGTACGATGTTTGTTTGCGTGTCTCATCATACTTCTCTTGGTTTGTTGGAGTTGTATTTATACAGCTTGTTGAATCTAAGATAATTGCCTCAAGATGGTCTGTAGTGAGGGACCTGAGATTCCTACATCTGTCATTTTTTTCTGTTTATATGTGTGGGTTGAAGCCTGTTATGCAGTAGAAAGGAGATACATAAGTAGCGGAGTGTTCTGTGTTATTTTATGCAAATTCCATGAGAAGTCAAACATTTTCCCATTCTGAAGAGTGACAAGGTAATTGACATCCAAGGATCTTTTCTAGTGCTTGATTTACTCGTTCTGCCTGACCATCTGTTTGTGGGTGGTAAGTGGACAAGCGACGAGTATTGATATCTAAGGATTTGCACAGATTTTGCAAAATCCTTAATAGAAATTGAGGGCTCTATCGGAAATAAAGATTGATGGGAGACCATGTAATCGTAAATTGTACTGGGTGAATAAGACAACAGGTGCTTTGGCGGTAAGGGTCCCCTCTTAAAGAATTAAATGTGCCATTGTAGAGAACAGACGCACTTCTACACATACAGTAGTATAACCATTGGAATTTGTCAAATTGGTTACAAAGTCTCCATACTGATAGTATGCCAGGGGTATGGAGGCACTGGCAAGGGGTGCAATAAACCCAATGATGGAGTATGGACCGACTTATTCTGAGGGCAAATGGGACAGGCTTGTACTTAAGTGTTCACATCCATGGATAGGTTAGGTCACCAAAGCCATCTTTTACAGTTAGCAAGAGTTTTTTGAATGCCAAAATGTCCAGCAAGTGGTTTATCATGGCACCAATTTTACACCTTATGTCTGAGTTTTTCAGTGGTTACATACAAGTTGTTACCATGGTAGGGGTGTCCATCCTTTACCAGAATATCATCTTCTGTGATCCATTCATCTAAATTCATCTGCTACATCCCTTGTTTTATATTATCCAAAAACTGTTGTTTAGTATAAGTACCTATCACCTGGTCAGAACCTAATAGATTGTGTGGTGGGTTATGTGCTAATTCGGGTGAATCATGACCCCAGTGTGATAATATATCTGCCTTGGTCTGATGTGTGCTAGGGTGGTACGTAAGAACAAAAAAAAATTCACTAAAAAAGCAAGAGCCATTTAACCTGTCTGTGTGTCAAGTGCTTGAGGGATAGAAAATAATTCACATTTTTATGATCTGTGTAACCTGTAACTCTATATTCTGCAACCAGTAGATAGCGGCACCACTCCTGAAAACATAATGATCCAGAATCGGGATATCTTTCATAGATTGATATGGTGGAATCATTCCTCATTGTCAAAGTGGGAGTTTCAAGGTAATATAAATAAAGCAGTAGTAAAACTCTTCCATGGGCTATAATGGTGATAACCATGCATTTAATAGCCTATCTACCTCCTTTTTTTTAAAAAAAAAGACCAAACTTTAGGTACAACCAATAAATAACCAGCAACCTCTTGTGTATTCTGTTGACTTTCGCACCTGATCCAAGAGAACAGGTATGAGTGGTAAAGGGTGTCTATACTAGACCGTTAACTTATTAAGGGCCCTGTAGTCTATGCATGAACGTAAATCGCCATTCTTCTTTGGGACAAAGAAGAGGGCGGAAGAAACAGGAGATGTGGCATGACGAATGAAGCCTAAAACTAGCAATTCGTCCAGGTATTGCTTTAGATACTTAGTCTCAGTTTCCGATTGAGCGTAAATGAGACTACATAATAGGTTGGCCCCTGTAATAAAATGAATGCGACATTCAAAGTCCCTGTGAGGGGGGTAGCTGAATAGCTTTCTTTTCATCAAATACATCCTGAAAATCCAAGTATTCCTTTGGAAGGATGTTTTGAATGTTCTGGGGCTACGGCTGCACACGTTTGGGGTAGAATCAGGACTTGTGCTGTGGTATAGCAACTGAAATGGCAGTATGGTGACCCTAAATTCACCCAGCATGAAGACCAATCAATAAGGGGATCATAGAGTTTTAGCTAGGATATCCCTATGATAGCACCAAAAGTGTGCGCCTCTATTAGATTGAAAGATGGGGTTTCTTTTTGTCTATTAACACAAACTAAGTTTATGGGAACAGTTTGTTAAGTAATCAGTCCTGATGACAATTCAAATCTATCAACTGCCCTTACTACTTCTGGTTCTTGTTTCTTTACTCAAGGGATATTTAAGGAAGTGGCCAAACTTAAATCCTAGAAATCACCGGGGCCTCCCGAATCCAGGAGCATAGGCAACTGTTTTTGTTGTTGTGGGGAAATTATCATGGTGACTGAAATGGTTAGGTGTTGTGGAATTTTACCTATGGTATGATTCTGAGGTCAACGTATTAGACCTTCTCAACGAGTTCACCTCATTAGTAGTTGAGCTTGCACGTTTTTCTGATTGCCCTCTGTGATGACTTTTATCTTTTTCTGAGCCATTTTTTGGTTTGGCGATACAATCGAAGGCAAAGTGTCCGGCTTTACCACAATTTAGGCACAGATATATTTTCTGCATCGTTCCTTTTCATTACTAGATAAGGACCCCTTGTTCTTCCAATTAGCATGGGTTCTCTGAGTCCCTAACCTTAACATCAGTCTCCTTTCACTCAGATCGAACCAAAAACAGCCTTGGCTCATTTCTAGATCAGTTGCTCTTATGCTCAGCAAGTCGATGATCAAGTCTAACTACTAGATCAATAAATTGCACCCAATCGGTAGGGAGGGTCAACTATGTTAGCCAAAGAATCTTTCAATTCATCTTTCAGCCCCTATAAAACAGGGATATGCTTTTTTCTTCGGGCAATTGCGTTTCAGTAAGTAATTTGCGAAAGTTTGTATTATAAGTAAGTCCTTCCCCGTCGTAGGTTTAAAAGCTCATTATCACCTACCTTAAAAAAGGTATGCTTTGTAAATAAGCGTCACATAGGTTCTTAAAACCTAGCATATTCGTGCAACAGTGGATCGTTATTCTCAATGAGAGGTAATGCCCAATTTGCAGCATTACCATCTTGGTGGGAGATGATAAATGCAATGCAGGCTATATCAGAGGGGAATGGCCCCAGTTTACACAATAATTGCAGTTGAGATTAAGGGTGGGCGGAATTTGCGGAATTAACCTTCGCAAATTATCGCGAGAATGTTTAAAATTATCGCAAACAAGCAGAAATATCGCGAAGATGCGGAAGTTTTTTTCCGGCATGTTCGCGCGATTTTCTGCATGGTTGCGGGTCGCCAACTTACCCATGTGGCTGCTTGCGGGCGCGGCCATCTTGTTTTGAGTTGTTCTCGCGGTGCATGATCGCGAGAAGAAAGACGTGATCGCGCGACGCATGACGTCACTGCGGGCGCGAACTGTCGCGAGACAGCGCAAATGGCTAAAAACAATACAACATCTCATGGAGAACGCGACCGGATCAAGAAAACTTGTCGGCGAACGCAGGGATTCAGGTAAGGCGATCGCGCGCGCGCGAGAATGTATCATTTTACAGCGCGAGCAAGAAACAAATTATCGCCAAGCTGCGGAAACCGGAATTTTTGACATTTTCGCGCTCTCCGCGGAACGCAAAAATGTCAAATTATCGCAATTTCCGCGAACGGAACGAAATTTTTGCCCAGGCCTAGTTGAGATTGTCTGCAGAATGCATTAAAGTTAGTGCTATCTGCAAAAAAGCACTCTAGGGGAGCCAGTGAAGTGGGAGTAAATGTATGCAGAGTGCCATTAGCACAGGCTCTTCCCTCATTCCATGACAGCTCTGTTGCCGTTGATTCAATTGTAAACGGCGTGGATTGAGTGACAAGTTGTTTATCCTTGGAAATGAATACTGAATCTAACCAGAACGAATGATGTGGGGGATATTGCACCAGTTCATCCCTAAGGGTTTGAATTTCTTGGCGCAAGGCTTGAACCACACTCCTCCTCGTTCCAAGGGCCCTAGTTAATCTTACCATATTGGGAATTTCCTTACTGGAAATCTCTGGTAATGTCTCAGCTAGGTCCTGAGCATTTATCAGATTCCCTCGGTCCATATCGCCAGGCCAAATAGGATTTCAGTGGCTTGGATTTCTGTCGGACACCTGGCTTGAAAAACTTGTCTGCAGAGATGATGCTGGACCCATCTGACACCCAACACAGCACTCGACCAAAGAATGTATTATGTCAAAACAGACGCTGTCCCAGGAGTGAACGGGCTCTGGATCAAACAACAAAAGAGGCAATGACTGAACCTCTGGATGTTTGTCTGACTAACTGCTATGCACGGGACACCCAACAATCTCCCTTTTTGGGAAAGCGCATTCTATGGTGCTAGAATGAACAACTAGGAAGAAGTAACATAAATCTCATTAGTCATTGTGCCAATCAACATAATCAATTTCTTGTAAACACTCCAAGTAATGAAACACACTTACAAAATAATGAAAACAGTAAACACGTATTATGATCTCTTGTGGTAAGGAGACACACCGCTCTTATATTGAGTCCTTAGTCATGGTTCTAAGTCTCCTCATTGAGCATATTACGCCATATGCTTCACAAGAATTTTGCTTTGTCTTTCAACTTCACCACTTTATCCTCTGTGTTTTTTGTTCATGTTTTTTTTGTCTCTTGTGCACTCAAAAGTGTTGTTATTCAGTTCAGGAATGAATGCACAAGTTCCGGAGTGTTGCAAGCTTGAAATGAACAGAGCCACAGAGAAAACAAGAACAGTGTACTAACTATGGTCTTTTTCCCTTTGCTTTTCTTTTCTTTCATTCCAGAGTTCCAAGTGATGACACCTGCAGGACGGATCTGGATGTGCAACCACTATTCCAGGCGACTTCCAGAGCACAAGAGATTGCCCCCGTTCCTCAACGGTAGGTCTTTCTATGAGATGCCAGGATCGGGGAAATTCTGATTAGCCGCTCGGCAATGTCTGCAAGTGCGCAGATATCGCCGGCCAGGCAGGATGCTAGACGAGGTAAGAGGGAGGGGTTCGGGCTCCAGGGAGATAGCGGAGAGTTTCGTCTTGAAAGGAATAAAGCCAAGCGCCCAACTGGGGTTTAACTGGAATATTTATCATCGGTTGTATTGTACTGGAGGGGCACGTAGTTAATTATACTTCAGTGGTTCCATATTCTAGAAGGGCATGTGCTTACTATGACTCACGGTTTCCAAAAAATACTTGTTTGCAGGCACATGGATAATTTTTAACATGTGTAATAAGTGCTTGCACGTAAAACCATTATAAGCAACTGCCACGGGAAATTCTAAATGTGCACCTAACACAAATAATAATTTACTAAGGAAACAAGCCTTAAATAAACACAAGGATAATTACAAGCACATGGAGCAGACATGGGGCTTGGTACCAACATGATGATAGTCACAAACGTGGAGCATTACAATCATGAGGAAAATATTGAAATCTGGCACATGGCAATGCTAGTTTATGCCTAGCAAAATACAGAACCAACTGAACTCTTTAGACTCTTCGTGTAAAAAGGTTTGTCTAAAAGATAGGGGGAACAACATTTAGCCCAAGCTGTGTCAAAGGAGGGTAGGACTACATGGCCTTAGTGCTATTAACTGATGCACATATGGGGCATGCTGGCATTCAAGATTTAGTAATCATAACAGTTCCTCCCCACAATGGGTGACACACAGGGCGAGGTTTATGGGTGTTTTGTGAATGAGTCATACCAACCGAGGGGCATGGACGTTCCCAGCAGGGTCCCATGATCGATCATCTGGGCAGTAACCCTTCCAATCTATTAAGTAGAATAAATAGCCATTTACTCTCTTTGAGTCAAGGATTTTCTGTACTGCAATTTCTAGATGACCATCAATTTTTAGAGGAGGTGGTGGTGGTAGTCGTTGGGTTTGGGCATGACAAGGTGAGAGCAGAGAGACATGGAACACTGGGTGAAAGGGCATGTCCTCTGGTAGTTGTAGTCTGTAAGAGACTAGGTTCATGATTTGCTCAATAGTATAAGGCCCTCAATATCGTGAATGTAATTTACGCCTTTCCTGAGGTTGTAATTTTTCAAATGCAAATAAACATGGAGTTCGTACAGCATCGTCCTCCCATGTCCTTCCTTTTGGCCCCTTCTGAACCTAACCCATCTAATTTACTGACATCTTTCATTCCTCCAAATGAATAAAAAGACTTCTTCTATCATGTAAACCTGGATCACCATTTGACCCTTGCCCCCGTATAATAAAAGAAATAACATCGGTTATCGACCCTGTTTATGCAGAGGTGTTTTATACCTCCATCCAAACTGGCTCGATTCCCTTTTTATAGAAACAAGCTAGTGTCATCCCACTACTAAAGAAACCTTCAGCAGATAGTAATATTCTATCCAATGTTAGACCTATATCTCTTTCCTGAGCCGCCACCAAAATACTAGAATCTTTAGTAAATAAACAACTCTCAGAATTTTTAGAACCTTATCACCTCATGCACCCGTCTCAGTCAGGATTTCGATCTCGACACAGCACCAAAACTGTGCTGCCGGAAGTCACTGAGTCACTACAAAAATGTCTCTAGACTGCTGACACAATGCAGACTTATTCTGTCTGAGCTCTATGCAGCATTCAACACTGTCCCCCATGACATCCTTTTACGACGCCTGTCTGATCGTGGGGTCAGGGGTGCAGCACTTGTTTGTCTGAACTAGACTATCTTTGCACAAGAGCAAGTAATTTGGACTAAACCTCACCTCTCCAAGCCAAACCTCTAAAATGTAGGATACCCCAAGGCTCTGCTAATAGTGCTACAATGTTTATAATGTTCATGTCTCCTGTTGCCACCCTGGTTGAGACATTCTGCATTATGATAGTTTCGTATGCCAACAATACCCAGCTGATATTTTGCTATCTGGCAAATTAAGAATCCCGCAAAGTTCCCTTCTCAAATTGCATGGGAGGCTCAAAGAAAGCAAAACAGAAATCATACTGTTAGGGTCTAACCCTAATTCAGGTTGTGATAGTGCCTGGCCCAAGGATTGAACTCCCTAATCCTGGCAGCTATAAACCTGGGGGTCATCTGCAAAATTGTCCTATCTTTTAAGACCCAGATCCACTCAGTTGCTAGAAACTGTATGTGGATCCTAAGGCTCTCAGGAAATTCCTTCCCCTTCTTCCATGGGAGGCCCGCAAAACCGTAGTTTAAGCTGTGATCTCCTTTCGGCTGGGCTACGTGAATGTCTTGTACCTTGCTTTAACTGCATTTTAAGGCCTGCAACTGCCAGTGGTCCAAAATGTGGCAGCACACTTCCTCTTTATTTTGCAAAAAGGTACCCACACTTCACCATACCTTACCCACCTGCACTGGGTCACTGTCAATAAAAGAATCATCTTTAAAGCACTAAATTTATCACAGAGGGCCCTGAATAACATTGGTCCCAGCTATCTGAACAAAAGAATCACTTAGTGCCAGCTCAGCAGAAATCTATGTTCCAGTCAGGCCCACCTCATATAGGTTCCTCCTTTTAAAAGGAGACGTGGTGGGCCCACTCTTTTGTATGCATTGCGAAAATTTGGAACCTCCTGCCCTATCAACTCAGAAGCACAGAAACTGAATCCATCTTCCGCAAATGATTAAAAACATACCTGTTTAGCTTATAATATCTTATTTCACTCTATTCTCTTATTATCTTGTCTTTGGTAGTGCTGGGATACTCAGTTTTTGAGTAGCTGTTCACGCTATACAAATACCTCTCATTCATTCATTCATTCTTTCAAGCCGTAGGTGATTACTTGGCAACCATACTTGATCACCCACTTTGTAAGCTGGTTGTGGTGTACGATGTTTGTTTGCGTGTCTCATCATACTTCTCTTGGTTTGTTGGAGTTGTATTTATACAGCTTGTTGAATCTAAGATAATTGCCTCAAGATGGTCTGTAGTGAGGGACCTGAGATTCCTACATCTGTCATTTTTTTCTGTTTATATGTGTGGGTTGAAGCCTGTTATGCAGTAGAAAGGAGATACATAAGTAGCGGAGTGTTCTGTGTTATTTTATGCAAATTCCATGAGAAGTCAAACATTTTCCCATTCTGAAGAGTGACAAGGTAATTGACATCCAAGGATCTGTTCTAGTGCTTGATTTACTCGTTCTGCCTGACCATCTGTTTGTGGGTGGTAAGTGGACAAGCGACGAGTATTGATATCTAAGGATTTGCACAGATTTTGCAAAATCCTTAATAGAAATTGAGGGCTCTATCGGAAATAAAGATTGATGGGAGACCATGTAATCGTAAATTGTACTGGGTGAATAAGACAACAGGTGCTTTGGCGGTAAGGATCCCCTCTTAAAGAATTAAATGTGCCATTGTAGAGAACAGACGCACTTCTACACATACAGTAGTATAACCATTGGAATTTGTCAAATTGGTTACAAAGTCTCCATACTGATGGTATGCCAGGGGTATGGAGGCACTGGCAAGGGGTGCAATAAACCCAATGATGGAGTATGGACCGACTTATTCTGAGGGCAAATGGGACAGGCTTGTACTTAAGTGTTCACATCCATGGATAGGTTAGGTCACCAAAGCCATCTTTTACAGTTAGCAAGAGTTTTTTGAATGCCAAAATGTCCAGCAAGTGGTTTATCATGGCACCAATTTTACACCTTATGTCTGAGTTTTTCAGTGGTTACATACAAGTTGTTACCATGGTAGGGGTGTCCATCCTTTACCAGAATATCATCCTCTGTGATCCATTCATCTAAATTCATCTGCTACATCCCTTGTTTTATATTATCCAAAAACTGTTGTTTAGTATAAGTACCTATCACCTGGTCAGAACCTAATAGATTGTGTGGTGGGTTATGTGCTAATTCGGGTGAATCATGACCCCAGTGTGATAATATATCTGCCTTGGTCTGATGTGTGCTAGGGTGGTACGTAAGAACAAAAAAAAATTCACTAAAAAAGCAAGAGCCATTTAACCTGTCTGTGTGTCAAGTGCTTGAGGGATAGAAAATAATTCACATTTTTATGATCTGTGTAACCTGTAACTCTATATTCTGCAACCAGTAGATAGCGGCACCACTCCTGAAAACATAATGATCCAGAATCGGGATATCTTTCATAGATTGATATGGTGGAATCATTCCTCATTGTCAAAGTGGGAGTTTCAAGGTAATATAAATAAAGCAGTAGTAAAACTCTTCCATGGGCTATAATGGTGATAACCATGCATTTAATAGCCTATCTACCTCCTTTTTTTTTAAAAAAAAAGACCAAACTTTAGGTACAACCAATAAATAACCAGCAACCTCTTGTGTATTCTGTTGACTTTCGCACCTGATCCAAGAGAACAGGTATGAGTGGTAAAGGGTGTCTATACTAGACCGTTAACTTATTAAGGGCCCTGTAGTCTATGCATGAACGTAAATCGCCATTCTTCTTTGGGACAAAGAAGAGGGCGGAAGAAACAGGAGATGTGGCATGACGAATGAAGCCTAAAACTAGCAATTCGTCCAGGTATTGCTTTAGATACTTAGTCTCAGTTTCCGATTGAGCGTAAATGAGACTACATAATAGGTTGGCCCCTGTAATAAAATGAATGCGACATTCAAAGTCCCTGTGAGGGGGGTAGCTGAATAGCTTTCTTTTCATCAAATACATCCTGAAAATCCAAGTATTCCTTTGGAAGGATGTTTTGAATGTTCTGGGGCTACGGCTGCACACGTTTGGGGTAGAATCAGGACTTGTGCTGTGGTATAGCAACTGAAATGGCAGTATGGTGACCCTAAATTCACCCAGCATGAAGACCAATCAATAAGGGGATCATAGAGTTTTAGCTAGGATATCCCTATGATAGCACCAAAAGTGTGCGCCTCTATTAGATTGAAAGATGGGGTTTCTTTTTGTCTATTAACACAAACTAAGTTTATGGGAACAGTTTGTTAAGTAATCAGTCCTGATGACAATTCAAATCTATCAACTGCCCTTACTACTTCTGGTTCTTGTTTCTTTACTCAAGGGATATTTAAGGAAGTGGCCAAACTTAAATCCTAGAAATCACCGGGGCCTCCCGAATCCAGGAGCATAGGCAACTGTTTTTGTTGTTGTGGGGAAATTATCATGGTGACTGAAATGGTTAGGTGTTGTGGAATTTTACCTATGGTATGATTCTGAGGTCAACGTATTAGACCTTCTCAACGAGTTCACCTCATTAGTAGTTGAGCTTGCACGTTTTTCTGATTGCCCTCTGTGATGACTTTTATCTTTTTCTGAGCCATTTTTTGGTTTGGCGATACAATCGAAGGCAAAGTGTCCTGCTTTACCACAATTTAGGCACAGATATATTTTCTGCATCGTTCCTTTTCATTACTAGATAAGGACCCCTTGTTCTTCCAATTAGCATGGGTTCTCTGAGTCCCTAACCTTAACATCAGTCTCCTTTCACTCAGATCGAACCAAAAACAGCCTTGGCTCATTTCTAGATCAGTTGCTCTTATGCTCAGCAAGTCGATGATCAAGTCTAACTACTAGATCAATAAATTGCACCCAATCGGTAGGGAGGGTCAACTATGTTAGCCAAAGAATCTTTCAATTCATCTTTCAGCCCCTATAAAACAGGGATATGCTTTTTTCTTCGGGCAATTGCGTTTCAGTAAGTAATTTGCGAAAGTTTGTAGGTTTAAAAGCTCATTATCACCTACCTTAAAAAAGGTATGCTTTGTAAATAAGCGTCACATAGGTTCTTAAAACCTAGCATATTCGTGCAACAGTGGATCGTTATTCTCAATGAGAGGTAATGCCCAATTTGCAGCATTACCATCTTGGTGGGAGATGATAAATGCAATGCAGGCTATATCAGAGGGGAATGGCCCCAGTTTACACAATAATTGCAGTTGAGATTGTCTGCAGAATGCATTAAAGTTAGTGCTATCTGCAAAAAAGCACTCTAGGGGAGCCAGTGAAGTGGGAGTAAATGTATGCAGAGTGCCATTAGCACAGGCTCTTCCCTCATTCCATGACAGCTCTGTTGCCGTTGATTCAATTGTAAACGGCGTGGATTGAGTGACAAATTGTTTATCCTTGGAAATGAATACTGAATCTAACCAGAACGACTGATGTGGGGGATATTGCACCAGTTCATCCCTAAGGGTTTGAATTTCTTGGCGCAAGGCTTGAACCGCACTCCTCCTCATTCCAAGGGCCCTAGTTAATCTTACCATATTGGGAATTTCCTTACTGGAAATCTCTGGTAATGTCTCAGCTAGGTCCTGAGCATTTATCAGATTCCCTCGGTCCATATCGCCAGGCCAAATAGGATTTCAGTGGCTTGGATTTCTGTTGGACACCTGGCTTGAAAAACTTGTCTGCAGAGATGATGCTGGACCCATCTGACACCCAACACAGCACTCGACCAAAGAATGTATTATGTCAAAACAGACGCTGTCCCAGGAGTGAACGGGCTCTGGATCAAACAACAAAAGAGGCAATGACTGAACCTCTGGATGTTTGTCTGACTAACTGCTATGCACGGGACACCCAACAATCTCCCTTTTTGGGAAAGCGCATTCTATGGTGCTAGAATGAACAACTAGGAAGAAGTAACATAAATCTCATTAGTCATTGTGCCAATCAACATAATCAATTTCTTGTAAACACTCCAAGTAATGAAACACACTTACAAAATAATGAAAACAGTAAACACGTATTATGATCTCTTGTGGTAAGGAGACACACCGCTCTTATATTGAGTCCTTAGTCATGGTTCTAAGTCTCCTCATTGAGCATATTACGCCATATGCTTCACAAGAATTTTGCTTTGTCTTTCAACTTCACCACTTTATCCTCTGTGTTTTTTGTTCATGTTTTTCTTGTCTCTTGTGCACTCAAAAGTGTTGTTATTCAGTTCAGGAATTAATGCACAAGTTCCGGAGTGTTGCAAGCTTGAAATGAACAGAGCCACAGAGAAAACAAGAACAGTGTACTAACTATGGTCTTTTTCCCTTTGCTTTTCTTTTCTTTCATTCCAGAGTTCCAAGTGATGACACCTGCAGGACGGATCTGGATGTGCAACCACAATTCCAGGCAACTTCCAGAGCACAAGAGATTGCCCCCGTTCCTCAACGGTAAGTCTTTCTATGAGATGCCAGGATCGGGGAAATTCTGATTAGCCGCTCGGCAATGTCTGCAAGTGCACAGATATCGCCGGCCAGGCAGGATGCTAGACAAGGTAAGAGGGAGGGGTTCGGGCTCCAGGGAGATAGCGGAGGGTTTCTTCTTGAAAGGAATAAAGCCAAGCGCCCAACTGGGGTTTAACTGGAATATTTATCATCGGTTGTATTGTACTGGAGGGGCACGTAGTTAATTATACTTCAGTGGTTCCATATTCTAGAAGGGCATGTGCTTACTATGACTCACGGTTTCCAAAAAATACTTGTTTGCAGGCACATGGATAATTTCTAACATGTGTAATAAGTGCTTGCACGTAAAACCATTATAAGCAACTGCCACGGGAAATTCTAAATGTGCACCTAACACAAATAATAATTTACTAAGGAAACAATCCTTAAATAAACACAAGGATAATTACAAGCACATGGAGCAGACATGGGGCTTGGTACAAACATGATGTTAGTCACAAACGTGGAGCATTACAATCATGAGGAAAATATTGAAATCTGGCACATGGCAATGCTAGTTTATGCCTAGCAAAATACAGAACCAACTGAACTCTTTAGACTCTTCGTGTAAAAAGGTTTGTCTAAAAGATAGGGGGAACAACATTTAGCCCAAGCTGTGTCAAAGGAGGGTAGGACTACATGGCCTTAGTGCTATTAACTGATGCACATATGGGGCATGCTGGCATTCAAGATTTAGTAATCATAACAGTTCCTCCCCACAATGGGTGACACACAGGGCGAGGTTTATGGGTGTTTTGTGAATGAGTCATACCAACCGAGGGGCATGGACGTTCCCAGCAGGGTCCCATGATCGATCATCTGGGCAGTAACCCTTCCAATCTAATAAGTAGAATAAATAGCCATTTACTCTCTTTGAGTCAAGGATTTTCTGTACTGCGATTTCTAGATGACCATCAATTTTTAGAGGAGGTGGTGGTGGTAGTCGTTAGGTTTGGGCATGACAAGGTGAGAGCAGAGAGACATGGAACACTGGGTGAAAGTGCATGTCCTCTGGTAGTTGTAGTCTGTAAGAGACTAGGTTCATGATTTGCTCAATAGTATAAGGCCCTCAATATCGTGAATGTAATTTACGCCTTTCCTGAGGTTGTAATTATTCAAATGCAAATAAACATGGAGTTCGTACAGCATCGTCCTCCCATGTCCTTCCTTTTGGCCCCTTCTGAACCTAACCGATCTAATTTACTGACATCTTTCATTCCTCCAAATGAATAAAAAGACTTCTTCTATCATGTAAACCTGGATCACCATTTGACCCTTGCCCCCGTATAATAAAAGAAATAACATCGGTTATCGACCCTGTTTATGCAGAGGTGTTTAATACCTCTATCCAAACTGGCTCGGTTCCCTTTTTATAGAAACAAGCTAGTGTCATCCCACTACTAAAGAAACCTTCAGCAGATAGTAATATTCTATCCAATGTTAGACCTATATCTCTTTCCTGAGCCGCCACCAAAATACTAGAATCTTTAGTAAATAAACAACTCTCAGAGTTTTTAGAACCTTATCACCTCATGCACCCGTCTCAGTCAGGATTTCGATCTCGACACAGCACCAAAACTGCGCTGCCGGAAGTCACTGAGTCACTACAAAAATGTCCCTAGACTGCTGACACAATGCAGACTTATTCTGTGCGAGCTCTATGCAGCATTCAACACTGTCCCCCATGACATCCTTTTACGACGCCTGTCTGATCGTGGGGTCAGGGGTGCAGCACTTGTTTGTCTGAACTAGACTATCTTTGCGCAAGAGCAAGTAATTTGGACGAAACCTCACCTCTCCAAGCCAAACCTCTAAAATGTAGGATACCCCAAGGCTCTGCTAATAGTGCTACAATGTTTATAATGTTCATGTCTCCTGTTGCCACCCTGGTTGAGACATTCTGCATTATAATAGTTTCGTATGCCAACAATACCCAGCTGATATTTTGCTATCTGGCAAATTAAGAATCCCGCAAAGTTCCCTTCTCAAATTGCATGGGAGGCTCAAAGAAAGCAAAACAGAAATCATACTGTTAGGGTCTAACCCTAATTCAGGTTGTGATAGTGCCTGGCCCAAGGATTGAACTCCCTAATCCTGGCAGCTATAAACCTGGGGGTCATCTGCAATATTGTCCTATCTTTTAAGACCCAGATCCACTCAGTTGCTAGAAACTGTATGTGGATCCTAAGGCTCTCAGGAAATTCCTTCCCCTTCTTCCATGGGAGGCCCGCAAAACCGTAGTTTAAGCTGTGATCTCCTTTCGGCTGGGCTACGTGAATGTCTTGTACCTTGCTTTAACTGCATTTTAAGGCCTGCAACTGCCAGTGGTCCAAAATGTGGCAGCACACTTCCTCTTTATTTTGCAAAAAGGTACCCACACTTCACCATACCTTACCCACCTGCACTGGGTCACTGTCAATAAAAGGATCATCTTTAAAGCACTAAATTTATCACAGAGGGCCCTGAATAACATTGGTCCCAGCTATCTGAACAAAAGAATCACTTAGTGCCAGCTCAGCAGAAATCTCTGTTCCAGTCAGGCCCACCTCATATAGGTTCCTCCTTTTAAAAGGAGACGTGGTGGGCCCACTCTTTTGTATGCATTGCGAAAATTTGGAACCTCCTGCCCTATCAACTCAGAAGCACAGAAACTGAATCCATCTTCCGCAAATGATTAAAAACATACCTGTTTAGCTTATAATATCTTATTTCACTCTATTCTCTTATTATCTTGTCTTTGGTAGTGCTGGGATACTCAGTTTTTGAGTAGCTGTTCACGCTATACAAATACCTCTCATTCATTCATTCATTCTTTCAAGCCGTAGGTGATTACTTGCCAACCATACTTGATCACCCACTTTGTAAGCTGGTTGTGGTGTACGATGTTTGTTTGCGTGTCTCATCATACTTCTCTTGGTTTGTTGGAGTTGTATTTATACAGCTTGTTGAATCTAAGATAATTGCCTCAAGATGGTCTGTAGTGAGGGACCTGAGATTCCTACATCTGTCATTTTTTTCTGTTTATATGTGTGGGTTGAAGCCTGTTATGCAGTAGAAAGGAGATACATAAGTAGCGGAGTGTTCTGTGTTATTTTATGCAAATTCCATGAGAAGTCAAACATTTTCCCATTCTGAAGAGTGACAAGGTAATTGGCATCCAAGGATCTGTTCTAGTGCTTGATTTACTCGTTCTGCCTGACCATCTGTTTGTGGGTGGTAAGTGGACAAGAGACGAGCATTGATATCTAAGGATTTGCACAGATTTTGCAAAATCCTTAATAGAAATTGAGGGCTCTATCGGAAATAAAGATTGATGGGAGACCATGTAATCGTAAATTGTACTGGGTGAATAAGACAACAGGTGCTTTGGCGGTAAGGATCCCCTCTTAAAGAATTAAATGTGCCATTGTAGAGAACAGACGCACTTCTACCCATACAGTAGTATAACCATTGGAATTTGGCAAATTGGTTACAAAGTCTCCATACTGATGGTATGCCAGGGGTATGGAGGCACTGGCAAGGGGTGCAATAAACCCAATGATGGAGTATAGACCGACTTATTCTGAGGGCAAATGGGACAGGCTTGTACTTAAGTGTTCACATCCATGGATAGGTTAGGTCACCAAAGCCATCTTTTACAGTTAGCAAGAGTTTTTTGAATGCCAAAATGTCCAGCAAGTGGTTTATCATGGCACCAATTTTACACCTTATGTCTGAGTTTTTCAGTGGTTACATACAAGTTGTTACCATGGTAGGGGTGTCCATCCTTTACCAGAATATCATCCTCTGTGATCCATTCATCTAAATTCATCTGCTACATCCCTTGTTTTATATTATCCAAAAACTGTTGTTTAGTATAAGTACCTATCACCTGGTCAGAACCTAATAGATTGTGTGGTGGGTTATGTGCTAATTCGGGTGAATCATGACCCCAGTGTGATAATATATCTGCCTTGGTCTGATGTGTGCTAGGGTGGTACGTAAGAACAAAAAAAATTTCACTAAAAAAGCAAGAGCCATTTAACCTGTCTGTGTGTCAAGTGCTTGAGGGATAGAAAATAATTCACATTTTTATGATCTGTGTAACCTGTAACTCTATATTCTGCAACCAGTAGATAGCGGCACCACTCCTGAAAACATTATGATCCAGAATCGGGATATCTTTCATAGATTGATATGGTGGAATCATTCCTCATTGTCAAAGTGGGAGTTTCAAGGTAATATAAATAAAGCAGTAGTAAAACTCTTCCATGGGCTATAATGGTGATAACCATGCATTTAATAGCCTATCTACCTCCTCTTTTTTTTTTTAAAAAGACCAAACTTTAGGTACAACCAATAAATAACCAGCAACCTCTTGTGTATTCTGTTGACTTTCGCACCTGATCCAAGAGAACAGGTATGAGTGGTAAAGGGTGTCTATACTAGACCGTTAACTTATTAAGGGCCCTGTAGTCTATGCATGAACGTAAATCACCATTCTTGTTTGGGACAAAGAAGAGGGCGAAGAAACAGGAGATGTGGCATGACGAATGAAGCCTAAAACTAGCAATTCGTCCAGGTATTGCTTTAGATACTTAGTCTCAGTTTCCGATTGAGCGTAAGTGAGACTACATAATAGGTTGGCCCCTGTAATAAAATGAATGCGACATTCAAAGTCCCTGTGAGGGGGGTAGCTGAATAGCTCTCTTTTCATCAAATACATCCTGAAAATCCAAGTATTCCTTTGGAAGGATGTTTTGAATGTTCTGGGGCTACGGCTGCACACGTTTGGGGTAGAATCAGGACTTGTGCTGTGGTATAGCAACTGAAATGGCAGTATGGTGACCCTAAATTCACCCAGCATGAAGACCAATCAATAAGGGGATCATAGAGTTTTAGCTAGGATATCCCTATGATAGCACCAAAAGTGTGCGCCTCTATTAGATTGAAAGATGGGGTTTCTTTTTGTCTATTAACACAAACTAAGTTTATGGGAACCGTTTGTTAAGTAATCAGTCCTGATGACAATTCAAATCTATCAACTGCCCTTACTACTTCTGGTTCTTGTTTCTTTACTCAAGGGATATTTAAGGAAGTGGCCAAACTTAAATCCTAGAAATCACCGGGGCCTCCCGAATCCAGGAGCATAGGCAACTGTTTTTGTTGTTGTGGGGAAATTATCATGGTGACTGAAATGGTTAGGTGTTGTGGAATTTTACCTATGGTATGATTCTGAGGTCAACGTATTAGACCTTCTCAACGAGTTCACCTCATTAGTAGTTGAGCTTGCACGTTTTTCTGATTGCCCTCTGTGATGACTTTTATCTTTTTCTGAGCCATTTTTTGGTTTGGCGATACAATCGAAGGCAAAGTGTCCTGCTTTACCACAATTTAGGCACAGATATATTTTCTGCATCGTTCCTTTTCATTACTAGATAAGGACCCCTTGTTCTTCCAATTAGCATGGGTTCTCTGAGTCCCTAACCTTAACATCAGTCTCCTTTCACTCAGATCGAACCAAAAACAGCCTTGGCTCATTTCTAGATCAGTTGCTCTTATGCTCAGCAAGTCGATGATCAAGTCTAACTACTAGATCAATAAATTGCACCCAATCGGTAGGGAGGGTCAACTATGTTAGCCAAATAATCTTTCAATTCATCTTTCAGCCCCTATAAAACAGGGATATGCTTTTTTCTTCGGGCAATTGCGTTTCAGTAAGTAATTTGCGAAAGTTTGTAGGTTTAAAAGCTCATTATCACCTACCTTAAAAAAGGTATGCTTTGTAAATAAGCGTCACATAGGTTCTTAAAACCTAGCATATTCGTGCAACAGTGGATCGTTATTCTCAATGAGAGGTAATGCCCAATTTGCAGCATTACCATCTTGGTGGGAGATGATAAATGCAATGCAGGCTATATCAGAGGGGAATGGCCCCAGTTTACACAATAATTGCAGTTGAGATTGTCTGCAGAATGCATTAAAGTTAGTGCTATCTGCAAAAAAGCACTCTAGGGGAGCCAGTGAAGTGGGAGTAAATGTATGCAGAGTGCCATTAGCACAGGCTCTTCCCTCATTCCATGACAGCTCTGTTGCTGTTGATTCAATTGTTAACGGCGTGGATTGAGTGACAAATTGTTTATCCTTGGAAATGAATACTGAATCTAACCAGAACGACTGATGTGGGGGATATTGCACCAGTTCATCCCTAAGGGTTTGAATTTCTTGGCGCAAGGCTTGAACCACACTCCTCCTCGTTCCAAGGGCCCTAGTTAATCTTACCATATTGGGAATTTCCTTACTGGAAATCTCTGGTAATGTCTCAGCTAGGTCCTGAGCATTTATCAGATTCCCTCGGTCCATATCGCCAGGCCAAATAGGATTTCAGTGGCTTGGATTTCTGTCAGACACCTGGCTTGAAAAACTTGTCTGCAGAGATGATGCTGGACCCATCTGACACCCAACACAGCACTCGACCAAAGAATGTATTATGTCAAAACAGACGCTGTCCCAGGAGTGAACGGGCTCTGGATCAAACAACAAAAGAGGCAATGACTGAACCTCTGGATGTTTGTCTGACTAACTGCTATGCACGGGACACCCCACAATCTCCCTTTTTGGGAAAGCGTATTCTATGGTGCTAGAATGAACAACTAGGAAGAAGTAACATAAATCTCATTAGTCATTGTGCCTATCAACATAATCAATTTCTTGTAAACACTCCAAGTAATGAAACACACTTACAAAATAATGAAAACAGTAAACACGTATTATGATCTCTTGTGGTAAGGAGACACACCGCTCTTATATTGAGTCCTTAGTCATGGTTCTAAGTCTCCTCATTGAGCATATTACGCCATATGCTTCACAAGAATTTTGCTTTGTCTTTCAACTTCACCACTTTATCCTCTCTGTTTTTTGTTCATGTTTTTTTTGTCTCTTGTGCACTCAAAAGTGTTGTTATTCAGTTCAGGAATTAATGCACAAGTTCCGGAGTGTTGCAAGCTTGAAATTAACAGAGCCACAGAGAAAACAAGAACAGTGTACTAACTATGGTCTTTTTCCCTTTGCTTTTCTTTTCTTTCATTCCAGAGTTCCAAGTGATGACACCTGCAGGACGGATCTGGATGTGCAACCACTATTCCAGGCGACTTCCAGAGCACAAGAGATTGCCCCCGTTCCTCAACGGTAGGTCTTTCTATGAGATGCCAGGATCGGGGAAATTCTGATTAGCCGCTCGGCAATGTCTGCAAGTGCGCAGATATCGCCGGCAAGGCAGGATGCTAGACGAGGTAAGAGGGAGGGGTTCAGGCTCCAGGGAGATAGCGGAGAGTTTCTTCTTGAAAGGAATAAAGCCAAGCGCCCAGCTGGGGTTTAACTGGAATATTTATCATCGGTTGTATTGTACTGGAGGGGCACGTAGTTAATTATACTTCAGTGGTTCCATATTCTAGAAGGGCATGTGCTTACTATGACTCACGGTTTCCAAAAAATACTTGTTTGCAGGCACATGGATAATTCCTAACATGTGTAATAAGTGCTTGCACGTAAAACCATTATAAGCAACTGCCACGGGACATTCTAAATGTGCACCTAACACAAATAATAATTTACTAAGGAAACAAGCCTTAAATAAACACAAGGATAATTACAAGCACATGGAGCAGACATGGGGCTTGGTACAAACATGATGATAGTCACAAACATGGAGCATTACAATCATGAGGAAAATATTGAAATCTGGCACATGGCAATGCTAGTTTATGCCTAGCAAAATACAGAACCAACTGAACTCTTTAGACTCTTCGTGTAAAAAGGTTTGTCTAAAAGATAGGGGGAACAACATTTAGCCCAAGCTGTGTCAAAGGAGGGTAGGACTACATGGCCTTAGTGCTATTAACTGATGCACATATGGGGCATGCTGGCATTCAAGATTTAGTAATCATAACAGTTCCTCCCCACAATGGGTGACACACAGGGCGAGGTTTATGGGTGTTTTGTGAATGAGTCATACCAACCGAGGGGCATGGACGTTCCCAGCAGGGTGCCATGATCGATCATCTGGGCAGTAACCCTTCCAATCTATTAAGTAGAATAAATAGCCATTTACTCTCTTTGAGTCAAGGATTTTCTGTACTGCGATTTCTAGATGACCATCAATTTTTAGAGGAGGTGGTGGTGGTAGTCGTTGGATTTGGGCATGACAAGGTGAGAGCAGAGAGACATGGAACACTGGGTGAAAGGGCATGTCCTCTGGTAGTTGTAGTCTGTAAGAGACTAGGTTCATGATTTGCTCAATAGTATAAGGCCCTCAATATCGTGAATGTAATTTACGCCTTTCCTGAGGTTGTAATTATTCAAATGCAAATAAACCTGGAGTTCGTACAGCATCGTCCTCCCATGTCCTTCCTTTTGGCCCCTTCTGAACCTAACCCATCTAATTTACTGACATTTTTCATTCCTCCAAATGAATAAAAAGACTTCTTCTATCATGTAAACCTGGATCACCATTTGACCCTTGCCCCCGTATAATAAAAGAAATAACATCGGTTATCGACCCTGTTTATGCAGAGGTGTTTAATACCTCCATCTAAACTAGCTCGGTTCCCTTTTCATAGAAACAAGCTAGTGTCATCCCACTACTAAAGAAACCTTCAGCAGATAGTAATATTCTATCTAATGTTAGACCTATATCTCTTTCCTGAGCCGCCACCAAAATACTAGAATCTTTAGTAAATAAACAACTCTCAGAGTTTTTAGAATCTTATCACCTCATGCACCCGTCTCAGTCAGGATTTCGATCTCGACACAGCACCAAAACTGTGCTGCCGGAAGTCACTGAGTCACTACAAAAATGTCCCTAGACTGCTGACACAATGCAGACTTATTCTGTCCGAGCTCTATGCAGCGTTCAACACTGTCCCCCATGACATCCTTTTACAACGCCTGTCTGATCGTGGGGTCAGGGGTGCAGCACTTGTTTGTCTGAACTAGACTATCTTTGCGCAAGAGCAAGCAATTTGGACGAAACCTCACCTCTCCAAGCCAAACCTCTAAAATGTAGGATACCCCAAGGCTCTGCTAATAGTGCTACAATGTTTATAATGTTCATGTCTCCTGTTGCCACCCTGGTTGAGACATTCGGCATTATGATAGTTTCGTATGCCAACAAAACCCAGCTGAAATTTTGCTATCTGGCAAATTAAGAATCCCGCAAAGTTCCCTTCTCAAATTGCATGGGAGGCTCAAAGAAAGCAAAACAGAAATCATACTGTTAGGGTCTAACCCTAATTCAGGTTGTGATAGTGCCTGGCCCAAGGATGGAACTCCCCCAATCCTGGCAGCTATAAACCTGGGTGTCATCTGCAATATTGTCCTATCTTTTAAGACCCAGATCCACTCAGTTGCTAGAAACTGTATGTGTATCCTAAGGCTCTCAGGAAATTCCTCCCCCTTCTTCCATCGGAGGCCCGCAAAACCGTAGTTTAAGCTGTGATCTCCTTTAGGCTGGGCTGCGTGAATGTCTTGCACCTTGCTTTAACTGCATATTAAGGCCTGCAACTGCCAGTGGTCCAAAATGTGGCAGCACGCTTCCTCTTTATTTTGCAAAAAGGTACCCACACTTCACCATTTCTTACCCACCTGCACTGGGTCACTGTCAATAAAAGGATCATCTTTATAGCACTAAATTTATCACAGAGGGCCCTGAATAACAGTGGTCCCAGCTATCTGAACAAAAGAATCACTTAGTGCCAGCTCAGCAGAAATCTATGTTCCAGTCAGGCCCACCTCATATAGGTTCCTCCTTTTAAAAGGAGACGTGGTGGGACCACTCTTTTGCATGCATTGCGAAAATTTGGAACCTCCTGCCCAATCAACTCAGAAGCACAGAAACTGAATCCATCTTCCGCAAATGATTAAAAACATACCTGTTTAGCTTATAATATCCTATTTCACTCTATTCTCTTATTATCTTGTCTTTGGTAGTGCTGGGATACTCAGTTTTTGAGTAGCTGTTCACGCTATACAAATACCTCTCATTTATTCATTCATTCTTTCAAGCCGTAGGTGATTACTTGCCAACCATACTTGATCACCCACTTTGTAAGCTGGTTGTGGTGTACGATGTTTATTTGCGTGTCTCATCATACTTCTCTTGGTTTGTTGGAGTTTTATTTATACAGCTTGATGAATCTAAGATAATTGCCTCAAGAAGGTCTGTAGTGAGGGACCTGAGATTCCTACATCTGTCATTTTTTTCTGTTTATATATGTGGGTTGATGCCTGTTATGCAGTAGAAAGGAGATACATAAGTAGCGGAGTGTTCTGTGTTATTTTATGCAAATTCCACGAGAAGTCAAACATTTTCCCATTCTTAAGAGTGACAAGGTAATTGACATCAAAGGATCTGTTCTAGTGCTTGATTTACTCGTTCTGCCTGACCATCTGTTTGTGGGTGGTAAGTGGACAAGAGACGAGCATTGATATCTAAGGATTTGCACAGGTTTTGCAAAAACCTTAATAGAAATTGAGGGCTCTATCGGAAATAAAGATTGATTGGAGACCATGTAATCGTAAATTGTACTGGGTGAATAAGACTACAGGTGCTTTGGCGGTAAGGATCCCCTCTTAAAGAATTAAATGTGCCATTGTAGAGAACAGACACACTTCTACCCAAACAGTAGTATAACCATTGGAATTTGGCAAATTGGTTACAAAGTCTCCATACTGATGGTATGCCAGGGGTATGGAGGCACTGGCAAGGGGTGCAGTAAACCCAATGATGGAGTATGGACTGACTTATTCTGGGGGCAAATATGACAGGCTTGTACTTAAGTGTGCACATCCATGGATAGGTTAGGTCACCAAAGCCATCTTTTACAGTTAGCAAGAGTTTTTTGAATGCCAGAATGTCCAGCAAGTGGTTTATCATGGCACCAATTTAACACCTTATGTCTGAGTTTTTCAGTGGTTACATACAAGTTGTTACCATGGTAGGGGTGTCCATCCTTTACCAGAATATCATCTTCTGTGATCCATTCATCTAAATTCATCTGCTACATCCATTGTTTTATATTTTCCAAAAACTGTTGTTTAGTATAAATACCTGTTAGAAAACCCTGGGCAACCGAGGTTAGCAGTCACCCGGTTTTTCCCAACACACACTGTGGTAGCTTGGCTCGAGCGGTAAGGAAGGCACCGTGTTAAGCGTACGTCACACCCTCACAATAACCATGCGTTCATCCGTTCCAAAAACGACTCTACACCGTAAAAATTTATGAAAATATCTCTGTGTTTATCTTGTTTTCTCTTAGTTGCAGGTTAAATAAATAATAACACACTTACAGTACACAAAGCTTCTTCTGTAAAAAGGATAGGTCAAATAAATAAGCTCAGATCATAAATAATCAATGAATAAATAGATGTGCATAAAATACATAGGCAAATAAATACTGCGAGGGAATAAATACTGTGAGATAATAAATACTGTGAGACAATAAATACTGTGAGACAATAAATACTGTGAGACAATAAATAGGATAAATACAAAGAATACAATACTCTCAATAAATATAAGCCATCAGTACACTTTCAAATCAGGTCACATTTGTGAGGTACTATGGGTTGATTCGGCCCAATCACAGCTTGTGGTTATGTGGATGGCCTGAGGGTGTCTCACCTAGCTTGGATAAGGCTGAGGCTAAAACTGAGGTAGGTCAAGGGTAACTTAGGAGTCTGGCTTCCCCAAACTACACTACCCCCCCCCCCACACAGGTCACTGTATCAGTCTCAGTCCACCCCTGGCACTCCCAGGCTGGTCCTAACACCTCTCTATCCCCTAGGCGCCCTCTATTCCACTTACTGCCCTTTTTATGAACTTCCGACTCCGCCGGAGTCGTGTCGACGCCGTGTGGCGGTTCCGGTTCGATGTCGCTAGCTGGCCTCGGCTCGATGTCAGTTCCTGTTGACGCCGCGAGGCGGCTCCGGATCGATGTCGGCGGACAGCCTCGGCCCGATGTCAGTTCCTGTTGACGCCGTGAGGCGGTTCCGGATCGATGTCGGCGGACGGCCTCGGCTCGATGTCGGTCTCCGGCGTCACAGGGTCACGATCTCCCTACTTCCGGGTGTCTCCGGAGTGCGACCTCCACTCCCGACCTCCGGTGCTCTTCTCTTCAGGTTCCGGCGACTCCGGAGTGCGATCTCCACTCCTGACCTCCGGTGCTCCTTTCCTCCGGTTCCGGCGACTCCGGAGTGCGATCTCCACTCCCGACCTCCGGCACGATTCTCCTTGGTCCCGGCGGCTCCGGAGTGCGATCTCCACTCCCGACCTCCGGTACGCTTCACCTCGGTCTCCGGTGACTCCGGAGGGCCGACTTCACTCCCCCGTCGACGCCGCACACTCGACCTCAGGTGTCTTCCCTCCTCGACCTCTGGTACTCTCCACGACCTCCGTCGGCGCCCTCTCTCAACCTCTGGTGGCTCCGGGTACGACGTCTGCTTTCCAGTCAGCGCCGCTTCTTCACCTCCGGCCCCAGGTCTCTAGGCTTCTCGACGTCGGACTCCAGGGAAACCAATAAACAGGTCAGGAACTTGCTGTTCTTCACTTCCAAGGCCTGTTCCGGCTGTTCAGGTCCTTGTGTTGGTTCTTCTTGACTTTATCCCACACAGGGCTCCAGGTTGGGCTCAGTCAGTAGGGACTAGTATCAAGGGTGGGTTTATGGACCCCACTCCAGGCACAAGTTTCCACCCCTGCTGCCTCACTCCTTCCTCCTTCAGGTTTTTGCTGCTCTCCCTTCACCAGTCAGGTGCCAACTGCTGCCTTCCAACTGCCAACTGCCAACTGTCAACCTGAGATGGTTTCCCAACATTCCAAACCTGCCTCCCTCTGTCCCAGGGTTCTAGAATGTTCTGGAAGGTACTAGTAGGTTCCAGTGATGTCACAGGTGACAATGGGTGGCCACCATTTTGTGTCTCAGGCCCTCAGACAGAAGTTCCAGGGGTAGGGAAAATGGCTCCCTGACCCTGCATCAACACTAAAAAGTCTGGTGGTTCCCAAAAAGGAAAAATTCTAACAGGGTTTGAGGCAAAAGTGGGACAAAATAAATAATGATGAGGAGGGACCACCCAAAGGGCTGACAGGTCTAACACGCGTCCCCCCCAGCTGAAAGTGGGGAGAGCTACCCAACCCCTTGGGAGTTCTCATCACTAAGGCGGAAATACCTTGAGAGACCGTCTGCATTGGCATGGTCCACTCCAGGCCGATGTTCCACCTGAAAGTCCATTCCCTGTAGGGAGATAGACCACCTTAGCAACTTGGGATTCTCCCCCTTCATCTGCATCAGCCAACGAAGGGGTCTGTGGTCGGTCTGAACCAGGAAGTGCGAGCCAAACAGGTATGGCCGCAACTTCTTCAGAGCCCATACCACTGCAAAGGCTTCACGCTCTATTGCACTCCACTTCTGTTCCCTGGGAAGTAGTCTCCGGGATAGGAAGACCACGGGTTGGTCCAGACCCTCTTCATTGAGTTGCGATAATACTGCCCCAATGCCATGTTCCGATGCATCCGTCTGGACAATGAACTCCTTGGAAAAGTCTGGGGCCCTTAAGACCGGGGCCTCGCACATGGCTTGCTTCAGTCTCACAAAGGCCTGCTGACAAGCCTCCGTCCAGACTACCCGTCGAGGTTGTTTCTTGCACGTGAGCTCCGTGAGGGGGGCTACAATGGTACCGTATCCCTTCACGAAGCGGCGGTAATATCCCGTGAGGCCCAGAAAAGCTCGGACCTCAGTCTGAGTCTTGGGGGGTTCCCAGGCCATGATAGCTTCGATTTTCGCCTGGAGGGGTTGCACCGCTCCCCTACCCACCAAGTGTCCAAGGTACACTACCGACCCCTGCCCGATCTGGCATTTACTGGCCTTGATCGTCAATCCAGCTTGTCTCAGGGCCTGGAGAACAGCTTGCAGGTGACGCAAGTGATCCTCCCAGCTGTTACTGAAGACGGCTATGTCATCCAGATAAGCAGCAGAGAAACTCTCCATTCCAGTGAGGATCTGGTTCACCAGACGCTGAAACGTGGCAGGTGCGTTCTTGAGCCCAAAGGGCATCACACAGAACTGGTAGTGGCCATTGGTCGTGGAGAAGGCTGACCTTTCCCTTGCTCCATCAGTCAGAGAGATCTGCCAGTACCCCGAAGTAAGGTCAAAGGTACTTAGATATTGGGCAGCTCCCAGCCGGTCAATCAATTCATCCGCCCTCGGGATCGGATGAGCATCAGTCTTAGTTACTGAGTTCAGTCCCCGGTAGTCCACACAGAACCTCAGTTCCGGTTGGGCACCCGGTGGTGCAGCTTTTGGTACTAACACCACCAGACTGGACCAGGGGCTGCTGGAAGGTTCGATCACTCCTAGCTCCAGCATCTTAGTGACTTCACTGTGAATGCTGGCCTTCACCTTGTCTGACATCCGGTAGATCTTGGACTTCACAGGTGGGCTGTCTCCTGTGTCCACATCATGGACGCACAGGTGAGTCCTACCCGGAACAAGGGAGAACAACGAAGAGTACTGTCCCAGGACCTGGCGGCAGTCCTCCTGCTGTTCAGGAGTTAGAGATGGGGAGAGAATCACTCCCTCCACCGACCCATCCTTCTCTTGAGACGCAAATAAGTCGGGGAGAGGCTCGCTTTCCACGTCCTCTGCTCCGTCAGTCACCATCATCAATATGACTTCGGGCCTCTCGTGGTGGGGTTTGAGGCGGTTGGCATGCAGCACCCGTAGGGGCTGGCGAGGGGTCTTAAGATCCACCAAGTAGGTAGCCTTACCCTTCTTCTCCAATACCTCAAAGGGTCCTGACCAGCGATCCTGGAGGGCGCTAAGCTCTCCTGGTTCGATCACCCACACCTTCTGGCCAGGCTCCAACTCCACCGGGTGAGCGTTGTGGTCATACCACGACTTCATTACTGCTTGGCTGGCTTCCAAGTTGTCAGAAGCTTGCTTCCACA
Source organism: Triturus cristatus (assembly GCF_964204655.1). NCBI lineage: Eukaryota > Metazoa > Chordata > Amphibia > Caudata > Salamandridae > Triturus > Triturus cristatus. The sequence continues at coordinate 681,619,195 of NC_140592.1, forward strand.
ACTTAGCCATTTGGCTCCGGAAGGCCAGCATGTAGCTCACCACATCCTGGGGAAGCTTTCTGGGAGTTCTTTCCCATCCGTCTCTCACCAGGTTGAGAGGTCCACGTACAGGGTGCCCATACAAAAGCTCGAAGGGGCTGAAGCCCACTCCCTTCTGTGGCACTTCCCTGTAGGAAAACAATAGACAGGGTAGGAGGACGTCCCATTTCCTCCGCAGGCCTTCAGGCAGACTTCTGATCATGCCTTTTAAGGTTTTGTTAAACCTCTCCACCAGACCATTGGTCTGGGGGTGGTAAGGAGTTGTGAACCGATAGGTCACTCCACACTCCTTCCACATGGCCCGCATGTATGCTGACATGAAGTTGGTCCCCCTGTCGGACACAACTTCCTTGGGAAAACCCACTCGGGTAAAGATTCCCATCAGGGCCCTAGCCACAACAGGTGCTGTTATGGTCCTCAGAGGTATTGCCTCTGGGTACCGTGTGGCATGATCCACCAGAACCAGGATAAACCTGTGACCAGCTGTAGTAGGCGGATCTAATGGACCCACAATGTCGATGCCCACCCTTTCAAAGGGGGTGCTAACGACAGGAAGTGGTTCCAGGGGAGCTTTCAGCTTCACCCCCGTTTTCCCACTGGCTTGGCAAGACACACATGTCCGGCAGTAGGTATCGGACGACACTTTCATTTGAGGCCAATAAAAGTGTGGGACAAGACGGGCGAAGGTCTTGTCTTGCCCCAGGTGTCCTGCCAAGGGGATCTCGTGAGCCAACTCCAGTAGGAAGGCTCGATAACGTTGAGGGACTACTAAGGCTCGTGACGATCCATGTAGGGGTGCCTTGGGTTCACTGTAGAGGAGGCCATCCTCCCAGTAAACGTTGTAGTTCCCCTCAATGTTCCCTGCTGCCTGGGCTACGGCCTGTCGCCTCAGTCCCTCAAGGGTAGGGCACTCCCTCTGGCCCTTGCAGAATTCCTCCCTGGTCGGCCCTCCCTCCACGTGCCACTCGGCCGGGATGGGTAGGTCCTCCAGTTTGGTAACATCCCCCACCGCAGACTCCTGGTCCACCACCTCCGGTGGCCTATCCGTCACACGGGGCGCGGATGCCGAGGCAGGCTCCTCCTGTCCTCGGTTCTTCCCTTGGTCGGCAGCTGGCTGGGCCTTTGTTCCAGGCTCCAGCCGAAACGAACTCCCTCTTCGGGTAGTCGCGGACCTTGTGCTGACACAGGCCCAGTCAGGTGTACCCAGCATCTCAGCATGAGTCCGGTATTCCACCTCCTTCCAAGCATTGTGCTCCATGTCATTCCCCAGCAGACAATCGACTGGCACGGCAGGGCTTACGGCAACTCGAAGTGAACCTGCAACCCCCTCCCATTCAAAGGGAACCTCGGCCACCGGATAGTGGCCTGTTCTGCCGTCAGCCATCGCGGCTGGGTGGAGTACATCGGGAATTACCTGCTCTGGAGACACCAGTTGGCTACGTACCATAGTCATACTGGCTCCTGTGTCTCTCAGAGCCTCCCCTCTTTGGCCGTTGATGGTGACCCACTGCCCATACTTTACGGTATTTGCGGGCGCCTGGATCTTAGGAACCATCTCCCGTTCTCCCAGGGACACTAAAGTGACACCCGCCCACTCCCTTCCCTTAGTTAAGGGCATCTCCTCCCCGAGCACTACACTAGCTACTCCGGGGGCCTTTCCTCCAATGGGAGGGGGTGGTCTTTTCGGGCACTTCGCATCTCCCTTATAGTGTCCAACGCCACCGCACTCGAAGCAATGGACAACCCTTGGCTGCTGACTCTGGCCAGGATTAGGGTTTCTGGGTGGGTTAGCCCTAGGGGTGAATCCTGTTCCCTTCCCTGGGAAACTATTTTGGGGGCCTTTGGAGAACTCCTTTTTCTTTTCCCCTCCCTCTTTCTTCTGGGGGGCGCCCTGTCCGGCCTTTTGTGTATCCCCTCCAGTCCCCCTTGTGGACACCCGGGTACTAGCCCAAATGTCCGCCTCCTCAGCAAGCTTCCGGGGACTGGTCAGCTTGCTATCCACCAGGTGTTGACGCAGTTCAGGGAAACATTTTTCGAGCAGGTGTTCCTTCAACATTAAATCAAACAACCCCTCGTAGTCCCTCACCTCACTGCCTTGAATCCAACCCTCTAATGCCTTCTTCGCATAATCCAGGAAATCCACCCAATTCTGTGTGCCCAGTTTGTGGCTACCCCGGAACTTCTGTCTGTATTTCTCGGGTGTTAGTCCAAACTTTCTCACGAGCGCCACTTTCATGGTGGGGTAGTGGGTCTGCTCATCCTGCTCTAGGGCCAATAATGCATCCCTACCAGCTGGAGGCATGTACTTGTACAATCCCCCTCCCCAGTACTTCTCTGGAACCCCATGGGCCCTTAAAGAGACCTCATAGGCCGCTATCCACTTGGCAATATCATCCCCTGCACTATAGCTAGCTACTATGTCTTTCGGCAGATAGGGTTTGGGTTCCCTGGTGATCTCTCGGTCTTTGCTGCCACCATTAGGAACAGTTTGTGCCCCGACTCGTAAGATCTGGAGATCCATCTCCTTGAGCCTCAACTCGTGAGCCATCCTCCGTTCCTCCTTTTCTTTCTCCAGCTCCGCTAACTTCCATGTGAGCTGTCTTTTCTCCCTCCGGTCAGTTAACTCTGCTTCAGATAAGCCCCCGCTAGAGACAGTGCTGCCCTTCCTGGAAAGTGTTCTGGGCCCCGCTAACAGGTTCCCCACCTCAGATTGGTACAACCCAGCCCCCTCGCTAACAGGCTCTCCATCCCTGTCCTCCTGCTCAGCCTTACTTTCCCGTCGTGCCTCCCACCAAGCCCTCAGGCTGGTCTGGAGCTCACCCTTCCTTGCACCCTGGGGACAAAACACCCCCTCTCTCTGACAAAACTCCCTGAGTTGGGCCACAGTATAAGTCTCCACATCTTCCAGTACAAACTCCATTTTGCCCACTCAGGTTAGAAGACAGGTGTTTACAGAAGCTATGCAGGGGGTACCTTATATAATACCTCCTCCCACCACCAGAGTAAATTTGGAAAAAACAAAACTCAAAATTAGGAAGTCCGCTTTGAGAAAACTCCCGGTGTAGGCCTATGGACTACCCACAGTTATTGTCGAGTGGACGCAAGCACAGCTCTATCCCACCACTGAACACCAATTACGTTAGAAAACCCCGGGCAACCGAGGTTAGCAGTCACCCGGTTTTTCCCAACACACACTGTGGTAGCTTGGCTCGAGCGGTAAGGAAGGCACCGTGTTAAGCGTACGTCACACCCTCACAATAACCATGCGTTCATCCGTTCCAAAAACGACTCTACACCGTAAAAATTTATGAAAATATCTCTGTGTTTATCTTGTTTTCTCTTAGTTGCAGGTTAAATAAATAATAACACACTTACAGTACACAAAGCTTCTTCTGTAAAAAGGATAGGTCAAATAAATAAGCTCAGATCATAAATAATCAATGAATAAATAGATGTGCATAAAATACATAGGCAAATAAATACTGGGAGGGAATAAATACTGTGAGACAATAAATACTGTGAGACAATAAATACTGTGAGACAATAAATAGGATAAATACAAAGAATACAATACTCTCAATAAATATAAGCCATCAGTACACTTTCAAATCAGGTCACATTTGTGAGGTACTATGGGTTGATTCGGCCCAATCACAGCTTGTGGTTATGTGGATGGCCTGAGGGTGTCTCACCTAGCTTGGATACGGCTGAGGCTAAAACTGAGGTAGGTCAAGGGTAACTTAGGAGTCTGGCTTCCCCAAACTACACTACCCCCCCCACACAGGTCACTGTATCAGTCTCAGTCCACCCCTGGCACTCCCAGGCTGGTCCTAACACCTCTCTATCCCCTAGGATGGTCTCTTAGGGCTCCACAGGGCCTTAGGCGCCCTCTATTCCACTTACTGCCCTTTTTATGAACTTCCGACTCCGCCGGAGTCGTGTCGACGCCGTGTGGCGGTTCCGGTTCGATGTCGCTAGCCGGCCTCGGCTCGATGTCAGTTCCTGTTGACGCCGCGAGGCGGCTCCGGATCGATGTCGGCCTACGGCCTCGGCCCGATGTCAGTTCCTGTTGACGCCGTGAGGCGGTTCCGGATCGATGTCGGCGGACGGCCTCGGCTCGATGTCGGTCTCCGGCGTCACAGGGTCACGATCTCCCTACTTCCGGGTGTCTCCGGAGTGCGACCTCCACTCCCGACCTCCGGTGCTCTTCTCTTCAGGTTCCGGCGACTCCGGAGTGCGATCTCCACTCCCGACCTCCGGTGCTCCTTTCCTCCGGTTCCGGCGACTCCGGAGTGCGATCTCCACTCCCGACCTCCGGCACGATTCTCCTTGGTCCCGGCGGCTCCGGAGTGCGATCTCCACTCCCGACCTCCGGTACGCTTCACCTCGGTCTCCGGCGACTCCGGAGGGCGGACTTCACTCCCCCGTCGACGCCGCACACTCGACCTCAGGTGTCTTCCCTCCTCGACCTCTGGTACTCTCCACGACCTCCGTCGGCGCCCTCTCTCCACCTCTGGTGGCTCCGGGTACGACGTCTGCTTTCCAGTCAGCGCCGCTTCTTCACCTCCGGCCCCAGGTCTCTAGGCTTCTCGACGTCGGACTCCAGGGAAACCGATAAACAGGTCAGGAACTTGCTGTTCTTCACTTCCAAGGCCTGTTCCGGCTGTTCAGGTCCTTGTGTTGGTTCTTCTTGACTTTATCCCACACAGGGCTCCAGGTTGGGCTCAGTCAGTAGGGACTAGTATCAAGGGTGGGTTTATGGACCCCACTCCAGGCACAAGTTTCCACCCCTGCTGCCTCACTCCTTCAGGTTTTTGCTGCTCTCCCTTCACCAGTCAGGTGCCAACTGCTGTCTTCCAACTGCCAACTGCCAACTGTCAACCTGAGATGGTTTCCCAACATTCCAAACCTGCCTCCCTCTGTCCCAGGGTTCTAGAATGTTCTGGAAGGTACTAGTAGGTTCCAGTGATGTCACAGGTGACAATGGGTGGCCACCATTTTGTGTCTCAGGCCCTCAGACAGAAGTTCCAGGGGTAGGGAAAATGGCTCCCTGACCCTGCATCAACACTAAAAAGTCTGGTGGTTCCCAAAAAGGAAAAATTCTAACAGGGTTTGAGGCAAAAGTGGGACAAAATAAATAATGATGAGGAGGGACCACCCAAAGGGCTGACAGGTCTAACAGTACCTATCACCTGGTCAGAACCTAATAGATTGTGTGGTGGGTTATGTGCTAATTCGGGTGAATCATGACCCCAGTGTGATAATATATCTGCCTTGGTCTGATGTGTGCTAGGGTGGTACGTAAGAACAAAATAATTTTCACTAAAAAAGCAAGAGCCATTTAACCTGTCTGTGTGCCAAGTGCTTGAGGAATAGAACATAATTCACATTTGTATGATCTGTGTAACCTGTAACTCTATATTCTGCAACCAGTAGATAGCGGCACCACTCCTGAAAACATAATGATCCAGAATCGGGATATCTTTCATAGATTGATATGGTGGAATCATTCCTCATTGTCAAAGTGGGAGTCCCAAGGTAATATAAATAAAGCAGTAGTAAAACTCTTCCATGGGCTATAATGGTGATAACCATGCATTTAATAGCCTATCTACCTCCTTGTTTTAAAAAAAAAAAAGACCAAACTTTAGGTACAACCAATAAATAACCAGCAACCTCTTGTGTATTCTGTTGACTTTCGCACCTGATCCAAGAGAACAGGTATGAGTGGTAAAGGGTGTCTATACTAGACCGTTAACTTATTAAGGGCCCTGTAGTCCATGCATGAACGTAAATCACCATTCTTCTTTGGGACAAAGAAGAGGGCGGAAGAAACAGAAGATGTGGCATGACGAATGAAGCCTAAAACTAGCAATTCGTCCAGGTATTGCTTTAGATACTTAGTCTCAGTTTCCGATTGACCATAAATGAGAGTACATAATAGGTTGGCCCCTGTAATAAAATTAATGCGACATTCAAAGTCCCTGTGAGAGGGTAGCTGAATGGCTTTCTTTTCATCAAATACATCCTGAAAATCCAAGTTTTCCTTTGGAAGGATATTTTGAAAGTTCTGGGGCTACGGCTGCACACGTTTGGGGTAGAATCAGGTCTTGTGCTGTGGTATAGCAACTGAAATGGCAGTATGGTGACCCTAAATTCACCCAGCCTGAAGAGCAATCTATAAGGGGATCATAGAGTTTTATCTAGGATATCCCTATGATAGCACCAAAAGTGTGCGCCTCTATTAGATTGAAAGATGGGGTTTCTTTTTGTCTATTAACACAAACTAAGTTTATAGGAACCGTTTGTTAAATAATCAGTCCTGATGACAATTCAAATCTATCAACTGCCCTTACTACTTCTGGTTCTTGTTTCTTTACTCAAGGGATATTTAAGGAAGTGGCCAAACTTAAATCCTAGAAATCACCGGGGCCTCCCGAATCCAGGAGCATAGGCAACTGTTTTTGTTGTTGTGGGGAAATTATCATGGTGACTGAAATGGTTAGGTGTTGTGGAATTTTACCTATGGTATGATTCTGAGGTCAACGTATTAGACCTTCTCAACGAGTTCACCTCATTAGTAGTTGAGCTTGCACGTTTTTCTGATTGCCCTCTGTGATGACTTTTATCTTTTTCTGAGCCTTTTTTGGTTTGGCGATACAATCGAAGGCAAAGTGTCCTGCTTTACCACAATTTAGGCACAGATATATTTTCTGCATCGTTCCTTTTCATTACTAGATAAGGACCCCTTGTTCTTCCAATTAGCATGGGTTCTCTGAGTCCCTAACCTTAACATCAGTCTCCTTTCACTCAGATCGAACCAAAAACAGCCTTGGCTCATTTCTAGATCAGTTGCTCTTATGCTCAGCAAGTCGATGATCAAGTCTAACTACTAGATCAATAAATTGCACCCAATCGGTAGGGAGGGTCAACTATGTTAGCCAAAGAATCTTTCAATTCATCTTCCAGCCCCTATAAAACAGGGATATGCTTTTTTCTTCGGGCAATTGCGTTTCAGTAAGTACTTTGCGAAAGTTTGTATTATAAGTAAGTCCTTCCCCGTCGTAGGTTTAAAAGCTCATTATCACCTACCTTAAAAAAGGTATGCTTTGTAAATAAGCGTCACATAGGTTCTTAAAACCTAGCATATTCGTGCAACAGTGGATCGTTATTCTCAATGAGAGATAATGCCCAATTTGCAGCATTACCATCTTGGTGGGAGATGATAAATGCAATGCAGGCTATATCAGAGGGGAATGGCCCCAGTTTACACAATAATTGCAGTTGACATTGTCTGCAAAATGCATTAAAGTTAGTGCTATCTGCAAAAAAGCACTCTAGGGGAGCCAGCGAAGTGGGAGTAAATGTATGCACAGTGCCATTAGCACAGGCTCTTCCCTCATTCCATGACAGCTCTGTTGCCGTTGATTCAATTGTAAACGGCGTGGATTGAGTGACAAATTGTTTATCCTTGGAAATGAATCCTGAATCTAACCAGAACGAATGATGTGGGGGATATTGCACCAGTTCATCCCTAAGGGTTTGAATTTCTTGGCGCAAGGCTTGAACCACACTCCTCCCCGTTCCAAGGGCCATAGTTAATCTTACCATATTGGGAATTTCCTCACTGGAAATCTCTGGTAATGTCTCAGCTAGGTCCTGAGCATTTATCAGATTCCCTGGGTCCATATCGCCAGGCCAAATAGGATTTCAGTGGCTTGGATTTCTGTCGGACACCTGGCTTGGAAAACTTGCCTGCAGAGATGATGCTGGACCCATCTGACACCCAACACAGCACTCGACCAAAGAATGTATTATGTCAAAACAGACGCTGTCCCAGGAGTGAACGGGCTCTGGATCAAACAACAAAAGAGGCAATGACTGAACCTCTGGATGTTTGTCTGACTGACTGCTATGCACGGGACACCCAACAATCTCCCTTTTTGGGAAAGCGCATTCTATGGTGCTAGAATGAACAACTAGGAAGAAGTAACATAGATCTCATTAGTCATTGTGCCAATCAACATAATCAATTTCTTGTAAACACTCCAAGTAATGAAACACACTTACAAAATAATGAAAACAGTAAACACGTATTATGATCTCTTGTGGTAAGGAGACACACCGCTCTTATATTGAGTCCTTAGTCGTGGTTCTAAGTCTCCTCATTGAGCATATTAAGCCATATGCTTCACAAGAATTTTGCTTTGTCTTTCAACTTCACCACTTTATCCTCTGTGTGTTTTTTTGTTCATGGGAATGTCTCTTGTGCACTCAAAAGTGTTGTTATTCAGTTCAGGAATTAATGCACAAGTTCCGGAGTGTTGCAAGCTTGAAATGAACAGAGCCACAGAGAAAACAAGAACAGTGTACTAACTATGGTCTTTTTCCCTTTGCTTTTCTTTTCTTTCATTCCAGAGTTCCAAGTGATGACACCTGCAGGACGGATCTGGATGTGCAACCACTATTCCAGGCGACTTCCAGAGCACAAGAGATTGCCCTCGTTCCTCAACGGTAGGTCTTTCTATGAGATGCCAGGATCGGGGAAATTCTGATTAGCCGCTCAGCAATGTCTGCAAGTGCGCAGATATCGCCGGCCAGGCAGGATGCTAGACGAGGTAAGAGGGAGGGGTTCGGGCTCCAGGGAGATAGCGGAGAGTTTCTTCTTGAAAGGAATAAAGCCAAGCGCCCAACTGGGGTTTAACTGGAATATTTATCATCGGTTGTATTGTACTGGAGGGGCACGTAGTTAATTATACTTCAGTGGTTCCATATTCTAGAAGGGCATGTGCTTACTATGACTCATGGTTTCCAAAAAATACTTGTTTGCAGGCACATGGATAATTCCTAACATGTGTAATAAGTGCTTGCACGTAAAACCATTATAAGCAACTGCCACGGGAAATTCTAAATGTGCACCTAACACAAATAATAATTTACTAAGGAAACAAGCCTTAAATAAACACAAGGATAATTACAAGCACATGGAGCAGACATGGGGCTTGGTACAAACATGATGATAGTCACAAACGTGGAGCCTTACAATCATGAGGAAAATATTGAAATCTGGCACATGGCAATGCTAGTTTATGCCTAGCAAAATACAGAACCAACTGAACTCTTTAGACTCTTCGTGTAAAAAGGTTTGTCTAAAAGATAGGGGGAACAACATTTAGCCCAAGCTGTGTCAAAGGAGGGTAGGACTACATGGCCTTAGTGCTATTAACTGATGCACATATGGGGCATGCTGGCATTCAAGATTTAGTAATCATAACAGTTCCTCCCCACAATGGGTGACACACAGGGCGAGGTTTATGGGTGTTTTGTGAATGAGTCATACCAACCGAGGGGCATGGACGTTCCCAGCAGGGTCCCATGATCGATCATCTGGGCAGTAACCCTTCCAATCTATTAAGTAGAATAAATAGCCATTTACTCTCTTTGAGTCAAGGATTTTCTGTACTGCGATTTCTAGATGACCATCAATTTTTAGAGGAGGTGGTGGTGGTAGTCGTTGGATTTGGGCATGACAAGGTGAGAGCAGAGAGACATGGAACACTGGGTGAAAGGGCATGTCCTCTGGTAGTTGTAGTCTGTAAGAGACTAGGTTCATGATTTGCTCAATAGTATAAGGCCCTCAATATCGTGAATGTAATTTACGCCTTTCCTGAGGTTGTAATTATTCAAATGCAAATAAACATGGAGTTCGTACAGCATCGTCCTCCCATGTCCTTCCTTTTGGCCCCTTCTGAACCTAACCCATCTAATTTACTGACATTTTTCATTCCTCCAAATGAATAAAAAGACTTCTTCTATCATGTAAACCTGGATCACCATTTGACCCTTGCCCCCGTATAATAAAAGAAATAACATCGGTTATCGACCCTGTTTATGCAGAGGTGTTTAATACCTCCATCTAAACTAGCTCGGTTCCCTTTTCATAGAAACAAGCTAGTGTCATCCCACTACTAAAGAAACCTTCAGCAGATAGTAATATTCTATCTAATGTTAGACCTATATCTCTTTCCTGAGCCGCCACCAAAATACTAGAATCTTTAGTAAATAAACAACTCTCAGAGTTTTTAGAATCTTATCACCTCATGCACCCGTCTCAGTCAGGATTTCGATCTCGACACAGCACCAAAACTGTGCTGCCGGAAGTCACTGAGTCACTACAAAAATGTCCCTAGACTGCTGACACAATGCAGACTTATTCTGTCCGAGCTCTATGCAGCGTTCAACACTGTCCCCCATGACATCCTTTTACAACGCCTGTCTGATCGTGGGGTCAGGGGTGCAGCACTTGTTTGTCTGAACTAGACTATCTTTGCGCAAGAGCAAGCAATTTGGACGAAACCTCACCTCTCCAAGCCAAACCTCTAAAATGTAGGATACCCCAAGGCTCTGCTAATAGTGCTACAATGTTTATAATGTTCATGTCTCCTGTTGCCACCCTGGTTGAGACATTCGGCATTATGATAGTTTCGTATGCCAACAAAACCCAGCTGATATTTTGCTATCTGGCAAATTAAGAATCCCGCAAAGTTCCCTTCTCAAATTGCATGGGAGGCTCAAAAAAAGCAAAACAGAAATCATACTGTTAGGGTCTAACCCTAATTCAGGTTGTGATAGTGCCTGGCCCAAGGATGGAACTCCCCCAATCCTGGCAGCTATAAACCTGGGTGTCATCTGCAATATTGTCCTATCTTTTAAGACCCAGATCCACTCAGTTGCTAGAAACTGTATGTGTATCCTAAGGCTCTCAGGAAATTCCTCCCCCTTCTTCCATCGGAGGCCCGCAAAACCGTAGTTTAAGCTGTGATCTCCTTTCGGCTGGGCTGCGTGAATGTCTTGCACCTTGCTTTAACTGCATATTAAGGCCTGCAACTGCCAGAGGTCCAAAATGTGGCAGCACGCTTCCTCTTTATTTTGCAAAAAGGTACCCACACTTCACCATTTCTTACCCACCTGCACTGGGTCACTGTCAATAAAAGGATCATCTTTATAGCACTAAATTTATCACAGAGGGCCCTGAATAACAGTGGTCCCAGCTATCTGAACAAAAGAATCACTTAGTGCCAGCTCAGCAGAAATCTATGTTCCAGTCAGGCCCACCTCATATAGGTTCCTCCTTTTAAAAGGAGACGTGGTGGGACCACTCTTTTGCATGCATTGCGAAAATTTGGAACCTCCTGCCCAATCAACTCAGAAGCACAGAAACTGAATCCATCTTCCGCAAATGATTAAAAACATACCTGTTTAGCTTATAATATCTTATTTCACTCTATTCTCTTATTATCTTGTCTTTGGTAGTGCTGGGATACTCAGTTTTTGAGTAGCTGTTCACGCTATACAAATACCTCTCATTTATTCATTCATTCTTTCAAGCCGTAGGTGATTACTTGCCAACCATACTTGATCACCCACTTTGTAAGCTGGTTGTGGTGTACGATGTTTGTTTGCGTGTCTCATCATACTTCTCTTGGTTTGTTGGAGTTTTATTTATACAGCTTGTTGAATCTAAGATAATTGCCTCAAGAAGGTCTGTAGTGAGGGACCTGAGATTCCTACATCTGTCATTTTTTTCTGTTTATATATGTGGGTTGATGCCTGTTATGCAGTAGAAAGGAGATACATAAGTAGCGGAGTGTTCTGTGTTATTATATGCAAATTCCACGAGAAGTCAAACATTTTCCCATTCTTAAGAGTGACAAGGTAATTGACATCAAAGGATCTGTTCTAGTGCTTGATTTACTCGTTCTGCCTGACCATCTGTTTGTGGGTGGTAAGTGGACAAGAGACGAGCATTGATATCTAAGGATTTGCACAGGTTTTGCAAAAACCTTAATAGAAATTGAGGGCTCTATCGGAAATAAAGATTGATTGGAGACCATGTAATCGTAAATTGTACTGGGTGAATAAGACTACAGGTGCTTTGGTGGTAAGGATCCCCCCTTAAAGAATTAAATGTGCCATTGTAGAGAACAGACGCACTTCTACCCATACAGTAGTATAACCATTGGAATTTGGCAAATTGGTTACAAAGTCTCCATACTGATGGTATGCCAGGGGTATGGAGGCACTGGCAAGGGGTGCAATAAACCCAATGATGGAGTATGGACTGACTTATTCTGGGGGCAAATGGGACAGGCTTGTACTTAAGTGTGCACATCCATGGATAGGTTAGGTCACCAAAGCCATCTTTTACAGTTAGCAAGAGTTTTTTGAATGCCAGAATGTCCAGCAAGTGGTTTATCATGGCACCAATTTAACACCTTATGTCTGAGTTTTTCAGTGGTTACATACAAGTTGTTACCATGGTAGGGGTGTCCATCCTTTACCAGAATATCATCTTCTGTGATCCATTCATCTAAATTCATCTGCTACATCCCTTGTTTTATATTTTCCAAAAACTGTTGTTTAGTATAAGTACCTGTTAGAAAACCCCGGGCAACCGAGGTTAGCAGTCACCCGGTTTTTCCCAACACACACTGTGGTAGCTTGGCTCGAGCGGTAAGGAAGGCACCGTGTTAAGCGTACGTCACACCCTCACAATAACCATGCGTTCATCCGTTCCAAAAACGACTCTACACCGTAAAAATTTATGAAAATATCTCTGTGTTTATCTTGTTTTCTCTTAGTTGCAGGTTAAATAAATAATAACACACTTACAGTACACAAAGCTTCTTCTGTAAAAAGGATAGGTCAAATAAATAAGCTCAGATCATAAATAATCAATGAATAAATAGATGTGCATAAAATACATAGGCAAATAAATACTGCGAGGGAATAAATACTGTGAGACAATAAATACTGTGAGACAATAAATACTGTGAGACAATAAATAGGATAAATACAAAGAATACAATACTCTCAATAAATATAAGCCATCAGTACACTTCAAATCAGGTCACATTTGTGAGGTACTATGGGTTGATTCGGCCCAATCACAGCTTGTGGTTATGTGGATGGCCTGAGGGTGTCTCACCTAGCTTGGATAAGGCTGAGGCTAAAACTGAGGTAGGTCAAGGGTAACTTAGGAGTCTGGCTTCCCCAAACTACACTACCCCCCCCACACAGGTCACTGTATCAGTCTCAGTCCACACCTGGCACTCCCAGGCTGGTCCTAACACCTCTCTATCCCCTAGGATGGTCTCTTAGGGCTCCACAGGGCCTTAGGCGCCCTCTATTCCACTTACTGCCCTTTTTATGAACTTCCGACTCCGCCGGAGTCGTGTCGACGCCGTGTGGCGGTTCCGGTTCGATGTCGCTAGCCGGCCTCGGCTCGATGTCAGTTCCTGTTGACGCCGCGAGGCGGCTCCGGATCGATGTCGGCGGACAGCCTCGGCCCGATGTCAGTTCCTGTTGACGCCGTGAGACGGTTCCGGATCGATGTCGGCGGACGGCCTCGGCTCGATGTCGGTATCCGGCGTCACAGGGTCACGATCTCCCTACTTCCGGGTGTCTCCGGAGTGCGACCTCCACTCCCGACCTCCGGTGCTCTTCTCTTCAGGTTCCGGCGACTCCGGAGTGCGATCTCCACTCCCGACCTCCGGTGCTCCTTTCCTCCGGTTCCGGCGACTCCGGAGTGCGATCTCCACTCCCGACCTCCGGCACGATTCTCCTTGGTCCCGGCGGCTCCGGAGTGCGATCTCCACTCCCGACCTCCGGTACGCTTCACCTCGGTCTCCGGCGACTCCGGAGGGCGGACTTCACTCCCCCGTCGACGCCGCACACTCGACCTCAGGTGTCTTCCCTCCTCGACCTCTGGTACTCTCCACGACCTCCGTCGGCGCCCTCTCTCAACCTCTGGTGGCTCCGGGTACGACGTCTGCTTTCCAGTCAGTGCCGCTTCTTCACCTCCGGCCCCAGGTCTCTAGGCTTCTCGACGTCGGACTCCAGGGAAACCAATAAACAGGTCAGGAACTTGCTGTTCTTCACTTCCAAGGCCTGTTCCGGCTGTTCAGGTCCTTGTGTTGGTTCTTCTTGACTTTATCCCACACAGGGCTCCAGGTTGGGCTCAGTCAGTAGGGACTAGTATCAAGGGTGGGTTTATGGACCCCACTCCAGGCACAAGTTTCCACCCCTGCTGCCTCACTCCTTCCTCCTTCAGGTTTTTGCTGCTCTCCCTTCACCAGTCAGGTGCCAACTGCTGCCTTCCAACTGCCAACTGCCAACTGTCAACCTGAGATGGTTTCCCAACATTCCAAACCTGCCTCCCTCTGTCCCAGGGTTCTAGAATGTTCTGGAAGGTACTAGTAGGTTCCAGTGATGTCACAGGTGACAATGGGTGGCCACCATTTTGTGTCTCAGGCCTTCAGACAGAAGTTCCAGGGGTAGGGAAAATGGCTCCCTGACCCTGCATCAACACTAAAAAGTCTGGTGGTTCCCAAAAAGGAAAAATTCTAACAGGGTTTGAGGCAAAAGTGGGACAAAATAAATAATGATGAGGAGGGACCACCCAAAGGGCTGACAGGTCTAACACGCGTCCCCCCCAGCTGAAAGTGGGGAGAGCTACCCAACCCCTTGGGAGTTCTCATCACTAAGGCGGAAATACCTTGAGAGACCGTCTGCATTGGCGTGGTCCACTCCAGGCCGATGTTCCACCTGAAAGTCCATTCCCTGTAGGGAGATAGACCACCTTAGCAACTTGGGATTCTCCCCCTTCATCTGCATCAGCCAACGAAGGGGTCTGTGGTCGGTCTGAACCAGGAAGTGCGAGCCAAACAGGTATGGCCGCAACTTCTTCAGAGCCCATACCACTGCAAAGGCTTCACGCTCTATTGCACTCCACTTCTGTTCCCTGGGAAGTAGTCTCCGGGATAGGAAGACCACGGGTTGATCCAGACCCTCTTCATTGAGTTGCGATAATACTGCCCCAATGCCATGTTCCGATGCATCCGTCTGGACAATGAACTCCTTGGAAAAGTCTGGGGCCCTTAAGAACGGGGCCTCGCACATGGCTTGCTTCAGTCTCACAAAGGCCTGCTGACAAGCCTCCGTCCAGACTACCCGTCGAGGTTGTTTCTTGGACGTGAGCTCCGTGAGGGGGGCTACAATGGTACCGTATCCCTTCACGAAGCGGCGGTAATATCCCGTGAGGCCCAGAAAAGCTCGGACCTCAGTCTGAGTCTTGGGGGGTTCCCAGGCCATGATAGCCTCGATTTTCGCCTGGAGGGGTTGCACCGCTCCCCTACCCACCAAGTGTCCAAGGTACACTACCGACCCCTGCCCGATCTGGCATTTACTGGCCTTGATCGTCAATCCAGCTTGTCTCAGGGCCTGGAGAACAGCTTGCAGGTGACGCAAGGGATCCTCCCAGCTGTTACTGAAGACGGCTATGTCATCCAGATAAGCAGCAGAGAAACTCTCCATTCCAGTGAGGATCTGGTTCACCAGACGCTGAAACGTGGCAGGTGCGTTCTTGAGCCCAAAGGGCATCACACAGAACTGGTAGTGGCCATTGGGCGTGGAGAAGGCTGACCTTTCCCTTGCTCCATCAGTCAGAGAGATCTGCCAGTACCCCGAAGTAAGGTCAAAGGTACTTAGATATTGGGCAGCTCCCAGCCGGTCAATCAATTCATCCGCCCTCGGGATCGGATGAGCATCAGTCTTAGTTACTGAGTTCAGTCCCCGGTAGTCCACACAGAACCTCAGTTCCGGTTGGGCACCCGGTGGTGCAGCTTTTGGTACTAACACCACCGGACTGGACCAGGGGCTGCTGGAAGGTTCGAACACTCCTAGCTCCAGCATCTTAGTGACTTCACTGTGAATGCTGGCCTTCACCTTGTCTGACATCCGGTAGATCTTGGACTTCACAGGTGGGCTGTCTCCTGTGTCCACATCATGGACGCACAGGTGAGTCCTACCCGGAACAAGGGAGAACAACGAAGAGTACTGTCCCAGGACCTGGCGGCAGTCCTCCTGCTGTTCAGGAGTTAGAGATGGGGAGAGAATCACTCCCTCCACCGACCCATCCTTCTCTTGAGACGCAAATAAGTCGGGGAGAGGCTCGCTTTCCACGTCCTCTGCTCCGTCAGTCACCATCATCAATATGACTTCGGGCCTCTCGTGGTGGGGTTTGAGGCGGTTGGCATGCAGCACCCGTAGGGGCTGGCGAGGGGTCTTAAGATCCACCAAGTAGGTAGCCTTACCCTTCTTCTCCAATACCTCAAAGGGTCCTGACCAGCGATCCTGGAGGGCGCTAAGCTCTCCTGGTTCGATCACCCACACATTCTGGCCAGGCTCCAACTCCACCGGGTGAGCGTTGTGGTCATACCACGCCTTCATTACTGCTTGGCTGGCTTCCAAGTTGTCAGAAGCTTGCTTCCACAACTTAGCCATTTGGCTCCGGAAGGCCAGCATGTAGCTCACCACATCCTGGGGAAGCTTTCTGGGAGTTCTTTCCCATCCGTCTCTCACCAGGTTGAGAGGTCCACGTACAGGGTGCCCATACAAAAGCTCGAAGGGGCTGAAGCCCACTCCCTTCTGTGGCACTTCCCTGTAGGAAAACAATAGACAGGGTAGGAGGACGTCCCATTTCCTCCGCAGGCCTTCAGGCAGACTTCTGATCATGCCTTTTAAGGTTTTGTTAAACCTCTCCACCAGACCATTGGTCTGGGGGTGGTAAGGAGTTGTGAACCGATAGGTCACTCCACACTCCTTCCACATGGCCCGCATGTATGCTGACATGAAGTTGGTCCCCCTGTCGGACACAACTTCCTTGGGAAAACCCACTCGGGTAAAGATTCCCATCAGGGCCCTAGCCACAACAGGTGCTGTTATGGTCCTCAGAGGTATTGCCTCTGGGTACCGTGTGGCATGATCCACCAGAACCAGGATAAACCTGTGACCAGCTGTAGTAGGCGGATCTAATGGACCCACAATGTCGATGCCCACCCTTTCAAAGGGGGTGCTAACGACAGGAAGTGGTTCCAGGGGAGCTTTCAGCTTCACCCCCGTTTTCCCACTGGCTTGGCAAGACACACATGTCCGGCAGTAGGTATCGGACGACACTTTCATTTGAGGCCAATAAAAGTGTGGGACAAGACGGGCGAAGGTCTTGTCTTGCCCCAGGTGTCCTGCCAAGGGGATCTCGTGAGCCAACTCCAGTAGGAAGGCTCGATAACGTTGAGGGACTACTAAGGCTTGTGACGATCCATGTAGGGGTGCCTTGGGTTCACTGTAGAGGAGGCCATCCTCCCAGTAAACGTTGTAGTTCCCCTCAACGTTCCCTGCTGCCTGGGCTACGGCCTGTCGCCTCAGTCCCTCAAGGGTAGGGCACTCCATCTGGCCCTTGCAGAATTCCTCCCTGGTCGGCCCTCCCTCCACGTGCCCCTCGGCCGGGATGGGTAGGTCCTCCAGTTTGGTAACATCCCCCACCGCGGACTCCTGGTCCACCACCTTCGGTGGCCTATCCGTCACACGGGGCGCGGATGCCGAGGCAGGCTCCTCCTGTCCTCGGTTCTTCCCTTGGTCGGCAGCTGGCTGGGCCTTTGTTCCAGGCTCCAGCCGAAACAAACTCCCTCTCCGGGTAGTCGCGGACCTTGTGCTGACACAGGCCCAGTCAGGTGTACCCAACATCTCAGCATGAGTCCGGTATTCCACCTCCTTCCAAGCATTGTGCTCCATGTCATTCCCCAGCAGACAATCGACTGGCACGGCAGGGCTTACGGCAACTCGAAGTGAACCTGCAACCCCCTCCCATTCAAAGGGAACCTCGGCCACCGGATAATGGGAGGGGGTGGTCTTTTCGGGCACTTCGCATCTCCCTTATAGTGTCCAACGCCACCGCACTCGAAGCAATGGACAACCCTTGGCTGCTGACTCTGGCCAGGATTAGGGTTTCTGGGTGGGTTAGCCCTAGGGGTGAATCCTGTTCCCTTCCCTGGGAAACTATTTTGGGGGCCTTTGGAGAACTCCTTTTTCTTTTCCCCTCCCTCTTTCTTCTGGGGGGCGCCCTGTCCGGCCTTTTGTGTATCCCCTCCAGTCCCCCTTGTGGACACCCGGGTACTAGCCCAAATGTCCGCCTCCTCAGCAAGCTTCCGGGGACTGGTCAGCTTGCTATCCACCAGGTGTTGACGCAGTTCAGGGAAACATTTTTCGAGCAGGTGTTCCTTCAACATTAAATCAAACAACCCCTCGTAGTCCCTCACCTCACTGCCTTGAATCCAACCCTCTAATGCCTTCTTCGCATAATCCAGGAAATCCACCCAATTCTGTGTGCCCAGTTTGTGGCTACCCCGGAACTTCTGTCTGTATTTCTCGGGTGTTAGTCCAAACTTTCTCACGAGCGCCACTTTCATGGTGGGGTAGTGGGTCTGCTCATCCTGCTCTAGGGCCAATAATGCATCCCTACCAGCTGGAGGCATGTACTTGTACAATCCCCCTCCCCAGTACTTCTCTGGAACCCCATGGGCCCTTAAAGAGACCTCATAGGCCGCTATCCACTTGGCAATATCATCCCCTGCACTATAGCTAGCTACTATGTCTTTCGGCAGATAGGGTTTGGGTTCCCTGGTGATCTCTCGGTCTTTGCTGCCACCATTAGGAACAGTTTGTGCCCCGACTCGTAAGATCTGGAGATCCATCTCCTTGAGCCTCAACTCGTGAGCCATCCTCCGTTCCTCCTTTTCTTTCTCCAGCTCCGCTAACTTCCATGTGAGCTGTCTTTTCTCCCTCCGGTCAGTTAACTCTGCTTCAGATAAGCCCCCGCTAGAGACAGTGCTGCCCTTCCTGGAAAGTGTTCTGGGCCCCGCTAACAGGTTCCCCACCTCAGATTGGTACAACCCAGCCCCCTCGCTAACAGGCTCTCCATTCCTGTCCTCCTGCTCAGCCTTACTTTCCCGTCGTGCCTCCCACCAAGCCCTCAGGCTGGTCTGGAGCTCACCCTTCCTTGCACCCTGGGGACAAAACACCCCCTCTCTCTGACAAAACTCCCTGAGTTGGGCCACAGTATAAGTCTCCACATCTTCCAGTACAAACTCCATTTTGCCCACTCAGGTTAGAAGACAGGTGTTTACAGAAGCTATGCAGGGGGGTACCTTATATAATACCTCCTCCCACCACCAGAGTAAATTTGGAAAAATCAAAACTCAAAATTAGGAAGTCCGCTTTGAGAAAACTCCCGGTGTAGGCCTATGGACTACCCACAGTTATTGTCGAGTGGACGCAAGCACAGCTCTATCCCACCACTGAACACCAATTATGTTAGAAAACCCCGGGCAACCGAGGTTAGCAGTCACCCGGTTTTTCCCAACACACACTGTGGTAGCTTGGCTCGAGCGGTAAGGAAGGCACCGTGTTAAGCGTACGTCACACCCTCACAATAACCATGCGTTCATCCGTTCCAAAAACGACTCTACACCGTAAAAATTTATGAAAATATCTCTGTGTTTATCTTGTTTTCTCTTAGTTGCAGGTTAAATAAATAATAACACACTTACAGTACACAAAGCTTCTTCTGTAAAAAGGATAGGTCAAATAAATAAGCTCAGATCATAAATAATCCATGAATAAATAGATGTGCATAAAATACATAGGCAAATAAATACTGGGAGGGAATAAATACTGTGAGACAATAAATACTGTGAGACAATAAATAGGATAAATACAAAGAATACAATACTCTCAATAAATATAAGCCATCAGTACACTTTCAAATCAGGTCACATTTGTGAGGTACTATGGGTTGATTCGGCCCAATCACAGCTTGTGGTTATGTGGATGGCCTGAGGGTGTCTCACCTAGCTTGGATAAGGCTGAGGCTAAAACTGAGGTAGGTCAAGGGTAACTTAGGACTCTGGCTTCCCCAAACTACACTACCCCCCCCCCCCCACACAGGTCACTGTATCAGTCTCAGTCCACCCCTGGCACTCCCAGGCTGGTCCTAACACCTCTCTATCCCCTAGGATGGTCTCTTAGGGCTCCACAGGGCCTTAGGCGCCCTCTATTCCACTTACTGCCCTTTTTATGAACTTCCGACTCCGCCGGAGTCGTGTCGACGCCGTGTGGCGGTTCCGGTTCGATGTCGCTAGCCGGCCTCGGCTCGATGTCAGTTCCTGTTGACGCCGCGAGGCGGCTCCGGATCGATGTCGGCGGACGGCCTCGGCCCGATGTCAGTTCCTGTTGACGCCGTGAGGCGGTTCCGGATCGATGTCGGCGGACGGCCTCGGCTCGATGTCGGTCTCCGGCGTCACAGGGTCACGATCTCCCTACTTCCGGGTGTCTCCGGAGTGCGACCTCCACTCCCAACCTCCGGTGCTCTTCTCTTCAGGTTCCGGCGACTCCGGAGTGCGATCTCCACTCCCGACCTCCGGTGCTCCTTTCCTCCGGTTCCGGCGACTCCGGAGTGCGATCTCCACTCCCGACCTCTGGCACGATTCTCCTTGGTCCCGGCGGCTCCGGAGTGCGATCTCCACTCCCGACCTCCGGTACGCTTCACCTCGGTCTCCGGCGACTCCGGAGGGCGGACTTCACTCCCCCGTCGACGCCGCACACTCGACCTCAGGTGTCTTCCCTCCTCGACCTCTGGTACTCTCCACGACCTCCGTCGGCGCCCTCTCTCGACCTCTGGTGGCTCCGGGTACGACGTCTGCTTTCCAGTCAGCGCCGCTTCTTCACCTCCGGCCCCAGGTCTCTAGGCTTCTCGACGTCGGACTCCAGGGAAACCGATAAACAGGTCAGGAACTTGCTGTTCTTCACTTCCAAGACCTGTTCCGGCTGTTCAGGTCCTTGTGTTGGTTCTTCTTGACTTTATCCCACACAGGGCTCCAGGTTGGGCTCAGTCAGTAGGGACTAGTATCAAGGGTGGGTTTATGGACCCCACTCCAGGCACAAGTTTCCACCCCTGCTGCCTCACTCCTTCAGGTTTTTGCTGCTCTCCCTTCACCAGTCAGGTGCCAACTGCTGTCTTCCAACTGCCAACTGCCAACTGTCAACCTGAGATGGTTTTCCAACATTCCAAACCTGCCTCCCTCTGTCCCAGGGTTCTAGAATGTTCTGGAAGGTACTAGTAGGTTCCAGTGATGTCACAGGTGACAATGGGTGGCCACCATTTTGTGTCTCAGGCCCTCAGACAGAAGTTCCAGGGGTAGGGAAAATGGCTCCCTGACCCTGCATCAACACTAAAAAGTCTGGTGGTTCCCAAAAAGGAAAAATTCTAACAGGGTTTGAGGCAAAAGTGGGACAAAATAAATAATGATGAGGAGGGACCACCCAAAGGGCTGACAGGTCTAACAGTACCTATCACCTGGTCAGAACCTAATAGATTGTGTGGTGGGTTATGTGCTAATTCGGGTGAATCATGACCCCAGTGTGATAATATATCTGCCTTGGTCTGATGTGTGCTAGGGTGGTACGTAAGAACAAAATAATTTTCACTAAAAAAGCAAGAGCCATTTAACCTGTCTGTGTGTCAAGTGCTTGAGGAATAGAAAATAATTCACATTTGTATGATCTGTGTAACCTGTAACTCTATATTCTGCAACCAGTAGATAGCGGCACCACTCCTGAAAACATAATGATCCAGAATCGGGATATCTTTCATAGATTGATATGGTGGAATCATTCCTCATTGTCAATGTGGGAGTCCCAAGGTAATATAAATAAAGCAGTAGTAAAACTCTTCCATGGGCTATAATGGTGATAACCATGCATTTAATAGCCTATCTACCTCCTTGTTTAAAAAAAAAAAAAGACCAAACATTAGGTACAACCAATAAATAACCAGCAACCTCTTGTGTATTCTGTTGACTTTCGCACCTGATCCAAGAGAACAGGTATGAGTGGTAAAGGGTGTCTATACTAGACCGTAACTTATTAAGGGCCCTGTAGTCCATGCATGAACGTAAATCACCATTCTTCTTTGGGACAAAGAAGAGGGCGGAAGAAACAGAAGATGTGGCATGACGAATGAAGCCTAAAACTAGCAATTCGTCCAGGTATTGCTTTAGATACTTAGTCTCAGTTTCCGATTGACCATAAATGAGAGTACATAATAGGTTGGCCCCTGTAATAAAATTAATGCGACATTCAAAGTCCCTGTGAGAGGGTAGCTGAATGGCTTTCTTTTCATCAAATACATCCTGAAAATCCAAGTATTCCTTTGGAAGGATATTTTGAAAGTTCTGGGGCTACGGCTGCACACGTTTGGGGTAGAATCAGGTCTTGTGCTGTGGTATAGCAACTGAAATGGCAGTATGGTGAC
Source organism: Triturus cristatus (assembly GCF_964204655.1). Classification (NCBI taxonomy): domain Eukaryota; kingdom Metazoa; phylum Chordata; class Amphibia; order Caudata; family Salamandridae; genus Triturus; species Triturus cristatus. The sequence continues at coordinate 681,641,441 of NC_140592.1, forward strand.
CCTAAATTCACCCAGCATGAAGAGCAATCTATAAGGGGATCATAGAGTTTTATCTAGGATATCCCTATGATAGCACCAAAAGTGTGCGCCTCTATTAGATTGAAAGATGGGGTTTCTTTTTGTCTATTAACACAAACTAAGTTTATGGGAACCGTTTGTTAAATAATCAGTCCTGATGACAATTCAAATCTATCAACTGCCCTTACTACTTCTGGTTCTTGTTTCTTTACTCAAGGGATATTTTTTTTTTTTTTTTTTTTTATTTTTTTTTTTGAAACCGTTTATTACAGTTTATAAAAGTTACAGGCATGGGCCTACAACCACACGGCCGGCCGCTAGAGCATCAAAAGCATAGTACATACATACAGCAGGAAGTCTCTCAGCGGTGCACCGTAGGAAAACAGGGGTAATCTATGGTGCAGGCCTCATAGCTCCATGCCCACAGTACGGTTCCATTTTCTTAAAACAAAACAACATCAACAAACCACAACCGCAAGGCAACCCTCGATCCAAAGTGACAACACGTGCTCCATAAGTGGGGGATCCAAACAGCGGCAAAACTCTGAAGAGGGGGACGGGAGTGAGTCAGGGACTGGGGGACCACGCGCCCGCGGCCGAGGGAGGGGGGCCATCTAAGGAGACGGAGCAGGCGAGGCAGCCGGCAGCAGGGGCGGCTCACAAATACCCCCGCGATAGGCGTTCCAGGGGCCCCAGAGTTTCATCCACGCCCCAGGCTTACCCCTCGCCACATACACCACCTTTTCACGAAACATACACCAATCCATATGCTCTTTCCAGGCCGACACCGTAGGGGGCCTCTGGGATCCCCACAATTGAGCAATATCACGCTTAGCTATCATGTATCCCAGAGTCACCCACCGCGTCTGCGGGACCGAATAATCATTAGGTTCCCATACATTCAGCAAGCATCTCCTCGCTTCAGGCAGCAGCGCGACACGCGTAACCACTCGTAGAACCTCATGCACACCACGCCAGAATCGCTCCACCTTCGGGCACTCCCACAGTATATGTATGAAAGTCGCCAACGCACCACAGCCACGCTTGCACATTCCGTCACCGGCAAAACCCATACGTAGAAGCCTTGGCCCCGTCACGTAGACCCGGTGAAGGATCTTGAGCTGGACGAAACGAAGGCGAGCCGGGATGGCCACCTCTTTCGGAGAGGCCACCGCGGAAATCCAATCCTCGTCGTCCAGCTCCAGCCCGTCGGCAACCCAAGCCTCGCGGAGACTAGTCAGCAGGCATGATCTATCGTTGATCAATTTTTTGTATATGAGGGAGATCGTGCTGTCCGGAACATGGCCATCTAGCACTCTGTCCTCCAGGGGGGAAGACTCCGGAATGGATGCAACATCCGGGAAGACGGAGCCCAGCGCATGGCGGACCTGTAGGTACCGAAAGTACTCACTGCCCTGCAGCTGAAACTCCGCCTGCAGCGTCTCAAAAGTTTTGAATCCCCCCCTCGTCCAGAGATCTCCCACCGTGCTGATTCCGATCGTGTCCCACTTCTCGAAGCCCTTCGACGTCCACAGGGAGCCCAACCTCTCAGATGCATACAGCGGAGACGCTCGGGTCAAACGGTCCTTCCACCCCATAGCTGCATTAGCCGCGTGCCAGACACGCACCATGACACGCGTCGGTCCCGTCAGACGGGAGTCGGGCGCGCCAGAGTAGAGCGCTCGATTATAGTCGCCACCGGGCAGGAGCATCTTGTCCATCTCAAATGCCGGGTTCAAGGCGGGTCCGTAAAGGCCATGGTTAATTGCAGCTAGTTGGGAGGCCCAGTAATACCGTTTAATGTCCGGGAGGGCGACCCCTCCATCATACCACGGGAGCGTCAATTTAGCCAGAGCAATACGCGGCCTCCCGTCCCAGAACAGGCGCCGCTGGAGACCCTCCACTTCACGAAAGTAGCGTGCCGGGACCAAGTCCATGGTATTCTGGAGGGCGTAGAGGAAGCGCGGCAGGGACATCATCTTAAATAAGGCCGCTCGGCCGAGCGGCGAGAGCGGCAGCCGCCGCCAGCGCACCACGTCCTCCTTCAAACGCTGGAGGGGGGGCAGCAAGTTCCGCTCATAGCGGGCCTCCGGGTCAAGAGTGATATATATACCCAGGTACCGGAAACCCTGGGAGGCAATCTGGATCGAACAGTCCCGTGGCAGGACCGGAGCCTCCCCGGAAAGCACATAGACACAGGATTTCGCCCAGTTGATGACCAGGCCTGAGTTGCGACCGAAGGAGCGCAGAACATCAACCAGGACGATCAGTGATTTGCGCGGGGAGGCGAGGTACAAAAGGATATCGTCAGCATAGAGGGACACACGGTCCTCATGCTCGGGGGTCCAGCGGAGACCACGGATAGAAGGGTGCCACCGCAGCCACTCCGCCAGGGGCTCCATGGCCAGGGCGAACAGGAGAGGCGACAGGGGACAACCCTGTCGCGTGCCCCGCCCCAGCGCGAATGGGGCCGATACTCGCCCATTCACCACCACCTGCGCCAATGGGCCCGAATATAGCAATTTGACCCAGCGGACGAAACCCGGGCCGAACCCAAACTTCGCCAGCATCGCCCAAATATATGGCCATTCGAGCGTATCAAACGCCATGGTGGCGTCCAAGGACGCCAAGATGGCCGGCTCCCGCACAAATGGGACACGCGCGAGCACCCCGTGTAAGCGCCGCAGATTAAGCGCCGTGTTGCGGTGTGGTATAAAGCCCGATTGGTCTTGGTGGACCAAATCACCCACCACGCCAACCAACCGGTTGGCCAACACCTTGGCGAGGATTTTGGGCTCCGCGTTCAAAAGCGAGATCGGCCGATAGGATGTGACCCGTTCACGGGGCTTCCCCTCCTTATGGATCACCACAATTGTAGCCAGACGCTGGTCCGGCGGGTGGGCCGCAAGGAACATCGCGCGCAGGTGGGGCGCCAACACATCCGGGCGTAGTTTGTATAGCTCAATGGGAATACCATTGGGGCCCATGGCCTTGCCGGATGCAATCGAGCGAATAGCCAAGGCAATTTCGTCCGAGGTGGGCGGGGCGTCCAGCGAATCCCTGTCCTCCACCGTAAGGGAGGGCAGTGCGATGTCCCGAAGCAAGGCATGAGAATCTTCCTCCGAGCAGGGAGAAACCGGGGAGTAGACTTCGCGGAAATAGTCCGCGAAGCAGGAGACAATGGCTTCCGGCTCGGTGACACACACACCATCCACGCTCTCAATCAAAGGCACCACGCGGCTCGCTCTCTCCCTCTTATCCAACCACGCAATCAATTTGCCGGCCTTGTCACCCACATCATACAGTCGCCCCTGCTGCTCTCTACCGAGGCCCCTGGCCGCCTCCGTGACGAGGGCCCGATAGGCCGCCTGCTTTAAATGCAAAACATGCAACTTGGCGTCTGTTACCCCGCTCCCCAGGTCACCCTCCAGTTCTGCAATCTCGGCCTCAACCCGGGTCACCTCCTCCCGCTCGCGCCGCCGGGCATTGGAAATAAAGGAGAGAGCCTCCCCTCTAAGAACCACCTTGAAAGCCTCCCACAGGGAGATGGCAGACGGGACCGACCCCACATTCTCATCGAAATAGCGCTGTAAGGATTTGATCAAGTCGGCACGAATGGTGGGGTCGCGCAAATACCATGCATTAATCGGAGCCACCCTGCCATCCCCCCTCGGGAAGACATCGAAATGCAACAACAATGGGGAGTGGTCTGAGATGCCCCGTGCCAAATGGCGCACCTCCCCCACCCTCCCTGCATGGGCCGCCGGGACAAGGATGTAATCAAGCCGCGAGAGGCTACCATGGGCCCCCGAGTGGAAGGTGTACTGTTGCAATCCAGGATGCTTTAAGCGCCAGCAGTCCACCAGGCCCAGCGTGTCTAAAAGGCCGGGCAGCCACGCCTGTGCCCGGGGGAGGTCCCTAGGGGGATGGCGATCCATAGACCCAGAGACAACCGCATTAAAGTCCCCTCCAACCACCAACAGGCCACTCGGAAGGTCCAGAAGGAGGCGCCCCAGGTCCGCAAATGTAGTGGCTTGTAACCCAGGCGGGACGTACACTGATATAAAGATAAACACTCTACCCTCCATTCGTCCCACCAGAGCAGTGTAGCGTCCCCTCTCATCATGGCGCACCTCGTCAATCTCCAACGGGAGCGAGTTCTTGACCATAACACCCACCCCCCGCGAGCCCGAAGTGAAGCCGGAGTGGGCCGCCAAACGGTATCCCCGCCGATTCATTGCATGAAAGGTGTTACCTATAAGGTGCGTCTCCTGCAGGAAGACAACATCTGGTGAAATACGTTTTAAATACTGCAGGACCACACCACGCTTAATCCTATCCCCCAGGCCGTTAACATTCCATGACAACACAGTCAAATCCCTACCCCCCATCATACGTCGAGACAATCGGTCGTCCCCCACCGAGCATCTTAAAAACGACAAAACAGTTGCGGGTTTGCCTTGCGGTGCTAACAAACAACACACCCCCCCCACCCCCCGGTCCCAACAGAACTCCCCCCTCCCTGCACCCCTGCATGAGCCCAGACAGCCCCCCCAAAGTGCAGTGTGCCTGTCGCCCCATAGCTAAATACTAACTAGTCCCCCAGAGGAGGAGGGAAGCCCCCAGCAGACCCCACCCGACCTCCCTGGGAGGGGAACATACGAAAGCAATATATGGTAAAGGAACAACATCCAGAGCAGGGCCTATACAGTCACCCCTCAATTCTGATCCGGCGGGCCCTCCTCGCCAGCCGCGCCCCCCCACCCCGATCTCCAGGCAAAGTGTCTAACCAGTCCCCAGCCGCCTCGGGCCGGTCGAAGAAGTGCGTACGGCCATCCACCTCCACCCTCAGCTTAGCCGGAAAGAGCATCGAGTACTTGAGGTTTAGGTCCCTTAGGCGACGTTTGATACCAAGGAAACTCTGTCGCTGCTTCTGGACCGCCGGAGTAAAGTCTGGGTAGAAGTGTACATCCATGTTGTCCAGCCTGACCGGTCCCCGTTGCCTGGAGGTCTGGAGGATGGCATCTCTGTCCCGAAAATTAAAAATCCGGGCAATAAGAGGCCGCGGCGGGGCACCGGCCTTAGGGCGGCCCCCGGGGACCCGGTGGGCACGCTCCACCGCAAAAAGCTTACTCAGCCCCCGGGGCTGGAGATGGGTCAGGATCAATTCTTCCACGAAGAGATCCGCCGCCTCCGCCTCTCGGCCCTCCGGCACACCAATAATACGGACATTATTCCTCCGGGCCCGACCCTCGGAATCCTCTAGTCGCCGGTCCATCAGGGCGCTCACCTGGCCAAGCCGGCGCACCTCCTTCTGGAGGGCCACCACGTCCGTTGTGAGGCTCGTCGTGGTGTGGGCCAGGGAGTCGACTCGGTCGTTTGTTTTTGACAAGTCTGCCCTCACAAGGCCCACATCCACCAGGACCGAGTCAATTTTTTGCGCCAAGGTATCGAAACGCTGGTCCACTGAGGCCTTCATCTCCGCGATGGCGCCCATGACGTCCCGGAGGGTCGGATCCACCGGATGGGCAGGTGCCTCCGTCGGGCCCACCGGGGATGTCCGCGATGTCTCCGGAGAACCCTTCTGGAGCGTGTAGCGATCCATACTATTGGCCTGGTGCGCCGTGCCACGGCGAGTTGTCTTCATCTTCGCCCGGTCGCCATCTTGTTTGGTGGACATGCTGGCCCTTCCACCGTCGTGCCAAGATCTCCAAACGGGCCGCCACACCAAATCACGGGTGTCAGGGGGGGGGGCGGGGGCGACCACCGGGCCGCGGGTCAACCCACCGCCGGCGGGGCAGCCGGGCACCTGGACAAGACCACACCACCGCACCCCGCTCCGCAGCCCGACCCCGCTCAAAGCAAGGAGGGCGCAAAAGCGAAAGTGAAAGTGCGGGGTACGCGAGTCGCCCAGCCCCGCTCGCCGCTGTTATTCACTTTGTCCCCGGGTCGCCCCACCACTCCAATCCGGGGGGCCGGCGAGGAGAAGGCCGCAACCTTCGATCGATGCTCCCACCGGTGTTCGGGGTCCGATTCGAGCCCAAAAAACGGGTAGCGCCTCAGCTCTGGTTCCCCGACACAGTCCCCTCAACAAGGACAGGATATCGCCAGGATTAATTCAGGAGGTCGCGGAGGTCCTCGGGAGCCTCGCACCTACGCGGCCATCTTGGTTGCGCGCTAGGCTCCTCCTCCCAAGGGATATTTAAGGAAGTGGCCAAACTTAAATCCTAGAAATCACCGGGGCCTCCCGAATCCAGGAGCATAGGCAACTGTTTTTGTTGTTGTGGGGAAATTATCATGGTGACTGAAATGGTTAGGTGTTGTGGAATTTTACCTATGGTATGATTCTGAGGTCAACGTATTAGACCTTCTCAACGAGTTCACCTCATTAGTAGTTGAGCTTGCACGTTTTTCTGATTGCCCTCTGTGATGACTTTTATCTTTTTCTGAGCCTTTTTTGGTTTGGCGATACAATCGAAGGCAAAGTGTCCTGCTTTACCACAATTTAGGCACAGATATATTTTCTGCATCGTTCCTTTTCATTACTAGATAAGGACCCCTTGTTCTTCCAATTAGCATGGGTTCTCTGAGTCCCTAACCTTAACATCAGTCTCCTTTCACTCAGATCGAACCAAAAACAGCCTTGGCTCATTTCTAGATCAGTTGCTCTTATGCTCAGCAAGTCGATGATCAAGTCTAACTACTAGATCAATAAATTGCACCCAATCGGTAGGGAGGGTCAACTATGTTAGCCAAAGAATCTTTCAATTCATCTTCCAGCCCCTATAAAACAGGGATATGCTTTTTTCTTCGGGCAATTGCGTTTCAGTAAGTAATTTGCAAAAGTTTGTATTATAAGTAAGTCCTTCCCCGTCGTAGGTTTAAAAGCTCATTATCACCTACCTTAAAAAAGGTATGCTTTGTAAATAAGCGTCACATAGGTTCTTAAAACCTAGCATATTCGTGCAACAGTGGATCGTTATTCTCAATGAGAGGTAATGCCCAATTTGCAGCATTACCATCTTGGTGGGAGATGATAAATGCAATGCAGGCTATATCAGAGGGGAATGGCCCCAGTTTACACAATAATTGCAGTTGAGATTGTCTGCAGAATGCATTAAAGTTAGTGCTATCTGCAAAAAAGCACTCTAGGGGAGCCAGCGAAGTGTGAGTAAATGTATGCACAGTGCCATTAGCACAGGCTCTTCCCTCATTCCATGACAGCTCTGTTGCCGTTGATTCAATTGTAAACGGCGTGGATTGAGTGACAAATTGTTTATCCTTGGAAATGAATCCTGAATCTAACCAGAACGAATGATGTGGGGGATATTGCACCAGTTCATCCCTAAGGGTTTGAATTTCTTGGCGCAAGGCTTGAACCACACTCCTCCCCGTTGCAAGGGCCCTAGTTAATCTTACCATATTGGGAATTTCCTCACTGGAAATCTCTGGTAATTTCTCAGCTAGGTCCTGAGCATTTATCAGATTCCCTGGGTCCATATCGCCAGGCCAAATAGGATTTCAGTGGCTTGGATTTCTGTCGGACACCTGGCTTGGAAAACTTGTCTGCAGAGATGATGCTGGACCCATCTGACACCCAACACAGCACTCGACCAAAGAATGTATTATGTCAAAACAGACGCTGTCCCAGGAGTGAACGGGCTCTGGATCAAACAACAAAAGAGGCAATGACTGAATCTCTGGATGTTTGTCTGACTGACTGCTATGCACGGGACACCCAACAATCTCCCTTTTTGGGAAAGCGCATTCTATGGTGCTAGAATGAACAACTAGGAAGAAGTAACATAGATCTCATTAGTCATTGTGCCAATCAACATAATCAATTTCTTGTAAACACTCCAAGTAATGAAACACACTTACAAAATAATGAAAACAGTAAACACGTATTATGATCTCTTGTGGTAAGGAGACACACCGCTCTTATATTGAGTCCTTAGTCGTGGTTCTAAGTCTCCTCATTGAGCATATTACGCCATATGCTTCACAAGAATTTTGCTTTGTCTTTCAACTTCACCACTTTATCCTCTGTGTTTTTTTGTTCATGGGAATGTCTCTTGTGCACTCAAAAGTGTTGTTATTCAGTTCAGGAATTAATGCACAAGTTCCGGAGTGTTGCAAGCTTGAAATGAACAGAGCCACAGAGAAAACAAGAACAGTGTAATAACTATGGTCTTTTTCCCTTTGCTTTTCTTTTCTTTCATTCCAGAGTTCCAAGTGATGACACCTGCAGGACGGATCTGGATGTGCAACCACTATTCCAGGCGACTTCCAGAGCACAAGAGATTGCCCTTGTTCCTCAACGGTAGGTCTTTCTATGAGATGCCAGGATCGGGGAAATTCTGATTAGCCGCTCGGCGATGTCTGCAAGTGCGCAGATATCGCCGGCCAGGCAGGATGCTAGACGAGGTAAGAGGGAGGGGTTCGGGCTCCAGGGAGATAGCAGAGAGTTTCTTCTTGAAAGGAATAAAGCCAAGCGCCCAACTGGGGTTTAACTGGAATATTTATCATCGGTTGTATTGTACTGGAGGGGCACGTAGTTAATTATACTTCAGTGGTTCCATATTCTAGAAGGGCATGTGCTTACTATGACTCACGGTTTCCAAAAAATACTTGTTTGCAGGCACATGGATAATTCCTAACATGTGTAATAAGTGCTTGCACGTAAAACCATTATAAGCAACTGCCACGGGAAATTCTAAATGTGCACCTAACACAAATAATAATTTACTAAGGAAACAAGCCTTAAATAAACACAAGGATAATTACAAGCACATGGAGCAGACATGGGGCTTGGTACAAACATGATGATAGTCACAAACGTGGAGCCTTACAATCATGAGGAAAATATTGAAATCTGGCACATGGCAATGCTAGTTTATGCCTAGCAAAATACAGAACCAACTGAACTCTTTAGACTCTTCGTGTAAAAAGGTTTGTCTAAAAGATAGGGGGAACAACATTTAGCCCAAGCTGTGTCAAAGGAGGGTAGGACTACATGGCCTTAGTGCTATTAACTGATGCACATATGGGGCATGCTGGCATTCAAGATTTAGTAATCATAACAGTTCCTCCCCACAATGGGTGACACACAGGGCGAGGTTTATGGGTGTTTTGTGAATGAGTCATACCAACCGAGGGGCATGGACGTTCCCAGCAGGGTCCCATGATCGATCATCTGGGCAGTAACCCTTCCAATCTATTAAGTAGAATAAATAGCCATTTACTCTCTTTGAGTCAAGGATTTTCTGTACTGCGATTTCTAGATGACCATCAATTTTTAGAGGAGGTGGTGGTGGTAGTCGTTGGATTTGGGCATGACAAGGTGAGAGCAGAGAGACATGGAACACTGGGTGAAAGGGCATGTCCTCTGGTAGTTGTAGTCTGTAAGAGACTAGGTTCATGATTTGCTCAATAGTATAAGGCCCTCAATATCGTGAATGTAATTTACGCCTTTCCTGGTGTTGTAATTATTCAAATGCAAATAAACATGGAGTTCGTACAGCATCGTCCTCCCATGTCCTTCCTTTTGGCCCCTTCTGAACCTAACCCATCTAATTTACTGACATTTTTCATTCCTCCAAATGAATAGAAAGACTTCTTCTATCATGTAAACCTGGATCACAATTTGACCCTTGCCCCCGTATAATAAAAGAAATAACATCGGTTATCGACCCTGTTTATGCAGAGGTGTTTAATACCTCCATCTAAACTGGCTCGGTTCCCTTTTCATAGAAACAAGCTAATGTCATCCCACTACTAAAGAAACCTTCAGCAGTTAGTAATATTCTATCTAATGTTAGACCTATATCTCTTTCCTGAGCCGCCACCAAAATACTAGAATCCTTAGTAAATAAACAACTCTCAGAGTTTTTAGAATCTTATCACCTCATGCACCCGTCTCAGTCAGGATTTCGATCTCGACACAGCACCAAAACTGTGCTGCCGGAAGTCACTGAGTCACTACAAAAATGTCCCTAGACTGCTGACACAATGCAGACTTATTCTGTCCGAGCTCTATGTAGCGTTCAACACTGTCCCCCATGACATTTTATTTATTTATTTATTTATTTATGTGTTTTATAGAGCGCGAACTTGACCCGTTAGGGTATCAGAGCGCTTTACAGGGGAGCAAAGCAATATACAGACAGATTTAGAGTCAACCAGTTACAGCTCAAGTAGCAGTATAGTGCAGGAATATATATACACAACGTATGTATTTACATTTTACATAACCGATTACAAAGAGCGACAAACCATATTTACAGAGTACATTTTCAATAATTCTAACCCGGTCCCAAGATTCTGGTGTTTCGGGAGACCCGGTAGGTAGGGGGGAGGTAGTGGGCCGTCATAGGCTATGCCAAAGAAGTAGTTGAGGTAGTGTTAGACGAGAAATTTGCCCATAAGGAAGATTTTGGCATCCTTTTTGAAGTGAGACAGTGAGGGGATTCTTCTGATGTGGGGTGGGAGAGAGTTCCATATTCGTGGAGCAGCCCCTGAGAAGGCCCGATTGTACGTTTTATTTTTCCGAAAACGTGCAGGTTGGAGCAGGAAATCCCTGGCGGATCTGGAGTTTCTGGTTCCTCCGGAGATCATGAGTTTCTGTGTCAGGTATGCGGGGGAGTTAGAGTGTAAAGCTTTGTGCGTGATGCATGCTAGTTTGAGCTGTATTCTTGCCTCCAAGGGAAGCCAGTTGAGAGCTTTCAGGAGTGGGGAAATATGATCATATTTCCTAGTGCCAGTCAGTAGTCTGGCAGCCGCGTTGAGGCAGGCTTTTAGAGGTGCCAGGGAGATCTTGGGTAAGCCCGAGAGGGTTGAGCAGCCATATTCCAGTCTAGAGATGACGAGTGCTTGAACTGCCATTTTTAGGTCAGGGGCATCAAGGAAGGGTTTCAATTTCCTAAGGTAGCTCAGATGGAATCTGGCTGTTTTAGCCATAGAATTTATGTGGTCCCTCATGTTAAGGTTTGTGTCAAGGGTAATGCCCAGGGATTTAGCCGAATTCACAATGGTCGGTGGGCAGTTTAAGGCTGTAATAGCCTTGATCCATGATTGAATCTCTAAGTTGGCATTGGGAGGGGAGATCAGGAGAAATTCTGTTTTCTTTGCATTGAGTTTAAGTTGGTTGGATGCGAGCCATTGTACGGTGAGTATCAGGGCTTCGTTCAGGGAGATAATCTCTTCGAGAGAAGAGGTTTTGATGTAGATCTGGGTGTCATCGGCATACATATGATAGGAGATGTTAGCTGCGCGCAATACTTCGGTAAGCGGTTCTAGGTAGAGGTTAAAGAGGGTGGGGGACAGGGTTGATCCTTGGGGGACTCCAACTGTGACCGGCGATGGTGAAGAAAGGTTGCCATCAATCAGGAATCTCTGTGACCGGTTATGGAGGAAGGAACTAAACCAATCTAGAACAGTGCCATCTAAGCCCATTCTGAGTTTGAGGCGTTCGAGTAATTTTTCATGGTTGACTGTGTCGAAGGCCGAGGATAAGTCCAGGAGGATTAGGAGACAGGTTTTGCCTTGGTCGAGGGCTTGGAGGGCATCATCGACTATGTGAAGCATGGTGGTTTCTGTGCTGTGCCCCGGTCTAAATCCGGATTGAAAGTCATCAAGGAGGTGGAAGTTGTTGATGTGGTGACTAAGCTGCTGTTGCACACATTTCTCCAACACTTTGGCTAAGAGGGGGATGTTGGAGATGGGCCTGAAGTTGTCTGGGGAGGCTGGGTCCAGCGATGGCTTTTTCAGGATGGGGAGGACTTGGCCGGCTTTTAGAGAGTCTGGCATTATTCCCTGCTGAAGGGAGGCATTGATTATTGAAGTCCAGCTGGGAATAATGGATTGGGCGACGACCGTAAGGCAGTTGGCAGGGAGCGGGGCATTGAAATGGTTGTTCGGTTTTAAGGTAGAGAGGATTTTGGAGATGGAGTCTTCATCATAGTCTTTGAAGATGGACCAGTGAGCGTGATTTTTGGGAGTGGCCTGTGGGAGTGTCGATGTGGGAGGAGACGGGTCAGGTGGGGGTTGGGGGTATGTGATGGTGTTGAGTTCGTTTCCAAGGGCCAAGATTTTGTCAGTGAAGAAAGAGGAGAATTCTTCAGAGGATATAAGAGATTTGGGGGTTTCTTTAGAAGATTTGGCCAGTTTGTTAGATTGGTGTTTGACCAATTCGAAGAGCTTGTGGGGTCTGTTCTTAGCTTTCTCAAGTTCTGTTCTGAAGAAGTCTTTTTTTGAGTTGAGAATGTTCCTGTTGTAGGTATTTCTGGCCTGGCGGAGGAGTTGTAGGTGTGCAGTAGAGGGGTGTTGCCTCCAGGCTCTTTCAGCTTGCCGGAGGGCTCTCCTCCCGTCATTAAGGGAACCCGTGAACCAGGGGTTTCTGTCTTTGATTTGGGTTCTTTTCAGTTTTAGTGGGGCTAGATCGTCCAGGATGTTTGAGATGGTCGCAGAGTAGTGATCATTGAGGTCACTGACTGATGAGAGATGCGAAGGGGGTGGGAGGTTGGATTTACAGCGGGCCACCAGTTCATTTCGGTCCAAGTTCTTGGTGTCTCTGATCCAGCGTTTAGGAATCGTTGGTTGCGGTGCTTTTGTCTTGATGGTGCCAGGTAGATGGAAGGTGATGGCGTGGTGGTCAGACCAGTCGCATGGGTCAATAGAGATGAGCTGGACAGATGATTCTTTGGAGATGATCCAGTCAAGGGTTGCCCCTTTTGAATGAGTAGGTAGTGAGCAGGCCTGGGTCAGGGCTTGATCTGCCAGGAGGTCTTTGATGGCGTTGACATGTGGGTCCTTGGGATCGTTCCAGTGTAGGTTAAAATCGCCTAAGAAGATATCTTTGGAGTTGGTGGGAGTCTTAGCTGAGATGATTTCCATGAGGTGGTCGGTGAAAGAGTCGTTCGTACCTGGGGGGTGGTAGAAGATGTGAAGATTACATAGTAGGGTGGAGTTGTTGCAAATAGCGAGAGCGAGGTATTCGCAGGATTCGGTAGAGTCCGCCAGAAGTTCGGTGACGCGGAGGTTGGAGCTATAGATGCAGGCGATGCCTCCTCCTTTCTTGTTAGATTGTCTATCCAGTCTTGCGATATTGTAGTTAGGGGGGACTAGGAGGTCCAGGTATGGGGATGAGGAATCATTGAGCCATGATTCTGTTAGGATTGCTAAGTCGAGTTTTTTGCAAAGGATGAGATCAGCAATATCAGCAGCATGCTTAGCTGCCGATCGGCAGTTGATTAAGAGACCAGACAGGGAGGATTTTGGTGGGATTTCGGGAGTTTGGGCAGACTGATGGACAGGTGCTAGATTGCTCATGATCACAGCTCTGTTGTGGACGGTGGCTGGCCTGTTGGGGTTGATAGTGACCAAGCGGATGGGATGTTCGAAATTCCGGTCAAAGGGAAGAGGGGTAGCTGTGGTGGGGTTATGATCTCGGAGGATGGCCAGTATTTCAGTTTCAGTGAGGTCTAGTGGACTTAGAATTGGAGAAGCGGTGTAGGAGAGGGCCAGAGCGAGGCATTCTTCCTCTGAGAGGTGGCAAGGTTGTTTACGGAGACGAAGCTGTCTCAAGACTAGAGGAAGAGGCTGTTTCGGGTGCTCAGTTAAGTGCAGGGATGTGCAGACAGGCGGGGACGTGAGGTTAGCTAGGGCAAGTACAGCGAGGTGGAGGAGGTTCGTTAATTCCGAGATAGAGATGTGAATGTTCTGGGTAAGTTTGGTAGCTCTGGAGAACAGAGAGGCCATGTCCCTATCTAGTGGGGGCGATAGAGGGCGGAAGTCCCTATCTAGTGGGGGCGATAGAGGGCGGAAGGGCAATGGTGCCGGGGCAGTTAAGTCAGTATGAGAAGGAGAAAAGGGGGGAGGACTAGTATGGCCTGTGTTATGGGTCGTAGGATCAGAACTAGGGCTCCTCTGTGGGATGAATTGCGTGCTTGGAGGGGAAACCCGACTGGTGTCAGCGGGCGTTGGGGACATATCAGTGGCATAGTCTACGTGGGGGGATAGTGGGGGGGGGATCAGGGGTCATGGGGAGATTCTAGGGGTAAGGCCGGGCACCATGTTGGGGAGGGTGAGGGGGTCTGTGTTGGAAGACCTTTGGGGAGTTTGTGAGTGGTTAGCTACGTTGGGTAGGCTAGATGAGGGCTTGTCGGGACGTGGCATGGTTCCCCTGCCTGCGTCATGTGCGTGGTTACGAAGGAGGGTGAACAGGTTGGCAAATTTGTCCAAGTTTTTGGCTGAGGCTTGGATCAGGATAATGCCATTTTTGTAAAGGGTGATGGTGAGGTCAGCGCGCAGTGTGGGGGACGGTGCTACTGTTAGCTTAGTGCCATATGGGATGTTTTTTGTTGTGCATACATTGAGGAGGAGGGTAAAGGTTTTGCGCCAAGCAGAAGTCCTTCTAGAGTAAAAAATGAGGTCATTAGTGATTATACCGTTGTCCACGCTATAGCGAAGGTCAGTGACCAAAGTCTCAGGGTGTCTTTTAAGGGTGGAGTGTTTGAAGTGTTTAGTGGCGGTTTTGGAGAGGTTGGGGGGGTAGAGTAGAGTGTAAGAATTAGCCCCTGTAGCGGAGAGGCCAGGATTTGCCATGTTGGCTCGGGTGGGCAACTCGAGGATCAGTAGAGACAGTCGTGTATAGAGGTGGGGTGCTCACCGTGCAGAGAACAGGAATAGGGGGGTGTCAGTATCGGGGGAGGGCGCAGAGTGGCTAGCAGCTATCGGAAAATAACTAGTGAGGGAGAGGATAGTAAGGTTGTCTATCAGATTTTCATCCTTAAGAGGTCAGGCCGTAGAGGGGAATGTGTTGTCTTAAACTGTAGCCAATTTAGGGTCAGGTGATGAGCTGTCTACTAGGTATGAGCGTGCTGTGATGATGCCGAAGGAAACATAGTTGGTGAGGCAGGATAAACTTTTTAAATGTTAACTGCTCACCTTGGTGATGCTTGCATGAATGAATGAATGGGTCGGGGAAGGGTCAAGATCCCTGTATTTAGAAGCGGCGCCGATGATTAGGTCCAGGCTGTCATGCGTGTCTGCAGTCTTTACTCAAAACTTTACTATAATATGTTGATACAAGAAGGTGCCAGAGAGAAAAGGAAAAAACAAAAAAAAAAAAAAAATATATATATATATATATATATATATATATATATATATATATATATATATATATGCCCCGGCCAAGATGGCTGCCATGGAGCACCAGACAGGGGAGTAGTCCTATAACTCTTTTACTGACCCAGGCTTCTCTGTTGCATAGTCCTATTTCTCTTTGTATTCTAACTCACATAGGTGCTTAGAATTGTAGTCTTTTGTCTCTTTCCCCACTTCAGTGATGAGGGTGTAGTCCTATCTCAGTTTGAATTATTCTGCCATTTTGCAGAGAGGTCCGTAGTGAAGCTGAATGAGCCGTCCTAAAATGGTGAAATTGTACTGCCCACCGGCAGATCAGAGACGATCAAAGTGCAACGCCTGTCTGATCGTGGGGTCAGGGGTGCAGCACTTGTTTGTCTGAACTAGACTATCTTTGCGCAAGAGCAAGCAATTTGGACGAAACCTCACCTCTCCAAGCCAAACCTCTAAAATGTAGGATACCCCAAGGCTCTGCTAATAGTGCTACAATGTTTATAATGTTCTTGTCTCCTGTTGCCACCCTGGTTGAGACATTCGGCATTATGATAGTTTCGTATGCCAACAAAACCCAGCTGATATTTTGCTATCTGGCAAATTAAGAATCCCGCAAAGTTCCCTTCTCAAATTGCATGGGAGGCTCAAAGAAAGCAAAACAGAAATCATACTGTTAGGGTCTAACCCTAATTCAGGTTGTGATAGTGCCTGGCCCAAGGATGGAACTCCCCCAATCCTGGCAGCTATAAACCTGGGTGTCATCTGCAATATTGTCCTATCTTTTAAGACCCAGATCCACTCAGTTGCTAGAAACTGTATGTGTATCCTAAGGCTCTCAGGAAATTCCTCCCCCTTCTTCCATGGGAGGCCCGCAAAACCGTAGTTTAAGCTGTGATCTCCTTTCGGCTGGGCTGCGTGAATGTCTTGCACCTTGCTTTAACTGCATATTAAGGCCTGCAACTGCCAGTGGTCCAAAATGTGGCAGCACACTTCCTCTTTATTTTGCAAAAAGGTACCCACACTTCACCATTTCTTACCCACCTGCACTGGGTCACTGTCAATAAAAGGATCATCTTTATAGCACTAAATTCATCACAGAGGGCCCTGAATAACAGTGGTCCCAGCTATCTGAACAAAAGAATCACTTAGTGCCAGCTCAGCAGAAATCTATGTTCCAGTCAGGCCCACCTCATATAGGTTCCTCCTTTTAAAAGGAGACATGGTGGGACCACTCTTTTGCATGCATTGCGAAAATTTGTAACCTCCTGCCCAATCAACTCAGAAGCACAGAAACTGAATCCATCTTCCGCAAATGATTAAAAATATACCTGTTTAGCTTATAATATCTTATTTCACTCTATTCTCTTATTATCTTGTCTTTGGTAGTGCTGGGATACTCAGTTTTTGAGTAGCTGTTCACGCTATACAAATACCTCTCATTCATTCATTCATTCTTTCAAGCCGTAGGTGATTACTTGCCAACCATACTTGATCACCCACTTTGTAAGCTGGTTGTGGTGTACGATGTTTGTTTGCGTGTCTCATCATACTTCTCTTGGTTTGTTGGAGTTTTATTTATACAGCTTGTTGAATCTAAGATAATTGCCTCAAGAAGGTCTGTAGTGAGGGACCTGAGATTCCTACATCTGTCATTTTTTTCTGTTTATATATGTGGGTTGATGCCTGTTATGCAGTAGAAAGGAGATACATAAGTAGCGGAGTGTTCTGTGTTATTTTATGCAAATTCCACGAGAAGTCAAACATTTTCCCATTCTTAAGAGTGACAAGGTAATTGACATCAAAGGATCTGTTCTAGTGCTTGATTTACTCGTTCTGCCTGACCATCTGTTTGTGGGTGGTAAGTGGACAAGAGACGAGCATTGATATCTAAGGATTTGCACAGGTTTTGCAAAAACCTTAATAGAAATTGAGGGCTCTATCGGAAATAAAGATTGATGGGAGACCATGTAATCGTAAATTGTACTGGGTGAATAAGTCTACAGGTGCTTTGGCGGTAAGGATCCCCTCTTAAAGAATTAAATGTGCCATTGTAGAGAACAGACGCACTTGTACCCATATAGTAGTATAACCATTGGAATTTGGCAAATTGGTTACAAAGTCTCCATACTGATGGTATGCCAGGGGTATGGAGGCACTGGCAAGGGGTGCAATAAACCCAATGATGGAGTATGGACTGACTTATTCTGGGGGCAAATGGGACAGGCTTGTACTTAAGTGTTCACATCCATGGATAGGTTAGGTCACCAAAGCCATCTTTTACAGTTAGCAAGAGTTTTTTGAATGCCAAAATGTCCAGCAAGTGGTTTATCATGGCACCAATTTAACACCTTATGTCTGAGTTTTTCAGTGGTTACATACAAGTTGTTACCATGGTAGGGGTGTCCATCCTTTACCAGAATATCATCCTCTGTGATCCATTCATCTAAATTCATCTGCTACATCCCTTGTTTTATATTTTCCAAAAACTGTTGTTTAGTATAAGTACCTATCACCTGGTCAGAACCTAATAGATTGTGTGGTGGGTTATGTGCTAATTCGGGTGAATCATGACCCCAGTGTGATAATATATCTGTCTTGGTCTGATGTGTGCTAGGGTGGTACGTAAGAACAAAATAATTTTCACTAAAAAAGCAAGAGCCATTTAACCTGTCTGTGTGTCAAGTGCTTGAGGGATAGAAAATAATTCACATTTGTATGATCTGTGTAACCTGTAACTCTATATTCTGCAACCAGTAGATAGCGGCACCACTCCTGAAAACATAATGATCCAGAATCGGGATATCTTTCATAGATTGATATGGTGGAATCATTCCTCATTGTCAAAGTGGGAGTCCCAAGGTAATATAAATAAAGCAGTAGTAAAACTCTTCCATGGGCTATAATGGTGATAACCATGCATTTAATAGCCTATCTACCTCCTTGTTTAAAAAAAAAAAAGACCAAACTTTAGGTACAACCAATAAATAACCAGCAACCTCTTGTGTATTCTGTTGACTTTCGCACCTGATCCAAGAGAACAGGTATGAGTGGTAAAGGGTGTCTATACTAGACCGTTAACTTATTAAGGGCCCTGTAGTCCATGCATGAACGTAAATCACCATTCTTCTTTGGGACAAAGAAGAGGGCGGAAGAAACAGAAGATGTGGCATGACGAATGAAGCCTAAAACTAGCAATTCGTCCAGGTATTGCTTTAGATACTTAGTCTCAGTTTCCGATTGAGCATAAATGAGAGTACATAATAGGTTGGCCCCTGTAATAAAATGAATGCGACATTCAAAGTCCCTGTGAGAGGGTAGCTGAATGGCTTTCTTTTCATCAAATACATCCTGAAAATCCAAGTATTCCTTTGGAAGGATGTTTTGAAAGTTCTGGGGCTAAGGCTGCACACGTTTGGGGTAGAATCAGGTCTTGTGCTGTGGTATAGCAACTGAAATGGCAGTATGGTGACCCTAAATTCACCCAGCATGAAGACCAATCAATAAGGGGATCATAGAGTTTTATCTAGGATATCCCTATGATAGCACCAAAAGTGTGCGCCTCTATTAGATTGAAAGATGGGGTTTCTTTTTGTCTATTAACACAAACTAAGTTTATGGGAACCGTTTGTTAAGTAATCAGTCCTGATGACAATTCAAATCTATCAACTGCCCTTACTACTTCTGGTTCTTGTTTCTTTACTCAAGGGATATTTAAGGAAGTGGCCAAACTTAAATCCTAGAAATCACCGGGGCCTCCCGAATCCAGGAGCATAGGCAACTGTTTTTGTTGTTGTGGGGAAATTATCATGGTGACTGAAATGGTTAGGTGTTGTGGAATTTTACCTATGGTATGATTCTGAGGTCAACGTATTAGACCTTCTCAACGAGTTCACCTCATTAGTAGTTGAGCTTGCACGTTTTTCTGATTGCCCTCTGTGATGACTTTTATCTTTTTCTGAGCCTTTTTTGGTTTGGCGATACAATCGAAGGCAAAGTGTCCTGCTTTACCACAATTTAGGCACAGATATATTTTCTGCATCGTTCCTTTTCATTACTAGATAAGGACCCCTTGTTCTTCCAATTAGCATGGGTTCTCTGAGTCCCTAACCTTAACATCAGTCTCATTTCACTCAGATCGAACCAAAAACAGCCTTGGCTCATTTCTAGATCAGTTGCTCTTATGCTCAGCAAGTCGATGATCAAGTCTAACTACTAGATCAATAAATTGCACCCAATCGGTAGGGAGGGTCAACTATGTTAGCCAAAGAATCGTTCAATTCATCTTTCAGCCCCTATAAAACAGGGATATGCTTTTTTCTTCGGGCAATTGCGTTTCAGTAAGTAATTTGCGAAAGTTTGTATTATAAGTAAGTCCTTCCCCGTCGTAGGTTTAAAAGCTCATTATCACCTACCTTAAAAAAGGTATGCTTTGTAAATAAGCGTCACATAGGTTCTTAAAACCTAGCATATTCGTGCAACAGTGGATCGTTATTCTCAATGAGAGGTAATGCCCAATTTGCAGCATTACCATCTTGGTGGGAGATGATAAATGCAATGCAGGCTATATCAGAGGGGAATGGCCCCCGTTTACACAATAATTGCAGTTGACATTGTCTGCAGAATGCATTAAAGTTAGTGCTATCTGCAAAAAAGCACTCTAGGGGAGCCAGCGAAGTGGGAGTAAATGTATGCACAGTGCCATTAGCACAGGCTCTTCCCTCATTCCATGACAGCTCTGTTGCCGTTGATTCAATTGTAAACAGCGTGGATTGAGTGACAAATTGTTTATCCTTGGAAATGAATCCTGAATCTAACCAGAACGAATGATGTGGGGGATATTGAACCAGTTCATCCCTAAGGGTTTGAATTTCTTGGCGCAAGGCTTGAACCACACTCCTCCCCGTTCCAAGGGCCCTAGTTAATCTTACCATATTGGGAATTTCCTCACTGGAAATCTCTGGTAATGTCTCAGCTAGGTCCTGAGCATATATCAGATTCCCTGGGTCCATATCGCCAGGCCAAATAGGATTTCAGTGGCTTGGATTTCTGTCGGACACCTGGCTTGGAAAACTTGTCTGCAGAGATGATGCTGGACCCATCTGACACCCAACACAGCACTCGACCAAAGAATGTATTATGTCAAAACAGACGCTGTCCCAGGAGTGAACGGGCTCTGGATCAAACAACAAAAGAGGCAATGACTGAACCTCTGGATGTTTGTCTGAATGACTGCTATGCACGGGACACTCAACAATCTCCCTTTTTGGGAAAGCGCATTCTATGGTGCTAGAATGAACAACTAGGAAGAAGTAACATAAATCTCATTAGTCATTGTGCCAATCAACATAATCAATTTCTTGTAAACACTCCAAGTAATGAAACACACTTACAAAGTAATGAAAACAGTAAACACGTATTATGATCTCTTGTGGTAAGGAGACACACCGCTCTTATATTGAGTCCTTAGTCCTGGTTCTAAGTCTCCTCATTGAGCATATTACGCCATATGCTTCACAAGAATTTTTGCTTTGTCTTTCAACTTCACAACTTTATCCTCTGTGTTTTTTTATTTCATGGGAATGTCTCTTGTGCACTCAAAAGTGTTGTTATTCAGTTCAGGAATTAATGCACAAGTTCCGGAGTGTTGCAAGCTTGAAATGAACAGAGTCACAGAGAAAACAAGAACAGTGTACTAACTATGGTCTTTTTCCCTTTGCTTTTCTTTTCTTTCATTCCAGAGTTCCAAGTGATGACACCTGCAGGACGGATCTGGATGTGCAACCACTATTCCAGGCGACTTCCAGAGCACAAGAGAATGCCCCCGTTCCTCAACGGTAGGTCTTTCTATGAGGTGCCAGGATCGGGGAAATTCTGATTAGCCGCTCGGCGATGTCTGCAAGTGCGCAGATATCGCCGGCCAGGCAGGATGCTAGACGAGGTAAGAGGGAGGGGTTTGGGCTCCAGGGAGATAGCGGAGAGTTTCTTCTTGAAAGGAATTAAGCCAAGCGCCCAACTGGGGTTTAACTGGAATATTTATCATCGGTTCCATTGTACTTGAGGGGCACGTAGTTAATTATACTTCAGTGGTTCCATATTCTAGAAGGGCATGTGCTTACTATGACTCACGGTTTCCAAAAAATACTTGTTTGCAGGCACATGGATAATTCCTAACATGTGTAATAAGTGCTTGCACGTAAAACCATTATAAGCACCTGCCACAGGAAATTCTAAATGTGCACCTAACACAAATAATAATTTACTAAGGAAACAAGCCTTAAATAAACACAAGGATAATTACAAGCACATGGAGCAGACATGGGGCTTGGTACAAACATGATGCTAGTCACAAACGTGGAGCATTACAATCATGAGGAAAATATTGAAATCTGGCACATGGCAATGCTAGTTTATGCCTAGCAAAATACAGAAGCAAATGAACTCTTTAGACTCTTCGTGTAAAAAGGTTTGTCTAAAAGATAGGGGGAACAACATTTAGCCCAAGCTGTGTCAAAGGAGGGTAGGACTACATGGCCTTAGTGCTATTAACTGATGCACATATGGGGCATGCTGGCATTCAAGATTTAGTAATCATAACAGTTCCACCCCACAATGGGTGACACACAGGGCGAGGTTTATGGGTGTTTTGTGAATGAGTCATACCAACCGAGGGGCATGGACGTTCCCAGCAGGGTCCCATGATCGATCATCTGGGCAGTAACCCTTCCAATCTATTAAGTAGAATAAATAGCCATTTACTCTCTTTGAGTCAAGGATTTTCTGTACTGCGATTTCTAGATGACCATCAATTTTTAGAGGAGGTGGTGGTGGTAGTCGTTGGGTTTGGGCATGACAAGGTGAGAGCAGAGAGACATGGAACACTGGGTGAAAGGGCATGTCCTCTGGTAGTTGTAGTCTGTAAGAGACTAGGTTCATGATTTGCTCAATAGTATAAGGCCCTCAATATCGTGAATGTAATTTACGCCTTTCCTGAGGTTTTAATTATTCAAATGCAAATAAACATGGAGTTCGTACAGCATCGTCCTCCCATGTCCTTCCTTTTGGCCCCTTCTGAACCTAACCCATCTAATTTACTGACATCTTTCATTCCTCCAAATGAATAAAAAGACTTCTTCTATCATGTAAACCTGGATCACCATTTGACCCTTGCCCCCGTATAATGAAAGAAATAACATCGGTTATCGACCCGGTTTATGCAGAGGTGTTTAATACCTCCATCAAAACTGGCTCGGTTCCCTTTTTATAGAAACAAGCTAGTGTCATCCCACTACTAAAGAAACCTTCAGCAGATAGTAATATTCTATCTAATGTTGGACCTATAACTCTTTCCTGAGCCGCCACCAAAATACTAGAATCTTTAGTAAATAAGCAACTCTCAGAGTTTTTAGAATCTTATCACCTCATGCACCCGTCTCTGTCAGGATTTCGATCGCGACACAGCAGCAAAACTGCGCTACCGGAAGTCACTGAGTCGCTACAAAAATGTCCCTAGACTGCTGACACAATGCAGACCTATTCTGTCCGAGCTCTATGCAGTGTTCAACACTGTCCCCCATGACATCCTTTTACAACGCCTGTCTGATCGTGGGGTCAGGGGTGCAGCACTTGTTTGTCTGAACTAGACTATCTTTGCGCATGAGCAAGCAATTTGGACGAAACCTCACCTCTCCAAGCTAAACCTCTAAAATGTAGGATACCCCAAGGCTCTGCTAATAGTGCTACAATGTTTATAATGTTCATGTCTCCTGTTGCCACCCTGGTTGAGACATTCGGCATTATGATAGTTTCGTATGCCAACAATACCCAGCTGATATTTTGCTATCTGGCAAATTAAGAATCCCGCAAAGTTCCCTTCTCAAATTGCATGGGAGGCTCAAAGAAAGCAAAACAGAAATCATACTGTTAGGGTCTAACCCTAATTCAGGTTGTGATAGTGCCTGGCCCAAGGATGGAACTCCCCCAATCCTGGCAGCTATAAACCTGGGGGTCATCTGCAATATTGTCCTATCTTTTATGACCCAGATCCACTCAGTTGCTAGAAACTGTATGTGGATCCTAAGGCTCTCAGGAAATTCCTCCCCCTTCTACCATGGGAGGCCCACAAAACCGTAGTTTAAGCTGTGATCTCCTTTCGGCTGGGCTACGTGAATGTCTTGTACCTTGCTTTAACTGCATATTAAGGCCTGCAACTTCCAGTGGTCCAAAATGTGGCAGCACGCTTCCTCTTTATTTTGCAAAAAGGTACCGATACTTCACCATACCTTACCCACCTGCACTGGGTCACTGTCAATAAAAGGATCATCTTTAAAGCACTACATTTATCACAGAGGGCCCTGAATAACATTGGTCCCAGCTATCTGAACAAAAGAATCACTTAGTGCCAGCTCAGCAGAAATCTATGTTCCAGTCAGGCCCACCTCATATAGGTTCCTCCTTTTAAAAGGAGACGTGGTGGGACCACTCTTTTGTATGCATTGCGAAAATGTGGAACCTCCTGCCCTATCAACTCAGAAGCACAGAAACTGAATCCATCTTCCGCAAATGATTAAAAACATACCTGTTTAGCTTATAATATCTTATTTCACTCTATTCTCTTATTATCTTGTCTTTGGTAGTGCTGGGATACTCAGTTTTTGAGTAGCTGTTCACGCTATACAAATACCTCTCATTCATTCATTCATTCTTTCAAGCCGTAGGTGATTACTTGCCAACCATACTTGATCACCCACTTTGTAAGCTGGTTGTGGTGTACGATGTTTGTTTGCGTGTCTCATCATACTTCTCTTGGTTTGTTGGAGTTGTATTTATACAGCTTGTTGAAGCTAAGATAATTGCCTCAAGAAGGTCTGTAGTGAGGGACCTGAGATTCCTACATCTGTCATTTTTTTCTGTTTATATATGTGGGTTGATGCCTGTTATGCAGTAGAAAGGAGATACATAAGTAGCGGAGTGTTCTGTGTTATTTTATGCAAATTCCACGAGAAATCAAACATTTTCCCATTCTGAAGAGTGACAAGGTAATTGACATCAAAGGATCTGTTCTAGTGCTTGATTTACTCGTTCTGCCTGACCACCTGTTTGTGGGTGGTAAGTGGACAAGAGACGAGCATTGATATCTAAGGATTTGCACAGGTTTTGCAAAAACCTTAATAGAAATTGAGGGCTCTATCGGAAATAAAGATTGATGGGAGACCATGTAATCGTAAATTGTACTGGGTGAATAAGACTACAGGTGCTTTGGCGATAAGGATCCCCTCTTAAAGAATTAAATGTGCCATTGTAGAGAACAGACGCACTTCTACCCATACAGTAGTATAACCATTGGAATTTGGCAAATTGGTTACAAAGTCTCCATTCTAATGGTATGCCAGGGGAATGGAGGCACTGGCAAGGGGTGAAATAACCCCAATGATGGCGTATGGACCGACTTATTCTGGGGGCAAATGGGACAGGCTTGTACTTAAGTGTGCACATCCATGGATAGGTTAGGTCACCAAAGCCATCTTTTACAGTTAGCAAGAGTTTTTTTAATGCCAGAATGTCCAGCAAGTGGTTTATCATGGCACCAATTTAACACCTTATGTCTGAGTTTTTCAGTGGTTACATACAAGTTGTTACCATGGTAGGGGTGTCCATCCTTTACCAGAATATCATCCTCTGTGATCCATTCATCTAAATTCATCTGCTACATCCCTTGTTTTATATTATCCAAAAACTGTTGTTTAGTATAAGTACCCATCACCTGGTCAGAACCTAATAGATTGTGTGGTGGGTTATGTGCCAATTCGGGTGAATCATGACCCCAGTGTGATAATATATCTGCCTTGGTCTGATGTGTGCTAGGGTGGTACGTAAGAACAAAATAATTTTCACTAAAAAAGCAAGAGCCATTTAACCTGTTTGTGTGTCAAGTGCTTGAGGGATAGAAAATAATTCACATTTTTATGATCAGTGTAACCTGTAACTCTATATTCTACAACCAGTAGATAGCGGCACCACTCCTGAAAACATAATGATCCAGAATCGGGATATCTTTCATAGATTGGTATGGTGGAATCATTCCTCATTGTCAAAGTGGGAGTCCCAAGGTAATATAAATAAAGCAGTAGTAAAACTCTTCCATGGGCTATAATGGTGATAACCATGCATTTAATAGCCTATCTACCTCCTTATTTAAAAAAAAAGACCAAACTTTAGGTACAACCAATAAGCAACCAGCATCCTCTTGTGTATTCTGTTGACTTTCGCACCTGATCCAAGAGAACAGGTATGAGTGGTAAAGGGTGTCTATACTAGACCGTTAACTTATTAAGGGCCCTGTAGTCTGTGCATGAACGTAAATCACCATTCTTCTTTGGGACAAAGAAGAGGGCGGAAGAAACAGGAGATGTGGCATGACGAATGAAGCCTAAAACTAGCAATTCGTCCAGGTATTGCTTTAGATACCGATTGAGCGTAAATGAGACTACATAATAGGTTGGCCCCTGTAATAAAAATGAATGCGACATTCAAAGTCCCTGTGAGGGGGTAGCTGAATGGCTTTCTTTTCATCATATACGTCCTGAAAATCCAAGTATTCCTTTGGAAGGATGTTTTGAATGTTCTGGGGCTACGGCTGCACAGGTTTGGGGTAGAATCAGGTCTTGTGCTGTGGTATAGCAACTGAAATGGCAGTATGGTGACCCTAAATTCACCCAGCATGAAGACCAATCAGTAAGGGGATCATAGAGTTTTAGCTAGGATATCCCTATGATAGCACCAAAAGTGTGCGCCTCTATTAGATTGAAAGATGGGGTTTCTTTTTGTCTATTAACACAAACTAAGTTTATGGGAACCGTTTGTTAAGTAATCAATCCTGATGACAATTCGAATCTATCAACTGCCCTTACTACTTCTGGTTCTTGTTTCTTTACTCAAGGGATATTTAAGGAAGTGGCCAAACTTAAATCCTAGAAATCACCGGGGCCTCCCGAATCCAGGAGCATAGGCGACTGTTTTTGTTGTTGTGGGGAAGTTATCATGGTGACTGAAATGGTTAGGTGTTGTGGAATTTTACCTATGGTATGATTCTGAGGTCAACGTATTAGACCTTCTCAACGAGTTCACCTCATTACTAGTTGAGCTTGCACGTTTTTCTCATTGCCCTCTGTGATGACTTTTATCTTTTTCTGAGCCTTTTTTGGTTTGGCGATACAATCGAAGGCAAAGTGTCCTGCTTTACCACAATTTAGGCACAGATATATTTTCTCCATCGTTCCTTTTTGTTAGACCTGGCACCGTTGGCGTGGGTCACCCTTCCATTTTTGTTTGTGCCTCAATGTATTTTTGTGCTGGTGTTAGCTGCTCAGTGCGCTGTGTCACTGCCATCCAGTGCCACAGTGCAAGTGCTCCCTATGGTAAAATGTAGTATGTGAATTGACTTCCATGTTTGGCTTATTTGGTTTACTATCAGTCCCTAGTAGAGTGCACCAGGGGTGTCAAGGGTTTGTATATCCAAATGCTGCTAGTGGGCTTGCAGCACTGGTTGTGCCACCCACAGAAGCAGCGGGGTAAAATGTGTCTAAGGTCTGCCATTGCAGAACCTGCATGCAGTCTGGTACTGTCATGCTGACTGGGCAAGTGTCCCCACTTGCCAGTCCCTAAACCTTCCCTTACCTTCATATTAGTCACCTCTATGGTAGGCCCTAGGGCAGGGTGCATTGTAAGGATAAGGTAGGACATGCCCTGAGGTGTGTGGCATGTCCTAATAGTGAATTACAGCCATTTTCGTTTTACACTATTGAAGGCTACCTGCTCTCCATAGGCCAGAATGGGCTGCTAGATTATAACACTCTATAATCCTAGCAGGCTCAGGAAGCATGGTAGAAATTTGTGTTTAGTATGCCTGAACTCAGAATAATAAAATACATCTTTTAGTAAAGTTTATTTTAATATCCTGTGTTTGCAAATTCTACTTTTAGAAAGTTAGCATTTGCTTGCTTAACCATTTCAGTCCGCCTCTGGAGGGGAGGGCTATCTTCTTTGTGTGTAGCTTGAGTGACAGGGCTGGGAAGTTCCAGGAGACAGGCTGGGGCTGCCAGGTGGTGAATAGAAAGATTACACCAGGATGGGTGGGAGGAGTGCACCTTGACTCTGAATCGGACAGTGCTCTGCCTCCACAATGCCTGCTCCACCCCCTGGGGAGCGTCTGATGTCTCTGCCCTGCCTGCTGAAAGAAGAAGCCAGAGTCTCCACAACAAAGTGCTCCTCACTGAAAAGAACTGGACTGGGATTATGCAAAGGCCCCCCTGGCCTGTAAAGACAAAAGAAACTGAGTATAAATGTAGGAGCCCTGCTCCTAAGAAATCAGATCCTGATTGAACCACGAAGGAACTCTGCCTGACTAGAAGGACCTGGAAGAAGCTGAAGGAGGAGTAACTTTCCCTGACCTGGGGGATTGGCCTGCAGTTGGTGCCTTGCTGAGAAAGGAGAGGAAAAGACTGAAAGAGACTTTGCACTTTGTTTTTCAACTATCTCCAAGGGCTTGGAAGAAGAGCTTGCCCCCTGAACTGAGTCCCAGGACCATTGGACTCATCTGCCTTCAAAAACTGAGTTGCCTGGACAATTCTTGCTTGTTTCCCGCTGGATTTGGCCCCAGTACGCCTCGTACTACATCTGCCGCGAAGCCGTGTCTTTGCCGCCCGGCACCGTGTGTCTACGCTGAACCAAAAGCGTTAGTACGCACCGTATCCCTCCCGGCTGCATTGCACCTAACCTTCCCCGCCGATTCGAGACGTACATCCCTGGCTGCCGAACCCTGTACGCCGGACTCAAGCTTCGCTGTCCCGCAGGTACGGTCAGTACGCTGCTAACGTACTGCACCGTGCCGTACTCAGAGCCGAGAAGCCGCAGTACGCTGATAATCCCCGTACGCTGTACGGCGCCGAGAAGTGTCGCCGCTGATCCGCACCGAAGGTACGGCCCTTACGCCGACGCCACGGACTCTGCAAGCTGATCCGGATCATCCGCCCGTACCCCTGAAGGTCCCGTACCAACGCCGCGTCCCGACGCCGCGACCGGACCAGACCGAGTACGCTGCCGAACTACGACCCGGACCCATCAACTTGTCCCGCACTGTCCGTCGCGGACCCCACGAACTAAAGGTACTTTGTCCTGTTCGCACCGCAGTGTGAACGTCCCGGACCCCGGAGTCCGCACCGATTGTTTGACTCGTACTTTCTTTGTTTTTAATGCGGACGAGTCGTACACCCAGCTACGAACCGTACAAAGCCTGAAAAGAATTGAGTAAAAGAAGCCTATTTTTGCATTTTAAGCCTTTTTGCAAGAACATTGAACTTTGAAATAATACTGTGGTCATTTTAATCGTTATTCTGGTCTTGTGCTAAGCCTTATATAAAGAGAACTATTTTTGATATAACCTTGACTGGTGTCCATTTGTGGTGTGTCATTGCATTACTGTATGTGTTCACAAATGCTTAACCTATAGCGCCCTGAGAATAGCCTTGACTGTTTGCGCCACACTACCTAAAGGGTGAGCAGGGGTTATTTGAAAGGGTGATCCCCTTATCCTGACTTAGAATTGAGAGTCCCTGCTTGTCACAAGTGTATACCTGTGCCAACTAGAGACGCCCATTTCTAACACTTTTCATTACTAGATAAGGACCCCTTGTTCTTCCAATTAGCATGGGTTCTCTGAGTCCCTAACCTTAACATCAGTCTCCTTTCACTCAGATCGAACCAAAAACAGCCTTGGCTCATTTCTAGATCAGTTGCTCTTATGCTCAGCAAGTCGATGATCAAGTCTAACTACTAGATCAATAAATTGCAGCCAATCGGTAGGGAGGGTCAACTATGTTAGCCAAAGAATCTTTCAATTCATCTTTCAGCCCCTATAAAACAGGGATATGATTTTTTCTTCGGGCAATTGCGTTTCAGTAAGTAATATGAGAAAGTTTGTATTATAAGTAAGTCCTTCCCAGTCGTAGGTTTAAAGGCTCATTATCACCTACCTTAAAAAGGGTATGCTTTGTAAATAAGTGTCACATAGGTTCTTAAAACCTAGCATATTCGTGCAACAGTGGATCGTTATTCTCAATGAGAGGTAATGCCCAATTTGCAGCATTACCATCTTGGTGGGAGATGATAAATGCAATGCAGGCTATATCAGAGGGGAATGGCCCCAGTTTACACAATAATTGCAGTTGAGATTGTCTGCAGAATGCATTAAAGTTAGTGCTATCTGCAAAAAAGCACTCTAGGGGAGCCAGCGAAGTGGGAGTAAATGTATGCACAGTGC
This sequence comes from Triturus cristatus, assembly GCF_964204655.1. Classification (NCBI taxonomy): domain Eukaryota; kingdom Metazoa; phylum Chordata; class Amphibia; order Caudata; family Salamandridae; genus Triturus; species Triturus cristatus. The sequence goes on from NC_140592.1 coordinate 681,670,914, forward strand.
CATTAGCACAGGCTCTTCCCTCATTCCATGACAGCTCTGTTGCCGTTGATTCAATTGTAAACGGCGTGGATTGAGTGACAAATTGTTTATCCTTGGAAATGAATCCTGAATCTAACCAGAACTAATGATGTGGGGGATATTGCACCAGTTCATCCCTAAGGGTTTGAATTTCGTGGTGCAAGGCTTGAACCACACTCCTCCTCGTTCCAAGGGCCCAAGTTAATCTTACCATATTGGGAATTCCTCACTGGAAATCTCTGGTAATGTCTCAGCTAGGTCCTGAGCATTTATCAGATTCCCTGGGTCCATATCACCAGGCCAAATAGGATTTAAGTGGCTTGGATTTCTGTTGGACACCTGGCTTGGAAAACTTGTCTGCAGAGATGATGCTGGACCCATCTGACACCCAACACAGCACTCGACCAAAGAATGTATTATGTCAAAACAGACGCTGTCCCAGGAGTGAACGGGCTCTGGATCAAACAACAAAAGAGGCAATGACAGAACCTCTGGATGTTTGTCTGACTGACTGCTATGCACGGGACACCCAACAATCTCCCTTTTTGGGAAAGCGCATTCTATGGTGCTAGAATGAACAACTAGGAAGAAGTAACATAAATCTCATTAGTCATTGTGCCAATCAACATAATCAATTTCTTGTAAACACTCCAAGTAATGAAACACACTTACAAAATAATGAAAACAGTAAAAACGTATTATGATCTCTTGTGGTAAGGAGACACACCGCTCTTATATTGAGTCCTTAGTCGTGGTCCTAAGTCTCCTCATTGAGCATATTACGCCATATGCTTCACAAGAATTTTGCTTTGTCTTTCAACTACACCACTTTATCCTCTGTGTTTTTTTGTTCATGGGAATGTCTCTTGTGCACTCAAAAGTGTTGTTATTCAGTTCAGAAATTAATGCACAAGTTCCGGAGTGTTGCAAGCTTGAAATGAACAGAGCCACAGAGAAAACAAGAACAGTGTACTAACTATGGTCTTTTTCCCTTTGCTTTTCTTTTCTTTCATTCCAGAGTTCCAAGTGATGACACCTGCAGGACGGATCTGGATGTGCAACCACTATTCCAGGCGACTTCCAGAGCACAAGAGATTGCCCCCGTTCCTCAACGGTAGGTCTTTCTATGAGATGCCAGGATCGGGGAAATTCTGATTAGCCGCTCGGCAATGTCTGCAAGTGCGCAGATATCGCAGGCCAGGCAGGATGCTAGACGAGGTAAGAAGGAGGGGTTCGGGCTCCAGGGAGATAGCAGAGAGTTTCTTTTTGAAAGGAATAAAGCCAAGCGCCCAACTGGGGTTTAACTGGAATATTTATCATCGGTTGTATTGTACTGGAGGGGCACGTAGTTAATTATACTTCAGTGGTTCCATATTCTAGAAGGGCATGTGCTTACTATGACTCACGGTTTCCAAAAAATACTTGTTTGCAGGCACATGGATAATTCCTAACATGTGTAATAAGTGCTTGCACGCAAAACCATTATAAGCAACTGCCACGGGAAATTCTAAATGTGCACCTAACACAAATAATAATTTACTAAGGAAACAAGCCTTAAATAAACACAAGGATAATTACAAGCACATGGAGCAGACATGGGGCTTGGTACAAACATGATGATAGTCACAAACGTGGAGAATTACAATCATGAGGAAAATATTGAAATCTGGCACATGGCAATGCTAGTTTATGCCTAGCAAAATACAGAAGCAACTGAACTCTTTAGACTCTTCGTGTAAAAAGGTTTGTCTAAAAGATAGGGGGAACAACATTTAGCCCAAGCTGTGTCAAAGGAGGGTAGGACTACATGGCCTTAGTGCTATTAACTGATGCACATATGGGGCATGCTGGCATTCAAGATTTAGTAATTATAACAGTTCCTCCCCACAATGGGTGACACACAGGGCGAGGTTTATGGGTGTTTTGTGAATGAGTCATACCAACCGAGGGGAATGGACGTTCCCAGCAGGGTCCCATGATCGATCATCTGGGCAGTAACCCTTCCAATCTATTAAGTAGAATAAATAGCCATTTACTCTCTTTGAGTCAAGGATTTTCTGTACTGCGATTTCTTGATGACCATCAATTTTTAGAGGAGGTGGTGATGGTAGTCGTTGGGTTTGGGCATGACACGGTGAGAGCAGAGAGACATGGAACACTGGGTGAAAGGGCATGTCCTCTGGTAGTTGTAGTCTGTAAGAGACTAGGTTCATGATTTGCTCAATAGTATAAGGCCCTCAATATCGTGAATGTAATTTACGCCTTTCCTGAGGTTGTAATTATTCAAATGCAAATAAACATGGAGTGCGTACAGCATCGTCCTCCCATGTCCTTCCTTTTGGCCCCTTCTGAACCTAACCCATCTAATTTACTGACATCTTTCATTCCTCCAAATGAATAAAAAGACTTCTTCTATCATGTAAACCTGGATCACCATTTGACCCTTGCCCCCGTATAATAAAATAAATAACATCGGTTATCGACCCTGTTTATGCAGAGGTGTTTAATACCTCCATCCAAACTGGCTCGGTTCCCTTTTCATAGAAACAAGCTAGTGTCATCCCACTACTAAAGAAACCTTCAGCAGATAGTAATATTCTATCTAATGTTAGACCTATATCTCTTTCCTGAGCCGCCACCAAAATACTAGAATCTTTAGTAAATAAACAACTCTCAGAGTTTTTAGAATCTTATCACCTCATACACCCGTGGCAGTCAGGATTTCGATCTCGACACAGCACCAAAACTGTGCTGCTGGAAGTCACTGAGTCACTACAAAAATGTCCCTAGACTGCTGACACAATGCAGACTTATTCTGTCCGAGCTCTATGCAGCGTTCAACACTGTCCCCCATGACATCCTTTTACGCCTGTCTGATCGTGGGTCAGGGGTGCAGCACTTGTTTGTCTGAACTAGACTATCTTTGCGCAAGAGCAAGCAATTTGGACGAAACCTCACCTCTCCAAGCCAAACCTCTAAAATGTAGGATTCCCCAAGGCTCTGCTAATAGTGCTACAATGTTTATAATGTTCATGTCCCCTGTTGCCACCCTGGTTGAGACATTCGGCATTATGATAGTTTCGTATGCCAACAAAACCCAGCTGATATTTTGCTATCTGGCAAATTAAGAATCCCGCAAAGTTCCCTTCTCAAATTGCATGGGAGGCTCAAAGAAAGCAAAACAGAAATCATACTGTTAGGGTCTAACCCTAATTCAGGTTGTGATAGTGCCTGGCCCAAGAATGGAACTCCCCCAATCCTGGCAGCTATAAACCTGGGTGTCATCTGCAATATTGTCCTATCTTTTAAGACCCAGACCCACTCAGTTGCTAGAAACTGTATGTGTATCCTAAGGCTCTCAGGAAATTCCTCCCCCTTCTTCCATGGGAGGCCCGCAAAACCGTAGTTTAAGCTGTGATCTCCTTTCGGCTGGGCTGCGTGAATGTCTTGTACCCTGCTTTAACTGCATATTAAGGCCTGTAACTGCCAGTGGTCCAAAATGTGGCAGCACGCTTCCTCTTTATTTTGCAAAAAGGTACCCACACTTCACCATTTCTTACCCACCTGCACTGGGTCACTGTCAATAAAAGGATCATCTTTAAAGCACTAAATTTATCACAGAGGGCCCTGAATAACATTGGTCCCAGCTATCTGAACAAAAGAATCACTTAGTGCCAGCTCAGCAGAAATCTATGTTCCAGTCAGGCCCACCTCATATAGGTTCCTCCTTTTAAAAGGAGACGTGCTGGGACCACTCTTTTGCATGCATTGCGAAAATTTGGAACCTCCTGCCCTATCAACCTAGAAGCACAGAAACTGAATCCATCTTCCGCAAATGATTAAAAACATACCTGTTTAGCTTATAATATCTTATTTCACTCTATTCTCTTATTATCTTGTCTTTGGTAGTGCTGGGATACTCAGTTTTTGAGTAGCTGTTCATGCTATACAAATACCTCTCATTCATTCTTTCAAGCCGTAGGTGGTTACTTGCCAACCATACTTGATCACCCACTTTGTAAGCTGGTTGTGGTGTACGATGTTTGTTTGCGTGTCTCATCATACTTCTCTTGGTTTGTTGGAGTTGTATTTATACAGCTTGTTGAATCTAAGAGAATTGCCTCAAGAAGGTCTGTAGTGAGGGACCTGAGATTCCTACATCTGTAATTTTTTTCTGTTTATATATGTGGGTTGCAGTAGAAAGGAGATACATAAGTAGCGGAGTGTTCTGTGTTATTTTATGCAAATTCCACGAGACGTCAAACATTTTCCCATTCTGAAGAGTGACAAGGTAATTGACATCAAAGGATCTGTTCTAGTGCTTGATTTACTCGTTCTGCCTGACCATCTGTTTGTGGGTGGTAAGTGGACAAGAGACGAGCATTGATATCTGAGGATTTGCACAGGTTTTGCAAAAACCTTAATAGAAATTGAGGGCTCTATCGGAAATAAAGATTGATGGGAGACCATGTAATCGTAAATTGTACTGGGTGAATAAGACTACAGGTGCTTTGGCGGTAAGGATCCCCTCTTAAAGAATTAAATGTGCCATTGTAGAGAACAAACACACTTCTACCCATACAGTAGTATAACCATTGGAATTTGGCAAATTCGTTACAAAGTCTCCATACTGATGGTATGCCAGAGGTATGGAAGCACTGGCAAGGGGTGCAATAAACCCAATGATGGAGTATGGACCGACTTATTCTGGGGGCAAATGGGATAGGCTTGTACTTAAGTGTGCACATCCATGGATAGGTTAGGTCACCAAAGCCATCTTTTACAGTTAGCAAGAGTTTTTTGAATGCCAGAATGTCCAGCAAGTGGTTTATCATGGCACCAATTTAACACCTTATGTCTGAGTTTTTCAGTGGTTACATACAAGTTGTTACCATGGTAGGGGTGTCCATCCTTTACCAGATTATCATCTTCTGTGATCCATTCATCTAAATTCATCTGCTACATCCCTTGTTTTATATTATCCAAAAACTGTTGTTTAGTATAAGTACCTATCACCTGGTCAGAACCTAATAGATTGTGTGGTGGGTTATGTGCTAATTCGGGTGAATCATGACCCTAGTGTGATAATATATCTGCCTTGGTCTGATGTGTGCTAGGGTGGTACGTAAGAACAAAATAATTTTCACTAAAAAAAGCAAGAGCCATTTAACCTGTCTGTGTGTCAAGTGCTTGAGGGATAGAAAATAATTCACATTTTTATGATCTGTGTAACCTGTAACTCTATATTCTGCAACCAGTAGATAGCGGCACCACTCCTGAAACATAATGATCCAGAATCGGGATATCTTTCATAGATTGATATGGTGGAATCATTCCTCATTGTCAAAGTGGGAGTCCCAAGGTAATATAAATAAAGCAGTAGTAAAACTCTTCCATGGGCTATAATGGTGATAACCATGCATTTAATAGCCTATCTACCTCCTTGTTTAAAAAAAAAAGACCAAACTTTAGGTACAACCAATAAATAACCAGCAACCTCTTGTGTATTCTGTTGACTTTCGCATCTGATCCAAGAGAACAGGTATGAGTGGTAAAGGGTGTCTATACTAGACCGTTAACTTATTAAGGGCCCTGTAGTCCATGCATGAACGTAAATCACCATTCTTCTTTGGGACAAAGAAGAGGGCGGAAGAAACAGGAGATGTGGCATGACGAATGAAGCCTAAAACTAGCAATTCGTCCAGGTATTGCTTTAGATACTTAGTCTCAGTTTCCGATTGAGCATAAATGAGAGTACATAATAGGTTGGCCCCTGTAATAAAATGAATGCGACATTCAAAGTCTCCGTGAGGGGGTAGCTGAATGGCTTTCTTTTCATCAAATACATCCTGAAAATCCAAGTATTCCTTTGGAAGGATGTTTTGAAAGTTCTGGGGCTACGGCTGCACACGTTTGGGGTAGAATCAGGTCTTGTGCTGTGGTATAGCAACTGAAATGGCAGTATGGTGACCCTAAATTCACCCAGCATGAAGACCAATCATTAAGGGGATCATAGAGTTTAACTAGGATATCCCTATGATAGCACCAAAAGTGTGCGCCTCTATTAGATTGAAAGATGGGGTTTCTTTTTGTCTATTAACACAAACTAAGTTTATGTTAAGTAATCAATCCTGATGACAATTCAAATCTATCAACTGCCCTTACTACTTCTGGTTCTTGTTTCTTTACTCAAGGGATATTTAAGGAAGTGGCCAAACCTAAATCCTAGAAATCACCGGGGCCTCCCGAATCCAGGAGCATAGGCAACTGTTTTTGTTGTTGTGGGGAAATTATCATGGTGACTGAAATGGTTAAGTGTTGTGGAATTTTACCTATGGTATGATTGTGAGGTCAACGTATTAGACCTTCTCAACGAGTTCACCTCATTAGTAGTTGAGCTTGCACGTTTTTCTGATTGCCCTCTGTGATGACTTTTATCTTTTTCTGAGCCTTTTTTGGTTTGGCGATACAATCGAAGGCAAAGTGTCCTGCTTTACCACAATTTAGGCACAGATATATTTTCTGCATCGTTCCTTTTCATTACTAGATAAGGACCCCTTGTTCTTCCAATTAGCATGGGTTCTCTGAGTCCCTAACCTTAACATCAGTCTCCTTTCACTCAGATCGAACCAAAAACAGCCTTGGCTCATTTCTAGATCAGTTGCTCTTATGCTCAGCAAGTCGATGATCAAGTCTAACTACTAGATCAATAAATTGCACCCAATCGGTAGGGAGGGTCAACTATGTTAGCCAAAGAATCTTTCAATTCATCTTTCAGCCCCTATAAAACAGGGATATGCTTTTTTCTTCGGGCAATTGCGTTTCAGTAAGTAATTTGCGAAAGATTGTATTATAAGTAAGTCCTTCCCCGTCGTCGGTTTAAAAGCTCATTATCACCTACCTTAAAAAAGGTATGCTTTGTAAATAAGCGTCACATAGGTTCTTAAAACCTAGCATATTCGTGCAACAGTGGATCGTTATTCTCAATGAGAGGTAATGCCCAATTTGCAGCATTACCATCTTGGTGGGAGATGATAAATGCAATGCAGGCTATATCAGAGGGGAATGGCCCCGGTTTACACAATAATTGCAGTTGAGATTGTCTGCAGAATGCAATAAAGTTAGTGCTATCTGCAAAAAAGCACTCTAGGGGAGCCAGCGAAGTGGGAGTAAATGTATGCACAGTGCCATTAGCACAGGCTCTTCCCTCATTCCATGACAGCTCTGTTGCCGTTGATTCAATTGTAAACGGCGTGGATTGAGTGACAAATTGTTTATCCTTGGAAATGAATCCTGAATCTAACCAGAACGAATGATGTGGGGGATATTGCACCAGTTCATCCCTAAGGGTTTGAATTTCTTGGCGCAAGGCTTGAACCACACTCCTCCTCGTTCCAAGGGCCCTAGTTAATCTTACCATATTGGGAATTTCCTCACTGGAAATCTCTGGTAATGTCTCAGCTAGGTCCTGAGCATTTATCAGATTCCCTGGGTCCATATCGCCAGGCCAAATAGGATTTCAGTGGCTTAGATTTCTGTCGGATACCTGGCTTGGAAAACTTGTCTGCAGAGATGATGCTGGACCCATCTGACACCCAACACAGCACTCGACCAAAGAATGTATTATGTCAAAACAGACGCTGTCCCAGGAGTGAACGGGCTCTGGATCAAACAACAAAAGAGGCAATGACTGAACCTCTGGATGTTTGTCTGACTGACTGCTATGCACGGGACACCCAACAATCTCCCTTTTTGGGAAAGCGCATTCTATGGTGCTAGAATGAGCAACTAGGAAGAAGTAACATAAATCTCATTAGTCATTGTGCCAATCAACATAATCAATTTCTTGTAAACACTCCAAGTAATGAAACACACTTACAAAATAATGAAAACAGTAAACACGTATTATGATCTCTTGTGGTAAGGAGACACACCGCTCTTATATTAAGTCCTTAGTCGTGGTCCTAAGTCTCCTCATTGAGCATATTACGCCATATGCTTCACAAGAATTTTGCTTTGTCTTTCAACTACACCACTTTATCCTCTGTGTTTTTTTGTTCATGGGAATGTCTCTTGTGCACTCAAAAGTGTTGTTATTCAGTTCAGGAATTAATGCACAAGTTCCGGAGTGTTGCAAGCTTGAAATGAACAGAGCCACAGAGAAAACAAGAACAGTGTACTAACTATGGTCTTTTTCCCTTTGCTTTTCTTTTCTTTCATTCCAGAGTTCCAAGTGATGACACCTGCAGGACGGATCTGGATGTGCAACCACTATTCCAGGCGACTTCCAGAGCACAAGAGATTGCCCCCGTTCCTCAACGGTAGGTCTTTCTATGAGGTGCCAGGATCGGGGAAATTCTGATTAGCCGCTCGGCGATGTCTGCAAGTGCGCAGATATCGCCGGCCAGGCAGGATGCTAGACGAGGTAAGAGGGAGGGGTTCGGGCTCCAGGGTGATAGCGGAGAGTTTCTTCTTGAAAGGAATAAAGCCAAGCGCCCAACTGGGGTTTAACTGGAATATTTAGCATCGGTTCCATTGTACTTGAGGGGCACGTAGTTAATTATACTTCAATGGTTCCATATTCTAGAAGGGCATGTGCTTACTATGACTCACGGTTTCCAAAAAATACTTGTTTGCAGGCACATGGATAATTCCTAACATGTGTAATAAGTGCTTGCACGTAAAACCATTATAAACACCTGCCACGGGAAATTCTAAATGTGCACCTAACACAAATAATAATTTACTAAGGAAACAAGCCTTAAATAAACACAAGGATAATTACAAGCACATGGAGCAGACATGGGGCTTGGTACAAACATGATGCTAGTCACAAACGTGGAGCATTACAATCATGAGGAAAATATTGAAATCTGGCACATGGCAATGCTAGTTTATGCCTAGCAAAATACAGAACCAACTGAACTCTTTAGACTCTTCGTGTAAAAAGGTTTGTCTAAAAGATAGGGGGAACAACATTTAGCCCAAGCTGTGTCAAAGGAGGGTAGGACTACATGGCCTTAGTGCTATTAACTGATGCACATATGGGGCATGCTGGCATTCAAGATTTAGTAATCATAACAGTTCCACCCCACAATGGGTGACACACAGGGCGAGGTTTATGGGTGTTTTGTGAATGAGTCATACCAACCGAGGGGCATGGACGTTCCCAGCAGGGTCCCATGATCGATCATCTGGGCAGTAACCCTTCCAATCTATTAAGTAGAATAAATAGCCATTTACTCTCTTTGAGTCAAGGATTTTCTGTACTGCGATTTCTAGATGACCAACAGTTTTTAGAGGAGGTGGTGGTGGTAGTCGTTGGGTTTGGGCATGACAAGGTGAGAGCAGAGAGACATGGAACACTGGGTGAAAGGGCATGTCCTCTGGTAGTTGTAGTCTGTAAGAGACTAGGTTCATGATTTGCTCAATAGTATAAGGCCCTCAATATCGTGAATGTAATTTACGCCTTTCCTGAGGTTGTAATTATTCAAATGCAAATAAACATGGAGTGCGTACAGCATCGTCCTCCCATGTCCTTCCTTTTGGCCCCTTCTGAACCTAACCCATCTAATTTACTGACATCTTTCATTCCTCCAAATGAATAAAAAGACTTCTTCTATCATGTAAACCTGGATCACCATTTGACCCTTGCCCCCGTATAATAAAATAAATAACATCGGTTATCGACCCTGTTTATGCAGAGGTGTTTAATACCTCCATCCAAACTGGCTCGGTTCCCTTTTCATAGAAACAAGCTAGTGTCATCCCACTACTAAAGAAACCTTCAGCAGATAGTAATATTCTATCTAATGTTAGACCTATATCTCTTTCCTGAGCCGCCACCAAAATACTAGAATCTTTAGTAAATAAACAACTCTCAGAGTTTTTAGAATCTTATCACCTCATACACCCGTCTCAGTCAGGATTTCGATCTCGACACAGCACCAAAACTGTGCTGCTGGAAGTCACTGAGTCACTACAAAAATGTCCCTAGACTGCTGACACAATGCAGACTTATTCTGTCCGAGCTCTATGCAGCGTTCAACACTGTCCCCCATGACATCCTTTTACGCCTGTCTGATCGTGGGTCAGGGGTGCAGCACTTGTTTGTCTGAACTAGACTATCTTTGCGCAAGAGCAAGCAATTTGGACGAAACCTCACCTCTCCAAGCCAAACCTCTAAAATGTAGGATTCCCCAAGGCTCTGCTAATAGTGCTACAATGTATATAATGTTCATGTCCCCTGTTGCCACCCTGGTTGAGACATTCGGCATTATGATAGTTTCGTATGCCAACAAAACCCAGCTGATATTTTGCTATCTGGCAAATTAAGAATCCCGCAAAGTTCCCTGCTCAAATTGCATGGGAGGCTCAAAGAAAGCAAAACAGAAATCATACTGTTAGGGTCTAACCCTAATTCAGGTTGTGATAGTGCCTGGCCCAAGAATGGAACTCCCCCAATCCTGGCAGCTATAAACCTGGGTGTCATCTGCAATATTGTCCTATCTTTTAAGACCCAGACCCACTCAGTTGCTAGAAACTGTATGTGTATCCTAAGGCTCTCAGGAAATTCCTCCCCCTTCTTCCATGGGAGGCCCGCAAAACCGTAGTTTAAGCTGTGATCTCCTTTCGGCTGGGCTGCGTGAATGTCTTGTACCCTGCTTTAACTGCATATTAAGGCCTGTAACTGCCAGTGGTCCAAAATGTGGCAGCACGCTTCCTCTTTATTTTGCAAAAAGGTACCCACACTTCACCATTTCTTACCCACCTGCACTGGGTCACTGTCAATAAAAGGATCATCTTTAAAGCACTAAATTTATCACAGAGGGCCCTGAATAACATTGGTCCCAGCTATCTGAACAAAAGAATCACTTAGTGCCAGCTCAGCAGAAATCTATGTTCCAGTCAGGCCCACCTCATATAGGTTCCTCCTTTTAAAAGGAGACGTGGTGGGACCACTCTTTTGCATGCATTACGAAAATTTGGAACCTCCTGCCCTATCAACTTAGAAGCACAGAAACTGAATCCATCTTCCGCAAATGATTAAAAACATACCTGTTTAGCTTATAATATCTTATTTCACTCTATTCTCTTATTATCTTGTCTTTGGTAGTGCTGGGATACTCAGTTTTTGAGTAGCTGTTCACGCTATACAAATACCTCTCATTCATTCTTTCAAGCCGTAGGTGGTTACTTGCCAACCATACTTGATCACCCACTTTGTAAGCTGGTTGTGGTGTACGATGTTTGTTTGCGTGTCTCATCATACTTCTCTTGGTTTGTTGGAGTTGTATTTATACAGCTTGTTGAATCTAAGAGAATTGCCTCAAGAAGGTCTGTAGTGAGGGACCTGAGATTCCTACATCTGTAATTTTTTTCTGTTTATATATGTGGGTTGCAGTAGAAAGGAGATACATAAGTAGCGGAGTGTTCTGTGTTATGTTATGCAAATTCCACGAGACGTCAAACATTTGCCCATTCTGAAGAGTGACAAGGTAATTGACATCAAAGGATCTGTTCTAGTGCTTGATTTACTCGTTCTGCCTGACCATCTGTTTGTGGGTGGTAAGTGGACAAGAGACGAGCATTGATATCTAAGGATTTGCACAGGTTTTGCAAAAACCTTAATAGAAATTGAGGGCTCTATCGGAAATAAAGATTGATGGGAGACCATGTAATCGTAAATTGTACTGGGTGAATAAGACTACAGGTGCTTTGGCGGTAAGGATCCCCTCTTAAAGAATTAAATGTGCCATTGTAGAGAACAAACACACTTCTACCCATACAGTAGTATAACCATTGGAATTTGGCAAATTCGTTACAAAGTCTCCATACTGATGGTATGCCAGAGGTATGGAGGCACTGGCAAGGGGTGCAATAAACCCAATGATGGAGTATGGACCGACTTATTCTGGGGGCAAATGGGATAGGCTTGTACTTAAGTGTGCACATCCATGGATAGGTTAGGTCACCAAAGCCATCTTTTACAGTTAGCAAGAGTTTTTTGAATGCCAGAATGTCCAGCAAGTGGTTTATCATGGCACCAATTTAACACCTTATGTCTGAGTTTTTCAGTGGTTACATACAAGTTGTTACCATGGTAGGGGTGTCCATCCTTTACCAGATTATCATCTTCTGTGATCCATTCATCTAAATTCATCTGCTACATCCCTTGTTTTATATTATCCAAAAACTGTTGTTTAGTATAAGTACCTATCACCTGGTCAGAACCTAATAGATTGTGTGGTGGGTTATGTGCTAATTCGGGTGAATCATGACCCTAGTGTGATAATATATCTGCCTTGGTCTGATGTGTGCTAGGGTGGTACGTAAGAACAAAATAATTTTCACTAAAAAAAGCAAGAGCCATTTAACCTGTCTGTGTGTCAAGTGCTTGAGGGATAGAAAATAATTCACATTTTTATGATCTGTGTAACCTGTAACTCTATATTCTGCAACCAGTAGATAGCGGCACTACTCCTGAAACATAAATATCCAGAATCGGGATATCTTTCATAGATTGATATGGTGGAATCATTCCTCATTGTCAAAGTGGGAGTCCCAAGGTAATATAAATAAAGCAGTAGTAAAACTCTTCCATGGGCTATAATGGTGATAACCATGCATTTAATAGCCTATCTACCTCCTTGTTTAAAAAAAAAAGACCAAACTTTAGGTACAACCAATAAATAACCAGCAACCTCTTGTGTATTCTGTTGACTTTCGCATCTGATCCAAGAAAACAGGTATGAGTGGTAAAGGGTGTCTATACTAGACCGTTAACTTATTAAGGGCCCTGTAGTCCATGCATGAACGTAAATCACCATTCTTCTTTGGGACAAAGAAGAGGGCGGAAGAAACAGGAGATGTGGCATGACGAATGAAGCCTAAAACTAGCAATTCGTCCAGGTATTGCTTTAGATACTTAGTCTCAGTTTCCGATTGAGCATAAATGAGAGTACATAATAGGTTGGCCCCTGTAATAAAATGAATGCGACATTCAAAGTCTCCGTGAGGGGGTAGCTGAATGGCTTTCTTTTCATCAAATACATCCTGAAAATCCAAGTATTCCTTTGGAAGGATGTTTTGAAAGTTCTGGGGCTACGGCTGCACACGTTTGGGGTAGAATCAGGTCTTGTGCTGTGGTATAGCAACTGAAATGGCAGTATGGTGACCCTAAATTCACCCAGCATGAAGACCAATCATTAAGGGGATCATAGAGTTTAACTAGGATATCCTTATGATAGCACCAAAAGTGTGCGCCTCTATTAGATTGAAAGATGGGGTTTCTTTTTGTCTATTAACACAAACTAAGTTTATGTTAAGTAATCAATCCTGATGACAATTCAAATCTATCAACTGCCCTTACTACTTCTGGTTCTTGTTTCTTTACTCAAGGGATATTTAAGGAAGTGGCCAAACCTAAATCCTAGAAATCACCGGGGCCTCCCGAATCCAGGAGCATAGGCAACTGTTTTTGTTGTTGTGGGGAAATTATCATGGTGACTGAAATGGTTAAGTGTTGTGGAATTTTACCTATGGTATGATTGTGAGGTCAACGTATTAGACCTTCTCAACGAGTTCACCTCATTAGTAGTTGAGCTTGCACGTTTTTCTGATTGCCCTCTGTGATGACTTTTATCTTTTTCTGAGCCTTTTTTGGTTTGGCGATACAATCGAAGGCAAAGTGTCCTGCTTTACCACAATTTAGGCACAGATATATTTTCTGCATCGTTCCTTTTCATTACTAGATAAGGACCCCTTGTTCTTCCAATTAGCCTGGGTTCTCTGAGTCCCTAACCTTAACATCAGTCTCCTTTCACTCAGCTCGAACCAAAAACAGCCTTGGCTCATTTCTAGATCAGTTGCTCTTATGCTCAGCAAGTCGATGATCAAGTCTAACTACTAGATCAATAAATTGCACCCAATCGGTAGGGAGGGTCAACTATGTTAGCCAAAGAATCTTTCAATTCATCTTTCAGCCCCTATAAAACAGGGATATGCTTTTTTCTTCGGGCAATTGCGTTTCAGTAAGTAATTTGCGAAAGATTGTATTATAAGTAAGTCCTTCCCCGTCGTCGGTTTAAAAGCTCATTATCACCTACCTTAAAAAAGGTATGCTTTGTAAATAAGCGTCACATAGGTTCTTAAAACCTAGCATATTCGTGCAACAGTGGATCGTTATTCTCAATGAGAGGTAATGCCCAATTTGCAGCATTACCATCTTGGTGGGAGATGATAAATGCAATGCAGGCTATATCAGAGGGGAATGGCCCCAGTTTACACAATAATTGCAGTTGAGATTGTCTGCAGAATGCAATAAAGTTAGTGCTATCTGCAAAAAAGCACTCTAGGGGAGCCAGCGAAGTGGGAGTAAATGTATGCACAGTGCCATTAGCACAGGCTCTTCCCTCATTCCATGACAGCTCTGTTGCCGTTGATTCAATTGTAAACGGCGTGGATTGAGTGACAAATTGTTTATCCTTGGAAATGAATCCTGAATCTAACCAGAACGAATGATGTGGGGGATATTGCACCAGTTCATCCCTAAGGGTTTGAATTTCTTGGCGCAAGGCTTGAACCACACTCCTCCTCGTTCCAAGGGCCCTAGTTAATCTTACCATATTGGGAATTTCCTCACTGGAAATCTCTGGTAATGTCTCAGCTAGGTCCTGAGCATTTATCAGATTCCCTGGGTCCATATCGCCAGGCCAAATAGGATTTCAGTGGCTTGGATTTCTGTCGGATACCTGGCTTGGAAAACTTGTCTGCAGAGATGATGCTGGACCCATCTGACACCCAACACAGCACTCGACCAAAGAATGTATTATGTCAAAACAGACGCTGTCCCAGGAGTGAACGGGCTCTGGATCAAACAACAAAAGAGGCAATGACTGAACCTCTGGATGTTTGTCTGACTGACTGCTATGCACGGGACACCCAACAATCTCCCTTTTTGGGAAAGCGCATTCTATGGTGCTAGAATGAGCAACTAGGAAGAAGTAACATAAATCTCATTAGTCATTGTGCCAATCAACATAATCAATTTCTTGTAAACACTCCAAGTAATGAAACACACTTACAAAATAATGAAAACAGTAAACACGTATTATGATCTCTTGTGGTAAGGAGACACACCGCTCTTATATTAAGTCCTTAGTCGTGGTCCTAAGTCTCCTCATTGAGCATATTACGCCATATGCTTCACAAGAATTTTGCTTTGTCTTTCAACTACACCACTTTATCCTCTGTGTTTTTTTGTTCATGGGAATGTCTCTTGTGCACTCAAAAGTGTTGTTATTCAGTTCAGGAATTAATGCACAAGTTCCGGAGTGTTGCAAGCTTGAAATGAACAGAGCCACAGAGAAAACAAGAACAGTGTACTAACTATGGTCTTTTTCCCTTTGCTTTTCTTTTCTTTCATTCCAGAGTTCCAAGTGATGACACCTGCAGGACGGATCTGGATGTGCAACCACTATTCCAGGCGACTTCCAGAGCACAAGAGATTGCCCCCGTTCCTCAACGGTAGGTCTTTCTATGAGGTGCCAGGATCGGGGAAATTCTGATTAGCCGCTCGGCGATGTCTGCAAGTGCGCAGATATCGCCGGCCAGGCAGGATGCTAGACGAGGTAAGAGGGAGGGGTTCGGGCTCCAGGGAGATAGCGGAGAGTTTCTTCTTGAAAGGAATAAAGCCAAGCGCCCAACTGGGGTTTAACTGGAATATTTATCATCGGTTCCATTGTACTTGAGGGGCACGTAGTTAATTATACTTCAATGGTTCCATATTCTAGAAGGGCATGTGCTTACTATGACTCACGGTTTCCAAAAAATACTTGTTTGCAGGCACATGGATAATTCCTAACATGTGTAATAAGTGCTTGCACGTAAAACCATTATAAACACCTGCCACGGGAAATTCTAAATGTGCACCTAACACAAATAATAATTTACTAAGGAAACAAGCCTTAAATAAACACAAGGATAATTACAAGCACATGGAGCAGACATGGGGCTTGGTACAAACATGATGCTAGTCACAAACGTGGAGCATTACAATCATGAGGAAAATATTGAAATCTGGCACATGGCAATGCTAGTTTATGCCTAGCAAAATACAGAACCAACTGAACTCTTTAGACTCTTCGTGTAAAAAGGTTTGTCTAAAAGATAGGGGGAACAACATTTAGCCCAAGCTGTGTCAAAGGAGGGTAGGACTACATGGCCTTAGTGCTATTAACTGATGCACATATGGGGCATGCTGGCATTCAAGATTTAGTAATCATAACAGTTCCACCCCACAATGGGTGACACACAGGGCGAGGTTTATGGGTGTTTTGTGAATGAGTCATACCAACCGAGGGGCATGGACGTTCCCAGCAGGGTCCCATGATCGATCATCTGGGCAGTAACCCTTCCAATCTATTAAGTAGAATAAATAGCCATTTACTCTCTTTGAGTCAAGGATTTTCTGTACTGCGATTTCTAGATGACCAACAATTTTTAGAGGAGGTGGTGGTGGTAGTCGTTGGGTTTGGGCATGACAAGGTGAGAGCAGAGAGACATGGAACACTGGGTGAAAGGGCATGTCCTCTGGTAGTTGTAGTCTGTAAGAGACTAGGTTCATGATTTGCTCAATAGTATAAGGCCCTCAATATCGTGAATGTAATTTACGCCTTTCCTGAGGTTGTAATTATTCAAATGCAAAGAAACATGGAGTTCGTACAGCATCGTCCTCCCATGTCCTTCCTTTTGGCCCCTTCTGAACCTAACCCATCTAATTTACTGACATCTTTCATTCCTCCAAATGAATAAAAAGACTTCTTCTATCATGTAAACCTGGATCACCATTTGACCCTTGCCCCCGGATAATAAAAGAAATAACATCGGTTATCGACCCTGTTTATGCAGAGGTGTTTAATACCTCCATCAAAACTGGCTCGGTTCCCTTTTTATAGAAACAAGCTAGTGTCATCCCACTACTAAAGAAACCTTCAGCAGATAGTAATATTCTATCTAATGTTAGACCTATAACTCTTTCCTGAGCCGCCACCAAAATACTAGAATCTTTAGTAAATAAGCAACTCTCAGAGTTTTTAGAATCTTATCACCTCATGCACCCGTCTCAGTCAGGATTTCGATCTCGACACAGCACCAAAACTGCGCTACCGGAAGTCACTGAGTCACTACAAAAATGTCCCTAGGCTGCTGACACAATGCAGACTTATTCTGTCCGAGCTCTATGCAGCGTTCAACACTGTCCCCCTTGACATCCTTTTACAACGCCTCTCTGATCGTGGGGTCAGGGGTGCAGCACTTGTTTGTCTGAACTAGACTATCTTTGCGCATGAGCAAGCAATTTGGACGAAACCTCACCTCTCCAAGCCAAACCTCTAAAATGTAGGATACCCCAAGGCTCTGCTAGTAGTGCTACAATGTTTATAATGTTCATGTCTCCTGTTGCCACCCTGGTTGAGACATTCGGCATTATGATAGTTTCGTATGCCAACAATACCCAGCTGATATTTTGCTATCTGGCAAATTAAGAATCCCGCAAAGTTCCCTTCTCAAACTGCATGGGAGGCTCAAAGAAAGCAAAACAGAAATCATACTGTTAGGGTCTAACCCTAATTCAGGTTGTGATAGTGCCTGGCCCAAGGATGGAACTCCCCCGATCCTGGCAGCTATAAACCTGGGGATCATCTGCAATATTGTCCTATCTTTTAAGACCCAGATCCACTCAGTTGCTAGAAACTGTATGTGGATCCTAAGGCTCTCATCAAATTCCTCCCCCTTCTACCATGGGAGGCCCGCAAAACCGTAGTTTAAGCTGTGATCTCCTTTCGGCTGGGCTACGTGAATGTCTTGTACCTTGCTTTAACTGCATATTAAGGCCTGCAACTTTCAGTGGTCCAAAATGTGGCAGCACGCTTCCTCTTTATTTTGCAAAAAGGTACCCATACTTCACCATACCTTACCCACCTAAACTGGGTCACTGACTATAAAAGGATCATCTTTAAAGCACTAAATTTATCACAGAGGGCCCTGAATAACATTGGTCCCAGCTATCTGAACAAAAGAATCACTTAGTGCCAGCTCAGCAGAAATCTATGTTCCAGTCAGGCCCACCTCATATAGGTTCCTCCTTTTAAAAGGAGACGTGGTGGGACCACTCTTTTGTATGCATTGCGAAAATGTGGAACCTCCTGCCCTATCAACTCAGAAGCACAGAAACTGAATCCATCTTCCGCAAATGATTAAAAACATACCTGTTTAGCTTATAATATCTCATTTCACTCTATTCTCTCATTATCTTGTCTTTGGTAGTGCTGGGATACTCAGTTTTTGAGTAGCTGTTCACGCTATACAAATACCTCTCATTCATTCATTCATTCTTTCAAGCCGTAGGTGATTACTTGCCAACCATACTTGATCACCCACTTTGTAAGCTGGTTGTGGTGTACGATGTTTGTTTGCGTGTCTCATCATACTTCTCTTGGTTTGTTGGAGTTGTATTTATACAGCTTGTTGAATCTAAGATAATTGCCTCAAGAAGGTCTGTAGTGAGGGACCTGAGATTCCTACATCTGTCATTTTTTTCTGTTTATATATGTGGGTTGATGCCTGTTATGCAGTAGAAAGGAGATACATAAGTAGCGGAGTGTTCTGTGTTATTTTATGCAAATTCCACGAGAAATCAAACATTTTCCCATTCTGAAGAGTGACAAGGTAATTGACATCAAAGGATCTGTTCTAGTGCTTGATTTACTCGTTCTGCCTGACCACCTGTTTGTGGGTGGTAAGTGGACAAGAGACTAGCATTGATATCTAAGGATTTGCACAGTTTTTGCAAAAACCTTAATAGAAATTGAGGGCTCTATCGGAAATAAAGATTGATGGAAGACCATGTAATCGTAAATTGTACTGGGTGAATAAGACTACAGGTGCTTTGGCGGTAAGGATCCCCTCTTAAGGAATTAAATGTGCCATTGTAGAGAACAGACGCACTTCTACCCATACAGTAGTATAACCATTGGAATTTGGCAAATTCGTTACAAAGCCTCCATACTGATGGTATGCCAGGGGTATGGAGGCACTGGCAAGGGGTGCAATAAACCGAATGATGGAGTTTGGACCGACTTATTCTGGGGGCAAATGGGACAGGCTTGTACTTAAGTGTGCACATCCATGGATAGGTTAGGTCACCAAAGCCATCTTTTACAGTTAGCAAGAGTTTTTTGAATGCCAGAATGTCCAGCAAGTGGTTTATCATGGCACCAATTTAACACCTTATGTCTGAGTTTTTCAGTGGTTACATACAAGTTGTTACCATGGTAGGGGTGTCCATCCTTTACCAGAATATCATCTTCTGTGATCCATTCATCTAAATTCATCTGCTACATCCCTTGTTTTATATTATCCAAAAACTGTTGTTTGGTATAAGTACCTATCACCTGGTCAGAACCTAATAGATTGTGTGGTGGGTTATGTGCTAATTCGGGTGAATCATGACCCTAGTGTGATAATATATCTGCCTTGGTCTGATGTGTGCTAGGGTGGTACGTAAGAACAAAATAATTTTCACTAAAAAAACCAAGAGCCATTTAACCTGTCTGTGTGTCAAGTGCTTGAGGGATAGAAAATAATTCACATTTTTATGATCTGTGTAACCTGTAACTCTATATTCTGCAACCAGTAGATAGCGGCACCACTCCTGAAAACATAATGATCCAGAATCGGGATATCTTTCATAGATTGATATGGTGGAATCATTCCTCATTGTCAAAGTGGGAGTCCCAAGGTAATATAAATAAAGCAGTAGTAAAACTCTTCCATGGGCTATAATGGTGATAACAATGCATTTAATAGCCTATCTACCTCCTTGTTTAAAAAAAAAAAAGACCAAACTTTAGGTACAACCAATAAATAACCAGCAACCTCTTGTGTATTCTGTTGACTTTCGCACCTGATCCAAGAGAACAGGTATGAGTGGTAAAGGGTGTCTATACTAGACCGTTAACTTATTAGGGCCCTGTAGTCCATGCATGAACGTAAATCACCATTCTTCTGTGGTAAATATTTCTCCTTTACCGGGACTGAATTTGATACAGGAACATTATAAAGTAGCTCAGTAAAATGAGAGGCAGAATCCGTGATATTAGAGTTTCAGGATGGGCTTTATTCCAATAAGCGATTATAATCGGATGCTTCAAGTTCCATCACCACGGGAGTTCAGGAAGTGAAGTACATACTTTATTGACAAGCAGTAACTTTTATAATACATACATCATAATGAAGTGAATACAGTAGGCGTAACAATTGATAAGGACATTGACGTTTGGTTTTACGTAACCGAAAATGGGTGTAATAATGAGAAAAAAGGAACATGATTGGCTATGATGTAATACATAGGTGGATCTATAAGATAATACTTGGCATTGATGCGCGCGCAGCAGTCTGACGTGTAATTGACGTGTAACTAGGGGGTGACGGGGACTTGACATTTAGCTCTACGTGTGGAGACAAGAAGTCTGGGGGGTCAAGTCAACCTAATCCCAAATCATATCTAACATCCTATGTTTAAAGAACTATGTTATCCACAAAAGAAGGACTCTCGGACAGAATCTATTCTATACTGACTGTGCGTGCGTGTACAAGCGTCTAGGTGTCTACACTGAATGCGAGGGGGTAGGAATATTCCATGGTAACAGGGCTATGAGTTACTTGCATGAGGACAGAGAAGATGGGCCCTCTTGCTTGGTAACTGGAAGAATGTTTACTTAAGCTACTAGGCAGGAATGCATCGGCTGAGGGGGAAGCAGATAATTCGAAGGTGAAATACAGTTCTTGGCAGAGAATAGGCTGATGTCAGGCTTCGTGAGCCGCGCAGAGAATGAGACAAAGTTCATGGTCACAGATGCAGGCTTGAACTGGAGCTTTCAGAGGCAGAAGGCAAGAGGAGTTCGATGACAGAATCAGGGCCTTCTTGCCTGGACTGTAAAATGGCATAAGTGAACCATATAAAGCCGGTGGCCTTTCATATTTAGGAATGGAATATCCAGCCCATTCATGGCGGATCTGACAGAGGACATGTTGACGGTGGACGCACATGTGTTTGCGTCATCATTACTGGAACTGGAGGGAGCATACATGTACTTGTGACATGCACATAGAACCGTTGGGGTCCAAGATAGGGGACATAACTGACCAGAAAAATCCATATTTCCACATTCCCTCCTTGTCCCCTTCTTGCCCTTCAAGAGATATCAATCTTCATCAATCCATTGATCTGTTCATATAGCATCATTTGTTCTTCTTTCTTCTTCCGGGATCTTGAATGAAAATCTTGATGTGGAATGCACGATGTGGCACATAGACCACAAATTGCTGGTCCACATTGCAGGCATAGACAGCAACTGAATAGTATGAGAAGGCCAATACCTAGGAAGGATAAAACTCTCCATCCCCAGGCTGATACCGTATTCCAAAACCAACTGGACCAAGTCCAAGTGCCTGGGTTCTGGTGTATCTGGCTTACTATCTTATGAAGGCGAGTGATGGCTTTATATACGGATGGCGAATTTTCTGGTATGAATACGCAGCAGCTTGATCCGATGACCCTACAAGCTCCGCCTCTATCAGCCAGGATGACGTCAAGGACAAGACGATTTTGAAGCACAACAATCCGCATAGCAGACTGTTCTTCTGTTAAATTGCCTAAGGCGGAAATAGTTTCATTCACTACTGCTTCAAGGGTTCTAGTTAATCTACGTATTAGCTTACTATTAGTAACAGTACCTATATAGGGAAAGATGCCTTTATTAAAATCTACATACTTGTCCCATGCCGTCTCAGTGTAATCGACAATGGGGAGATCTCTCCGTTCTCTGTTGTGTACTAAATGAATATTTCTGTAATAATCAGGAGGAGCTAGGAAAACAGGTGGCAAAAGGAATGCTATGTAGCAGGTACCATCCCAATCTAGAGGTAGACGCATATATGCAGTCTGACCACATATAAAGTAGGAGTGGCGAGAAGCTCTGAATGAAGATTTGCCTTGATCACCGAATTCTACTGTAGTAGTGCATTTACTATGGCCCATATGTATAGAACCAACCTTTCTTACACACAATTCACCTTTCGCTGGGAATACTGACATGGTGGGTAAGACTAGCTCAACTTCGGATACGACATTTAGAATCATGAGATTAGGTGTAAAATTACCTAATCCATATACTTCATTTTCTAGATCAGTTCCTGTTCTTTTGGGGCGACCCTCCTTGTCAGGGTGGCAGATTTTGAGTAAAACTAGGTTCAGGTTTCCCCATACCCAATGATCTTGGTAAACTGCTGTGTTTGAGTCTATGGAATTAATTAAACTAAACCATGCTCCACAGGAGCCATTATGTGTAAATGGATGCGGAAAGAAAGGCAGGACTCCTTCATAATTCTGATAGGGAGGGAGTCGGCCACACACCCAACAATTGGTGGCGTTACTAGTCTGATGGGAATGATGTAACATACTAATGAAAGTGTTATTGCGCAGCGCAAGTCTATAAGACAATTCATGCGGAGGTAAGTCACTAAAAGAATGTTCAGCAGCAACATTATAAACATGTCTAGAAATAGGGTAATATATGTGCAACAACATACTTGTAATAATTATTAAAAGACTCAATAAAAACAAAATTAATAATGTCACTATGCAGTGGCTACGCAGTGATTTACAATACGCCTGTCGTTTCAACATTTTTCCGGTATTTCCTCTACTTAGGTCCAGGGGATACATGTCAGAGACAATTCAACCGCTTCACCTTGGAGAGGACTTAAACAATCAAATTGCTCGACTTGGTGGGCCTAAGCTTTAGTTTGTAATTTTCAGATTTGTTAGGTTCAACAAAAGGGAGTTTTGTATCAGTCCGGGAGGGAGTGCAGGGCACAGTGTCTATATCCGAAGGTAGTCCATGAAATTTTTTTATGTGACTTGAATGAATCCAGCCCTTGCGGCCCTCGATCTTCACGGCTGTTCTTGTGGTCAACAGGACCAACTTGGGTGCTTTCCACCTGGGCTCCAGTTGAGTTTTTCTGTCGAAATTTCTCACAAAGACAAGATTACCCGGAACAACGTCATGGGGTTTCACCTCAGTGTTGTCGGGAAAGGCTGCAGCTACCTGTGAACGAGAAGATTGTAGTGCAGACATCAAGGAAGCCAAGTAATCTGTCAGCATATTACAGTCAATATCAGTTATTTTGCGTGGTATGGGCGTCCCCCACATATTCGGTGGTCTACCGAAGATCACCTCATACGGGGATAGCCCTGTTCTAGAGTGTGCTACCATTCTCATGTAAAAGAGTGCAACTGGTAATGCTACTATCCAGTCGACCCCTTTCTCTCTGCATATTTTGGACAGTCTGATTTTCAGTATCTGGTTATGTCTTTCTACGAGACCTGCTGCCTCGGGATGTCGGACACAGTGGAATTTCCACTGATAACCTAACAGAAGTGAAACGTGTTTCATTAATTCGGATGAGAACGGCTGGCCGTTATCTGAGTAGACAACACGTGGTAAACCGTATCGTGGGAAGAATTCTCGAACCAACTGTTTGGCAGTAGTCGGGGCAGTGTAATCTGAAACCGGGTACGCCTCTGTCCAACGGGACAGAGCGCAGACAACTACGAGAACATATTTGAATCCTCGACATCGTTCCATCTGGATATAATCCATCTGGAGGACTTCAAAAGGGTGATCAGGAGGCTGAAATCCACCCTGTTCTACGGGAACACTTTTTCCTGGGTTGAACTGGCAACAGATCATACAGGTACGGACCTTTTGTTTGGCTGCTGCTCGTAAATGTTTATTGAACCAAATGTGTTGAATGCTGTCTAGCATAGCTTTCTCTCCTAGATGTGCTGGACTATGTATAGTGTTAATTATGACTTGGACCATTGAATCAGGAAGGAACCATACAGACCTTTCCTTCATCATCCATCCTTGGTCCGTTTGGATCCCTCCTAATTCAGTCCATTTCTTTATTTTGTCCGGTGTAGCATGTGTCTGTATGCCAATTACGTCAAGAGTAGGATCTTTAACTGTCATACAATGTGTCGGTGTCGGGACTATTGTCTTTGTCATATCGGGGGTTTGAGTTTGAGCAGTCAGTTTAGCTGTTCTGTCGGCTAGATCATTGCCTTGGGAAATGGTATCAGTAACCTTTGTATGGGCTTTACATTTCATAATTGATATTGCAGTGGGTAGATGTATTGCATCTAATAATGCATGAATGAGGGGTCCGTGCTGAATGTGGGCACCGTGAGAAGTTAAATAGCCTCTCTCTCGCCACAGCACGCCGAAGTCATGTACAACTCCGAATGCATAACGTGAATCAGTGTATATGTTGACTTTTTTATTCGTGGCTTGAATACAGGCTTGTGTCAGAGCGATGAGCTCTGCGGCTTGAGCTGACAAAGTATTTATACGATTAGTTTCAATGACTTCAGTATCTGTTGTGACTGCATAAGCGGCTACTAACTCTCCTGTACTTGTTCTCATGCATGAACCATCGACATAAAATGTCAGGTCTGGATCTGACAATGGAACATCGGTCAAGTCTTGTCTGGGTTTTGTCGTTACAGTAATAACTTCAATACAGTCATGGGCTAGTGGGTCTGTTCCGATTACTGGCAAAAGTGTGGCAGGATTCAATGTGTTACAGCGTCTTATTTCTATATGTGGCTGAAACAATGTGAGTTCATACCCTGTAAGTCGTGCTACGGTCAAGTGTTGTGTTTGTGTTCTATTTACAAGAACCTCTACTGCGTGTGGTACTTGAACTGTTAATGGATGTCCTAACACTATGGCATCGCTTTGTCTGATTGCTAAGGCTGTTGCTGCCACTGATTTCAGACATGCAGGCAAAGCCTGAGCTACGGGATCTAATGTACTAGAAAAATAAGCACATGGTTTGTGTGCTCCTGCTTGTTCCTGTGTGAGTACTGACAAAGCAGTACCTTCGCGTTCTGTAACAAAGAGTGTAAACTGTTTTCTGTAACATGGTGTTGCTAAAACTGGTGCTTGACATAAAGCTTTCTTTAGTTTTTCAAAAGCTTGTGTGTGTTCCTGAGTCCAAGGGAGAACAGTCGATGTGGCTGCCTCCTGGGTTGTCAACTGAATGAGTGGTTTTGCTAGGAATGCATATTGCGGGATCCACTGTCTACAATATGAAGTGAGGCCTATGAAAGCCCGCACCTCCTTTTGTGTCTTGGGTATTGGCATGTTAGCTATTAACTGAATGCGGTCGGGTGTAAGCTGCCTTCCCTCCTTGTCCAGCGAGTGTCCAAGATAAACAACTCGCTGGACACAGAATTGCAGCTTAGAAGGGGACACCTTGTGCCCTTTTTCGGCTAGAAATTGTAAAACTGTCAGTGATGCTTTCTCACATTCAGGTTCACTTCTTGCGGTGATCAGCAGATCATCGACGTATTGAAACAGAGCCGTGTTAACTGGCATGTGGATACTGTCAAGTTCTCGTTTCAATGCTTGGCTATTGATGCTGGGGCTTTCTGTAAATCCTTGAGGTGCGCGTGAGAATTTAAAGCTACGTCCATTTAAACTAAATCCGAACAAATATTGGCTTTCCGGATCTATTGGGACACTGAAGAAGGCATTCTTGAGATCGATTACAGTGAAGAATGTCGCTTCGGAATCAATAGCTGTCAGTAATGACGAGATATCTGGGACCACAGGGAATTGTGGCACAATGCATTTGTTTAACTCGCGCAGATCAATAACCAATCGATATACTGGCGGGGCCTTCGGATCTGTTCGTTTAAGAATCGGTATTATCGGTGAATTACATATATTGGAGTCTGTTTCCACAACTACTCCTTGGGCAATGAGCTCGTCAATGATTTGTAGTAAAGCCACTACAGCATCTGGTGGTAACTTGTATTGTCGCATTCGTGGTAGCACCACTCCTGCCTTTAGCGTGACTCGATATGGTGTAATATTCATGCAACCAACATCAGTAGGGCCTTGTGCCCATAGATGTGTAGGTAAAGTCTGCAGTCGGGGATCCATGTCTCTAGATACATAGTGACCTTTAAAATCACGTAAAAACAATCTTACTCCTTCCGGAGAACAACATATTATGGCTCCTAGAGCTTTTAACGTTTTTATTCCTAATAAATTTTCTGGACATGATTTAGTAAGCAGTAAATCTGTAGTTCGGGTCAGAGGTCCTATCGTGAGTGGAAGGGGCTGTGACACTTCATTAACAATAGGTTTGCCTGAAAAACCAAGGGAAATATTCTGTGAGCCTGAGAGGGGTGCCCCTGGAACTTCACTACGTTTTATTGTTGTTCGACTTGCCCCTGTATCGAGTAAAAATTTTCTATCTTGACCTAATAATTTACTATGTACATAAGGTCCTTCTTGATCTACAGGAATCTCAATAAGGGGTAAGTCAACTTCCCTCTCTAGGCTAGTTCATGCGTAACGCTGATACTCGGGATATTCATACTGTGCGGTCTGATACATTTGTCGTGTTGTTGTCTGTGTGGCAGCAACAGGCAATGGGGGTGCAGCTGGCACAAACTGTATTGGCTGTTGTGCGGCTGGTATTGCCTGGGCATTCGGTATAGCTCCTTGTTCACTCTGGTCTTGTCTGAGTGGCCGTGATCTTTCTTGTGTTTTACCTATGGCGATATTATGTTTTAAAACTGAACAATCGTGTACGTAATGGCCTGGCTTTTTACAATAATTGCATGTCCCTTTTACAGGTCCTGCTGAATCGGAATGTGTCATACCCTTTTTATGTCCTTCAGCTGGAACTGTCTGGGAAACTAGCATTTTCATTTTTGTGTCTTTCATGCGTCTGTGTTCATGTTCTTGTTCCTCTTTAATTCTATTGTGGTGGTACTGTAACATTTGTAACATTTGTGTTGGAGTGTTACCTTGCCAGGTACTTTCGAATTTTAATACTCTATTCTTTACTGGAGGCAGAGCATTTTCTACTAATTTTGTTACAAACAGATGTGGATAGGATTCGCTACTTGCTTTTATGCCACTATTTATACCAAAACATTTTTCAAAACGGGCATAGTAATCACTAGTGTCTTCATCTTGCTTCTGTTTACAGGCTGAAATTGTACCCCAATCTTCCTTTTTCGTGGTTAATAAACGTGGCAGTACCTGTACTAGCAGTCCTGGTAATGCCTTAGTTTTGTCCCCAAGCCCCGAACCTGGACCTCGGGCTCTTTCTTCTGCTTCTAATGCTGACCATTCTATCTTTTGATCACCTACCTCCCACTCTTTTTCTTTGAGTTTCTCATAAATGCCAGCAGGCATCAACACCTTTAATATTGTCATAATGTCGGGGTAGGTATACTCTCCCATGAGTAACATGTCTTTAATTTCTCGGTGGAACCCCGCTGGGTCCTTGTCATGACTGGGTACTACTTTCTTCATTTCTAATAATTCTATTTTCGATATAGGCGTATATACAAATACGCGTTTAAACTCATTGTCCTCACCCTTTATTGGGTGCACTTCTCGTAAGGGATTCTGTCTATCTATGTGATACGTAGTTCTTTCCTTGACGGACAATGGAACATGTTCTGAACATACGAAAAGAATATACTGCTTTCTTGATTCTAGAATTTCTTTAATTAATTCAGTACCTGGACCTCTCCATTTATTCATAAGTAATTCAGTCAGTATGTCAGGCAAGGGACCAGGGTCCGAATGCTGACTCCGATATAGTATAATGAGTTGTTGGACCATATAAATCCCAGGTAACCTTTGTTCATCTGGGGTAAGATTCAAAAATGTGCGTACTACTGTATCATCACTATATTTTCCGGGACTGTCCACCCAATGGACAGCTGCCCTGGCTAAATCTTGTTCACCCATAGAATCGAGGAAATGATAACCCCTTCGTTCTCGGAGTAGTTTGTCGGCGGTTTGGAACGAATGCTCGTTAGACCTTATATTAATTATAGGTATTTGAAAATTCCTGTTATTATCTGGACACGTCGGATGTATTGAGTCAGTATGATATCTAGTCTGATTCCTATTACAAGATCTTCCTCTACCTACATAGGCTATGGTGTCTGACTGTCCTGTGGGCAGTCCTGGCCCTTCTTCCTCGTTTTGTTCGAACTCGTCTGTCTCTAATCTCTCTTCGTGTAGGCGTTCTATTTCTTTACGGATCTTTCGGCACATGGCTATTATACAATTTTGTTTATCATGTCTCCCTTCTGATATATTCTGGCTCCATCTTGTAAGAATTCTCATGGCTTCCGGGTCTACCCCCGGTCGGTCTTGATTTCTGATCACACAGTTTATGAGGAAACGTAACAGTTCCCCCTGTATCTCTACTTTCTGGTATTCCATAGCTCTGTAAATACATTCTGGATCTCGCCCTGTTTGGACAAAATGTTATATATTATCTAGATGCGCAGTCATTCCTGGTAACTTCGCTAAATACACTGCGGCTCGTCTGATACGTAATGATGCTAGGGTCATTTCGTCCTCTTTTCCGGGCACCGGGTCATATCTACAATCTATAAGAAGTTCCTTAAGCGTACGGGTACTAAGGAGTTTGGGTGTACGTGAATGCGCTGACTCTTGAAAAGTAAGCTTATTTATTCTGGGTGGCGTAGAAAAGACATTGGTAGCTCCTCCCGCGGCCCCATCTGTGGCGTCGGGTGTAAAAGGATTCGTTGAACGTGACACAGCAACTACAGGTGTGGACACAGCCATAGAAGTAGCTGTAGGAGCAGATACAGAAACAGATGTGCTTGCCGGAACTTGTGACTCGATTTGTTGCTGTAGGGATACGGGTACTGGATCTTGGCGTTGAACCTCCCTGGTATGCGGTCTATGTGGGGCGGAATTGGCATACTCGGGAGCTGCGTCATCTAAATATGAGGAAAGAAAAACATCTTCTGCCGTTCTAGGATGCCCCTTAGGATGTACCTTTATGGGGAACAATGGGGTTGGCAAGTCTTTTGGCGTTTCCGGAGTAGCCTTAGGTAATCCTTCGGCCAGAAGGGGATACATACCATTCATAAGGGCATTTCTTTGTCTGTCTACTTGTTCTGATTTCACTCGGATACCTTCCTCAATTAATAGATTCTCTCGAACTTTATTGGAACTCTCTTTACTCTTCTCCTCCTGTCTACGTGCTTTTTCTGTTCGTCTATGTGATTCTTTACGCCATAATTCAACGGCGTCTTTCTGTGACTGTCTGACTTTCCTTTTCCATAACTCTTCCTCGACTTTCATGATGCACTCTGCATCCCAGGTCCCCGCTGTGGGCCACCTCTGACTTTCTGGTAATCCCTTGGTATAGTCTACCCATAAGTCAAGAAATAATATAGCGTCTAAGCCATGTTTGTGATACATAAAATGCCCTGGAGTGTCCCTAGGAGGAATAGGGATGGCTTCTTCGAGAACCCCTTTTCTGGTAGTGATCTGTCTTAATTTCGAAAAGAACGGCATATTGCGAACTGACCTTATACTTGATTTTGACCTGATACTTGAATTTGAACAGACTTAATACAATAAACACGATAATGAACAGTCATTCATACCACGATATACTTAAACACTTCAAACATTAAACATTAACCCTTTAACTGAAACAACAATGATGATCGTCTGCATAACTAATCACCAAGCTTAATTCTCGACAATAACTAGATAAATAACTAGACACTTCGGAATACTTCGGAATACTTGATATACTGCTAAACAGTACAGATACACTGCTAAAACAGTGCAGACCGGATTTGTGTACCCAAACCCGTCTTGACCGGCACAACCTATGTGCACGTCAGAAATGCCTCCCCAGCAATGGTACTCACCGGGTAGCTTCGGAAACGGAAGGCCTCAGTAACTTGAACTTGACTCGGATTGGACTGGACTCGACTCGACTCGTCGGACACTGGGCTTGACGTCGGACTGGTGGGTCTCTGTATACCTCGGATCTTGCTCTCTCAGCTAGGCTCTGGTCGGGATACTTCGCACTTCTCACCGCCTCGTCTGGGTGTTGATTGCAGTCTCAGTCGCCCCCGCTTGACCGGAGGGAGATACAGGAAATCCTGCGGGTACGCGTTATTGTCCGTCCAGCTGTGGCAGGAGACCGGGCCTGCAACGCACCGCCGGCGCGTGAGATGAGAAAGTGTCCCTATTCGGGCGCCATCATGTGGTAAATATTTCTCCTTTACCGGGACTGAATTTGATACAGGAACATTATAAAGTAGCTCAGTAAAATGAGAGGCAGAATCCGTGATATTAGAGTTTCAGGATGGGCTTTATTCCAATAAGCGATTATAATCGGATGCTTCAAGTTCCATCACCACGGGAGTTCAGGAAGTGAAGTACATACTTTATTGACAAGCAGTAACTTTTATAATACATACATCATAATGAAGTGAATACAGTAGGCGTAACAATTGATAAGGACATTGACGTTTGGTTTTACGTAACCGAAAATGGGTGTAATAATGAGAAAAAAGGAACATGATTGGCTATGATGTAATACATAGGTGGATCTATAAGATAATACTTGGCATTGATGCGCGCGCAGCAGTCTGACGTGTAATTGACGTGTAACTAGGGGGTGACGGGGACTTGACATTTAGCTCTACGTGTGGAGACAAGAAGTCTGGGGGGTCAAGTCAACCTAATCCCAAATCATATCTAACATCCTATGTTTAAAGAACTATGTTATCCACAAAAGAAGGACTCTCGGACAGAATCTATTCTATACTGACTGTGCGTGCGTGTACAAGCGTCTAGGTGTCTACACTGAATGCGAGGGGGTAGGAATATTCCATGGTAACAGGGCTATGAGTTACTTGCATGAGGACAGAGAAGATGGGCCCTCTTGCTTGGTAACTGGAAGAATGTTTACTTAAGCTACTAGGCAGGAATGCATCGGCTGAGGGGGAAGCAGATAATTCGAAGGTGAAATACAGTTCTTGGCAGAGAATAGGCTGATGTCAGGCTTCGTGAGCCGCGCAGAGAATGAGACAAAGTTCATGGTCACAGATGCAGGCTTGAACTGGAGCTTTCAGAGGCAGAAGGCAAGAGGAGTTCGATGACAGAATCAGGGCCTTCTTGCCTGGACTGTAAAATGGCATAAGTGAACCATATAAAGCCGGTGGCCTTTCATATTTAGGAATGGAATATCCAGCCCATTCATGGCGGATCTGACAGAGGACATGTTGACGGTGGACGCACATGTGTTTGCGTCATCATTACTGGAACTGGAGGGAGCATACATGTACTTGTGACATGCACATAGAACCGTTGGGGTCCAAGATAGGGGACATAACTGACCAGAAAAATCCATATTTCCACAGAAAAATCCATATTTCCACAAGAAGAGGGCGGAAGAAACAGGAGATGTGGCATCACGAATGAAGCCTAAAACTAGCAATTCGTCCATGTATTGCTTTAGATACTTAGTCTCAGTTTCCGATTGAGCATAAATGAGAGTACATAATAGGTTGGCCCCTGTAATAAAATGAATGCGACATTCAAAGTCTCTGTGAGGGGGTAGCTGAATGGCTTTCTTTTCATCAAATACATCCTGAAAATCCAAGTATTCCTTTGGAAGGATGTTTTGAAAGTTCTGGGGCTACGGCTGCACACGTTTGGGGTAGAATCAGGTCTTGTGCTGTGGTATAGCAACTGAAATGGCAGTATGGTGACCCTAAATTCACCCAGCATGAAGACCAATCAATAAGGGGATCATAGAGTTTAACTAGGATATCCCTATGATAGCACCAAAAGTGTGCGCCTCTATTAGATTGAAAGATAGGTTTCTTTTTGTCTATTAACACAAACTAAGTTTATGGGAACCGTTTGTTAAGTAATCAATCCTGATGACAATTCAAATCTATCAACTGCCCTTACTACTTCTGGTTCTTGTTTCTTTACTCAAGGGATATTTAAGGAAGTGGCCAAACTTAAATCCTAGAAATCACCGGGGCCTCCCGAATCCAGGAGCATAGGCGACTGTTTTTGTTGTTGTGGGAAATTATCATGGTGACTGAAATGGTTAGGTGTTGTGGAATTTTACCTATGGTATGATTCTGAGGTCAACGTATTAGACCTTCTCAACGAGTTCACCTCATTAGTAGTTGAGCTTGCACGTTTTTCTGATTGCCCTCTGTGATGACTTTGATCTTTTTCTGAGCCTTTTTTGGTTTGGCGATACAATCGAAGGCAAAGTGTCCTGCTTTACCACAATTTAGGCACACATATATTTTCTGCATCGTTCCTTTTCATTACTAGATAAGGACCCCTTGTTCTTCCAATTAGCATGGGTTATCTGAGTCCCTAACCTTAACATCAGTCTCCTTTCACTCAGATCGAACCAAAAACAGCCTTGGCTCATTTCTAGATCAGTTGCTCTTATGCTCAGCAAGTCGATGATCAAGTCTAACTACAAATAATCGCAATGGACCGCACTCCGCTAGCCCCTCCTCCGGGTAGCCCCTAGGGAAGCTGGTACATGAAGTTCTTGAGTGGTTCACCCCAGTGGGTGCATGTAAGTACTTGTTGACCTGATGATCTCTGATGGAGTTCTTGAGTGGTTCACCCCAGTGGGTGCAAGTAAGTACTTGTTGAACTGATGATCTCTAGACCCGATACATGTCCCGGGTTTTAAAATATCGCCCGAGACATGGCTCGGGTTTCGGGATAACTTCCCTCATCAGTAGAGAAAATAGTTAGGGGTGGAAGAGAGGGCCGCCAAACAACCGTCAAAGGCCTCAGTGCCCGCACAGGCACGCAGGTGCGTCGTCCAGGAGCTCGTCAGCTCAAAGCTCGAGGGAGCCATTTTTAGAAACAATCGCAATGGACCGCACTCCGCTAGCCTAGCCCCTCCTCCGGGTCGCCCCTAGGGAAGCTGGTACCCCTAACTATTTTCTCTACTGATGAGGGAAGTTATCCCGAAACCCGAGCCATGTCTCGGGCGATATTTTAAAACCCGGGACATGTATCGGGTCTAGAGATCATCAGTTCAACAAGTACTTACTTGCACCCACTGGGGTGAACCACTCAAGAACTCCATCAGAGATCATCAGTTCAACAAGTACTTACTTGCACCCACTGGGGTGAACCACTCAAGAACTTCATGTACCAGCTTCCCTTGGGGCGACCCGGAGGAGGGGCTAGCGGAGTGCGGTCCATTGCGATTGTTTCTAAAAATGGCTCCCTTGGGCTTTGAGCTGACGAGCTCCTGGACGACGCACCTGCGTGCCTGTGCGGGCACTGAGGCCTTTGACGGTTGTTTGGCGGCCCTCTCTTCCACCCCTAACTATTTTCTCTACTGATGAGGGAAGTTATCCCGAAACCCGAGCCATGTCTCGGGCGATATTTTAAAACCCGGGACATGTATCGGGTCTAGAGATCATCAGTTCAACAAGTACTTACTTGCACCCACTGGGGTGAACCACTCAAGAACTCCATCAGAGATCATCAGTTCAACAAGTACTTACTTGCACCCACTGGGGTGAACCACTCAAGAACTTCATGTACCAGCTTCCCTTGGGGCGACCCGGAGGAGGGGCTAGCGGAGTGCGGTCCATTGCGATTGTTTCTATCAAGTCTAATTACTAGATCAATAAATTGCACCCAATCGGTAGGGAGGGTCAACTATGTTAGCCAAAAAATCTTTCAATTCATCTTTCAGCCCCTATAAAACAGGGATATGCTTTTTTCTTCGGGCAATTGCGTTTCAGTAAGTAATTTGCGAAAGTTTGTATTACAAGTAAGTCCTTCCCCGTCGTAGGTTTAAAAGCTCATTATCACCTACCTTAAAAAAGGAATGCTTTGTAAATAAGCGTCACATAGGTTCTTAAAACCTAGCATATTCGTGCAACAGTGGATCGTTATTCTCAATGAGAGGTAATGCCCAATTTGCAGCATTACCATCTTGGTGGGAGATGATAAATGCAATGCAGGCTATATCAGAGGGGAATGGCCCCAGTTTACACAATAGTCGCAGTTGAGATTGTCTGCAGAATGCATTAAAGTTAGTGCTATCTGCAAAAAAGCACTCTAGGGGAGCCAGCGAAGTGGGAGTAAATGTATGCACAGTGCCATTAGCACAGGCTCTTCCCTCATTCCATGACAGCTCTGTTGCTGTTGATTCAATTGTAAACGGCGTAGATTGAGTGATAAATTGCTTATCCTTGGAAATGAATCCTGAATCTAACCAGAACGAATGATGTGGGGGATATTGCACCAGTTCATCCCTAAGGGTTTGAATTTCTTGGCGCAAGGCTTGAACCACACTCCTCCTCGTTCCAAGGGCCCTAGTTAATCTTACCATATTGGGAAGTTCCTCACTGGAAATCTCTGGTAATGTCTCAGCTAGGTCCTGAGCATTTATCAGATTCCCTGGGTCCATATCGCCAGGCCAAATAGGATTTCAGTGGCTTGGATTTCTGTCGGACACCTGGCTTGGAAAACTTGTCTGCAGAGATGATGCTGGACCCACCTGACACCCAACACAGCACTCGACCAAAGAATGTATTATGTCAAAACAGACGCTGTCCCAGGAGTGAACGGGCTCTGGATCAAACAACAAAAGTGGCAACGACTGAACCTCTGGATGTTTGTCTGACTGACTGCTATGCACGGGACACCCAACAATCTCCCTTTTTGGGAAAGCGCATTCTATGGTGCTAGAATGAACAACTAGGAAGAAGTAACATAAATCTCATTAGTCATTGTGCCAATCAACATAATCAATTTCTTGTAAACACTCCAAGTAATGAAACACACTTACAAAATAATGAAAACAGTAAACACGTATTATGATCTCTTGTGGTAAGGAGACACACCGCTCTTATATTGAGTCCTTAGTCGTGGTTCTAAGTCTCCTCATTGAGCATATTACGCCATATGCTTCACAAGAATTTTGCTTTGTCTTTCAACTTCACCACTTTATCCTCTGTGTTTTTTTGTTCATGGGAATGTCTCTTGTGCACTCAAAAGTGTTGTTATTCAGTTCAGGAATTAATGCACAAGTTCCGGAGTGTTGCAAGCTTGAAATGAACAGAGCCACAGAGAAAACAAGAACAGTGTTCTAACTATGGTCTTTTTCCCTTTGCTTTTCTTTTCTTTCATTCCAGAGTTCCAAGTGATGACACCTGCAGGACGGATCTGGATGTGCAACCACTATTCCAGGCGACTTCCAGAGCACAAGAGATTGCCCCCGTTCCTCAACGGTAGGTCTTTCTATGAGATGCCAGGATTGGGGAAATTCTGATTAGCCGCTCGGCGATGTCTGCAAGTGCGCAGATATCGCCGGCCAGGCAGGATGCTAGACGAGGTAAGAGGGAGGGGTTCGGGCTCCAGGGAGATAGTGGAGAGTTTCTTCTTGAAAGGAATAAAGCCAAGCGCCCAACTGGGGTTTAACTGGAATATTTATCATCGGTTGTATTGTACTGGAGGGGCACGTAGTTAATTATACTTCAGTGGTTCCATATTCTAGAAGGGCATGTGCTTACTATGACTCACGGTTTCCAAACAATACTTGTTTGCAGGCACATCGATAATTCCTAACATGTGTAATAAGTGCTTGCACGTAAAACCATTATAAGCTACTGCCACGGGCAATTCTAAATGTGCACCTAACACAAATAATAATTTACTAAGGAAACAAGCCTTAAATAAACACAAGGATAATTACAGGCACATGGAGCAGACATGGGGCTTGGTACAAACATGATGATAGTCACAAATGTGGAGCATTACAATCATGAGGAAAATATTGAAATCTGGCACATGGCAATGCTAGTTTATGCCTAGCAAAATACAGAACCAACTGAACTCTTTATACTCTTCGTGTAAAAAGGTTTGTCTAAAAGGTAGGGGGAACAACATTTAGCCCAAGCTGTGTCAAAGGAGGGTAGGACTACATGGCCTTAGTGCTATTAACTGATGCACATATGGGGCATGCTGGCATTCAAGATTTAGTAATCATAACAGTTCCTCCCCACAATGGGTGACACACAGGCCGAGGTTTATGGGTGTTTTGTGAATGAGTCATACCAACCGAGGGGCATGGACGGTCCCAGCAGGGTCCCATGATCGATCATCTGGGCAGTAACCCTTCCAATCTATTAAGTAGAATAAATAGCCATTTACTCTATTTGAGTCAAGGATTTTCTGTACTGCGATTTCTAGATGACCATCAATTTTTAGAGGAGGTGGTGGTGGTAGTCGTTGGGTTTGGGCATGACAAGGTCAGAGCAGAGAGACATGGAACACTGGGTGAAAGGGCATGTCCTCTGGTAGTTGTAGTCTGTAAGAGACTAGGTTCATGATTTGCTCAATAGTATAAGGCCCTTAATATCGTGAATGTAATTTACGCCTTTCCTGAGGTTGTAATTATTCAAATGCAAATAAACATGGAGTTCGTGCAGCATCGTCCTCCCATGTCCTTCCTTTTGGCCCCTTCTGAACCTAACCCATCTAATTTACTGACATCTTTCATTCCTCCAAATGAATAAAAAGACTTCTTCTATCATGTAAACCTAGATCACCATTTGACCCTTGCCCCCGTAGAATAAAATAAATAACATCGGTTATCGACCCTGTTTATGCAGAGGTGTTTAATACCTCCATCCAAACTGGCTCAGTTCCCTTTTCATAGAAACAAGCTAGTGTCATCCCACTACTAAAGAAACCTTCAGCAGATAGTAGTATTCTATCTAATGTTAGACCTATATCTCTTTCCTGAGCCGCCACCAAAATACTAGAATCTAGAGTAAATAAACAACTCTCAGAGTTTTTAGAATCTTATCACCTCATGCACCCGTCTCAGTCAGGTTTTCGATCTCGACACAGCACCAAAACTGCGCTGCCGGAAGTCACTGAGTCACTACAAAAATGTCCCTAGACTGCTGACACAATGCAGACTTATTCTGTCCGAGCTCTATGCAGCGTTCAACACTGTCCCCCATGACATCCTTTTACAACGCCTGTCTGATCGTGGGGTCAGGGGTGCAGCACTTGTTTGTCTGAACTAGACTATCTTTGCGCTAGAGCAAGCAATTTGGACGAAACCTCACCTCTCTAAGCCAAACCTCTAAAATGTAGGATACCCCAAGGCTCTGCTAATAGTTCTACACTGTTTATAATGTTCATGTCTCCTGTTGGCGCCCTGGTTGAGACATTCGGCATCATGGTAGTTTCATATGCCAACAATACCCAGCTGATATTTTGCTATCTGGCAAATTAAGAATCCCGCAAAGTTCCCTTCTCAAATTGCATGGGAGACTCAAAGAAAGCAAAACATTCTGATGGATACATCTGCCTGTGGATTCCTCACCTTGTGAATATCCCCTGCGCCAGCATTCCACTGAACTTTTTTCCCCAGCTCTCTACGCCGACGTGGACGACGTCATAATGCATCGGCTCCGCTCGCGACTCAGTATGACGTCAGCGGAGCCATAAGAGAGCCACGTCGGCGTGATGACGTCAGTTCCCTTTTTTTCCGCGCCGTCGACGCGCAACGGTTTTTCCAGTACTCTCCTGCTACTTTGTAGTTGTTAGGTGTTACTGTTGTCGAAAATCTGTAATGTCTTCGACGAGGAAGTCGGGTTTTAAGCCCTGTAGGGAATGTGGGGGCCACATGTCTATAACGAACCCCCATGATGATTGTTTGTGGTGCCTTTCGTCTGACCACGAAGTTGAGGATTGTTCAAGCTGTAGGAGGATGAATCCGAAGGCATTGAAGGAAAGGAAGGCGAAGCTGTTTATGGCCAGGGTCGGAAAGGAGAAGAGAGGTAGAAAGAAGGAGAAGTTGAGGCCGGAGTCGTCGACTTCGAGATCATCGAAGTCGAAGAAACATTTTTTTTTTTTTTTGCCTGTCTCCCCTATCCTCTTTTCTCCCCTATGATAATTATGTTGTAGCCATAACTACCTCCTCTAATACCAAAGACTAAATTCAATACCTACAAATCTACTGATATATTTTAACACTCAGGAGCCCATTTTTTTTTTGGTCTGAAATTTACAAAGGGTACATATCAGCCAGCTGCCTTATTGCCCAACTCCAAAAGGAGCTCGTCAGCGGCTTGCACGGACCTAATGTTAAACATCTTATTGTTGAACATCACCTTCAGGGCAGCAGGGAACACCAGCTGGGCCGTTGCCCCCAATTTTCTAAATGCCTCAAGCCGCCTACCAAACTCCCACTGCTTCTCTAACGTAACCCTAGAAAGGTCAGATCTAATGAGGAAAGTAAATCCCTTTCCAAGGAGGGATTTTTGTTTTTGTTTCAGGGCTAAGTTGAGAATCTGCTCTTTGAGGGCATAGGTATGGAAGTTAACCAAGATTTTGCGAGGTTTAGATCTTTGTTGATTTCTCCTGAACGGATCTCTATGGACCCTCTGAATATCGATGGTCAATTCCTCTAGAGATTTATCGAGACATAACGACTCCTTTAGCAATTGCACCACAAAATTGTTAACGTCAGAACCTTCGGAACCCTCTGGTACATTAAGTATACGTATATTGGATATTCTGGCATTGTTTTCCAGCAATTCCATCCTATCAAGTAGGGCCTGATCCTCCTTTTGCAGTTTAACAATGTCCTCCTTGGCTTTGTCCAGATGGATAGACATCACAGCGACCGTCTCTTCTAGCTCCCCCGTCCTAGAGGTTAACCCATCAATCTTTTTATCTAAAGACTCGCAATAGCTCCGAATGTCCGCCTGATTAGCAGAAGACTCTTCAAACCCTTTTTTAATGTCCCGGGATAGGGTTGAAAACATTGCCAGTATAGAAGCCGCAGAGATTACGCCCCCCGTATCTGGATCCACTGGGGTTA
This sequence comes from Triturus cristatus, assembly GCF_964204655.1. Classification (NCBI taxonomy): domain Eukaryota; kingdom Metazoa; phylum Chordata; class Amphibia; order Caudata; family Salamandridae; genus Triturus; species Triturus cristatus. The sequence continues at coordinate 681,709,797 of NC_140592.1, forward strand.
CCAGATCAAGAGTAACAGAATCCCCTGCCCCCCCTCCTTCTCTTGCATTAACATGACTTCCCTCCCCCGGAAGCTCAAGCTCCAAAGTCCTGACCGAACCACTGGTCACTAAATCGCCCCCAAGATGATTCAGTAAACCAGGCTGAACCGAATCCACCTCAGACAAAACACACTCAGAAGTGAGCATAGGACCAGAGTCTCCACAGGAGGGGCCACAAGAGGCAGGGACAGAATCTGCGGCTGGAACTTCCAGGACACCTAGGGCACCCGAGACGGGCAAATCATTAGTGCCAGTGTCCATTACTGTCAAGGGGGAAGACATGCCCTGAGCCTCTGTCAAACGGAGCACCTGTGGTACAACTTTAAAGTATGAGCGCAGGGACGGGGTTATCTTAGAACTCAAATCAGGTGCCACGCTTGAATCCCTTTTATGTTTAGCTTTACCCCTGACCCCGTTTGATCTTGTACACTTCGATTTTACTTCCGCAGACAGATAGGATGAGGCTTTCTTACCTTCTGGGGGTGAGGGTCCGCTGTGTACCAAATCGGCCAGATTTACCTGCGGGGAAGGAACAGGCTTCTTCCACTGTGCCTTTATGGACACCTTGCCTCTTCTGCGTGAGTTTCTACTTTTGGATGACTGCTGATGTAACTGTGGACACTTCTTAGCTAACTCCTCCAAGATCCCCTCCTCACCGCTTTCCATGTTCTTCGTGCCGTCAGGGCACTCAACACCTCCTTCACCCTCCACCGCTCCTCGAGAATTATACTCGAGCTTCTGAGCCTGGGTCTTAGTGGAAATACTACAAGCAGTGAGAACCAGACAGCGCGCCTTCCTCCCCCGACGCAGCTCCAGGGCGGCCACGGACCACAATCTTAACCTTAGATCAGCCGGTATTACGATTTGATTAGGGCGAGTAGCACCCGCTGCACCGCCGCTACCTCCACCGCTGAGCTTGCTACCTCCGGTCATAGAGAGGGAAAGCAGCCCGCCTACGCCGAGCCGTGCTGGAGACCAGGTACGATAGAAGATCGTTAAGGAAACAAACACTCCGTATTTTTACACGAGTCTTTTCTATCTAAAACAGCCAAAGCTTAGCTTAGCCAAGAAATCTGTCACGCCGGATTATGGGAAACATTTTAAACGCGTATTCTCATATCTCAGACGTCTAGGAGAGAACATGGCGGCGGTCGGCTGATCCGCTGCAGCGCTCTGTGATCAAGCTCCCGAAGTCGAAGAAACATCATAAAAAAAGGAAACATTCTTCTCGGCGCCGGTCTTCAAAGAACAGGAGGTCGAGATCGGCTTCGCCTCGACGACGCCGAAGTAAGGAATTGTCACCTTCTCCTTCTCCTTCGAAGTCTCCGGAGGGTTCTCCTTCGCCTAAGCGTGCTCCAGCGCGGTCACCGGCGCAGTCCTCGCCGTAGTCACCGGCACCTACTCCGACGTCGTCTCCTGTTCCAGTGGAGTCTCCTGTTTCTGATGGTGAGCAGGAACAAAGTAAGGAGCCTTCTCCAAGGCCTGAGGATTCTTCGGCTCCGGCGGAGGACACTGCGGCGCCGTTGCCAGATACTCCGCAGAGGGGTACAGGTCCGGTTCCTTATCCTCAGTTCCCGGCTCCAGGTACTGATTCTTCGCATCCGGTGCACCGACTGGTCCCGTGGGTCCTATGGCGTATACTTTGGGGGTGCCACAGCATTACGCTCAGGTCCCGTTTATGCCCTTTCTGCCGATGGCGTCTTCGTGGCAGTTTCCGGCGCCGTCTGGGGATCCATCACAACTTCGGCTGGATCGTCCTGCTTTGGAGCCTTCCTCCACGCCGTTGCCGACTCCCTCGGCGCCGCGTCCGGCGCAGCCGACTCTGTCTTTGGCGCCGCCGACTCCACCACCTCTGGCTCCACCGACGCCGCGTACGACGTCGACGACGCCGGCTCCACGGATTCATTCAAGAAGGGAGGCCCAAAGGGTCTTGGATGAAGAAAGGTATAGAGTGGAGGTAGAGGAAGGTGAAGTGGACATGTCCTCTGATGAGTTTGAGGGGATACAGGAGGCCAGTGGCCTGGATACGACCCCTGAGTGGGAGCATACTTCAGCTAGATCCTCTCCACCACAGGAATTGGCTCCTTACCATATGGTTATTAAAAAGGCCGCAGAACTGTTAGATTTGCAGTTACCCTCTGCGGAATATAAGTCTAACCTGCTGACGGAGGTACTGCACTCACCTACTTCAACTTCAGAGCCTTTACTGCCTTTTAATGAGGCCATTTTGGAGCCTGTTTTGGAGGTGTGGCGAAAACCACTTTCTTCTCCGGCGGTTTCCAGGCAGGTGGCGAGAAGATACAGGGTGGCACCTGGGGATCTGGATTTTCTTTCTACACACCCGTCTCCAGAGAGCCTGGTTTTGCAGGCATCCTGCTCGAAGCATGCTTCGGAGGCGCTCCCTCAGTCTCCTGCAGATAGGGCGTCCAAAAAGGTTGACCAGGCGGCTAAGAAGACTTTCTCTTCGGGAAGTATGGCACTAAAGTCTACCAATGCCACGTGCTTGCTGGGTCGTTATGTGCATGCCTTAATGGACTCAATGAAGTCTTTAGCCCCTAAGCTGCCTGAGGGTGATAAGGCGTCCTTCATGGAGGTGGTTGCAGATACTCAGGCTGCTGCTAGACAGGTGATACAATCAGGGCTCGATACAGCAGATTCGGTGGCGAGGATAATGGGCTCTTCCATAGCCACAAGAAGGCAGGCATGGCTCCGTTCTTCTGGCTTCTCCGCGGATGTTCAGGCCACATTAGTGGATTTGCCGTTTGATGCACAGAAGTTATTTGGAGAGAAAGCTGACTCCGCCCTACAAAGTTTTAAAAACAGCAGGGTAACGGCTAAGTCTTTGGGTCTGCAAGCTCCTGCTAAGGGATCTGGTTTTAAAAAGTTTAGGGGTTTCGGAAGATCTTCCTTTCGCTCCTTCCGACAGCCTCAGCAGCAGCAGCAGAATCCCCTCTATAGGTCCTATAGGGGGAGACAAAGGGGTCGGAGAGGTTCTGGACGCAACCCCTCTTCTTCTTCCTCCTCCTCTGCTCCCAATGAGGCTTCAGGTAAGCAGCCCTAGATCCCCCATCCCGGATCATGTAGGACCTGTGGGGGGTCGGGTGTCCTACTTTCTGCGGGGTTGGAAATCTGTTACGACAGACCTTTGGGTTTTGAACCTCGTGGAGACTGGGTACGCCCTTCCCTTTCGGGAGTTTCCTCCCCCTTACCCTCCTTGCCAAGGTTACTGCTCAGAGGACCATCTGCTTCTTCTGCAGAAGGAGGTTCTAGCTTTGTTTCAAAAGGGTGCGATAGAGGTGGTTCCGGAGCAGGAAAGGGGTCAGGGATGCTACTCCCGGTATTTCCTGATTCCCAAAAAGGACGGCAGATTGCGTCCGATACTGGACCTCAGAACCTTGAACTTTTACCTGAAACAGGAGAAATTCAAGATGCTGACCCTTGCGCTGGTTCTTCAAGCGTTGCAGCAAGGAGACTGGATGGTGTCCCTCGACTTGCAGGGCGCGTACTTCCATGTCCCAATCCTGAAGTCGCACAGGAAGTATCTCCGTTTTACGGTTGGGTTGCAACATTACCAGTTTGCGGTCCTCCCGTTTGGTCTTACTACCGGTCCTCGAGTCTTCACGAAGGTGATGGCAGTGGTGGCTGCTCATCTCAGGAGTTCGGGGATTCCAGTTTTCCCCTACCTGGACGACTGGCTTCGGAAGGCAGAGTCCCCAGAGATGGTGCAGCGTCATCTGCAGGTAACATCTCAGCTGTTATTCGACTTGGGTTTTTTGATAAATGTGCCCAAATCTCACCTGGTGCCCTCTCAACGCATCCTGTTTACAGGAGATGATCCCTTTATTCCACAATGGAGCGGTTGTTCCAGTTCTGAAGGTCCTTCGCCTGCTCGTTCTGTTCGCTTCCTGCATCCTGTTGGTCAACCATGCACGCTGGCACATGAGGGCGCTCCAGTGGTGTCTCCGCAAGCAGTGGTATCAGCACAACGGAGATCTCAGGGAGTTGATCAGGATCTCCAGAGAAGCTGCAGCCGATCTTTCTTGGTGGAGCATGGAGGGCAACCTGTCTCAAGGAAAACCCTTTCATCTACCTCCATCGGTGGCCACAGTGATTACGGATGCGTCCACCCTGGGGTGGGGCGCTCATCTGGGGGCTCTGGAGATCAAGGGTCTTTGGTCTCCAGAGGAAAGGCTGCTTCATATCAACCTTCTGGAATTGCGGGCGATTCGTTTGGCGTTCAAGGCCTTCCTCCCTTCCCTTCGCGGTCAGTCTGTTCAAGTCCTGACGGACAACACTACCGCGATGTGGTATGTCAACAAACAGGGAGGAGTGGGGTCTCTTTGTCTATGCAGGGAGGCCCTACGTCTGTGGACCTGGGCTCAGGTCCTTCGGATTTGTCTGATGGCAAATCATCTAGCCGGGGTGCTGAACGTACGTGCGGACAGTCTTAGTCGGCAGTTCTCCGCCGACCACGAGTGGAGGCTCCATTCGCAGGTGGTTTGTCATGTCTCTCGGACGTGGGGGACACCTCGGGTGGACCTGTTTGCCACCCGCGAGAACGCGCACTGCCCGTCATTCTGCAGTCTCCAGTTTCCGATTCAGGGGGCGTTGGGGGACGTGTTTCAGTTGAGTTGGGGCTCGCGACTCCTTTACGCGTTTCCTCCCATACCCTTGATTCCTCGGGTTCTGAGGAAGATTCGCCAAGACCGGGCCCAAGTTATATTGATCGCCCCGGATTGGCCAAGAAGGGTGTGGTACACACATCTTCTCCACCTCTTATTGTGCCCTCCGCTCCGTCTCCCTCTGAGGGCAGACCTCCTCTCGCAGTCGGAGGGGCAGGTTCTACACCCCCACCTCCAGAGCTTACTCCTTCATGCCTGGAGATTGAACGGGGCAACCTGAATTCTTTTTCTCTCCCACCTGATGTGGTAGATGTAATTTTGTCTGCCAGACTTCATTCCACCAAATCTGTATATTGATATAGGTGGTCTAAATTTGTTCTCTGGTGTGGAGAGAAGTCAATTGATCCTTTGAAGGCTTGTCTATCTAACATTCTACAGTTTGCCCTTTCTCTTGCTCAGCAAGGTTTTGCTGTGGCTACTGTAAAAGGATATTTATCGGCTTTGTCGGCTTTCCTTTGCTTGCCGGATCAGCCGTCATTATTCAAATCACCTATTGTTCTTCGTTTTCTTAAGGGCCTCACAAACAGGTTTCCTCCTACTCCCTTTATTGTGCCTCAATGGGACTTAAACCTTGTCTTGACTTATCTTATGGGTTCTCCCTTCAAGCCCTTACACAAGTGTCCCTTGATACTGTTGACTTTTAAGACGGTCTTTCTCATTGCAATCACCTCGGCAAGGAGGGTAAGTGAGCTTCAAGCTCTAAGTTCAAAACCCCCGTTTTTTGACCATTAATGCTGAAAGAATGGTACTCAGGACAAGGGCTGCATTTCTGCCTAAGGTGGTAACTCCTTTCCATCTGGGGCAGTCCATTACCCATCCTTTCTTCTACCCTCTCCCTCACCCTTCCAAGGAGGAGGAGAGACTTCACCGCTGGGACCCTAAGAGGGCGGTGAGCTTCTACCTGGACAGGACTAAGGACTTCAGAGTTGATGACCAGCTCTTCGTGGGCTTTGTTGGCTGCAGGAAAGGTCGAGTGGTGCACAAGCGCACCCTTTCCAGATGGATTGTCTTGTGCATCAAGATATGCTGCTCCCTGGCTGGTAAGGAACCTCCAGAGGGTTTAAGGGCTCATTCCACTAGAGCAAAGTCTTCCACTTCTGCTTTGTCTAGGGGCGTTCCTGTGGAGGACATTTGTAGGGCGGCAACTTGGGCCTCCCTTCACACCTTTGCAAAACATTATTGCTTGGACACCGAGGTGAGGAGGGACGGACACTTTTCTCGTTCCGTCCTTCAGGACGTTCTGGTATAGAAGGGTGGACACCCTCCTCCGGGAGTGGGACTGCTGTGGGAATCTATTCACAAGGTGAGGAATCCACTGGCAGATGTATCCATCAGAAGAACAAGTTACTTACCTTCAGTAACGCTTTTTCTGGTGGATACAGTATCTGCTTGTGGATTCCTCACTGACCCACCCACCTCCCCGTTGTCCACCCTTGTATACCTTTAGTATATGATGGTGTTTCAAGTTATGTTTATTACTGTCAAAGGCATTGTGTTGTTTCTTTTGCCTTTCTACTTATTCTCCACACTGTGTGTGTTGCTTAGTATATTATGTCTGTCCGTGTGCCTCGAAGGCACGGAAAAAAGGGCGGAACTGACTTGAGCACGCCGACGAGGTCTTCTTATGGAGCCGGTGACGTCAGCGGAGTCGCGAGTGGAGCCGTGTCTCTGTGACGTCTTCTTCGACCCCATCGGCGTGGACTGCTACAAAAGTTTCCGAATGTTGCTGGCGCAGGGGATATTCACAAGGTGAGGAATCCACAGGCAGATACTGTATCCACCAGAAAAATCATTACCGAAGGTAAGTAACTTATTCAATACAAATAAACATAGAGTTCGTACAGCATCATCCTCCCATATCCTTCCTTTGGCCCCTTTTGAATCTAACCCATCTAATTTACTGACATCTTTCATTCCTCCAAATGAAGAAGAACTAAAAAGACTTCTTCTATCATGTAAACCTGGATCACTACTTGACCCTTGCCCCCCATATAATGAAAGAAATAACAGAGGTTATCGACCCGGTTTTTGCACGTGTTTAATACTTCCCTGCAAACTGGCTCAGTTCCTTTTGTATAGAAACAAGCTAGTGTTATCCCACTACTAAAGAAACCTTCAGCAGATAGTAAGATTCTATCTAATGTTAGACCTGTATCTCTTTCCTGTGCAAAATACTAGAATCTATAGGAAATAAACAATTCTCAGAGTTTTTAGAATCCTATCACCTCATGCACCCGTCTCAGTCAGGTTTTCGATCTCGACACAGCACCAAAACTGTGCTGCCGGAAGTCACTGAGTAACTACAAAAATGTAATTAGACTGCTGACACAATGCTGCACTTATTCTGTTTGCGCTCTCTGCAGCATTCAACACTGTCCCCCAAGACATCCTTTTACAACGCCTGTCTGATTGCGGGGTCAGGGGTGTGTAACTTGTTTGTCTGACCTCGTTTTTCTTTGAGCAAGAGCAAGAAATTTGGACGAAACCTTACCTCTCTGAGCCAAACCTCTAAAATGTAGGATACCCCACGGCTCTGCTCATAGCTCTACACTGTTTATAATGTACATGTCTCCTTTTAGCCACCCTGGTTGAGACATTCGGCATGTTGATAGTTTCATATGCTGACGCTACCCAGCTGGTATTTTGCTACCTGGCAAATTAAGAATTCCGCAAAGTTCCCTTCTCAAATTGTATGAGAGAAATCTTAAGTTGGCTCAAAGAAGGCAAGACAGAAATCCTACTGTTAGGGCCTAACCCTAATGCAGGTTGTGATAGTGCCTGGCCCAAGGATGGACCTCCCCCATCCTGGCAGCTATAAACCTGGGGGTCATCTGCGATCATGTCCTATCTTTTAACACGCAGATCCAGTTGGTTGCTAGAAACTGTATGTGGATCCTTAAGGCTCTCAGGAAATTTCTTCCCCTTCTTCCATGGGAGGCCCACAAAACCGTAGTTCATGCTACGATCTTCTCTCGGCTGGGCTACGTGAATGCCTTTTACCTTCGTTTAACTGCATATTTATGCCTGCAACTACAAGTGGTCCAAAATGAAGCAGCCCACCTCCTCTTTATTTTGCAAAAAGGTACCCCCACTTCACCATACCTTATCCACTTGCACTGGGTCCGTGTCAATAAAAGGATCATCTTTAAAGCACTGACTTTAGCACAGAGGGCCCTGAATAACATCGGTCCCAGCTATCTGAACAAAATAAGCACTAAGAACCAGCTCAGCAGAAATTTATGTTCCAGTCAGGCCCACCTCATATAGGTTCCTCCTTTTAAAAGGAGACGTGGTGGGACCACTCTTTAGTATGTATTGCCAAAATGTGGAACCTCCTCCCCTATCAACTCAAAAGCACAGAAACTAAATCCATCTTCTTCAAATGTTTAAAAACCTACCTGTGTAGCTTATAATATATTATTTCACTCTATCCTCTTTTTATCTTATCTTTGGTAGCCCTTTGCCACTCATTTTTGAATAGCTGTTCACGCTATACAAATACTTCTCATCCATTCATTAATTCTTTCAAGCCGTAGGTGATCACTTGCCAGCCATACTTCATCACCCACTTTGTAAGCTGGTTGTGGTGTGTGATGTTTGTTTGCGTCTCTCATCATACTTATCTTGGTTTGTTGGAGTTGTATTCGTACAGCTTGTTGAATATCAGATAATTGCTTCAGGAAGGTCTGTAGTGAGGGAACTGAGATTCCTACATCTGGGCATTTTTTTCTGTTTATATATGTGGTTGATGCCTGACATGCAGTAAAACGGAGATACTTAAGTAGCAGAGTGTTTTCTCTTTTTTTACGGAGTTTTATATAACGCGAACTTGACCCAGTATCGGGTATCAGAGCACTTTACATAGCACCAGTTACGTTACATGAGTACCCATTCATTTTTTGTTAGGCACAGGGAAGTTAAGTGATTTCCCCAAAATCACAGGATGTTCATCGTCATTGCCGAGAATCGAACTCGGTTCCCCTGATTCGAGGTCGACCGCTCTAGGTGTTAGGCCAACTCCTCTCCCCTATTCTCTACCAGTGTTCTGTGCTATTTTATGCAAACTCCGCAAGAAATCAAATATTTTCCCATTCTGAAGAGTGACAAGTTAATTGGCATCAAAGTATCTGTTCTAGTGTTTGATTTACTCGTTCCACCTGACCATCTGTTTGTGAGTGGTAAGTGGACGAGAGACGAGCATTGATATCTAAGGATTTGCACAGGTTTTGCCAAAACCTTGATGCAAATTGAGGGCTCTATCAGAAATAATGATTGATGGGAGACCATGTAATCGTAAAATATAGTGGGTAAATAAGACTACAAGTGCTTTGGCGGTAAGGATCCCCTCTAAAAGAATTCAATGTGCCATTGTAGAGAATAGACCCACTACTACCCATATAGTAGTATAACCATTGGAATTTGGCAAATTGGTTGCAAAGTCCATACTGATGGTATGCCAGGGGTATGGAGGCACTGGCAAGGAGTGCATTAAACCCAATGATGGAGTATGGACCGACTTATTCTAGGCACATATGGGACAGGCTTGTACTTTTTTTTCTTTTTTTGTTGAATTTTAAACAACCTTTATTGTGGATTTCAAGAAAGAGAGACATACAAATCCGCATATCGCCTACAACTTCCATCGGGCCGGCAATGCAATATTTCAATCGTACGTTTCTTACGGCATCATTGGTGGGGAAGCGGAGTTACACAGCAAGCCGCCTACAACCCAATCGGGAGGGCCGCGTTGATGGGATTGTCAGGCGAAACAAATGTTAGCATGTGCATGGATGTGTAAATCAATGCATACATTGGATCAGTCGACCCACAAATCATCCCAACAAACAACTCAAACAAAAAGCCGCTTATAGCTCTGTATACTAAAAGAAACATAGTGTAGGGTAATAAGGCCGCTCATCCTGAGCTGTCCAAAGTGTCGCCATGCCTCCCACCCGGCCATCAGCGCGCGGGATTGATCGGTCACCCCACTGCACCGCACAAAAGGACTGTAATAGCTCAGTGTTGGGTTTCCGAGTCAGCCTCAGTCGTGTGCTCCAGTAAATAGCTCTGCAAAGGGCCCCATACGTTACTAGGACGTGAAGAGGGAGGTTGGAGGTCAGCATAGGCGGTAAGTTGCTCTTGGCAATATATTAGGTCCTGAATCCAGTCCTTGAATTTCGGGGCTCTGCCCCTGCCCCATTTGCAAGCAATTCTCCGTTTAGCTAGGAGCAGTGCAAGGGAGGTATATTTACGCATTTTGGCAGCAATAGGGGCGGTATAGCCCAGCAGCGCAGTTATCGGGTCTTTGGAAACGTGTATGCCAGTCATGAGGTCCAGCGCGCCAAACACCTCTGCCCAGTATCTCTGCACAGACGGGCAATCCCATGCCAGATGTTTAAAGTCCGCCCCTCCCTCTCCACACCGTTCACATTGGTCAGTGTCTCGAAGCTTCAGCCTAAATAGTTTCGCCGGCGTATAGTATAACCGGTGCACAAACTTGTAATGGATCATTCTGAACCTACTACTGGAAGAGATCTCCCCAGTCTGCTTGCAACAATACGTCCATTGGTCCTCTGTAAGGGGGTACCCTATCTCCTCCTCCCACCTGCCCCGAGCCAGAGGGGGATCAAAGTGTCTATTCGCCTGCGCTGTACGGTAAAGTAGCGAAAGAACATGGGCCGGGACGTCCTGTTGTAAGACCGCATGGGGAGCATAGTCTGAGGTTCGGCGGGGAATGAAGGAGTAGCGGCGCTCACATCCTGTCGCAGCCTGATATAGTAGAATCTATCTAGGAGGGTGGGATGAATGTCTTTGAAAAACTCCGCGCTGGTCCTAAATTTCCCCCCGGTGTAGAGATGACCCCAGGTGTCCATAGAGAGTTTGTGAAGGAGTCGGCGGCATCCTCCCTCCTGCGTGACCGGGATATCCTGCCGTCCCGGAAGTGGCAGAAGCGGGGAGTACAGTAGTGTGCAGTGAGTAAGTGTAGCGAGATCGTGCCAGGCGTTAACAGTGGACTGGATTGTGGTGTTTGCAGTGCTACGCGGTGTCCTTGTAGTACTAAGATAGGCCGTGCTCGGCATAGGGACCATGTAACCATCCTCTATGGCCAGATGCGGCATAAAAGGGGGAGGCCTCATCCAATAAACGGCATGATGCGCCTGTGCACAGCTAAAGTATAGCTCCATATCCGGAATCGAAAAACCACCCGCGCCGAAGGGGCGTGTGAGGACCTCCCATCGTATGCGAGCATGCTTCCCTCCCCAGATAAGACGGATTAGCTGCGTTCTCCATGCCGAAAAGAAATTACGGCTAGGGGCATATGGAATATTAATAAAGAGATATAGGAGCTTAGGTAATATGACCATTTTTATCAGCGCTGCTCTACCTGCCATTGACAATGGTAGGGCTATCCAAGAATCTATTTTATCAGTGAGGGAATCTAAGGCACGCCCATAGTTATCCCGCAGAATCTCCTCCCGAGAGCGAGAGATTAGTATCTCCAGGTACGGGAGGGTAGTATCACACCAGCGAAGGGGGAAGTCAGCTTGGAATTTAGCCGTGGATGCAGTAAGGGGATAGATTTTGGATTTATTCCAATTAATGTTTACTCCTGATAGCTGCCCAAACAAGATGAAAAGTCGCATTATGGGGTTCAGGCTTTGAGCCGGCTGCCTCAGATACAGCGTGATGTCATCAGCGTATAGCGAAACGAGAATCTGTCTCTCTGGGTAGATAATGGCATACTCGCGATGATGCTGCCGTATCTTAGCAGCGAGGGGCTCAACAGCCAAGGCGAATAGCGGGGGGAAAGCGGGCAACCCTGCCTGGTGCCTCTGGCCAGCGAGAAAGGGGACAAGCGCATCCCATTAATCATCACTGTAGCGCGAAGCCCTGTATATAGCAGGTTAATCCAGGCGAGAAATGGGGATGGGAATCCCATGCGCACCAGCACGTATGATAGGTAGTCCCACTCCAGCGAGTCAAATGCCTTTGTGGCATCTAGAAATATGGCAGCCGCATTTTCCTCAGGATCTATGTCATGAAGCAGGGCGAACAGTGTGCGCAGATTATGGGCAGTACTCCTAGTTGGAACAAACCCAGACTGATCAGGGAGGACCAGCCTCGGCATGAGAGGGCTTATACAGTTAGCAACTAGTTTAGCCAGGATTTTAGAATCGACATTAATAAGGGATAGGGGCCTGTATGAATCCCAATAAACAAACAGTTTGAACAGGAGAGTCCAAGGGAAAATTTTAAAGACCACTAAGGATTGTATCCCCAATCAACTATTAACAAACACAAGAATCCTAGGGTCTACAAAATACCTCTAAGTTTACTACTTAAACCTATGCGATCGTGATGAACCTAACTGGAAAACACTATTGAGCAGAATGTTCCTAAGGGCAGATCCCTTTAAGGACGTAATCCCTCACTCACCAATGGTGACATGCTTCATCATAGGGACTCTCCTCCCAAAGGAAAAACCTAGTTCCTTTAGGGGCTACAACCCCCTCTCTGAGAGGGAGGAGCTCAGGGATGTTTTATTTCTAGTATTTAGGACTGACTAAGTCAACATATGATGAGCAAAGATGTATGAGCAAGGGTGCAGCGCAAATAATGAAAATTGTGAATATTTGAAAAGAAGTGATCGTTAAAACTGGCTAGGAGGCACCGCAGTCAACTTTAATCAAAAGATGCCTACTGTCAGGATTAAAAAGCAGTACACCTACGGTATGGATTTAAAACCGCTATGGTGTGGGTTTTAGGTGGTCAACATGTTTCAGCCCAGGAAGACCCAAGGTGGATCGGGCTTTCATCAGGACCTTACAAAGAAACGCTACTGCAAGTGAAGCAAGTGAAAAACTAAATCAAAAAAGGATATAGGGCCAGTGCAATGTCATAGGCCTCTATCCGAGCCTGCAAGTACCTGAAATGAAAAGAAAGTAACACATGTCAGGTAAGTTTAATATATGTTTTAGCAGTAAAAAATGTGTACTAAAAAGGATCTGCATGTACAATAGTCCCAAAAGGAAAAAAGATACCTTACCCGCAAAGGCTGGCTACAGGATCTCACCTCTGCCTGGCAACCGCTCAGGAAGGCAGCACCGCTCTACAAAGAAGTTTTTTTATATTATTTGTGGGGTGCAGAAAGAGTAAACAAAATCTCAAAGCGATCGCCTATCAGTCAAAAAGCTAGTCATATCGATCATATGAAAATAACCACTAGTATAAGGAGCTGTAGAAGAACAGAAGCGGGGTTAACCCATAAAGGTCACATTATAATTGTTGTAAGTCTACTGTAGGGACTCCAAATAACTAATCACTCAACTCACTGTCAAGCATGACAGACAAAGGGAGCAAAAGTCCTCCACAGACTATAACATAGCGCAAAAATCCCAAAATCAGCGTGGTTTCTAAAAACTGAAGCAGAGGGACATCAGGGAATGCTCACAAACGCTCACCTATCCGTCGGTACCGCTAAACCTGGAGAGCCTGCTGCCGGAGGTGAGCGCTGGTCCAGGACCGCGCTATTAAATAGCCCTTGCCATGATTCCTTAATCGAGCTCAGGTGGCGGTAACGATACTCAGTAGCGCATGCCCAGTGAAAAATGAAGATGATGCGCATGCGCGGAACGCAAACACTACGTATTAGCATCGCGCATGCGTCCCGTTAGGCGCACTATAACTAGTGTGCACTTGCATATACCTAATACGTTTAAAAAATATATTTCAAAAATATATATATAACAGCCGCCATTCGTTGATGTCAACCCTGAATCAAAAATAATAAATCAAAAATAAAGCCTGTAATACAGACTCGACCCTGCGGGTGTCTACGGGGTAGAGAACATTGTCAAAAGACGCTGTCAAAAGACGCTGTTCAAACACCTAGTGTGCGCACAAGAGAATACGGACCCAACTAGTTGAAGCCATTGTGTCGTACTCGTCCACTCATGCAGAAGTAAAAGCGCTATACATAAAATTAATCGTACATGCAACAGAAATATGAGCACCAAGAATGTATATATGTACTCAATGGTCAAGCCATTATACAGTGTTAACTCAAGAAGTGGGCATCAAAGCGCTCCGCACACAGAAGGAACCATATGTTATAAAACAAAGCGAAAGTGCTGTAGATAACATGTGTATAAGAAAACGCTATAAGTCGAACTCGAAACCTATGGTAAAGCATGGGACCTGTGGTAAAGCACGGCCTATACTTAAAAAATGTGCAAAAGAGTTGTTAGCCCCGAACAGGACAAAGGTCCATAGCTGTGTTGAAACTAAATAGCCAACAAACAGAAGGCATCAAGACAAAGGAGTAGCATCCATATATAGTTAGATACACAAATATGTACTATAGTGACACCCAGGGAATATCATCATTCAAACCGGACTGGTCAGTATCCAATTTGTAAACCCAATCAATCAATCAATCATTGACATTTATAAAGCGCGCTACATACCCGTAGGGTCTCAAGGCGCTGGGGGGGGGGGGGGGGGTGCCGCTACTGCTCGAACAGCCAGGTCTTCAGCTTCTTCCTGAAGGAGAGGTGGTCTTGGGTCAGGCGCAGGTCGGTCGGGAGGGAGTTCCAGGTCTTGGCGGCCAGGTAGGAGAAGGACCTTCCTCCTGTAGTCGCTCTTCGGATGCGGGGGACGGCGGCGAGGGCGTGGTTGGCTGATCGGAGGTGGCGTTTGGGAGCGTAGAAGTTGACTCGGCTGTTGAGGTAGCTCGGGCCTTGGTCGTGTAGGGCTTTGTGTGCGTGGGTGAGGAGGCGGAAGGTGATTCTTTTGTTGACGGGGAGCCAGTGAAGGTCTTTCAGATGTCCGGAGATGTGACTGGTTCGTGGGATGTCGAGGATGAGTCTGGCTGAGGCGTTCTGGATCCGCTGGAGTCTCTTCTGGAGCTTGGCGGTGGTACCGGCGTAGAGGGCGTTGCCGTAGTCCAGTCGGCTGGTGACGAGGGCCTGGGTGACGGTCTTCCTGGTCTCGGTGGGGATCCACCAGAAGATCTTCCGTAGCATGCGAAGGATGTTGAAGCACGCCGAGGAGACGTTGTTGACTTGCCTGGTCATGGAGAGGGAGGAGTCCAGGATGACACCCAGGTTTCGTGCATGGTCTGTCGGTTTGGGTGCGGTGCCCAGGGCGGGAGGCCACCAGGAGTCGTCCCAGGCGGAGGGTGAGGAGCCCAGGATGAGGACCTCCGTCTTGTCCGAGTTCAGTTTCAGGCGGCTGGTCGTCATCCACTCGGCTACCTCTTTCATCCCTTCGTGCAGGTTGGCTCTGGCGGCGGCGGGGTCGTTGGTCAGGGAGAGGATCAGCTGGGTGTCGTCGGCGTAGGAGATTATGCTGAGGTTGTGTTTGCGTACGATGGCCGCGAGGGGGCTCATGTAGACGTTGAAGAGGGTGGGGCTCAGAGATGATCCTTGGGGGACGCCGCAGATGACTTCGGAGGCCTCTGACTTGTACGGTGGTAGGCGGACTCTCTGTGTTCTTCCGTCGAGGAAGGAGATGATCCATTCCAGCGCCTTGTCCTGGATGCCGATGTTGCTGAGGCGCCGTACTAGGGTGCGGTGGCAGACCGTGTCGAATGCCGCGGAGAGGTCTAGGAGGATGAGGGCCGCTGTTTCTCCATTGTCCATCAGGGCTCGGATGTCATCGGTGGCGGCGATGAGGGCGGTCTCGGTGCTGTGGTTGGCTCGGAAGCCGGACTGTGAGGGGTCGAGGGATCCGTTCGTCTCGAGGAAGGCGGCCATCTGCTTGTTGACGGTCTTCTCGATGACTTTGGCTGGAAACGGGAGGAGCGAGATGGGGCGGTAATTCTTGAGTTCGGTGGGGTCCGCTGTGGGTTTCTTGAGAAGAGCGCTGAGTTCGGCGTGCTTCCAGCTCTCGGGGAAGGTGGCGGTGTCGAAGGATGTGTTGATGATGTCTCGCAGGTGGGGTGCGATGACAGCGTCGGCCTTGTTGAAGACGTGGTGAGGGCAGGGGTCGGTCGGTGATCCGGAGTGGATGGAGTTCATCGTGCGGATGGTGTCTTCGGTGCTGATCGGGGTCCAGGCGTGGAGGGTGGTGGTGGGGGGTGGTTGTTCGGTCATGGTGTGCGTTGGTTGGTTGTTGAAGCTGTTGTGTATGTCGGCGATCTTGTTGTGGAAGTATGAAGCGAGGGAGTTGCAGAGGTCTTGCGATGGGGTGATGTCGTTGTTTCCTGCGCTGGGGTTGGAAAGCTCTTTCACGATGTTGAAGAGTTCCTTGCAGTTGTGTGCGTTGTTGTCCAACCGGTCCTTGAAAGCTGTTTTCTTGGCGGCGCGGATCAGCTGGTGGTGTTTCCGGGTGGCAAGTTTGAAGGAGGTCCTGTTGTCCGGTGTCGGTTCCCTTCTCCAGACTTTCTCGAGGGCTCGGCAGTTCTTCTTGGAGCTCTTGAGTTCGTCGGTGAACCATGGGGCCTTCTTGCTGCCGGGTCTGCTGGGCGGGGTCCTCAGTGGGGCGAGTTCGTCCGCGCAGTTGTTGATCCACTTCGTGAGGTTGTCTGCGGCCTGGCTGGGGTTCGCTGAGCTGGCAGGAGGGTGCTGGCTCAGGGAGGTGGCGAGCTGGTCTGCTGTGATCTTGTTCCAGCTTCTGCGGGCGGCCTGTTTCTGGTGGTGGTGGGACGTCGTTCTCTTGAAGGTGAAGTGGACGCAGCTGTGGTCCGTCCATTGAAGCTCTGTGGCGTGGCTGAAGTTGATGTCTGTGCTGGAAGAGAAGACTGCGTCGAGTGTGTGTCCGGCGAGGTGGGTGGGGGTGGACACCAGTTGCTTGAGTCCCAGGTTGGCGAGGTTGTCGAGCAGGGTGCTGGTGTTGCGGTCGTTGTTGTTCTCCAGATGGAAGTTGAGGTCTCCCAGGAGGATGTAGTCGGCGGAGGGGAGGGCATGCGGGCTGACGAAGTCGGCGATGTCCTCGCTGAATTGCGTGCGTGGTCCAGGGGGTCGGTAGATCAGGGTGCCTCTGAGGGTGGTGTTCGGGTTGGTGTGGATCTGGAAATGCAGGTGTTCGGCGCTGGTCAGGGTGTTGTCGGTGCTGGTCGTGAGACGGATGGTGCTCCTGTGGACGATGGCGATGCCTCCTCCCATCTGGTTGGCGTTTCGGTCCCTCCGGACGATCTTGTAGCCCTCTGGGATAGCGATGGCGATGTCGGGAGCTGAAGAGGCGTTCATCCAGGTCTCCGTGAGGAAGGCAACGTCAGGGGCTGTGGCGTCTAGGAGGTTCCAGAGTTCGATGGCGTGTCTGTGGACGGAGCGGGTGTTGAGCAGGATGCACTTGAGGTGGGTGCTGCTGGTGTTCGTCTTGGCGGGTGCTGGTGTGAGGCTGGTCCGGATGCAGGAGAACTTGCAGGCGTGGCAGCTGAAAGGTCCGTGGGTACCTCGTGGAGCGGCTAGGTGGCATTCTGGGAGTCGGCCGGTGTTGAGTGCGGTGAGGGTGGCGGCGGAGTACGTCAGGCGGGTCGGTCGGGCTCTTCGGGGGCCAGGGGTCCTGGCACTGGGCGCGGTCCAGGCGCGGACGGGCGTAGACGGGCTTACCTTTGGCGCACCTTCGGCGCTCAGGCGGCGCGCCCGCTGCGCGACACCGCTGCGCGTTCGCACGGTCGCCATTTAAGGCGAAGTGCGCGGGTGGGCGGAGCAGCTGGGAGGCGGGAGCGGGGAGGGTACAGAAGAAAAAGGGGCGGGGCTAATGGCGGTGGCGGGAAGCGGGAGCGGGGAGGGAGAGCGGAGGGCGGCGAGGTAGGCGGGCAAGCAGGAAGGAGACAGGCACAATGGAGGTCAAAAACACGAAGAGGAAACGGCACAGAAAAAACAGGCAATAATACAGGTCAAAACGCGAAGAGAAAACGGCACATAAAAAACAGGCAACAATTCAGGTCAAAACGGGGGAAAAACAGTAGGAAAACGATCTTGGGCACAGAAAGAGAACAAGCACAAATTTCAGACAAAAACGGGCTAAAACCAAAAGGGGAGCGCTCAAGGCGGCAGCGAGGTCGGCGCTGAGGCAGAGGCAGGCACTGGGGGCACACGCAGCAGCTGGTGGCCGTGCGGCGCGGGGGTGTCCCACAAGTGGGTCACCTTTGTTCCTTCTTGAACAGGAAAGAAGAAATATCTGTCAAGTGTGTGGGAATGATAGGACGTTCTAACACAGTCCATTTCAAATCTTGGGGACTGTGACCAGCCGTCACAAAGTGTTGGGTCAGTTTTGTAGAAACTTTCTTACAGCGGATAGTGCTCTTGTGTTCCAGTATGCGTGTCTTCACTTTACGTGTCGTCATCCCAACATACCGGAGTGAGCAGGGACACGTAATGAGATAGATCAAATTGTTGCTGTTGCAGTTTGTGTGACCAGTCAAAATCCATGGTCTCAAGGTGCCAATGTCAATTTCGGTAGTATGTGCGGTATGTGCACACGCAGCACAACTTCTACAGGGGAAGTGACCACGTACTTTCGGTAAGTCCCACAATGTGTCTTGATGGTGTTTACTGCTCTCAAGTGGGCAAGTGTGTATGAGTCTGTCCTTGATGTTGGTGCTACATTTAAAGGCAAACAGGAGACGTGGTAGAGGTGTCGTCCCAATATTTAGTATCTTCCAGTTTGCTAAAATGCTTTTCTTGATCTGATTAGAAAAACTGCAAAACGTATTGACACAGGTAAGTCTGTTCGTAGCTTCCTTAGGACGATTCAGTTCGAGTAATGCAGCCCTATTATTATTCGCTGCGCGTTTCAGAGACTGTTTCACCAATTTTTTGGGATAATGTCTGGTCACAAGCTGATTTGACAGTACTGCAGCGTGTTCATAATATTTGTCCATCGTTGAGCAGTTCCTCCTGATTCGCAGAAACTGCCCAAAGGGCAAATTTTGGCGCAAAGCTTTAGGATGGAAACTGTCATACAGCAGCAGTGAGTTCCTTGCCATTGGTTTTTTGTACAGTTCGGTGCGAAGTCCGCCGTCAGCCGGAAAGATCAAGACATCAAGGAGAGGCAAACCCACTTTGTTGAACTCACAGGTGAACCTAAGGTAGGCATTACGGGTGTTCAACCAAGCCTTGATATCATTGATGGAAGACAATGACCCTGTCCATACGACAAAGACGTCATCAATATACCGTCTCCAACACCGTATATGATGTCTATATGGATTGGTAGGGCACAAAATGTGTTCCTGTTCAAAACTGTGGACATAGAGGTTCGCTAAACTTGGAGCGAACACACTGCCCATGGAAGTCCCGGACACTTGTAAAAACAGCTGTTCCTCAAACCTGAAGAAATTCTCCTTCATGGCAATACGGGCACAATTCATAATGAAGGACACCGGAGTAATGGAATCAGGGGCATCCTCCATTAGCAAAGCCTCAATTTTGGCTAGAGTCTCATCTTGACACATCTTGTGGGACTTACCGAAAGTACGTGGTCACTTCCCCTGTGGAAGTTGTGCTGCGTGTGCACATACCGCACATACTACCGAAATTGACATTGGCACCTTGAGACCATGGATTTTGACTGGTCACACAAACTGCAACAGCAACAATTTGATCTATCTCATTACGTGTCCCTGCTCACTCCGGTATGTTGGGATGACGACACGTAAAGTGAAGACGCGCATACTGGAACACAAGAGCACTATCCGCTGTAAGAAAGTTTCAACAAAACAGACCCAACACTTTGTGACGGCTGGTCACAGTCCCCAAGATTTGAAATGGACTGTGTTAGAACGTCCTTTCATTCCCACACACTTGACAGATATTTCTTCTTTCCTGTTCAAGAAGGAACAACGGTGGGTTTACAAATTGGATACTGACCAGTCCGGTTTGAATGATGATATTCCCTGGGTGTCACTATAGTACATATTTGTGTATCTAACTATATATGGATGCTACTCCTTTGTCGTGATGCCTTCTGTTTGTTGGCTATTTAGTTTCAACACAGCTATGGACCTTTGTCCTGTTCGGGGCTAACAACTCTTTTGCACATTTTTTAAGTATAGGCCGTGCTTTACCACAGGTCCCATGCTTTACCATAGGTTTCGAGTTTGACTTATAGCGTTTTCTTATACACATGTTATCTACAGCACTTTCGCTTTGTTTTATAACATATGGTTCCTTCTGTGTGCGGAGCGCTTTGATGCCCACTTCTTGAGTTAACACTGTATAATGGCTTGACCATTGAGTACATATATACATTCTTGGTGCTCATATTTCTGTTGCGTGTACGATTAATTTTATGTATAGCGCTTTTACTTCTACATGAGTGGACGAGTACGACACAATGGCTTCAACTAGTTGGGTCCGTATTCTCTTGTGCGCACACTAGGTGTTTGAACAGCGTCTTTTGACAGCGTCTTTTGACAATGTTCTCTACCCTGTAGACACCCGCAGGGTCGAGTCTGTATTACAGGCTTTATTTTTGATTTATTATTTTTGATTCACGGTTGACATCAATGAATGGCGGCTGTTATATATATATTTTTTAAATATATTTTTTAAACGTATTAGGTATATGCAAGTGCACACTAGTTATAGGGCGCCTAACGGGACGTATGCGCGATGCTAATACGTAGTGTTTGCGTTCCGCGCATGCGCATCATCTTCATTTTTTACTGGGCATGCGCTACTGAGTATCGTTACCGCCACCTGAGCTCGATTAAGGAATCATGGCAAGGGTTATTTAAGAGCGCGGTCCTGGACCAGCGCTCACCTCCGGCAGCAGGCTCTCCAGGTTTAGCAGTACCGACGGATAGGTGAGCGTTTGTGAGCATTCCCTGATGTCCCTCTGCTTCAGTTTTTAGAAACAACGCTGATTTTGGGATTTTTGCGCTATGTTATAGTCTGTGGAGGACTTTTGCTCCCTTTGTCTGTCATGCTTGACAGTGGGTTGAGTGATTAGTTATTTGGAGTCCCTACAGTAGACTTACAACAATTATAATGTGACCTTTATGGGTTAACCCCGCTTCTGTTCTTCTACAGCTCCTTATACTAGTGGTTATTTTCATATGATCGATATGACTAGCTTTTTGACTGATATACGATCGCTTTGAGATTTTGTTTACTCTTTCTGCACCCCAGAAATAATATAAAAAAAACTTCTTTGTAGAGCGGTGCTGCCTTCCTGAGCTGTTGCCAGGCAGAGGTGAGATCCTGTACCCAGCCTTTGCGGGTAAGGTATCTTTTTTCCTTTTGGGACTATTGTGCATGCAGATCCTTTTTAGTACACATTTTTTACTGCTAAAACATATATTAAACTTACCTGACATGTGTTACTTTCTTTTCATTTCAGGTACTTGCAGGTTCGGATAGAGGTCTATGACATTGAACTGGCCCTATATCCTTTTTTGATTTAGTTTTTCACTTGCTTCACTTGCAGTAGCGTTTCTTTGCAAGGTCCTGATGAAAGCCCGATCCACCTTGGGTCTTCCTGGGCTGAAACATGTTGACCACCTAAAACCCACACCATAGCGGTTTTAAATCCATACCGTAGGTGTACTGCTTTTTAATCCTGACAGTAGGCATCTTTTGATTAAAGTTGACTGCGGTGCCTCCTAGCCAGTTTTAACGATCACTTCTTTTCACATATTCACAATTTTCATTATTTGCGCTGCACCCTTGCTTATACATCTTTGCTCATCATATGTTGACTTAGTCAGTCCTAAATACTAGAAATAAAACATCCCTGAGCTCCTCCCTCTCAGAGAGGGGGTTGTAGCCCCCAAAGGAACTAGGTTTTTCCTTCGGGAGGAGAGTCCCTATGAAGAAGCATGTCACCATTGGTGAGTGAGGGATTACGTCCTTAAAGGGATCTGCCCTTAGGAACATTCTGCTCAATAGTGTTTTCCAGTTAGGTTCATCACTATCGCATAGGTTTAAGTAGTAAACTTAGAGGTATTTTTTAGACCCTAGGATTCTTGTGCCTGTATGAATCCACCTGTGTAGCCGGCTTTCCCGGTTTAGGTATAGAGATGATAAGGGCCTCGCGCATTGATCGGGGTAGAATACCCATTTCGCGTGCTTCCTCGAAGACGTGCTGCAAGACTGGGATAAGGAGGTGCCGGTATGTCTTGTAAAACTCGGCCGGTAGGCCGTCCGGCCCTGGGGCTTTACCGGACTGTAATTGCATAACGGCCGACACGATCTCTTCGTCCTCATGATGCGCTAATAGGTATTCCCTCTGGCCATCACCCAGCCATGCAATCGCAGTGTCCTCGAAGAAGGTTTCAAAATCAGTCGGGGACTGACGTTGCGTGGAGTATAATGCTTTGTAAAACCTCTTAAATACTCCAAGTATGTCTGAGGAATTTCAATGTGTGAGGCCGTCCTCATCGATAATTTCTGAGACGGAATTAGCGAAGCGCGGGGGGCGAATGGAGGACGCCAGTGCCCGGCCTGGGTGTTCCCCCTCTCCGTAACATCGGGCTTTGTGGTATTTAACTCTGAATTTGCATTCCCGCTCAGCTGTGTCATGATAGTCTGTGAGCAGTGTGCGCAATTGCACTTGAAGCGACGACGAATGCCCATTCTGAAGAGCCAGTTCTACATTTCGAATATCCGTTTCTAACCTTTGAAGTCTATTTCTAATGTCTTTTAAGATCCCCCCACTCTTTGCAATACATATACCGCGAACAGTCACCTTGAAGGCCTCCCAAAGTGTAGAGTATTGGGAGACCGAGCCGGTGTTACGGGTGAAGT
This sequence comes from Triturus cristatus, assembly GCF_964204655.1. Taxonomy (NCBI): domain Eukaryota; kingdom Metazoa; phylum Chordata; class Amphibia; order Caudata; family Salamandridae; genus Triturus; species Triturus cristatus. The sequence goes on from NC_140592.1 coordinate 681,732,218, forward strand.
AATCCGATATTTCCTGTTCAAGCTCAGTCCTGAACACGGGGTCCAGAAGCGACCTCGGATTCAGGCGCCACAAAAGAAACGGAGACTCCCGCGGCGGTGGGATCAGAGTTAGCAGCGCAGGAGCATGGTCGGAGTGCGTGCGGGGCAAGTACGAAACGCATGAGGCCCAAGTGTCCAGTCCTCGATCTACCAGCCAATAGTCGATGCGCGACCAAGAGGCATGGGCCGAGGAATAACAGGAGCCCTGACAAGATAACGGATTCTGGGTTCGCCATGGTTTGATAAGGGCATGCTCCTCAACTATATGTTTTAGGGCTAGCTGTGCGGTGGTGTAGTGGTGTGGTTGCGGGTGCGATCTATCTAAGGACGGATCAATGGTGACATTAAAGTCCCCCCCCCCCAGATCAGGTGTGTAGTGCTTACGTCCTGGATGTTTCCCCATAGCACCCGAAAAAACTCCGGGCTGTCCACGTTCGGGCCATAACATGAGACCATAGTGACAGACTGTCCGAATAATCGTCCCCACAACATGTGTATCGACCTTGCGAGTCAGCGTGAGACCCAATGGGGGTATATGGCAGAGTGCTTCTAACCAGGATAGTGGTGCCCCTAGCATATGACGAGTAGCATGAAAATCCACGATGGCGCGCCCAGCTCGCAGCAAACGAGGGAGTTGGGCTAGGGGGCAGATGTGTTTCTTGCAGCATAGCACAGTGTATGTTATGACGAGCCAAATATGCGAGAATGTGACGACACTTCCAGGGATTGTTTAACCCTCGCACGTTCCAGGTTAAAAAATTATACTTGAGTGGACCGGAGCTAGACTCCATTGCTAAGATATTGTCATGAACTGGGACAACAGCAGATATACAAGGCGGCGGGTGACCCTTACCCAATGTACTTCTGGCATGGCGTAGCGGCAACGAGCAACAAACCAAACACCTGTTGGACCCTCCCACAGCAGCCACCCCAACCAGCTGTGCCCCGTCCCTCCCACGTCCCACCCCATCCCACATCCCTTAATTCCAACAGGGGACAAATATTCATCCCTCTAACCAGTTCACACAAAGTACAGTAATAGGGTTCACCTGGTGGGCGGCAGCCAGAGGGCGACCAGGTGCTCCTCGCGGCAGCGAGGGTGTTCGGGTGCGATAGCATGAGTCCATCCTGTCACATCAAGTTGTGTGTCGTAGCGTCCAATCCCTGATGTAGGTACGAGGAAGTGGCAAGTCGCACCGGGCAGCGCCCAGGCAGAGCAGTGGCCCCAGAACGGCCCGACACCCCTCCAGCTGATGAGGTCCATTGCCTTCTCCATCCCCCGTCTGCGCCTACAGTTAGTGCCACCAAAAGACCCCGGCCAGGCGCAGCTGTCAACTGTTCAGGAGTGTAAATTGTGCGTTCTGACAGGCAGTGTGAGGATACGCAACCGTAGGCCCATACTGTAGAGATACACTGTGATCTACCTGCGGTGGCCATAGGTTCAGTGGCGTTACAGGGGGTTATAGCCGGCTAGAGTGCACATTCCAACAAGGAATCCATCCGTTGTAGGGGCTTTCTGATGGATACATCTGCCAGTGGATTCCTCACCTTGTGAATATCCCCTGCGCCAGCATTCCACGGAACTTTTCTTTCCCAGCACTCCACGTCGACGTGGGCGACATCACAATGCATCGGCTCCGCACGCGACTCCGTACGACGTCATCGGAGCCATAAGAAGCCCACGTCGGCGTGATGACGTCAGTTCCCTTTTTTCCGCGCCGTCGACGCGAAACGTTTTTTTTCCAGTGCTCTCTAGCTACTTTGTAGTTTAGCGGTGTTGCTGTGTTAAATTCAGTATGTCTTCGACGAGGAAGTCGGGCTTTAAGCCCTGTAGGGAATGCGGAGGCCTGATGTCCATGACGGATCCGCATCAGGACTGCTTATGGTGTCTTTCTTCTTATCATGACATGGAAGAATGCGGTTGCTGTAGGAGCATGAATCCTAAGGCGCTGAAGGAGAGGAAGACCAAGCTCGTCATGAAGAAAATCGGTGAGGAGAAGAGGGGGAGAAAAAAGGAGAAGTCCAGGCGGGAGTCATCGACTTCGAGGTCGTCGAAGTCGAAGAAACACCACAAGAAGAGGAAGCATTCTTCTCGGCGTCGGTCCTCGAAGTCTAGGAGGTCGAGGTCGGCTTCGCCCCGTCGACGTCGGAGCAAGGACTTGTCACCTTCTCCTTCTCCTGCTAAGTCTCCGAAATCTCCCTCGCCGAAGCGGGCTCCAGCTCGTTCCCCGACGCCGTCACCGGCTCCGTCCAAGGCTTCGACTCCGGGTCAAGTGGAGTCTGATGTGCCTTTGGATGAGCAAGAACAGGAAGAGGCTGTTCCAGTGACGGATGACTCTGCGGCTCCGATTGATGATTCTGCAGAGCCGATGCCGGTGACTCCACAAGGGGATACAGGGACGGTCCCTTATCCCCAATTCCCGGCTCCAGGTACGGATCCCTCAGGATTTCTGAATGCCATGTATGGTATTTTTGATAGGGCATCCTTCCCATCCGGAGCACCAACTGGTCCCGTGGGTCCGATGGCGTTTACGCTGGGGGTGCCGCAGCATTACACTCAGGCCCCTTTTCTGCCCTTTATGCCGATGGCGCCTTCTTGGCAGTTTCCGGCACCGGCTGGGGATCCGACTCGACCTCGGATGGACCGTCAGTCTTCGGAGCCTTCTTCGACGCCGAGGCCGACTCCATCGGCGCCGCGTCCGGTGCCGCCGACTCCACCTATGGCGCCTCCGACTCCGGTGCCTTTGGCTCCACCGACGCTGCGTACGACGTCGACGACGCCGGCTCCCCGGATCCGGTCGAGGCGGGAGGCCCAAAGGGTGTTGGAGGAAGGAAGATATCGGGCAGAGATGGAAGAAGGTGAGGTCGACTCTTCTTCGGATGAGTTTGAAGGAATAGAGGAAGCAAGTGGTTTGGATACCACCCCTGAGTGGGAGCATGCTTCTGCAAGGTCTTCTCCTCCACAGGAATTGGCACCCTACCATGTGGTGATTAAGAAGGCCGCAGAGTTGTTAGATCTGCAGCTGCCCTCTTTGGAGTACAAGTCAAACCTGCTTACGGAGGTTTTACACTCTCCGACGTCAGCTTCGGAGCCTTTGTTGCCTTTCAATGAGGTTATCTTGGACCACGAAGTCGAAGACTGTGCATGCTGTAGGAGGATGAATCCTAAAGCATTAAAGGAAAGAAAGGCCAAGCTGTTTATGGCGAAGATCGGTAAAGAGAAGAGAGGGAGAAAGAAAGAGAAATCGAGGGCGGCGTCGTCGACTTCGAGGTCGTCGAAGTCAAGGAGACATCATAAAAAAAGAAAACACTCTTCACGACGCCGGTCATCGAAGTGCAGGAAGTCGAGGTCGACTTCACCTCGGCGTCATCGGAGTAAGGACATTTCACCTTCTCCTTCTCCCTCTAAGACTCCGGGAGGTTCTCCATCTCCGAAGCAGGCTCCAGAGCGTTCACCGGCGCAGTCTCCGGCGCCGTCTCCAGCGTCGTCTCCGGATCGGGTGGAGTCGCATGTTTCGGATCAGGAACGGGAGGAAGAACCGACTCCGGCGCTTGAAGAATCTATGGCTCCAGTGGAGGACACTACGGCGCCGCAGCCAAATACTCGCAGAGGGATGCAGGTTCAGTGCCTTATCCTCAGTTTCCTGCTCCAGGTACTGATTCTGCTCAGTTCTTAAATGCCATATATGGTATTTTTAATAGGGCGGCCTTCCCATCCGGAGCACCAACTGGTCCCGTGGGTCCCATGGCTTATACGTTGGGGGTGCCGCAGCATTATGCTCAGGCCCCCTTCATGCCCTTTCTGCCGATGGCGCCTTCGTGGCAGTTTCTGGCGCCGTCTGGGGATCCGTCACGTCTTCGGATGGATCGACCTGCTTCAGAGCCTTCCTCGACGCCGCTGCCGACTCCATCGGCGCCGCGTCCGGCGCCGCCGACTCCGTCTATGGTGCCGCCGACTCCAACACCTCTGGCTCCACCGACACCGCGTACGACATCGTCGACGCCGGCTCCCCGGATTCGATCGAGAAGGGAGGCCCAAAGGGTATTGGAAGAAGGAAGGTACAGAGAAGAGGTAGAGGAAGGTGAGGTGGACACATCCTCTGATGATTTTGAGGGCATACAAGAGGCTAGTGGCCTAGACACCAACCCAGAATGGGAGCACACATCGGCAAGATCCTCTCCACCACGAGAACTGGCTCCCTACCATACTGTTATCAAAAAGGCTGCAGAGCTGTTAGATTTACAGTTGCCCTCAGCAGAGTATAAATCGAACTTGTTGACAGAGGTTCTGCACTCTCCTACTTCCACTTCAGAGCCTTTACTGCCCTTTAATGAGGCCATCTTGGAGCCTGTTTAGGAGGTATGGCGGAAACCACTTTCTTCTCTGGCGGTTTCCAGACAGGTGGCGAGAAGGTATAGGGTGGCGCCTGGGGATCCGGATTTTCTATCTATACACCCGTCTCCAGAGAGCCTAGTTGTGCAGGCATCCTGCTCGAAGCATGCTTCGGGGGCTTTCCCTCAGTCTCCCGCAGATAGGGAGTCTAAGAAGGTGGACCAGGCTGTTAAAAAGACTTACTCTTCGGGGAGTATGGCATTAAAGTCTTCCAATTCCACGTGCTTGCTGGGGCGTTACGTGCACGCATTGATGGACTCAATGAAGACTTTGGCCCCTAAGCTACCGGAGGGCGATAAGGCGTCCTTCTTGGAGGTGGTTACAGACACTCAGGCCGCTGCCAGACAGGTGATCCAGTCGGGATTGGATACGGCGGATTCGGTGGCAAGGATTATGGGCTCGTCCATAGCTGCAAGAAGGCAGGCATGGCTCCGTTCGTCGGGATTCTCCGCGGATGTTCAAGCCACATTAGTGGATTTGCCATTTGATGGGCAGAAGTTGTTCGGTGAAAAGGCAGTTTCTGATGGATACATCTGCCAGTGGATTCCTCACCTTGTGAATATCCCCTGCGCCAGCATTCCACGGAACTTTTCTTCCCCAGCATTCCACGTCGACGTGGGCGACGTCACAATACATTGGCTCCGCACGCGACTCCGTGCGACGTCATCGGAGCCATAAGAAGCCCACGTCGGCGTGATGACGTCAGTTCCCTTTTTTCCGCGCCGTCGACGCGCAACGGTTTTTTCCCAGTGCTCTCTAGATACTTTGTAGTCTAGTGGTGTATTCTTGTTAAAATCGGTATGTCTTCGACGAGGAAGTCGGGCTTTAAGCCCTGTAGGGAGTGCGGAGGCCTGATGTCCATGACGGATCCGCATCAGAATTGTTTATGGTGTCTCTCCTCTGATCATGATGTGGATGAGTGCGGGTGCTGTAGGAGCATGAATCCTAAAGCACTGAAGGAGAGGAAGACCAAACTCTTCATGAAGAAGATCGGTGAGGAGAAGAGAGGGAGGAAAAAGGAGAAGTCCAGGCGGGAGTCTTCGACTTCGAGGTCGTCGAAGTCGAAGAAGCACCATAAGAAGAGGAAGCATTCTTCTCGGCGTCGGTCCTCGAAGTCTAAGAGGTCGAGGTCGGCTTCGCCTCGTCGACGTCAGAGCAAGGTCTTGTCTCCTTCGCCTTCTCCGGATAAGTCTTCGAAGTCTCCCTCTCCGAAGCGGACTCTGGCTCGTTCCCCGACGCCGTCGCCGGCGCCGTCCAAGGCTTCGACTCCGGGTCGGGTGGAATCTGATGTGGAGCAGGAGCAGGAAGAGTCTGTCCCGGTGCCTGATGACTCCGCTGTTCCGGTGGAGGATTCGGAGGAGCCGACGCCGGTGGCTCCGCAGGAGGATACAGGGGCAGTTCCTTATCCCCAATTCCCGGCTCCAGGTACGGATCCTTCGGGATTTCTGAATGCCATGTATGGCATTTTTCAGAGAGCATCCTTCCCATCCGGAGCACCAGCAGGTCCCGTGGGTCCGATGGCATTTTCTCTGGGAGTGCCGCAGCAATACGCTCAGGCTCCTTTTCAGCCTTTTATGCCGATGGCGCCTTCTTGGCAGTTTCCGGCGCCGGTTGGGATTCCGGCTCGACCTCGGATGGATGGTCAATCTTCGGAGCCTTCTTTGACGCCGAGGCCGGCTCCATCGACGCCGCATCCGGCGCCGTCGACTCCACCTGTAGCGCCTCCGACGCCGATGCCTTTGGCTCCACCGACGCCGCGTACGACGTCGACGACGCCGGCTCCCCGGAATCGATCGAGGCGTGAGGCCCAAAGGGTTTTGGAGGAGGAAAGATTTCGTGCTGAGGTGGAAGAAGGTGAGGTCGACTCTTCTTCGGATGAGTTTGGAGGTATAGAGGTAGCAAGTGGTTTGGATACCACCCCGGAGTGGGAGCATGCTTCTTCAAGGTCTTCTCCACCACAGGAATTGGCGCCCTACCATGTTGTGATCAAGAAGGCCGCGGAGTTGTTAGATCTGCAGCTGCCCTCTGTGGAGTACAAGTCCAATCTGCTCACAGAGGTGTTGCACTCCCCGACGTCGGCTTCGGAGCCTTTGCTACCTTTCAATGAGGCTCTCTTGGAACCAGTGTTGGAGGTGTGGAAGAAGCCTCTATCAGCTCCAGCAGTTTGCAGGCAGGTGGCAAGGAGATACAGGGTTGCGCCAGGAGACCCGGATTTTTTATCCGCGCATCCTTCTCCGGAGAGCCTAGTGGTGCAGGCTTCATGTTCTAAACATGCTTCGGGTGCTTTCCCCCAATCTCCTGCTGATAGGGAGTCAAAGAAGGTTGATCAGGCGGCCAAAAAGTCTTTCTCCTCAGGAAGTATGGCGTTGAAGTCATCAAATGCTACGTGCTTGCTGGGGCGTTATGTTCATGCCCTGATGGACTCTATAAAAACTCTGGCCCCTAAGTTACCTGAGGGGGATAAGTCGTCCTTCATGGAGGTTGTGGCGGACACTCAGGCAGCTGCCAGGCAGGTGATCCAGTCTGGGCTGGATACGGCGGACTCTGTGGCGAGGATTATGGGGTCGTCCATTGCCGCAAGGAGACAAGCTTGGCTCCGTTCCTCAGGGTTTTCTGCAGATGTCCAGGCCACGCTGGTGGATCTGCCCTTTGATGGACAAAAGTTGTTTGGGGAGAAGGCAGATTCTGCTCTTCAACGTTTTAAGGACAGTAGGTTAACGGCGAAGTCCTTGGGTCTGCAGGTTCCTGTGAGAGGTTCAACTTTCCGTAAGGCTAGGGGATTCGGAAGGTCATCCTTTCGCTCCTTCCGACATCCACAACAACAGCAGCAACAACAGCAGCAAAATCCCCTCTATCGTTCCTATAGAGGGAAGCAAAGGGGTCGGAGAGGTTCTGGCCGTAACCCCTCTTCTTCCTCCTCCTCCTCTGCTCCAAATGAGGCTTCAGGGAAGCAGCCCTAGATCCCCCATCCCGGATCATGTAAGACCTGTGGGGGGTCGGGTGTCCTACTTTCTACGGGGTTGGAAATCTGTTACAACCGACATTTGGGTTTTGAACCTCGTAGAGACTGGGTACGCCCTTCCCTTTCGGGAGTTTCCTCCCCCTTACCCTCCTTGCCAAGGTTATTGCTCGGAGGACCACCTGCTTCTCCTGCAGAAAGAAGTTCAAGCTTTGTTTCAGAAGGGCGCAATAGAGGTGGTTCCGGAGCAGGAAAGGGGTCAGGGATGCTACTCCCGGTATTTCCTGATCCCCAAGAAGGACGGCAGATTGCGTCCGATTCTGGACCTCAGAATCTTGAATTTTTACCTGAAACAGGAGAAGTTCAAGATGCTGACCCTTGCGCAGGTTCTTCAAGCGTTGCAGCAAGGAGACTGGATGGTGTCGCTCGACTTGCAGGACGCGTACTTCCATGTCCCAATCCTGAAGTCGCACAGGAAGTATCTCCGTTTTACGGTTGGGTCGCAGCATTATCAGTTTGCGGTCCTCCCGTTTGGTCTTACTACTGCACCTCGAGTCTTCACAAAGGTGATGGCAGTGGTGGCTGCTCATCTCAGGAGGTCGGGGATTCCGGTTTTCCCCTACCTGGACGACTGGCTTCTGAAGGCAGAGTCCCCAGAGATGGTGCAGCGTCATCTGCAGGTGACAACTCAGCTGTTATTCGACTTGGGTTTTTCGATCAATGTGCCCAAGTCTCACCTGGTGCCCTCTCAACGCAACCTGTTTATAGGGGCAGTACTGGACACTACTGTGTGTCGAGCATTCCCTCCTCCTCAAAGGATTCTCGACATTCAGGAGATGGTCCCTTTATTCCACAGTGGAGCGGTTGTTCCAGTTCTGAAGGTCCTTCGCCTGCTCGGTCTATTCGCTTCCTGCATTCTGTTGGTCAACCATGCACGCTGGCACATGAGGGCGCTCCAGTGGTGCCTCCGCAAGCAGTGGTATCAGCACAACGGGGATCTCGGGGAGTCGATCAAGATCTCCGGAGAAGCTGCAGCGGATCTGTCTTGGTGGAGCGTGGAGGGCAATCTGTCCCAGGGAAAGCCTTTCCATCTACCTCCATCGGTGGCCACAGTGATAACGGATGCCTCCACCCTAGGGTGGGGGGCTCATCTGGGGGATCTGGAGATCAAGGGTCTTTGGTCTCCAGAGGAGAGGTTGTTTCATATCAACCTTCTGGAATTGCGGGCGATTCGTTTGGCACTCAAGGCCTTTCTCCCTTCCCTTCGCGGTCAGTCAGTTCAAGTCCTGACGGACAACACGACCGCGATGTGGTATATAAACAAACAGGGAGGGGTAGGGTCTCTTTGTCTCTGCAGAGAGGCCCTGCGGCTGTGGTCCTGGGCTCAGGACCATCGGATTTGTCTGATGGCAAATCATCTGGCCGGGGTGCTGAACGTGCGTGCGGACAGTCTCAGTCGGCAGTTCTCCGCCGACCACGAGTGGAGGCTCCATCCGGAGGTGGTTCGTCACGTCTTTCGGACGTGGGGGACTCCTTGGGTGGACCTGTTTGCCACCCGAGAAAACGCGCACTGCCCGTCATTCTGCAGTCTCCAGTATCCGATGCAGGGGGCGTTGGGGGACGCGTTTCAGTTGAGTTGGAGCTCACGACTCCTTTACGCGTTTCCTCCCATACCCTTGATTCCTCGGGTTCTGAGGAAGATTCGCCAAGACCGGGCCCAAGTCATATTGGTCGCCCCGGACTGGCCAAGAAGGGTGTGGTACACAGTTCTTCTCCACCTCTCCTCGTGCCTTCCGCTTCGTCTCCCTCTGAGGGCAGACCTCCTCTCGCAGTCGGAGGGGCAGGTTCTACACCCCCACCTCCAGAGCTTACACCTTCATGTCTGGAGATTGAACGGGGCAACCTGAGTTCCTTCTCTCTCCCACCTGATGTGGTGGACGTTATTTTATCGGCCAGGCGACACTCCACCAAGTCCATATACTCCTACAGGTGGTCTAAGTTTGTAAAGTGGTGTGGAGAGAGGTCCATTGACCCTTTAAAGGCTCATCTTTCTGATGTGCTTCAGTTTGCTCTTTCCTTGGCTCAGCAGGGCTGTGCGGTGGCCACGGTTAAGGGCTACCTTTCGGCCTTGTCGGCATTTCTGTGCCTTCCAGATCAACCTTCGTTATTTAAATCTCCGGTTGTTCTGAGGTTCATCAAGGGCCTTACAAACATGTTTCCTCCCACTCCATTTGTAATGCCTCAGTGGGACCTTAATCTTGTCTTAACCTTTTTAATGGGGTCCCCATTTGAGCCTCTTCATAATTGTCCTTTGAGGCTGTTGTCCTTTAAGGTGGTCTTTCTTGTAGCCATAACCTCGGCAAGGAGGGTAAGTGAGCTTCAAGCTCTTAGTTCCAAACCTCCTTTTCTTACCTTGCATGCTGAAAGGATGGTTCTCAGGACCAGGGCTGCTTTCCTGCCAAAGGTTGTTACTCCTTTCCATTTGGGGCAGTCTATTACCCTCTCTGTTTTTTATCCACCCCCTCATCCTTCCAAAGAAGAAGAAAGACTCCATCGCCTTGACCCGAAGAGGGCTATGAGTTTTTATTTGGACAGGACCAAGGACTTTCGTGTTGATGACCAGCTTTTTATTGGCTACGTTGGTCGTTCTAAAGGTAGAGCGGTGCACAAGCGCACGCTGTCAAGGTGGATTATACTGACCATCAAGATTTGCTACGCCTTGGCTGGTAAGACTCCTCCTGAGGGTATTCGTGCTCACTCTACTAGAGCTAAGTCTTCAACATCTGCTCTGGCCCGGGGTGTTCCTGTGGCAGATATTTGTAAGGCCGCGACTTGGGCCTCCCTCCATACTTTCGCAAAGCATTATTGCTTGGACTCTGAGATGAGGAGGGAGGGCCACTTCGCGCGCTCTGTCTTGCAAGACTTTCTGGTATAGGAAGGTGGACACCCTCCTCCGGGAGTGGGGACTGCTGTGGGAATCTATTCACAAGGTGAGGAATCCACTGGCAGATGTATCCATCAGAAGAACAAGTTACTTACCTTCGGTAACGCTTTTTCTGGTGGATACAGTATCTGCCTGTGGATTCCTCACCAACCCACCCGCCTCCCCGTTGTCCACCTTTTGTATACCATGAAATTGGTCTTGTTTGAAATGCTTATATTTTCTCTTGTACATTTGTAGGTAATGCTTGTTTGATTAGCATTCCTTTGTTTTGTATGCTATGTATATGTATTGGTTTTTCTATATACTGTGTATACTTGGGATTGTCGTTGGTTCACCTGTTCGCCTCGAAGGCACGGAAAAAATGGGTGGAACTGACGTCATCACGCCGACGTGGGCTTCTTATGGCTCCGATGACGTCGCACGGAGTCGCGTGCGGAGCCAATGTATTGTGACGTCGCCCACGTCGACGTGGAATGCTGGGGAAGAAAAGTTCCGTGGAATGCTGGCGCAGGGGATATTCACAAGGTGAGGAATCCACAGGCAGATACTGTATCCACCAGAAAAAGCGTTACCGAAGGTAAGTAACTTGTTCTTCTGCTCTACAAAGATTTAAAGACAGCAGATTAACAGCAAAGTCTTTGGGTCTGTAAGCTCCTGCAAAGGGTTCTGTTTTTAGGAAATTTAGGGGCTTTGGAAGGTCATCTTTTCGCTCCTACCGACAGCCTCAGCAGCAACAGCAGCAGTAGCAACAGCAGAATCCCCTCTATAAATCCTATAGAGGGAGACAAAGGGGTCGGAGAGGTTCTGGACGCAACCCCTCTTCTTCTTCCTCCTCCTCTGCTCCCAATGAGGCATCAGGGAAGCAGCCCTAGATCCCCCATCCCGGATCATGTAAGACCTGTGGGGGATCGGGTGTCCTACTTTCTACGGGGTTGGAAATCTTTTACGACAGACCTTTGGGTTTTGAACCTCGTAGAGACTGGGTACGCCCTTCCCTTTCGGGAGTTTCCTCCCCCTTACCCTCCTTGCCAAGGTTACTGCTCAGAGGACCATCTGCTTCTCCTTCAGAAAGAGGTTCTAGCCTTGCTTCAAAAGGGTGCAATAGAGGTGGTTCCGGAGCAGGAAAGGGGTCAGGGATGCTACTCCCGGTATTTCCTGATTCCCAAAAAGGACGGCAGATTGCGTCCAATCCTGGACCTTAGAATCTTGAACTTTTACCTGAAACAGGAGAAATTCAAGATGCTGACCCTTGCGCAGGTTCTTTAAGCGTTGCAGCAAGGAGACTGGATGGTGTCGCTCGACTTGCAGGACGCGTACTTCCATGTCCCAATCCTGAAGTCGCACAGGAAGTATCTCCGTTGTACGATTGGGTCGCAACATTACCAGTTTGCGGTCCTCCCGTTTGGTCTTACTACCGCACCTCGAGTCTTCACAAAGGTGATGGCAGTGGTGGCTGCTCATCTCAGGAGGTCGAGGATTCCAGTTTTCCCCTACCTGAACGACTGGCTTCTGATGGCAGAGTCCCCAGAGATGGTGCAGCATCATCTGCAGGTAACATCTCAGCTGTTATTCGACTTGGGTTTTTCGATCAATGTGCCCAAATCTCACCTGGTGCCCTCTCAACGTAACCTGTTTATAGGGGCGGTACTGGACACTACTGTGTGTTGAGCATTTCCTCCTCCACAAAGAATTCTCAACATTCAGGAGATGGTCCCTTTCTTCCACAATGGAGCGGTTGTTCCAGTTCTGAAGGTCCTTCGCCTGCTCGGTCTGTTCGCTTTCTGCATTCTGTTGGTCAACCATGCACGCTGTCACATGAGGGCGCTCCAGTGGTGCCTCCGCAAGCAGTGGTATCAGCACAACGGGGATCTCAGGGAGTCGATCAAGATCTCCAGAGAAGCTGCAGCGGATCTATCTTGGTGGAGCGTGGAGGGCAATCTGTCGCAAGTAAAGCCCTTCCATCTGCCTCCATCGGTGGCCACAGTGATAACGGATGCCTCCACTTTAGGGTGGGGTGATCATCTGGGGGATCTGGAGATCAAGGGTCTTTGGTCTCCAGAGGAAAGGTTGCTTCACATCAACCTTCTGGAGTTGCGGGCGATTCATTTGGCGCTCAAGGACTTCCTCCCTTCCCTTCGCGGCCAGTCGGTTCAAGTCCTGACAGACAACACTACCACGATGTGGTATGTCAACAAGCAGGGAGGAGTGGGGTCTCTTGGTCTATGCAGAGAGGCCTTACGTCAATGGTCCTGGGCACAGGACCATCAGATTTGTCTGATGGCAAATCCTCTGGCCGGGGTGTTGAACGTACGTGCGGACAGTCTCAGTTGGCAGTTCTCCGCCGACCACGAGTGGAGGCTCCATCCGGAGGTGGTTCGTCACGTCATTCGGACGTGGGGGACACCTCGGGTGGACCTGTTTGCCACCCGCGAGAACGCGCACTGCCCGTCATTTTGCAGTCTCCAGTATCCGATGCAGGGGGCGTTGGGGGACGCGTTTCAGTTGAGTTGGGGCTCACAACTCCTTTACGCGTTTCCTCCCATACCCTTGATTCCTCGGGTTCTGAGGAAGATTCGCCAAGACCGGGCCCAAGTCATATTGGTCGCCACGGATTGGCCAAGAAGGGTGTGGTATACAGATCTCCTCCACCTCTCCTCGTGCCCTCCGCTCCGTCTCCCTCTGAGGGCAGACCTCCTCTCGCATTCGGAGGGGCAGGTTCTACACCCCCACCTCCAGAGCTTACACCTTCATGCCTGGAGATTGAACGGGGCAATCTGAGTTCTTTCTCTCTCCCATCTGATGTGGTGAACGTTATTTTATCGGCCAGGCGACACTCCACCAAGTCCATTTACTCCTACAGGTGGTCTAAATTTGTAAAGTGGTGTGGAGAGAGGTCCATTGACCCTTTAAAAGCCCATCTTTCTAATGTGCTCCAGTTTGCTCTTTCCTTGGCTCAGCAGGGCTGTGCTGTGGCCACTGTCAAGGGCTATCTTTCGGCCTTATCGGCTTTTCTATGCCTTCCGGATCAGCCGTCACTGTTTAAATCTCCGGTTGTACTGAGGTTTATCAAGAGCCTTACAAACATGTTTCCTCCCTCTCCTTTTGTAATGCCCTAGTAGGACCTTAATCTTGTTTTAACCTTTCTGATGGGGTCCCCATTTGAGCCTCTAAATAGCTGTCCTTTGAGGCTGTTGTCTTTTAAGGTGGTTTTTCTTGTAGCCATAACCTCGGCAAGGAGGGTGAGTGAGCTCCAAGCTCTTAGTTCTAGACCCCCTTTTCTTACATTACATGCTGAAAGGATGGTTCTTAGGACCAGGGCTGCCTTCCTGCCAAAAGTTGTTACTCCGTTCCATTTGGGGCAGTCTATTACTCTCCCTGTTTATTATCCACCTCCTCATCCTTCCAAAGAAGAGGAAAGACTCCATCGCCTGGACCCGAAGAGGGCAGTGAGTTTTTATCTGGACAGGACTAAAGGCTTTCGTCTAGATGATCAACTCTTCATTGGCTACGTTCGTCATTCGAAGGGTAGAGGGGTGCACAAGCGCACACTATCGAGATGGATCATCCTTGCCATCAAGATCTGATACGCCCTGGCTGGTAAGACTCCTCCTGAGGGCATTAGAGCTCATTTGACTAGAGCAAATCTGCTTCGGCCCGGGGTGTTCCTGTGGCAGATATTTGTAAAGCTGCGACTTGGGCCTCCCTCCATACTTTCGCAAAGCATTATTGCTTGGACTCCGAGATGAGGAGGGAGGGCCACTTTGCGCGCTCTGTGTTGCAAGACTTTCTGGTATAGGAAGGTGGACACCCTCCTCCGGGAGTGGGGACTGCTGTGGGAATCTATTCACAAGGTGAGGAATCCAATGACAGATGTATCCATCAGAAGAACAAGTTACTTGACTTCGGTAACGCTTTTTCTGGTGGATAGAGTATCTGCCTGTGGATTCCTCACTGGCCCACCCGCCTCCCCGTTGTCCACCTTTGTATACCATGAAATAGGTCTTGTTTGAAATGCTTGTACATTTGTTGGAAATGCTTGTTTATTTAGCATCCTTTTCCTTTGTATACTGTGTATATGTGTTGGTATACTGTATACTGTGTATACTTTGAGTTTGTCGTTGGTTCACCTGTTCGCCTCGAAGGCACGGAAAAAATGGGTGGAACTGACGTCATCACGCCGACGTGGGCCTCTTATGGCTCCGGTGACGTCATACGGAGTCGCGAGCGGAGCCGATGTATTATGACGTCGCCCACGTCGACGTGGCGTGCTGGGGAAGAAAAATTCTGTGGAATGCTGGCGCAGGGGATATTCACAAGGCGAGGAATCCACAGGCAGATACTGTATCCACCAGAAAAAGCGTTACCGAAGGTAAGTAACCTGTTCGTTATGTTAGTAAAACTTATATAGCGCACGGTTACCCTAAGGTGTCCTGGCGCTTGCTACAGTCCTCCTAACAAACGGTTCCGGCAGGAGATTTTAAAACAGCCATGTTTGCTTGTATGCTTGTGAGGTCAGCATATTAGACCTACTCGATGAGTTGACCTCATTACTAGTCAAGCTTGCATGTTTTCCTGGTTGCCCTCTTGGATGACTGCTATCTTTTTCTGAACCTCTTGATTTGGCGATACAATCGCAGGCAAAGTTATCTGCTTTCCCACAATATATACCCAGATTTAATTTTCTGCATTGTTCCTTTTCATTACTAGATAATGACCCCTTGTTCTTCCAATTATCATGGGTTCTACTGAGTCCCTAACCTTATCATCAGTCTCCTTTCACTCAGATCGAACCAACAACAGTCTTTACTAATTTTTAGATTAATCGCTCTTATGCTCAGCAATTGATGATGAAGTCTAACTACTAGATCAATAAATTTCACCCACTCCTTAGGGAGGGTGAACTATGTGAGACAAAGAATCTTTCAATTCATGTTTCAGCCACTATAAAACAGGGATATGCTTTTTTCTTCAGGCCATTGCGTTTCAGTAACTAATTTGCAAAAGGTTGTATTATAAGTAAGTCCTTCCCCTGTCGTAGGTTTAAAAGCTCCTTTTCACCTACCTTAATAAAGGTATGCTTTGTAAATAAGTGTTGCAAAGGTTCTTAAAACCTAGCATATTCGTGCAACAGTCGATCGTTATTCTCAATGAGAGGTATTGCCCAGTTTGCAGCATTACCATCTAGGTGGGAGATGATAAATGCAATGTGGGCTGTGTCAGAGGGAAATGGCCTCAGTTTACGCAATAATTGCAGCTGACATTGGCTGCAGAATGCGTTAAAGTTAGTGCTATCTGTAGGAGAGTAGGGTCTGCTTTCTATGTTCACCCCCACTTTTTGCTTTTGCTTTACTGGTTTTCGACTTAGATGTGGCTGTGGGCCTGCTAATCAGCCCCACAGTCCTGCTGTTCTCTCTCTAAATTGATACTATGTACTTTAGGTGCATAACCCATTTGGATAGGATCACCTTATTGGCCCCTGTACAGTGTACCTTAGGTACCCAGGGCATTGGTGTACCCTAGGCCTACCAGGGGCTGCAGCATGTATTATGCCACCCCTGGCCTGGCCTTCCATTATGACACAACTGGCTGATCACTCAGCTGGGGCAAGGTTGTGTAATCACCCCTTGCTTAGGTGTAGTATTTCTATACCTATCTTACATATAGACACATGTGTACCTATCAGTCACTCCTATGGCAGGCCTTAACAATCCTGGAGGCAGAGTGCTTGGTAACATGTGAGATGGTGCTCTAGCATGAGCTGAGCCTGTCTGCAGCTTTCGGAACCATGTCCTTATAGCTGTTCTATGATATAGCCTACCATATACTCTTAAAGTGCCTTATAATCTTAAACGGTTATGGTAACTATGGTTTGGCTTTATCAAAACATGTCGTGTAAGGTGTCTAACACTTTGGAATAATACCCCCATTCCATTTCTGGGGATGAGGATATTATCCCTCCCTTCTAGAGGGAGAAGACATGTTGTAACCTACTTACCCGATTAAAGTTAACCAGAGCCCCAGCATCACAAAATGGATGCTGCTGCCACGACACAAGTCTGACCTCCTGCTGCTGGGAGTGATCCCGGCAAGGGAGGCTTGGACAATAGGTTTCCTGCCTTGGGAGGTGCGAGCACCACCCCAGACAGGCCTTAGTGTATTGGGGCAGGGAGGGATGAATGAAACGAGACACTGCCTGGGGCACACAAGGTGCTCCATGCATAGTCCAGTTCAAACCGGTGCTGGGCCACTCCAGCCCCAGTCCTGGTGCGAAACTGGACAAAGGGAAGGGGGTGTAACCACCCCCCTCCCAGGTCCCACCCATAAGGCGTGACCCAGCTGGCAACCCAGCCCCCCAGATTAGTATAAGAGTGGTAGCTGGGCCCCAGGAGATTAGATTATCCTGAACCTGCAACTTGAACAGAAACTCTGGACCTTCGACATTCGACGAAAGAAGAAGACTGAAGAATCTCCCTTGTGGCCAAGGAGTGGCTACCCTGTGCAAACAGGCACCATCAAGAGACTACCCTTTGCTTTGCTGAAGTTCTACGAGGGACCGACTGCAGAGCCCGACCAGAGCCTTGACTTCCAGACTTCTCCGACCCTGATCCACATCCACAGCCGAGCTGAGATCCGTGGAGGCGACGAGAGACGTGGGACCGGCTACCTGGGAAAAGTGGCGAGTATCTTCCATCGCAGCTTCTGAGGTACCCTCGAAGTTGTGCACCGGGGATTGAGAAGCCCCAACCCCAAGCACCATCTGCACCGAAGATCAGCCCCCCACACTCCACGAGTCCTGCGTGGGGCCCTTCTGCATTTTCCTGCTTGCCGCGTCTGTCCGGTTGCTTGCCCGTTGGCTAGCGGCCTCTGTGACGACACACCTTGAAATCTTCACTGCTGGTTTGGCTCCTCCAGACTGGCTCCCGCTTCTTTGCAAAAGAGAAGCACCCCAGACCTTCCTGGTTTGCACCAGAAGCAAGTCCTCCGTTCTTCGTGGGTTCCGCTTGCCAAGGCTTGGTGAGTCCTAGTTCGACTTCGACGCCGCCGACAGCAAGAGCCTTCGTGGGACAGCTCGCCTCCTGGTCCTGGTCATCCTCGACGTCTCCTGGTACCCGTGGCTGCAGCGACAAGCTTCACCCTTCACCTGCAATCTTCACGACATCGCCTGGTTCCTTCCTGGTTCCACGTGGTCACTGGCTAGTGACCTTGACTCTGTCCCTTCTGCTTGCAGGTACCCTTCCTTCTTGATCCCGGCCTTGGGATCCTCCGGACACTCTGCACTGACTGCCTGTCAGCAACTTTCCTTCAGGCATCCATAGAAGTCCACGACGAAACCCGACGCAAGTTCACACCTATGCACCCGCAGCCCGTGGGCTAGGTAACTTGGGTACTTCGGTGCTCACAAGGGTAGTGACTATCCTAGGGTCTAGTTTCCGAGTCTCAACTCTCTAGCTGCTTCAGAAGTGTCCTTAAACTGCTTATTTCAAAACTGTACTATTTCTATTGACTATACGCATTACGTGTGAGTGTTTCCACTCTGCACCTGAATCCCGTGGGCCTCCCACTTCCTAACTGTTGGTAGGGTAGTGTAGCCCCAGCGATTCCCTAGGCCTAGGCTTATCCTATTTCCGTGAAAGTGGTCCTTATACCACTTCTTTAGTATATGGTTTGCGTGGCCCCTAGGGCCTAACTGTATTACTTACCTGTGTGACTTAATGTATGCTTGAATAAGACTGTGTTGTACTTGCCTCTAATCTCATAAAGAGTGCTGAGGGTTTGACTAGAATAAATACACTTTATTTTATCTATATATCTGTTGTGGTGTCCTTTCATTTGGTATTCAAGGGATTATATATGGTATCACAGCTGGCTTCACATGCCATTCAGAGTTTAGCCTAAGACTGCTCTTGTCCATGCTACCACTAGGATAGCTGGTCTATAAGGTTGACTTTACAACCAATCACCATAAGGGTTGTTTGGACTGATATAAGGTGTACACTAGAACTAGTGACATCATACATCAGGCCAACTTCTCACACTATCCACAAAAAAGCACTCTAGTGGAGCCAGCGAAGCGGGAGTAAATATATGCACAGTGCCATTAGCACAGGTTATTCCCTCGTTTCATGACAGCTGTGTTGCCCTTGATTTAATTGTAAACGGCGTGGATTGAGTGACAAATTGTTTATCCTTGGAAATGAATCCTGAATCTAACTAGAACGAATTATGTGGGGGATATTGCACCAGTTCAACCCTGAGGGCTTGAGTTCCTTGGCGCAAGGCTTGAACCACACTCTACTTCTCTCCAAGGGCCCTAGTTAATTCTACCATAATGGGAATTTCCTCACTGGAAATCTTTGGTAATGTCTGAGCTAGGCATTCATCATATTCCCTGGGTCCATATCGCCTGGGCAAAAAGGATTTAAGTGGCTTGGCTTTCTGTTGGACAGCTGACCTGGAAAACTTGTCTGTAAAGACGATGCTGGACCAATCTCACTCCCAACACAGCACTCGACCAAAGAATGTATTACCTCAATCTAGACGCTGTCCCAGGAGTGAACGGGGTCTGGATAAAACAACAAAAGAGGCAATGACTGAATTGCTGAATGTTTTTCTGGCTCACTGCTGTGCACGGGACACCCAACAATCTCCCTTTTTGGGAATGCGCATTCTATGGTGCTAGAAAGAACAACTAGGTAGAAGTAACATAAATCACATTAGTCATTGTCCAAATCAAGATAATCAATTTCTTGTAAACATGCCAAGTAATGAAAACCACCTCCAAAATAATGAAAACAGTAAACACATTTCTGATGGATACATCTGCCAGTGGATTCCTCACCTTGTGAATATCCCCTGCGCCAGCAACATTTGGAAACTTTTGTTGCACTCCACGCCGATGAGGTCGAAGACGACGCCAAAGAGACACGGCTCCGCACGCGGCTCCGCAGACGTCACCGGATCCATAAGAAGACCTCGTCGGCGTGATGACGTCAGTTCCCTTTTTTCCGCGCCGTCGACGCTAACGGTTTTCGGGACTCTCTCTGTAGCTTTAGCTGGATACTTTGTTTTTCTGCTGGTATCTCTCTCTTTCTTCTTGTCTGCAGCTGAAGATGTCGACTAAGAAGTCCGGGTTTTAGCCTTGCAGGGAGTGCGGTAAGCACATGTTGATTACGGATGCGCATAAGGACTGTGTATGGTGCCTTTCAACGGATCACGATGTCGAAGGATGTTCTTGCTGCCGCAAGATGAGCACAAAGGCTCTGAAGGAGAGGGAGGCCAAGTTATTCATTGCCAGGATGAAAAAGGAGAAAAGAGGTCGGAGAAGATCGAGGTCGAGGTCGGCGTCGAAGTCGACTTCGGGGCATGCTTCCAAGTCCAAGAAACATAAGAAAAAGAAGAGCACGGATCTCGACATCGCTCGGACTGGGATGCGGCTCCGAGATCGACCTCACCTTCTTGACGTCGTAAGGACTTTGTATCTCCTGTCTCTGTTCCTGATTCTCCTGTTGGCCTGACATCGCCTGCTGCTTCACCGGAGCATTCTCCGGCTCCGGCTCCATCTCCGACGCCAGCTCCATCCCTGGCGCCGGCTCCATCTCCGGTTCCAGTTGAAGATCTTCCAGCTCCGGACGAGTTTTCGACTCTGCTGGTTCCACCGTCGGCGCCGATCTGTCCTTCGTTTCCTGGCCCAGGTCAAGATCCGACGCATTATTTGAATGCGATGTATGGGGTATTTTCCAGAGCCTTGTGCCCCTCTGGTGCGCCTTCGGGTCCCATGGGTCCTAGGGCTTTCGGCTTGGGAGTTCCTCAAGCTTACCCTCAAGCTCCCTTCATGCCATTTTTCCCGGCGACTCAGTCTTGGCATTTACCGGCGCCAAGGACATCGACGCCGCTTCCATCTTCACCGGCACCGGCTCGGCCTCGTTCGACACCGGCTGCTTTTGGATCCGGATTCTACCCCGGCTCCGTCGGATTCGGTTACGGTGCCGCCGACTCCTGCTGTGAGAATCAGATCCAGGAGGGAGGCTCAAAGGGTACTGGAGGAACAGAGGTACCAGATGGAAGAAGCGGAAGAAGGTGAGCTCATGGAATCAGACGATCTCTTTGAGGAGTTGAAAGAGGCTAGTGGCCTTGACTTGTCACCTGAATGGGAGATTACTCCTCCTGCTGATGGCTCCCTACCACTCAGTTATTAAAAAGGCGGCTGAGCTTCTGGATCTGCAGTTACCATCTGCAGAGTTTAAACCAAACATCCTCACAGTGGTTCTACATTCTCCTTCCTCTGTAACGGAGCCCTTGCTTCCATTTAATGATGCCATTATTGAACCGGTCATGGAAATATGGCGTAAGCCCTTCTCTGCTCCTGCAGTCTCTAAGGTTGTTGCAAGGAGATATAGGGCGGCTCCAGGGAACCCAGACTTTCTGACCTCCCATCCTTCTCCGGAGAGTCTGGTGGTTCAGGCTGCCTGTTCCTAAAGATATTCAGGTGCTTTTCCCCAAGTCCCTAGTGACAGGGATGCAAAGAAATTAGACCAGTCAGCCAAGAAGGTCTTCTCTTCTGCCAGTATGGCTTCACAATCGACAAATGCCACCTGTCTTTTGGGCCGATATATCCATGCTCTTATGGATTCAACGAAACAACCCGCCCCAAAACTATCAGAGGAAGATAGACTGAACTTTAATGGGGTACTGTCGGACACCCAGGCGGCTGCACGTCAAGTAATCCAGAGCGGCCTGGATACCGCTGATTCTGTCGCTAGGATTATGGGCACTTCTGTTGCCAAGGAGGAGTGCGTGGCTCAAGTCATCCGAGTTCTCCCCTGATGTGCAGGCAACGCTCCTGGACTTGCCTTTTGACGGCTCTGGTCTTTTTTCCAAGAAAGCTGATGCTGCACTGGAAAGATTTAAAGAGAGCAAAGCCACGGCTAAATCTCTGGGTCTGCAAACTCAGCCTAGGGGTTCGTTCAGGAGGTACAGGGGCTTTAGAAGATCATCCTTTCGTACTTACAGGCAGCCCCAGCAGCAGCAACAGTAGCAGAACACTCTGTATAAGAGCTACTGGGGCAGAATCAGAGGTCGTGCTCGAGGTTGGCAGCTCTCCTCCTCCTCCTCTTCCTCTTCCTCTTCCTCAGTCCCTCCCACCACCGCAAAGCAGCCCTAGATCCACCATTCTGGATCATGCTGGTCCTGTGGGGGGCCGGCTTACCCATTTTCTGCAAGATTGGGAATCGGTTGCTACGGACCTTTGGGTTCTAAATCTCGTAGAAAATGGGTACGCCCTTCCCTTTTGGGCAATTTCCTCCAAATTACCCTCCTTGCCAAGGTGCTTGCTCAAAGGACCATCTTCTTCTTCTCCAGGAGGAGGACCTAACGTTGCTAAAAAAAGGTGCGATAGAGGTGGTTCCGGAGCAGGAAAGGGGTCAGGGATGCTACTCCCGGTATTTCCTGATTCCAAAGAAGGATGGCAGGCTTCGTCCAATCCTGGACCTCAGGATCTTGAATCTTTTTCTAAAGCAAGAGAAGTTCAAGATGCTCACTCTTGCGCAGGTTCTTCAAGCGCTGCAACAGGAGGACTGGATGGTGTCGATCGACTTGCAGGATGCGTATTCCCACATCCCCATCCTAAAGTCGCACAGGGAGTATCTCCGGTTTACGGTAGGGTTGCAACATTATCAGTTTGCGGTCCTTCCGTTTAGTCTTACTACTGCACCTCGGGTCTTCACCAAAGTGATGGTAGTGCTGGCAGCCCATCTCAGAAGGTCGGGGAATCCAGTTTTTCCCTATCTGGACGACTGGCTGATCAAAGCAGAGTCGCCAGAGAAGGTGCTTGATCATCTGCAGGATACAACTCAGCTGTTGTACAAATTGGGTTTCTCGATAAACGTACCCAAATCTCACCTGGTGCCCTCTCAGCGCAACCAGTTCATAGGGGCGGTACTGGACGCTACTGTGTGTCAAGCATTCCCACCTCCACAAAGGATTCTCGACATACAGGAAATGATTCCCTTGTTTTACAATGGAGCGGTCGTTCCAGTCCTGAAGGTCCTTCGTCTGCTCGGTCTGTTTGCTTCCTGCATTCTGTTGGTCAACCATGCATGCTGGCACATGAGGGCCCTCCTGTGGTGCCTCCGCAGGCAGTGATATCAGCACAAGGGATGCCTACTGTCAGGATTAAAAAGCAGTACACCTACGGTATGGATTTAAAACCGCTATGGTGTGGGTTTTAGGTGGTCAACATGTTTCAGCCCAGGAAGACCCAAGGTGGATCGGGCTTTTATCAGGACCTTACAAAGAAACGCTACTGCAAGTGAAGCAAGTGAAAAACTAAATCAAAAAAGGATATAGGGCCAGTGCAATGTCATAGGCCTCTATCCGAACCTGCAAGTACCTGAAATGAAAAGAAAGTAACACATGTCAGGTAAGTTTAATATATGTTTTAGCAGTAAAAAATGTGTACTAAAAAGGATCTGCATGTACAATAGTCCCAAAAGGAAAAAAGATACCTTACCCGCAAAGGCTGGCTACAGGATCTCACCTCTGCCTGGCAACCGCTCAGGAAGGCAGCACCGCTCTACAAAGAAGTTTTTTTATATTATTTGTGGGGTGCAGAAAGAGTAAACAAAATCTCAAAGCGATCGCCTATCAGTCAAAAAGCTAGTCATATCGATCATATGAAAATAACCACTAGTATAAGGAGCTGTAGAAGAACAGAAGCGGGGTTAACCCATAAAGGTCACAAAGTCTACTGTAGGGACTCCAAATAACTAATCACTCAACTCACTGTCAAGCATGACAGACAAAGGGAGCAAAAGTCCTCCACAGACTATAACATAGCGCAAAAATCCCAAAATCAGCGTGGTTTCTAAAAACTGAAGCAGAGGGACATCAGGGAATGCTCACAAACGCTCACCTATCCGTCGGTACCGCTAAACCTGGAGAGCCTGCTGCCGGAGGTGAGCGCTGGTCCAGGACCGCGCTCTTAAATAGCCCTTGCCATGATTCCTTAATCGAGCTCAGGTGGCGGTAACGATACTCAGTAGCGCATGCCCAGTGAAAAATGAAGATGATGCGCATGCGCGGAACGCAAACACTACGTATTAGCATCGCGCATGCGTCCCGTTAGGCGCACTATAACTAGTGTGCACTTGCATATACCTAATACGTTTAAAAAATATATTTAAAAAATATATATATAACAGCCGCCATTCATTGATGTCAACCCTGAATCAAAAATAATAAATCAAAAATAAAGCCTGTAATACAGACTCGACCCTGCGGGTGTCTACGGGGTAGAGAACATTGTCAAAAGACGCTGTCAAAAGACGCTGTTCAAACACCTAGTGTGCGCACAAGAGAATACGGACCCAACTAGTTGAAGCCATTGTGTCGTACTCGTCCACTCATGCAGAAGTAAAAGCGCTATACATAAAATTAATCGTACATGCAACAGAAATATGAGCACCAAGAATGTATATATGTACTCAATGGTCAAGCCATTATACAGTGTTAACTCAAGAAGTGGGCATCAAAGCGCTCCGCACACAGAAGGAACCATATGTTATAAAACAAAGCGAAAGTGCTGTAGATAACATGTGTATAAGAAAACGCTATAAGTCGAACTCGAAACCTATGGTAAAGCATGGGACCTGTGGTAAAGCACGGCCTATACTTAAAAAATGTGCAAAAGAGTTGTTAGCCCCGAACAGGACAAAGGTCCATAGCTGTGTTGAAACTAAATAGCCAACAAACAGAAGGCATCAAGACAAAGGAGTAGCATCCATATATAGTTAGATACACAAATATGTACTATAGTGACACCCAGGGAATATCATCATTCAAACCGGACTGGTCAGTATCCAATTTGTAAACCCACCGTTGTTCCTTCTTGAACAGGAAAGAAGAAATATCTGTCAAGTGTGTGGGAATGATAGGACGTTCTAACACAGTCCATTTCAAATCTTGGGGACTGTGACCAGCCGTCACAAAGTGTTGGGTCAGTTTTGTAGAAACTTTCTTACAGCGGATAGTGCTCTTGTGTTCCAGTATGCGTGTCTTCACTTTACGTGTCGTCATCCCAACATACCGGAGTGAGCGGGACACGTAATGAGATAGATCAAATTGTTGCTGTTGCAGTTTGTGTGACCAGTCAAAATCCATGGTCTCAAGGTGCCAATGTCAATTTCGGTAGTATGTGCGGTATGTGCACACGCAGCACAACTTCTACAGGGGAAGTGACCACGTACTTTCGGTAAGTCCCACAATGTGTCTTGATGGTGTTTACTGCTCTCAAGTGGGCAAGTGTGTATGAGTCTGTCCTTGATGTTGGTGCTACATTTAAAGGCAAACAGGGGACGTGGTAGAGGTGTCGTCCCAATATTTAGTATCTTCCAGTTTGCCAAAATGCTTTTCTTGATCTGATTAGAAAAACTGCAAAACGTATTGACACAGGTAAGTCTGTTCGTAGCTTCCTTAGGACGATTCAGTTCGAGTAATGCAGCCCTATTATTATTCGCTGCGCGTTTCAGAGACTGTTTCATCAATTTTTTGGGATAATGTCTGGTCACAAGCTGATTTGACAGTACTGCAGCGTGTTCATAATATTTGTCCATCGTTGAGCAGTTCCTCCTGATTCGCAGAAACTGCCCAAAGGGCAAATTTTGGCGCAAAGCTTTAGGATGGAAACTGTCATACAGCAGCAGTGAGTTCCTTGCCATTGGTTTTTTGTACAGTTCGGTGCGAAGTCCGCCGTCAGCCGGAAAGATCAAGACATCAAGGAGAGGCAAACCCACTTTGTTGAACTCACAGGTGAACCTAAGGTAGGCATTACGGGTGTTCAACCAAGCCTTGATATCATTGATGGAAGACAATGACCCTGTCCATACGACAAAGACGTCATCAATATACCGTCTCCAACACCGTATATGATGTCTATATGGATTGGTAGGGCACAAAATGTGTTCCTGTTCAAAACTGTGGACATAGAGGTTCGCTAAACTTGGAGCGAACACACTGTCCATGGAAGTCCCGGACACTTGTAAAAACAGCTGTTCCTCAAACCTGAATAAATTCTCCTTCATGGCAATACGGGCACAATTCATAATGAAGGACACCGGAGTAATGGAATCAGGGGCATCCTCCATTAGCAAAGCCTCAATTTTGGCTAGAGTCTCATCTTGACACATCTTGTGGGACTTACCGAAAGTACGTGGTCACTTCCCCTGTGGAAGTTGTGCTGCGTGTGCACATACCGCACATACTACCGAAATTGACATTGGCACCTTGAGACCATGGATTTTGACTGGTCACACAAACTGCAACAGCAACAATTTGATCTATCTCATTACGTGTCCCTGCTCACTCCGGTATGTTGGGATGACGACACGTAAAGTGAAGACGCGCATACTGGAACACAAGAGCACTATCCGCTGTAAAAAAGTTTCAACAAAACAGACCCAACACTTTGTGACGGCTGGTCACCGTCCACAAGATTTGAAATGGACTGTGTTAGAACGTCCTTTCATTCCCACACACTTGACAGATATTTCTTCTTTCCTGTTCAAGAAGGAACAACGGTGGGTTTACAAATTGGATACTGACCAGTCCGGTTTGAATGATGATATTCCCTGGGTGTCACTATAGTACATATTTGTGTATCTAACTATATATGGATGCTACTCCTTTGTCGTGATGCCTTCTGTTTGTTGGCTATTTAGTTTCAACACAGCTATGGACCTTTGTCCTGTTCGGGGCTAACAACTCTTTTGCACATTTTTTAAGTATATGCCGTGCTTTACCACAGGTCCCACGCTTTACCATAGCTTTCGAGTTTGACTTATAGCGTTTTCTTATACACATGTTATCTACAGCACTTTCGCTTTGTTTTATAACATATGGTTCCTTCTGTGTGCGGAGCGCTTTGATGCCCACTTCTTGAGTTAACACTGTATAATGGCTTGACCATTGAGTACATATATACATTCTTGGTGCTCATATTTCTGTTGCGTGTACGATTAATTTTATGTATAGCGCTTTTACTTCTACATGAGTGGACGAGTACGACACAATGGCTTCAACTAGTTGGGTCCGTATTCTCTTGTGCGCACACTAGGTGTTTGAACAGCGTCTTTTGACAGCGTCTTTTGACAATGTTCTCTACCCTGTAGACACCCGCAGGGTCGAGTCTGTATTACAGGCTTTATTTTTGATTTATTATTTTTGATTCACGGTTGACATCAATGAATGGCGGCTGTTATATATATATTTTTTAAATATATTTTTTAAACGTATTAGGTATATGCAAGTGCACACTAGTTATAGGGCGCCTAACGGGACGTATGCGCGATGCTAATACGTAGTGTTTGCGTTCCGCGCATGCGCATCATCTTCATTTTTTACTGGGCATGCGCTACTGAGTATCGTTACCGCCACCTGAGCTCGATTAAGGAATCATGGCAAGGGTTATTTAAGAGCGCGGTCCTGGACCAGCGCTCACCTCCGGCAGCAGGCTCTCCAGGTTTAGCAGTACCGACGGATAGGTGAGCGTTTGTGAGCATTCCCTGATGTCCCTCTGCTTCAGTTTTTAGAAACAACGCTGATTTTGGGATTTTTGCGCTATGTTATAGTCTGTGGAGGACTTTTGCTCCCTTTGTCTGTCATGCTTGACAGTGGGTTGAGTGATTAGTTATTTGGAGTCCCTACAGTAGACTTACAACAATTATAATGTGACCTTTATGGGTTAACCCCGCTTC
Organism: Triturus cristatus; assembly: GCF_964204655.1. Taxonomy (NCBI): domain Eukaryota; kingdom Metazoa; phylum Chordata; class Amphibia; order Caudata; family Salamandridae; genus Triturus; species Triturus cristatus. Next base: position 681,759,301 of record NC_140592.1, read on the forward strand.
TGTTCTTCTACAGCTCCTTATACTAGTGGTTATTTTCATATGATCGATATGACTAGCTTTTTGACTGATATACGATCGCTTTGAGATTTTGTTTACTCTTTCTGCACCCCAGAAATAATATAAAAAAAACTTCTTTGTAGAGCGGTGCTGCCTTCCTGAGCTGTTGCCAGGCAGAGGTGAGATCCTGTACCCAGCCTTTGCGGGTAAATTATCTTTTTTCCTTTTGGGACTATTGTACATGCAGATCCTTTTTAGTACACATTTTTTACTGCTAAAACATATATTAAACTTACCTGACATGTGTTACTTTCTTTTCATTTCAGGTACTTGCAGGTTCGGATAGAGGCCTATGACATTGCACTGGCCCTATATCCTTTTTTGATTTAGTTTTTCACTTGCTTCACTTGCAGTAGCGTTTCTTTGTAAGGTCCTGATGAAAGCCCGATCCACCTTGGGTCTTCCTGGGCTGAAACATGTTGACCACCTAAAACCCACACCATAGCGGTTTTAAATCCATACCGTAGGTGTACTGCTTTTTAATCCTGACAGTAGGCATCTTTTGATTAAAGTTGACTGCGGTGCCTCCTAGCCAGTTTTAACGATCACTTCTTTTCAAACATTCACAATTTTCATTATTTGCGCTGCACCCTTGCTCATACATCTTTGCTCATCATATGTTGACTTAGTCAGTCCTAAATACTAGAAATAAAACATCCCTGAGCTCCTCCCTCTCAGAGAGGGGGTTGTAGCCCCCAAAGGAACTAGGTTTTTCCTTCGGGAGGAGAGTCCCTATGAAGAAGCATGTCACCATTGGTGAGTGAGGGATTACGTCCTTAAAGGGATCTGCCCTTAGGAACATTCTGCTCAATAGTGTTTTCCAGTTAGGTTCATCACTATCGCATAGGTTTAAGTAGTAAACTTAGAGGTATTTTTTAGACCCTAGGATTCTTGTGCCTGTATGAATCCACCTGTGTAGCCGGCTTTCCCGGTTTAGGTATAGAGATGATAAGGGCCTCGCGCATTGATCGGTGTAGAATACCCATTTCGCGGGCTTCCTCGAAGACGTGCTGCAAGACTGGGATAAGGAGGTGCCGGTATGTCTTGTAAAACTCGGCCGGTAGGCCTTCTGGCCCTGGGGCTTTACCGGACTGTAATTGCATAACGGCCGACACGATCTCTTCGTCCTCATGATGCGCTAAAAGGTATTCCCTCTGGCCATCACCCAGCCATGCAATCGCAGTGTCCTCGAAGAAGGTTTCAAAATCAGTCGGGGTCTGACGTTGCGTAGAGTATAATGCTTTGTAAAACCTCTTAAATACTCCAAGTATGTCTGAGGAATTTCTATGTGTGAGGCCGTCCTCATCGATAATTTCTGAGACGGAATTAGCGAAGCGCGGGGGGCGAATGGAGGACGCCAGTGCCCGGCCTGGGTGTTCCCCCTCTCCGTAACATCGGGCTTTGTGGTATTTACCTCTGAATTTGCATTCCCGCTCAGCTGTGTCATGATAGTCTGTGAGCAGTGTGCGCAATTGCACTTGAAGCGACGACGAATGCCCATTCTGAAGAGCCAGTTCTACATTTCGAATATCCGTTTCTAACCTTTGAACTCTTTGCAATACATATACCGCGAACAGTCACCTTGAAGGCCTCCCAAAGTGTAGAGTATTGGGAGACCGAGCCGGTGTTACGGGTGAAGTAATCCGATATTTCCTGTTCAAGCTCAGTCCTGAACACGGGGTCCAGAAGCGACCTCGGATTCAGGCGCCACAAAAGAAACGGAGACTCCCGCGGCGGTGGGATCAGAGTTAGCAGCGCAGGAGCATGGTCGGAGTGCGTGCGGGGCAAGTATGAAACGCATGAGGCCAAAGTGTCCAGTCCTCGATCTACCAGCCAATAGTCGATGCGCGACCAAGAGGCATGGGCCGAGGAATAACAGGAGCCCTGACAAGATAACGGATTCTGGGTTCGCCATGGTTTGATAAGGGCATGCTCCTCAACTATATGTTTTAGGGCTAGCTGTGCGGTGGTGTAGTGGTGTGGTTGCGGGTGCGATCTATCTAAGGACGGATCAATGGTGACATTAAAGTCCCCCCCCCCCCAGATCAGGTGTGTAGTGCCTACGTCCTGGATTTTTCCCCATAGCACCCGAAAAAACTCCGGGCTGTCCACGTTCGGGCCATAACATGAGACCATAGTGACAGACTGTCCGAATAATCGTCCCCACAACATGTGTATCGACCTTGCGAGGCAGCGTGAGACCCAATGGGGGTATATGGCAGAGTTCTTCTAACCAGGATAGTGGTGCCCCTAGCATATGACGAGTAGCATGAAAATCCACGATGGCGCGCCCAGCTCGCAGCAAACGAGGGAGTTGGGCTAGGGGGCAGATGTGTTTCTTGCAGCATAGCACAGTGTATGTTATGACGAGCCAAATATGCGAGAATGTGACGACACTTCCAGGGATTGTTTAACCCTCGCACGTTCCAGGTTAAAAAATTATACTTGAGTGGACCGGAGCTAGACTCCATTGCTAAGATATTGTCATGAACTGGGACAACAGCAGATATACAAGGCGGCGGGCGACCCTTACCCAATGTACTTCTGGCATGGCGTAGCGGCAACGAGCAACAAACCAAACACCTGTTGGACCCTCCCACAGCAGCCACCCCAACCAGCTGTGCCCCGTCCCTCCCACGTCCCACCCCATCCCACATCCCTTAATTCCAACAGGGGACAAATATTCATCCCTCTAACCAGTTCACACAAAGTACAGTAATAGGGTTCACCTGGTGGGCGGCAGCCAGAGGGCAACCAGGTGCTCCTCGCGGCAGCGAGGGTGTTCGGGTGCGATAGCATGAGTCCATCCTGTCACATCAAGTTGTGTGTCGTAGCGTCCAATCCCTGATGTAGGTACGAGGAAGTGGCAAGTCGCACCGGGCAGCGCCCAGGCAGAGCAGTGGCCCCAGAACGGCCCGACACCCCTCCAGCTGATGAGGTCCATTGCCTTCTCCATCCCCCGTCTGCGCCTACAGTTAGTGCCACCAAAAGACCCCGGGCCAGGCGCAGCTGTCAACTGTTCAGGAGTGTAAATTGTGCGTTCTGACAGGCAGTGTGAGGATACGCAACCGTAGGCCCATACTGTAGAGATACACTGTGATCTACCTGCGGTGGCCATAGGTTCAGTGGCGTTACAGGGGGTTATAGCAGGCTAGAGTGCACATTCCAACAAGGAATCCATCCGTTGTAGGGGCTTTCTGATGGATACATCTGCCAGTGGATTCCTCACCTTGTGAATATCCCCTGCGCCAGCATTCCACGGAACTTTTCTTTCCCAGCACTCCACGTCGACGTGGGCGACATCACAATGCATCGGCTCCGCACGCGACTCCGTACGACGTCATCGGAGCCATAAGAAGCCCACGTCGGCGTGATGACGTCAGTTCCCTTTTTTCCACGCCGTCGACGCGAAACGTTTTTTTTTCCAGTGCTCTCTAGCTACTTTGTAGTTTAGCGGTGTTGCTGTGTTAAATTCAGTATGTCTTCGACGAGGAAGTCGGGCTTTAAGCCCTGTAGGGAATGCGGAGGCCTGATGTCCATGACGGATCCGCATCAGGACTGCTTATGGTGTCTTTCTTCTTATCATGACATGGAAGAATGCGGTTGCTGTAGGAGCATGAATCCTAAGGCGCTGAAGGAGAGGAAGACCAAGCTCGTCATGAAGAAAATCGGTGAGGAGAAGAGGGGGAGAAAAAAGGAGAAGTCCAGGCGGGAGTCATCGACTTCGAGGTCATCGAAGTCGAAGAAACACCACAAGAAGAGGAAGCATTCTTCTCGGCGTCTGTCCTCGAAGTCTAGGAGGTCGAGGTCGGCTTCGCCCCGTCGACGTCGGAGCAAGGACTTGTCACCTTCTCCTTCTCCTGCTAAGTCTCCGAAATCTCCCTCGCCGAAGCGGGCTCCAGCTCGTTCCCCGACGCCGTCACCGGCTCCGTCCAAGGCTTCGACTCCGGGTCAAGTGGAGTCTGATGTGCCTTTGGATGAGCAAGAACAGGAGGAGGCTGTTCCAGTGCCGGATGACTCTGCGGCTCCGATTGATGATTCTGCGGAGCCGACGCCGGTGACTCCACAAGGGGATACAGGGACGGTCCCTTATCCCCAATTCCCGGCTCCAGGTACGGATCCCTCAGGATTTCTGAATGCCATGTATGTTATTTTTAATAGGGCATCCTTCCCATCCGGAGCACCAACTGGTCCCGTGGGTCCGATGGCGTTTACGCTGGGGGTGCCGCAGCATTACACTCAGGCCCCTTTTCTGCCCTTTATGCCGATGGCGCCTTCTTGGCAGTTTCCGGCGCCGGCTGGGGATCCGACTCGACCTCGGATGGACCGTCAGTCTTCGGAGCCTTCTTCGACGCCGAGGCCGACTCCATCGGCGCCGCGTCCGGTGCCGCCGACTCCACCTATGGCGCCTCCGACTCCGGTGCCTTTGGCTCCACCGACGCTGCGTACGACGTCGACGACGCCGGCTCCCCGGATCCGGTCGAGGCGGGAGGCCCAAAGGGTGTTGGAGGAAGGAAGATATCGGGCAGAGATGGAAGAAGGTGAGGTTGACTCTTCTTCGGATGAGTTTGAAGGAATAGAGGAAGCAAGTGGTTTGGATACCACCCCTGAGTGGGAGCATGCTTCTGCAAGGTCTTCTCCTCCACAGGAATTGGCACCCTACCATGTGGTGATTAAGAAGGCCGCAGAGTTGTTAGATCTGCAGCTGCCCTCTTTGGAGTACAAGTCAAACCTGCTTACGGAGGTTTTACACTCTCCGACGTCAGCTTCGGAGCCTTTGTTGCCTTTCAATGAGGTTATCTTGGACCACGAAGTCGAAGACTGTGCATGCTGTAGGAGGATGAATCCTAAAGCATTAAAGGAAAGAAAGGCCAAGCTGTTTATGGCGAAGATCGGTAAAGAGAAGAGAGGGAGAAAGAAAGAGAAATCGAGGGCGGCGTCGTCGACTTCGAGGTCGTCGAAGTCAAGGAGACATCATAAAAAAAGAAAACACTCTTCACGATGCCGGTCCTCGAAGTGCAGGAAGTCGAGGTCGACTTCACCTCGGCGTCATCGGAGTAAGGACATTTCACCTTCTCCTTCTCCCTCTAAGACTCCGGGAGGTTCTCCATCTCCGAAGCGGGCTCCAGAGCGTTCACCGGCGCAGTCTCCGGCGCCGTCTCCAGCGTCGTCTCCGGATCGGGTGGAGTCGCATGTTTCGGATCAGGAACGGGAGGAAGAACCGACTCCGGCGCTTGAAGAATCTATGGCTCCAGTGGAGGACACTACGGCGCCGCAGCCAAATACTCGCAGAGGGATGCAGGTTCAGTGCCTTATCCTCAGTTTCCTGCTCCAGGTACTGATTCTGCTCAGTTCTTAAATGCCATATATGGTATTTTTAATAGGGCGGCCTTCCCATCCGGAGCACCAACTGGTCCCGTGAGTCCCATGGCTTATACGTTGGGGGTGCCGCAGCATTATGCTCAGGCCCCCTTCATGCCCTTTCTGCCGATGGCGCCTTCGTGGCAGTTTCTGGCGCCGTCTGGGGATCCGTCACGTCTTCGGATGGATCGACCTGCTTCAGAGCCTTCCTCGACGCCGCTGCCGACTCCATCGGCGCCGCGTCCGGCGCCGCCGACTCCGTCTATGGTGCCGCCGACTCCAACACCTCTGGCTCCACCGACACCGCGTACGACATCGTCGACGCCGGCTCCCCGGATTCGATCGAGAAGGGAGGCCCAAAGGGTATTGGAAGAAGGAAGGTACAGAGAAGAGGTAGAGGAAGGTGAGGTGGACACATCCTCTGATGATTTTGAGGGCATACAAGAGGCTAGTGGCCTAGACACCAACCCAGAATGGGAGCACACATCGGCAAGATCCTCTCCACCACGAGAACTGGCTCCCTACCATACTGTTATCAAAAAGGCTGCAGAGCTGTTAGATTTACAGTTGCCCTCAGCAGAGTATAAATCGAACTTGTTGACAGAGGTTCTGCACTCTCCTACTTCCACTTCAGAGCCTTTACTGCCCTTTAATGAGGCCATCTTGGAGCCTGTTTAGGAGGTATGGCGGAAACCACTTTCTTCTCCGGCGGTTTCCAGACAGGTGGCGAAAAGGTATAGGGTGGCGCCTGGGGATCCGGATTTTCTATCTATACACCCGTCTCCAGAGAGCCTAGTTGTGCAGGCATCCTGCTCGAAGCATGCTTCGGGGGCTTTCCCTCAGTCTCCCGCAGATAGGGAGTCTAAGAAGGTGGACCAGGCTGTTAAAAAGACTTACTCTTCGGGGAGTATGGCATTAAAGTCTTCCAATTCCACGTGCTTGCTGGGGCGTTACGTGCACGCATTGATGGACTCAATGAAGACTTTGGCCCCTAAGCTACCGGAGGGCGATAAGGCGTCCTTCTTGGAGGTGGTTACAGACACTCAGGCCGCTGCCAGACAGGTGATCCAGTCGGGATTGGATACGGCGGATTCGGTGGCAAGGATTATGGGCTCGTCCATAGCTGCAAGAAGGCAGGCATGGCTCCGTTCGTCGGGATTCTCCGCGGATGTTCAAGCCACATTAGTGGATTTGCCATTTGATGGGCAGAAGTTGTTCGGTGAAAAGGCAGTTTCTGCTCTACAAAGATTTAAAGACAGCAGATTAACAGCAAAGTCTTTGGGTCTGTAAGCTCCTGCAAAGGGTTCTGTTTTTAGGAAATTTAGGGGCTTTGGAAGGTCATCTTTTCGCTCCTACCGACAGCCTCAGCAGCAACAGCAGCAGCAGCAACAGCAGAATCCCCTCTATAAATCCTATAGAGGGAGACAAAGGGGTCGGAGAGGTTCTGGACGCAACCCCTCTTCTTCTTCCTCCTCCTCTGCTCCCAATGAGGCATCAGGGAAGCAGCCCTAGATCCCCCATCCCGGATCATGTAAGACCTGTGGGGGATCGGGTGTCCTACTTTCTACGGGGTTGGAAATCTTTTACGACAGACCTTTGAGTTTTGAACCTCGTAGAGACTGGGTACGCCCTTCCCTTTCGGGAGTTTCCTCCCCCTTACCCTCCTTGCCAAGGTTACTGCTCAGAGGACCATCTGCTTCTCCTTCAGAAAGAGGTTCTAGCCTTGCTTCAAAAGGGTGCAATAGAGGTGGTTCCAGAGCAGGAAAGGGGTCAGGGATGCTACTCCCGGTATTTCCTGATTCCCAAAAAGGACGGCAGATTGCGTCCAATCCTGGACCTTAGAATCTTGAACTTTTACCTGAAACAGGAGAAATTCAAGATGCTGACCCTTGCGCAGGTTCTTTAAGCGTTGCAGCAAGGAGACTGGATGGTGTCGCTCGACTTGCAGGACGCGTACTTCCATGTCCCAATCCTGAAGTCGCACAGGAAGTATCTCCGTTGTACGATTGGGTCGCAACATTACCAGTTTGCGGTCCTCCCGTTTGGTCTTACTACCGCACCTCGAGTCTTCACAAAGGTGATGGCAGCGGTGGCTGCTCATCTCAGGAGGTCGAGGATTCCAGTTTTCCCCTACCTGAACGACTGGCTTCTGATGGCAGAGTCCCCAGAGATGGTGCAGCATCATCTGCAGGTAACATCTCAGCTGTTATTCGACTTGGGTTTTTCGATCAATGTGCCCAAATCTCACCTGGTGCCCTCTCAACGTAACCTGTTTATAGGGGCGGTACTGGACACTACTGTGTGTTGAGCATTTCCTCCTCCACAAAGAATTCTCAACATTCAGGAGATGGTCCCTTTCTTCCACAATGGAGCGGTTGTTCCAGTTCTGAAGGTCCTTCGCCTGCTCGGTCTGTTCGCTTTCTGCATTCTGTTGGTCAACCATGCACGCTGTCACATGAGGGCGCTCCAGTGGTGCCTCCGCAAGCAGTGGTATCAGCACAACGGGGATCTCAGGGAGTCGATCAAGATCTCCAGAGAAGCTGCAGCGGATCTATCTTGGTGGAGCGTGGAGGGCAATCTGTCGCAAGTAAAGCCCTTCCATCTGCCTCCATCGGTGGCCACAGTGATAACGGATGCCTCCACTTTAGGGTGGGGTGCTCATCTGGGGGATCTGGAGATCAAGGGTCTTTGGTCTCCAGAGGAAAGGTTGCTTCACATCAACCTTCTGGAGTTGCGGGCGATTCATTTGGCGCTCAAGGCCTTCCTCCCTTCCCTTCGCGGCCAGTCGGTTCAAGTCCTGACAGACAACACTACCACGATGTGGTATGTCAACAAGCAGGGAGGAGTGGGGTCTCTTGGTCTATGCAGAGAGGCCTTACGTCAATGGTCCTGGGCACAGGACCATCAGATTTGTCTGATGGCAAATCCTCTGGCCGGGGTGTTGAACGTACGTGCGGACAGTCTCAGTTGGCAGTTCTCCGCCGACCACGAGTGGAGGCTCCATCCGGAGGTGGTTCGTCACGTCATTCGGACGTGGGGGACACCTCGGGTGGACCTGTTTGCCACCCGCGAGTACGCGCACTGCCCGTCATTTTGCAGTCTCCAGTATCCGATGCAGGGGGCGTTGGGGGACGCGTTTCAGTTGAGTTGGGGCTCACAACTCCTTTACGCGTTTCCTCCCATACCCTTGATTCCTCGGGTTCTGAGGAAGATTCGCCAAGACCGGGCCCAAGTCATATTGGTCGCCACGGATTGGCCAAGAAGGGTGTGGTATACAGATCTCCTCCACCTCTCCTCGTGCCCTCCGCTCCGTCTCCCTCTGAGGGCAGACCTCCTCTCGCATTCGGAGGGGCAGGTTCTACACCCCCACCTCCAGAGCTTACACCTTCATGCCTGGAGATTGAACGGGGCAACCTGAGTTCTTTCTCTCTCCCATCTGATGTGGTGAACGTTATTTTATCGGCCAGGCGACACTCCACCAAGTCCATATACTCCTACAGGTGGTCTAAATTTGTAAAGTGGTGTGGAGAGAGGTCCATTGACCCTTTAAAAGCCCATCTTTCTAATGTGCTCCAGTTTGCTCTTTCTTTGGCTCAGCAGGGCTGTGCTGTGGCCACTGTCAAGGGCTATCTTTCGGCCTTATCGGCTTTTCTATGCCTTCCGGATCAGCCGTCACTGTTTAAATCTCCGGTTGTACTGAGGTTTATCAAGGGCCTTACAAACATGTTTCCTCCCTCTCCTTTTGTAATGCCATAGTAGGACCTTAATCTTGTTTTAACCTTTCTGATGGGGTCCCCATTTGAGCCTCTAAATAGCTGTCCTTTGAGGCTGTTGTCTTTTAAGGTGGTTTTTCTTGTAGCCATAACCTCGGCAAGGAGGGTGAGTGAGCTCCAAGCTCTTAGTTCTAGACCCCCTTTTCTTACATTACATGCTGAAAGGATGGTTCTTAGGACCAGGGCTGCCTTCCTGCCAAAAGTTGTTACTCCGTTCCATTTGGGGCAGTCTATTACTCTCCCTGTTTATTATCCACCTCCTCATCCTTCCAAAGAGGAGGAAAGACTCCATCGCCTGGACCCGAAGAGGGCTGTGAGTTTTTATCTGGACAGGACTAAAGGCTTTCGTCTAGATGATCAACTCTTCATTGGCTACGTTCGTCATTCGAAGGGTAGAGGGGTGCACAAGCGCACACTATCGAGATGGATCATCCTTGCCATCAAGATCTGATACGCCCTGGCTGGTAAGACTCCTCCTGAGGGCATTAGAGCTCATTCGACTAGAGCAAATCTGCTTCGACTCCGAGATGAGGAGGGAGGGCCACTTTGCGCGCTCTGTGTTGCAAGACTTTCTGGTATAGGAAGGTGGACACCCTCCTCCGGGAGTGGGGACTGCTGTGGGAATCTATTCACAAGGTGAGGAATCCAATGACAGATGTATCCATCAGAAGAACAAGTTACTTGACTTCGGTAACGCTTTTTCTGGTGGATAGAGTATCTGCCTGTGGATTCCTCACTGGCCCACCCGCCTCCCCGTTGTCCACCTTTGTATACCATGAAATAGGTCTTGTTTGAAATGCTTGTACATTTGTTGGAAATGCTTGTTTATTTAGCATCCTTTTCCTTTGTATACTGTGTATATGTGTTGGTATACTGTATACTGTGTATACTTTGAGTTTGTCGTTGGTTCACCTGTTCGCCTCGAAGGCACGGAAAAAATGGGTGGAACTGACGTCATCACGCCGACGTGGGCCTCTTATGGCTCCGGTGACGTCATACGGAGTCGCGAGCGGAGCCGATGTATTATGACGTCGCCCACGTCGACGTGGCGTGCTGGGGAACAAAAATTCAGTGGAATGCTGGCGCAGGGGATATTCACAAGGCGAGGAATCCACAGGCAGATACTGTATCCACCAGAAAAAGCGTTACCGAAGGTAAGTAACCTGTTCGTTATGTTAGTAAAACTTATATAGCGCACGGTTACCCTAAGGTGTCCTGGCGCTTGCTACAGTCCTCCTAACAAACGGTTCCGGCAGGAGATTTTAAAACAGCCATGTTTGCTTGTATGCTTGTGAGGTCAGCATATTAGACCTACTCGATGAGTTGACCTCAGTACTAGTCAAGCTTGCACGTTTTCCTGGTTGCCCTCTTGGATGACTGCTATCTTTTTCTGAACCTCTTGATTTGGCGATACAATCGCAGGCAAAGTTATCTGCTTTCCCACAATATATACCCAGATTTAATTTTCTGCATTGTTCCTTTTCATTACTAGATAATGACCCCTTGTTCTTCCAATTATCATGGGTTCTACTGAGTCCCTAACCTTATCATCAGTCTCCTTTCACTCAGATCGAACCAACAACAGTCTTTACTAATTTTTAGATTAATCGCTCTTATGCTCAGCAATTGATGATGAAGTCTAACTACTAGATCAATAAATTTCACCCACTCCTTAGGGAGGGTGAACTATGTGAGACAAAGAATCTTTCAATTCATGTTTCAGCCACTATAAAACAGGGATATGCTTTTTTCTTCAGGCCATTGCGTTTCAGTAACTAATTTGCAAAAGGTTGTATTATAAGTAAGTCCTTCCCCTGTCGTAGGTTTAAAAGCTCCTTTTCACCTACCTTAATAAAGGTATGCTTTGTAAATAAGTGTTGCAAAGGTTCTTAAAACCTAGCATATTCGTGCAACAGTCGATCGTTATTCTCAATGAGAGGTATTGCCCAGTTTGCAGCATTACCATCTAGGTGGGAGATGATAAATGCAATGTGGGCTGTGTCAGAGGGAAATGGCCTCAGTTTACGCAATAATTGCAGCTGACATTGGCTGCAGAATGCGTTAAAGTTAGTGCTATCTGTAGGAGAGTAGGGTCTGCTTTCTATGTTCACCCCCACTTTTTGCTTTTGCTTTACTGGTTTTCGACTTAGATGTGGCTGTGGGCCTGCTAATCAGCCCCACAGTCCTGCTGTTCTCTCTCTAAATTGATACTATGTACTTTAGGTGCATAACCCATTTGGATAGGATCACCTTATTGGCCCCTGTACAGTGTACCTTAGGTACCCAGGGCATTGGTGTACCCTAGGCCTACCAGGGGCTGCAGCATGTATTATGCCACCCCTGGCCTGGCCTTCCATTATGACACAACTGGCTGATCACTCAGCTGGGGCAAGGTCGTGTAATCACCCCTTGCTTAGGTGTAGTATTTCTATACCTATCTTACATATAGACACATGTGTACCTATCAGTCACTCCTATGGCAGGCCTTAACAATCCTGGAGGCAGAGTGCTTGGTAACATGTGAGATGGTGCTCTAGCATGAGCTGAGCCTGTCTGCAGCTTTCGGAACCATGTCCTTATAGCTGTTCTATGATATAGCCTACCATATACTCTTAAAGTGCCTTATAATCTTAAACGGTTATGGTAACTATGGTTTGGCTTTATCAAAACATGTCGTGTAAGGTGTCTAACACTTTGGAATAATACCCCCATTCCATTTCTGGGGATGAGGATATTATCCCTCCCTTCTAGAGGGAGAAGACATGTTGTAACCTACTTACCCGATTAAAGTTAACCAGAGCCCCAGCATCACAAAATGGATGCTGCTGCCACGACACTAGTCTGACCTCCTGCTGCTGGGAGTGATCCCGGCAAGGGAGGCTTGGACAATAGGTTTCCTGCCTTGGGAGGTGCGAGCACCACCCCAGACAGGCCTTAGTGTATTGGGGCAGGGAGGGATGAATGAAACGAGACACTGCCTGGGGCACACAAGGTGCTCCATGCATAGTCCAGTTCAAACCGGTGCTGGGGCACTCCAGCCCCAGTCCTGGTGCGAAACTGGACAAAGGGAAGGGGGTGTAACCACCCCCCTCCCAGGTCCCACCCATAAGGCGTGACCCAGCTGGCAACCCAGCCCCCCAGATTAGTATAAGAGTGGTAGCTGGGCCCCAGGAGATTAGATTATCCTGAACCTGCAACTTGAACAGAAACTCTGGACCTTCGACATTCGACGAAAGAAGAAGACTGAAGAATCTCCCTTGTGGCCAAGGAGTGGCTACCCTGTGCAAACAGGCACCATCAAGAGACTACCCTTTGCTTTGCTGAAGTTCTACGAGGGACCGACTGCAGAGCCCGACCAGAGCCTTGACTTCCAGACTTCTCCGACCCTGATCCACATCCACAGCCGAGCTGAGATCCGTGGAGGCGACGAGAGACGTGGGACCGGCTACCTGGGAAAAGTGGCGAGTATCTTCCATCGCAGCTTCTGAGGTACCCTCGAAGTTGTGCACCGGGGATTGAGAAGCCCCAACCCCAAGCACCATCTGCACCGAAGATCAGCCCCCCACACTCCACGAGTCCTGCGTGGGGCCCTTCTGCATTTTCCTGCTTGCCGCGTCTGTCCGGTTGCTTGCCCGTTGGCTAGCGGCCTCTGTGACGACACACCTTGAAATCTTCACTGCTGGTTTGGCTCCTCCAGACTGGCTCCCGCTTCTTTGCAAAAGAGAAGCACCCCAGACCTTCCTGGTTTGCACCAGAAGCAAGTCCTCCGTTCTTCGTGGGTTCCGCTTGCCAAGGCTTGGTGAGTCCTAGTTCGACTTCGACGCCGCCGACAGCAAGAGCCTTCGTGGGACAGCTCGCCTCCTGGTCCTGGTCATCCTCGACGTCTCCTGGTACCCGTGGCTGCAGCGACAAGCTTCACCCTTCACCTGCAATCTTCACGACATTGCCTGGTTCCTTCCTGGTTCCACGTGGTCACTGGCTAGTGACCTTGACTCTGTCCCTTCTGCTTGCAGGTACCCTTCCTTCTTGATCCCGGCCTTGGGATCCTCCGGACACTCTGCACTGACTGCCTGTCAGCAACTTTCCTTCAGGCATCCATAGAAGTCCACGACGAAACCCGACGCAAGTTCACACCTATGCACCCGCAGCCCGTGGGCTAGGTAACTTGGGTACTTCGGTGCTCACAAGGGTAGTGACTATCCTAGGGTCTAGTTTCCGAGTCTCAACTCTCTAGCTGCTTCAGAAGTGTCCTTAAACTGCTTATTTCAAAACTGTACTATTTCTATTGACTATACGCATTACGTGTGAGTGTTTCCACTCTGCACCTGAATCCCGTGGGCCTCCCACTTCCTAACTGTTGGTAGGGTAGTGTAGCCCCAGCGATTCCCTAGGCCTAGGCTTATCCTATTTCCGTGAAAGTGGTCCTTATACCACTTCTTTAGTATATGGTTTGCGTGGCCCCTAGGGCCTAACTGTATTACTTACCTGTGTGACTTAATGTATGCTTGAATAAGACTGTGTTGTACTTGCCTCTAATCTCATAAAGAGTGCTGAGGGTTTGACTAGAATAAATACACTTTATTTTATATATATATCTGTTGTGGTGTCCTTTCATTTGGTATTCAAGGGATTATATATGGTATCACAGCTGGCTTCACATGCCATTCAGAGTTTAGCCTAAGACTGCTCTTGTCCATGCTACCACTAGGATAGCTGGTCTATAAGGTTGACTTTACAACCAATCACCATAAGGGTTGTTTGGACTGATATAAGGTGTACACTAGAACTAGTGACATCATACATCAGGCCAACTTCTCACACTATCCACAAAAAAGCACTCTAGTGGAGCCAGCGAAGCGGGAGTAAATATATGCACAGTGCCATTAGCACAGGTTATTCCCTCGTTTCATGACAGCTGTGTTGCCCTTGATTTAATTGTAAACGGCGTGGATTGAGTGACAAATTGTTTATCCTTGGAAATGAATCCTGAATCTAACTAGAATGAATTATGTGGGGGATATTGCACCAGTTCAACCCTGAGGGCTTGAGTTCCTTGGCGCAAGGCTTGAACCACACTCTACTTCTCTCCAAGGGCCCTAGTTAATGTGAGAAGTTGGCCTGATGTATGATGTCACTAGTTATAGTGTACACCTTATATCAGTCCAAATACCCTTATGGTGATTGGTTGTAAAGTCAACCTTATAGACCAGCTATCCTAGTGGTAGCATGGACAAGAGCAGTCTTAGGCTAAACTCTGAATGGCATGTGAAGCCAGCTGTGATACCATATATAATCCCTTGAATACCAAATGAAAGGACACCACAACAGATATATATATAAAATAAAGTGTATTTATTCTAAGCAAACCCTCAGCACTCTTTATGAGTTTAGAGGTAAGTACAACACAGTCTTATTAATGCATACAGTAAGTCACACAGGTAAGTAATACAGTTAGGCCCTAGGGGGCCACGCAAACCATATACTAAATAAGTGGTATAAGAACCACTGTCACGGAAATAGAATAGGCCTAGGCCTAGGGAATCGCTGGGGCTACACTACACTAGCGTTAGTTAGGAAGTGGGAGGCCCACGGGATTCGTGTGCAGAGTGGAAACACTCACGCGTAATGCGTAAAAGTCAATAGCAATGTTACAGTTTAGAAATAGATAGATTTAGGACACTTCCGGAGTAGCTAGGAAGTTGAGACTTGAAAACTAGACACTAGGATAGTCACTATCCTGATGAGCACCGGAGTACCCAAGTTACCTAGCCCACAGGCTGCGGGTGCATAGGGGTGAAGATGCGTCGTTTTCGTCGTCGACTCCTATGGATGCCTGAAGAAAGATGCTGACAGGCAGTCAGGGGAGAGTGTCCGGTGGATCCCAAGGCTGGGATCAAGAAGAGAAGAAACCTGCAAGCAGAGGGGACAGAGTCAAGGTCACTAGCCAGTGACCACGTGGAACCAGGAAGGAACCAGGCGATGTCGTGAAGAGTTGCAGGTGAAGGTGAAGCTTGTCGCTGCAGCCAGGAGGACCAGGAAGCGTCGAGGACGACCAGGGCCAGGAGGCGAGCTGTCCCACGAAGGCTCTTTGCTGTCGGCGGCGTCGAAGTTGGACTAGGACTCACCAAGCCTTGGCAAGCGGAACCCACGAAGAACAAGGGACTTGCTTCTGGTGCAGACCAGGAAGGTCTGGGGTGCTTCTTCTTTGCAGAGAAGCGGGAGCCAGTCTGGAGGAGCCAAACCAGCGCACAAGATTTCAGGGGGCGTCGTCACAAAGGCCACTAGCCAGCGGGCAAGCAACCAGACAGACGCGGCAAGCAGGAAAATGCTGAAGGGCCCCACGCAGGACTCGTGGAGTGTGGGGGGCTGGTCTTCGGTGCAGATGGTGCTTGGGGTTGGGGCTTCTCAATCCCCGGTGCACAACTTCGAGGGTGCCTCAGAAGCTGCGCTTTAAGTTACTAGCCACTTTTTCCAGGTAGCCGGTCCCACGTCGCTCGTCGCCTCCACGGATCTCAGCTTTGCTGTGGATGTGGATCAGGGTCAGAGAAGTCTGGAAATCAAGGCTCTGGTCGGGCTCTGCAGTCGGTTCCTCGTCGAACGTGTCACAAAGCAAAGGGTAGTCTCTTGATGGTGCCTGTTTGCACAGGGTAGCCACTCCTTGGCTACAAGGGAGATTCTTCAGTCTTCTTCTTTGGTCGAATGTCGAAGGTCCAGAGTTTCTGTTCAGTTTTGCAGGTTCAGGATAATCTAATCTCTTGAGGCCCAACTCCCACTCTTATACTAATCTGGGGGGCTGGGATACCTGCTAGGTCACGCCTTATGGGTGGGACCTGGGAGGGGGTGGTTACACCCACTTCCCTTTGTCCAGTTTCGCGCCAGAGCTGGGGCTGGAGTGCCCCAGCGCCGGTTTGAACTGGACTATGCAAGGAACACCTTGTGTGCCCCAGGCATGTCTCATTCCTTTCAGCCCACCCTGCCCCAATACACTAAAGGCTGTCTGGGGAGGTGCTAGCACCTCCCCAAGCAGGAAACCTATTGTCCAGGCCTCCCTGGCTGGGATCACTCCCAGCTGCAGGAGGTCAGACTTGTGTCGTGGCAGCAGCATCCATTTTGTGATGCTGAGGCTTTGGTCAGAGGCTAACAGTTGAAGTATGATTTTAACATGTCTTTCCCTCTAGAAGGGGGGAATAATATTCTCATGTCCAGAAATGGCATGGGGGTATTATTCCCGAGTGTTAGACACCTTACACGACATGTTTTGATAAAGCCAAACCATAGTTACCATAACCGTCTAAGATTATAAGGCACTTTAAGAGTATATGGTAGGCTATATCATAGAACAGCTATAAGGACAAGGTTCCGAAAGCTGCAGACAGGCTCAGCTCATGCTAGAGCACCATCTCACATGTTACCAAGCACTCTGCCTCCAGGATTGTCAAGGCCTGCCATAGGAGTGACTGATAGGTACACATGTATCTATATGTAAGTTAGGTATAGGAATACTACACCTAAGCAAGGGGTGATTACACGACCTTGCCCCAGCTGAGTGATCAGCCAGTTGTGTCAAAATGGAAGGCCAGGCCAGGGGTGGCACAATACATGCTGCAGCCCCTGGTAGGCCTAGGGTACACCTATGCCCTGGGCACCTAGGGTACACTGTACAGGGGCCAATAAGGTGATCCTATCCAAATGGGTTATGCACCTAAAGTACATAGTATTAATTTAGAGAGAGAACAGCAGGGCTGTGGGTCTGATTAGCAGGCCCACAGCCACATCTAAGTCGAAAACCAGTAAAGCAAAAGCAAAAAGTGGGGGTGAACATAGAAAGCAGACCCTACTCTCCTACACAACCCCCCCCCCAAACTTAGGGACATTAAACTAACCTTGACCAGTTGAGTCTTCATGTTCTAAGTGGAAATATCTGGAGAGTCCATCTGCATTGGCATGGTCAGTCCCAGGTCTATGTTCCACTGTGAAGTCCATCCCCTGTAGGGAAATGGACCACCTAAGAAGTTTGGGATTTTCACCCTTCATCTGATTTAGCCACAAGAGGGGCTTATGGTCTGTCTGAATCTTGAAGTGAGTGCCAAACAAGTATGGCCTCAGCTTCTTCAGGGCCCAAACCACAGCAAAGGCCTCCCTCTCAATAGCTGACCAACGTTTCTCTCTAGGGGTCAGCCTTCTACTTATAAAAGCAATGGGCTGGTCTTGACCATCTACATTCAGTTGTGAAAGAACAGCTCCCACACCTAACTCAGAAGCATCTGTCTGGACAATGAACTCTTTGGAGTAGTCTGGACTTTTCAGAATAGGTGCACTGCACATGGCCTGCTTCAGGTCATCAAATGCTTTTTGACAGCTTACTGTCCACTGAACTTTCTTTGGCATCTTCTTGGAGGTCAAGTCATTAAGTGGTGTCACTATGGATCCATAGTTCTTAACAAACTTTCTGTAGTACCCAGACAGGCCCAAGAAAGCTCTGACCTGAGTCTGGGTAGTTGGAGGAGCCCAGTCCTTTATGGTCTGGATCTTACTCTCCAGTGGTTGAACCTGACCCCCACCAACCAGGTGGCCCAGGTATACAACCTTGCTCTGCCCTATCTGGCACTTAGTGGCCTTGATAGTGAGGCCTGCCTTTTGCAGGGCCTCTAAAACATTCCTCAGGTGGACCAGGTGATCCTCCCAGGTGGAGCTAAAGACAGCAATATCATCAAGATAAGCTGCACAATAATCATCCAACCCAGTAAGGACTTGATTCACCAGCCTTTGGAAAGTGGCAGGTGCATTCTTCAAACCAAAGGGCATTACCACAAATTGATAATGTCCTCCTGGGGTCGAGAAAGCAGTTTTGGCCTTTGCACTCTTAGCTAGTCTGATTTGCCAGTAGCCTGCTGTTAGGTCAAATGTGCTCAAAAACTTAGCAGCTGCCAGTCTGTCAATGAGCTCATCTGCCCTAGGTATTGGGTGGGCATCTGTCCTAGTGACAGCATTGAGACCTCTGTAATCCACGCAAAACCTCATCTCTCTCTTACCATCTTGGGTGTGAGGTTTTGGCACAAGGACTACAGGACTAGCCCAAGGGCTCTCTGAAGGTTCAATGACTCCCAGCTCCAACATCTTTTGTACCTCAACTTTTATGCAGTCCCTGACATGGTCAGGTTGCCTGTAGATCTTACTCTTCACAGGCAGACTGTCACCAGTGTCCACCTCATGGGTGCACCAGTTTGTCTGACTTGGGGTCAGAGAGAACATATGTCTGTAGGCCTGCAGAACTTGTCTGCAGTCCTGTTGCTGATGGACAGTGAGGCTGTCAGAAAAGACCACACCATCAACTGAGCCATCATCAGGGTTCTGAGTCAACAGGTCTGGGAGAGGGTCACTCTCTTCCTCCTGCCCCTCATCTGTAGCCATGAGTAGCCCCATGTCTGCCCTGTCAACATATGCCTTCAATCTGTTGACATGAAGCACCCTGTGGGGGCTTCTGGGAGTCCCAAGGTCCACCAAGTAGGTGACTTCTCCCTTTTTCTCAACAATAGTGTGGGGTCCAGACCATTTGTCTTGGAGTGCTGCTGGGGCCACTGGCTCCAACACCCACACTTTCTGTCCTGGCTGGTAAACAGTCAGTACAGCCTTTTGGTCATGCCAAGCTTTTTGGAGTTCTTGGCTTGCCTCAAGGTTTTTAGAAGCCTTCTTCATATACTCTGCCATCCTGGAGCGGAGACCAAGTACATAATCCACTATGTCTAGTTTGGGTTGTCTGAGAGGTCTCTCCCATCCTTCCTTCACCAAACACAGGGGTCCTCTTACAGGATGCCCAAACAAAAGCTCAAAAGGGCTGTAGCCAACCCCCTTTTGTGGGACCTCTCTGTAAGCAAACAGAAGGCAGGGTAAAAGGATGTCCCATCTTCGCCTAAGCTTGTCTGGTAATCCTTTTATCATTCCCTTTAGGGTCTTGTTGAATCTCTCAACAAGCCCATTGCACTGTGGGTGATAGGGTGTGGTGAACTTATAGTTAACACCACACTCCTTCCACATTGCAGTCAAGTATCCTGACATAAAGTTGGCACCTCTGTCAGAAATGACCTCCTTTGGAAAGCCCACTCTGGAGAATACTCCAAGCAGGGCCCTTGCCACAACAGGAGCTGTTGTGGTCCTCAGGGGAATTGCTTCTGGGTACCTGGTGGCATGGTCCACTATCACCAGTATGAATCTGTGCCCAGATGCTGTTTGTGGGTCCATTGGTCCTACAATATCTATGCCCACTCTTTCAAAGGGGACCCCCACCACAGGTAGTGGTATGAGGGGGGCCTTTGTGGTGCCACCTGATTTGCCACTGGCTTGGCAGGTGACACAGGAGCGACAAAACTCCTTAGTATCTTCTGACATATGGGGCCAGTGAAAGTGAGGGACAAGCCTGTCCCAAGTCTTGTTCTGGCCTAAATGTCCTGCAAGGGGAATATCATGGGCCAAGGTTAGAAGGAAGCCCCTGAACTTCAGTGGTATGACCAACCTCCTGGATGCACCAGGCTTGGGGTCTCTAGCCTCTGAGTACAGTAGCCCTTCATCCCAATACACTCTATGGGTACCTTGAGCATTCCCTGCAGCCTCAGCAGCAGCCAGCTGTCTGAGGGGTTCAAGAGAGGGGCAGTCTAATTGAGCCTGCCTCAGATCTGCCCTGGAAGGTCCCCCTGTCCCAAGAAACTCAACCTGATCAGGTTCAAGTTCTTCTAGGACAGTTCCTTCAGGGCTCTCAGAATCATCCTCCTGGGAGGGCTGATCCACCACCTGAGGCAGGGGGGAAGGCACAGCCTTAACCCTACTGCTCTTTCTCTTGGATTGTGACTGGTCCATAGTTTCAGGATCCAGCACTTGTTCAGTGTTGCACTTTTTGGCCTGTGACCTGGTCACAGCAAGGACATGTGCATCTATCCCCAGCATTTCTGCATGGGTCCTATACTCCACTTCAGACCAAACTGAAGTTTCAAGATCATTGCCCAGTAAACACTCTACAGGAAGGTCTGAACTAACAACAACTTTCTTGAGGCCAGTTACCCCTCCCCAGGAGAAGTTAACAATAGCCACACTATGGGAGGTAGTGGCATTGCTAGCGTTGGTCACTAGGTAATTCTCACCTAGTATGATCTGTCCAGGGTCCACAAAAGCAGGTGTCACCATTGTGACACTAGCTCCAGTGTCCCTGTAGGCCTGAGCCATTCTTTGGTTGATAAAAGGTGTCTGCCTGTACTTGCCCAGGTTACTGGGGCCTACAGTAGAGGACAAAGCTAAGTCCCCATCACAGATCAGAACAGCCTGAGTAGGTACTCTGACTAGGCCAGAATCCTCCTCAGTTCCCAGGGTTAACCCTACTACACCCTTTTGCTGGGAACCACCACTTACAGCTGAACTAGGGGGTACAGTTGCCTTAGGGGCAATGGTGGCTGGGGGCTTATCCTTTTTGGTGCACTCACTAAACCAATGTGAGGTAGACTTACAATAGTTGCACCATGGTTTCTTTTGACCTTCTTTCTTCTTATCCTTTTTGGAACCACCCTCCCCCTGAGCCTTTTGGGGGCCTGGTGAAGACTTCTGGTCTTTTTGTTTCTGCTCATTACCCTTCTGGTCTGCCTTTTTCTGATCACCGCCCTGGTTCTGGTTTTTCTGCTTAACTCTAGTCCTGACCCATCTATCTGCCTTCTTTCCCAATTCTTGGGGAGAAGTCAGATCAGAATCAATCAGGTGTTGATGCAATAGCTGGTTTTGACAGTTGTTAAGTATTTGTTCTCTCATGATCAAATTATACAATCCTGTATAGTCCTTAACCTTACTTCCCATTAGCCAGCCTTCCAGAGCCTTAGTGGCACAATCTACAAAGTCAGTCCAGTCCTGAGTCTGTGTCTTCTGGGTATCCCTGAACAACAACCTGTATTGTTCAGTGGTTAGGCCAAACCCATCAATCAGAGCACTCTTCAGGACAGTGTAATTATCTGCATCCTCATCACTAACTGTGAGGAGCTTGTCTCTTCCTTTCTCAGAGAAGGAGAGCCACAAGATAGCTGCCCACTGACTTTGGGGTACCTGCTGTACTTTGCAAGCTCTCTCCAAAGCAGTTATCCATTTGTGGATGTCATCCCCACACTTGTAGGGAGGGACAATCTTGCTCAGGTTTCTATTATCATAGTGCCTGTCTCTATCTCTAGGAATGTTGCTGCCACCAGTGGGTTCTAACCCACTTAACTTTTGTTCTCTAGCCAGAGCAAGCTTCTCTTTGGCAAGGGCAAGTTCTTCCCTCTGAATCCTCAGATTAGCCTCCCTCATTCTGGCTGCATGCTCCTTTCTCTCAGGTGAAGTCATTCCCCTGTGAGAGGAAGCATTAGAGATGTTAGAGACATGGGAGTGGATGGATTCCCTTGAAGGGGATCTGTCTCTCCTGCTTCTCTGTGAATGTCTACTTGTGGGTCTGTATGGGGGGATCCCATGCAAACTCCCATGTAAACTTAAGTTAGCCTGGCTAAGTCTCCTTACTTGGCTCTGGCTGTCTACCTCCCCATCTGAAGCCCCATCTGACTCCTCTGTGGTGGGTAGACCCTCCTCTGTGCCTAGGGCACCTTCCTGAGATGCCCTCTGAGCATCATACTCCTCTAGGAGTTGTCTTAACTGAAGGAGGGTAGGGTTTGCACCCTGTTTTATTCCTCTGGAGGTACACAATTGTCTCATCTCCTGGAATGTTAAGGTATCATACCTAGAGGGGGTCTTCTGCAGACCTGCCCCTCCTGAGAGAGCATCTACTTGATCTCCTCCCAGAGGCATGATCTAGTGAGGGTGTGGTGTGTGCACCTACCTACACTAGTTGTTTCTACTAAACCTCTCTAGTAGTTGTAGTCAGGGTGTGTTACTCCCTTCAACCTACAACCACTAAGTCCAGTAGGACTTAAGTATTATAAACTATGTTATATGTACCTAGACAATATCTGTGTGATCTTTCAATTTAGTATCTCAAGATTACAATGGTATTACAACAGCAAGCTCAGATCCCAACCGCTGCTCACCAATGTGAGAAGTTGGCCTGATGTATGATGTCACTAGTTATAGTGTACACCTTATATCAGTCCAAATACCCTTATGGTGATTGGTTGTAAAGTCAACCTTATAGACCAGCTATCCTAGTGTTAGCATGGACAAGAGCAGTCTTAGGCTAAACTCTGAATGGCATGTGAAGCCAGCTGTGATACCATATATAATCCCTTGAATACCAAATGAAAGGACACCACAACAGATATATATATAAAATAAAGTGTATTTATTCTAAGCAAACCCTCAGCACTCTTTATGAGTTTAGAGGTAAGTACAACACAGTCTTATTAATGCATACAGTAAGTCACACAGGTAAGTAATACAGTTAGGCCCTAGGGGCCACGCAAACCATATACTAAATAAGTGGTATAAGAACCACTGTCACGGAAATAGAATAGGCCTAGGCCTAGGGAATCGCTGGGGCTACACTACACTAGCGTTAGTTAGGAAGTGGGAGGCCCACGGGATTCGTGTGCAGAGTGGAAACACTCACGCGTAATGCGTAAAAGTAAATAGCAATGTTACAGTTTAGAAATAGATAGATTTAGGACACTTCCGGAGTAGCTAGGAAGTTGAGACTTGAAAACTAGACACTAGGATAGTCACTATCCTGATGAGCACCGGACGACCCAAGTTACCTAGCCCACAGGCTGCGGGTGCATAGGGGTGAAGATGCGTCGTTTTCGTCGTCGACTCCTATGGATGCCTGAAGAAAGATGCTGACAGGCAGTCAGGGGAGAGTGTCCGGTGGATCCCAAGGCTGGGATCAAGAAGAGAAGAAACCTGCAAGCAGAGGGGACAGAGTCAAGGTCACTAGCCAGTGACCACGTGGAACCAGGAAGGAACCAGGCGATGTCGTGAAGAGTTGCAGGTGAAGGTGAAGCTTGTCGCTGCAGCCAGGAGGACCAGGAAGCGTCGAGGACGACCAGGGCCAGGAGGCGAGCTGTCCCACGAAGGCTCTTTGCTGTCGGCGGCGTCGAAGTTGGACTAGGACTCACCAAGCCTTGGCAAGCGGAACCCACGAAGAACAAGGGACTTGCTTCTGGTGCAGACCAGGAAGGTCTGGGGTGCTTCTTCTTTGCAGAGAAGCGGGAGCCAGTCTGGAGGAGCCAAACCAGCGCAGAAGATTTCAGGGGGCGTCGTCACAAAGGCCACTAGCCAGCGGGCAAGCAACCGGACAGACGCGGCAAGCAGGAAAATGCTGAAGGGCCCCACGCAGGACTCGTGGAGTGTGGGGGGCTGGTCTTCGGTGCAGATGGTGCTTGGGGTTGGGGCTTCTCAATCCCCGGTGCACAACTTCGAGGGTGCCTCAGAAGCTGCGCTTTAAGTTACTAGCCACTTTTTCCAGGTAGCCGGTCCCACGTCGCTCGTCGCCTCCACGGATCTCAGCTTTGCTGTGGATGTGGATCAGGGTCAGAGAAGTCTGGAAATCAAGGCTCTGGTCGGGCTCTGCAGTCGGTTCCTCGTCGAACGTGTCACAAAGCAAAGGGTAGTCTCTTGATGGTGCCTGTTTGCACAGGGTAGCCACTCCTTGGCTACAAGGGAGATTCTTCAGTCTTCTTCTTTGGTCGAATGTCGAAGGTCCAGAGTTTCTGTTCAGTTTTGCAGGTTCAGGATAATCTAATCTCTTGAGGCCCAACTCCCACTCTTATACTAATCTGGGGGGCTGGGATACCTGCTAGGTCACGCCTTATGGGTGGGACCTGGGAGGGGGTGGTTACACCCACTTCCCTTTGTCCAGTTTCGCGCCAGAGCTGGGGCTGGAGTGCCCCAGCGCCGGTTTGAACTGGACTATGCAAGGAACACCTTGTGTGCCCCAGGCATGTCTCATTCCTTTCAGCCCACCCTGCCCCAATACACTAAAGGCTGTCTGGGGAGATGCTAGCACCTCCCCAAGCAGGAA
This sequence comes from Triturus cristatus, assembly GCF_964204655.1. Lineage (NCBI taxonomy): Eukaryota > Metazoa > Chordata > Amphibia > Caudata > Salamandridae > Triturus > Triturus cristatus. The sequence goes on from NC_140592.1 coordinate 681,783,466, forward strand.
ACCTATTGTCCAGGCCTCCCTGGCTGGGATCACTCCCAGCTGCAGGAGGTCAGACTTGTGTCGTGGCAGCAGCATCCATTTTGTGATGCTGAGGCTTTGGTCAGAGGCTAACAGTTGAAGTATGATTTTAACATGTCTTTCCCTCTAGAAGGGGGGAATAATATTCTCATGTCCAGAAATGGCATGGGGGTATTATTCCCGAGTGTTAGACACCTTACACGACATGTTTTGATAAAGCCAAACCATAGTTACCATAACCGTCTAAGATTATAAGGCACTTTAAGAGTATATGGTAGGCTATATCATAGAACAGCTATAAGGACAAGGTTCTGAAAGCTGCAGACAGGCTCAGCTCATGCTAGAGCACCATCTCACATGTTACCAAGCACTCTGCCTCCAGGATTGTCAAGGCCTGCCATAGGAGTGACTGATAGGTACACATGTGTCTACATGTAAGTTAGGTATAGGAATACTACACCTAAGCAAGGGGTGATTACACGACCTTGCCCCAGCTGAGTGATCAGCCAGTTGTGTCAAAATGGAAGGCCAGGCCAGGGGTGGCACAATACATGCTGCAGCCCCTGGTAGGCCTAGGGTACACCTATGCCCTGGGCACCTAGGGTACACTGTACAGGGGCCAATAAGGTGATCCTATCCAAATGGGTTATGCACCTAAAGTACATAGTATTAATTTAGAGAGAGAACAGCAGGGCTGTGGGTCTGATTAGCAGGCCCACAGCCACATCTAAGTCGAAAACCAGTAAAGCAAAAGCAAAAAGTGGGGGTGAACATAGAAAGCAGACCCTACTCTCCTACAGTTAATTCTACCATAATGGGAATTTCCTCACTGGAAATCTTTGGTAATGTCTGAGCTAGGCATTCATCATATTCCCTGGGTCCATATCGCCTGGGCAAAAAGGATTTAAGTGGCTTGGCTTTCTGTTGGACAGCTGACCTGGAAAACTTGTCTGTAAAGACGATGCTGGACCAATCTCACTCCCAACACAGCACTCGACCAAAGAATGTATTACCTCAATCTAGACGCTGTCCCAGGAGTGAACGGGGTCTGGATAAAACAACAAAAGAGGCAATGACTGAACTGCTGAATGTTTTTCTGGCTCACTGCTGTGCACGGGACACCCAACAATCTCCCTTTTTGGGAATGCGCATTCTATGGTGCTAGAAAGAACAACTAGGTAGAAGTTACATAAATCACATTAGTCATTGTGCAAATCAAGATAATCAATTTCTTGTAAACGCGCCAAGTAATGAAAACCACCTCCAAAATAATGAAAACAGTAAACACATTTCTGATGGATACATCTGCCAGTGGATTCCTCACCTTGTGAATATCCCCTGCGCCAGCAACATTTGGAAACTTTTGTAGCACTCCACGCCGATGAGGTCGAAGACGACGCCAAAGAGACACGGCTCCGCACGCGGCTCCGCAGACGTCACCGGATCCATAAGAAGACCTCGTCGGCGTGATGGCGTCAGTTCCCTTTTTTCCGCGCCGTCGACGCTAACGGTTTTCGGGACTCTCTCTGTAGCTTTAGCTGGATACTTTGTTTTTCTGCTGGTATCTCTCTCTTTCTTCTTGTCTGCAGCTGAAGATGTCGACTAAGAAGTCCGGGTTTTAGCCTTGCAGGGAGTGCGGTAAGCACATGTTGATTACGGATGCGCATAAGGACTGTGTATGGTGCCTTTCAACGGATCACGATGTCGAAGGATGTTCTTGCTGCCGCAAGATGAGCACAAAGGCTCTGAAGGAGAGGGAGGCCAAGTTATTCATTGCCAGGATGAAAAAGGAGAAAAGAGGTCGGAGAAGATCGAGGTCGAGGTCGGCGTCGAAGTCGACTTCGGGGCATGCTTCCAAGTCCAAGAAACATAAGAAAAAGAAGAGGCACGGATCTCGACATCGCTCGGACTGGGATGCGGCTCCGAGATCGACCTCACCTTCTTGACGTCGTAAGGACTTTGTATCTCCTGTCTCTGTTCCTGATTCTCCTGTTGGCCTGACATCGCCTGCTGCTTCACCGGAGCATTCTCCGGCTCCGGCTCCATCTCCGACGCCAGCTCCATCCCTGGCGCCGGCTCCATCTCCGGTTCCAGTTGAAGATCTTCCAGCTCCGGACGAGTTTTCGACTCTGCTGGTTCCACCGTCGGCGCCGATCTGTCCTTCGTTTCCTGGCCCAGGTCAAGATCCGACGCATTATTTGAATGCGATGTATGGGGTATTTTCCAGAGCCTTGTGCCCCTCTGGTGCGCCTTCGGGTCCCATGGGTCCTAGGGCTTTCGGCTTGGGAGTTTCTCAAGCTTACCCTCAAGCTCCCTTCATGCCATTTTTCCCGGCGACTCCGTCTTGGCATTTACCGGCGCCAAGGATATCGACGCCGCTTCCATCTTCACCGGCACCGGCTCGGCCTCGTTCGACACCGGCTGCTCCTTTGGATCCGGATTCTATCCCGGCTCCGGCGCCGTCGGATTCGGTTACGGTGCCGCCGACTCCTGCTGTGAGAATCAGATCCAGGAGGGAGGCTCAAAGGGTACTGGAGGAACAGAGGTACCAGATGGAAGAAGCGGAAGAAGGTGAGCTCATGGAATCAGATGATCTCTTTGAGGAGTTGAAAGAGGCTAGTGGCCTTGACTTGTCACCTGAATGGGAGATTACTCCTCCTGCTGATGGCTCCCTACCACTCAGTTATTAAAAAGGCGGCTGAGCTTCTGGATCTGCAGTTACCATCTGCAGAGTTTAAACCAAACATCCTCACAGTGGTTCTACATTCTCCTTCCTCTGTAATGGAGCCCTTGCTTCCATTTAATGATGCCATTATTGAACCGGTCATGGAAATATGGCGTAAGCCCTTCTCTGCTCCTGCAGTCTCTAAGGTTGTTGCAAGGAGATATAGGGCGGCTCCAGGGAACCCAGACTTTCTGACCTCCCATCCTTCTCCGGAGAGTCTGGTGGTTCAGGCTGCCTGTTCCTAAAGATATTCAGGTGCTTTTCCCCAAGTCCCTAGTGACAGGGATGCAAAGAAATTAGACCAGTCAGCCAAGAAGGTCTTCTCTTCTGCCAGTATGGCTTCACAATCGACAAATGCCACCTGTCTTTTGGGCCGATATATCCATGCTCTTATGGATTCAACGAAACAACCCGCCCCAAAACTATCAGATGAAGGTAGACTGAACTTTAATGGGGTACTATCGGACACCCAGGCGGCTGCACGTCAAGTAATCCAGAGCGGCCTGGATACCGCTGATTCTGTCGCTAGGATTATGGGCACTTCTGTTGCCAAGGAGGAGTGCGTGGCTCAAGTCATCCGAGTTCTCCCCTGATGTGCAGGCAACGCTCCTGGACTTGCCTTTTGACGGCTCTGGTCTTTTTTCCAAGAAAGCTGATGCTGCACTGGAAAGATTTAAAGAGAGCAAAGCCACGGCTAAATCTCTGGGTCTGCAAACTCAGCCTAGGGGTTCGTTCAGGAGGTACAGGGGCTTTAGAAGATCATCCTTTCGTACTTACAGGCAGCCCCAGCAGCAGCAACAGCAGCAGAACACTCTGTATAAGAGCTACTGGGGCAGAATCAGAGGTCGTGTTCGAGGTTGGCAGCTCTCCTCCTCCTCCTCTTCCTCTTCCTCAGTCCCTCCCACCACCGCAAAGCAGCCCTAGATCCACCATTCTGGATCATGCTGGTCCTGTGGGGGGCCGGCTTACCCATTTTCTGCAAGATTGGGAATCGGTTGCTACGGACCTTTGGGTTCTAAATCTCGTAGAAAATGGGTACGCCCTTTCCTTTTGGGCAATTTCCTCCAAATTACCCTCCTTGCCAAGGTGCTTGCTCAAAGGACCATCTTCTTCTCCAGGAGGAGGTCCTAACGTTGCTAAAAAAAGGTGCGATAGAGGTGGTTCCGGAGCAGGAAAGGGATCAGGGATGCTACTCCCGGTATTTCCTGATTCCAAAGAAGGATGGCAGGCTTCGTCCAATCCTGGACCTCAGGATCTTGAATCTTTTTCTAAAGCAAGAGAAGTTCAAGATGCTCACTCTTGCGCAGGTTCTTCAAGCGCTGCAACAGGAGGACTGGATGGTGTCGATCGACTTGCAGGATGCGTATTCCCACATCCCCATCCTAAAGTCGCACAGGGAGTATCTCCGGTTTACGGTAGGGTTGCAACATTATCAGTTTGCGGTCCTTCCGTTTAGTCTTACTACTGCACCTCGGGTCTTCACCAAAGTGATGGTAGTGCCGGCAGCCCATCTCAGAAGGTCGGGGATTCCAGTTTTTCCCTATCTGGACGACTGGCTGATCAAAGCAGAGTCGCCAGAGAAGGTGCTTGATCATCTGCAGGATACAACTCAGCTGTTGTACAAATTGGGTTTCTCGATAAACGTACCCAAATCTCACCTGGTGCCCTCTCAGCGCAACCAGTTCATAGGGGCGGTACTGGACGCTACTGTGTGTCAAGCATTCCCACCTCCACAAAGGATTCTCGACATACAGGAAATGATTCCCTTGTTTTACAATGGAGCGGTCGTTCCAGTCCTGAAGGTCCTTCGTCTGCTCGGTCTGTTTGCTTCCTGCATTCTGTTGGTCAACCATGCATGCTGGCACATGAGGGCCCTCCTGTGGTGCCTCCGCAGGCAGTGATATCAGCACAAGGGAGATCTCAGGGAGTCTGTGAGGATCTCCAGAGAAGCTGCAGCGGATCTGTCTTGCCGGAGTGTGGAGGGCAATCTGTCTCAATGAAAGCCCTTTCATCTACCTCCATCGGTGGCCACCGTGATAACGGATGCATCCACTTTAGGGTGGGGTGCGCATCTGGGGGATCTGGCGATCAAGGGTCTTTGGTCTCCAGAGGAAAGGTTGCTTCACATCAACCTTTTGGAATTGCGGGCGATACGTTTGGCACTCAAGGCCTTCCTCCCTTCCCTTCGCGGTCAGTCGGTTCAAGTCCTGACGGACAACACTATCGCGATGTGGTATGTCAACAAGCAGGTAGGAGTGGGGTCGCATTGTCTCTGCAGAGAGGCTCTGTGTCTCTGGTCCTGGGTTCAGGATCATCAGATTTGTTTGATGGCAAATCATCTGGCCGGAGTTCTGAACGTGCGTGCAGACAGTCTCAGTCGGCAGTTCTCCACCGACCACGAGTGGAGGCTTCATCCGGAGGTGGTTCGTCACATCTTTTGGGCGTGGGGAACTCCTAGGGTGGACCTGTTTGCCACTCATGAGAATGCTCACTGCCCGTCATTCTGCAGTCTCCAGTATCCGATGCAGGGAGCTTTGGGGGACGCGTTTCAGTTGAGTTGGGGCACACAACTCCTTTACATATTTCCTCCCATACCCTTGATTCCTCGGGTTCTGAGGAAGATTCGCTGAGACCGGGCCCAAGTCATATTGATCGCCCCGGATTGGCCAAGAAGGGTGTGGTATACAGATCTTCTGATGGATACATCTGCCAGTGGATTCTTCACCTTGTGAATATCCCCTGCGCCAGCAACATTCGGAAACTTTTGTAGCAGTCCACGCCGATGGGGTCGACGACGACGTCACAAAGACACGGCTCCGCTCGCGACTCCGCTGACGTCACCGGCTCCATAAGAAGACCTCGCCGGCGTGATGACGTCAGTTCCCTTTTTTCCGCGCCGTCAAAGCCAACGGATTTCGGGAATCGCTGTTGTTAGCGTCGTTGATACTTTGTGTATTTTCGTTGTTTTTCCTGTCTTCTTTGAAGATGTCGACAAAGAAGTCTCGGTTTAAGCCTTGCCGGGAGTGTGGCAAGCATATGTCCATCACTGACCCACATGAGGACTGTGTGTGGTGTTTATCCTCGGACCACGACGTGGATGGCTGTACCAGCTGCCGAAAGACGAGCACGAAGGCTCTGAAGGAACGGGAGGCAAAGCTCTTTATTGCCAGAATGAAGAAGGACAAGAGAGGGAGAAGGAGATCGAGATCGAGGTCTCGATCGAAGTCTAGGTCGGCGTCGAAGTCGACTTCGGGGCATGCTTTTCGAGCTAAGAAGCACAAGAAAAAGAGAAGACACTCCTCTCGGCACCATTCAGATAAGAGCACGGCGCCGAAGCCGAAGTCACCTGCTCGGCGTCGAAGGGACTCTGTTTCTCCTTCTCCTGTGCCGGGTTCACCTGCTGGTCCTTCATCTCCGGTGGTCTCTTTGTCTCCGGCTTCGCCAGTTCCAGCCCGGACTCCGACGCCGGTTCCATCTCCGGCTCCGGTTCCGTCTCCGGCTCCATCTCCGGCCCCGGAAGATCTTCAAGCCCCGGGTGAGCCTGTGACGCCGTTGATTCCACCGTCGGCGCCGGTTGGCCCGAGTCCGGTGGGGCCTGGCCAGTATCCTGCTTTCCCTGGGCCAGGTCAGGTCCCCTCGCATTACTTAAATGCGATGTATGGGGTATTTGCTCGTGCCATGTATGTCCCTGGTGCACCTGCGGGTCCGACGGGTCCTTTGGCATTTAACTTAGGGGTGCCGCAAGTGTATCCTCAGGCCCCTTTCTATCCATTTTATCCAGCGACGCCGTCTTGGAATCCTCCGGCTCCGAGAACGTTGACGTCGCTTCCATCCTCGCCGGCTCCGGCTTGACCTCGTTCGACGCCGATGGCTCCGCCGGATCCACGGTCGACGCCGGCGCCGTCGGAGTCGATTACGGCGCCGCCGCCGCTGCCGAGGATTCGAATTCGCTCCAGAAGGGAGACTCAAAGGATTGTTGAGGAGCAGAGATACCTTCAGGAGGAAGCGGAAGATGGAGAATTGGTGGAGTCGGATGAGGTTTTTGACGAGCTTAAGGAGGCTAGTGGCTTGGACCTGTCTCCTGAGTTGGAGATTACTCCACCATCAGATGAGCCATCCAAGGACGTTGCACCCTACCATGCAGTCATAAGGAGAGCTGCGGAGTTGCTTGATCTCCAACTTCCAACAACGGAGTTTAAGTCGAACATCTTGACTGAAGTCTTGCATTCTCCCACAGCGGTATCAGAGCCTTTGCTTCCATTTAATGAGGCCATTGTAGAACCTGTGTTGGAGGTGTGGCGCAAACCTTTTTCTGCTCCTGCGGTGTCTAAGACTATCGCTAGGAGATACAGAGCGGCCCCAGGGGATCCAGAATTTTTGTCGTCTCATCCATCGCCTGAGAGCTTGGTAATTCAGGCGGCTTGTTCTCGGAAGTCTAAAGGAGCTTTTCCACAGGTCCCTGGGGACAGAGAGGCAAAAAGGCTGGACCAGTCGGCAAAGAATGTGTTTTCATCAGCCAGCATGGCTTTGAAATCGACTAACGCCACATGTCTTTTGGGACGCTATGTACATGCGCTGATGGATTCGGCTAAGAAACTGGTGCCGAAGCTACCTGATGAGGATAGATCTGGTTTTAACGACATCTTGGCTGATGCTCAGGCGGCTGCGCGGCAAGTGATCCAAAGTGGGCTGGACACTGCAGATTCTGTTGCAAGGATCATGGGGTCGTCTGTTGCAACTAGAAGAAGTGCTTGGTTGAGAACTTCGGAGTTCTCTCAAGATGTGCAAGCAACCCTATTGGATCTACCGTTTGATGGGTCTGGCCTGTTTGGAAAAAAGGCAGATGCTGCTCTGGAAAGATTCAAAGAGAGCAAGGCAACTGCTAAATCTTTGGGACTCCAGTATCAGTCGAGAGGGTCTTTTAAGAGGTACAGAGGTTTTGGAAGGACATCTTTTCGAACCTATAGGCAGACTCAGCAGCAGCAACAGCAGCAGCAGCAAGGTTCCTCGTCAAGAGGTTTCAGAGGAAGATTGGGAATCTGTAACTACAGATCTCTGGGTTCTAGATCTTGTGGAAAATGGGTATGCCCTTCACTTTCGTGAATTCCCTCCAAATTACCCTCCTTGCCAAGGGGCTTGCTCGGAGGACCACCGTCTTCTCCTGCAGGAGGAAGTCCTGAAGTTGTTTCAGAAAGGTGCGATAGAGGTGGTTCCAGAGCAGGAGAGGGTTAAGGGATGCTACTCCCGGTATTTCCTGATTCCGAAAAAGGACGGCAGATTGCGTCCGATATTGGACCTCAGGATCTTGAATCTTTATCTAAAACAAGAGAAGTTCAAGATGCTCACCCTTGCTCAGGTTCTTCAAGCGCTGAATCAGGAGGACTGGATGGTGTCCATCGACTTGCAGGATGCGTATTTTCACATCCCAATCCTGAAGTCGCACAGAAAGTATCTCCGTTTCATGGTAGGGTCGCAACATTATCAGTTTGCGGTCCTCCCGTTTGGTCTTACTTCTGCACCTCGGGTCTTCACGAAGGTGATGGCAGTGGTGGCAGCCCATCTCAGAAGGTCAGGGGTCTCGGTTTTCCCCTATCTGGACGACTGGCTGATCAAGGTGGAGTCTCCAGAGAAGGTGCTGCATCATCTGCGGGATACAACTCAACTGTTGTACAGCTTGGGTTTTTCGATAAATGTGCCCAAATCTCACCTGGTGCCCTCTCAGCGCAACCTGTTCATAGGTGCGGTAATGAACACTACTGGACACTACTGTGAGAAGTTGGCCTGATGTATGATGTCACTAGTTCTAGTGTACACCTTATATCAGTCCAAACAACCCTTATGGTGATTGGTTGTAAAGTCAACCTTATAGACCAGCTGTCCGAGTGGTAGCATGGACAAGAGCAGACTTAGGCCAAACTCTGAATGGCATGTGAAGCCAGCTGTGATACCATATATAATCCCTTGAATACCAAATGAAAGGACACCACAACAGATATATATATAAAATAAAGTGTATTTATTCTAGTCAAACCCTCAGCACTCTTTATGAGATTCGAGGTAAGTACAACACAGTCTTATTTAAGCACACATTAAGTCACACAGGTAAGTAATACAGTTAGGCCCTAGGGGCCACGCAAACCATATACTAAAGACGTGGTATAAGGACCACTGTCACGGAAATAGGATAGGCCTAGGCCTAGGGAATCGCTAGGGCTACACTACACTACCAACAGTTAGGAAGTGGGAGGCCCACAGGATTCAGGTGCAGAGTGAAAACACTCACGCGTAATGCGTATAGTCGATAGAAACAGTACAGTTTTGAAATAAGCAGTTTAAGGACACTTCTGAAGCAGCTAGAGAGTCGAGACTCGGAAACTAGACCCTAGGATAGTCAATACCCTTGTGAGCACTGAAGTACCCAAGTTACCTAGCCCACGGGCTGCGGGTGCATAGGTGTGAACTTGCGTCGGGTTTCGTCGTGGACTTCTATGGATGCCTGAAGGAAAGTTGCTGACAGGCAGTCAGTGCAGAGTGTCCGGTGGATCCCAAGGCCGGGATCAAGAAGGAAGGGTACCTGCAAGCAGAAGGGACAGAGTCAAGGTCACTAGCCAGTGACCACGTGGAACCAGGAAGGAACCAGGCGATGTCGTGAAGATTGCAGGTGAAGGGCGAAGCTTGTTGCTGCAGCCACAGGTACCAGGAGACGTCGAGGACGACCAGGACCAGGAGGCGAGCTGTCCCACGAAGGCTCTTGCTGTCGGCGGCATCGAAGTCGAACTAGGACTCACCAAGCCTTGGCAAGCGGAACCCACGAAGATCGGAGGACTTGCTTCTGGTGCAGACCAGGAAGGTCTGGGGTGCTTCTCTTTTGCAAGGAAGCGGGAGCCAGTCTGGAGGAGCCAAACCAGCGGTGAAGATTTCAAGGTGTGTCGTCACAAAGGCCGCTAGCCAACGGGCAAGCAACCGGACAGACGCGGCAAGCAGGAAAATGCAGCAGGGCCCCACGCAGGACTCGTGGAGTGTGGGGGGCTGATCTTCGGTGCAGATGGTGCTTGGGGTTGGGGCTTCTCAATCCCCGGTGCACAACTTCGAGGGTACCTCAGAAGCTGCGCTGGAAGATACTTGCCACTTTTCCCAGGTAGCCGGTCCCACGTCTCTCGTCGCCTCCACGGATCTCAGCTCGGCTGTGGATGTGGATCAGGGTCGGAGAAGTCTGGGAGTCAAGGCTCTAGTCGGGCTCTGCAGTCGGTCCCTCGTAGAACTTCAGCAAAGCAAAGGGTAGTCTCTTGATGGTGCCTGTTTGCACAGGGTAGCCACTCCTTGGCCACAAGGGAGATTCTTCAGTCTTCTTCTTTCGTCGAATGTCGAAGGTCCAGACTTTCTGTTCAAGTTGCAGGTTCAGGATAATCTAATCTCCTGGGGCCCAGCTACCACTCTTATACTAATCTGGGGGGCTGGGTTGCCTGCTAGGTCACGCCTTATGGGTGGGACCTGGGAGGGGGGTGGTTACACCCCCTTCCCTTTGTCCAGTTTCGCGCCAGGACTGGGGCTGGTGTGCCCCAGCACCGGTTTGAACTGGACTATGCATGGGACACCTTGTGTGCCCCAGGCAGTGTCTCGTTTCATTCATCCCTCCCTGCCCCAATACACTAAGGCCTGTCTGGGGTGGTGCTCGCACCTCCCAAGGCAGGAAACCTATTGTCCAAGCCTCCCTTGCCGGGATCACTCCCAGCAGCAGGAGGTCAGACTTGTGTCGTGGCAGCAGCATCCATTTTGTGATGCTGGGGCTCTGGATAACTTTAACCGGGTAAGTAGGTTACAACATGTCTTCTCCCTCTAGAAGGGGGGGATAATATCCTCATCCCCAGAAATGGGATGGGGGTATTATTCCAAAGTGTTGGACACCTTACACAACATGTTTTGATAAAGCCATACCATAGTTACCATAACCGTTTAAGATTATAAGGCACTTTAAGAGTATATGGTAGGCTATATCATGGAACAGCTATAAGGACATGGTTCCGAAAGCTGCAGACAGGCTCAGCTCATGCTAGAGCACCATCTCACATGTTACCAAGCACTCTGCCTCCAGGATTGTTAAGGCCTGCCATAGGAGTGGCTGATAGGTACACATGTGTCTATATATAAGATAGGTATAGGAATACTACACCTAAGCAAGGAGTGATTACACGACCTTGCCCCAGCTGAGTGATCAGCCAGTTGTGTCATAATGGAAGGCCAGGCCAGGGGTGGCATAATACATGCTGCAGCCCCTGGTAGGCCTAGGGTACACCTATGCCCTGGGTACCTACGGTACACTGTACAGGGGCCAAAAAGGTGATCCTATCCAAATGGGTTATGCACCTAAAGTACATAGTATTAATTTAGAGAGAGAACAGCAGGGCTGTGGGTCTGATTAGCAGGCCCACAGCCACATCTAAGTCGAAAACCAGTAAAGCAAAAACAAAAAGTGGGGGTGAACATAGAAAGCAGACCCTACTCTCCTACACAACCCCCCCAAACTTAGGGACATTAAACTAACCTTGACCAGTTGAGTCTTCATGTTCTAAGTGGAAATATCTGGAGAGTCCATCTGCATTGGCATGGTCAGTCCCAGGTCTATGTTCCACTGTGAAGTCCATCCCCTGTAGGGAAATGGACCACCTAAGAAGTTTGGGATTTTCACCCTTCATCTGATTTAGCCACAAGAGGGGCTTATGGTCTGTCTGAATCTTGAAGTGAGTGCCAAACAAGTATGGCCTCAGCGTCTTCAGGGCCCAAACCACAGCAAAGGCCTCCCTCTCAATAGCTGACCAACGTTTCTCTCTAGGGGTCAGCCTTCTACTTATAAAAGCAATGGGCTGGTCTTGACCATCTATATTAAGTTGTGAAAGAACAGCTCCCACACCCAACTCAGAAGCATCTGTCTGGACAATGAACTCTTTGGAGTAGTCTGGACTTTTCAGAATAGGTGCACTGCACATGGCCTGCTTCAGGTCATCAAATGCTTTTTGACAGCTTACTGTCCACTGAACTTTCTTTGGCATTTTCTTGGAGGTCAAGTCATTAAGTGGTGTCACAATCGACCCATAGTTCTTAACAAACTTTCTGTAGTACCCAGTCAGGCCCAAGAAAGCTCTGAACTGCGTCTGGGTAGTTGGAGGAGTCCAGTCCTTTATGGTCTGGATCTTGCTCTCCAGTGGTTGAACCTGACCCCCACCAACTAGGTGGCCCAGGTATACAACTTTGCTCTGCCCTATCTGGCACTTAGTGGCCTTGATAGTGAGGCCTGCCTTTTGCAGGGCCTCTAAAACATTCCTCAGGTGGACCAGGTGATCCTCCCAGGTGGAGCTAAAGACAGCAATATCATCAAGATAAGCTGCACAATAATCATCCAACCCAGTAAGGACTTGATTCACCAACCTTTGGAAAGTGGCAGGTGCATTCTTCAAACCAAAGGGCATTACCACAAATTGATAATGTCCTCCTGGGGTCGAGAAAGCAGTTTTGGCCTTTGCATTCTCAGCTAGTCTGATTTGCCAGTAGCCTGCTGTCAGGTCAAATGTGCTCAAAAACTTAGCAGCTGCCAGTCTGTCAATGAGCTCATCTGCCCTAGGTATTGGGTGGGCATCTGTCCTAGTGACAGCATTAAGACCTCTGTAATCCACGCAAAACCTCATCTCTCTCTTACCATCTTAGGTGTGAGGTTTTGGCACAAGAACTACAGGACTAGCCCAAGGGCTCTCTGAAGGTTCAATGACTCCCAGCTCCAACATCTTTTGTACCTCAACTTTTATGCAGTCCCTGACATGGTCAGGTTGCCTGTAGATTTTACTCTTCACAGGCAGACTGTCACCAGTGTCCACCTCATGGGTGCACCAGTTTGTCTGACTTGGGGTCAGAGAGAACATATGTCTATAGGATTGCAGAACTTGTCTGCAGTCCTGTTGCTGATGGACAGTGAGGCTGTCAGAAAAGACCACACCATCAACTGAGCCATCATCGGGGTTCTGAGTCAACAGGTCTGGGAGAGGGTCACTCTCTTTCTCCTGCCCCTCATCTGTAGCCATGAGTAAGCCCATGTCTGCCCTGTCAACATATGCCTTCAATCTGTTGACATGAAGCACCCTGTGGGGGCTTCTGGGAGTCCCAAGGTCCACCAAGTAGGTGACTTCTCCCTTTTTCTCAACAATAGTGTGGGGTCCAGACCATTTGTCTTGGAGTGCTGCTGGGGCCACTGGCTCCAACACCCACACTTTCTGCCCTGGCTGGTAAACAGTCAGCACAGCCTTTTGGTCATGCCAAGCTTTTTGGAGTTCTTGGCTTGCCTCAAGGTTTTTAGAAGCCTTCTTCATATACTCTGCCATCCTGGAGCGGAGACCAAGTACATAATCCACTATATCAAGTTTGGGTTGTCTGAGAGGTCTCTCCCATCCTTCCCTCACTAAACATAGGGGTCCTCTTACAGGATGCCCAAACAAAAGCTCAAAAGGGCTGTAGCCAACCCCCTTTTGTGGGACCTCTCTGTAAGCAAACAGAAGGCAGGGTAAAAGGATGTCCCATCTTCGCCTAAGCTTGTCTGGTAAACCTTTTATCATTCCCTTTAGGGTCTTGTTGAATCTCTCAACAAGCCCATTGCACTGTGGGTGATAGGGTGCACTTCCACATTGCAGTCAAGTATCCTGACATGAAGTTGGCACCTCTGTCAGAAATGACCTCCTTTGGAAAGCCCACTCTGGAGAATACTCCAAGCAGGGCCCTTGCCACAACAGGAGCTGTTGTGGTCCACAGGGGAATAGCTTCTGGATACCTGGTGGCATGGTCCACTATCACCAGTATAAATCTGTGCCCAGATGCTGTTTGTGGGTCCATTGGTCCTACAATGTCTATGCCCACTCTTTCAAAGGGAACCCCCACCACAGGTAGTGGTATGAGGGGGGCCTTTGTGGTGCCACCTGATTTGCCACTGGCTTGGCAGGTGACACAGGAGCGACAAAACTCCTTGGTATCTTCTGAAATATGGGGCCAGTGAAAGTGAGGGACAAGCCTGTCCCAAGTCTTGTTCTGGCCTAAGTGTCCTGCAAGGGGAATATCATGGGCCAAGGTAAGAAGGAAGCCTCTGAACTTCAGTGGTATGACCAACCTCCTGGATGCACCAGGCTTGGGGTCTCTAGCCTCTGAATACAGTAGCCCTTCATCCCATTACACTCTATGGGTACCTTGAGCATTCCCTGCAGCCTCAGCAGCAGCCTGCTGTCTGAGGGGTTCAAGAGAGGGGCAGTCTAATTGAGCCTGCCTCAGATCTGCCCTTGAAGGTCCCCCTGTCCCAAGAAACTCAACCTGATCAGGTTCCAGCTCTTCTAGGACAGTTCCTTCAGGGCTCTCAGAATCATCCTCCTGTGAGGGCTGATTCAGGGCCTGAGGCAGGGGGGAAGGCACAGCCTTTACCCTACTGCTCTTTCTCTTGGTTTGTGACTGGTCCATAGTTTCAGGATCCAGCACTTGTTCAGTGGTGCACTTTTTGGCCTGTGACCTGGTCACAGCAAGGACATGCGCATCTATCCCCAGCATTTCTGCATGGGTCCTATACTCCACTTCAGACCAAACTGAAGTTTCAAGATCATTGCCCAGTAAACACTCTACAGGAAGGTCTGAACTAACAACAACTTTCTTGAGGCCAGTTACCCCTCCCCAGGAGAAGTTAACAATAGCCACACTATGGGAGGTAGTGGCATTGCTAGCGTTGGTCACTAGGTAATTCTCACCTAGTATGATCTGTCCAGGGTCCACAAAGGCAGGTGTCACCATTGTGACACTAGCCCCAGTGTCCCTGTAGGCCTGAGCCATTCTTTGGTTGATAAAAGGAGTCTGTACTTGCCCAGGTTACTGGGGCCTACAGTAGAGGACAAAGCTAAGTCCCCATCACAGATCAGAACAGCCTGAGTAGGTATTCTGACTAGGCCAGAATCCTCCTCAGTTCCCAGGGTTAACCCTACTACACCCTTTTGCTGGGAACCACCACTTACAGCTGGACTAGGGGGTACAGTTGCCTTAGGGGCAATGGTGGCTGGGGGCTTATCCTTTTTGGTGCACTCACTAAACCAATGTGAGTTGGACTTACAATAGTTGCACCATGGTTTCTTTTGGCCATCTTTCTTTTTATCCTTTTTGGGACCACCCTCCCCCTGAGCCTTTTGGGGGCCTGGTGAAGACTTCTGGTCTTTTTGTTTCTGATCATTACCCTTCTGGTCTGCCTTTTTCTGATCACCGCCCTGGTTCTGGTTTTTCTGTTTAACTCTAGTCCTGACCCATCTATCTGCCTTCTTTCCCAATTCTTGGGGAGAAGTCAGATCAGAATCAATCAGGTGTTGATGCAGTAGCTGGTTTTGACAGTTGTCAAGGATTTGCTCTCTCATGATCAAATTATACAATCCTGTATAGTCCTTAACCTTACTTCCCACTAGCCAGCCTTCCAGAGCCTTAGTGGCACAATCTACAAAGTCAGTCCAGTCCTGAGTCTGTGTTTTCTGGGTATCCCTGAACAACAACCTGTATTGTTCAGTGGTTAGGACAAACCCATCAATTAGAGCACTCTTCAGGACAGTGTAATTGTCTGCATCCTCATCACTAACTGTGAGGAGCTTGTCTCTACCTTTCTCAGAGAAGGAGAGCCACAAGATAGCTGCCCACTGACTTTGGGGTACCTGCTGTACTTTGCAAGCTCTCTCCAAAGCAGTTATCCATTTGTGGATGTCATCCCCACACTTGTAGGGAGGGACTATCTTGCTCAGGTTTCTATTATCATAGTGCCTGTCTCTATCCTTAGGGATATTGCTGCCACCAGTGGGTTCTAACCCGCTTAACTTTTGCTCTCTAGCCAGAGCAAGCTTCTCCTTGGCAAGGGCAAGTTCTTCCCTCTCAATCCTCAGATTAGCTTCCCTCATTCTGGCTTCATGCTCCTTTCTCTGGGGGCAAGTCATTCCCCTGTGAGAAGAGGCATTAGAGATGCTAGAGACATGGGAGTGGATGGATTCCCTTGAAGGGGATCTGTCTCTCCTGCTTCTCTGGTTAAGCCCACTTGGGGGTCTGTATGGGGGGACCCCATGCAAACTCCCATGTAAGCTTAGGTTAGCCTGGCTAAGTCTTCCTACATGGCCCTGGCTGTCTACCTCTTCATCTGAAGTCCCATCTGACTCATCTGTGGTGGGTAGACCCTCATTTGTACCTAGGGTACTAGCCTGTGAGGCCCTATCTATCTTGGTGGGTCACGGAGGGCAATCTGTCTCAAGGAAAGCCTTTCCATCTTCCTCCATCGGTGGCCACAGTGATAACGGATGCATCCACCTTAGGGTGGGGTGCTCATCTGGGGGATCTGGAGATCAAGGGTCTTTGGTCTCCAGAGGAAAGGTTGCTTCACATCAACCTTCTAGAGTTGCGGGCGATACGTTTGGCGCTCAAGGCCTTTCTCCCTTCCCTTCGCGGTCAGTCTGTTCAAGTCCTGACGGACACATAAAGTAAAAGTAAATTCCTAGGCAGTCTATATATACTAACAAGACCATCTATCGATATTGTTGTTGGGAAACAAGAGAAATGCTAAAAACATCAATTTATTTTGAAAGATAATACATTTTTTTATTTCATCATCTTATTTATTTTCTTCGTTTCTTTCAAAGTGAAAACAGAAAAATATATCATGACATTTAATATATACAATATAGATTTAAAAATAAAACAACAGCGATAAAATTGCAGTACAATACAATATAAAATAAGTGGCAGTTTGTAATTAATGATCGTAATCGACGCGCGTTTCGGCGTTCACAACGCCTTCATCAGGAGTAGCCACAAAAGTATCTACAACAATAAAAAACGTATAATCAAAACACAACCTAATAGTTAAATTAACATCCATGTCTTAATCAAAATCATTATTATAAATACATTCTCAAGATCCCAACTTAAACAAAAAATATACACAATCTGATATACATACTGTGATAATAGAATGCTAGAGACAAACTAATTTATACATAATAAAAACAGTTGAACTGCTCTTTTAAGAATTGAAGATAGCTAAAAAGAAAAAGATGTGAAAAACAGAAAAATGGAACCAGACAGACTGTATATTGAGAATAGACTTACTTAAAATGTCAAAAATCGATCTTTTAGGAAGAATATTTATTGAAATAACCGATGTCGCATATCTGGTATGAAGGAATACTGAAAATACAACAATAAACAAAAAAGCAACTTATTATATCTGGCCGAATGTAAATTCACCTGGTGTAAGCATCGATGGAACAGCATGTTCCATGTTATGTTAGAGAGTTTGAGAGTTTAGAATATTAATATGTATTAATCCGATACAACTTACTTGCAGCAAATAAGCGGGTTGATAGGAATGTCTAACTTTTAGTCTTATTTTTATGTAGGTAATGATACCGAATCTAGAAATGAAAACACCATATTTTAGTTTTTTATCAGTTATCATTGTAATGATGAAACACGACAAAGTGGAAAGCAAAAAACCACTAACTTTTGTTATTCTTCTAGTTGGGAAGCAATTATTTATTCCAACGATGCATGGTTCTGCCGATTCGTGTCAGTTAACTTTTAAGGGGAATCGATATAAAAACAAATTCTAAGGAAAAACGAAGAGAATATCAATAGCGGCAAACTAGTAAACCGTCATAAGAATAACAATTAGCTAAAAAGGGATACTTGACTAACCTTCGTGTATTTCGCGATGTCGTCTATTTAAAAGAAGGTTCCACGAACGATTTTTCTGGAACTTAAAAAGAACCTAATTTTAGTATAGAGCTGCTATTTATATAGGCTAGACCCATTATAGAACGTATTTTAAACGGGCTAAATTTACCTTAGTTTAGTTATCACGGGGCTGAAAATGGCCTCCGGCGTCTCACGTGTTCACAGCAGAAAAAGAGATAGCGAAGGATACAAACTAACCAACTTCTTAAGTACTCGTTGGTTGGTCATGTGACAAGTCACATGACATCTATTTTTTTTATCTTTTCCCTTTGCATTTGTTTTGTCAATCAATGCTTTATTAGTGGTAAAACAAGTGACAAGTCGCATATAGTTCGAAATATAGTTGTAGTACATGCAAATAAGCAAGAGTGAAGACAGACTCTTCAGTTTAATGCGTCTGTATCGACTCAACTATATAGATAACCCCAAAATGGGCTATGGTTCGTAATGGCCTTAATTCTTTAATAAATTTTCGAACATGAATATTTATGGTTGCAAAAAAGGAAAAACAATAAAATAAGATATTTGTATCCTAAATATTGACAAATAGGGTAAATGCTGAATCCATCACACAATAGCATTTTCCCACGGAATTTCGTTGTTTAATCCCTTTTTGAAGGTGTCAAACGAAAAAATCCAAAAAACCTCACGTTTTTTGCGTATTTTTTCACCACCTTTATTGTTTGGGGTTCTGATTTTTTCCAGAATTCTCCAACGGAGATCTTCCGGTTTGTGATTCATTTCAATGAAATGTTTCACTAAAGGTGCAATGAGTTTAGCAGTTCTAATGGCAGAACGATGTTCGGTAATCCTAGTATGAATGGCTCGCGATGTTTCGCCAACATATCCTAGTTGACATGGACAAAGGATAAAATAAATAATATTTTGAGTTCTGCAGTTCCACATTTCTGATGCTTGTGTGGTGAACCCATTGTGGGTAAATGTTTCTCCACCTAAAATAGAGTCACAGGATTTGCAAGAGGAACATTTAACTGTTCCTTTAATTGGCATATTACCATCAATAGATTTCTGAATAAACGCAGGGTTTAATAATTTTTTATCAAACCTAGAATGGACAATCAGATCTTTAATATTTTTATTGCGTCTATGAGCAAACAGAGGTTTTACTAATTTTTGCTGTTCAGGATTACTATTAAGAATATGCCAATTGGCATTGATGATTTGTTTTACCTTATTGTCCAGGGTAGAGTGTCTCGTAATACACACCAATTGTGATTTTTCAACAGGTTCTTTTGATTTCAGGAGATGGTCACGGTCATAAAATCTGGCTCGTTTATAGGAATCCCTTATCAAACGATGGGGATACCCTCTATCAAGGAATTTTTTCCTCATCTCAGCTGCCTGTGTATCAAAATCGATCAAATTAGTGCAGTTTCTCCGAACTCGCAGGAATTGCGAAAACGGAATACTTTGCTTTTGGTTTCGAGGGTGAAAACTTTTAAAGTGTAGCAAAGTATTTCTTGCCGTGGGTTTTATAAAGAGGTCTACCTCTAACCTACCTTGTGCATGTCTTATTATAATATCCAAGAACTCCACTTGATGGACACTTTTTTGAGCTGTGAATCTTAGATTTTTATCCGCGGCGTTGAGCCATATCAAGAATTCAGACAGAGAATCTTCTCCATCGGTCCAGATAAAAAAGATATCATCTATATATCTGGACCAGACGGAGATAGACTCAAAGAATGGTGCAATTTCATTATGTATATTCTTAGTCTCAAAGGCAGCCATATAAATATTGGCTATAGATGGTGCCACAGAAGCACCCATACTTACGCCTTTCACTTGTCTAAATAAAGTGTCACCAAATTCAAAAATGTTTTCCCTGAGTACTACATCAAGGCACGCAAGTATAAATGTTTTAGGACAAGGTATGTTAAATTCGTCAATGAACCAGGCTGTTGCTTTCAATGCTCCGTCTAAAGGAATATTACTATATAGTGACTCTATATCAAGAGTCACTAAGATATCCTTTTGAGGGTTGAATCCAACGTTTTCTATTTTATTGATCATTTCCCCAGTATCTTTAATATAGGAAATGATTCTCGGAATGTGAGGACGTAATTTAAAATCAACAAATTTCGATAGAGGTTCAGTAATGGTTCCAATTGTAGAAACAATTGGTCTATAAGGGGGATCTTTGATGTTCTTGTGGATCTTTGGCAACCCATAAATACAAGCAGTTTTGTTTTTGTTGAAATTTAGAAACTCATATTCTTTATTCGTAATATCACCAGCGATTAAAGCTTGATGAGTTAGAGTTTGGATTTTTTTAGATATTAAAGTAGAGGGATTAGACAGTATTTTAGAATAAAAATTATTGTCATTAAGCATAGTGGACATTTTATGTTCATAATCTGAAGTATTAATGACAACTATGCCACCCCCTTTGTCACAGCTTTTTATTGTCAGATCTTTATTTTGGGCCAGAGAATGCAATGCTAAGAATTCATTTCTATCAAGATTATATATTGGTTTCGGAATAAAATGGAGTGCTCGTTCCAATTTTTGGAGTACAACTAATTCAAATGTAGCTACTTCCGGTCCTAATTGTTCTAAAGAAGGACAAAAAGTGGATGGAAGAGCGATAGTTTTTATAGTAGCATATTCAGAATTGAAATTAGTGTTGAGCTCAAAAAATTTTTTTAATCTAATTTTACGAAAAAACGCAATAATGTCCTGGTATAGTTCGAATTTATTAGCATTGGTGTGAGGCACATAAGAGAGACCTTTAGATAACAAATTTGTACAATGTATATCTAAGTTATGGGATGAAAGATTGAATATGGGAATTACATCCCCTGTTTCCAGTATTGTCTGTTGCGTGTTTCCAACAGATACTGAGCATCCTGCCGTTGATGGTGTTGAGGTTGATAATTGCCTCTGCTTTGTGACTGAAATCTCACTCTTGATCGTCCCCTGCGTGGCCCTCGGTTGGCTAAAAAAGGCTGTGGTGTATTATGTTTAGTTGCGAAGGAATTATAATTCTCCTCAGGTTCATAATAAGCAGCATTTTCTTCTCCTTCTGATTCTGATGTATTAGAAAAGGTAGTTACTCGTTGTTGCTTAGATCTGTTTTCATTTAGATAATGGTTTTGTTTGTAAAAACTGTCTCCGAGGTAAGGATAAGTGTTTTCTAATGAATTAAATCTTTTGTCTTTCATAAATTTATCAGATTTACGTTTATTTAAATAATTCGCAAAAGATTCAAGTTCTTTATTAGATTCTTCTAATTTTTTCTTTGCCTCGTCTATACTATTCATCTTTTTAATTTTTTCCTCTAATTCATCTAATTCAGTTTTTACTGAAGCTGCTAATTCCTTCGCAGTCTCGATTATTAATATCATTAAATCTCTCGAGCACCTATTTGCTATCATACTCCACTTTTCTAAAAATGGTCTATGATGAACAAATAATCCTGGAATGTTACGAACACGAAGGCCATTTGGAATAATACCTGATTTTAAATATTCCAACATGAATTCTCCGTGCGCTTCCATACGTTTAAGTTTCTTTTTTAAATCTATTAGTTTCCGCATGTCTTCATTGCTATGTATACTTTCTTTTGAACTATTACAAAAAGTATTACTGCTCCCCACTAGTATCGCAAAATCTTCATCTGAGAAGCCAAAGGTTTTTAACTGGGCCATATCCGAAAGTTATAGTGTAAAAGACGATAAAGAAAAAAAGGGTCAAAACAAATTGAAGAAAGAGAACAAGAATAGATAAATCACAGTGTAAGATAAAGTTGTAAAAGAACATTCAAATTATCACAGACAAAAATGATAAAACAATTGTAGGATACAACGCACAAGCCCTACACAGACTAGCTGTGGGTAAATCAGATGAAGAACAACAAGGACCCCCTGAACAGTGAATAGTTCAACTCCTAGGACAGGGTAATATACATAAAGTAAAAGTAAATTCCTAGGCAGTCTATATATACTAACAAGACCATCTATCGATATTGTTGTTGGGAAACAAGAGAAATGCTAAAAACATCAATTTATTTTGAAAGATAATAAATTTTTTATTTCATCATCTTATTTATTTTCTTCGTTTCTTTCAAAGTGAAAACAGAAAAATATATCATGACATTTAATATATACAATATAGATTTAAAAATAAAACAACAGCGATAAAATTGCAGTACAATACAATATAAAATAAGTGGCAGTTTGTAATTAATGATCGTAATCGACGCGCGTTTCGGCGTTCACAACGCCTTCATCAGGAGTAGCCACAAAAGTATCTACAACAATAAAAAACGTATAATCAAAACACAACCTAATAGTTAAATTAACATCCATGTCTTAATCAAAATCATTATTATAAATACATTCTCAAGATCCCAACTTAAACAAAAAATATACACAATCTGATATACATACTGTGATAATAGAATGCTAGAGACAAACTAATTTATACATAATAAAAACAGTTGAACTGCTCTTTTAAGAATTGAAGATAGCTAAAAAGAAAAAGATGTGAAAAACAGAAAAATGGAACCAGACAGACTGTATATTGAGAATAGACTTACTTAAAATGTCAAAAATCGATCTTTTAGGAAGAATATTTATTGATATAACCGATGTCGCATATCTGGTATGAAGGAATACTGAAAATACAACAATAAACAAAAAAGCAACTTATTATATCTGGCCGAATGTAAATTCACCTGGTGTAAGCATCGATGGAACAGCATGTTCCATGTTATGTTAGAGAGTTTGAGAGTTTAGAATATTAATATGTATTAATCCGATACAACTTACTTGCAGCAAATAAGCGGGTTGATAGGAATGTCTAACTTTTAGTCTTATTTTTATGTAGGTAATGATACCGAATCTAGAAATGAAAACACCATATTTTAGTTTTTTATCAGTTATCATTGTAATGATGAAACACGACAAAGTGGAAAGCAAAAAACCACAAACTTTTGTTATTCTTCTAGTTGGGACAACACTACAGCGATGTGGTATATAAACAAACAGGGAGGAGTGGGGTCTCTTTGTCTCTGCAAAGAGGCCCTGCGTCTATGGTCCTGGGCTCAGGACCATCAGATTTGTCTGATGGCAAATCATCTGGCCGGGGTGCTGAACGTGCGTGCGGACAGTCTCAGTCGGCAGTTCTCCGCCGACCACGAGTGGAGGCTCCATCCGGAGGTGGTTCGTCACGTCTTTCGGACGTGGGGAACTCCTCGGGTGGATCTATTTGCCACCCGCGAGAACGCGCACTGTCCGTTGTTCTGCAGTCTCCAGTATCCGATGCAGGGAGCGTTGGGGGACGCGTTTCAGCTGAGTTGGGGCTCACGACTCCTTTACGCGTTTCCTCCCATACCCTTGATTCTTCGGGTTCTGAGGAAGGTTCGCCAAGACCGGGCCCAAGTCATATTGATCGCCCCGGATTGGCCAAGAAGGGTGTGGTACACAGATCTTCTCCACCTCTCCTCATGCCCTCCGCTCCATCTCCCTCTGAGGGCAGACCTCCTCTCGCAGTCGGAGGAGCAGGTTCTACACCCCCACCTCCAGAGCTTACACCTTCATGCCTGGAGATTGAACGGGGCAACCTGAATTCTTTCTCTCTCCTGCCGGATGTGGTGGTTGTTATTTTATCGGCCAGGCGACACTCCACCAAATCTATTTATTCATATAGGTGGTCTAAATTTGTTCTCTGGTGTGGAGAGAGGTCCATTGATCCTTTGAAGGCTTGTCTGTCTAATATTCTACAGTTTGCCCTTTCTCTTGCTCAGCAAGGCTTTGCTGTGGCTACTGTGAAAGGATATTTATCGACTCTATCGGCTTTACTTTGTTTGCCGGATCAGCCGTCGCTGTTCAAGTCACCTATTGTTCTTCGTTTTATAAAGGGCCTTACAAACAAGTTTCCTCCTACTCCCTTTATTGTGCCTCAATGGGACTTAAACCTTGTACTAACCTATCTTATGGGTTCTCCCTTCGAGCCCTTACACAAGTGTCCCTTGAGGTTGTTGTCCTTTAAGACAGTTTTCCTCGTTGCAATCACCTCGGCAAGGAGGGTAAGTGAGCTTCAAGCTCTGAGTTCAAAACCCCCGTTCTTGACCATTCATGCTGAACGAATGGTACTCAGGACCAGGGTTGCGTTTTTGCCTAAGGTGGTAACTCCCTTCCATCTGGGGCAGTCCATTACCCTTACTTCCTTCTATCCTCCCCCTTCCAAGGAGGAGGAGAGACTTCACCGCTTGGACCCTAAGAGGGCGGTGAGCTTCTACCTGGACAGGACAAGGGACTCCAGGATTGATGACCAGCTCTTTGTGGGCTTTGCTGGCTGCAGGAAAGGTTGAGCGGTGCACAAGCGCACCCTTTCCAGGTGGATTGTCTTGTGCATCAAGATATGCTACTCCCTAGCTGGTAAGGAGCCTCCGGAGGGTTTGAGGGCTCATTCTACCAGAGCAAAGTCTTCCACATCTGCCTTAGCTAGAGGTGTTCCGGTGGAGGACATTTGTAGGGCGGCAACTTGGGCCTCCCTCTACACCTTCGCAAAGCATTATTGCTTAGACACCGAGGTGAGGAGGGACGGACATTTTGCTCGTTCCGTCCTTCAGGATTTTCTGGTATAGAAGGGTGGACACCCTCCTCCGGGAGTGGGGACTGCTGTGGAATCTATTCACAAGGTGAAGAATCCACTGGCAGATGTATCCATCAGAACAAGTTACTTACCTTTGGTAACGCTTTTTCTGGTGGATACAGTATCTGCCTGTGGATTCCTCACTGACCCACCCGCCTCCCCGTTGTCCATCCTTCTATACCGGTATTTCTATGCCTGTAATTCTATTGATGGGTTTCAAATGTGTTTATCACTGTCATTATGGTATTTCTTGTGCTTTGTTATTTATTTTCCACACTGAGTGTGTTGACATGCATATTGTGTACTGTGTATACTGTGTATATATATTGCTGTCAGTCCGTTCCGTGTGCCTCGAAGGCACGGAAAAAAGTAGCGGAACTGACGTCATCACGCCGACGAGGTCTTCTTATGGAGCCGGTGACGTCAGCGGAGTCGCGAGCGGAGCCGTGTCTCTGTGACGTCATCGTCGACCCCATCGGCGTGGACTGCTACAAAAGTTTCCGAATGTTGCTGGCGCAGGGGATATTCACAAGGTGAGGAATCCACAGGCAGATACTGTATCCACCAGAAAAAGCGTTACCGAAGGTAAGTAACTTGTTCTTCTCCACCTCTCCTCGTGCCCTTTGCTCCGTCTCCCTCTCAGGGCAGACCTCCCCTCGCAGTTCTACACCCCCACCTCCAGAGCTTACACCTTCATGCCTGGAGATTGAACGGGGCAAACTGAATTATTTTTCTCTCCCGCCAGATGTGGTAGATGTAATTTTGTCTGCCAGACGTCATTCCACCAAATCTATCTATTCCTCTAGGTGGTCTAAATTTGTTCTTTGGTGCGGAGAGAAATCTATTGACCCTTTGAGGGCTCGTTTATCTAACATTCTTCAGTTTGCTCTTTCTCTTGTTCAGCAAGGTTTTGCTGTAGCCACTGTGAAGGGATATCTTTCGGCCTTGTCGGCTTTCCTTTGCCTGCCGGATCAGCCGTCATTGTTCAAATCGGATAGTCAGCTGCTGAAACGCTATCTTACTCTGACCAAAACAGACGCTTACAATCTTTTTAAAGGCTTTTAAAGTCCTCAACTACTGCTGCTACTTTTGTGTTGTATTTGCTCGCATTTTTAAAATTGACAAATCGTTTTTACTCTGTGCTGTAAAAAGATTATTTCCTACCTGTTGCATTAATCTTGTTCCGCCACGATGATTCCGGTTGAGCGGAGAGGGTTTGCCTTCAGTCTGTCATTATTCCAGGGCTCACGCTGGGCGGCGCCATCTTGGTGGTGGCTGGCGCCTCGCTGGGGAAAGCCCTCATTTCCGGGTGGGATAGCATAAATTGGGATGCAAGGGCGAGCGCGCTGAAGGCGCGCTAAAGGCAAGCCCGTCTGCGCCTGTCCGCGACCAGCCGGGGCCTAGGGCCCAGGATTCTGCCCGCCGCCAGGCCTATTCCTCTTCTAACCTCAGAGCCCTCTGGGGAAACTGGGCCTTGAACCCTCATATTCAACAACGGCTAGATTTATTGAAAATTTCCTGCACTGTTTGCACGCCCTATACTTTACCTTCTATTTCCTCTATACTGCATACCCCTTGCACGTCTAATGTTCCCTCCATCCCTTCCTCTGATGCCTTACATCCAGGTCAAGAGCAGTTGTTTATCTGCTATCTCAATACCAGATCGATGGTGAAACACCAACTCGAGATCTTTTACTTCCTGGAGTCCAATAGACCGGACATTCTCCTCTTATCAGAAACTTGGCTGACGGAAGACTCTAGTCCGGACATTTTAGCCACCCTTCCAGACAACTATTACATTCTCCAATCTAACAGACTGGGGAATAGAAATGGAGGGGGTGTGGCAGCCATTATCTCTCACAAATACAAATTTATCTCCTTCCATACCCAGTGTATCCCTTCTGTTGATTATCTTTTGTTTAAATTTGAATCTGATCACTCCTCTTTTGTCTGTGCCCTCTTCTATCGTCCTCCTGAGTCCATGCCCACCTTTGTGCAATCACTGAGTGAAGTTATTGCCACCTTAACCATCAATCATGCAAGGATATTGATTGTCAGGGATTTTAATTATTGGCCTAATAGTTTAGAGGAAAGTCTACATTCTCGTGAGTTCACAGATTTGTTGACAGGACTAAATCTCTATCAGCATATCAAAGTCCCTACCCACGTCAAGGGGAACACATTAGATCAGGTTTGGACATCTAACCTGGAAACTGGGCAAACTAAGTATTTCTCCTTGTTCCTGGTCAGATCATTCGTATATTACCTTTTCTATTTTTAGTTTCCCCGTTATCAAATCTTCTTCTGCAGGCTCACTTTCTGCCAGAAACTGGAGGCAAGCCAACATCAATGATTACAGCTCCATGCTTATTGCATCCCAACCTTGTAGCTTAGTGTCCTCTCTTCATTCCCAGGCTGAAAACATCAACACCTGGTTAGAATCGGCTAGAGATAGTATTGCTCCGCTCCGCACCATTAAAAATAAAAGAGCTCATGACGCACAGCGTTGGTTCTCGGACAAGTTGAAGTCCATGAAACTGGCCTTGCGTCAAACTGAGCGCAAGTGGAGACAGGATTACTGCCCTCACAAGCAGCTCCTATTCACTGCTGCACTTAAGGAGTACAAAAAAGCTATCATTAATGCCAAATCCGAATACTTCTCATCAAAAATTTTGGCATCTACTAACAGGTCTAAAGACATCTTTGCTATAGTGGACGAGCTCGTCACACCCGATCGTGTCGCTGTTAAACCCACCCCTTCCCAAACTCTGTATGACTCACTCAATGATTATTTTATTGAGAAAATTGCTAACATCAAACTTAGCATTCACCATCCCCCTGCGTCTGTGACCTTTCCTGCTCCTAACACAAATCCCTATTATCTGGACTTTTTTCCTCCTATCACGCAAGAAGCCTTTTTTTCCCTACTCAAAAGAGTGAAGTCAGGATCCCCCTCAGACAGTTGCCCTTCTTCCATTCTTCGCAAAGTTTATCTCTCCTGTCCAGCACCCCCCATGACTCTCCTCAACAATTCTCTCTCTCGGGGCACTGTTCCTAATCTGTTCAAATGTGCGGAGGTGGTTCCTATCTTAAAAAAACCTGGTTCCGACTCCTTCACTCTTAGCAATTTCCGCCCCATTTCATTGTTGCCTTTTTTGGCCAAAAGTTTGGAGACTCATGTGGCCGACTGTCTCAGTACTTTTATTGAACAGTCATCATACTTGGACCCCCATCAAGCGGGGTTTAGACCCAAACACTCTACGGATACCGTTATTTTGGCAGTTCTTGATGAACTTCATAGAGGGGCGGACTTGAGTTCCACGCAAGCCCTGATACTTCTAGATCTCTCGGCGGCCTTCGACACGGTGGACCATGCACTTTTGGTTGACCGTGTCGAGAGTGCCGGGATTCGGGGCCCCCCGCTGGATTGGATCTCCTCTTTTCTCTGTGACCGCTTTCAAGCTGTTCGTCTGGCCAGTTTCCTAGCTCAGAAAAAGAGATTGATATGCGGTGTCCCCCAGGGTTCGGCCCTCTCCCCCCTCCTATTTAATTTGTACATTCATCCGTTGATCTCGGCCCTCCAAAAACGAGAGGTGACCATCTTCAATTATGCCGACGATCTTCAATTAGTTTTTCATATTGATTCCTCTCCTTCTTCTATCGAAAACTTTCAATCGGTCATGCTATTCATTAGCAATTGGATGAGCGCCAGTCAGCTTAAGTTAAACCCAGGCAAAACAGAGCTGATCCTCACAGGGGGCCAGGGAAACCCCTGGAACTCCAATTTCTGGCCTGACGCCCTTGGTCGTCCTTCATCTCCAGCTAAATCAGTCAAGAGTCTGGGAATTGTAATCAGCAGCGATCTTTCGATGAAAGCACAGATTAAAGCGGTGGTATCTGCTTGTTTTTTCCATCTTCAAAGAATTCGCAAAATTTCCAGATTTCTGACACTTGAGGCTCGGACTCAGGCCGTCCTTGCCTTGGTGATGTCGCGTATTGACTTTGCCAACTCCCTCTACGCTGGCATTCCCTCTTATCAACTACACCAACTTCAATTGGTACAGAACCAAGCTGCGCGTCTTGTATATAGCCAGCCTAAATTTCACCATGTGAAACCCATTTTGAAGGATCTTCATTGGCTCCCCGTCTTTCAACGTTGCCTTTTCAAATTAGGATGCACCATTTTTAAAGCCCTTTGGGATCTTGGTCCGTCTTTTATTAGGTCTAGACTGTCACGCTACACCCCTTCTCGTGTACTACGCTCTTCAAACATGAACCTTTTGACGCCCCGTTCCTTTAAGCGCAAGAAACACGGTGGCCTCTGTTTTTCATTTCTGGCGCCTCAATTTTGGAACACTCTTCCTTCTGATCTTCGCTCATCCTCCTCTTACGTTCAGTTCAGATCCGCTCTTAAAACCTGGCTGTTCATTCAAGCTCATAATTAAAACATTTCTTTTTCTTCTCTATTCTTTCTTCTTTTCAACTGTCTGACTCTGCTTAGCGCCAAGAAACCGTCTGGTGAAAGTGCGCTGAATAAATATCTTTTAACATAACATAACATAACAAATCACCTATTATTTTACGATTTCTTAAGGGCCTTTCAAACAAGTTTCGGCCTACTCCTTTTATTGTATCTCAATGGGACTTAAATCTTGTCTTAACTTACTTGATGGGTTCGCCCTTCGAGCCCTTACACAAGTGTCCCTTGAGACTGTTGTCTTTCAAAACGGTTTTTCTCACTGCGATCACCTCGGCAAGGAGGGTAAGTGAGCTTCAAGCTCTGAGTTCAAAACCCCCGTTCTTGACCATTCATGCTGAAAGAATGGTACTCAGGACCAGGGCGGCCTTTCTGCCTAAGGTGGTAACTCCTTTCCATCTGGGGCAGTCCATTACCCTTCCTACCATCTATCCTCCCCCTCATCCTTCCAAGGAGGAGGAGCGGCTTCACCGCTTGGACCCTAAGAGGGCAATGAGCTTCTACCTTCATAGGACTAAAGACTTTTGAGTGGACGCCCAGCTCTTTGTGGACTTTGTTGGATTGTCTTGTGCATCAAGATATGTTACTCTTTGGCCGGTAAGGAACCTCCAGGGGGTTTAAGGGCTCATTCTACTAGGGCAAAGTCTTCTACGTCTGCCTTGTCTAGAGGTTTTCCTGTGGAGGACATTTTTAGGGTGGCAACTTGGGCCTCCCTCCACACTTTCGCGAAGCATTACTTCTTGGATTCCGAGGTGAGGAGGGACGGACACGTTGCTCGTTCCGTCCTTCAGGACTTTCTGGTATTGAAGGGTGGACACCCTCCTCCGGGAGTGGGACTGCTGTGGGAATCTTTTCACAAGGTGAGGAATCGACTAGCAGATGTATCCATCAGAAGAACAAGTTACTTACCTTCGGTAACGCTTTTTCTGGTGGATACAGTATGTACCTGTGGATTCCTCACTGACCCACCTGCCTCCCCGTTGTCCACCCTTGTATACCTACAGTTCTAATGATGGTGTTTCAAAATGTATTTGTTACTGTCAAAGGCAGTGTGTTATTTCTTTTGCCTTCCTATATAATCTCCACACTGTGTGTGTTGCTTTGTATATTATGTACTGTGTATATTGTGTATATATTGCTGTCAGTCCGTCCGTGTGCCTCGAAGGCACGGAAAAAAAAGTGGAACTGACGTCATCACGCCGACGAGGTCTTCTTATGGATCCGGTGATGTCAGCGGAGCCGCGTGCGGAGCCGTGTCTCTGTGACGTCGTCTTCGACCTCATCGGCGTGGAGTGCTACAAAAGTTTCCGAATGTTGCTGGCGCAGGGGATATTCACAAGGTGAGGAATCCACAGGCAGATACTGTATCCACCAGAAAAAGCGTTACCGAAGGTA
The DNA here is from genome assembly GCF_964204655.1 of Triturus cristatus. Taxonomy (NCBI): domain Eukaryota; kingdom Metazoa; phylum Chordata; class Amphibia; order Caudata; family Salamandridae; genus Triturus; species Triturus cristatus. The sequence continues at coordinate 681,813,471 of NC_140592.1, forward strand.
AGTAACTTGTTCATTATGATCTCTTGTGGTAAGGAGACACACCACTCTTATATTGAGTTGTTAGTCATGGTTCTAAGTCTCCTCATTGAGCATATTACGCCATATGCTTCACAAGAATTATGCTTTGTCTTTCAGCTTCACTGCTCTTTCTCTTTTTTTTCTTCCTGGGAATGTCTCTTGTGCTCTCAATAGTGTTGTTATTCAGTTCAGGAATTAATGCGCAAGTTCCGGAGTGTTGCAAGCTTGAAATGAACAGAGTCACAGAGAAAACGAGACTAGTGCACTAACATTGCTTTTTTTTCCTTTGCTTTTTTTTCCTTTCATTCCAGAGTTCCAAGTGATGACACCTGCAGGACGTATCTGGATGAGGAACCACTATTCCAGGCTACTTCCAGAGCAGAAGAGACTGCCGCCGTTCCTCAACGGTAGGTCTTTCTGTGAGTTGCCAGGATCGGGGGAATTCTGATTAGCTGCTCAGAGATGTCTGCAAGTGTGCAGATGTCACCGGCTAGGCAGGATGCTAGACAATGTAAGAGGTAGGTGTTAGGTGTTAGGGTTCCAGAGAGATATTGGAGAGTTTTTTCTTGAAAGGAATAAAGCCAAGCGCCCAACTGGGGTTTAACTGGAATATTTATAAGCGGTTCTATTGTACTGGAAGGGCACATAGTTAAATATACTTCAGCGGTTCCATGTTCTAGAAGGGCACATGTTTACTGTGACACACTGTTTCCAGAACATGCTTGATTGCAGGCACATGGATAATTGCTAACAAGTGTAATAAGTGCTTGCACGTGAAACCATTGTAAGCAACTGCCACGAGAATTACTAAACGTGCACCTGACACAAATAATAATTAACTAAGGAAATAAGTCTTAAATAAACACAAAGATAATTACAAGCACGTGGAGCAGACATGGGTCTTGGTACAAACATGATGATAGTCACAAACGTAGAGCATTACAATCATAAGGAAAATATTGAAATCTGGCACATGGCAATGCTAGTTTATGCCTAGCAAAACACAGAACCAACTTAACTCTTTGGACTCTTCATCTAAAAAGGTTCGTCTAAAACACAGCTTTCCAAACTTTTCATGTTGGTGACACACTTTTTGGAGAGACATCATATTGAGACACAGTAAGGCAATGTAGCGACCGAGCGTAGCAAGTGAGCCTAAAAAACCTAAGGCGGGGAGTTCGGGGGGATTTTCCCCCCGGAAGAAAATTTTGAAATAAAAGTGGGGAAATGGTGCATTTTCAAGCAAAACTGTGTGTAGGGTTAGGTTTGTGCCTGACGCAAGAATATATTGACACATGCCCCAGGGATTTAGGGAACAAAGAGGGCTAGTTCACGCACTGCCAACCCTTTCAACCATGCACAAAGTCCGCCTGCTGGCGAGCGAGCCCGAACCACCCAAGAGGGGTTCGGGGGGTTCCCCCCCCGGAGAAAATATTGGAAAAAAAAGTGGTCAAATGGAGCATTTTCACGCAAATTTGAGAACAGAGCAAGGTTAATAAAGCAATTGTGAATATATTCTAACAAAGACAGTGACTGGCAAAACTAGGTGTAAGGTTAGGTTTGTGCCTGAAGCAAGAATATAATCATGCACACATTGACACATACCCCAGGGATTTAAGGAACAAAAAGGGCGGGTGCACGCACTGCCAACCCTTCCAACCATGCTTAAAGTCCGCCTGCTGCCTTACTGAATATGAGTTATACAAAAATCCGTTCAGGACGGGGAAATTGTGAGTGGTAAAACAATCATGCAACTTATCAGCTGGTCTCTGCACATTGCAATCAGATGGGACCGATCTCCATTTCTAAGTGCTGTAATATACAGGCAATATAGTTACCAATGTTTTGGAAGTATGGAAGGGTGAGTCAATCTTGCTATAATTCTGACTGATGTTTTCAGTCACAGAAAGACACTGCACCAAAAGTGTCTTGAAAACCTGACTTCACCCCATTTCCTAGTGAGATATCTCAGTGAAGCAGGATAAAGTGCTATGAATTTTCCTGATTAACCATGGACCATTCTCTTCAGGGAAACCTGGAACAATGTCCAGTGAGTGACAGAGTAACACGACTAAACAGCATTATGTACAGTTGAATACCACATTCTTCATAAGTCATAGCGCTTCTTTCCAAGAAAAAGTCTTATTATAGTTATAATAGTTCCTTCCAGCATGCAGGAACCCCACACAATACCAGCAAGGGCCTACAATAGAAGATACATTGAATGGTTCATTGCATGAGAAAAGGAGAAATGTACGAACAATCTACTAATATCTCCTTAATAAAGGTCTGTACAAGTTTTCTCATTTTAAAATGGGAGTAACAATGTTAAACTATTAATGGCTCACAATGAACTATCACATCTGAAATCATAAAAACTGAATTCTATCCCCTGGTGATGCTCGCAAACAAAACAAACTCACCCTAGTGACCTGGCTGTAAACCGAAGCCTTCACTTAAGAATACTCCAGAAAACATAGATACCAAACAGAAGGGTATTACAAGACAGCCCCACAAGATCTACCCCTGACATCCTCATCCAAATCGAAGAGGAAAAATGCTTCTTTGCTGCACAGCTTAATACCAAAGGATTGACATCACCCAAGCAGGCAAATAACATAAAATGCATTCTGAAAAATAATATGGGCGAAAGCAATAAAACGGATGGCAACATTCAGAACATGAACATACGCTAGTAATGCACTTACAGGAGAAGGAAAGTTAACTATGAACCCAAGATGTTAAGCGTTATTCCTTCTAAAAGCACCAACACATCGAAAGTTACAAAAAAGGCCACACATATGTGGGGGAGGGGGCGGGGCGAGAGCCAAAAAAAACTGTGCCCTCTCTCTATCTCTCTCTCTCTCTCTCTCCCTCTCTCTCTCAATCCCTCTCTCTGTCTCCCTCTGTCTCACTCACTCTGTCTGTCTCCCTCTCTCTCTCTCTCTCTGTCCCCCTCTCTGTCTCCCTCCCTTTCTCTCCCTCTCCCTCCCTCTCTCTTTCTATCTCCCTCTGTCTCTCTACCTCCCTCTGTCTCCCTCTATCTGTCTCGCTCCCTCTGTCTCCCTCCCTCTGTTGCCCTCCTCCCTCTGTCTGTCTCCCTCCCTCTGTCTGTCTCCCTCTGTCTGTCACCATCTGTCTCCCGCTATCTGTCTCCCTCTGTTTCCGTCCCTCTGTCTCCCTCCCTCTGTCTCTTTGTCTCCCTCCCTCCCTCTCCCTCTCTCTCTCCCTCTGTCTCCCTCTGCCTGTCTCCCTCTGTCTCTCTTCTCTGTCTCTCTCCATCTGTCTCTCTCCCTCTGCCTCCCCCTCTCTGTCTCCCCCTCTCTGTCTCCCTCTCTCTGTCTCCCTCTCTCTGTCTTCTTCTCTCTATGTCTCCCTCTGTCTCCCTCTCTGTCTCCCTCTCTGTCTCCCTCTCTCTCTGTCTCCCTCCCTCTGTCTGTCTCCCTCTCCTTCCCTCTGTCTTACCTGATTCCTTCCCTCTGTCTCCCTCTGCCTCCCTCCCTCTGTCTTCCTCTCTCTATCTCCCTCTGTCTCCCTCTCTCTCTCTGTCTCCCTCCCTCTCCCCCCTCTGTCACCCTCTGTCTCCCTCTCTCTCACTCCCTCTGTCTCCCTCTCTGTCTCTCTGCCTCTCTGTCTCTGTCCGTCTCAGTCTCTGCCTCTATATGTCTGTCCCTGTCTCTGCCTCTATCTGTCTGTCTGTCCCTATCTCTGTCTGTCCCTGTCTCCCTCCCTCTGTCTTCCTTTCTGTCTCTCTGTCTCTGTCTGTCTCTGCCTCTATCTGTCTGCCCCTGTCCCAGTCTCTGTCTCTGTCTGTCTCTGTCTCTATTTCTGTCTGTCTCTGTCTCCCTACCTCTCTCTGTCTCCCTCCCTGTCTCTCTCTGTCTCCCTCCCTCTCTCTATCTGTTTTTCTCTCTCCCTCTCTCTCTCTCTGTCTTTCTCTGTCTCCCTCTGTTTCCCTCTGTCCATCTCACTCTGTCTGTTTCCCTCTCTCTCTCTCTCTCTCTGTCTCCCTCTGTCTCCCTCCCTCTCTCTCCCTCTGGCTCCCTCTGTGTGTCTGTCTCTGTCTGTCTCCCTCTTGTCTGTCTCCCTCCATCTGTCTCCCTCTGTCTGTCTCCCTCTGGCTCCCTCTCTCTCTCCCTCTATCTCCCTCTGTCTGTCTCCCTCTGTCTCCCTCCCTCTGTCTCCCTCTCTCTCCCTCTGTCTCCCTCTCTCTCTCCCTCTCTCTCTCTCCCTCTGTCTCCCTCTGTCTGTCTCCCTCTCTCTCTGTCTCCCTCTGTCTCCCTCTCTCTCTGTCTCTCTCTCTGTCTCCGTCCCTCCCTCTGTCTGTCTCCCTCTTCTTCCCTCTGTCTCCCTCTGCCTCCCTCCCTCTGTCTCCCTCTCTTTGTCTCCCGTTGTCTCCCTCTCTCTCTGTCTCCCTCCCTCTCCCTCCCTGTCACCCTCTGTCTCCCTCTCTCTGTCACCCTCTGTCTCCCTCTCTCTCTCCCTCCATCTCCATCTCCCTCTCTCAGTCTCTGCCTCTATCTGTCCGTCCCTGTCCCTATTTCTGCCTCTATCTGGCTGTCTGTCCCTGTCTCCCTCCCTCTGTCTCCCTCTCCGTCTCTCTGTCTCTGTCTGTCTCTGCCTCTATCTGTCTGCCCCTGTCTCTGCCTCTATCTGTCTCTGTCTGTCCCTGTTTCTGTCTGTCTCTATCTCTGTCTGTTTCTGTCTCCCTCCCTCTCTCTGTCTCCCTCCCTCCCTCTCTCTCTCTGTCTCCCTCCCTCTCTCTATCTCTCTCTCCCTCTCTTTCACTCTCTCTGTCTCTCTCTGTCTCCCTCTGTCTCACTCACTCCGTCTGTCTCTCTCCCTCTGTCTCCCTCCCTATGCCTGTCTCCGTCTGTCTCCCTCTTGTCTGTCCCCCTCCATCTGTCTCCCTCCATCTGTCTCCCTCCCTCTGTCTCCATTCCTCTGTCACCCCCTCCCTCTGTCTGTCTCCCTCTGTCTGTCTCCCTCTGTCTGTCTCCCTCCCTCTGTCTGTCTCCCTCTGTCTGTCGCCCTCTGTCTGTCACCCTCTGTCTCCCTCTCCCTGTCTCCGTCCCTCTGTTTCCTTCCCTATGTCTCCATCCCTCTGTCTCCATCCCGCTGTCTCCCTCTCCGTGTCCCTCTCTCTGTCTCCCTCCCTCTGTCTCCTTCCCTCTGTCTCCGTCTGTCTGTCTCTGTTTCCTCCCTCTATCTCCCTCTCTGTCTCCCTCCCTCTGTCACCCTTTGTCAGTCTATGTTTCCTCCCTCTGTCTCCCTCCCTCCGTCTCCCTCCCTCTGTCGCCCTCCTCCCTCTGTCTGTCTCCCTCCCTCTGTCACCCTCTGTCTGTCGCCCTCTGTCTGTCACCCTCTGCCTCTCTCTCTGTCTCCCTTCCTCTGTCTCTCTCTCTGTTTCCCTCCTTCTGTCTCCCTCTCTCTGTCTCCCTCTCTCTCTGTCTCCCTCCCTCTCCCTCCCTGTCACCCTCTGTCTCCCTCTCTCTGTCACCCTCTGTCTCCCTCCCTCTCTCTCTCCCTCCGTCTCTCTCTCCCTCTCTCTGCCTCTCTGTCTCTGTCTGTCTCAGTCTCTGCCTCTATCTGTCTGTCCCTGTCTCTGCCTCTATCTGGCTGTCTGTCCCTGTCTCCCTTCCTCTGTCTCCCTCTTCGTCTCTCTTTCTCTGTCTGTCTATGCCTCTATCTGTCTACCCCTGTCTCTGCCTCTATCTGTCTCTGTCTGTCCCTGTCTCTGTCTGTCTCTATCTCTGTCTGTTTCTGTCTCCCTCCCTCTCTCTCTCTCTGTCTCCCTCCCTCTCTCTCTCTGTCTCCCTCCCTCTCTCTATCTCTATCTCTCCCTCTTTCACTCTCTCTGTCTCTCTCTGTCTCCCTCTGTCTCACTCACTCCATCTGTCTCTCTCTCTCTGTCTCCCTCCCTCCCTCTCTCTCCCTCTGTCTCCCTCCCTATGCCTGTCTCCGTCTGTCTCCTACTTGTCTGCCCCTCCATCTGTCTCCCTCCATTTGTCTCCCTCTATCTGTCTCCCTCCCTTTGTCTCCATCCCTCTGTCACCCCCTCCCTCTGTCTGTCTCCCTCTGTCTGTCTCCCTCCCTGTCGGTCTCCCTCTGTCTGTCTTCCTCTGTCTGTCTCCCTCTCTCTGTCTCCGTCCCTCTGTTTCCTTCCCTCTGTCTCCATCCCTCTGTCTCCATCACTCTGTCTCCCTCTCTGTCTCCCTCTCTCTGTCTCCCTCCCTCTGTCTCCCTCCCTCTGTCTGTCTCTGTTTCCTCCCTCTGTCTCCCTCTCTCTGTCTCCCTCCCTCTGTCTCCCTCTGTCGGTCTCTGTTTCCTCTCTCTGTGTCCCTCCCTTCCTCTGTCGCCCTCCTCCCTCTGTCTGTCTCCCTCCCTCTGTCGCTCTCCTCCCTCTGTCTGTCTCCCTCTGTCTGTCTCCCTCTTTCTGTCGCCCTCTGTCTGTCGCCCTCTGCCTCTCTCTCTGTCTCCCTCCCTCTGTCTCTCTCTCTGTTTCCTGCCTTCTGTCTCCCTCCCTCTGTCTCCCTCCCTCTGTCTTCCTCCCTCCGACTCCCTCTGTCTGTCACCCTCAGTCTCACTCACTCTGTCTGTCTCTCTCTCTCTGTCTCCCTCCCTCTCTCTCCCTCTGTCTCCCTCCCTATGCCTGTCTCCGTCTGTCTCCCTCTTGTCTGTCCCCCTCCATCTGTCTCCCTCTATCTGTCTCCCTCCCTCTGTCTCCATCCCTCTGTCACCCCCTCCCTCTGTCTCCCTCCCTCTGTCTGTCTCCCTCCCTCTGTCTGTCTCTCTCTGTCTGTCGCCCTCTGTCTGTCACCCTCTGTCTCCCTCTCTCTGTCTCTATCCCTCTGTTTCCTTCCCTCTGTCTCCATCCCTCGGTCTCCATCCCTCTGTCTCCCTCTCTGTCTCCCTCTCTCTGTCTCCCTCCCTCTGTCTCCCTCTGTCGGTCTCTGTTTCCTCCCTCTGTTTCCCTCCCTTTGTCTCCCTCCCTCTGTCGCCCTCCTCCCTCTGTCTGTCTCCCTCTGTCTGTCGCTCTCTGTCTGTCGCCCTCTGTCTGTCAGCCTCTGCCTCTCTCTCTGTCTCCCTCCCTCTGTCTCTCTCCCTCTGCTTCCCTCCTTCTGTCTCCCTCTCTCTGTCACCCTCTGTCTCCCTCTCTCCCTCTCCCTCCGTCTCCCTCTCTCTGCCTCTCTGTCTCTGTCTCAGTCTCTGCCTCTATCTGTCTGTCCCTGTCTCTGCCTCTATCGAGCTGTCTGTCCCTGTCTCCCTCCCTCTGTCTCCCTCTGTTGGTCTCTGTTTCCTCCCTCTGTCTCCCTCCCTCTGTTTCCCTCCCTTTGTCTCTCTCCCTCTGGCGCCCTCCTCCCTCTGTCTGTCTCCCTCTGTCTGTCACCCTCTGTCTGTCGCCCTCTGTCTGTCGGCCTCTGCCTCTCTCTCTGTCTCCCTCCCTCTGTCTCTCCCTCTCTGCTTCCCTCCTTCTGTCTCCCTCTCTCTGTCTCCCTCCCACTCCTTCCCTGTCACCCTCTGTCTCCCTCTCTCTGTCACCCTCTCTCCCTCTCTCTGCCTCTCTGTCTCTGTCTCTGCCTCTATCTGTCTGTCCCTGTCTCTGCCTCTATCTAGCTGTCTGTCCCTGTCTCCCTTCCTCTGTCTCCCTCTGCGTCTCTCTTTCTCTGTCTGTCTCTGCCTCTATCTGTCTCCCTCCCTCTCTCTGTCTCTCTGTCTCCCTCCCTCTCTCTCTCTCTGTCTCCCTCCCTCTCTCTATCTCTCTCTCTCCCTCTTTCACTCTCTCTGTCTCCCTCTGTCTCACTCACTCCGTCTGTCTCTCTCTCTCTCTGTCTCCCTCTGTCTCCCTCCCTCTCTCTCCCTCTGTCTCCCTCCCTCTGTCTGTCTCCCTCTTGTCTGTCTCCCTCTTGTCTGTCCCCCTCCATCTGTCCCCCTCCATCTGTCCCCCTCCATCTGTCCCCCTCCATCTGTCTCCCTCTATCTGTCTCCCTCCCTCTGTCTCCATCCGTCTGTCACCCCCTCCCTCTGTCTGTCTCCCTCTGTCTGTCTCCCTCTGTCTGCCGCCCTCTGTCTGTCGCCCTCTGCCTCTCTCTCTGTCTCCCTCCCTCTGTCTCTCTCTCTCTGTGTTCCCACCTTCTGTCTCCCTCCCACTGTCTCCCTCTCTCTGTCTCCCTCCCTCTGTCTCCCTCTGTCGGTCTCTGTTTCCTCCCTCTGTCTCCCTCCCTCTGTTTCCCTCCCTTTGTCTCCCTCCCTCTGTCGCCCTCCTCCCTCTGTCTGTCTCCCTCTGTCTGTCGCTCTCTGTCTGTCGCCCTCTGTCTGTCGGCCTCTGCCTCTCTCTCTGTCTCCCTCCCTCTGTCTCTCTCCCTCTGCTTCCCTCCTTCTGTCTCCCTCTCTCTGTCACCCTCTGTCTCCCTCTCTCCCTCCCCCTCCGTCTCCCTCTCTCTGCCTCTCTGTCTCTGTCTCAGTCTCTGCCTCTATCTGTCTGTCCCTGTCTCTGCCTCTATCGAGCTGTCTGTCCCTGTCTCCCCCCCTCTGTCTCCCTCTGTTGGTCTCTGTTTCCTCCCTCTGTCTCCCTCCCTCTGTTTCCCTCCCTTTGTCTCTCTCCCTCTGGCGCCCTCCTCCCTCTGTCTGTCTCCCTCTGTCTGTCACCCTCTGTCTGTCGCCCTCTGTCTGTCGGCCTCTGCCTCTCTCTCTGTCTCCCTCCCTCTGTCTCTCCCTCTCTGCTTCCCTCCTTCTGTCTCCCTCTCTTTGTCTCCCTCCCACTCCTTCCCTGTCACCCTCTGTCTCCCTCTCTCTGTCACCCTCTCTCCCTCTCTCTGCCTCTCTGTCTCTGCCTCTATCTGTCTGTCCCTGTCTCTGCCTCTATCTAGCTGTCTGTCCCTGTCTCCCTTCCTCTGTCTCCCTCTGCGTCTCTCTTTCTCTGTCTGTCTCTGCCTCTATCTGTCTCCCTCCCTCTCTCTGTCTCTCTGTCTCCCTCCCTCTCTCTCTCTCTGTCTCCCTCCCTCTCTCTATCTCTCTCTCTCCCTCTTTCACTCTCTCTGTCTCCCTCTGTCTCACTCACTCCGTCTGTCTCTCTCTCTCTCTGTCTCCTTCTGTCTCCCTCCCTCTCTCTCCCTCTGTCTCCCTCCCTATGTCTGTCTCCCTCTTGTCTGTCTCCCTCTTGTCTGTCCCCCTCCATCTGTCCCCCTCCATCTGTCCCCCTCCATCTGTCCCCCTCCATCTGTCTCCCTCTATCTGTCTCCCTCCCTCTGTCTCCATCCGTCTGTCACCCCCTCCCTCTGTCTGTCTCCCTCTGTCTGTCTCCCTCTGTCTGTCGCCCTCTGTCTGTCGCCCTCTGCCTCTCTCTCTGTCTCCCTCCCTCTGTCTCTCTCTCTCTGTGTTCCCACCTTCTGTCTCCCTCCCACTGTCTCCCTCCCTCTGTCTTCCTTCCTCCGTCTCCCTCTGTCTGTCACCTTCTGTCTCACTCACTCCGTCTGTCTCTCTCTCTCTCTGTCTCCCTCCCTCTCTCTCCCTCTGTCTCCCTCCCTATGGCTGTCTCCGTCTGTCTCCCTCTTGTCTGTCCCCCTCCATCTGTCTCCCTCCATCTGTCTCTCTCTATCTGTCTCCCTCCCTCTGTCTCCATCCCTCTGTCACCCCTCCCTCTGTCTTTCTCCCTCTGTCTGTCTCCCTCCCTCTGTCTCCCTCCCTCTGTCTGTCTCCCTCTGTCTGTCGCCCTCTGTCTGTCACCCTCTGTCTCCCTCTCTCTGTCTCCGTTCCTCTGTTTCATTCCCTCTGTCTCCATCCTTCTGTCTCCATCCCTCTGTCTCCCTCTCTCTGTCTCCCTCTCTCTGTCTCCCTCCCTCTGTCTCCCTCCCTCTGTCTCCCTCTGTCGGTCTCTGTTTCCTCCCTCTGTCTCCCTCCCCCTGTTTCCCTCCCTTCCTCTGTCGCCCTCCTCCCTCTGTCTGTCTCCCTCCCTCTGTCGCTCTCCTCCCTCTGTCTGTCTCCCTCTGTCTGTCTCCCTCTTTCTGTCGCCCTCTGTCTGTCGCCCTCTGCCTCTCTCTCTGTCTCCCTCCCTCTGTCTCTCTCTGTTTCCCGCCTTCTGTCTCCCTCCCTCTGTCTCCCTCCCTCTGTCTTCCTCCCTCCGACTCCCTCTGTCTGTCACCCTCAGTCTCACTCACTCTGTCTGTCTCTCTCTCTCTGTCTCCCTCCCTCTCTCTCCCTCTGTCTCCCTCCCTATGCCTGTCTCCGTCTGTCTCCCTCTTGTCTGTCCCCTTCCATCTGTCTCCCTCTATCTGTCTCCCTCTATCTGTCTCCCTCCCTCTGTCTCCAACCCTCTGTCACCCCCTCCCTCTGTCTCCCTCCCTCTGTCTGTCTCCCTCCCTCTGTCTGTCTCCCTCTGTCTGTCGCCCTCTGTCTGTCACCCTCTGTCTCCCTCTCTCTGTCTCTATCCCTCTGTTTCCTTCCCTCTGTCTCCATCCCTCGGTCTCCATCCCTCTGTCTCCCTCTCTGTCTCCCTCTCTCTGTCTCCCTCCCTCTGTCTCCCTCTGTCGGTCTCTGTTTCCTCCCTCTGTCTCCCTCCCTCTGTTTCCCTCCCTTTGTCTCCCTCCCTCTGTTGCCCTCCTCCCTCTGTCTGTCTCCCTCTGTCTGTCGCTCTCTGTCTGTCGCCCTCTGTCTGTCGGCCTCTGCCTCTCTCTCTGTCTCCCTCCCTCTGTCTCTCTCCCTCTGCTTCCCTCCTTCTGTCTCCCTCTCTCTGTCACCCTCTGTCTCCCTCTCTCCCTCTCCCTCCGTCTCCCTCTCTCTGCCTCTCTGTCTCTGTCTCAGTCTCTGCCTCTATCTGTCTGTCCCTGTCTCTGCCTCTATCGAGCTGTCTGTCCCTGTCTCCCTCCCTCTGTCTCCCTCTGTTGGTCTCTGTTTCCTCCCTCTGTCTCCCTCCCTCTGTTTCCCTCCCTTTGTCTCTCTCCCTCTGTCGCCCTCCTCCCTCTGTCTGTCTCCCTCTGTCTGTCACCCTCTGTCTGTCGCCCTCTGTCTGTCGGCCTCTGCCTCTCTCTCTGTCTCCCTCCCTCTGTCTCTCTCTCTCTGCTTCCCTCCTTCTGTCTCCCTCTCTCTGTCTCCCTCCCACTCCTTCCCTGTCACCCTCTGTCTCCCTCTCTCTGTCACCCTCTCTCCCTCTCTCTGCCTCTCTGTCTCTGTCTCTGCCTCTATCTGTCTGTACCTGTCTCTGCCTCTATCTAGCTGTCTGTCCCTGTCTCCCTTCCTCTGTCTCCCTCTGCGTCTCTCTTTCTCTGTCTGTCTCTGCCTCTATCTGTCTCCCTCCCTCTCTCTGTCTCTCTGTCTCCCTCCCTCTCTCTCTCTCTGTCTCCCTCCCTCTCTCTATCTCTCTCTCTCCCTCTTTCACTCTCTCTGTCTCCCTCTGTCTCACTCACTCCGTCTGTCTCTATCTCTCTCTGTCTCCCTCTGTCTCCCTCCCTCTCTCTCCCTCTGTCTCCCTCCCTATGTCTGTCTCCCTCTTGTCTGTCTCCCTCTTGTCTGTCCCCCTCCATCTGTCCCCCTCCATCTGTCCCCCTCCATCTGTCTCCCTCCATCTGTCTCCCTCTATCTGTCTCCCTCCCTCTGTCTCCATCCGTCTGTCACCCCCTCCCTCTGTCTGTCTCCCTCTGTCTGTCTCCCTCTGTCTGTCGCCCTCTGTCTGTCGCCCTCTGCCTCTCTCTCTGTCTCCCTCCCTCTGTCTCTCTCTCTCTGTTCCCACCTTCTGTCTCCCTCCCACTGTCTCCCTCCCTCTGTCTTCCTTCCTCCGTCTCCCTCTGTCTGTCACCTTCTGTCTCACTCACTCCGTCTGTCTCTCTCTCTCTCTGTCTCCCTCCCTCTCTCTCCCTCTGTCTCCCTCCCTATGGCTGTCTCCATCTGTCTCCCTCTTGTCTGTCCCCCTCCATCTGTCTCCCTCCATCTGTCTCTCTCTATCTGTCTCCCTCCCTCTGTCTCCATCCCTCTGTCACCCCTCCCTCTGTCTTTCTCCCTCTGTCTGTCTCCCTCCCTCTGTCTCCCTCCCTCTGTCTCCCTCCCTCTGTCTGTCTCCCTCTGTCTGTCGCCCTCTGTCTGTCACCCTCTGTCTCCCTCTCTCTGTCTCCGTCCCTCTGTTTCATTCCCTCTGTCTCCATCCTTCTGTCTCCATCCCTCTGTCTCCCTCTCTCTGTCTCCATCTCTCTGTCTCCCTCCCTCTGTCTCCCTCCCTCTGTCTCCCTCTGTCGGTCTCTGTTTCCTCCCTCTGTCTCCCTCCCTCTGTTTCCCTCCCTTTGTCTCCCTCCCTCTGTCGCCCTCCTCCCTCTGTCTGTCTCCCTCCCTCTGTCACTCTCCTCCCTCTGTCTGTCTCCCTAAGTCTGTCGCCCTCTGTCTGTCGCCCTCTGTCTGTCGCCCTCTGTCAGTCGCCCTCTGCCTCTCTCTCTGTCTCCCTCCCTCTGTCTCTCTCTGTTTCCCTCCTTCTGTCTCCCTCTCTCTGTCTCCCTCTGTCTCCCTCTCTCTCTGTCTCCCTCCCTATCCCTCCCTGTCACCCTCTGTCTCCCTCTCTCTGTCACCCTCTGTCTCCCTCTCTCTCTCTCCCTCCGTCTCTCTCTCCCTCTCTCTGCCTCTCTGTCTCTGTCTGTCTCAGTCTCTGCCTCTATCTTTCTGATGGATACATCTGCCAGTGGATTCCTCACCTTGTGAATATCCCCTGCGCCAGCATTCCACGGAACTTTTCTTCCCCAGCATTCCACGTCGACGTGGGCGACGTCACAATACATCGGCTCCGCACGCGACTCCGTACGACGTCATCGGAGCCATAAGAAGCCCACGTCGGCGTGATGACGTCAGTTCCCTTTTTTTCCGCGCCGTCGACGCGCAACGGTTTTTTCCCAGTGCTCTCTAGATACTTTGTAATCTAGTGGTGTATTCTTGTTAAAATCGGAATGTCTTCGACGAGGAAGTCGGGCTTTAAGCCCTGTAGGGAGTGCGGAGGCCTGATGTCCATGACGGATCCGCATCAGAATTGTTTATGGTGTCTCTCTTCTGATCATGATGTGGATGAGTGCGGGTGCTGTAGGAGCATGAATCCTAAAGCACTGAAGGAGAGGAAGACCAAACTCTTCATGAAGAAGATCGGTGAGGAGAAGAGAGGGAGGAAAAAGGAGAAGTCCAGGCGGGAGTCTTCGACTTCGAGGTCGTCAAAGTCGAAGAAGCACCATAAGAAGAGGAAGCATTCTTCTCGGCGTCGGTCCTCGAAGTCTAAGAGGTCGAGGTCGGCTTCGCCTCGTCGACGTCAGAGCAAGATCTTGTCTCCTTCGCCTTCTCCGGATAAGTCTTCGAAGTCTCCCTCTCCGAAGCGGACTCCGGCTCGTTCCCCGACGCCGTCTCCGGCGCCGTCCAAGGCTTCGACTCCTGGTCGGGTGGAATCTGATGTGGAGCAGGAGCAGGAAGAGTCTGTCCCGGTGCCTGATGACTCCGTGGTTCCGGTGGAGGATTCGGAGGAGCCGACGCCGGTGGCTCCACAGGAGGATACAGGGGCAGTTCCTTATCCCCAATTCCCGGCTCCAGGTACGGATCCTTCGGGGTTTCTGAATGCCATGTATGGCATTTTTCAGAGAGCATCCTTCCCATCCGGAGCACCAGCAGGTCCCGTGGGTCCGATGGCGTTTTCTCTAGGAGTGCCGCAGCAATACGCTCAGGCTCCTTTTCTGCCTTTTATGCCGATGGCGCCTTCTTGGCAGTTTCCGGCGCCGGTTGGGAATCCGGCTCGACCTCGGATGGATGGTCAATCTTCGGAGCCTTCTTTGACGCCGAGGCCGACTCCATCGACGCCGCATCCGGCGCCGCCGACTCCACCTGTAGCGCCTCCGACGCCGATGCCTTTGGCTCCACCGACGCCGCGTACGACGTCGACGACGCCGGCTCCTCGGAATCGATCGAGGCGGGAGGCCCAAAGGGTTTTGGAGGAGGAAAGATTTCGGGCTGAGGTGGAAGAAGGTGAAGTGGACTCTTCTTCGGATGAGTTTGGGGGTATAGAGGTAGCAAGTGGTTTGGATACCACCCCGGAGTGGGAGCATGCTTCTGCAAGGTCTTCTCCACCACAGGAATTGGCGCCCTACCATGTTGTGATCAAGAAGGCCGCGGAGTTGTTAGATCTGCAGCTGCCCTCTGTGGAATACAAGTCCAATCTGCTCACAGAGGTGTTGCACTCCCCGACGTCGGCTTCTGAGCCTTTGCTACCTTTCAATGAGGCTCTCTTGGAACCAGTATTGGAGGTGTGGAAGAAGCCTCTGTCAGCTCCAGCAGTTTGCAGGCAGGTGGCAAGGAGATACAGGGTTGCGCCAGGAGACCCGGATTTTTTATCCACGCATCCTTCTCCGGAGAGCCTAGTGGTGCAGGCTTCATGTTCTAAACATGCTTCGGGTGCTTTCCCCCAATCTCCTGCTGATAGGGAGTCGAAGAAAGTTGATCAGGCGGCCAAAAAGTCTTTCTCCTCAGGAAGTATGGCATTGAAGTCATCAAATGCTACGTGCTTGCTGGGGCGTTATGTTCATGCCCTGATGGACTCTATAAAAACTCTGGCCCCTAAGTTACCTGAGGGGGATAAGTCGTCCTTCATGGAGGTTGTGGCGGACACTCAGGCAGCTGCCAGGCAGGTGATCCAGTCTGGGCTGGATACGGCGGACTCTGTGGCGAGAATTATGGGGTCGTCCATTGCCGCGAGGAGACAAGCATGGCTCCGTTCCTCAGGGTTTTCTGCGGATGTCCAGGCCACGCTGGTGGATCTGCCCTTTGATGGACAAAAGTTGTTTGGGGAGAAGGCAGATTCTGCTCTTCAACGTTTTAAGGACAGTAGGTTAACGGCGAAGTCCTTGGGTCTGCAGGTTCCTGTGAGAGGTTCAACTTTCCGTAAGGCTAGGGGATTCGGAAGGTCATCCTTTCGCTCCTTTCGACAGCCACAACAACAGCAGCAACAACAGCAGCAGAATCCCCTCTATCGCTCCTATAGAGGGAAGCAAAGGGGTCGGAGAGGTTCTGGTCGTAACCCCTCTTCTTCCTCCTCCTCCTCTGCTCCAAATGAGGCTTCAGGGAAGCAGCCCTAGATCCCCCATCCCGGATCATGTAAGACCTGTGGGGGGTCGGGTGTCCTACTTTCTACGGGGTTGGAAATCTGTTACAACCGACCTTTGGGTTTTGAACCTCGTAGAGACTGGGTACGCCCTTCCCTTTCGGGAGTTTCCTCCCCCTTACCCTCCTTGCCAAGGTTATTGCTCGGAGGACCACCTGCTTCTCCTGCAGAAAGAAGTTCAAGCTTTGTTTCAGAAGGGCGCAATAGAGGTGGTTCCGGAGCAGGAAAGGGGTCAGGGATGCTACTCCCGGTATTTCCTGATCCCCAAGAAGGACGGCAGATTGCGTCCGATTCTGGACCTCAGAATCTTGAATTTTTACCTGAAACAGGAGAAGTTCAAGATGCTGACCCTTGCGCAGGTTCTTCAAGCGTTGCAGCAAGGAGACTGGATGGTGTCGCTCGACTTGCAGGACGCGTACTTCCATGTCCCAATCCTGAAGTCGCACAGGAAGTATCTCCGTTTTACGGTTGGGTCGCAACATTATCAGTTTGCGGTCCTCCCGTTTGGTCTTACTACTGCACCTCGAGTCTTCACAAAGGTGATGGCAGTGGTGGCTGCTCATCTCAGGAGGTCGGGGATTCCGGTTTTCCCCTACCTGGACGACTGGCTTCTGAAGGCAGAGTCCCCAGAGATGGTGCAGCGTCATCTGCAGGTGACAACTCAGCTGTTATTCGACTTGGGTTTTTCGATCAATGTGCCCAAATCTCACCTGGTGCCCTCTCAACGCAACCTGTTTATAGGGGCAGTACTGGACACTACTGTGTGTCGAGCATTCTCTCCTCCTCAAAGGATTCTCGACATTCAGGAGATGGTCCCGTTATTCCACAGTGGAGCGGTTGTTCCATTTCTGAAGGTCCTTCGCCTGCTCGGTCTGTTCGCTTCCTGCATTCTGTTGGTCAACCATGCACGCTGGCACATGAGGGCGCTCCAGTGGTGCCTCCGCAAGCAGTGGTATCAGCACAACGGGGATCTCGGGGAGTCGATCAAGATCTCCGGAGAAGCTGCAGCGGATCTGTCTTGGTGGAGCGTGGAGGGCAATCTGTCCCAAGGAAAGCCTTTCCATCTACCTCCATCGGTGGCCACAGTGATAACGGATGCCTCCACCCTAGGGTGGGGAGCTCATCTGGGGGATCTGGAGATCAAGGGTCTTTGGTCTCCAGAGGAGAGGTTGTTTCATATCAACCTTCTGGAGTTGCGGGCGATTCGTTTGGCACTCAAGGCCTTTCTCCCTTCCCTTCGCGGTCAGTCAGTTCAAGTCCTGACGGACAACACGACCGCGATGTGGTATATAAACAAACAGGGAGGAGTGGGGTCTCTTTGTCTCTGCAGAGAGGCCCTGCGTCTGTGGTCCTGGGCTCAGGACCATCAGAATTGTCTGATGGCAAATCATCTGGCCGGGGTGCTGAACGTGCGTGCGGACAGTCTCAGTCGGCAGTTCTCCGCCGACCACGAGTGGAGGCTCCATCCGGAGGTGGTTCGTCGCGTCTTTCGGACGTGGGGGACTCCTCGGGTGGACCTGTTTGCCACCCGAGAGAACGCGCACTGCCCGTCATTCTGCAGTCTCCGGTATCCGATGCAGGGGGCGTTGGGGGACGCGTTTCAGTTGAGTTGGGGCTCACGACTCCTTTACGCGTTTCCTCCCGTACCCTTGATTCCTCGGGTTCTGAGGAAGATTCGCCAAGACCGGGCCCAAGTCATTTTGGTCGCCCCGGACTGGCCAAGAAGGGTGTGGTACACAGATCTTCTCCACCTCTCCTCGTGCCCTCCGCTCCGTCTCCCTCTGAGGGCAGACCTCCTCTCGCAGTCGGAGGGGCAGGTTCTACACCCCCACCTCCAGAGCTTACACCTTCATGCCTGGAGATTGAACGGGGCAACCTGAGTTCCTTCTCTCTCCCACCTGATGTGGTGGACGTTATTTTATCGGCCAGGCGACACTCCACCAAGTCCATATACTCCTACAGGTGGTCTAAGTTTGTAAAGTGGTGTGGAGAGAGGTCTATTGACCCTTTAAAGGCTCATCTTTCTGATGTGCTTCAGTTTGCTCTTTCCTTGGCTCAGCAGGGCTGTGCTGTGGCCACGGTCAAGGGCTACCTTTCGGCCTTATCGGCATTTCTGTGCCTTCCAGATCAACCTTCGTTGTTTAAATCTCCGGTTGTTCTGAGGTTCATCAAGGGCCTTACAAACATGTTTCCTCCTACTCCATTTGTAATGCCTCAGTGGGACCTTAATCTTGTCTTAACCTTTTTAATGGGGTCCCCTTTTGAGCCTCTTCATAATTGTCCTTTGAGGCTGTTGTCCTTTAAGGTGGTTTTTCTTGTAGCCATAACCTCGGCAAGGAGGGTGAGTGAGCTTCAAGCTCTTAGTTCCAAACCTCCTTTTCTTACCTTACATGCTGAAAGGATGGTTCTCAGGACCAGGGCTGCTTTCCTGCCAAAAGTTGTTACTCCTTTCCATTTGGGGCAGTCTATTACCCTCCCTGTTTTTTATCCACCCCCTCATCCTTCCAAAGAAGAAGAAAGACTCCATCGCCTTGACCCGAAGAGGGCTATGAGTTTTTATTTGGACAGGACCAAGGACTTTCGTATTGATGACCAGCTTTTTATTGGCTACGTTGGTCGTTCTAAAGGTAAAGCGGTGCACAAGCGCACGCTGTCAAGATGGATTATACTGACCATCAAGATCTGCTACGCCTTGGCTGGTAAGACTCCTCCTGAGGGTATTCGTGCTCACTCTACTAGAGCTAAGTCTTCATCATCTGCTCTGGCCCGGGGTGTTCCTGTGGCAGATATTTGTAAGGCCGCGACTTGGGCCTCCCTCCATACTTTCGCAAAGCATTATTGCTTGGACTCTGAGATGAGGAGGGAGGGCCACTTCGCGCGCTCTGTCTTGCAAGACTTTCTGGTATAGAAAGGTGGACACCCTCCTCCGGGAGTGGGGACTGCTGTGGGAATCTATTCACAAGGTGAGGAATCCACTGGCAGATGTATCCATCAGAAGAACAAGTTACTTACCTTCGGTAACGCTTTTTCTGGTGGATACAGTATCTGCCTGTGGATTCCTCACCAACCCACCCGCCTCCCCGTTGTCCACCTTTTGTATACCATGAAATAGGTCTTGTTTGAAATGCTTATATTTTCTCTTGTACATTTGTAGGTAATGCTTGTTCGATTAGCATTCCTTTGTTTTGTATGCTATGTATATGTATTGGTTTTTCTATATACTGTGTATACTTGGAATTGTCGTTGGTTCACCTGTTCGCCTCGAAGGCACGGAAAAAATGGGTGGAACTGACGTCATCACGCCGACGTGGGCTTCTTATGGCTCCGATGACGTCGTACGGAGTCGCGTGCGGAGCCGATGTATTGTGACGTCGCCCACGTCGACGTGGAATGCTGGGGAAGAAAAGTTCCGTGGAATGCTGGCGCAGGGGATATTCACAAGGTGAGGAATCCACAGGCAGATACTGTATCCACCAGAAAAAGCGTTACCGAAGGTAAGTAACTTGTTCGTCTGTCCCTGTCTCTGCCTCTATCTAGCTGTCTGTCCCTGTCTCCCTCCCTCTGTCTCCCTCTTCGTTTCTCTTTCTCTGTCTGTCTCTGCCTCTATCTGTCTCCCTCCCTCTCTCTGTCTCTCTCCCTCTCTCTCTCTGTCTCCCTCCCTCTCACTATCTCTCTCTCTCCCTCTTTTACTCTCTCTGTCTCTCTGTCTCCCTCTGTCTCACTCACTCCGTCTATCTCTCTCTCTCTCTGTCTCCCTCTGTCTCCCTCCCTCTCTCTCCCTCTTTCTCCCTCCCTATGCCTGTCTCCGTCTGTCTCCCTCTTGTCTGTCCCCCTCCATCTGTCCCCCTCCATCTGTCTCCCTCCATCTGTCTCCCTCCATCTGTCTCCCTCCCTCTGTCTCCAACCCTCTGTCACCCCCTCCCTCTGTCTGTCTACCTCTGTCTGTCTCCCTCCCTCTGTCTGTCTCCCTCTTTCGTCCTTTGTCTGTCACCCTCTGTCTCCCTCTCTCTGTCTCCGTCCCTCTATTTCCTTCCCTCTATCTCCATCGCTCGGTCTCCATCCCTCTGGCTCCCTCTCTGTCTCCCTCCCTCTGGCTCCCTCCCTCTGTCTCCCTCTGTCTGTCTCTGTTTCCTCCCTCTGTCTCCCTCTCTCTGTCTCCCTCCCTCTGTCTCCCTCTGTCAGTCTCTGTTTCCTCCCTCTGTCTCCCTCCCTCTGTCTCCCTCCCTTTCCCTCCCTCCCCCTGTCGCCCTCCTCCCTCTGTCTGTCTCCCTCCCTCTGTCGCCCTCCTCCCTCTGTCTGTCTCCCTCTGTCTGTCTCCCTCTGTCTGTCGCCTTCTGCCTCTCTCTCTGTCTCCCTCCCTCTGTCTCTCTCTCTGTTTCCCGCCTTCTGTCTCCCTCCCTCTGTCTCCCTCCCTCTGTCTTCCTCCCTCCATCTCCCTCTGTCTGTCACCCTCTGTCACCTCACCGCAACCTCCCGGGCACACACACAGCCGCACCAGAGGACTTCACAGGTCTTTAAAAGACCATTTACTTGTTAATGAGGCTTTGTTGTGAATCGCCCGGCCCCCATAGAGCAGAGTGTCTAGGAATACCTCTTAATTAGCAGCAGTTATGTGCTAAGTGCCCGCGACATACCCACCATTTGCAGGCGACACAGTACTGTGTCGGGACACACAGTTTGTGGAAAGCTCTGGTCTAAAAGATAGGGTGAACAACATTTAGCCTAAGCTGTGTAAAAGGAGGGCAGAACTACATGGCTCTTAGTGCTATAAACTGATGCACATATGGTGCATCCTGGCATGCAAGAGTTAGTAATCATAACATTTACTGTATTGGAACTTCCATAGATTCACATGCTTGAATCATTCCCCGTCGTCGAGATGGGAGTCCCCGGTATATAAAAATAGCAATGCAAAGCTATTACAAACTAGAAACCAGGCCTAGGCCCATTCCAGTTTTGTAACATATCCACCTCTTTTTGTAAAAGAGATCAAATAAAATCAACAACCAATAAGATCAGTCTCACCCTCTAGAACCCTCCTGAGAGAACCTCAGACCTTCAGATTTTCTACCAGATGTTGTGCTAGGGAGTCTCCACTGAGCTCTGCTCAGTTATTCTTTATTCTACCACTTTTGAGATCCTTTTTCAACTTTATATTTTCTAGACTACTCAATAATCTTAGTCTGTTCTCTATTCATCATGGCAGACAAGGAGCCAAAAGGCCTTTTTAGAGTTTGTGCCACCTGCTCTAAAAAGAGGCTTTTTGTGGATGACCCTCATAAGGATTGTATATACTGCTTGTGTCCTGACCACAAAGCCAAGGATTGCAAGGCACGTCGTACCTTTTCAACTAAAACCTTGAGGGATCATGAGGGATGTCTCCTTACCTGTCTCCAGAAGTTAAAATCCAGGAGAGAACCTGTCCCTATTGACTACAGTGATGAGGCTTCATCTGCTTCTTCTTCTAAAAGATCTGGTAAAAGGGGAAGATCTGACCCTACTTCTTCAGAGGAGCGCCCTCAAAAAGCCTCTAAAAAGAACTCCCATGGTTCTGACAGGCTCAGTCCAATTAAATCTCCTCACCAAGGTGAAAAGGAGAGGAAAGGACTTAAAACAGGAGAAAGTGGAGTGAGGAATTCAAGCTCTGTTCCTCCTTCTTCCCCTCCTGAAGAAAGAAAAATGTTCAAGAAACCCTCCTCTGTTCCTCTTGATGCAAAGAAATTACCACTGTCAACGAAGAAACCGTCATCGACATTGTCGATGCGGAGTGACAAGGGGTATTCTCCTCAGCTTACGACAGTTCCGACGACGGGTTCATCGATGAGAGCTTCTCTGGCATCGGCGACGATGATTCCGCCTCCATCGACGATGGAGGCAACAACGGAGGCTTTGACAGCAGTGACAACGAAGCTGTCAATGACAATGACGAAGATGACGGCAGCGACAACAACTATGACGGCAGCGTCGACGACTATGGCGTCAACGGTAATGACGACGGTAATGACGACGGTATCGACGACAGCACCGTTGCTGACAATATAAACATCGTTGACGACTACGTCAATGACCTCGTCGACGGGAGTGAAAATGTCCGGAGAAAAAGTCAGGAAGCGTCAGGTAATTCCTGAGCTCACTTCTCCTAGCAAGGTGACCCCCCTACTACCTTCTCACCTTCTAGAAGAGGAAGATTCAGACGACGAAGGACCTTTCGGTTATGCCCATAGCCCTTCAGAGCTGCATGTCAAGTGCCACGAGGACGATTCGGAAGAAGGATATAAAGGGGAGCAGGACTATCATCCTCCCCAGGACTACCATAGGGAATATCAAGAGGAGGTAGTCTGTATACGTCCCCTTTGATTTCGGACTTGCAGTATTAGCTGTTGGCCTACAAGAGAAGGTTTCCAACTCCATCTTCGATTCCGGAACAGGGGTAAGTTCCTACAAGGCCACCCTCAGTGCCGTCCACCCCTCGGGTGCCGCCACCACCGCTGCAAATAGTAGAAGGTCCTTCACCAACTCCGCCTTTTATCCAACACCAAGATACCTCGGATGATGATCAGGGAGAAACGGACCTTCCAGAACCCCATAGGTAGTAGGATGATTATATTATCCCATATAAAGAAAAGGGCTGAGGCAAAGGCAGAAAACCGCACCTGTCAAAAAATCAGGAACATTATGATTGGTGCAGGAAAACCTGGGAGTGCACCCCTCTCCACTCCCTTATTGGGAAACCCAAAGCTAAATTGAAACACGATATGGATTCCGAACACACAAAGTTATATGTCCATTCAAGATCAGTTCAAAACAACTTAATGGTGATGTCCTGATGAAATTTCCAAGTTGTTTTGTTCTTTTTTTCTTATGTACTTTATTCTTGATTGGGAATGGTGAAATACATCAACCTGATAAAATCCAAGATTCATAATCCATTAGCCGACGCTTTTTGTCCCCATAAGGACTTCTTCAAGGCTATAGGAAAACACATTCACAAGGACATTTAAAATGTATATATATGTACAAAAGCAAACACAGGAACATAAACTAGTGAACAATTTACATAAGTGATAAGTTTCACGTGAGTTAGCCAAATTGGAATAACTGTTAATGTCCTCTATGTGGGACTAATGAGTTCATTGGTCAGAGACATCCTCTCATAGAATTACACAGCAAATATTTTCTACCTGTTCTTTAGTAAGTATAACATCATGTAAACAGCCTTCAAATACTAAGGATTTCACAACTATACTCTTTCAATATTTGCACCTTGTCATCCTAATAACATACCTCAACATGTAGTTCAAGGTGATTAGTCCTATAGGATGCTTTTTTCAGCATTTGCACTCTTGAAACACAATCCATAAAAAATGACAATGTTGTCACCTAAAACAATAAAAATATATATGTACATTGTTCCTTCGTTTTTAATTGTTCAATCTGTGTACAAAATAGTATTTCTGAAGCCCCCCAAAAAATATATATAGAGTAAAGCGAGCAGAGAACCTATAGTTAAAATTTTGGTAAAGACCACATATTCTTACATATTGTTCATATGTCAGTTAGTGCCTAACCATGATTAAACGGGCTAGCGCCATCTTAAGCTATCACACAGCCATTATAGGCTGGTACATCTATATGTCTATGACTCACAGATTCAGCTGTAAGACGATGTAATCATTAAATATTTATATGGAGTCTGCACCAACAACAAGCAAAGACTCAGTAACAATGATATGTGAATTTATCTTGCAAAATTACACATATTCAAGGGACGAATTGGAACAGTTCCTAAACGGTAAGACCAGGAATGCTATCTTTAAAAAGTTAATGGTATACAGGATAACAACGATGTATTATCTTAGAAGTTATCAAACAGGTTATATTTAGGTGAGGAAACCACACTATTTTAAATTATTAATAGATATAAGTGTGAGAGAAACTAAGAAACGGTCTGTGCTTACACTATTTGCATAGCACAATAAATCCTGTAAGGGATCTCATAGCAACGGACTTAGTGAGGCTCAGTCTATAAAAGACGAGACGCCATCTTCAAGAGGTGCACATTATGTTATTGTGTTCTATTCAAGAACAAGATATCATTATTAACTAACTGGAGGTAGCCATGTAAAAACCTGCAAAGCAAGTCAGGCATTAGTAGACTATTTGTGCAAAAAGCAAACTCTGCTCTGGGAGAACATATGCATCTTGCAACATTCATTGCTGCTTCCCTGATTTATCAATCCAACATCCTTCATCGTTCAATTGTGCTGTACTTTCTTGCCACACTGCTAATTCCGCCATTGTGGCTTCACTTTGTATCTCTTTCACATTCTCAAGTGTATCCTCAAACATGGTAACCCAAGGCACCCACCTAGCAGGACTTGCTACAAAACTTCTTTTCATTTTAGTCCGGGCTGTTTCCTTAGCTGTCTGATCTACAAAAGCATTTCCCCTACCTACATCATCAGTGACTTTCCGGTGGGCACTACACTTTACTATAGGCAATTTCTTAGGGAGTGTCAAAGCAGACAAAAGCCTCAATATAAGGTGCCCATGCTGAATTTTGGTGCCATGCGAAGTAAGAAACCCTTTTCAGCCCAGAGTCACCCAAAGTTATGGGTAACTCCAAAGGCGGACTGACTGCCAGTATAAATATTGACAACCAGTCCCTCACTCAATTCGCAAGCTCGTACTAAGGCAACAAGCTCAGTAGCTTGGGCCGATTGATAGGGAACTCGTGATGTCTCAACTATTGTACGCAGTATGGTGATAGCATATGCAGCAGTTGTAGTGCCATCTGGAAATTTAAAACAAAAGCCATTGACATATAGTTCCCCTTGTGGGTCAGGTAATGGACCATCAGTCAAGTCTACCCTTCCTTTTGTCTTTTCTTCCGTTCGGAAGATTCAGTCATGTTTATCAATCTCATCTTTCTCAGAAGGGAGGGGCAGTAACGTGGCTGGATTCAGAGTGGCACATCTTTTTATTGTGATGTGTTTAGTGAACAATGGTAATTCATAGCCAGTCAGACGCGCACTGGTGAGGTATTGTGTCTTAGTCTTATTCAAAAGTGTATCCACAGCATGGGGTACCATGACTTTGAGGTCAGTATCAAGTACGAGTCCAGCCGATTGTCTTATCAAGACGGCCGCGACCGCTCTTAGACAGCTCGGGAGGGCTCGTGCGACAGGGTCAAGAACGGCAGGGAAATAAGCACACAAACGTTGCTCATCTCCAAATTTTTGTGTTAAAACAGAAAGCGCACAACCAGCCATCTCATGGATGAACAACACAAATGGTTTGTTATATTCGGGGGTGCCAAGTACTGGAGCTGAACAAAGCGCAGTTTTCAATTGCTCAAAAGACTGCTGACATTCAGGGGTCTAAGGCAGGGGCTCATGCATGTCTTTAATGGTTAGTGCAAGCAAGGTTTTGATTAGTAAAGAGTAGCCCGGTATCCACTGCCGGCAGTAGGAAGTGATACCTATAAAAGCACGCAGATTTTTCTGAGTTTGTGAATCAGACATTTTAACAATGTTACTGATGCGCTCCAGGGACAATCTCCTACCCTCCTTCGACAGTAGGTGACCTAAATAGATGACTTCCTGTCGACAATATTGAAATTTAGAAAGAGACACCTTATGTATATGTTGGGCCAAATGCAACAACAATTTAACTGTACTGTCTTTGCAACCTTGTTCTGTATCAGAAACGATGAGCAAGTCATCAACATACTGCACCAATATATTACTTGAAGGAAGTGAAAGGGAATCCAACTAACTCTTTAAAGCTTGACTATAAATACTCGGACTCTCAGTATAGTCCTGAGGAGCTCGACAGAACCTAAAGCTTCTACCAGCTAGTGTAAACCCAAACAAGTACCTGCTATCTGGATGAATAGAAATACTGAAGAATGCATTTTTCAAGTCAATGACAGATAAGAATTTAGCAGTAGAAGGAATCATTGACAAATGAGTAGTGATGTCAGGCACCACTGGAAACTGAGGAACCAATATTTTATTAACTTCGTGCAAATCAATCACGAAACAGTAAACATCCTCATGTTCATCAAGAGAACCTGAGGGTGTCTGTTTAAGAATTGGAAGGATAGGGCTTTCTGATGGATACATCTGCCAGTGGATTCCTCACCTTGTGAATATCCCCTGCGCCAGCATTCCACGGAATTTCTCTTCCCCAGCACTCCACGTCGACGTGGGCGACGTCATAATACATCGGCTCCTCTCGTGACTCCGTATGACGTCACCGGAGCCATAAGAGGCCCACGTCGGCGTGATGACGTCAGTTCCCTTTTTTCCGCGCCGTCGACGCGTAACGGTTTTTTCCAGTACTCCTGCTACTTTGTAGTTGTAAGGTGTTTCTGTTGCAAAATTCTGTAATGTCTGCGACAAGGAAGTCGGGCTTTAAGCCCTGTACGGAATGTGGCGGACATATGTCCATGACGGACCCACATGAGGACTGTTTGTGGTGCCTTTCGTCGGACCACGATGTCGAAGACTGTGCATGCTGTAGGAGGATGAATCCTAAAGCATTAAAGGAAAGAAAGGCCAAGCTGTTTATGGCGAAGATCGGTAAAGAGAAGAGAGGGAGAAAGAAAGAGAAATCGAGGGCGGCGTCGTCGACTTCGAGGTCGTCGAAGTCAAGGAGACATCATAAAAAAAGAAAACACTCTTCACAACGCCGGTCCTCGAAGAGCAGGAAGTCGAGGTCGACTTCACCTCAGCGCCATCGGAGTAAGGACATTTCACCTTCTCCTTCTCCCTCTAAGACTCCGGGAGGTTCTCCGTCTCCGAAGCGGGCTCCAGAGCGTTCACCGGTGCAGTCCCCGGCGCCGTCTCCGGATCGGGTGGAGTCGCATGTTTCGGATCAGGAACGGGAGGAAGAACCGACTCCGGCGCTTGAAGAATCTATGGCTCCGGTGGAGGACACTACGGCGCCACAGCCAAATACTCCACAGAGGGATGCAGGTTCAGTGCCTTATCCTCAGTTTCCTGCTCCAGGTACTGATTCTACTCAGTTCTTAAATGCCATGTATGGTATTTTTAATAGGGCGGCCTTCCCATCCGGAGCACCAACTGGTCCCGTGGGTCCCATGGCTTATACGTTGGGGGTGCCGCAGCATTATGCTCAGGCCCCCTTCATGCCCTTTCTGCCGATGGCGCCTTCGTGGCAGTTTCCGGCGCCGTCTGGGGATCCGTCACGTCTTCGGATGGATCGACCTGCTTCAGAGCCTTCCTCGACGCTGCTGCCGACTCCATCGGCGCCGCGTCTGGCGCCGCCGACTCCGTTTATGGTGCCGCCGACTCCAACACCTCTGGCTCCACCGAAGCCGCGTACGACGTCGTCGACGCCGGCTCCCCGAATTCGATCGAGAAGAGAGACCCAAAGGGTATTGGAAGAAGGAAGGTACAGAGAAGAGGTAGAGGAAGGTGAGGTGGACACATCCTCTGATGATTTTGAGGGCATACAAGAGTCTAGTGGCCTACCCACCCACGAGCCGTTGAACTGCTACGCTGATGCACTGGACCCGCGGGGGTGGGACAGAGGGCCTAGGGCTGGGGACCTCTTGGGAGCCCGACTGGCTGGTCCTTCGCCGCACACTAACCACATGCACTGATGGCACAAGCCGGAAAAATCACAATTCTCACACTGAATGTACGAGGTCTGCACACGGCGCGCAAGCGATACTCCACATACGCATACATTAAGCGCCACCAGGCACATATTGCAATTCTGCAGGAGACACACCTGACGGCGGGGAGGTGATGAAATTATGTAGACGCTGGCGGGGAGCCCTTTACGCCACGACTTATTCCGCATTCGCCCGCGGTTCCCTCATATGGGTGCGCCCGGGAGTCCCTTTCCAGGAACTGTCACACGTAATAGATCCGGAGGGTCGCTATGTATTATTACTCGGTCGGTTAGACGGCCTGACGGTACTGCTGGGCAGCATCTATGGGCCGAACACCGATCAATCCAAATTCTGGGACACGCTATCCAACCCCTTAAGCACATGCACACAGGTGCCGTGGATCTTGGGGGGAGATTACAATTGCATACTAGACATAACCTTAGACAGATCCCACCCGCCCCTCCCCACCTCCCCCATTGTAACGCAGGCAAAACGGTTTACAACCTGGATGCGCCATTGGTCTCTGGCGGATGCTTGGCGGACTCGGAATCCCACCGCTAAACTTTACTCGTTCCACTCCAGACCGCACAATCTTAGAGTGGGTTTGGACTGCTTCCTTTGTTCCCCCACCATCCTCTCCACCGTTCTAGACGCTGACTACTTAGGCAGAACTATATCAGACCACGACGCCCACACGATACAACTGCAATGGCGCCCGCCATATCCCCCCGTTCCCGCTTGGCGCCTCCCTCGGGACATTTTAGATGACCTGCACTTCCGACAAACCTTGTCGGATCACATGAGTCACTATTTCAGGGAGAACGCCGGCACGGCCAGTACGCGAGCATCGGAATGGAATGCCTTTAAGGTTGTAATGCAGGGCAATTGCATTTGCCATATTGCGGGGGCCCGGCGGGTTCTGGAGGGGGACATTCAGCGGGCGGAAGGGGCACTGGCCGCGCTTACTAAAGAAACGGCCATGGGCGACATAAACATCAGAAGGTGGAGAGGAGGTTTGCTTTCCTGGTGTTGCTCCTAGCCAAACGATGCATTGCTATGCATTGGAAGACGCCGGGGTGGCCTCCTCTAGCGGCATGGGTGGGAGCAGTCAAGAAGTGGGGCAAGGCGGAGGAAACCACGCTCCGAACGGAGGAGGCCCGGGGGATGCGCAAACACCCGATCTCCATGCCCTGGGCCATGCTAATGCACGCTTTTCGCAGGAAACAGATGCTATGCCGAGTTCAAGACAGGTTGAGCCCCCGGGGGCGCCCACTACTCTGGAGCACACCCCGGGAGATGCGCAGGCAGTCCAAGCACCCGGTGGCTCGCAGAGGCAGACACCACAGGTCCCGCCGTCGGGTCCCTCATAGGCTATGATCGGCGCTTCCGCCTCCCTTGCCCCCCCCTTCCCTCCTTTGCATCCGCGACCACCCTGACTTTGTCCCACACGATGGTCCAGCTCTCAAGCGCACAGCTACAAGCATCCCTGATAGGCGACATAGTGCACCCTCTTTTTCTCTGGTTCTCTGTCCCCAGTTGGTTAACGGTTAGCTAATGGCTGCAACCCTATCGCCTCTACGACACCCCTTACAGGGGTTCACTCACATTGCACGGCACCCGAGCGGCGAGGCGATCACTGCGCGCTCCAGTAAGGCATACCCAGAGGCTGGTCCCGGATACATACCTGCAGCCCCACTCAGGGTAGAGGCGGGTGGCCTGAGGGCCCACGAGACTAAAGGACCGAAAGGACTGGGAATGGACGCCCCTGATATGTCAGCCTCTTTGATTATGGCGTTAACGCCTGTGCCTGCGTGTCTTACTGTTTACAAATGCCAATAAAAAGAATGTTTTAAAAAAAGAGGCTAGTGGCCTAGACACCACCCCAGAATGGGAGCACACATCGGCAAGATCCTCTCCACCACAAGAACTGGCTCCCTACCATACTGTTATCAAAAAGGCTGCAGAGCTGTTAAATTTACAGTTGCCCTCAGCAGAGTATAAATCGAACTTGTTGACAGAGGTTCTGCACTCTCCTACTTCCACTTCAGAGCCTTTACTGCCCTTTAATGAGGCCATCTTGGAGCCTGTTTTGGAGGTATGGCGGAAACCACTTTCTTCTCCGGCGGTTTCCAGACAGGTGGCGAGAAGGTATAGGGTGGCGCCTGGGGATCCGGATTTTCTATCTATCCACCCATCTCCAGAGAGCCTAGTTGTGCAGGCATCCTGCTCGAAGCATGCTTCGGGGGCTTTCCCTCAGTCTCCCGCAGATAGGGATTCTAAGAAGGTGGACCAGGCTGCTAAAAAGACTTTCTCTTCGGGGAGTATGGCATTAAAGTCTTCCAATGCCACGTGCTTGCTGGGGCATTACGTGCACGCATTGATGGACTCAATGAAGACTTTGGCCCCTAAGCTGCCGGAGGGCGATAAGGCGTCCTTCTTGGAGGTGGTTGTGAGAAGTTGACCTGATGTATGATGTCACTAGTTCTAGTGTACACCTTATATCAGTCCAAACAACCCTTATGGTGATTGGTTGTAAAGTCAACCTTATAGACCAGCTATCCTAGTGGTAGCATGGACAAGAGCAGTCTTAGGCTAAACTCTGAATGGCATGTGAAGCCAGCTGTGATACCATATATAATCCCTTGAATACCAAATGAAAGGACACCACAACAGATATATATATAAAATAAAGTGTATTTATTCTAGTCAAACCCTCAGCACTCTTTATGAGATTCGAGGTAAGTACAACACAGTCTTATTTAAGCATACATTAAGTCACACAGGTAAGTAATACAGTTAGGCCCTAGGGGCCACGCAAACCATATACTAAAGAAGTGGTATAAGGACCACTGTCACGGAAATAGAATAGGCCTAGGCCTAAGGAATCGCTGGGGCTACACTACCCTACCAACAGTTAGGAAGTGGGAGGCCCACGGGATTCAGGTGCAGAGTGGAAACACTCACGCGTAATGCGTAAAAGTCGATAGAATCACTAGCAGTTAGAAATAAGCAGTTTTAGGACACTTCTGGAGTAACTAGAAAGTCGAGACTCGGAAACTAGACCCTAGGATAGTCAATACCCTTGTGAGCACCGAAGTACCCAAGTTACCTAGCCCACAGGCTGCGGGTGCATAGGTGTGAACTTGCGTCGGGTTTCGTCGTGGACTTCTATGGATGCCTGAAGGAAAGTTGCTGACAGGCAGTCAGTGAAGAGTGTCCGGTGGATCCCAAGGCTGGGATCAAGAAGAGAGGATACCTGCAAGCAGAAGGGACAGAGTCTGGGTCACTAGCCAGTGACCACGTGGAACCAGGAAGGAACCAGGCGATGTTGTGAAGATTGCAGGTGAAGAGGTGAAGCTTGTCGCAGCAGCCACGGGTACCAGGAGACGTCGAGGACGACCAGGACCAGGAGGCGAGCTGTCCCACGAAGGCTCTTGCTGTCGGCGGCGTCGAAGTCGAACTAGGACTCACCAAGCCTTGGCAAGCGGAACCCACAAAGAATGGAGGACTTGCTTCTGGTGCAGACCAGGAAGGTCTGGGGTGCTTCTCTTCGGCAGAGGAGCAGGAGCCAGTCTGGAGGACCCAAACCAGCGGTGAAGATTTAAAGGTGTGTCGTCGCAAAGGCCGCTAGCCAACGGGCAAGCAACCGGACAGACGCGGCAAGCAGGAAAATGCAGAAGGGCCCCACGCAGGTCTCGTGGAGTGTGGGGGGCTGATCTTCGGTGCAGATGGTGCTTGGGGTTGGGGCTTCTCAATCCCCGGTGCACAACTTCGAGGGTACCTCAGAAGCTGCGCTGGAAGATACTCGCCACTTTTCCCAGGTAGCCAGTCCCACGTTTCTCGTCGCCTCCACGGATCTCAGCTCGGCTGTGGATGTGGATCAGGGTCGGAGAAGTCTGAAAGTCAAGGCTCTGGTCGGGCTCTGCAGTCGGTCCCTCGTAGAACTTCAGCAAAGCAAAGGGTAGTCTCTTGATGGTGCCTGTTTGCACAGGGTAGCCACTCCTTGGCCACAAGGGAGATTCTTCAGTCTTCTTCTTTCGTCGAATGTCGAAGGTCCAGAGTTTCTGTTCAAGTTGCAGGTTCAGGATAATCTAATCTCCTGGGGCCCAGCTACCACACTTATACTAATCTGGGGGGCTGGGTTGCCTGCTAGGTCACGCCTTATGGGTGGGACCTGGGAGGGGGGTGGTTACACCCCCTTCCCTTTGTCCAGTTTCGCACCAGGACTGGGGGCTGGTGCGCCCCAGTACCGGTTTGAACTGGACTATGCATGGGACACCTTGTGTGCCCCAGGCAGTGTCTCGTTTCTTTCATCCCTCCCTGCCCCAAAACACTAAGGCCTGTCTGGGGTGGTGCTCTCACCTCCCAAGGCAGGAAACCTATTGTCCAAGCCTCCCGTGCCGGGATCACTCCCAGCAGCAGGAGGTCAGACTTGTGTCGTGGCAGCAGCATCCATTTTGTGATGCTGGGGCTCTGGTTAACTTTAACCGGGTAAGTAGGTTTCAACATATCTTCTCCCTCTAGAAGGGAGGGATAATACCCTCATCCCCAGAAATGGGATGGGGGTACTATTTCATAGTGTTAGACACCTTACACGACATGTTTTGATAAAGCCAAACCATAGTTACCATAACTGTTTAAGATTATAAGGTACTTTAAGAGTATATGGTAGGCTATATCATGGAACAGCTATAAGGACATGGTTCCGAAAGCTGCAGACAGGCTCAGCTCATGCTAGAGCACCATCTCACATGTTACCAAGCACTCTGCCTCCAGGATTCTTAAGGCCTGCCATAGGAGTGGCTGATAGGTACACATGTGTCTATAATGTAGGTATAGGAATACTACACCTAAGCAAGGGGTGAATACACGACCTTGCCCCAGCTGAGTGATCAGCCAGTTGTGTCATAATGGAAGGCCAGGCCAGGGGTGGCAAAATACATGCTGCAGCCCCTGGTAGGCCTAGGATACACCTATGCCCTGGGTACCTAAGGTGCACTGTACATGGGCCAATAAGGTGACCCTATCCAAATGGGTTATGCACCTAAAGTACATAGTATTAATTTAGAGAGAGAACAGCAGGGCTGTGGGTCTGATTAGCAGGCCCACAGCCACATCTAAGTCGAAAACCAGTCAAGCAAAAGCAAAAAGTGGGGATGAACATAGAAAGCAGACCCTACTCTCCTACAGTGGTTACAGACAGTCAGGCCGCTGCCAGACAGGTGATCCAGTCGGGATTGGATACGGCAGATTCGGTGGCAAGGATTATGGGCTCGTCCATAGCTGCAAGAAGGCAGGCATGGCTCCGTTCGTCGGGATTCTCCGTGGATGTTCAAGCCACATTAGTGGATTTGTCATTTGATGGGCAGAAGTTGTTTGGTGAAAAGGCAGATTCTGCTCTACAAAAATTTAAAGACAGCAGATTAACAGCAAAGTCTTTGGGTCTGCAAGCTCCTGCAAAGGGTTCTGTTTTTAGTAAATTTAGGGGCTTTGGAAGGTCATCTTTTCGCTCCTACCGACAGCCTCAGCAGCAACAGCAGCAGCAGCAACAGCAGAATCCCCTCTATAAATCCTATAGAGGGAGACAAAGGGGTCAGAGAGGTTCTGGACGCAACCCCTCTTCTTCTTCCTCCTCCTCTGCTCCCAATGAGGCATCAGGGAAGCAGCCCTACATCCCCCATCCCGGATAATGTAAGACCTCTGGGGGGTCGGGTGTCCTACTTTCTACGGGGTTGGAAATCTGTTACGACAGACCTTTGGGTTTTGAACCTCGTAGAGACTGGGTACGCCCTTCCCTTTCGGGAGTTTCCTCCCCCTTACCCTCCTTGCCAAGGTTACTGCTCAGAGGACCATCTGCTTCTCCTTCAGAAAGAGGTTCTAGCCTTGCTTCAAAAGAGTGCAATAGAGGTGGTTCCAGAGCAGGAAAGGGGTCAGGGATGCTACTCCCGGTATTTCCTGATTCCCAAAAAGGACGGCAGATTGCGTCCAATCCTGGACCTCAGAATCTTGAACTTTTACCTGAAACAGGAGAAATTCAAGATGCTGACCCTTGCTCAGGTTCTTCAAGCGTTGCAGCAAGGAGACTGGATGGTGTCGCTCGACTTGCAGGACGCGTACTTCCATGTCCCAATCCTGAAGTCGCACAGGAAGTATCTCCGTTTTACGGTTGGGTCGCAACATTACCAGTTTGCGGTCCTCCCGTTTGGTCTTACTACCGCACCTCGAGTCTTCACAAAGGTGATGGCAGTGGTGGCTGCTCATCTCAGGAGGTCGGGGATTGCAGTTTTCCCCTACCTGGACGACTGGCTTCTGAAGGCAGAGTCCCCAGAGATGGTGCAACATCATCTGCAGGTAACATCTCAGCTGTTATTCGACTTGGGTTTTTCGATCAATGTGCCCAAATCTCACCTGGTGCCCTCTCAACGCAACCTGTTTATAGGGGCGGTACTGGACACTACTGTGTGTTGAGAATTTCCTCCTCCACAAAGGATTCTCGACATTCAGGAGATGGTCCCTTTATTCCACAATGGAGCGGTTGTTCCAGTTCTGAAGGTCCTTCGCCTGCTCGGTCTGTTTGCTTCCTGCATTCTGTTGGTCAACCATGCACGCTGGCACATGAGGGCGCTCCAGTGGTGCCTCCGCAAGCAGTGGTATCAGCTCAACGGGGATCTCAGGGAGTCGATCAAGATCTCCAGAGAAGCTGCAGCGGATCTATCTTGGTGGAGCGTGGAGGGCAATCTGTCGCAAGGAAAGCCCTTCCATCTGCCTCCATAGGTGGCCACAGTGATAACGGATGCCTCCACTTTAGGGTGGGGTGCTCATCTGGGGGATCTGGAGATCAAGGGTCTTTGGTCTCCAGAGGAAAGGTTGCTTCACATCAACCTTCTGGAATTGCGGGCAATGCGTTTGGCACTCAAGGCCTACCTCCCTTCCCTTCGCGGTCAGTCTGTTCAAGTCCTGACAGACAACACTACTGCGATGTGGTATGTCAACAAGCAGGGAGGAGTGGGGTCTCTTGGTCTATGCAGAGAGGCCTTACGTCTATGGTCCTGGGCTCAGGACCATCAGATTTGTCTGATGGCAAATCATCTGGCCGGGGTGTTGAACGTACGTACGGACAGTCTCAGTCGGCAGTTCTCCGCTGACCACGAGTAGAGGCTCCATCCGGAGGTGGTTCGTCATGTCTTTTGGACGTGGGGGACACCTCGGGTGGACCTGTTTGCCACCCGCGAGAACGCGCACTGCCCGTCATTCTGCAGTCTCCAGTTTCCGATGCAGGGGGCGTTGGGCGACGCGTTTCAGTTGAATTGGGGCTCACAACTCCTTTACGCGTTTCCTCCCATACCCTTGATTCCTCGGGTTCTGAGGAAGATTCGCCAAGACCGGGCCCAGGTCATATTGGTCGGCCCGTATTGGCCAAGAAGGGTGTGGTATACAGATCTCCTGCACCTCTCCTCGTGCCCTACGCTCCGTCTCCGTCTGAGGGCAGACTTCCTCTCGCAGTCGGAGGGGCAGGTTCTACACCCCCACCTCCAGAGCTTACACCTTCATGCCTGGAGATTGAACAGGGCAACCTGAGTTCTTTCTCTCTCCCACCTGATGTGGTGGACGTTATTTTATCGGCCAGGCGACACTCCACCAAGTCCATTTACTCCTACAGGTGGTCTAAATTTGTAGAGTGGTGTGGAGAGAGGTCCATTGACCCTTTAAAAGCCCATCTTTCTAATGTGCTCCAGTTTGCTCTTTCCTTGGCTCAGCAGGGCTGTGCTGTGGCCACGGTCAAGGGCTATCTTTCGGCCTTATCGGCTTTTCTATGCCTTCCGGATCAGCCGTCACTGTTTAAATCTCCGGTTGTACTGAGGTTTATCAAGGGCCTTACAAACATGTTTCCTCCCACTCCTTTTGTAATGCCTCAGTGGGACCTTAATCTTGTTTTAACCTTTCTGATGGGGTCCCCATTTGAGCCTCTACATAGCTGTCCTTTGAGGCTGTTGTCCTTTAAGGTGGTTTTTCTTGTAGCCATAATATCGGCAAGGAGGGTGAGTGAGCTCCAAGCTCTTAGTTCTAGACCCCCTTTTCTTACATTACATGCTGAAAAGATGGTTCTTAGGACCAGGGCTGCCTTCCTGCCAAATGTTGTTACTCCGTTCCATTTGGGGCAGTCTATTACTCTCCCTGTTTTTTATCCACCTCCTCATCGTTCCAAAGAGGAGGAAAGACACCATCGCCTGGACCCGAAGAGGGCTGTGAGTTTTTATCTGGACAGGACTAAAGGCTTTCGTCTAGATGATCAACTCTTCATTGGCTACGTTGGTCATTCGAAGGGTAGAGCGGTGCACAAGCGCACACTATCGAGATGGATCATCCTTGCCATCAAGATCTGCTACGCCCTGGCTGGTTAGACTCCTCCTGAGGGCATTAGAGCTCATTCGACTAGAGCAAAATCATCTACATCTGCTTTGGCCCGGGGTGTTCATGTGGCAGATATTTGTAAAGCTGCGACTTGGGCCTCCCTCCATACTTTCGCAAAGCATTATTGCTTGGACTCCGAGATGAGGTGGGAGGGCCACTTCGCGCGCTCTGTGTTGCAAGACTTTCTGGTATAGGAAGGTGGACACCCTCCTCCGGGAGTGGGGACTGCTCTGGGAATCTATTCACAAGGTGAGGAATCCACTGGCAGATGTATCCATCAGAAGAACAAGTTACTTACCTTCGGTAACGCTTTTTCTGGTGGATACAGTATCTGCCTGTGGATTCCTCACTGGCCCACCCGCCTCCCCGTTGTCCACCTTTGTATACCATGAAATAGGTCTTGTTTGAAATGCTTGTACATTTGTTGGAAATGCTTGTTTATTTAGCATCCTTTTCCTTTGTATACTGTGTATATGTGTTGGTATACTGTATACTGTGTATACTTTGGGTTTGTCGTTGGTTCACCTGTTCGCCTCGAAGGCACGGAAAAATGGGTGGAACTGACGTCATCACGCCGACGTGGGCCTCTTATGGCTCCGGTGACGTCATACGGAGTCGCGAGCGGAGCCGATGTATTATGACGTCGCCCACGTCGACGTGGAGTGCTGGGGAAGAAAAATTCCGTGGAATGCTGGCGCAGGGGATATTCACAATGTGAGGAATCCACAGGCAGATACTGTATCCACCAGAAAAATCGTTACCGAAGGCAAATAACTTGTTCTTTACAAACATTAGCAGTCTCTCGTCAACCACTCTCTTCTAAACGAATCCTGAATAATTTGTAATGAAGTACTCCAATTTTTGAGACCCCAGAGGTGCTAAGGGTAGCACCCTATGACTTCGAGTACTTCCTGATGTGGTATTATAAAATTCTGCATATCTTGATAATATAACAAAGAACTTGGCAACAGAAGCTGAAATATGAAAATACATCTTTATTAAACTCAAATGAGTGAGACTACGTCGCACAGAAGCCTTAGCAACTGAATGAGGCAGTCTGCAGAACAGAAACCAGTCTCCTCTTTTATGGAGAATGTTACGCTCTGGGCAACACCGCCCTTCTCTTGCAGTTGGTCATTCACATATTTTACTTCAAAGAACAAGCAGAGTCATAATTACAATCCCACATTTCAGTTCAGCCAGCCCGCAATTATTTACCCAGCAAGGCTCAGATCCCTCATCAGATATCAGCAGGCCCCAATAAACACGGGCACCTCCTGTTTGTAAAACAAGCCATAAAGCAGGAAGAGTCAGGTGTGAAAGAGATTAGTCAGGGTTCGTGTGGGAAGAAGGAATTTATGATGCCTCGGGCCCTGATGCTAATCCCATTTGGCCGCAGTAAAAGGAACCGGCCGGACAGGGTTGACCTCGGGCAGTGGAGTCAGTTTGCACAGGTCACAGAGAAGTCAAAGTAAAGTGTAGCCTATGTGAGGGCAACTATAAGATGGCCACCGCTCCAAGATGGAACCCACGGAGTCAATGTATAATAACGTATACATAGTGCATTCATAGCTAAAACGTTACACAAAGCACTTGTACATATCGCATTGACCATTCGCGGTTCGCTAATACCGTTATAGACAGGGGTAGGGCCCTGCCTCCTACGCGGTCCCAAATTTTAAAGTACGACAGACCTTTTGCCCTTACATAGGCAATAACTATACTCTCATCAATCCGAGTCCAGGTCTACAGACATGAAGTCATGGAGATGTTGCTGTAGCATCATCCTATTACTTAGCGACTCTCACGGGATACGTCTCCTTACACATGTAGTAGCACAAAGGCCACATATGGCAGGACAAAAATAAGGAATACCTCTATCTAGGTGGCATAAGATCACACCCCCAACAATTAGTGATGTTTACTACTAACTAGTGTCGATGCAGAAGCTGTACAAAAGAATTGCTTACGAATTCTGATCTTTTAACCTGCTCATGTTCAGGAAAAGGGTGAAAAGAGTGCAAAGAAACAGTG
The DNA here is from genome assembly GCF_964204655.1 of Triturus cristatus. NCBI lineage: Eukaryota > Metazoa > Chordata > Amphibia > Caudata > Salamandridae > Triturus > Triturus cristatus. The sequence continues at coordinate 681,850,688 of NC_140592.1, forward strand.
GTAGGGAAAGACATAGGTTGGGAAGAGGGTGCAGAAGTCAATTGAGTAGAGAAAATCAATCCCACCCATAAATGACAACGTCATGTTTAAAAAAACACTAGAAAACACGTTATTAAGAATATATAGACAACGGGAGAAAGTAGCGACCACTATTATAAATGAAATAATAATTGTCTACAACCCTGAGCAAAAAGCAAATCCTAAAATTATTTAGTAACATTTTAGGGCTCCTGTACATTTTGTATGTTCAGGTGAAACAGTGGTGACCCTCATCAATGCTCTGAGGTGAAAAGGGGGTACTCTTCCACAGAAAAATTGATTTTATTCTGCTTATACTAGACAATGCCAGCAAAACAAACAGTCTTCTAACACCTAGTCTATACAATCACACGGAAACCTCTTGTGAAACCACCTATGCCCAGAGTCCGTTCAAAAAGCCTCTCTGGCAGGCTTCTATTGTCCATCAAATCTTCTTCTGTTGTTTTCTTTTGCCTGGGCCTCTTCATTCAAGCCTTTCATGAGAAAAGTACTGCTTAGTTGGAGTGCCCTCCTGGCAAACACCCACAGCTCACTCGAAAAAGTCTCAATGTCTCAAGGCAGTGCGCCAGTATTTTTCCTTTGCGGCAGGCACTACAGGTAGTGTGCTCTCCATTGATCAAGGGCACAGGTCATCTCGTGCAGATTCGGGACCATTCTCAGACTCCAACACTCGTCATTCAGTGTCAGAGGACGCTCAGGCTGCTCTTCCATGGGCACTGGAATGTAGTGCCTTCTGTCAATCTTGGATCCGCCGGTGCACTGCACTTCCATTGAAGCAAAGGAAAAGAGGGGGGGTTTGTGGCCAAAAACTCAGGCCAAGGGGCTCAAGGGACTGCACACTGTCAGAGGTTACCAGCACATGACAGGCGCTCTTTTGCACTGGAATTCTGGTTCTGAGGCAAAACCAGCTCCTCCTTCTTTTCTGATGTTGAACGCCTTCTGATGAAGCAAGTGTGATGCTTTAAACAGTTCGTTGTATAACAAGGGGACTGTAAACAGGTGGCCTGTGATTTTCAAAGGAGTGGCCACACGCCATGGGACAATTTTCGTCTAGAATACACTGTCTTTCTCAGGAAGCAATACAAATAAAAAGGCAGTAGGCAAAACAGTGCCTCTAAGCTTTTCAATTGGGTTTCCGTGTGAGAGCCTCCATCATCTAAGGGTAGATAACTACACGAGAATTCTATCTAAATGGATGTCTTCACATATGGTGGCATTGTCTAATAGGGCAAACACATTTTTTTTTCTTCAATGATTACATATAAGTGTTTCTAAATTCCTTATCTAGGACATCTCAATAGAGAAATCACATGGTACAGATTATCATAGGCATGTAGAAACCTTTCACATCAGGTGCACTAGGCAATACACAGGCTAATAGTCAGATATGAAAACAAAAGACAAGAACTAGAGGGTCCTGATATTTGCATGATTAGAAACTTCTGATCCCACCGAAAATTAAAGCAGCAGGAACAAAAAGGGTAAAAACCACATTAAAAAATAGACATTGAAAATTCGTCATGTTCAAAAAAAGGTAAACGTAAGTTATCTCCTATCGGGATGGAAAACTTGTCTTACTATAATATAATATACTTGACAGTCAGGCTGGAAAACATTGAAGCAGGCCTAGGGACAATTCATGAAAACCAGTCTGGTCATACAAGAGGGGATTATACATAATAAGGAGGTTCCTGGTGTATCACTGCAGTCTGGAAGTGTGTACCTGAACAATACACCTACAATAATAAATGGGCTGACTGGTGAAAGGAATACGGAAAAGGGAATTGGAACTAGGACACAACTAAAATCCCCAATGACTAAGCATGATGCGACATCGGTCAGGGAAGAAGCAACAAAAGCAATAAAAAATAAAAATCTATAGGAAGGACAAGAATTTACTTGGGTGATAGTCAGACATGTGACACTACACCAAGAGTACGGGTGATACACAAAAGGCCAAAGTTACATACATTTTAACTCTACCGCTGGTGACTACACCATATACGGTAATCTTAGGTAATGTTCCAGTTCCATCTTCAGGGAAAAATGAAAACCTAGTTTTCTTTTAAGGAACAAAAGCCATGGGCTACTTAGGAAGCAAAACATCATTAACTAATGTAATATAGAAATTAGGCCACCTTGAGTCACAGATCTATAATTTCATCCTTAGGTCCAATCAAGGATACATAAATGTAAGGCTGCCTGTTCCATTAAGGGAAAGGGCAGTAAGTGACTAACTGCAGGTGACACACTTTGATCCTGTAGATCTCTTTCTGATGGATACATCTGCCAGTGGATTCCTCACCTTGTGAATATCCCCTGCGCCAGCAACATTCGGAAACTTTTGTAGCAGTCCACGCCGATGAGGTCGAAGACGACGTCACAGAGGCACGGCTCCGCTCGCGACTCTGCTGACGTCACCGGCTCCATAAGAAGACCTCCTCGGCGTGATGACGTCAGTTCCCTTTTTTCCGCGCCGACGACGCCAACGGATTTCGGGAATCGTTACTGGTAGCTGTTCTGGTTACTTTGTATGTTTTCTGGATTTCTCTGTCTATCTTCTGAAAATGTCGACAAGGAAGTCTGGGTTTAAGCCTTGCCGGGAATGTGGCAAGCACATGTCCATCACCGACCCGCACGACGATTGCGTTTGGTGTTTGTCCTCGGACCATGATGTCGGAGGATGTTCGAGTTGCAGGAAAATGAGCTCGAAGGCTCTTAAGGAGAGAGAGGCAAAACTCTTTATCGCCCGGATGAAGAAAAAAGAGAAAAGAGGTAAAAAGAGATCCAGGTCGAGGTCGAGGTCGAGGTCGGCTTCCAAGTCGACTTCGGGACATGCTTCCAAGAGCAAGAAGCATAAGAAAAAGAGGAGACATTCGTCGCATCATAAAGCTTCGACGTCAAAGTCGAGATCGCCAGTTCGGCGTCGAAGAGAGTCAGTGTCTCCCTCTCCTGTCCCGGCTTCGCCTCCGACTCCGTCTTCTCCGGCTCCAGCTGAATCCTCGTTGCCGGTGTCCTCTCCGGTGCCGGTTCAATCTCCAGTTCCTGCGAGTCCTGCGGCTCCGTCTCCGACTCCGGCCGAGGATGAGGATCGTCAGGCTCCGGGTGAGTCTGTGACGCCGCTTGTTCCACCGTCGGCGCCGTCAGGCCCGAGTCCGGTGCTTCCTGACCAGTATCCTGCTTTCCCAAATCCAGGTCAGGACCCCTCGCATTATCTCAATGCGATGTATGGGGTGTTCTCACGGGCCATGTATACCTCTGGTGCACCTATGGGTCCGATGGGTCCGATGGCTTTTAATCTGGGAGTGCCGCAGGTTTACCCTCAAGCACCGTTTATGCCGTTCTTCCCAGCGACGCCGTCTTGGCAGCTGCCGGCGCCGCGAACATCGACGCCGCTTCCTTCTTCACCGGCGCCGACTCGACATCGTTCGACGCCGGCTGCTCCAGTTGATCCGCGTTCGACGCCGCTGCCGGCGCCGTCGGATTCGAATACGGCGCCGCCGACGCCGCAGGTGCGGATCCGTTCGAGAAGGGAGGCGCACAGAGTGCTGGAGGAGAGACGTTTTCTATTGGAAGAGGCTGAAGAGGGGGAATTGGTCGAATCTGATGAGGTGTTCGACGAGTTAAAGGAGGCAAGTGGTTTGGATTTGTCTCCGGAGTGGGAGATCACTCCGCCATCGGATGAACCCTCTAAAGACGCAGCACCCTATCATGCGGTGGTTAGAAAGGCTGCGGAGTTGTTGGACCTTCAATTGCCATCCACGGAATTCAAGTCCAATATTTTGACTGAGGTGTTGCATTCCCCAACTGCAGTCTCAGAGCCTCTGTTGCCTTTCAACGAGGCGATTTTGGAACCTGTGCTGGATGTATGGCGCAAACCTTTCTCAGCCCCGGCAGTCTCCAAGATGGTTGCAAGAAGATATAGGGTGGCTCCAGGGGATCCTGACTTTTTATCTTCTCACCCTTCGCCTGAAAGCCTAGTAGTTCAGGCAGCTTGTTCTGGACGGTCGAAAGGGGCATTTCCTCAAGTCCCGGGGGACAGGGAGGCAAAGAAGGTGGACCAATCGGCCAAGAAGGTTTTTTCTTCAGCCAGTATGGCATTGAAATCTTCAAATGCGACTTGTTTGTTGGGGCGCTATATCCATGCGCTTATGGACTCTGCTAAAAAGTTGGCGCCAAAGCTGTCAGAGGAGGATAGAGGAGGCTTCAATGAAGTGCTGTCGGATGCCCAGGCGGCTGCTCGCCAGGTTATTCAGAGTGGCCTGGATACGGCGGACTCAGTTGCCAGGGTCATGGGGTCTTCTGTCGCCACCAGGAGGGGTGCATGGCTAAAGTCCTCTGAATTCTCTTCGGATGTTCAGTCAACTTTGTTGGACTTACCTTTTGATGGGTCTGGTCTGTTCGGGAAGAAGGCTGATGCTGCTCTCGAGCGCTTCAAAGAGGGTAAGGCTACGGCTAGGTCGTTGGGCCTTCAATCCCAGCCGAGAGGTACTTTCAAGAGGTACAGAGGCTTTGGAAGGGCGAGTTTTCGTTCCTACAGACCAGCACAGCAGCAGCAGCAACAGCAGCAGCAAGGCTCACAGTCCAAGGGATATAGAGGAAGACTTAGAGGTCGCTCACGTGGCCGTCAGCTCTCCTCCTCCTCTTCCTCTTCCTCAGCCCCTCCCACCACCGCAAAACAGCCCTAGATTCGACATTCCGGATCATGCTGGTCCTGTGGGGGGCCGGCTTACCCATTTTCCACAAGATTGAGAGTCTGTAACTACAGATCTCTGGGTTCTAGATCTTGTGGAAAATGGGTACGCCCTTCCCTTTCGGGAATTCCCTCCGAATTACCCTCCTTGCCAAGGTGCTTGCTCGGAGGACCACCGTCTTCTCCTGCAGGAGGAAGTCCTGAAGTTGTTTCAAAAAGGTGCGATAGAGGTGGTCCCAGAGCAGGAGAGGGGTCAGGGATGCTACTCCCGGTATTTCCTGATTCCGATATTGGACCTCAGAATCTTGAACTTCTACCTGAAACAGGAGAAGTTCAAGATGCTCACTCTTGCGCAGGTTCTTCGGGGGCTGAATCAGGAGGATTGGATGGTGTCGCTCGACTTGCAGGATGCATATTTCCACATCCCCATCCTGAAGTTGCACAGGAAGTATCTCCGGTTCACGGTAGGGTCGCAACATTATCAGTTTGCGGTGCTCCCGTTTGGTCTTACTTCGGCACCTCGAGTCTTCACAAAGGTGATGGCGGTGGTGGCAGCCCATCTCAGAAGGTCGGGAATTTCGGTTTTCCCCTATTTAGACGACTGGCTGATCAAGGCGGAGTCGTCGGAGAAGGTGCTGCGTCATCTGCAGGTTACAACTCGGCTGTTGTACAAATTGGGTTTTTCGGTCAATGTGCCCAAATCTCACCTGGTGCCCTCTCAGCGCAACCTGTTCATAGGTGCGGTACTGGACACTACTGTGTGTCGAGCATTCCCTCCTCCTCAAAGGATTCTCGACATACAGGAAATGATTCCTTTATTTTACAACGGAGCGGTTGTACCAGTTCTGAGGGTCCTTCGCCTGCTCGGTCTGTTCGCCTCCTGCATCCTGTTGGTCAACCATGCACGCTGGCACATGAGGGCGCTCCAGTGGTGCCTCCGCAAGCAGTGGTATCAGCACAAAGGGGATCTCAGGGAGTCTGTGAGGATCTCCAGAGAAACTGCAGCGGATCTATCTTGGTGGAGTTTGGAGGGCAATCTGTCTCAAGGAAAGCCCTTCCATCTACCTCCATCGGTGTCAACAGTGATAACGGATGCATCCACCTTAGGGTGGGGTGCTCATCTGGGGGATCTGGAGATCAAGGGTCTTTGGTCTCCAGAGGAAAGGTTGTTGCACATCAACCTTCTGGAATTGCGGGCGATTCGCTTGGCGCTCAAGGCCTTCCTCCCTTCCCTTCGCGGTCAGTCTATTCAAGTCCTGACGGACAACACGACCGCGATGTGGTATATAAACAAACAGGGAGGAGTGGGGTCTCTTTGTCTCTGCAGAGAGGCTCTGCGTCTGTGGTCCTGGGTTCAGGACCATCGGATTTGTCTGATGGCAAATCATCTGGCCGGGGTGCTGAACGTGCGTGCGGACAGTCTCAGTCGGCAGTTCTCCGCCGACCACGAGTGGAGGCTCCATCCGGAGGTGGTTCGTTACGTCTTTCGGACGTGGGGAACTCCTCGGGTGGATCTGTTTGCCACCCGCGAGAACGCGCACTGCCCGTCATTCTGCAGTCTCCAGTATCCGATGCAGGGAGCTTTGGGGGACGCGTTTCAGTTGAGTTGGGCCTCACGACTCCTTTACGCGTTTCCTCCCATACCCTTGATTCCTCGGGTTCTGAGGAAGGTTCGCCAAGACCGGGCCCAAGTTATATTGGTCGCCCCGGATTGGCCAAGAAGGGTGTGGTACACAGATCTTCTCCACCTCTCCTCGTGCCCTCCGCTCCGTCTCCCGCTAAGGGCAGACCTCCTCTCGCAGTCAGAGGGGCAGGTTCTACACCCCCACCTCCAGAGCTTACACCTTCATGCCTAGAGATTGAACGGGGCAACCTGAGTTCATTCTCTCTCCCGCCGGATGTGGTGGATGTTATTTTATCGGCCAGGCGACACTCCACCAAATCTATTTATTCATATAGGTGGTCTAAATTTGTTCTCTGGTGTGGAGAGAGATCCATTGATCCCTTAAAGGCTCGTCTGTCTAATATTCTACAGTTTGCTCTTTCTCTTGCCCAGCAAGGCTTTGCTGTGGCTACTGTGAAAGGATATTTATCGGCTCTATCGGCTTTCCTTTGTTTGCCGGATCAGCCGTCGCTGTTTAAGTCTCCTATTGTTCTTCGTTTTATAAAGGGCCTTACAAACAAATTTCCTCCTACTCCATTTATTGTGCCTCAATGGGACTTAAACCTTGTCTTAACCTATCTCATGGGTTCTCCCTTCGAGCCCTTACACAAGTGTCCCTTGAGGCTCTTGTCTTTTAAGACGGTATTCCTCGTTGCAATTACCTCGGCAAGGAGGGTAAGTGAGCTTCAAGCTCTAAGTTCGAAGCCCCCATTCTTGACCATTCATGCTGAACGAATGGTACTCAGGACCAGGGCTGCGTTTTTGCCTAAGGTGGTAACTCCTTTCCATCTGGGGCAGTCCATTACCCTTCCTTCCTTCTATCCTCCCCCTCACCCTTCCAAGGAGGAGGAGAGACTTCACCGCTTGGACCCTAAGAGGGCGGTGAGTTTCTACCTAGACAGGTCAAAAGACTACAGGATTGATGACCAGCTCTTTGTGGGTTTTGCTGGCTGCAGAAAGGGTCGTGCGGTGCACAAGCGCACCCTTTCCAGATGGATTGTACTATGCATCAAGATCTGCTACTCCCTAGCTGGTAAGGAGCCTCCGGAGGGGTTGAGGGCTCATTCTACCAGGGCAAAGTCTTCTACATCTGCCTTATCTAGGGGTGTTCCTGTGGGGGACATTTGTAGGGCGGCAACTTGGGCCTCCCTTCACACCTTTGCAAAACATTATTGCTTGGACACCGAGGTGAGGAGGGACGGACATTTTGCTCGTTCCGTCCTTCAGGATTTTCTGGTATAGGGGGATGGACACCCTCCTCCGGGAGTGGGGACTGCTGTGGAATCTATTCACAAGGTGAGGAATCCACTGGCAGATGTATCCATCAGAAGAACAAGTTACTTACCTTCGGTAACGCTTTTTCTGGTGGATACAGTATCTGCCTGTGGATTCCTCACTGACCCACCCGCCTCCCCGTTGTCCATCCTTCTATACCTACAATTCTGTTGATGGTATTTCAAATGTGTTTTTACTGTCAAGGGCATTATGTTGTTTCTTATTTTCCACACTGTGTGTGTTGATTTGCATATCGTGTACTGTGTATACTGTGTATATATTGCTGTCGGTCCGTCCGTGTGCCTCGAAGGCACGGAAAAAAGGGGCGGAACTGACGTCATCACGCCGAGGAGGTCTTATTATGGAGCCGGTGACGTCAGCGGAGTCGCGAGCGGAGCCGTGCCTCTGTGACGTCGTCTTTGACCTCATCGGCGTGGACTGCTACAAAAGTTTCCGAATGTTGCTGGCGCAGGGGATATTCACAAGGTGAGGAATCCACAGGCAGATACTGTATCCACCAGAAAAAGCGTTACCGAAGGTAAGTAACTTGTTCTTTAGTTTTCTGTAATACCATTATAGCCAATTTAGACATGCACTGGTGAAGTGTTGTCTCTCATGTTCACAGCATGAAATATCATTAGCTGTGGAATTTAGTAACCAGAACAAGTTCAACCAACTGTTGCGTAGCGATGGGCATCGTCATGACCATCCCCTCACAACACAGGTAAACTTGTAATAGTATCAAAAAGCAGCAACAAAAACAACGAAAACATGCAAAAAATAATAAAAACGCACAAAACGTCAAGCCATCAGATATACTTGCTGTATATCAAGCACAAAAAGCATAGACAAAACAATAGCATATGTAAATAAGCGGTGACACACAACACCATGTCATGTACTTTTATGCACTGTAAACCTGCGGCCCAAAACCCAATATTTGGGCCTGTTTAATTTGTCAGGTTTAAAATCCTTACCCTCCTTTTTGACAGTAGATCACCAGGCAATGGAAATCTGCTGTCAAATATAACGTTACTGTCTCTCTTCTAACATACAGGACCAGCAAGAACAATTCATGATAGGACCAAATACACAAAAATAAATTGCCATTACTTAACTGTACCCCTTGTCAGTCCTTGCAACATCCAGCCACCTTATTTTTACCTTTCTAAAAAAATCGTTACACTGACACTCCACATTAATTCGGCACCTACAATTTCCACTGTGAAAAATAAGTCTTAATTTGTCAATTCGTTCACATTTAGGCATGGAGCCTTAAAAAAGTTTTCTGTTAAATAAGAGCTAACAGCAGGCATCATTTTTTCTTTGGAATTAAGTTCTTTAGTTTTATTGATGTTCTTATGGAGAAACCAGAAACCCCACCTTCAGAGGCCCGTGTAGCAAGGTCATTCTGCATTCCACAGAGGCAAGGCCCTAATTTAAAAGGTCATAAATGTCAACGTGGCAGCCTACTCCATTGAACTAAAGATAGCATCTCAACAGCGTAACTTGAGCCAGCCTCTGCAGCTCTCCAACCCCCAGCTTCTGCCACTCTGAATTTGTCAAAGCCAGAAGGCCTTCCTAATTCCTCCTAACTTGCAATAATTCACTCTATTTTGAAAAATAATTTCTCCTTTTTAGGCGCTAAAAAAAATGATCTCTATTCCCAGATTATTAAACTACATTTACTGTGAATAATTCACGAAACTTAATAACACACATACCACTTTTTAGAATAAATCCTTGTTACAATCCTATGTAATGGTACACATTTCAACAACCTTAAATGAATGAACGTCTCAGTAGGCCCAGCTAAAGTTAGACTGAACTCCAGCAATTGGGACCGCTTTCTGCCCCAGTCCACTGGCACTGCGAATTGCATTTGCAATGAGTTTTGATATTTTCTTCATCAGTTAGTCACTTGCCTTTATTCAAGCTCTGTTCGTCGCTTTCATATTAGCATATGAAACTCAGTGCCTCCCGTTAGGTAATTACAATATTTTCACCCCTACTGCTAGAACCTGCAATCTCATCTTTCCCCTCCTACTTACTCAAACCGATACCACATTCCTTTTTATTCCCTTCGTCAATACAAGCTTCCTCACGCTACTCTTCATGTCTTTATTACTCCCCTTCATCATCTCTCTTCCCTCCACGGCATTCTATTTTCCCAATTGTTCTTCTCCTTCCTACGTATTACCTAGTTCCTATAACCGTAATTCTACATTTCTCCACCCCTCTATCATTACTGACTTCACCACGTACCTGCTCACAAACATCCTCTTTTTCCTTCATCAAAAAATAATTCTCCATTTCTCTTTCTCTATGTGGGTGCTAACTCCATTAAGGCCGTTTTTTATTAACATCAAATAGTTGCGGGTTGCGACACCATATTTTATTTAATTTCTCCAAGTTTTAAAAAGGTCCTGTTTTTCATAGCGTGTTCAGTAGTATCGTGACAGACACAGCTAAAGTTAGAACCTTCAACCCTGATATTAAAACAAGCCTTTGTACTGGCACATTGACTCATTGAATCATAAGAAGGCACAACCTGTAAATATATATCAAACCTAAACGTATGCATTTACTGAAGTCTGAGACACTTTAAAAAGTACTCTGAATGGAAGAAAATGCAGTTCAAACAGTGTTTTCTACCCAAATTCGACTTTAATTTTTTAGGCATCAAAAAATGAATATCCTACAATTTTTTTGCATAATATGCATTACCAGAATGTTTATTACATAACCCATGAGTCAGGCATTGGAAATAATAACTTATACTTTATAAAAATGAGCTTGTTTGCGCCTGCGCCAAGGGAAAATTGTACACGCGAATGCTTGTCATTTTAGTGATGCAACACAACTTAAATCAAATTTTAACGCTAGGAGGTCATAGTATGAGTATTAAGCTTTATAAATATCAAAAAACGATTTTGAAAAGCACTTATTTTTTTTAAATAATTTTTCCATGATTAATAATTTTCTTTTTAAAAAATCCCAATTATTCGTTTTTGTGATAATTCCATGTACAAAAAACAAGCTGCATCTCTTGCCTATCATTTTGGACACATTAACTCACACGCCTAAGCGCATAAGCCCAACTTGAAAGGCGTCACATTTTTGCGCCACTTTCATTTAAAAGGACGGTTCTGCAAAATTCCACCCGTGTTCAACTGGGAAGGTGCTGGCTGAATGAACATTTCTATCAAATATACTGCAGCTGAAAAGTTTGCCTGTGAACATCTAATACAATGCATCTAAGGAAAATGCTGTAAATTTATTTACTTTTGCAAAAATAGATAATTTCGTTTTTGGGGCCTGATTTATATCTATTGAATGTGTTTCTAATTTTATCCTTTAAGCATTTAACGGCAGTTTTGTATATGTGCACAATTGCTCATTCTATAAATTAAAGAGCACCATATATCTATTTTAGCACGTCACATGGTTCGTTTCTGGATTTCTTTTTTAAGTTTCTACTTGATATTAATTAACCAACAATTTACTTAACAGACTGGAAACATCAGAAGACCCACAAACACATATTGAGCTCATTTCAGACATAAACAGAAAGGGGTTAAACAGACAATACAGCGCGCTTTAGCCATTTTTCATAAATAGCGCCGTCGCAATTTACTTACAGAAGTTGCACTAATGGAAAAAAACCACAGACATTTAAACGCACAGTTGACTTACAAAGCAATACGCATGACAGAAAGAAAGAACAGCTCACAGACTATACTTGAAACAAACCATTTGCAAATACTAGTTGTAGGTCATATTTACTAGCAACGCTTTTCAATAGTGTTCCAAAAGGCTGCATAAACAGCCCCACAGACAGATGCATGTCCAGGAAGTAGTGAATGCGCTCAATTCACTAGCTTTGCCTAGCAGAACACCACACAAAATCGTTCTGCATATCTTCATTCATGAAACTGCGCAGAACGAAGGATCCTTGTTTTGTATTATGTCATATTTTAATTCCCTGGGGATACAAAATCACCAAGGAAGAAATATGTTTTTAAATTTAACCTATTTAGATATTTCCCACACTATGGTACCTTTCAAAACAAAAAGCAACACATTTTTCCATGTGAGCTTACAAACAGGCATGCCAAAAATACTGCGGAAAACGCAAGTATTATAATCAAAACCAAATGGAGAAATATCTCCTCATTACCTGCCTACACAAATTGCAATTCGCATATCCAAACCTATACAAACCAAAAGCTACATTTCCAAATTTGCTAAGATCAGGCATCTTATAGCTCACTAATCTAGCTTCGAACTTCAAGGGGTTATCTCTACCAATACACTCGCAAATATGCGAGACCCTCGGTTTTGGTAATTGCAATGACCAAATCAGAAACCAAGAAACCAACCCCTCGGCTTTGGTAATTGCGATAACCAAATTAAAGACCCAAAGAACCAAAGGACTGGGAGCGACCCACTTATACTTAATTCTTATTCTTAATAATCAAAAGGTTATCCAAATTCTAATTGTCAAGTTCTACATGACCAAACGTCTTCTATAATACTCACGCCAAAAGGGTTCTTTTTCTCACCTTTTGAGTGACATCATGTGGAGGATCAAAATCAGGAAGAGCAGAAATATACCGGGCTACATAGTCAAAGAATCTCCAGAATCCCTGTGCACAGAGTACCTTCTTGGTAGAATCCCGTTCTGTCCTCCTCAGTAGATTTCAGTCTCCTGACAAGATCACTCCCACAGAAAGTCACTTCTCTGATGAGGCCGCGCTGGTGGGCGCCAACTGAAGTACTCCAATTTTTGAGACCCCAGAGGTGCTAAGGGTAGCACCCTATGACTTTGAGTACTTCCTGATGTGGTATTATAAAATTCTGCATATCTTGATAATATAACAAAGAACTTGGCAACAGAAGCTGAAATATGAAAAGACATCTTTATTAAACTCAAATGAGTGAGACTACGTCGCACAGAAGCCTTAGCAACTGAATGAGGCAGTCTGCAGAACAGAAACCAGTCTCCTCTTTTATGGAGAATGTTACGCTCTAGGCAACACCGCCCTTCTCTTGCAGTTGGTCATTCACATATTTTACTTCAAAGAACAAGCAGAGTCATAATTACAATCCCACATTTCAGTTCAGCCAGCCCGCGATTATTTACCCAGCAAGGCTCAGATCCCTCATCAGATATCAGCAGGCCCCAATAAACACGGGCACCTCCTGTTTGTAAAACAAGCCATAAAGCAGGAAGAGTCAGGTGTTAAAGAGATTAGTCAGGGTTCGTGTGGGAAGAAGGAATTTATGATGCCTCGGGCCCTGATGCTAATCCCATTTGGCCGCAGTAAAAGGAACCGGCCGGACAGGGTTGACCTCGGGCAGTGGAGTCAGTTTGCACAGGTCACAGAGAAGTCAAAGTAAAGTGTAGCCTATGTGAGGGCAACTATAAGATGGCCACCGCTCCAAGATGGAACCCACGGAGTCAATGTATAAGAACACACACATACATACATACATACATACATACATAGCTAAAACGTTACACAAAGCACTTGTACATACCGCATTGACCATTCGCGGTTCGCTAATACCGTGATAGACAGGGGTAGGGCCCTGCCTCCTACGCGGTCCCAAATTTTAAAGTACGACAGTAATAGGTCTCGCTCTCCTGCTTGTGGTTTTTTACACGGAGTGATACGGCGCAAAATAGCACCATCCTTAACCTGCATCAAGACTGGAGGCATCTGCAGTAGTCCCACGTCTGTTTCACCTGTCACCCACAAAGTGGGTGGCACATCTGCAAATTCAACAGGAAGAGGCCCATCTTTGGACATACAGTGTTTAGCACGTACTACATCTGGTCCCATTGTCATATAAACACCTGCTGGGAAACAATAAATAGTAGCATGCAGATTCTTCAACAAATCCAGACCCATCAAATTTTCACCACAGTTAGATGTCAGCAAGAATGGCAAATCTACAGTTAAAGGACCAATGGTCAAGGCAAGGGGTCTTGAAATGGGGCTTACAACCAGTACACCAGAAAAACTTGCCAGACAGAACCGCCCCAGGGGCCATATTTCAAGAAACAGAATTTGTTGTCGCACCTGTGTCCACCAACAAAATTCCTTAGTCAAACTTTGCAGTTCTGCTGTTACATAAGGACCACGCTGGTCTACAGGTATTGGAATTGGTCCCCCACTCTGTCCCTGGCTATCCTAGCTGTAAGACATTCCTGTCACTTCCTGTACATCATAATCATTATGGTAGTATTTTCCTTCATGATGGTCATCAAAGTAATTATTATCAGCATAACCCTGTGAGGCCACAGTATTATGAGCCCTATCTGGCCCGCCAGCTTCACGACCCCGTCCGCGAGAACCTTGGACTCTCGGGACTGCTACCTTCTGCAAAAGCACGGACACTCACTACGCCAATTTCCCTCCTCTTTACAGTGCACAGACTGATTTGGACCCAAAGAAATAGTTGTTGGCTGCCTACTGGTGCGTGGAAGCTGTTGGGCAGAACCACCACGTCCTCTCCCATTCCCTCTAAATACCTGTTGTAACAACACCTTCATTTTTAAATTTTTATGCCTGTTCTCTATCCTCTCCTTTTCCTCATTATCCCTATGCTCATTATAATGTGCCATATTCAAAATAACAGAGGGGGAAGAAGTGGACCAAGTACCTTCGGAAGCCTGCAATCGAGTCGCAATTTCAGAAAGCAAATTAGAGCCACGTCTATTAACGAACAACCGAACACCTCCCTCAATAGACAAATCCTGCCCACTGTAATCCAAACATTTACCTTCTAATCGGGTGAAGAAATCAGACACACTCTCATCTTTCTTTTGTTGACAAGCCAACAATTTATCCCAATTCACCTTTCTCGTGGAATAAGAGAATGCATGTATGTAATGATGCGACCTCCAAATATTAACCCGAATAAGAAGGCCAAAAAACATTTCAATGTCAGCAAGAGTCATTACCGTCGAAGAAGCCGCTTCAGTCAATTCTTTATAATAAGCAGTAGGATTTTTTCTAGGATCTGGCAAGTGAGTCTTAAGGGATAAAACCTCACTTCTTTTCCATGGAGAATAAACCCATTGTTTTTTAAACCGGGCCGCCACCGTCGCTCGAGTAACATTACCTCGCTCATCCATTAACTCTGGTATCTCTGGGTGATGTATAGGATGAACCATAGTCATCGGAAACTGAGACACCGACCTTGGACTTTTCTCATGCAGTCTTCCCCTATAAGCTGTTATTGTCGTAACATTAGCAAAGACTTGTTCTGGCCCCAGTTCATTAATATACACTCGATCTCTAATGTCATATAAAATTTGAGGTGCTTCTGCTTCAAAGTACTGTTGCCAAAGACCAATCAAAATAGCTGACATGTTTTGAAGGGCAAGCTGCTGTATAAAGAGCTCAACATCTCTCATAGTTGCCCAGACATCCTCTACACTATAAATAGGATTACAGGCCCACTGTGCTGCCTGATTGTCTATTACCTGTTTCTCTTCATCTCCCATATCAGATCGCACTAATGGTCCCATGCGCTCCCTAAATTTCGTCCACTCCCAATCCTCAAATCCACGTACCGGTGTCCCACTACTTACTAATGTCGTAGGATGAAAAACCACAGTGGGAGAAGCAATAGAAGTAACATGCACTATCGTCGCTGAGGGTTGTGTTGCGGGGGAAAGAGCTGGCGAAAGGAACGCTGAGGACATTAGGTACGGCAGGAATACTAACAGTCACAGGGGCCACAGATGACAAAGAAACAGAAGAAAGAGGAGAAACCGAAGCCACAGCCGTTGACATAACAGCGGTAGACACAGGGACAGAGACAGAGGACGTAACCGTAACTGGCAGCTGTGAGGGCACCGGAACCATGGGATATATCCTTTGCGGGGCATATGGAGGCGGGGGTCGGGCATCCAACAATTCTTCCACAAAAGTATCATCTTCTTCCTGAGCCACATACAATTTATCAATTTGTAATCGAAACCTTCTATCTTCACACTCGCCACCCTTTTCCTGTTTTTCCCTATCATATGCTACAGCTTTCTGAGTCAATGTCTGCATTTTTCCTTTCCGGGCTTCTTTTTCTGCCTTTAATCGCCTCTGTCTAGCTACTTTCTGCCATGTTCTGAGGGAATCAAACATAGACTGCCTACTTCGTTTCTTAAACAACTTTTCTTGTAAATACTCAGTTTTTTGTTCAACAAAAGTGCCCAACAACGGCCACTGCAACTCGACACTGTCCCTCCTATATTTGTGCCATACTGTACTAAACATAATAGGGCCAAGACCATGCTTCACATACATATCAAAATTGGGAGGTGCCTTCAGAGGCACGGGCTGAGCTTCTTCCTATCGAGCATCTGCAGAACAACAGCGACAGCACAAATAGAACAATTTGCTAACGCCAGGCATTTTCAACAAGTGGAAATGCTTTTGTCCAAAGACGGTCCTTAGACCGTACCAAATACAAACCAAAATGGTACCATATTCACAAAGAACCAAAACAAACTCAACTGATATATGCAGGTCAAAGCAAATTAATTCTCCACTGCTGACTCTTTAGACCAAACGATCAAATCCAAGGGTTTCACTGTTCAGGACTCCAGTCAGGATGACCATTGGGCGAGGCACCGTCCGGCAGGACAGAAGAGTTAGCTGCGAGCAATCAATGCTCCTCATACAAGGATCCCGACAATGGCCTCGACCTCCCCCCATCCACAGAAGCAGATGGGTTCCTCACCCAAAGGAGTCCCTGTTCATGTGCCAACTGAAGGAAGTGGCCCGATTTGGGTCACTCGGGTCACTAAGGACCATCTGTCGGCCTTCCACTAAAATGAAGAGTTCGTCAGACAGTAGAGAATAAAACCCAATATCTGTTTATTAAAGTACACTCAGAGCGGAGCCCAATCTGCCCAGTCGCTTAGGAGTGCGCTTGGGGACTGGCAAGCATAACGATACATTAAGTACACTTTGAAACCAATGAAAGCACGCCCACCATGGAATTTTCCAGAGAGATGCAGCTGAACAGTAAATTAATAAAGGAGTACGTTTCGGTTCTGAGGCCGGGCACACATTATCTACTATTCAAGGTCACTCTGCCTATACCCACCGCTAGACAAGTGGGAGAAGGCTTACAGCTAAGGAAAGGTATGCGCTAATAAGAACAGTGCATTCATTAGTGTAGCAAAACTCAGCTCCGAAGAAACATAACCTAAAGAAGGCCGTTTCTCGGAAATGGCAAGGGATTGGTTTCAATCATGATACAAAATGGCGTCTATACACAAAATGGCGCAGCAAATTATAACTCACGTAAAACAATGCAAAAGCATTTTTTTTTATTCCAGCACTGGCTCAGTTCTTTTGTTATAGAAGCAAGCTGGTGTCATCCCACTACTAAAGAAACCTTCAGCAGATAGTAAGATTCTATCTAATATCTCTTTTTTGAGCAATTGTCAAAATACTAGAATCTATAGTAAATAACAACTCTCATAGTTTTTAGAATCTTATCATCTCCTGCACCCCTTTCAGTCAGGTTTTCAATCTCGACCCAGCACCGAAACCGCGCTACCATAGGTGAATGAGTCACTACAAAAATGTCCCTAGACTGCTGACACAATGCTGCCCTTATTCTGTTGGACCTCTCTGCAGCGTTCAACACTGTCCCCCATTACATACTTTTACAATGCCTGTCTGATTTTGGGGTCAGGGGCATGGCACTTCATTGTCTGACCTTGTTTCTCTTTGAGCAAGAGCAAGTAATTTGGACGAAACCTTACAGTTTCAAGCCAAAGCTCTAAAATGTAGGATACCCCAAGGCTCTGCTCATATCCCTACACTGTTTATAATGTACATGTCTCCTTTGGCCACCCTGGTTGAGATATTCAGCATTATGATAGTTTCATATGCCGAAGATACCCAGCTGGTATTTTACTACCTGGCAAATTCAGAATCCCGCAAAGTTGCCTTCTCAAATTGCATGGGAGAAATCTTAGAATGGCTCAAAGAAAGCAAAACAGAAATCATACTGTTAGGGCCTAACCCAAATGCAGGTTGGGATGGTGCCTGGCCCAAGGATGGACCTCCCCTCATCCTGGCAGCTTCAAACCTGAGAGTCAGCTTCGATAATGTCCTATCTTTTAAGACCCAGATCCAATCAGTTGCTAGAAACTATATGTGGATCCTATAGGCTCTCAGGAAATTCCTCCCCCTTCTTCCATGGGAGGCCCACGAAACCGTAGTTCAAGCTACAATCCTTTCTCGGCTGGGCTACGTGAATGCCTTGTACCTAGGTTTAACTGCATATTTCGGCCTGCGACTACAAGTGGTCCAAAACACAGCAGCGCGTCCCTTCTTTCTTTTGGAAAAAGGTACCCCCACTTCACCATATCTTACGCACCTGCACTGGGTCCCTGTCAATAAAAGGATTATCTTTAAAGCACTGACTTTAGCACAGAGGGCCCTGAATAACATCGGTCCAAGCTATCTGAACAAAAGAATAAATTAGTACCAACCCAGCAGAAATCTACATTCCAGTCAGGCCAACCTCATACAAGTTCACCGTTTTAAAAAGAGAAATGGTAGGACCACTTTTTAGTATGCATTGCGCAAATCTGGAATCTCCTCCCCTATCAACTCAGAAACGGAATCCATCTTCCGCTAATGTTTAAAAACGTATTCGGAGCAAACGACTTTGATACATAGTGACTACACATACTACTACGATTACGGAGAGAGAAGAAATATTTTTGGGGGGATTTGAGAAACTCAGCAAATCATTTAATAAGTTAATAAAAAAGAAAATAGGGGGCAGGCCCTGGGGGATGGGGTCCCCAGGGCCAATAAATTAGAAAAAGAAGGGGGGCTACAGAGCCCCCTTCTTAAAAAAAATAAAAAGAAAAGTCCGGCATCACGCGGGAGGTCATGCCCCCTCCTTGCAGCACTCTGCAAACACGCCCCCTGGCGCGTTTGCAGATGGGGAACGAATTCTCCTAGAATACTGGGGGTCCCTGGGGGCACACTAGCCCACCAGGAACCTCCAGTATGCGCCAGGGGGCTGCCTTGCAGAGAGGTGTTCTGAGGCCATCCCCCTTTTTACACCTCTCTGCACCACAGCTCTGTGGTGCTTAATGGAGGTTCCTCCTGACCATCTGTTTGTGGGTGGTAAGTGGAAAAGAGACGAGCATCGATATCTAAGGATTTGCACACATTTTGCAAAACCCTTGATACAAATTAAGGGTTTCTATTGGAAATAATGATTGATGGGAGACCATGTAATTGTAAAATGTAGTGGGTGAATAAGACCACAAGTGCTTTGGCGGTAAGGTTCCCCTCAAAAATAATTAAATGTGCCATTGTAGAGAACAGACCTACTACTACTGATATAGTAGTATAACCATTGTAATTTGGCAAATTGGTTACACAGTCCATACTGATGGTATGCCAGGGGTATTGAGGCACTGGCAAGGGGTGCAATAAACTCAATGATGGAGTATGGATTCTTAATCTCAGTTTCCGATAGAGCGTAAATACGACTTCATGGTAGGTAGGCCCCTGTAATAAAATGAATGAGACAGTCAAACTCCCTCTGAGGGGGTAGCTGTATGGCTTTCGGTTCATCAAATACATCCTGAAAATCCAAGTATTCCTTTGGAAGGATGTTTGAAAGTTCCAGGTCCACTGCTGCACACGTTTGGGGTAGAATCAAGTCTTTTGCTGTGATATAGCAGCTAGGACTGCAGTATGGTGACCCTAAATGTACCCAGTGTGAAGACCAATCAATAAGGGGACTATAGAGTAGTAGCTAGGATATCCCTATGATAGCACCGAAAGTGTGTCCCTCTATTAGATTGAAAGACAGGGTGTCTTTTTGTCCATTAGCACAAACTAAGTTTATGGGAACCATTTGATAAGAAATCAATCCTGATGACAATTCAGATCTATCAACTCGTCTCATTCTTGTTTCTTTACTCAAGGGATATTTAAGGTACTGGTCAAACTTAAACCCAAGAAATTGCCGTTGGCTCCTGAATCCAGGAGCATAGGCAATTGTTTTTGTTGTTGTGGGGAAACTATCATGGTGACTGAAATGGTTAAGTGTTATGGAATTTTACCTATGGTATGATTGTGAGGTGAGCGTATTAGACCTACTCGGCGAGTTGACCTCAGTACTAGTCGAGCTTGCACGTTTTCCTGATTGCCCTCTGTGGTGACTGCTATCTTTTTCTGAGCCTCTTTTGATTTGGCGATACAATTGGAGGCAAAGTGTCCTGCTTTACCTTTTCCACAATATAGACACAGATTTAATTTTCTACATCGTTCCTTTTCGTTACTATATAATGACCCCTTGTTCTTCCAATTAACATGGGTTCTACTAACCTAACATCTGTCTCCTTTCACTCAGATCAAACCAACAACAGCCTTGGCTCATTTCTAGATCAGTCACTCTTATGCTCAGCAAGTCGATGATCAAGTCTAACTACTAGATCAATAAATTGCACCAAATCGGTAGGGAGGTGTGAGAAGTTGGCCTGATATATGATGTCACTAGTTCTAGTGTACACCCTGTATCAGTCCAAACATCCCTTATGGTGATTGGTTGTAAAGTCAACCTTATAGACTAGCTATCCTAGTGGTAGCATGGAGAAGAGCAGTCTTAGGCTAAACTCTGTATGGCATGTGAAGCCAGCTGATATACCATTTGCAATCCCTTGAATACCAAATCAAAGGACACCACAACAGATATATTATAAAAATAGAATGTATTTACTCTAGTCAAAATACCCTCAGCACTCTTTATGAGATTCGAGGTAAGTACAACACAGTCTTATTTAAGCATACATAAGGCACACAGGTAAATAATACAGTTAGGCCCTAGGGGCCACGCAAACCATATACTAAGTAAGTGGTATAAGAACTACTGACACAAATACAGGTTAGGCCTAGGGAATCGCTGGGGCTACACTATCCTATCAGTTGTTAGGCAGTGGGAGGCCCACGGGATTCAGGTGCAGAGTGGAAACACTCATGCGTAATGCGTTAAAGTCGATAGAAATAGTAGTATTTGAAATTAAGAGTTTTAGGACACTTCGGAAGGAACTAGGAGTTAGAGACTTGGAAACTAGACACTTGGATAGTCAATACCCTTGTGAGCACCGGAGTACTCAAGTTACCTAGCCCACGGGCTGCGGGTGCATAGGTGTGAACTTGCGTCGGGTTTCGCCGTCGACTCCTATGGATGCCTGAAGAAAGTTGCTGACAGGCAGTCAGTGAAGAGTGTCCGGTGGATTCCAAGGATAGAATCAGGAAGGAGGATACCTGCAAGCAGAGGGGACAGAGTCTAGATCACCAGCCAGAAGCCGGGAAGGAACCAGGAAGGAACCAGGCGATGTCGTGAAGATGCAGGTGAAGAGGTGAAGCTTGTCGCAGCAGCCACGGGTACCAGGAGGCGTCGAGGACGACCAGAACCAGGAGTCGAGCTGTCCCACGAGGGCTCTTTCTGTCGACAGCGTCGATGTCGAGTTGGGACACAACAAGCCTTGGCAAGCGCAACCCACACAGAATGAAGGATTCGCTTCTGTTGCAGACCAGGAAGGTCTGAGGTGCTTCTCTTTTGCAGGGAAGCAAGGGCCGGTCTGGAGGAGCCAAACAAGCGGTGGAAAGTTCAAGGTTCGTCATCACAAAGGCTACTAGCCAACGGGCAAGCAATCGGACAGACGCGTCGAGCAGGAAAATGCAGAAGGGCCACACGCAGAACTCGTGGAGTGTGGAGGGCTGATCTTCGGTGCAGATGGTGCTCGGGGTTGGGGCTTCTCAATCCCCAGAGCACAACTTCGAGGATGCCTCAGAAGCTGCGCTGGAAGCAAGTCGCCAATTTTCCCAGGTAGCCGGTCCCACGTCTCTCATCGCCTCCATGGATCACAGCTTTGCTGTGGATGTGGATCAGGGTCAGAGAAGTCTGGAAGTCAAGGCGCTGGTCGGGCTCTGCAGTCGGTTCCTCGTAGAACGTTGAGCAAAGCAAACGGCAGGTCGCTTGATGGTGCCTGTTTGCACAGGGTGGTAACTCCTTGGCCACAAGGGAGATTCTTCAGTCTTCTTCCGTAGTTGAATGTCGAAGGTCCAGAGTTTCTGTTCAAGTTCAGTTTATCAGGATAATCCAAAGTCCTAGGGACTCAGCTCCCACTCTTATACTAATC
This sequence comes from Triturus cristatus, assembly GCF_964204655.1. Taxonomy (NCBI): domain Eukaryota; kingdom Metazoa; phylum Chordata; class Amphibia; order Caudata; family Salamandridae; genus Triturus; species Triturus cristatus. The sequence goes on from NC_140592.1 coordinate 681,872,564, forward strand.
TGGGGGGCTGGGTTACCTGCTAGGTCCCTCCTATGGGTGGGACCAGGGAGGGGGGTGGTTACACCCCCTTCCCTTTGTCCAGTTTCGCGCCAGGGCTGGGGCTGGAGTGCCCCAGCACCGGTTTGAACTGGACTATGCATGGGACACCTTGTGTGCCCCAGGCAGTGTCTCGTTTCATTCATCCCTCCCTGCCCCAATACACTAAGGCCTGTCTAGGGTGGTGCTAGCACCTCCCAAGGCAGGAAACCTATTGTCCAAGCCTCCCTCGCTGGAAGGTCTCCCAGCAGCAGGAGGTCAGACTCGTGTCTGTGGCAGCAGCGTCCATTTTGTGACGCTGGAGATCTCGTTAACTTTAACCGGGAAGTAGGTCTTCAACATGTCTTCTCCCTCTAGAAGGGAGGAATACTATCCTCACCGCCAGAAATGGTGTGGAGGTAGTATTCCAAAGTGTTAGACACCTTACACAACATGTTTTGATAAAGCCAAACCATAGTTACCATAACCGCGAGGATTATAAGGCACTTTAAGAGTATATGGTAGGCGATATCATAGAACAGCTATAAGGACATGGTTCCGAAAGCTGCAGACAGGCTCAGCTCATGCTAGAGCACCATCTCACATGTTACCAAGCACTCTGCCTTCAGGATTGTTAAGGCCTGCCATAGGAGTGACTGATAGGTTACCCATGTGTCTATATATAGGGTAGGTATAGGAATACTACACCTAAGCAAGGGGTGATTACACGACCTTGCCCCAGCTGAGTGATCAGCCAGTTGTGTCATAATGGAAGGCCAGCCAGGGGTGGCATAATACATGCTGCAGCCCCTTTCTGATGGATACATCTGCCAGTGGATTTCTCACCTTGTGAATATCCCCTGTGCCAGCATTCCATGGAATTTTTCTTCCCCAGCACTCCACGTCGACGTGGGCGACGTCATAATACATCGGCTCCGCTCGCGACTCCGTATGACGCCACCGGAGCCATAAGAGGCCCACGTCGGCGTGATGACGTCAGTTCCCTTTTTTCCGCGCCGTCGACGCGCAACGGTTTTTTCCAGTACTCCTGCTACTTTGTAGTGTTAAGGTGTTTCTGTTGCAAAATCCAGTGATGTCTTCGACAAGGAAGTTGGGCTTTAAGCCCTGTAGGGAATGTGGTGGACATATGTCCATTACAGATCCACATCAAGACTGTTTGTGGTGTCTCTCTTCGGACCACGAAGTCGAAGACTGTGAATGCTGTAGGAGAATGAACCCTAAAGCATTGAAGGAAAGGAAGGCCAAATTGTTTATGGCGAAGATCGGTAAGGAGAAGAGAGGAAGGAAGAAAGAGAAGTCGAGGCAGGAGTTGTCGTCTTCGAAGTCGTCGAAGTCAAGAAGGCATCCTAAGAAGAGGAAACACTCTTCACGACGCCGGTCCTCGAATAGCGGGAAGTTGAGGTCGACTTCGCCTCGCCGTCGTTGGAGTAAGGACATTTCACCTTCTCCTTCTAAGACTCCGAGAGATTCTCCGTCGCCGAAGCGGGCTCCGGCGCATTCACCGGCGCAGTCCCCGGCGTTGTCTCCGGATCAGGTGCCTGTTTCGGATCAGGAACAAGAGGAGGAACCGACTCCAGCGCTGGAAGAATCTATGGCTCCGGTGGAGGACACTGCGGCGCCGCAGCCAAGTACTCCGCAGAGGGATACAGGGTCAGTGCCTTATCCTCAGTTTCCTGCTCCAGGTACTGATTCATCTCAATTCTTGAATGCCATGTATGGTATTTTCAATAGGGCGGCCTTCCCATCCGGAGCACCAACTGGTCCCATGGGCCCTATGGCTTATACGTTGGGGGTGCCGCAGCATTATGCTCAGGCCCCCTTCATGCCCTTTCTGCCGATGGCGCTTTCGTGGCAGTTTCCGGCGCCGTCTGGGGATCCGACACGACTTCGGATGGACCGTCAGACTTCAGAGTCTTCCACAACGCCGTTGCCGACTCCATCGGCGCCGCGTCCGGCGCCGCCGACTCCATCTATGGCGCCGCCGACTCCAACACCTCTGGCTCCACCGACACCGCGTACGACGTCGACGACACCGGCTCCTCTGATTCAATCGAGGAGGGAGGCCCAGAGGGTATTGGAAGAAGGAAGGTACAGAGAAGAAGTGGAGGAAGGTGAGGTGGACACATCCTCTGATGATTTTGAGGGCATACAAGAGGCTAGTGGCCTGGACACTACCCCAGAATGGGAGCACACATCGGCAAGATCCTCTCCGCCTCAGGAATTGGCTTCATACCATACTGTGATAAAGAAGGCTGCGGAGCTGTTAGATTTGCAGTTGCCAACGGCGGAGTATAAGTCGAACTTGTTGACGGAGGTTCTGCACTCTCCTACGACCACTTCAGAGCCTTTACTGCCCTTTAATAAAGCCATCTTGGAGCCTGTTTTGGATATATGGCGGAAACCTCTTTCTTCTCCGGCGGTTTACAGACAGGTGGCAAGAAGGTATAGGGTGGCGCCTGGGGATCCGGACTTTCTATCAATACACCCGTCTCCAGAGAGCCTAGTTGTGCAGGCATCCTGCTCAAAACATGCTTTGGGTGCTTTCCCTTAGTCTCCCGCAGATAGGGAGTCTAAGAAGGTGGACCAGGCAGCTAAAAAGTCCTTCTCTTCAGGGAGTATGGCATTAAAGTCAACTAATGCCACGTGCTTGCTGGGGCGTTACATACATGCATTGATGGACTCAATGAAGACTTTGGCCCCTAAACTGCCTGAGGGCGATAAGGCATCCTTCTTGGAGGTGGTTACGGACACTCAGGCCGCTGCCAGACAGGTCATCCAGTCAGGATTGGATACAGCGGATTCGTTGGCGAGGATTATGGGCTCCTCTATAGCTGCAAGAAGGCAGGCATGGCTCCGTTCGTCGGGGTTCTCATCGGACGTCCAAGCCACATTAGTGGATTTGCCATTTGATGGGCAGAAGTTGTTTGGTGAGAAGGCTGACTCTGCACTGCAGAGATTCAAGGACAGCAGATTAACGGCAAAGTCTCTGGGTCTGCAGGTTCCTGCAAAGGTTTCTAGTTTTAGAAAATTTAGGGGCTTTGGAAGATCGTCTTTTCGCTCCTACCGAGAGCCTCAGCAACAACAGCAGCAGCAGCAACAGCAGAATCCCCTCTATAAATCCTATAGAGGGAGGCAAAGGGGTCGGAGAGGTTCTGGACGCAACCCTTCTTCTTCCTCCTCCTCCTCTGCTTCTAATGAGGCATCAGGGAAGCAGGCCTAGATCCCCCATCCCGGATCATGTAAGACCTGTGGGGGGTCGGGTGTCCTACTTTCTACAAGGTTGGAAATCTGTTACGACAGACCTTTGGGTTTTGAACCTCGTAGAGACTGGGTACGCCCTTCCCTTTCGGGAGTTTTCTCCCCCTTACCCTCCTTGCCAAGGTTACTGCTCAGAGGACCATCTGCTTCTCCTTCAGAAAGAGGTTCTAGCCTTGCTCCAAAAGGGTGCAATAGAGGTGGTTCCGGAGCAGGAAAGGGGTCAGGGATGCTACTCCCGGTATTTTCTGATTCCCAAGAAGGACGGCAGATTGCGTCCAATTCTGGATCTCAGAATCTTGAACTTTTACCTGAAACAGGAGAAATTCAAGATGCTGACCCTTGCGCAGGTTCTTCAAGCGTTGCAGCAAGGAGACTGGATGGTGTCGCTCGACTTGCAGGACGCGTACTTCCACGTTCCAATCCTGAAGTCGCACAGGAAGTATCTCCGTTTTACGGTTGGATCGCAACACTACCAGTTTGCGGTTCTTCCGTTTGGTCTTACTACCGCACCTCGAGTCTTCACAAAGGTGATGGCAGTGGTGGCTGCTCATCTCAGGAGGTCAGGGATTTCGGTTTTTCCCTACCTGGACGACTGGCTTCTGAAGGCCCCAGAGATGGTGCAGCGTCATCTGCAGGTAACATCTCAGCTGTTATTCGACTTGGATTTTTCGATCAATGTGCACAAATCTCACCTGGTGCCCTCTCAACGCAACCTGTTCATAGGGTCGGTACTGGACACTACTGTGTGTCGAGCATTCCCTCCTCCTCAAAGGATTCTCGACATTCAGGAGATGGTCCCTTTATTCCACAATGGAGCGGTTGTTCCAGTTCTGAAGGTCCTTCGCCTGCTCGGTCTGTTCGCTTCCTGCATTCTGTTGGTCAAACATGCATGCTGGCACATGAGGGCGCTCCAGTGGTGCCTCCGCAAGCAGTGGTATCAGCACAACGGGGATCTCAGGGAGTCGATCAAGATCTCCAGAGAAGCTGCAGCGGATCTATCTTGGTGGAGCGTGGAGGGCAGTCTGTCGCAAGGAAAGCCCTTCCAGCTGCCTCCATCGGTGGCCACAGTGATAACGGATGCCTCCACCCTAGGTTGGGGTGCTCATCTGGGGGATCTGGAGATCAAGGGTCTTTGGTCTCCAGAGGAAAGGTTACTTCACATCAACCTTCTGGAATTGCGGGCGATTCGTTTGGCGCTCAAGGCCTTCCTCCCTTCCCTTCGCGGTCGGTCAATTCAAGTCCTGACGGACAACACCACCGCGATGTGGTATGTCAACAAGCAGGGAGGAGTGGGGTCTCTTTGTCTGTGCAGAGAGGCCCTGCGTCTATGGTCCTGGGCTCAGGACCATCAGATTTGTCTGATGGCAAATCATCTGGCCGGGGTGCTGAACGTGCGTGCGGACAGTCTCAGTCGGCAGTTCTCTGCGTTGGGGACGCGTTTCAGTTGAATTGGGGATCTCAACTCCTTTACGCGTTTCCTCCCATACCCTTGATTCCTCGGGTTCTGAGGAAGATTCGCCAAGACCGGGCCCAAGTCATATTGGTCGGTCCGGATTGGCCAAGAATGGTGTGGTATACAGATCTTCTCCACCTCTCCTCGTTCCCTCCACTCCGTCTCCCTCTGAGGGCAGACCTCCTCTCGCAATCGGAGGGGCAGGTTCTACACCCCACCTCCAGAGCTTACACCTTCATGCCTGGAGATTGAACAGAGCAACCTGAGTTCATTCTCTCTCCCGCCTTATGTGGTGGACGTTATTTTATTGGCCAGGCGACACTCCACCAAGTCCATTTACTCCTACAGGTGGTCCAAGTTTGTTAAATGGTGTGGAGAGAGATCCATTGACCCTTTAAAAGCCCAACTTTCTGATGTGCTCCAGTTTGCTCTTTCCTTGGCTCAGCAGGGCTGTGCTGTGGCCACGGTCAAGGGCTATCTTTCGGCCTTATCGGCTTTTCTATGCCTTCCTGATCAACCGTCACTTTTTAAATCTCCGGTTGTTCTGAGGTTTATCAAGGGCCTTACAAACATGTTTCCTCCCACTCCTTTTGTAATGCCTCAGTGGGACCTTAATCTTGTTTTAACCTTTCTGATGGGGTCCCCATTTGAGCCTCTACATAGTTGTCCTTTGAGGCTGTTGTCCTTTAAGCTGGTTTTTCTTGTAGCCATAACCTCGGCAAGGAGGGTGAGTGAGCTTCAAGCTCTTAGTTCTAAACCCCTGTAGGAGAGTAGGGTCTGCTTTCTATGTTCACCCCCACTTTTTGCTTTTGCTTTACTGGTTTTCGACTTAGATGTGGCTGTGGACCTGCTAATCAGACCCACAGCCCTGCTGTTCTCTCTCTAAATTAATACTATGTACTTTAGGTGCATAACCCATTTGGATAGGATCACCTTATTGGCCCCTGTACAGTGTACCCTAGGTACCCAGGGCATAGGTGTACCCTAGGCCTACCAGGGGCTGCAGCATGTATTATGCCACCCCTGGCCTGGCCTTCCATTTTGACACAACTGGCTGATCGCTCAGCTGGGGCAAGGTCGTGTAATCACCCCTTGCTTAGGTGTAGTATTCCTATACCTAACTTACATATAGACACATGTGTACCTATCAGTCACTCCTATGGCAGGCCTTAACAATCCTGGAGGCAGAGTGCTTGGTAACATGTGAGATGGTGCTCTAGCAGGAGCTGAGCCTGTCTGCAGCTTTCGGAACCTTGTCCTTATAGCTGTTCTATGATATAGCCTACCATATACTCTTAAGGTGCCTTATAATCTTAGACGGTTATGGTAACTATGGTTTGGCTTTATCGAAACATGTCGTGTAAGGTGTCTAACACTGTGGAATAATACCCCCATGCCATTTGTGGACATGAGAATATTATCCCCCCCTTCTAGAGGGAAAGACATGGTAAAATCATACTTCAACTGTTAGCCTCTGACCAAAGCCTCAGCATCACAAAATGGATGCTGCTGCCACGACACAAGTCTGACCTCCTGCAGCTGGGAGTGATCCCAGCCAGGGAGGCCTGGACAATAGGTTTCCTGCTTGGGGAGGTGCTAGCACCTCCCCAGACAGCTTTTAGTGTATTGGGGCAGGGTGGGCTGGAAGGAATGAGACATGCCTGGGGCACACAAGGTGTTCCTTGCATAGTCCAGTTCAAACCGGCGCTGGGGCACTCCAGCCCCAGCTCTGGCGCGAAACTGGACAAAGGGAAGTGGGTGTAACCACCCCCTCCCAGGTCCCACCCATAAGGCGTGACCTAGCAGGTATCCCAGCCCCCCAGATTAGTATAAGAGTGGGAGTTGGGCCTCAAGACTTTAGATTATCCTGAACCTGCAAAACTGAACAGAAACTCTGGACCTTCGACATTCGACGAAAGAAGAAGACTGAAGAATCTCCCTTGTAGCCAAGGAGTGGCTACCCTGTGCAAACAGGCACCATCAAGAGACTACCCTTTGCTCAGCCCAGCGAGGATTCGGGCTCTAGGAAGGGCACGGAGGACTCCCATTCGGATGGCGCTGTCGACGAAGTGGAGGTGCTGCCAGATGTTACCCCGGGGACGGCGGATGGAATGTTGGACGCTTGAAGGTTTGGGGAGTGCTCGGGCTCTGAACTAAGGGACTTGGGCAGGGAGGACTGGGTACATGTGGAGAGGGACGCTGATTCGAGCTTGCTGGGGCTTAGGGAGGGCCGGATATCAGGTGGTACCCATGGATGGAAGGTCTGGAGATCCTTGGGGACCCCGGAGGTGGGGGTGGGGGAGCCTGCGGGGGATGGACCGCTGGGGGGGAGTGACATTGACGGAGACTGGGCATGGATGCTTTGGGGAGGACTACCGTCAACCCGTCAGGCGTAGAGTCACCACCTCAACCTCACGGACATAGTGAGACTCTGGTGGCTACCAGAGTATTTGGTTTCTGTTTGGGGGAGTATTTGGATGGGTGACTGCGGTTTAGAGCCTGTTCTGGGGAGGGGTGGGGAATCGGGGAGTTGGGGTGTTTTAGGGTTTCAGGGGGTTGTCAGTGTGCCTTGGAGGGGTAGGATGGGATGGTTGGTTCGACGATGGGATGGGGACCCCCCTTGAATTAAGAATTGTGACTTGGAATGTGAGAGGGCTCACCTCTATGGTGAAGAGACATAAAATCCATGCATACTTAGTGCGGAGAGGGGTTCAGGTAGCCTTCCTTCAAGAGACCCACTTAGATAGAGAGGAGGGGAAGGCATTGCAGCGGCGCTGGCGGGGCCAATTATACTACACCACCTTTTCGAGGTTTGCCCGGGGGGCTCTGATCTGGGTGAGAGCGGGTGTCCCTTTCCAACCCCTGACGACATTGGTAGACCCGGAGGGCAGGTTTGTAGCAGTGCAGGGGCGGCTGGATGGAAGGGATTTGAGCATGTGTAGTGTATATGCCCCTAATATGGACCAGGCGGCGTTTTTCTCCAGGCTGTCGGGGCAGTTGGCGGCGTATTTGACGGGGCCGGTGGTGCTGGGAGGGGACTTTAATTCAGTAACGGATGTGGAGTTGGATAGGTCCCACCCCCCCCCCTGGCACAGTCGGCGGTGCGTCGGGTGGCCAATACTCGAAGTAGCTGGCAGGACACCTGGAGTCTGGTAGACACTTGGCGTACTCATCACCCGCTGGACAGGGATTACTCATTCTATTCTGCCCCCCATGAGCTGTATGTCAGATTGGATGGTATACTGTGTTCTTCGGACGTCCACTCGCTGATGCGACATAGTGAGTATCTAGCGAAAACTCTCTCGGATCATAACCCCTGTCTGGGGGTGTTGCAGTGGTCCAGGCAGCGGCAAGCTATTCCCACGTGGCGTCTTAACCCTCTGCTTCTGGAGGACCCGGTCTTCCGGGCTGAGGTTAGCGACTGTTTAACACAATATTTTGAGCGAAACTCGGGTACGACGGCAAGCCGGGCGACGGAATGGGACGCGCTCAAGGCGGTTGTTCGGGGGGTTTGTATCTCGTCCACAGCCGGAGTGAGGAAGTCGCTATTGAAGGAGGTGGAGGGGGCGGAGGCTCTGCTGCGGGCGGCGGAACGGGCGCATCAGTCGGGAGACGGTGAGCTGGCTGCGGTTGCTGAGGCACGCGAGGGTGTGGCGGTGCAGGTGGAGAGGCTCCGCTGCTTTGACCATAAAAGCTACCTAATGCGAGTGCACGCGGAGCGCGATAAGGTGGGATCCCTTTTGGCTTGGTTGGCGAACCCGGCGGCCCGGGGGGAACCGATACTTGCCCTGGCTGACGCGGGGGGTGCCCCGGTGTATTCCCAGAAGGGGATAAATCAGCAGTTCGCCGGATACTACGCTGGGTTATACGATAGCACCATGGAGGGGGAGCCTGAGGGCCTAGCAGACTTCTTGCTGGAGGCCCGCCTACCTCGCCTGGACCCGGAGATTGGGAAAGAACTTGGCGGTGCCATATCGCTGGGTGAAATTCGGGCGGCGATTAGACATATGGCGCGCCGGAAAACCCCGGGGGCGGATGGGTTGCCTGTCGAGTTCTATGCGGCGTTTCCGGATCTGTTGGCCCCGCAGCTGCAGGCCCTCTACAGCGAAGCTTGGCGACGTGGGTGCTTACCCGCCTCTGCTCGGGAGGCGATTGTGATACCCTTATTAAAGCCCGGAGGGAAGGCCGACGCGCGCACGGCATATCGGCCGCTCTCCATGTTGACGGTGGACTATAAGATATTGAGTAAGGTACTGGCGTCTCGCCTCTTGGGTCATATGGCCGCCTTAGTCCACCCGGATCAGGCGGGCTTTATTCCTCGACGCAGCACTGCCACTTCCGTGAGAAGGTTACTGCGAGTGATGGAACTGGACCGGGAGGTCTTCCCGGAGGCCTGTACGCTGTCGGTCGACATAGAAAAGGCCTTCAATAGTGTGGAATGGCCTTATTTGTATCGAGTGTTGCGGGAGTTCGGTTTGGGGGAGGACTTTGTGCGCTGGACCACGTTGCTTTATAGCGAGGCTACAGCCCGGGTGAAGACGGGGGTCACAATATCGGCCTCCTACCATGTCCGGAGGGGGACGAGACAGGGGTGTTCCCTCTCCCCCTTGCTGTTCGCGCTGGCCATTGAACCATTGGCGGCTCATGCCCGACGAGGGGGGGCGTATGTAGGGGTGGCCTTGCGGGAGGATATGCATTATATCTCCCTCTATGCGGACGATCTACTGATGTTCTTGGAGGACGCGGCGGGTGCACTGGAGGGAGCGGTTGCCCTTTTGGAGGTGTTTGGTCGGCTGTCTGGGCTTAAGGTCAATTGGCGTAAAACATGTTTGTTCCCGCTGTCGCGAGGGGGACAGCCCCCGCAGGCGTTGGGCCATATCCGCTGGGAAGGCAGCTGTCTCCGTTATCTGGGGGTTAACATCTACCATACCCAGGCTGATTTGCTGGAAGGGAATGTGGGTAGAGCGCTTCGAGGCCTAAGGAGTAGTATGGGATTTTGGAAAACGCTCCCGCTCTCGTGTGCTGGGAGGGTGGCGCTGCTGAAAATGGTGGCGCTGCCGCGGCTCCTTTACTATTTTCGTACCCTTCCAATATGGATCCCAGCGTCGTTTTTTGCGAGGCTGCAGGTACTCACCACGAGTTTCATTTGGGGTTCGGGAAGGCGTCGAGTGGCGCTGACCACCTTGCGGCGGCCACGGGCGGAGGGGGGCTTGGCGGCTCCGGATTTCGAATGGTACTATCTGGCGGCCCAGCTCCAGTGGCTCACGCAGGCGGTGGCCAGGGAGTACAGGGGCCCGGAAGGCCCCCAGGGCAGACTAATCCCGCGCCACGTGCTGGCCTTTATAGTCCTTCACCAGAGGTTGGACCTCGCCCAGCTTACCATGGAAGAACGTACCCTCCGGTTATGCTGGAACAGATGCCAGAGAAAGGCCGCCATAGTTCACCCCTATGCCCCTGAGATCCCCCTGGGGATGTGTACGGCGTTCCCGCATGGAGGAGACTGGTCGGGATTGGCGGTCTGGGAGGAAATGGGGGTCCAGATGGTGGGGGACTTATTTCGAGAGGGAGTACTGCTGCCTTTTCAAGACTTGCAGGACTCTTATGGGCTTCCGCGGGGAGACTTCCTGCTTCATGCGGCCTTGGTGGCGAGCCTCCAGAGGCATTGGAACGTGGGGCTGTCGGAGCCCCCGACTGCCGCGGGTTGCCAATATGTAGTGATGGCGGCGGGGACGGCCAAGGCCATCACATGCCTTTATCGCAGGCTGTCGACGGAGAACCTCCTCCCATTGGGCGCCTTGAGGGAAAAGTGGGAGGCGGACCTGGGGAAAGAGATCCCTGAGTCTACATGGTCCACGCTGGTGCGGAGGGCGTGGAAGGGGACGAGGAATGCCAGGTTCCAGCTAGTCCAGTTTTTTACATTACACAGAGCGTACCTGACACCGGCTAAGGTGCTACAATATTTCGGGGGAGCGCACTCTCAGTGCCCATGGTGCGGGGTGGACGGTGCAGACTTTCGACACATGTTTTGGGCCTGTAGGCAGTTGGGGGACTACTGGGAAGCGGTGGTGGAGTGCTTGAACCGGGTCACGGATCGCTCCATTGGTCCGGAGATGGGGACCTGCTTGCTGCTTTGGTTCCCCCACACCCGTCGCACGAGGGTCACAAGCAAATTTTATGATCTAGGGCTGATAATGGCCAAGAGGGAATTGACAATGCACTGGAAATCCCGGGGGGGACCCAGTTTCCTGCGTTGGAGATCAGCCCTGGAACGTTGGGCGGGGGCTGAGGGCACGCTCCGGGTGCAACTGGCCCTCCGGCGAGATGACGAAAAAGCGCTAGCGACAGCCCGGGCATGGGAAGCGTTGGTGGTAGAACTCCAGGGGCTGATGTCCGAGTCGGGGGAGGAAGGGAGTGGGTCTGATGAGGAAGTGGTAGTGGGGAGTGGGGAGTAGTTGAGGCGAATGGCGGGCCCAGACCGCCTACACTTTGGATTGGGCTAGTGGGAAAGTCCTGTAGATGTAGGGAGAGGTGGGGCCCCTGTATTGCATTGACCAAGGGGAGGGGACGCATCGAGAGTGGGACCGGGGTAGCAGATGGGGGCACACTGACAGAGGGTGGGGGAGGGGGGGGGAAGGGGCCGGGTGGGACGGTTGAGTGGAAATGCTGGTAAATGTGGGGTATTTCCTGAATGGGCGGGGATTGAGAGTTGATTGTTGTATCGATGTGTTGGAAAACAATAAAAAATGTTGCAACAAAAAGAGACTACCCTTTGCTTTGCCCACGTTCTACGAGGAACCGACTGCAGAGCCTGACCAGAGCCTTGACTTCCAGACTTCTCCGACCCTGATCCACATCTACAGCAGAGCTGAGATCCGTGGAGGCGACGAGCGACGTGGGACCGGCTACCTGGGAAAAGTGGCTAGTAACTTAAAGCGCAGCTTCTGAGGTACCCTCGAAGTTGTGCACCGGGGATTGAGAAGCCCCAACCCCAAGCACCATCTGCACCGAAGATCAGCCCCCCACACTCCACGAGTCCTGCGTGGGGCCCTTCAGCATTTTCCTGCTTGCCGCGTCTGTCCGGTTGCTTGCCCGCTGGCTAGTGGCCTCTGTGACGACGCACCCTGAAATCTTCTGCGCTGGTTTGGCTCCTCCAGACTGGCTCCCGCTTCTCTGCAAAGAAGAAGCACCCCAGACCTTCCTGGTCTGCACCAGAAGCAAGTCCTCCGTTCTTCGTGGGTTCCGCTTGCCAAGGCTTGGTGAGTCCTAGTCCAACTTCGACGCCGCCGACAGCAAGAGCCTTCGTGGGACAGCTCGCCTCCTGGTCCTGGTCGTCCTCGACGCTTCCTGGTCCTCCTGGCTGCAGCGACAAGCTTCACCTTCACCTGCAATCTTCACGACATCGCCTGGTTCCTTCCTGGTTCCACGTGGTCACTGGCTAGTGACCTTGACTCTGTCCCTTCTGCTTGCAGGTTTCCTTTCTTCTTGATCCCAGCCTTGGGATCCACCGGACACTCTTCACTGACTGCCTGTCAGCATCTTTCTTCAGGCATCCATAGGAGTCGACGACGAAAACGACGCATCTTCACCCCTATGCACCCGCAGCCTGTGGGCTAGGTAACTTGGGTACTCCGGTGCTCATCAGGATAGTGACTATCCTAGTGTCTAGTTTTCAAGTCTCAACTTCCTAGCTACTCCGGAAGTGTCCTAAATCTACCGTTTTCTAAACTGTACTATTGCTATTGACTTTTACGCATTACGCGTGAGTGTTTCCACTCTGCACACGAATCCCGTGGGCCTCCCACTTCCTAACTAACGCTAGTGTAGTGTAGCCCCAGCGATTCCCTAGGCCTAGGCCTATTCTATTTCCGTGACAGTGGTCCTTATACCACTTACTTAATATATGGTTTGCGTGGCCCCTAGGGCCTAACTGTATTACTTACCTGTGTGACTTAATGTATGCTTGAATAAGACTGTGTTGTACTTACCTCTAATCTCATAAAGAGTGCTGAGGGTTTGACTAGAATAAATACACTTTATTTTATATATATATCTGTTGTGGTGTCCTTTCATTTGGTATTCAAGGGATTATATATGGTATCATAGCTGGCTTCACATGCCATTCAGAGTTTAGCCTAAGACTGCTCTTGTCCATGCTACCACTAGGATAGCTGGTCTATAAGGTTGACTTTACAACCAATCACCATAAGGGTATTTGGACTGATATAAGGTGTACACTAGAACTAGTGACATCATACATCAGGCCAACTTCTCACATTGGTGAGCAGCGGTTGGGATCTGAGCTTGCTGTTGTAATACCATTGTAATCTTGAGATACTAAATTGAAAGATCACACAGATATTGTCTAGGTACATATAACATAGATTATAATACTTAAGTCCTACTGGACTTTGTAGTTGTAGGTTGAAGGGAGTAACACACCCTGACTACAACTACTAGAGAGGTTTAGTAGACACAACTAGTGTAGGCAGGTGCACACACCACACCCTCACTAGATCATGTCTCTGAGAGGAGATCAAGTAGATGCTCTCTCAGGAGGATCAGGTCTGCAAAAGACCCCCTCTAGATATGATACCTTAACATTCCAGGAGATGAGACACTTGTGTACCTCCAGGGGAATAAAACAGGGTGCAAACCCTACCCTCCTTCAGTTAAGACAACTCCTAGAGGAGTATGACATTATTAGGGCATCTCAGGCAGGTACCCTAGGTACAGAGGAGGGTCTACCCACCACAGAGGAGTCAGAGGAGACTTCAGATGAAGAGGTAGACAGCCAGGGCCAAGTAGGAAGACTTAGCCAGGCTAACCTAAGCTTACATGGGAGTTTGAATGGGGTCCCCCCTTACAGACCCCCAAGTAGGCTTACACAGAGAAGCAGGAGGGACAGATCCCCTTCAAGGGAATCCATCCACTCCCATGTCTCTAACATCTCTAATGCTTCCTCTCACAGGGGAATGACTTCCCCTGAGAGAAAGGAGCATGAAGCCAGAATGAGGGAAGCTAATCTGAGGATTCAGAGGGAAGAACTTGCCCTTGCCAAGGAGAAGCTTGCTCTGGCTAGAGAACAAAAGTTGAGTGGGTCAGAACCCACTGGTGGCAGCAATATCCCTAAGGATAGAGACAGGCACTATGATAATAGAAACCTGAGCAAGATTGTCCCTCCCTACAAGTGTGGGGATGACATCCACAAATGGATAACTGCTTTGGAGAGAGCTTGCAAAGTACAGCAGGTACCCCAAAGTCAGTGGGCAGCTATCTTGTGGCTCTCCTTCTCTGAGAAAGGCAGAGACAAGCTCCTCACAGTTAGTGATGAGGATGCAGATAATTACACTGTCCTGAAGAGTGCTCTGATTGATGGGTTTGGCCTAACCACTGAACAATACAGGTTGTTGTTCAGGGATACCCAGAAGACACAGACTCAGGACTGGACTGACTTTGTAGATTGTGCCACTAAGGCTCTGGAAGTCTGGCTAATGGGAAGTAAGGTTAAGGACTATACAGGATTGTATAATTTGATCATGAGAGAGCAAATACTTAACAACTGTCAAAACCAGCTATTGCATCAACACCTGATTGATTCTGATCTGAATTCTCCCCAAGAATTGGGAAAGAAGGCAGATAGAGGGGTCAGGACTAGAGTTAAGCAGAAAAACCAGAACCAGGGCGGTGATCAGAAAAAGGCAGACCAGAAGGGTAATGAGCAGAAACAAAAAGACCAGAAGTCTTCACCAGGCCCCCAAAAGGCTCAGGGGGAGGGTGGTCCCAAAAAGGATAAAAAGAAAGATGGCCAAAAGAAACCATGGTGCAACTATTGTAAGTCCAACTCACATTGGTTTAGTGAGTGCACCAAAAAGGATAAGCCCCCAGCCACCATTGCCCCTAAGGCAACTGTACCCCCTAGTTCAGCTGTAAGTGGTGGTTCCCAGCAAAAGGGCGTAGTAGGGTTAACCCTGGGAACTGAGGAGGATTCTGGCCTAGTCAGAGTACCTACTCAGGCTGTTCTGATCTGTGATGGGGACTTAGCTTTGTCCTCTACTGTAGGCCCCAGTAACCTGGGCAAGTACAGACAGACACCTTTTATCAACCAAAGAATGGCTCAGGCCTACAGGGACACTGGAGCTAGTGTCACAATGGTGACACCTGCTTTTGTGGACCCTGGACAGATCATACTAGGTGAGAATTACCTAGTGACCAACGCTAGCAATGCCACTACCTCGCATAGTGTGGCTATTGTTAACTTCTCCTGGGGAGGGGTAACTGGCCTCAAGAAAGTTGTTGTTAGTTCAGACCTTCCTGTAGAGTGTTTACTGGGCAATGATCTTGAAACTTCAGTTTGGTCTGAAGTGGAGTATAGGACCCATGCAGAAATGCTGGGGATAGATGCACATGTCCTTGCTGTGACCAGGTCACAGGCCAAAAAGTGCACCACTGAACAAGTGCTGGATCCTGAAACTATGGACCAGTCACAACCCAAGAGAAAGAGCAGTAGGGTTAAGGTTGTGCCTTCCCCCCTGCCTCAGGTGGTGGATCAGCCCTCCCAGGAGGATGATTCTGAGAGCCCTGAAGGAACTGTCCTAGAAGAACTTGAACCTGATCAGGTTGGGTTTCTTGGGACAGGGGGACCTTCAAGGGCAGATCTGAGGCAGGCTCAATTAGACTGCCCCTCTCTTGAACCCCTCAGACAGCTGGCTGCTGCTGAGGCTGCAGGGAATGCTCAAGGTACCCATAGAGTGTATTGGGATGAAGGGCTACTGTATTCAGAGGCTAGAGACCCCAAGCCTGGTGCATCCAGGAGGTTGGTCATACCACTGAAGTTCAGAGGCTTCCTTCTCACCTTGGCCCATGATATTCCCCTTGCAGGACATCTAGGCCAGAACAAGACTTGGGACAGGCTTGTCCCTCACTTTCACTGGCCCCATATGTCAGAAGATACTAAGGAGTTTTGTCGCTCCTGTGTCACCTGCCAAGCCAGTGGCAAATCAGGTGGCACCACAGAGGCCCCCCTCATACCACTACCTGTGGTGGGGGTCCCCTTTGAAAGAGTGGGCATAGATATTGTAGGACCAATGGACCCACAAACAGCATCTGGGCACAGATTCATACTGGTGATAGTGGACCATGCCACCAGGTACCCAGAAGCAATTCCCCTGAGGACCACAACAGCTCCTGTTGTGGCAAGGGCCCTGCTTGGAGTATTCTCCAGAGTGGGCTTTCCAAAGGAGGTCATTTCTGACAGAGGTACCAACTTCATGTCAGGATACTTGACTGCAATGTGGAAGGAGTGTGGTGTTAACTACAAGTTCACCACGCCCTATCACCCACAGTGCAATGGGCTTGTTGAGAGATTCAACAAGACCCTAAAGGGAATGATAAAAGGATTACCAGATAAGCTTAGGCGAAGATGGGACATCCTTTTACCCTGCCTTCTGTTTGCTTACAGAGAGGTCCCACAAAAGGGGGTTGGCTACAGCCCTTTTGAGCATTTGTTTGGGCATCCTGTAAGGGGACCCCTGTGTTTGGTGAAGGAAGGATGGGAGAGACCTCTCAGACAACCCAAACTAGACATAGTGGATTATGTACTTGGTCTCCGCTCCAGGATGGCAGAGTATATGAAGAAGGCTTCTAAAAACCTTGAGGCAAGTCAAGAACTCCAAAAAGCTTGGCATGACCAAAAGGCTGTACTGACTGTTTACCAGCCAGGACAGAAAGTGTGGATGTTGGAGCCAGTGGCCCCAGCAGCCCTCCAAGACAAATGGTCTGGACCCCACACTATTGTTGAGAAAAAGGGAGAAGTCACCTACTTGGTGGACCTTGGGACTCCCAGAAGCCCCCACAGGGTGCTTCATGTCAACAGATTGAAGGCATATGTTGACAGGGCAGACATGGGGCTACTCATGGCTACAGATGAGGGGCAGGAGGAAGAGAGTGACCCTCTCCCAGACCTGTTGACTCAGAACCCTGATGATGGCTCAGTTGATGGTGTGGTCTTTTCTGACAGCCTCACTGTCCATCAGCAACAGGACTGCAGACAGGTTCTGCAATCCTACAGACATATGTTCTCTCTGACCCCAAGTCAGACAAACTGGTGCACCCATGAGGTGGACACTGGTGACAGTCTGCCTGTGAAGAGTAAAATCTACAGGCAACCTGACCATGTCAGGGACTGCATAAAAGTTGAGGTACAAAAGATGTTGGAGCTGGGAGTCATTGAACCTTCAGAGAGCCCTTGGGCTAGTCCTGTAGTTCTTGTGCCAAAACCTCACACCCAAGATGGTAAGAGAGAGATGAGGTTTTGCGTGGATTACAGAGGTCTCAATGCTGTCACTAGGACAGATGCCCACCCAATACCTAGGGCAGATGAGCTCATTGACAGACTGGCAGCTGCTAAGTTTTTGAGCACATTTGACCTAACAGCAGGCTACTGGCAAATCAGACTAGCTGAGAGTGCAAAGGCCAAAACTGCTTTCTCGACCCCAGGAGGACATTATCAATTTGTGGTAATGCCCTTTGGTTTGAAGAATGCACCTGCCACTTTCCAAAGGTTGGTGAATCAAGTCCTTACTGGGTTGGATGATTATTGTGCAGCTTATCTTGATGATATTGCTGTCTTTAGCTCCACCTGGGAGGATCACCTGGTCCACCTGAGGAATGTTTTAGAGGCCCTGCAAAAGGCAGGCCTCACTATCAAGGCCACTAAGTGCCAGATAGGGCAGAGCAAGGTTGTATACCTGGGCCACCTAGTTGGTGGGGGTCAGGTTCAACCACTGGAGAGCAAGATCCAGACCATAAAGGACTGGGCTCCTCCAACTACCCAGACTCAGGTCAGAGCTTTCTTGGGCCTGACTGGGTACTACAGAAAGTTTGTTAAGAACTATGGGTCCATAGTGACACCACTTAATGACTTGACCTCCAAGAAGATGCCAAAGAAAGTTCAGTGCACAGTAAGCTGTCAAAAAGCATTTGATGACCTGAAGCAGGCCATGTGCAGTGCACCTATTCTGAAAAGTCCAGACTACTCCAAAGAGTTCATTGTCCAGACAGATGCTTCTGAGTTAGGTGTGGGAGCTGTTCTTTCACAACTGAATGTAGATGGTCAAGACCAGCCCATTGCTTTTATAAGTAGAAGGCTGACCCCTAGAGAGAAACGTTGGTCAGCTATTGAGAGGGAGGCCTTTGCTGTGGTTTGGGCCCTGAAGAAGCTGAGGCCATACTTGTTTGGCACTCACTTCAAGATTCAGACAGACCATAAGCCCCTCTTGTGGCTAAATCAGATGAAGGGTGAAAATCCCAAACTTCTTAGGTGGTCCATTTCCCTACAGGGGATGGACTTCACAGTGGAACATAGACCTGGGACTGACCATGCCAATGCAGATGGACTCTCCAGATATTTCCACTTAGAACATGAAGACTCAACTGGTCAAGGTTAGTTTAATGTCCCTAAGTTTGGGGGGGGGGGTTGTGTAGGAGAGTAGGGTCTGCTTTCTATGTTCACCCCCACTTTTTGCTTTTGCTTTACTGGTTTTCGACTTAGATGTGGCTGTGGGCCTGCTAATCAGACCCACAGCCCTGCTGTTCTCTCTCTAAATTAATACTATGTACTTCTGATGGATACATCTGCCAGTGGATTCCTCACCTTGTGAATATCCCCTGCGCCAGCAACATTCGGAAACTTTTGTAGCAGTCCACGCCGATGGGGTCGAAGATGACGTCACAGAGACACGGCTCCGCTCGCGACTCCACTGACGTCACCGGCTCCATAAGAAGACCTCCTCGGCGTGATGACGTCAGTTCCCTTTTTTTCCGCGCCGACGACGCCAACGGATTTCGGGAATCGTTACTGGTAGCTTTACCTGTTACTTTGTGTTTATTCCGAAGTTTCTCTGTCTTTCTTCGAGAATGTCGGCAAGGAAGTCTGGTTTCAAGCCTTGCCATGAATGTGGCAAACACATGTCCATCACTGACCCGCATGACGACTGCGTTTGGTGTTTGTCATCGGACCACGATGTTGAAGGATGTTCGTGTTGCAGGAAGATGAGCTCTAAGGCTCTTAAGGAAAGAGAGGCAAAGCTCTTTATCGCCCGGATGAAGAGAAAGGAGAAAAGAGGTAGAAGAAGATCCAGGTCGAGGTCGAGGTCGGCTTCCAAGTCGACTTCGGGACATGCTTCAAAGAGCAAGAAGCATAAGAAGAAAAGGAGGCATTCGTCTCATCACAAGGCCTCGACGTCGAAGTCTAAATCACCTGCTCGGCGTCGGAGGGAGTCAGTGTCTCCTTCTCCCGTTCCGGCTTCGCCTCCCGTTCCATCTTCTCCTGTGTTTTCTCCGGCTCCGGCTGATTCGCCGGTGCCGGCGTCCTCTCCGGCGCCGATGGCTTCTCTAGGTCCTGCAGGTCCTTCGGCTCCGTCTCCGACTCCGGCCCAGGATGAGGATGATCAGGCTCCGGGTGAGTCTGTGACGCCGCAAGTTCCACCGTCGGCGCCGGCAGGCCCGAGTCCGGTGTTACCTGACCAGTATCCGGCTTTCCCTAATCCAGGTCAGGACCCCTCGCAGTATCTCAATGCGATGTATGGGGTGTTCTCACGGGCCATGTATTCCTCTGGTGCACCTATGGGTCCGATGGGTCCGATGGCTTTTAATCTGGGAGTGCCGCAGGTTTATCCTCAAGCACCGTTTATGCCTTTCTTCCCAGCGACGCCGTCTTGGCAGATGCCGGCGCCGAAAACATCGACGCCGCTTCCCTCTTCACCGGCGCCGACTCGACCTCGTTCGACGCCGGCTGCTCCAGCTGATCCGCGTTCGACGCCTCTGCCGGCGCCGTCGGATTCAATCACGGCGCCGCCGACGCCGCAGGTGCGGATCCGTTCCAGGAGGGAGGCGCAGAGAGTGCTGGAGGAGAGGAGCTATCTTATGGATGAGGCTGAAGAGGGAGAATTGGTCGAATCCGATGAGGTGTTTGACGAGTTGAAGGAGGCAAGTGGGTTGGATTTGTCTCCGGAGTGGGAGATCACTCCTCCTTCAGATGAACCTTCTAAAGACGCGGCTCCTTATCATGCTGTAATTAGAAAGGCTGCAGAGTTGTTGGACCTTCAATTGCCATCTGTTGAGTTCAAGTCCAATATCTTGACTGAGGTGTTGCACTCTCCAACTGCGGTGTCAGAGCCGCTGTTGCCTTTTAATGAAGCAATATTGGAGCCTGTGTTGGATGTGTGGCGCAAGCCTTTTTCGGCTCCTGCGGTGTCCAAGGTGGTTGCAAGGAGATATAGGGTGGCTCCGGGGGATCCTGAGTTTTTGTCATCACACCCTTCACCTGAAAGTCTGGTCGTTCAGGCTGCTTGTTCTGGACGTTCAAAAGGTGCGTTTCCTCAGGTCCCAGGGGACAGAGAGGCCAAGAAGGTGGACCAATCAGCCAAGAAAGTCTTTTCTTCAGCCAGTATGGCATTAAAGTCTTCTAATGCGACTTGTTTATTGGGGCGCTATATCCATGCGCTTATGGATTCAGCTAAAAAGTTGGCACCGAAGCTGTCGGAGGTGGATAGGGCAGGCTTCAGTGAAGTACTGTCGGATGCCCAGGCGGCTGCTCGCCAGGTTATTCAGAGTGGCTTGGATACAGCAGACTCAGTTGCCAGGGTCATGGGGTCTTCAGTTGCCACCAGGAGGGGTGCATGGCTTAAGTCCTCCGAATTTTCTTCGGATGTCCAGTCGACCTTGTTGGACTTACCTTTTGATGGGTCTGGTCTGTTCGGGAAGAAGGCTGATGCTGCTCTCGAGCGCTTCAAAGAGAGTAAGGCTACGGCTAGGTCGTTGGGCCTTCAATCCCAGCCGAGAGGTACTTTCAAGAGGTACAGAGGTTTTGGAAGGGCGAGTTTTCGTTCTTATAGACCAGCCCAGCAGCAGCAGCAGCAGCAGCAGCAGCAAAGCTCCAAGGGATATAGAGGAAGACTTAGAGGTCGCTCACGTGGCCGTCAACTCTCCTCCTCCTCTTCCTCTTCCTCAGCCCCTCCCACCACCGCAAAACAGCCCTAGATTCGACATTCCGGATCATGCTGGTCCTGTGGGGGGCCGGCTTACCCATTTTCTACAAGATTGGGAATCGGTTACTACAGACCTTTGGGTTCTGGATCTTGTTGAAAATGGGTACGCCCTTCCCTTTCGGGAATTCCCTCCAGTTTACCCTCCTTGCCAAGGTGCTTGCTCGGAGGACCACCGTCTTCTCCTGCAGGAGGAAGTCCTGAAGTTGTTTCAGAAAGGGGCGATAGAGGTGGTTCCGGAGCAGGAGAGGGGTCAGGGATGCTACTCCCGGTATTTTCTGATCCCGAAGAAGGACGGCAGATTGCGTCCGATTCTAGACCTCAGAATCCTGAACTTTTACCTGAAACAGGAGAAGTTCAAGATGCTCACCCTTGCGCAGGTTCTTCAGGCGCTGAATCAGGAGGACTGGATGGTGTCGCTCGACTTGCAGGATGCGTATTTTCACATCCCCATCCTGAAGTCGCACAGGAAGTATCTCCGTTTCACGGTAGGATCGCAACATTATCAGTTTGCGGTCCTCCCGTTTGGTCTTACTTCGGCACCTCGAGTCTTCACAAAGGTGATGGCAGTGGTGGCAGCCCATCTCAGAAGATCGGGAATTTCGGTTTTCCCTTATTTGGACGACTGGCTGATCAAGGCGGAGTCGTCGGAGAAGGTGCTGTGTCATCTGCAGGATACAACTCGGCTGTTGTACAGATTGGGTTTTTCGATCAACGTGCCCAAATCTCACCTGGTGCCCTCTCAGCGCAACCTGTTCATAGGTGCGGTACTGGACACTACTGTGTGTCGAGCATTCCCTCCTCCTCAAAGGATTCTCGACATACAGGAAATGATTCCTTTGTTTTTCAGCGGAGCGGTTGTTCCAGTTCTGAAGGTCCTTCGCCTGCTCGGTCTGTTCGCTTCCTGCATACTGTTGGTCAACCATGCACGCTGGCACATGAGGGCGCTCCAGTGGTGCCTCCGCAAGCAGTGGTATCAGCACAAAGGGGATCTCAGGGAGTCTGTGAGGGTCTCCAGAGAAGCTGCAGCGGATCTGTCTTGGTGGAGCGTGGAGGGCAATCTGTCTCAAGGAAGGCCCTTTCTTCTACCTCCATCGGTGACCACAGTGATAACGGATGCATCCACCTTAGGGTGGGGGGCGCATCTGGGGGATCTGGAGATCAAGGGTCTTTGGTCTCCAGAGGAAAGGTTGCTTCACATCAACCTTCTGGAGTTACGGGCGATACGCTTGGCGCTCAAGGCCTTCCTCCCTTCCCTTCGCGGTCAGTCTGTTCAGGTTCTGACGGACAACACTACCGCGATGTGGTATATAAACAAGCAGGGAGGAGTGGGGTCTCTTTGTCTATGCATAGAGGCCCTGCGTCTATGGTCCTGGGCTCAGGACCATCGGATTTGTCTGATGGCGAATCATCTGGCCGGGGTGCTGAACGTACGTGCGGACAGTCTCAGTCGGCAGTTCTCTGCCGATCACGAGTGGAGGCTCCATCCGGAGGTAGTTCGTCACGTCTTTCGGACGTGGGGAACTCCTCGGGTGGATCTGTTTGCCACTTTCGAGAACGCGCACTGCCTGTCATTCTGCAGTCTCCAGTATCCGATGCAGGGGGCGTTGGGAGACGCGTTTCAGTTGGGTTGGGGCTCACGACTCCTTTACGCGTTTCCTCCCATACCCTTGATTCCTCGGGTTCTGAGGAAGGTTCGCCAAGACCGGGCCCAAGTTATATTGATCGCCCCGGATTGGCCAAGAAGGATGTGGTACACAGATCTTCTCCACCTCTCCTCGTGCCCTCCGCTCCGTCTCCCTCTGAGGGCAGACCTCCTCTCGCAGTCGGAGGGGCAGGTTCTACACCCCCACCTCCAGAGCTTACACCTTCATGCCTGGAGATTGAACGGGGCAACCTGAATTCTTTCTCTCTCCCGCCGGATGTGGTGGATGTTATTTTATCGGCCAGGCGACACTCCACCAAATCCATATACTCCTATAGGTGGTCTAAGTTCGTTCTCTGGTGTGGAGAGAGGTCGATTGATCCCTTGAAGGCTCGTTTGTCTAACATTCTGCAGTTTGCTCTTTCTCTTGCCCAGCAAGGCTTTGCTGTGGCCACTGTAAAGGGATATTTATCGGCTTTGTCGGCTTTCCTATGCCTGCCGGATCAGCCGTCCTTATTTAAATCACCTATTGTGCTTAGGTTTCTCAAGGGCCTTACGAATAAATTTCCTCCTACTCCCTTTATTGTACCTCAGTGGGACTTAAACCTTGTACTGACTTATCTTATGGGTTCTCCTTTCGAGCCCTTACATAAGTGTCCCTTGAGACTGTTGTCTTTTAAGACGATTTTCCTCGTTGCAATCACCTCGGCAAGGAGAGTAAGTGAGCTTCAAGCTCTTAGTTCAAAACCCCCATTCTTGACTGTGCATGCTGAACGAATGGTTCTCCGGACCAGGGCTGCGTTTTTGCCTAAGGTGGTAACTCCCTTCCATCTGGGGCAGTCCATTACCCTTCCTACCTTTTATCCTCCCCCTCACCCTTCCAAGGAGGAGGAGAGACTTCACCGCTTGGACCCTAAGAGGGCGGTGAGCTTTTACCTGGACAGGACTAAGGCTACAGGATTGATGACCAGCTCTTTGTGGGCTTTGCTGGCTGCAGAAAGGGTCGTGCGGTGCACAAGCGCACCCTTTCAAGATGGATTGTGCTATGCATCAAGATCTGCTACTCCCTAGCTGGTAAGGAGCCTCCGGAGGGTTTAAGAGCTCATTCCACTAGAGCAAAGTCTTCTACCCCTGCTTTGTCTAGGGGTGTTCCTGTGGAGGACATTTGTAGGGCGGCAACTTGGGCCTCCCTTCACACCTTTGCAAAACATTATTGTTTAGACTCTGAGGTGAGGAGGGACGGACATTTTGCCCGTTCCGTCCTTCAGGATTTTCTGGTATAGGGGGATGGACACCCTCCTCCGGGAGCGGGGACTGCTGTGGAATCTATTCACAAGGTGAGGAATCCACTGGCAGATGTATCCATCAGAAGAACAAGTTACTTACCTTCGGTAACGCTTTTTCTGGTGGATACAGTATCTGCCTGTGGATTCCTCACTGACCCACCCGCCTCCCCGTTGTCCATCCTTCTATTCCAGTGACTCTATGACGGTAATTCTATTGATGATTTCAAATGTATTTATGACTGTCAAGGACATTGGGTTATTTCTAGTGCTTTGATGTTTCTTTTCCACACTGTGTGTGTTGATATGCATATTGTGTACTGTGTATGCTGTTTATGTACATATTGCTGTCAGTCCGTCCGTGTGCCTCGAAAGCACGGAAAAAAGGTGCGGAACTGACGTCATCACGCCGAGGAGGTCTTCTTATGGAGCCGGTGACGTCAGTGGAGTCGCGAGCGGAGCCGTGTCTCTGTGACGTCATCTTCGACCCCATCGGCGTGGACTGCTACAAAAGTTTCCGAATGTTGCTGGCGCAGGGGATATTCACAAGGTGAGGAATCCACAGGCAGATACTGTATCCACCAGAAAAAGCATTACCGAAGGTAAGTAACTTGTTCTTTAGGTGCATAACCCATTTGGATAGGATCACCTTATTGGCCCCTGTACAGTGTACCCTAGGTACCCAGGGCATAGGTGTACCCTAGGCCTACCAGGGGCTGCAGCATGTATTATGCCACCCCTGGCCTGGCCTTCCATTTTGACACAACTGGCTGATCACTCAGCTGGGGCAAGGTCGTGTAATCACCCCTTGCTTAGGTGTAGTATTCCTATACCTAACTTACATATAGACACATGTGTACCTATCAGTCACTCCTATGGCAGGCCTTAACAATCCTGGAGGCAGAGTGCTTGGTAACATGTGAGATGGTGCTCTAGCAGGAGCTGAGCCTGTCTGCAGCTTTCGGAACCTTGTCCTTATAGCTGTTCTATGATATAGCCTACCATATACTCTTAAAGTGCCTTATAATCTTAGACGGTTATGGTAACTATGGTTTGGCTTTATCGAAACATGTCGTGTAAGGTGTCTAACACTGTGGAATAATACCCCCATGCTATTTCTGGACATGAGAATATTATCCCCCCCTTCTAGAGGGAAAGACATGGTAAAATCATACTTCAACTGTTAGCCTCTGACCAAAGCCTCAGCATCACAAAATGGATGCTGCTGCCACGACACAAGTCTGACCTCCTGCAGCTGGGAGTGATCCCATCCAGGGAGGCCTGGACAATAGGTTTCCTGCTTGGGGAGGTGCTAGCACCTCCCCAGACAGCCTTTAGTGTATTGGGGCAGGGTGGGCTGAAAGGAATGAGACATGCCTGGGGCACACAAGGTGTTCCTTGCATAGTCCAGTTCAAACCGGCGCTGGGGCACTCCAGCCCCAGCTCTGGCACGAAACTGGACAAAGGGAAGTGGGTGTGACCACCCCCTCCCAGGTCCCACCCATAAGGCGTGACCTAGCAGGTATCCCAGCCCCCCAGATTAGTATAAGAGTGGGAGTTGGGCCTCAAGACTTTAGATTATCCTGAACCTGCAAAACTGAACAGAAACTCTGGACCTTCGACATTCGACGAAAGAAGAAGACTGAAGAATCTCCCTTGTAGCCAAGGAGTGGCTACCCTGTGCAAACAGGCACCATCAAGAGACTACCCTTTGCTTTGCCCACGTTCTACGAGGAACCGACTGCAGAGCCTGACCAGAGCCTTGACTTCCAGACTTCTCCGACCCTGATCCACATCTACAGCAGAGCTGAGATCCGTGGAGGCGACGAGCGACGTGGGACCGGCTACCTGGGAAAAGTGGCTAGTAACTTAAAGCGCAGCTTCTGAGGTACCCTCGAAGTTGTGCACCGGGGATTGAGAAGCCCCAACCCCAAGCACCATCTGCACCGAAGATCAGCCCCCCACACTCCACGAGTCCTGCGTGGGGCCCTTCAGCATTTTCCTGCTTGCCGCGTCTGTCCGGTTGCTTGCCCGCTGGCTAGTGGCCTCTGTGACGACGCACCCTGAAATCTTCTGCGCTGGTTTGGCTCCTCCAGACTGGCTCCCGCTTCTCTGCAAAGAAGAAGCACCCCAGACCTTCCTGGTCTGCACCAGAAGCAAGTCCTCCGTTCTTCGTGGGTTCCGCTTGCCAAGGCTTGGTGAGTCCTAGTCCAACTTCGACGCCGCCGACAGCAAGAGCCTTCGTGGGACAGCTCGCCTCCTGGTCCTGGTCGTCCTCGACGCTTCCTGGTCCTCCTGGCTGCAGCGACAAGCTTCACCTTCACCTGCAATCTTCACGACATCGCCTGGTTCCTTCCTGGTTCCACGTGGTCACTGGCTAGTGACCTTGACTCTGTCCCTTCTGCTTGCAGGTTTCCTTTCTTCTTGATCCCAGCCTTGGGATCCACCGGACACTCTTCACTGACTGCCTGTCAGCATCTTTCTTCAGGCATCCATAGGAGTCGACGACGAAAACGACGCATCTTCACCCCTATGCACCCGCAGCCTGTGGGCTAGGTAACTTGGGTACTCCGGTGCTCATCAGGATAGTGACTATCCTAGTGTCTAGTTTTCAAGTCTCAACTTCCTAGCTACTCCGGAAGTGTCCTAAATCTACCGTTTTCTAAACTGTACTATTGCGATTGACTTTTACGCATTACGCGTGAGTGTTTCCACTCTGCACACGAATCCCGTGGGCCTCCCACTTCCTAACTAACGCTAGTGTAGTGTAGCCCCAGCGATTCCCTAGGCCTAGGCCTATTCTATTTCCGTGACAGTGGTCCTTATACCACTTACTTAGTATATGGTTTGCGTGGCCCCTAGGGCCTAACTGTATTACTTACCTGTGTGACTTAATGTATGCTTGAATAAGACTGTGTTGTTCTTACCTCTAATCTCATAAAGAGTGCTGAGGGTTTGACTAGAATAAATACACTTTATTTTATATATATATCTGTTGTGGTGTCCTTTCATTTGGTATTCAAGGGATTATATATGGTATCACAGCTGGCTTCACATGCCATTCAGAGTTTAGCCTAAGACTGCTCTTGTCCATGCTACCACTAGGATAGCTGGTCTATAAGGTTGACTTTACAACCAATCACCATAAGGGTATTTGGACTGATATAAGGTGTACACTAGAACTAGTGACATCATACATCAGGCCAACTTCTCACAACCCCCGTTTTTAACCTTGCATGCTGAACGGATGGTTCTCAGGACCAGGGCTGCTTTCCTGCCAAAAGTTGTCACTCCGTTTCATTTGGGGCAGTCCATTACTCTCCCTGTTTTCTATCCTCCTCCTCATCCTTCCAAAGAGGAGGAAAGGCTTCATCGCCTGGACCCAAAGAGAACTGTAAGCTTTTACTTGGACAGAACGAAGGACTTTCGTCTGGACGATCAGCTCTTCGTGGGTTATGTTGGACATTCCAAAGGAAGAGCGGTGCACAAGCGCACGTTGTCGAGATGGATTATCCTTGCCATCAAGATCTGCTACGCCCTGGCTGGTAAGACCCCTCCTGAGGGCATTAGAGCTCATTCAACTAGAGCTAAGTCATCTACATCTGCTTTCGCCCGGGGTGTTCCTGTGGCAGACATTTGTAAAGCCGCGACTTGGGCCTCCCTCCATACCTTCGCAAAGCATTATTGCTTGGACTCGGAGATGAGGAGGGAGGACCACTTCGCGCGCTTTGTCTTGCAAGACTTTCTGGTATAAGAAGGTGGACACCCTCCTCCGGGAGTGGGGACTGCTGTGGGAATCTATTCACAAGGTGAGGAATCCACTGGCAGATGTATCCATCAGAAGAACAAGTTACTTACCTTCGGTAATGCTTTTTCTGGTGAATACAGTATCTGCCTGTGGATTCCTCACTGACCCACCCTCCTCCCCGTTGTCCACCTTTGTGTACCATGAAAGAGGTCTTGTTGGGATGTTTTGATACTTTCTTGTACATTGGTAGGAAATGCTTGTTTGTTTAGCATTCCTTTTATTTGTATGCTATGTATATGTATTGGTATTCTGTATACGGTGTATACTTAGGGTTGTCGTTGGTTCACCTGTTCGCCTCGAAGGCACGGAAAAAATGGGTGGAACTGACGTCATCACGCCGACGTGGGCTTCTTATGGCTCCGATGACGTCGTACGAAGTCGGGTGCGGAGCCGATGCATTGTGACGTCGCCCACGTCGACGTGGAGTGCTGGGAAAGAAAAGTTCCGTGGAATGCTGGCGCAGGGGATATTCACAAGGTGAGGAATCCACAGGCAGATACTGTATCCACCAGAAAAAGCGTTACCGAAGGTAAGTAACTTGTTCATCAGTAGGTAGCTGAGCCCTGCAGAAATTAGATTATCCTGAATGTGCAACTTGAACAGAAACTCTGGACCTTCGACATTCGACCTCAGGAAGAAGACTGAAGAATCTCCCTTGTGGCCAAGGAGTGACTGTGAGAAAGTGCCATCTTTCTTGCATGGTATGCCCCCACTTTTTGCTAAATTGCTGAATGAACTTCGATTGAGTGTACCCTGGGTTCCTGCCAATCAGGTGCCCAGGGCCTATGTTCCTTCCTTAAACCACACAAACTCCAAATTGGCAAACCCTAGCCACATGTCAGCCCCTAGTAAATGGTACCCTAGGTACCCAGGGCCTTGTGGCCAGGGAAGGCCTCTAAGGGCTGCAGCACTCATTGTGCCACCCTCAGAGGCCCTGTACCCTTACACACACACTGCCCTTGCAGGCTGAGTGTCTGGGTGCAGGACAAAACAAAGAGTCGACATGGCACACATCACTGTGTACCATGCCCATCACCTACACTGCCAAGGCATATGTCAGCCACCCCTCTAGCTGGGTGCATTACGCCTATGGTGTGGGCACAGGAGCAGGAGCCCTGTGCCCCTACAGTACCCGGGTCCATTCCTGAGCACTGTAAGTGCAGTGCTGTCATTTAAGAGTACATGGTGCTGAGAGCTTGTCAAACACGAGCTCCACAGCACCATATTGGCACCACTGAAGCCTGGGAAGTTTGGTATCAAACTTCTCAGCACATTGAACCCACACTGATGCCAGTGTAGGATTTAATGTACTAAGCACCCCAGAGGGCATCTTAGAGATGCCCCCTTACAGCTAACTTACAATCCACGTCTGCTCTGAGGCTGCCCAGGCTGCCACACAGCAGACACGTTGCTGGACCCCTGGGTGGGAGAGCCCCTGCTCTCCCGGGCCTGCAACAATGCACATCCTGGGTGAGGTGAGAAATCTCCTCCCCCAGGATGAGCAAAGGGAAGCTTCAAAGGCAGGCCGCCATTTGGAGTTTCCCCAGGCCACTGCAACCCCCCACTCTGGCGGGAAGCTTGGCCGGAAACCCCATACAAGGACAGGGGATGTGCCAGCCTGCCCACCCCACCCCTCAGGTGGGGGAGGCGAGGTGAAGCACATCTCCGGGCTCTCGCCATCTTGAAGATGGGAGGCCCTACCCTATCAGGATTAGGCTACTGCCCCCCTCCCACAGGAGAGAGGCAGGATAGGGGGTGTACCCACCCCAGGACAAGGACCCATTGGTCCCTGGCCTTCACCTACCTGTAACGCCCCTAAATCTAGTATTTAGGGGCACCCTGAACCTTCCTTCCTTAGATTCCAGATAGAAAACGACAAGAAGAGCAAGAAGAACAAAGACCTGCCCTGCAGCTGCTAAAAAGAGAAGAAGACACCAACTGCTTTGGCCCCAGCCCTACCGGCCTGTCGACTCTCGAACCTGCACCAGCGCGGCATCCCTTGTGGCCAGCAACCTCACCAACCCCGGAGGACCTGGCTACCTTTTAGCTCTAAGCCCCTGGGACTCCCACGAGTAGAGGCTCTACTCAAGAAACCTATTTGCTATCCCTGGCACCAGCCCGGGACCGCGGACCCAACACACTCTGCACCAGCCAAGCCTGGCCAGTGCCGGAGTGGACAAAGACCCAGAGGACGACCCCACGGCGACTGTGAACCAGAGTCCGGCACCCAAGGACCCCCCTCGACATCCCGGAAGAAGCCTGCAGCCTCAGAACCAAGTGCCACCCCAGCCGCGATCAACCAGAGGGTAAGATTCCCGACGTCAAAAGGCACCCCTGCACCCGGCGCCCTGCGGCCCCCTGTGCCCAATCCCGGGGTACCCACCTAACCTACAACTACCCAACTTACCTCTCGAAGTGGTGGTGGCACCTGAAACATCCTCGTCCCCGAGCCTGCAGCCTCTTTCCAAACCGGAACATTCCCATTGATTTCCATTGAGCGCCCTAAGGCTCAAAAGCACCCTGCACCCAGCCGCCCGAGTGGCCCTGGCAGTGCCCTCTCTACACTAACCTACTTCCCCACTTGCCCTGAGTAAGTGACCAGGAGCCCAGCTCCCACAGCCGCGTGGCTTGCCAGACAGCAGCCACCAACCAAGGCCCCCCTATCCCTCATAGGATAACATTGGGCCCAACTCTCTCTGCACCCGGCCGCCCTGAAACCGCTGAGGGTGAACCAACTGTACCTACCTGACACTGGGGGACCCCTGAGTCCATGCCCGGAATTTCAACACTGCCAGTCGAGTACTTACCCTTAAACCGCTAACTTCATTTTCCTCATAGGGTAACATTGACTGGCTTTTTCTTCAAAAATCTTCTAAGTGTGAACTTTTCAAAACTGCAAAAATTCACCAAAAATCAGCCAAGTGACAAAAACGAATTTACTCACCTGCTCCTAGGTGAGCTCCCAGTGCTGGATCTTGGTGCCCAGCCCTGACCCTGAAAAGTGTTCACAACTATACTTACCTCTAACTCATTTTTCTCCCATAGGAAACCATTGTCTGCTTTTCTGTGAAATTTCTTCTGTGTCTATTTTTGCAAATTTGAAATATTCTTTTAAAATCGTACCAATTCTGCAAACGAAATTACTTACCTGCTTTTGATAAGGACCCCAGTCCTGGGTCTAGGCACCCAGTCCTTGATTACTAAAGTAACGATAAAGTACTCTACCTGCAATGTGAATTTCTTGCCATAGAGATCCATTAAATGTTTTCTTTGAAATATTTTCTAAGTGCTAACTTTTGAAATAGCTAAATATTATTTAAAAATCATTACAGTTATTAAGTCGACTTTCATCACTTGATTCTGAATACTGACCCAAGGCTGGTTCTAGGAGCCAGACCTGGAATTCCAAAAGTAATCTGAAAAGTAATTTATTACAAATAACCTGAATTTACCATTGAGCTCAATGCATTGTTATGTTTAGGAAATAGGATTGTTTATTGCAACCAACTGTGACTGTTTACACAAATTTAGTGCTTAAGACAAAAGTATTTATATTCAACCTCTCATTCTGAGAAAGTATATTTTTACCCCCTTTGGGGTTCTAAAAATAAAACAAGCATATATTTTATATATATAAACCATTGGCCTAGAGTTCAGTTATTGAGTGTGTGAAACCATTTGCTGACTGAGTGTGTACAATAAATGCTTTACACTGTCCTCTGGTACTGCCTTACTGCTCGACCAAGCTACCACTTTTGAGAGTAAGGTCATACCTAACTTTGACATCTATCAGCCTCTGGGGGACTGTGGACTCTGTACACCCTGTACCTATTAGGGAACAGTATATACAGAGCCACTTTCTCACAGTGACCACCCTGGGCAACCAGGCACCATCCAGCGACCGCTGCTTGCTTTGCGACGACTGCAGAGACTGACCAGCGCCGAGACTTCCAGACACCTCTGAACCAGATACACCTCTACAGCAAAGCTGAGACCCGTGGAGGCGACGAGGGACGTGGAACCGGCGACTTGGGAAAAGTGGCTAGTAACTGACTAGCGCGACTTCTGAGGCTTCCTCGAGGCTCTGCTTGGGGAATTGAGAAGCCCCCTTCCCAAGCACCATCTGCAAAGAAGATCAGCTCCCCACACTTCACGTGTTCTGCGTGGGGCCCTTCTGCACCCGAGTTGCTCGACGTGTTGTCCGGTTGCTGGCCCGTTGGCTAGTGACCTCTGCGACGACGAACCTTTGATTTCACCTTGCTGGTCCGGCTCCTCCAGACTGGCACGCGCTCCTCTGTGAAAGAGAAGCACCCCAGACCTTCCTGGTCTGCACCAGAAGCAAGTCCTCCATTCTGCGTGGGTTCCGCTTGCCAAGGCTTATTGGGTCCTAACTCGACATCGATACCGCCAACAGCAAGAGCCTTAGTGGGACAGCTCGCCTCCTGGTCCTGGTCGTCCTCGACACCTCCTGGTACCCGTGGCTGCTGCGACAAGCTTCAGCTCTTCACCTGCATCTGCACTACATCGCCTGGTTCCTTCCTGGTTCCTTCCCGGCTCCTGGCTGGTGACCTAGACTCTGTCCCTTCTGCTTGCAGGTATCCTTCCTTCTTGATTCCATCCTTGGGATCCACCGGACACTCTTCACTGACTGCCTGTCAGCAACTTTCCTTCAGGCATCCATAGGAGTCAACGACGAAACCCGACGCAAGTTCACACCTATGCACCCGCAGCCCGTGGGCTAGGTAACTTGAGTACTCCGGTGCTCACAAGGGTATTGACTATCCTAGGGTCTAGTTTCCAAGTCTCGAACTCCTAGCTATTCCAGAAGTGTCCTAAAACTGTTAATTTCTAATAACTACTATTTCTATTGACTTTTACGGATTACGCGTGAGTGTTTCCACTCTGCACCTGAATCCCGTGGGCCTCCCACTTCCTAACCTTTGGTAGTATAGTGTAGCCCCAGCGATTCCCTAGGCCTAGGCCTATCCTGTGTTCGTGACAGTGGTTCTTATACCACTTACTTAGTATATGGTTTGCGTGGCCCCTAGGGCCTAACTGTATTACTTACCTGTGTGACTTAATGTATGCTTAAATAAGACTGTGTTGTACTTACCTCGAATCTCATAAAGAGTGCTGAGGGTTTGACTAGAATAAATACATTCTATTTTTATATATATCTGTTGTGGTGTCCTTTCATTTGGTATTCAAGGGATTACATATGGTATAACAGCTGGCTTCACATGCCATACAGAGTTTAGCCTAAGACTGCTCTTGTCCATGCTACCACTAGGATAGCTGGTCTAAAAGGTTGACTTTACAACCAATCACCATAAGGGTTGTTTGGACTGATACAAGGTGTACACTAGAATTAGTGACATCATATATCAGGCCAACTTCTCACACCGAGTTCCCATAGGAAATCTGAAAATTATATTTTGAATAACTGCCGCCGGTTGACGAATCCTCACGAAATGTTCAAAACTAATTGGGTGCTCCGCTCAGCTCCTACCCTGAAAGTCTCGGGGTGATTCGTCAAGCGGGGGCTGAGAAAAAAGGGGGGTCCCAAAACGTGTTTTCCCCATGCATTTTCCCATAGGACCTTTAGTCGAAGGTACAGCCCGAACGGCTGAACATAATTACTTGAAATTTGGCAAAGAGGTAGTCCTCAGGTCAGGCATGTGCCTTTTGTATATATGGTGTCAATCTGTTCAGTAGTTCCTGAGAACATTGCAGTTAAAAGTACATAAATATCTATAAGCGCGCACCGTGCGCGCACCGTGCGCGCACTTTAACATACGCAAGCGTAATTCTGATTGGTGGTTACATGTCAGTCAACATTCGAATCGGTCGAAATCAGGAAGTGTTGGCCGCCATTTTGTGTGTGACAGTGAAAAAGAAAGGTGGAGAACGTGAAAAGTTGGCAGGGTAGAGAGTTCCTGACCCCCTAGCCTTTGTCAGGGGTCCCTGAAGGACCCCGAAGGGTGAAAAAAACATTTTTTTTTTTTTTAAAAAAAAGCGGGGTGCGCGCACGGTGAAAAACCCTTTAAATAAAAAAACATTTTAAACGAGCCATTCCATATTACAGGATACAGTCAATCTATAACTATATACATAGGTAGTTTATTGTAGAATAAATTTATAAAAAATATAATAATACATACATAAATTAGCATTTAAAAAACCTTACAAATTCACTTAAAAAACCATAGGTTTCACACACCTTATAGTTAGGAATTAGCATTTAAAAAACCTTGCAAATTCACTTAAAAAACTCCTGGCGACGAATGTTTTCAAATCTTCTTGAAAACGTATATATATATATTTTTACTTAAAAAACCATAGGTTTCACACATGTTATAGTTAGCTGGACATTTCACTCATAAAAAACCATTGAAATTCCCCCGTTATAGTTAGTTCAGATAACTATAACTCGCGCGACCGCCACTCTATCACAAGGATGATGTCATCAGTGATGTCATGAGTGATGTCACTGACCATGTCATGAGTGATGTAATATGTGACGTCATCAGCATTGGATTGCGGGCGCGCGAGTTATAGTTATCTGAACTAACTATAACGGGGGAATTTCAATGGTTTTTTACGAGTGAAATGTCCAGCTAACTATAACATGTGTGAAACCTATGGTTTTTTAAGTAAAAATATATATATATACGTTTTCAAGAAGATTTGAAAACATTCGTCGCCAGGAATTATCAAAAACAAGTACTGGCCCCACAACACAACAAATACCGAGTGAATCGGAATTGAGTTCAGAATTCGAATCAGAACCTGAAACAAGTGGCAACAGGGAGCAACCACTGAAGGCACCAACACCGATTCAGGAACTTGGTTTTTTACGTGTAGAGCGTTTGATGAGTCTGCGTCCAAGACCTCAAAGACAGGAATACTCATCAAACAAAGCTCACAATCAAGGAGCAGAAGGAGGAAAAACCGCAAATGGGGCAAGAAAAGCAGAAAGAACAACATACAGGCGCAACAAAAGGAAATAATTATGACAGCCAAAAGCGATAACACAGTAGTCAATCTCACGACCATGGCTTTGACACCAAATGAGGAAAGAATCCTTGCTTTAGGACTCTCATATTGCAAGGAAACCAATTTTGATTATATTCAAACTAGAATTGACTTGTATCACTTCACACGCAAACTGAAACTAAGAAAGCATTTCTTCAGCACCAAACAAAAGCATGAATGTAGGGACCAGGAGGGTATGACATCTCACGAGCCTGGAACCCTAACAGTAGCGGACTTAACTTTCCTAAAGGACATGACGGATCTGGAGAATGAGATCTCAGCAAATGAACAAACTAATGGGCAAGCAAGAGGTATATCAGATCTTAACACGGGGGTGTCTGTTAGTACACCCTTCCGACCCAAATCCATTTTTAATCCTTTGATGCCCAGGGATAATATCGATATCTTTGCTGAGAGAATGATCAAGGACCTCAAATCTTTGGCACTTGAGAGTAGCAACACCTTTAACAAAATGAGGCACAAAGAACCGAGGGAATATTCAGGGGTAATGAGCAAAATAAAGGAACGTTCCGATATTGTTGTAAGATGGTCAGACAAAGGGGGCAATATTGTACTCTGGCCCTTAGAAATGTACAACAAAGAAGCGTTAACCCAATTATCGGACAAAAATTGCTTCACAAGAATCAGTGCCACCAATACCATTAGCATCAAAGAAAAATACCATGCAAGTCTGTACGATTGGAGAAGGAATGGGTTAATAACAAGGAATGAGTTGGATTATCTGAAAAACGATTACCCTGTAACACCACAACTTTACTTGTTACCCAAGATTCATAAGAATGCAGAATGTCCGCCTGGGCGGCCAATTATATCCGCCATAGGAAGCCTATTTGAAAACACTAGTAAATTCATCGATTTCTTTCTTCAGCCTTTCGTACAGTCTTTGCCAGCATATACCAGAGACACCGGAGATTTTTTAACTAAGATTTTTTACTGCAACTGGCATGAAGACTACTTATTGGTCACACTGGATGTACAGAGTTTGTACACGAGCATAAGACATACGGATGGTCTAAGAGCTGCCAAACACTATTTAAGCACGAGGGACATAAGTTTTCATGAACACACTGTCATGATAATGCAAATGATGGAATGGTGTTTAGAGAACAATATTTTTATGTTCGACAAATTGCTGTATAAACAGACACAGGGCAAAGCCATGGGTACCTGCTTCGCCCCCAGCTATGCGAATTTGCATATGGGCTGGTGGGAGGAGCAGGTACTCAGGAGGACATATAACATTCAAATGTCTAACAATGTAATGTTGTATCAGCGTTACATCGATGATATTTTCATCCTGTGGAGGGGTAGTGAACAAAGTGCTAATGATTTCATTACTGCCATTAATAACAACGAGTTAAATTAAAAATTTACAGGCACGATGAGCAAGCAATCTATTGTATATTTGGATTTAGAACTATACCCCATGAACAACAAAGTACATTCACGTACACACAGAAAAATAACATCAGGAAATGCCATTCTTCATGCACAAAGTTTCCATCCTGTTAAACTGATTGAGAGTATCCCTTATGCAGAGTGTTTGCGTATGAAAAGAAATTGCAGTACAACAGAGAGTCTAGTAGTTTCGACGAATAATTTGTTTGAGAGACTCAGCAACAGAGGGTATAAAGCAAAAACTCTGCGAGCTGCGGAGCAAAAATGTGCAATAGTTACTAGACAAGAGCTGCTATTCAAAAATGTAGTAAAAACATCAACGTCAGGGTCAGTGATGTCACAAACGCCAAGGCTTATCACAGGGTATAATATATATCATCAGAAACTGAGACAAATCCTGTATAGGCACTGGCCAATAGTAAGTTGTGACCCCATCATAGGATCATCATGTAGCAAGCTCCCCCAATTAACTTTCAGGAGGGCTAAATCCATGAAAAATGAACTAGTCTGTAATGCTCCTGTACAAACCAAGGGCACTGGTTGGTTAAAGTGTCAAAATGGATTTTTCAAATGCATGAAGTGCAAAGCTTGTAAGCATGGAGTCAACACCAGTTCAATCTCCACTCCCTTACGGACAACCCCATTGGAGATCAGGGAGCATTATACTTGCAAAACAGAATTTGCAGTATACGTGCTACGTTGTACCTGTAACAAAATGTATGTGGGTAGTACCATTCACCCCGTGCATATTAGAATTCTACAACACCTCAGGGCCGTTAACAATAATGATCCAGCTTACCCTGTGGCCTGTCACATCAACAACATACATAGTGGTAAAGCAGAAGATCTGACATACTTTGTTGTTGACAGTGTTAAGAAGAACATTAGGGGTGGGAATAGACAACTGGCAGTCAGGAGACTAGAGTCAAGATATATTATCTTGTTGGACTGCAAGATTCCAAATGGCCTTAATGCCGATGAAGCATTAAATGTCCATCTTTAAGATAGTAACTGCCTCTTCAAAAATTCTAGGATCAATCCTATAAATGCTGACCTAGTTGGTTATTCTTCTTTTTTGAGTTTCAAAACACATGATTTAGGGGAATATCATATAAATTTATGTTGTAGCACAGGTACTAGGATTAAGTATAAATTCTTCAGATTCAGCACCACCATTCGTATATAAATCGGGTCATAAAAAAGCAGAATACAGGACAAGTATGCCCACTGGGGCTTTATTTTCGTTCTAAATACTCATCCCTTTATTCATTACATGTTTTCTCAAAACGAATAATGAGAAATTATTCCTGATGTATTCTGATTATGACAAGCATTGTGTTATTAATTATGAAGGTGTCAATGAGTTGTACTGTTTCATTTTGCGAGGTTGTATATATATTGCCATTTCGAAGAAAGATTTCTCTTCCGTTGTGATTTCCTCTATGTCAATCATTGTTTTGACCGTTTCTAAGCAACCACTTAATAATGTCATGTGTAGAGACTGTATAAATTACTTACGACAACTGGGTCGGACACAGTGAGCAAGGCGGACTCGCTCCGCCGAAACGCGTCCGGGCCACATTGTTTTGAAATAAATCTTTTTCCTTGAAAACCCACGGTGTCAGCGCCTGTTTCAGACCACAGGAAATCAGGATTGGATCCAATATATATATATATATATATATATATATATAGATATATATAGCTGTATATATGTTTTTCATATATATTTTTCTTTATATCCGGGGTCACCGTACATGGGGGGTAATATTCAGTGCTTATGACTTTGATGATGATACCCCTGGAAGAGAACCAGGATTACAGGTAAGTAATTTATCTCACTCAGATATGTTGGCTGCACCAGGTGAAGAAATCACCACAATATTGAAACGTGACATTTTAGTTGCCTCATTGTGTTTTTAATTTTGTATCATTTACAGATCTGACTCCGGTATTGTGGGAAGCATAGAGAAACAAA
Organism: Triturus cristatus; assembly: GCF_964204655.1. NCBI lineage: Eukaryota > Metazoa > Chordata > Amphibia > Caudata > Salamandridae > Triturus > Triturus cristatus. The sequence goes on from NC_140592.1 coordinate 681,910,522, forward strand.
GCAGTGAAGAAAAAGTACCATCAGTCTGCCCACTTAGACCAGATGAAAGCGGTGAACTAACTGAAGAAATGGAGGCACCTACTCGGTTTCTTCAAGAAATTGACAGAATGCACATGGAGACAGATGCAACACGAAAGGAAGCATTTGAAATTCTATTAGAGTATAAAGCAAAGGTAAGAGGACCTATAAAGCATGTATTCACTTGTGAAGCAATTATACTTAAAAAAAAAATATTCTATCTTCCTATGCTGTCACGTATTTTTAATAAACGGGGAATTCACTGTGTTTGAGTTCTGATGGATACATCTGCCTGTGGATTCCTCACCTTATGAATATTCCCTGCAGCACCATTTTTCAGAATTTTTTCCTAGCTCTCCACGCTGACGAGGACGTCACAATGCTACGGCTCCGCTCGTGACTCCGCATGATGTCACCGGAGCCATAAGAGAGCCTCGTCGGCGTGATGAGGTCAGTTCCCTTTTTTCCGCGCCGTCGACACGTAGCGGTTTTCTAGGACTCTCCATATTTTGTAGAGTTCCTTTGTTGTTCCTTCATCTTTAACTGTTGCAGTTGCGATGTTGTCTTCGAGGAAGTCTGGGTTTTAGCCCTGTAGGGAGTGGGGGGGTCACATGTCCATCACTGACCCCTATGAAGATTGCTTATGGTGTTTGTCATCGGATCACGATGTGGAAGACTGTTCCAGTTGTAGAAAAATGAACCCAAAAGCTCTTAAAGAACGGGAAGCCAAGCTTTTTATGACAAAGGCGAAGACGGAAGGAAGGAAGAGGACGTAAAAGATCTAAGTTGAAGACGTCGACTTCACATACGTCGAAGTCGAGGAAACACAAGAAGAGGAGGCATGGTTCTCGGCACTGTTCGATGAAGGGTAAGACGTCCAGTTATCCAGTATTGGGGTATCTTTCATAGATTCACATGCCTGAATCATTCCCCGTCGCCGAGGCGGAAGTCCCACGGTAAATTGCAAAAGTAGAGCCATAAGTAAATAATAGTAGTAGGCTAAAAGAAAAAAGCCTAAGGCCTAAATCTTAGTAGCCTATCTACATCCATATAGTAAAAAGAACCAAAAGTCAGCTCCAACCAATCAGCTACCAGCACCCTCTAGAACACTCTCAGCAGAGGTAGTTCTCCTCAGATTTTCACCGCACGTCGTGTGAAAGGGAGTCTCCCTGAGTGCCACTCAGTTTCTTTTCTTCAATTCTTCAGAATGTCTGACAGAAAAGCTCTGTTCAAACCCTGCAGGACCTGTGATAAGAAGAGGGTCCATATTGATGACCAACATAAGGACTGCATTTATTGCCTTTATCCTAAGCATGAGGCAAAGGATTGCAAGATCTGCCGTACTTTCGCGACCAAGACTCTTAGGGATAGAGAGGCAAGACTGCTTTTATAGATCAAATCCTGTTCAACTGAGGATGATGACCGAGCCTCAACTTCTAGCAAAAGAGCTAGATCCCATGACAGCTCTTCAAGTGAAGGAAGAAAACACCATAAATCTTCCCATGATGTTTCTGACCCTTCACAGATGTCACCTAAACTTTCCTCAACGCTGTCTCCACCCTCTACATCTGTCAAGGAGTCTAAGAAGACATCTACTTCAAAAACCATGAGTAAAAGCCATGTCAAATCTGTCGCTTTGTCTCCATCGTCGACGATTTCTGTGACTTCTTCTGCCCAATCGTCGACAGCTACTGTCTCGACGACTGCCATTACATCACCTATTCTGTCTACCAGACACGACCAAAAAGCTCGTTTTTGAAGAACCATCGATGAGGAAATCATCGACAAAATCCCCGTCGATGACCACGTCGACGTCGAGTCCATCGACAACGGTACCATCGACGAAGCCTCCACCGTCGATGAAGATATCATCATCGATGAAGTCTGCTTCGTCGATGTCTGCCCCGTTGACGATGTCACCGTCAATGACTGTTCCGACGACGACCGTTCCGTTGACGACGGCACCATCAGTGAAGACACAGTCGACAAAGAGCCCGTCGACGACGGATGTACCAATTTAATCTAATGTATCGTCGGTGATGGTTATACCTTCACAGTCAACGCCCATATCGTCTGGATTTTCCCAACTCAAGACTTTTCGAAGGCATCAGGATTATAGTAAGAATTCTCCGCTTCTGCTTTCACACCTCTTAGACACTTACGTTGAAGATGATGATTATTAGGATGAAGACGACAAGGGACCATTTGGCTCAGCTTACCATCCTTCTGAGCTTAACCTCAAGTGTCAGGATGACGACGATTACCAGGGACAATATTACCAGGAACAACTTATGGTTTCACATCATAGATTTCATCGAAGGGAATCACGCCAGAGGGAAATGAGTCACCTCCCTCCAACGCTCATATAGGATCTCCAGGCCATGTCGGCTGATTACCGTCAAAGGTTTCCCCCACAACAGGCTGTCTCAGAAAATCCACCCCCACCAGCGTAGTTCATGATCCGTTACCTCAGTCTGGAGTTCCTGTTACACCAGCTCATACTTCAGGTCCTTCTGAACAGGTGCAGCATGACACTACCTCCTCTGAAGATGAGGTTGAAGAGGGCGTATTACCTGAAAATACTCATATTATGGATCCCTGGGACGAATATATAATACCGATGCCTTCTCCACCTATTTCTCTACCTTTCTGATTCTCCCCCTGAGGGCATCGGGGTCTTTCATAATTTAATGCAGAGGGCGTCAGATAGGATTCCAACTGCCTGTTACGGTCGAACAGACAGAGTGTTTTTTACATGATTTCAAGGAGGAGTCCAGGAAAATCACGTGAGCTATACCCATCATAGACTATATCTGGAAGGAGGGGGTTAAGATCATGAAGACGCCTGCATCCATTCCGGCAGTGCTTCCTCGCATAGAGAAAAAATACCGTGCCCTTGCTAACAGCCCATCTTGTCTTATTGGTCATCCACGACCAGATTCGGTAATTTCGCAAGCCGCCCAACAACGATTTAAAAATCCTACAACGCCTATCACCACACCGCCTGACAAGGAAGGACGTCGTCTGGATCTCATAGGCAAAAATTTCTCTACCATGGCAGCGGCCTCAATTAAAGCTGCTAACTCTCTAGCAATAATCGTCCGTTATGACCGTCAAATGTGGTCAGATATGGCGGGTCTCATTGACCTAATTCCTGAAGACCATAGACAGGAAGACAGGAAAATTCTGTTGGAAGGAGAACGTGCAGCATCTGAAACTATAGATTGCGCACTGGACATTGTGAACACCAACTTCTGTCAACTCACTGGGGCTGCAGTGCTCAGATGGCAGGGATAGCTTAAAGCCACTACTTTCAGACCTGAGGTACAAACAAAGATTCTGGACATGGCCTATGACGGAGAGTCTTTGTTTGGTAAGCACATTGATGAGGCCCTCCTAGCGATCAAAACTGACATGGATACCGCTAAATCATTAGGCGCCCTTCAATACAGGCGCGGATCTTTCAGAGGCACAAGAGGACGTGGTTTTACATCAAGAGGAGGATACCAAAACCAACAACGCTGGCAGTATCAGTCTCATTATAGACAGCCTTACAACCAGTCGTCATACCGCCAATCCTCTATGGCTAGTTTTTCCCATCAGGGTGGCCGAAAGCGATCACAGAATCAAGGTAGAGACGCTAACAGGAAAAAGTGATCTCCACAGGGCGCCAAGCAAATTGCCCTCCATACCCATGGGCGCGAAGATTTCAGCTTTTGTACACAAGTGGCAGGAAATTACTTTAAACCAATGGGTTCTGGACCTAGTCACCAACGGTCACACCCTGGAATTTATCAGCCACCTACTACTCCGCCCAGGGTTCCCCCTCGTCTTCACTTATTATTCAAAGAAGCCTTAACGATGCTCCTCTAGAATGCGATAGAGAAGGTTCCATCATCTCAAAAAGGAACAGGTTTCTATTCTCGTTTCTTCCTGATCAAAAAGAAGTCAGGGAAATGGCGACCGATTCTAGACCTCCGCAAGCTCAACAAAATCCTCAAAAAGCAAAGTTTCCGGATGGTCACGCTTTCCGAGATTTTAAGCTGTTTAAACAACGGAGATTTTAGGGCTTTTCTGGATATGGAAGATGTGTATTTCCACATCCCTATCCACCCCAAACATCGCAAATATCTTCGCTTCACAGTGGCTGGCGGCCATTATCAGTTCAAAGTGCTCCCTTTTGGGCTGAAATCGGCACCAACAATCTTCACGAAGTGCTTGGCACCAGTGGCAGCACCATTGAGATCTTGAGGAATCCAAGTGTTCCCTTATCTCGACGATTGGCTGCTCAAAGGTCCTTTGGAACACGATGCCAAGGTTGCCACAACAGCATGTCTGCATATCTTCGCTTCTCTGGGGCTGACTCTCAATGAGAGCAAATCATAGTTGCGTCCACTTCACGTCATTCCTTTTCTTGGAGCACTGCTAGACATGGTCCAGTGCAAAGCATTCTTGTCACACGACCGCCAAATACGTCTCCAAAAATTAGCAACTATAATTTCAAGAAGAAGGTCAGTTTCTGTCCAGATTTTTGCTTCACTCCTGGGGATGTGCTCTTCTGCAATAAATCTCATACCGTTGGCACGACTCAAAATGAGGCCTCTTCAGGAGGAGCTACACCTTCAATGGCAACAAGCCTTGGGTTCGTTCGACGATTCCATCAAGATCACGCCACGCATGATAGATTCTCTGCATTGGTGTTCTGATGGATACATCTGCCAGTGGATTCCTCACCTTGTGAATATCCCCTGCGCCAGCATTCCACAGAACTTTTTTTCCCCAGCTCTCTACACCGACGTGGACGTCATAATGCATCGGCTCTGTTCGCGACTCCGTATGACGTCACCGGAGCCATAAGAGAGCCACGTCGGCGTCATGACGTCAGTTCCCTTTTTTCTGAGCCGTCGACGCGCAACGGTTTTCCAGCACTCTCCTGCTACTTTTTAGTCTTGTAGTGAGTTACTGTTGGTGAATTCACCATGTCTTTGACTAGGAAGTCAGGTTTTAAACCTTGTAGGGAATGTGGGGGCCACATGTTGATGACAGACCCCCATGAAGATTGTTTGTGGTGCCTTTCTTCTGACCACGACGTGGAGGACTGTTCCAGCTGCAGAAGGATGAACCCCAAGGCCTTGAAGGAGAGAGAGGCGAAGCTCTTCATGGCCAAGGCAAAGAAGGAGAAGAGAGGTAGGAAGAAGGAGAGATCGAGGCCGGAGTCGTCGACTTCGCATTCATCGAAGTCGAAGAAACACCACAAGAAAAGAAAGCATAGCTCTCGGCGCCGGTCTTCGAAGAGCAAGGCTTCGAGATCGACTTCGCTTCGACGTCGAAGTAAGGATGTGTCTCCTTCTCCATCTCCTAGGAAGTCTCCAGAGAGATCACCTTCGCCGAAGCGGACTCTGGCGCGGTCCCCGGCGCAGTCTCCGGCGCAGTCACCAGCGCCAGTGGAGTCTTCTGCTTCTGAGGTCGAGCAAGAACAGGAAAAGGAGCCTTCTCCAGAGCCGGCTGATCCTGTGGCTCCTGTCGAGGACTTTTCGGCTCCGGTTCCAGGTGCTCCTCAGCCGGATTCGGGATCAATCCCTTATCCACAGTTCCCGACTCCGGGTGTGGATTCGACGCATTTTCTAAATGCTATGTATGGGATTTTTCAACGGGCTGCCTTTCCATCTGGCGCACCGTCTTGTCCCGTGGGTCCTATGGCATACACCTTGGGAGTGCCGCAGCATTATGCTCAGACCCCATTTATGCCATTTTTGCCGATGGCTCCTTCGTGGCAGTTTCCGGCGCCGTCTGGGGATCCATCTCGACTTCGATTGGATCGGCCTTCTTCGGAGCCCTCCTCGACGCCGTTGTCGACTCCCTCGGCTCCGCATCTGGCGCCTCCGACTCCGGCGCCGCCGACTCTGACACCGCCACGTTCGGTTCCACCGACTCCGCGTACTGCGCCGGTTCCTCGGATCCGCTCAAGGAGAAAGGCTCAGAAAGTCTTGGAAGAGGGGCGTTATAGGGAGGAGGTGGAAGAAGGTGAGGTGGATACATCTTCCGACGACTTTGAAGGGATTCAAGAGGCTAGTGGTCTTGATACAACTCCAGAGTGAGAGCATTCTTCTACTAGATCGTCTCCACCGCAGGAACTGGCTCCTTATCATTTAGTAATAAAGAAGGCCGCAGAGTTGCTGGACTTGCAGTTGCCCTCTGCTGAGTATAAACCAAACCTTCTGACTGAGGTACTACATTCGCCAGCTTAGACTAGTGAACCCTTGTTGCCTTTTAATGAGGCTATCTTGGAGCCAGTTATGGACGTCTGGCGTAAGCCACTCTCTTCGCCTGCAGTCTCCAGACAGGTGGCAAGGAGATATAGGGTGGCTCCTGGGGATCCAAGGTTTCTATCTTCCCACCCTTCTCCGGAAAGCCTGGTGGTGCAGGCTTCATGCTCGAAGCATGCTTCAGGAGCCTTCCCTCAGACTCCTGCGGATAGGGAGTCTAAAAAGGCTGATCAGGCAGCTAAAAAGACCTTTTCTTCAGGGAGCATGGCGCTTAAATCCACTAATGCCATCTGCTTACTAGGACGCTGCGTTCATGATCTTATGGACTCTATGAAATCATTGGCCTCTAAGTTGCCAGAAGGGGATAAGGCGTCTTTTATGGAGGTGGTCACTGACACTCAGGCTGCTGCAAGGCAGGTAATTCAGTCGGGGCTTGATACGGCTGATTCCGAAGCAAGGATAATGGGATCGTCGATAGCCACTAGGAGGCAAGCGTGGCTTCGTTCTTCTGGCTTTTCTACGGATGTTCAGGCCACCTTGGTAGATTTGCCTTTTGACGTATAGAGGAAGACAAAGAGGACGGAGAGGTTCTGGCCGCAACCCATCTTCATCTTCTGCCTCCTCTGCTCCTAATGAAGCTTCAGGGAAGCAGCCCTAGATCCCCCATCCTAGATCATGTGAGACCTGTGGGGGGTCGGGTGTCCTACTTTCTGCGAGGTTGGAAATCTGTTACAACCGACCTTTGGGTTTTAAACCTCGTGGAGACTGGGTATGCCCTTCCCTTTCGGGAGTTTCCTCCCCCTTACCCTCCTTGCCAGGGTTACTGCTCAGAAGACCATCTACTTCTTTTGCAGAAGGAGGTGCTAGCTTTGCTTCAAAAGGGTGCGATAGAGGTGGTTCCAGAACAGGAAAGGGGTCAGGGATGCTACTCCCGGTATTTCCTGATTCCCAAGAAGGACGGCAGATTGCGTCCGATCCTGGACCTCAGAGTCTTGAATTTTTACCTGTAACAGGAGAAATTCAAGATGCTAACCCTTGCGCAGGTTCTTCAAGCGTTGCAGCAGGGAGACTGGATGGTGTCGCTCGACTTGCAGGACACATACTTCCATGTCCCGATCCTGAAGTCGCACAGGAAGTATCTCCGTTTTACGGTTGGCCGCAACATTACCAGTGTGCGGTCCTCCCGTTTGGTCTTACTACCGCACCTCGAGTCTTCACGAAGGTGATGGCAGTGGTGGCTGCTCATCTCAGGAGGTCGGGGATTCCAGTATTTCCCTACCTGGACGACTGGCTTCTGAAGGCAGAGTCCCCAGAGATGGTGCAACATCATCTGCAGGTAACATCTCAGCTGATATTCGACTTGGGTTTTTCGATCAATGTGCCCCAAATCTCACCTGGTGCCCTCTCAACGCAACCTGTTCATCGGGACGGTACTGGACACTACTGTGTGTCGAGCATTTCCTCCTCCTCAAAGGATTCTCGACATTCAGGAGTTGATCCCTTTATTCCACAATGGAGCGGTTGTTCCAGTTCTGAAGGTCCTTCGTCTGCTTGGTCTGTTCGCTTCCTGCATTCTGTTGGTCAACCATGCGTGCTGGCACATGAGGGCGCTTCAGTGGGGCCTCCGCAGGCAGTGGTATCAGCACAACGGAGATCTCAGGGAGTCGATCAGGATCTCCTGAGAAGCTGCAGCGGATCTATCTTGGTGGAGCATGGCGGGCAATCTGTCTCAAGGGAAGACCTTCCATCTGCCTCCATCGGTGGCCACTGTGATAACGGATACCTCCTCCCTAGGGTGGGGTGCTCATCTGGGGGGTCTGGAGATCAAGGGTCTTTGGTCTCCAGAGGAAAGGTTGCTTCACATCAACCTTCTGGAATTGCGGGCGATTCGTTTGGCACTCAAGGCCTTCCTCCCTTCCCTTCGCGGTCAGTCTGTTCAAGTCCTGACGGACAACACTACCGCGATGTGGTATGTCAACAAGCAGGGAGGAGTGGGGTCGCATTGTCTCTGCAGAGAGGCTCTGCGTCTATGGTCCTGGGCTCAGGACCATCAGATTTGTCTAATGGCAAATCATCTGGCTAGGGTGCTGAACGTTCGTGCGGACAATCTCAGTCGGCAGTTCTCCGCCGACCACGAGTGGAGGCTCCATCCAGCGGTGGTTCGTCATGTCTTTCGGACGTGGGGGACTCCTCGGGTGGACCTTTTTGCCACCCGCGAGAACGCGCACTGCCCGTCATTTTGCAGTCTCCAGTATCCGATGTAGGAAGCGTTGGGGGACGCGTTTCAGTTGAGTTGGGGTTCACAACTCCTTTACGCGTTTCCTCCCATACCCTTGATTCCTCGGTTTTTGAGGAAGATTCGCCAAGACCGGGCCCAAGTTATTTTGGTCGCCCCGGATTGGCCAAGAAGGGTGTGGTTCACAGATCTTCTCCACCTCTTCTCGTGCCCTCCACTCCGTCTCCCTCTGAGGGCAGACCTCCTCTCGCAGTCGGAGGGGCAGGTTCTACACCCCCACCTCCAGATCTTACACCTTCATGCCTGGAGATTGAACGGGGCAACCTGAGTTCTTTCTCTCTCCCGCCTGATGTGGTGGATGTTATTTTATCGGCCAGGCGACACTCCACCAAGTCCGTTTACTCATATAGGTGGTCTAAGTTTGTTAAATGGTGTGGAGAGAGATCCATTGACCCTTTAAAAGCCCACTTTTCTGAGGTGCTTCAGTTTGCTCTTTCCTTGGCTCAGCAGGGCTGTGCTGTGGCCACGTTCAAGGGCTATCTATCGGCCTTATCGGCTTTTCTATGTCTTCCTGATCAACCGTCATTATTTAAATCTCCTATTGTACTGAGGTTTATCAAACAGGTTTCCACCTACTCCTTTTGTAATGGCACAGTGGGACCTTAATCTTGTCTTAACTTTTCTGGTGTGGTCTCCGTTTGAGCATCTTCATAGTTGTCCTTTGAGGCTGTTGTCCTTTAAGACAGTCTTTCTTGTAGCCATAACCTCGGCAAGGAGGGTGAGTGAGCTTCAAGCTCTTAGTTCTAAACCCCCTTTTTTAACATTACATGCTGAAAGGATGGTTCTCAGGACCAGGGCTGCTTTCTTGCCTAAAGTAGTTACTCCATTTCATTTGGGGCAGTCTATTACTCTCCCTGTTTTTTATCCACCTCCTCATCCCTCCAAAGAGGAGGAAAGACTTAATCGCCTGGACCCAAAGAGAGCTGTGAGCTTTTACTTGGATAGAACGAAAGACTTTCGTCTGGACGATCAGCTCTTCGTGGGTTATGGTGGTCATTCTAAAGGAAGAGCTGTGCACAAGCGCACTTTATCGAGATGGATCATCCTTGCCATCAAGATCTACTATGCCCTGGCTGGTAAGGTTCCTCCTGAGGGTATTAGGGCTCATTCAACTAGAGCTAAATCATCTACATCTGCTTTGGCCAGGGGTGTTCCTGTGGCAGACATTTGTAAAGCTGCGACTTGGGCCTCCCTCCATACCTTCGCAAAGCATTATTGCTTGGACTCTGAGATGAGGAGGGAGGGCCACTTCGCGCGCTCTGTTTTGCAAGACTTTTTAGAATAGGAAGGTGGACACCCTCCTCCGGGAGTGGGACTGCTGTGGGAATCTATTCACTAGGTGAGGAATCCACTGGCAGATGTATCCATCAGAAGAACAAGTTACTTACCTTCGGTAACGCTTTTTGTGGTGGATACAGTATCTGTCTGTGGATTCCTCACTGGCCCACCCGCCTCCCCGTTGTCCACCTTTGTATACCTTAAAGCATGTCTTGCTTGAGATGTTGTTATGCTTTGTAGCTTCTTTCTTTCTGGTTCATGGGTAGGAAATGCTTGTTTTCTTTAGCTTTCCTTTTGTTTATGTACTATGTATTTTTGATTGTATATTGTATACTGTGTATACTTTGAATCTGTCGTTGGTCCACCTGTGCGCCTCGGAGGCACGGAAAAAATGGGTGGAACTGACATCATCACGCCAACGTGGCTCTCTTATGGCTCCGGTGACGTCATACGGAGTCACGAGCGGAGCCGATGCATTATGACGTCCACGTTGGCGTAGAGAGCTGGGGAAAAAAAGTTCAGTGGAATGCTGGCGTAGGCGATATTCACAAGGTGAGGAATCCACAGGCAGATACTGTATCCATCAGAAAAAGCATTACCGAAGGTAAGTAACTTGTTTGTCACAAACAGCGAATCTAGCCCAAGGTCTCACATTCCTACAAACCATTCCAGACTTTGTTTTATTGACCGATACCTCAATGGAGTGATGGGGAGGTCATCTGCAAGATTTGTAGATTCAAGAAAAATGGTCTCAAGTACACAAACAGTAGCATATCAACAGACTGGAGCTCTGCGTCATCTTTCTATCTCTTCAAGCGTTCCCCTCAAGGATTGTGAGTTCCTCAGTGCTGGTCCGTACTGACAATATGACCAGCATGTATTACATCAACAAGCAAGGAGGAACAAAATCAGCTACGCTCTCAGGCTCAGGAATTGTGGGAGTGGGTCACATTCCACAGGATAACCCTGAAAGCCGAGCACATCAGGGGTCTCCACAACACTCTGGCGGACACGCTGAGCAGGTCTCAATCGGACTATCACGAGTGGGAGCTGGAGCAGGAGCAGGCGAACAGAGTATTCCAGGCTTGGGACAAACCAGCACTAGATCTATTTGCAACGAGGGAGAACAAGAAATGCCGATACTATGCCAGCAGGTTCCCTCAACAGGCCTCAAGGGGGAATGCCCTGTCGTGCGATGGTCAGGGATTTGTGCATACGGTTTTCCCCCCAATACCATTGACCCTGAAAGTGCTCTGCACGATGAAGCTGGATGGTTGCTGTCTAATTCTGATTGCACCCCATTGGCCAAGGCAGTATTGGTTCCAGGAGCTTCTTCTATTGTCTCATAACAAGCCCATTCGCCTTATTCCGACACCTACGATGTTGTCGAGGGACAGTGGCCAAGTGGTTCATCCGGACCCACAGTCCCTGCACTTGCACGCATGGCTCCTGATTTCTTACAGTTCAAGGACCTCAACATTTCACAAGACTGTCGTGAAATTTTGGCCAAATCTCGTGCCCAGAGCACAATCAAGACTTATCACCTAAAATGGAAGCGATTTTGCTGTTGGTGCGAGGCGAATAACATTCACCCAGTTCAAGCTCCTGTGGAACAAATCCTTCCTTATTTCCTTTCTCTAGCCAAGTCTGGGCTTACCTTTTCATCGGTCAAGGTCCATCTTGCTGCTCTTTCCAGATTCAGAAAATGCACTAAAATTCCTTCTCTCTGTTCATCTTCACTTGTCAAACAATTCATGAAAGGGCTTTTCCGAGCCTTCCCTCCAGTACGTTCACCCCCTCCAGAGTGGGAACTCAATACCATGCTAGCGCAATTAATGAAAAGTCCATTTGAGCCGATCCACAAAGCTGATCTCAAATTCGTCACTTAGAAGGTCGCCCTTTTACTGGCTCTTACTTCTGCAAGAAGGGGTAGTGAAATCCAAGCTTTCACTTTTTCACAATTTCAATGGAATGAACCGGTAAGATTAAGAACTTTCTTTCCGAATCCATCCAGTCCAGCAGAAAGAGCATTACACTCTATGGATGTTAAGCACTGTTTAAAATTCTACCTACAGAAGACTAAAGACATCAAATGTTCCGACCAACTATTCGTGGCCTATGGTCAAGCAACACTTGGAACTGCAGTGACAAAGGCAACAATCGCCAGATGGCTGGCATCTACGATTCATTTCAGCCATGACAAGGCCAACAAATCTTTACAGAGAAAAGCCAAAGCTCATTCTACAAGAACTATTGCAGCTTCTACAGCATTGTTTGCTGGAGTGACTCTGGAAAATATCTGTTGTGCTGCGACATGGTAAAATGTCCACATGTTCACGAAGCATTACTGTCTTCAATCTGCACTACAAGAAGATGCAGCGGTGGGACAGGCTGTCCTACGCCATCTTTTTCATTAAGTTCAGATTCAGGTACTTTTTCTCTTTTTCTATGCTGTTCTATTGCTTTCAATATTCATGCTACCATGTTTCATGCAACATACATATTTATATGTTTAAAGAGATGTATATATGTATATATATCCCAACAAAGTTCCATTTTACCGGAGGCCCCCGACCCTGCAGGGCGGGCTTTGTATGCAGGAATGGAGATCCTGTTGAATTAGTAGCACAAAAAGTTCAAAGCTACAACGTCGACTTGTTTGCAACAGGACTTTATTCGTCTCGTGACACAGCAAAAGAGTCCACTCTCAATCCTTACGCATTTCGGCGATGTATCGCCTTGGTCACAGGTGAGTGAAATATATACCAAGTGGTCACATGGTCTTAGCCTACACTACCAGTCCCAGAATGCACCGGCACTCTCATTTCTTGACGTGGCACCGTAATCTGTCCATTATGCCACATTCGCGTAACAGTATCAGTGCCACGTGGATATAATAAAAAACAGTGTCCCATGTTGTAGGTGCATGCTGCTCAAATAATTAGCACAGTGCTGTTGCTTGTCACGCTTCTGTGTATTGTTTGCAATGCGGCGTTCTCAGAGAGAGGAATCTCCCCTCTCGTCTCCCTTTCTTACACCAGCACCTAATATCCATGGAAATCCGGTGGTTGGTGCGTGGTTTCAGCGGGTCATGCCTCCTCAATTAACATCCCAAAAAAGTTCCATTTTACCGGAGGCCCCCGACCCTGCAGGGCGGGCTTTGTATGCAGGAATGGAGATCCTGTTGAATTAGTAGCACAAAAAGTTCAAAGCCACAACGTCGACTTGTTTGCAACAGGACTTTATTCGTCTCGTGACACAGCAAAAGAGTCCACTCTCAATCCTTACGCGTTTCGGCGATGTATCGCCTTGGTCACAGGTGAGTGAAATATATACCAAGTGGTCACATGGTCGTAGCCTACACTACGAGTCCCAGAATGCACCGGTACTCTCATTTCTTGACGTGGCACCGTAATCTGTCCATTATGCCACATTCGCGTTACAGTATCAGTGCCACGTGGATATAATAAAAAACAGTGTCCCATTTTGTAGGTGCATGCTGCTCAAATAATTAGCACAGTGATGTTGCTTGTCACGCTTCTGTGTATTGTTTGCAATGCGGCGTTCTCAGAGAGAGGAATCTCCCCTCTCGTCTCCCTTTCTTACACCAGCACCTAATATCCATGGAAATCCGGTGGTTGGTGCGTGGTTTCAGCGGGTCATGCCTCCTCAATTAACATCCCAACAAAGTTCCATTTTACCGGAGGCCCCCGACCCTGCAGGGCGGGCTTTGTATGCAGGAATGGAGATCCTGTTGAATTAGTAGCACAAAAAGTTCAAAGCCACAACGTCGACTTGTTTGCAACAGGACTTTATTCGTCTTGTGACACAGCAAAAGAGTCCACTCTCAATCCTTACGCGTTTCGGCGATGTATCGCCTTGGTCACAGGTGAGTGAAATATATACCAAGTGGTCACATGGTCGTAGCCTACACTACGAGTCCCATATATTAATATTTATGTATTCATGTTTTATTCCGGTAATGTCTTTTAAGATGGCTTTTGATTTCTTAAAGGCTTGATCATTTTTAAATTTTTCAACTATTGTGGATGCTGTTTGGGAGTTTATGAACACTTGTCTCCCATCATCCGCAAACGACAGTACATTTGGTATACTGCTTGCTACTCTGATTCAGGCATGTGAATCTATCAAAGATACACCAATACTGGATAAGAAAACAAGTTACTTAACTGTAACTACAGTTATCCAGTATTGGTATCTTTCATAGATTCACATGCACCCACCATCCTCCCCGGCGAGTCAGTTCTCTATGATTTGGGATGCTTACTTCCCACTTGCGCTAAGAAAATCTGCGGAGAACTGCCTCTGCTGAGAGTGTTCTAGAGGGTGCTGGTAGCTGATTGGTTGGAGCTGACTTTTGGTTCTTTTTACTACAAGGATGTAGATAGGCTACTAAGATTAATGCCTTAGGCTTTTTTCTTTTAGCCTACTACTATTATTTACTTATGGCACTACTTTTGTAATTTACCGTGGGACTCCCGCCTCGGCGACAGGGAATGATTCAGGCATGTGAATCTATGAAAGATGTAAAGGACAATGGGAGAGCTAGGGAAAACTAGGGGGGTTGTGTCCGTATCCCCTGGATTTAGATAAGCTTTGTCAAAGGTGGACAAACCCAATGTAGTGTGGTACGGTCAAAATGAAGCAATGTTTGGGAACCCACCAAGTGGGTTAAAAGGCCCCTCACACACCAACCTGGTTGGTGTCATGCTTCATCATTGGGGCCCCAACCGGGTGGCCGAATGCCTCCCGGTTGTGCTGCGACGCCTGACTACAGCGGAGCTGGTGTAGTGCAAAAGTGTGATGTGGTGATAATTAAAAAATACCGCTGAGAATCCTTGCCATTAGAAGATTTATTATTGGCGGCTCAGGGTATTGGTTAAAAAGATGTGTGATGCAACTAAATGGAGAAATAATTATCTGTTAGTTGGCTATGTGGTGGGTCTACATGTTTCAGCTCACGAATAAAAGTAGTAAGGAGCTTTCGTCAGGACCAGTGTGAAGTGAGTGGCAAAAGGTGATGTGCCACGTGGTGAAAAAAATTAAAAATATAAGTTACCTACACACTCGCTAGTCCGGGACTTCGGGAGGCCACAGTAGGTGCAAGGCCTTCCCAGCTTCACAACCAAAATTGTTGTAAGAGGCGCCCCCCTCCCGCTTCCTGCATAGCGCCTTCACTCAGCCATAGTGTTTGCGCCGCAGTGTCCGCTATTGTGCTGACACCGCGTTCCACACACCTTAGCGAGTGTGTAGGTAACTTATATTTTTAAGGCGTCGCAGCACAACCGGGAGGCATTCGGCCACCCGGTTGGGGCCCCAATGATGAAGCATGACACCAACCAGGTTGGTGTGTGAGGGGCCTTTTAACCCACTTGGTGGGTTCCCAAACATTGCTTCATTTTGACCGTACCACACTACATTGGGTTTGTCCACCTTTGACAAAGCTAATCTATGAAAGATACCAATACTGGATAACTGTAGTTACAGGTAAGTAACTTGGTTTCGTCTCCTCCGCCGGCTCCTCGACGGCGTCAGAAAGACTTTGTGTCTCCTTCGCCTTCCCCATCTCCACGTGTGTTTCCGGAGCGATCTCCTTCTCCAAAAGGCACTCCGGCGCAGTCTCCGGTGCCAAGAGGTTCGCCGGATTTGGAGGGCTTGCCTGTTCAGGATGATCTTTCTGCTGCCCACGAGATTGAACCTGTGACTCCACAAGTGGATCCGGCAGTTCCGACGTCGGATACTCCTCGTCCGGATGCTGGCTCAACTCCATATCCACAGTTTCCAACTCCAGGTTCGGATCCAACGTATTTTTTAAATGCAATGTATGGAGTTTTTGCTAAGGCAGCCTTCCCCTCCGGAGCACCTTCTGGTCCCGTGGGTCCGCTGGCCTTCAACTTGGGCGTGCCTCAGCACTATGCCCAGGCACCCTTCGTGCCTTTTCATGCCGACGGCGCCGTCATGGCAGTTTCCGCCACCGAGATTTTAAACGCCGTATACGGAGTCCCCGGGCCATCTGGTGGGCCTTCCTCTCATACGGCGTGATTCCACCTTCCGATTCTCCTTTGACGCCGGCTCCAGAACTGTCGGCGCCGCATGTGGCGCCATCGATACAACGACCCGTTCAAGGAGAGAGGCACAGAGACTATTGGAGGAGGAGCAGTGTCAGCGAGAGGAGGCTGAAGAGGGTGAGATAAATTAATCTGTGGTTGAATTTGAAGGAATTCGAGAGGCAAGTGGACTGGACACCTCCCCTGAGTGGGAGCTTTCTTCGTCAAGGGCTTCTCCACCTCAAGAGGTAGCTCCTTATCATACTGTCATGAGAAAGGCTGCGGAGCTTTTTATACTTACAATTATCTACTGCTGAGTATAAGCCTAATTTGCTCAGTGAAGTTTTACATTCGCCTTCTTCAATTGTTGAGCCCTTGTTGCCCTTTAATGAGGCTTTAACTGAGCCTATCATGAATGTGTGGCGTAAACCACTATCTTCACCTGCTGTGTCTAGATCTGTGGAAGATATGGAGCGGCTCCAGGGGACCCACTTTTTCTTTCTTTTCATCCGTCTCCAGAAAGTTTGGTGGTGCAGGCGTCCTGCTCTAAACAAACTTCAGGCGCTTTTCCTCAGGCTCCTGCCGACAGGGACTCTAAGAAGCTAGAGCAGTCGGCTAAAAAGGTATTTTCTTCATCTAGCATGGCACTTAAATCAACCGATGCTACTTGTTTGTTGGGCTGTTTTATACATGCTTTGATGGATGTGATGAGGCAAAGGGTGCCCAAGTTGCCTGATGAAGAGCAGGGAAATTTTATGGAGGTTCTATCAGATGCTCAGGCTGATGCTCGACAGGTTATTCAATCCGGCCTGGATACAGCTGATTCGGTGGCCAGAGTTATGGGTTCCTCTATAGTTTCCAGGAGACAAGCTTGGCTTAGATCCTCTGGATTTTCCCTGGATGTTCAGGCTACCCTTCTTGATTTGCCCTTTAATGGTTCAAAGCTTTTCGGGGAGAAGGCTGATTCTGCTCTTCAAATGTTTAAAGATAGCAGAGCCATGGCGAAGTACTTGGGATTGCAAACCCAGTCAAGGGGGTTTGGTTATAAAAAGTACTGTGGTTTTGGAAGGTCTTCCTTTTGTGGCTTGCGTCAACCACTGCAGCAGCAGCAAAATCCGCTCTATAAGTCATATAGAGGAAGAACCAGAGGTCACCAACGTGGTTGTGCCCGCAATCTCTCCTCCTCCTCTTCTACCTCCCTTGCTCCCCCTGGTAATGCAGGAAAGCAGCCCTAGATCCCCGTCCTGGATCATGCGGGTCCTGTAGGGGGTCGTTTGTATCACTTTCTACAGGGTTGGAAATTGGTCACATCAGACCTTTGGGTTTTAAACCTTGTGGAGAATGGGTATGCCCTTCCCTTTCGGGAATTTCCTCCTCCTTACCCTCCTTGCCAAGGTTTTTGTTCGGAGGACCATTTGCTTCTTCTACAGAAGGAGGTCCTTACTTTACTACAAAAAGATGTGATAGAGGTGGTTCCGGAGCAGGAAAGGGGTCAGGGATGCTACTCCCGGTATTTCCTGATCCTTAAGAAGGAGGGCAGGTTGCGTCAGATTCTGGACCTCAGGGTCTTTAATTTTTACCTGAAGCAGGAGAAATTCAAGATGCTAACCCTTGCTCAGGTTCTTCTGGCGCTGCAGCAGGAAGACTGGATGGTGTCGATCGATTTACAGGATGCGTATTTTCACATCCCCATCCTGCAATCGCACAGGAAGTATCTCCATTTCACGGTGGGGTCGCAGCATTATCAGTTTGCGGTCCTCCCGTTTGGTCAACTCGAGTCTTCACAAAGGTGATGGCAGTGGTGGCAGCTCATCTCAGGAGGTCGGGGATTCCAGTTTTCCCTTATCTAGACGACTAGCTGCTCAAAGGCGGAGTCGCCAGAGATGATGCTTCATCATCTGCGAGTAACAGCTCAGCTGTTGTTCAACTTGGGTTTTTCAATAAATGTGCCCAAATCTCACCTGGTGGCCTCTCAGCGCAACCTGTTCATAGGGGAGGTACTGGATACTCCTGTGTGTCGAGCTTTTCCTCCTCCACAAAGAATTCTCGACATTAAGGAGATGATTTCTTTGTTTCACGATGGAGCGGTTGTTCTGGTCCTGAAGATCCTACGCCTGCTCGGTCTGTTCGAATCCTGCATACTGTTGGTCAGTCATGCATGCTAGCACATGAGGGCACTCCAGTGGTGCCTCCGCAGGCAGTGGTATCAGCACAACGGAGATCTCAGGTAGTCAGTCAGAATCTCCAGAGACGCTGCAGCGGAGCTGACTTTGGAGTGTGCAGGGCAACCTGTCTCAAGTAAAGCCCTTTCAGCCTCCTCCGCCGGTGGCCACAGTGATTACGGATGCCTCCACTCTAGGGTGGTGTGCTCATCTGGGGGATCTGGAGGTCCAAGGTCTTTGGTCCCCAGAGGAAAGGTTGCTTCACATCAACCTTCTGGAATTGAGGGCGATACATTTGGCACTAAAGGCTTTGCTTCCTTCCCTTCGCGGTCAGTCGGTTCAGGTCTTGACGGACAACACTACCGCAATGTGGTACATCAACAAACAGGGAGGTGTGGGGTCGTATCGTCTCTGTCGAGAGGCTCTGCGACTCTGGTCCTGGGTTCAGAACCATCAGATTTGTGTGTTTGCAAATCATCTGGCCGGTGTGCTGAATGTTCGTGCGGACAGTCTCAGTCGGCATTACTTGGCCGATCACGAGTGGTGGCTTCATCCAGAGGTGGTTCATCACATCTTTTAGATGAAGGGGTCTCCTCGGTTGGACCTGTTTGCCACTCACGAGAACGCGCACTGTCCGTTGTTCTGCAGTCTCCAGTATCCGATGCAGGGAGCGCTGGGGGACGCGTTTCAGTTGGATTGGGGTTTGCAACTCCTTTATACGTTTCCTCCCATACCTTTGATTCCTCGAGTTCTGAGGAAGATTCTCCAAGACCGGGCCCAAGTTATATTGATCGTTCCAGATTGGCCAAGAAGGGTGTGGTACACAGATCTACTTCACCTCTCATCGCACCCTCCGCTCCGTCTCCCTCTCAGGGCAGACCTCCTCTCGCAGTCGCAGGGGCAGGTTCTACACCCCCACCTCCAGATCATGCACCTTCATGCCTGGAGATTGAACGGGACAACCTGAGTTCCTTCTCTCTCCCGCCGGATGTGGTGGATGTTATTCTATCGTCCAGGCGACACTCCACTAAGTCTATTTACTCCTATAGATGATCTAGGTTTGTTAAGTGGCATGGAGAGAGATCCATTGATCCTTTAAAGGCCCACCTGTCAGATGTTCTTCAGTTTTCACTTTTCTTGGCCCAGCAGGGTTGTGCTGTGGCCACTTTTAAGGTCTATTTGTCGGCTTTATCGGCTTTTCTATGTTTGCCAGATCAGCCGTCTTTGTTTAAGTCTCCCATTGTTTTGAGATTTATTAAGGACCTTACCAATAGGTTTCCGCCTACTCCCTTTGTTATGCCTCAATGGGATTTAAATCTTGTTTTAACTTTCTTGATGGGTTCCCCGTTTGAACCCTTACATAGTTGTCCTTTGAGGCTTCTGTCTTTTAAAACGGTCTTTCTTGTGGCTATTACCTCAGCAAGGAGGGTAAGTGAGCTTCAGGCTCTTGGCTCAAAACCCCCGTTTTTGAACAATCATGCTGAAAGGACCGGGGCTGCCTAAGGTAGTTACTCCCTTCAATCTAGGGCAGTCCATTACTCTTCCTGTGTTCTATCCTCCCCCTCATCCTTCCAAGGAGGAGGAGAGACTTCACCTCCTGGATCCTAAAAGAGCAGTGAGCTTTTATTTGGACAGGACTAAAGAATTGCCAGTGGACGATCAGCTCTTTGTGGGCTACGTTGGATGCATGAAGGGCAAGGCTGTGCACAAGCGCACTTTATTTAGATGGATCATCTTGTGCATCAAGATCTGCTACGCCCTTGCTGGTAAGGAACCGCCTGAAGGTATTCGAGATCATTCTACTAGAG
The DNA here is from genome assembly GCF_964204655.1 of Triturus cristatus. Classification (NCBI taxonomy): domain Eukaryota; kingdom Metazoa; phylum Chordata; class Amphibia; order Caudata; family Salamandridae; genus Triturus; species Triturus cristatus. The sequence continues at coordinate 681,930,418 of NC_140592.1, forward strand.
CCAAGTCATCAACTTCTGCTCTGGCTAGAGGTGTTCCTGTAGTGGACATTTGTAAGGCAGCGACTTGGGCCTCCCTCCATACTTTCTCAAAGCATTATTGCTTAGACTCTGAAATGAGGAGGGAGAGTCATTTTGCGTGCTCTGTCCTACAGGACTTTTTGGTATAGAAGGGTGGATACCCTCCTCTGGGAGTGGGACTGCTGTGGGAATCTATTCATAAGGTGAGGAATCCACAGGCAGATGTATCCATCAGAAGAACAAGTTACTTACCTTCTGTAACGCTTTTTCTGGTGGATTGCTCACTGACACACCCTCCTCCCCGTTGTCCACCCTTGTATACCCTAAAGGTTAATTTGTTTGACATGAATTTTATATTGTGTCTTTTATCTATCTGGTACATTTATAGGAAATGCTTATATTCTTAAGCTTTCCTTTTGATTTTACACTATCTGTATTTGTTTGAATATTGTGTACTGTGTATACTTGGAATCTATTGTCAGTCCACCTGTTTGCCTCAGAGGCACAGAAAAAATTGGGTGGAACTGACGTCATCACGCTGACGAGGCTCTCTTATGGCTCCAGTAACGTCATGCGGAATCGCGAGCGGAGCCGTAGCTTTGTGACGTCCTCGTCGGCGTGGAGAGCTAGGAAAAAATTCCACAGAATGCTGGCGCAGGGGATATTCATAAGGAGAGGAATCCACAGGCAGATACTGTATCCACCAGAAAAAGCGTTACCGAAGGTAAGTAAATTGTTTGTGAGAAAGAAGAGCCACATGTGTGTTTTCAGGTGTCAAAACAGGCAAGTGGGAAAACATTTTGAAACCTGCTCTGATTTTACACCACATTTCCACATTTAACTTTTTTCACTGGGTACCTAAAGCCAAATATATATATATAAAATAGTAACAATGAGGAGAGCATCTCAGTTTTTCAGAATGTATGTAGATTATATTTTTATAGCATTAACTTGCTGGAAAGTAGCACAAAATAAATACATTTTAAACAAATCCTATATCCTGTCAGGTTTTTAGCTCTCAGTTGACAGTAGCGCTATCACATATTTTGCTTACAGAATACTTGAAGTGGGGTTTGGGTATAGTTCTTCTACCATTGTGTTTTTTAAGAAATCTCTTTCAGCCATTGTCCTGAGACTTCTTGTCTTTAAATAACCTGTTTATATTTTTTAAAACATTGCAGGTATTATGCATTACAGCAGGCAGGATGGAATATATTAAGTAAAATGCACCTCACAAATAAAGTGCTTAATTTGAGCTAGTGGTTTCTGGTGCGTAATACCGGCACTTAATTGTCAATACAAGCGATTGTGGAGGTCTGCCACATGGTTGCCCAGTCTTTCTAATTTAGAGAGGAGCTCAACAACAGTTGTTTATTAAATTAGTATTTAAAAAATAACTATTTTCTGCTGCCCATGCCATATAGCTTTTGGGGGCCTGGAATAGTCTCAATTGTCACACTTGTAGGAGTGTGATGGTGAAGTAATTAAAATCCAGACGAGGAAGGTTGGTTGAATTCGTAGTTTTATTTCAAGTGTACTCCACCCAGCACACGGGGCATCCCTTTCATTCGAGACTCGAACGGCAACTGGACAGTAACGCCCGAGTCTCCAACAACGGACGCCCCATGCGTGAGCCACGTATTTAAACATATACAACTATCACAAAGCATCAATCGGATGCACGAGTACAACATCATGTGAGTGATACATCGCGCGCTAGTCGCGAGATGCATGACTCTCGCGGAAAGCCACTACAACAGTACGTGTACCACCACATCACCTTCCCCCTTAAGAAAATTATCAGAAGAAAAATAGAAATAACATTCAATATCTAACATACATATTAAATCTTTCCGGTGCTCTGATCGTACGCCTCCGAGAAGAACGAGGATAAACCCTTAAAGAATTCTGACTGACAGTAAGGGGGGAAAAAGATGTAGAAGGTTGAGTGGAAACATTGACCTTACTAGGAGTTTCTAACCAGTGGCTCCAATGAAGGTCACCCTCGCCACTCTTACGTCTATCCTGCATTACTTCAACTTGACGGGTGGAAACTTTTACCAAATGCCTTTTATTCCACCAACCTTTTTTATCGATAAAAGCAGCACCCTTACTGACTTTCATGACTTGAACTGGATCATAAAAGATTGATTCACCCTTCCTGACACAATTCGTTTTTTTAATAAGGACCCAGTCTCCAACGAGAACATCCTCATTGGACACCTTCTTTTTATCAAAACTGGCCTTCATTTGATTCTGTTTCGTATTCACCCTTTTATAAACTTCCTTCATGTTAGTCTTTTTCTCCCCAGCAATATTTTGAAGCCAAGCTGGGAATAACGTGGAATGTACCTCCCTGCCTCTTAACAACCTAAAGGGAGAGACCCCTGTGGTGCAATGAGGAGAAGTGTTATAGCTCCAAACTTTCTGTTTGATAAAATCCTTCACATTAAGCCTGGACGATAAGGCAGTTTGTATCCCTTCTTTGATTATTTTATTACTCCTCTCTACTAATCCATTCGATAAAGGGGAATACAATGCCACCTTCAATTGCTTAATGTCCAAGTCCTTCAAAAATGTACACATTTTTTCTGAAACAAAACGAGTACCGTTATCAGTAACTATGATCTTTGGAGAACCTTCTACAAGAAAAATCCTATTTAAAAATGAAATAGTCGTGTCAGTGTCAGGAGAATTAACAAAATCATAGTACATCCATTTTCTGATGGATACATCTGCCAGTGGATTCCTCACCTTGTGAATATCCCCTGCGCCAGCAACATTCGGAAACTTTTGTAGCAGTCCACGCCGATGGGGTCGAAGACGACGTCACAGAGACACGGCTCCGCTCGCGACTCCGCTGACGTCACCGGCTCCATAAGAAGACCTCCTTGGCGTGATGACGTCAGTTCCCTTTTTTCCGCGCCGACGACGCCAACGGATTTCGGGAATCGTTACTAGTAGCTTTACCTGTTACTTTGTGTTTATTCTGAGAATTTTCTGTCTTTCTTCGAAAATGTCGACAAGGAAGTCGGGTTTCAAGCCCTGTCGAGAATGTGGCAAGCACATGTCCATTACCGACCCACACGAGGACTGTGTTTGGTGCCTTTCATCCGACCACGATGTGGGTGGTTGTTCCAGCTGCCGCAAGATGAGCTCGAAGGCTCTCAAGGAGAGAGAAGCGAAGCTCTTCATCGCTCGAATGAAGAAGAAGGAAAAAAGAGGAAGGAGGAGGTCTGGATCCAGGTCGAGGTCGAGGTCGGCGTCCAAGTCGACTTCGGGGCATGCTTCGCAAAGTAAGAAGCATAAGAAAAAGAGGAGGCATTCTTCACATCATCACTCCGACAAGGGTTCGGCTCCGAAGTCGAAGTCGCCTACTCGACGTCGGAGAGAGTCAGTGTCTCCTTCTCCGTTCCCGGCTTCACCTCCAGCTCCTTCTTCGCCGGCTCCGGCTGAATCTCCGGTGCCGGTATCATCCCCGACGCCGGTTCCATCTCCGGCTCCAGCTGATTCTCCGGCTCCGTCTCCGGCTCCAGCCCCGAGTGAGGATCTTCAGGCTCCGGGTGAGACTGTGACGCCGCTTGTTCCACCGTCGGCGCCGCCAGGCCCGAGTCCGGTGCTGCCTGACCAGTATCCTGCATTTCCTGGTCCAGGACAAGACCCCTCGCATTATCTTAATGACATGTACGGGGTGTTTTCAAGGGCCATGTATACCTCTGGTGCACCTGTGGGTCCGATGGGTCCGATGGCTTTCAATTTGGGAGTGCCGCAGGTCTACTCTCAAGCTCCGTTTATGCCATTCTTGGCAGCTACCGGCGCCGCGATCTTCGACACCGCTTCCCTCTTCACCGGCGCCCACTCGACTTCGTTCGACGCCGGCTGCTCCAGCGAATCCGCGTTCGACGCCGCTGCCGGTGTCGGCGGATTCGAACACGGCGCCGCCGACGCCGCTAGTGCGGATTCGTTCCGGGAGGGAGGCACAGAGAGTGGTCGATGAGAGACGCTTTCTGTTGGAAGAGGCTGAAGAGGGAGAGTTAGTCGAATCTGATGAGGTGTTTGAAGAACTGAAGGAGGCAAGTGGACTGGATTTGTCTCCAGAGTGGGAAATCACTCCACCATCGGATGAGCCCTCTAAAGATGCAGCGCCGTATCATGCGGTCATCAGAAAAGCTGCAGAGTTGTTGGACCTACAGTTGCCGTCCACGGAGTTCAGGCCTAATTTGCTTACTGAGGTGCTGCATTCACCTACAGCGGTCTCGGAGCCTCTGTTACCCTTTAATGAGGCTATTATGGAGCCTGTGCTGGAGGTATGGTGCAAGCCTTTTTCAGCTCCTGCGCTCTCCAGGGCAGTCGCAAGGAGATATAGAGTGGCTCCAGGGGATCCTGAATTTCTGACTTCGCACCCTTCGCCTGAGAGCTTGGTGGTCCAGGCGGCTTGTTCGGGAAGGTCAAAGGGGGCCTTTCCTCAGGTTCCAGGGGACAGAGAGGCCAAAAAGGTGGACCAATCGGCCAAAAAGGTCTTTTCATCAGCCAGCATGGCTCTCAAATCCACGAATGCAACGTGTTTATTGGGGCGCTATATCCATGCGCTAATGGATTCGGCAAAGAAGATTGCGCCAAAGCTGTCGGAGGAGGATAGGGCTGGCTTCAATGAAGTTCTGACTGATGCCCAGGCGGCTGCTCGACAAGTCATTCAGAGTGGACTGGACACAGCAGACTCAGTTGCCAGAGTCATGGGGTCTTCTGTTGCCACCAGGAGGGGTGCATGGCTAAAGTCCTCTGAATTTTCCTCGGATGTGCAGTCGGCCTTATTGGACTTGCCTTTTGATGGGTCTGGCTTGTTCGGGAAGAAGGCGGATGCTGCTCTCGAACGCTTCAAGGAGAGTAAGGCTACGGCTAGGTCGTTGGGCCTTCAATCCGAGCAGAGAGGTGTTTTTAAAAGATATAGGGGCTTTGGAAAGGCGACTTTTCGCTCCTATAGACCGTCCCAGCAGCAGCAGCAGCAGCAGCAAGGTTCCTCGTCGAGAGGTTACAGGGGAAGAATTAGGGGTCGCACACGTGGCTCACGTTAGCTCTCCTCCTCCTCTTCCTCCTCCTCAGCCCCTCCCACCACTGCAAAGCAGCCCTAGATTCGACATTCCGGATCATGCTGGTCCTTTGGGGGGCCGGCTTACCCATTTTCTGCAAGATTGGGAATCTGTAACTACAGATCTCTGGGTTCTAGATCTTGTAGAAAATGGGTACGCCCTTCCCTTTCGGGAATTCCCTCCAAATTACCCTCCTTGCCAAGGGGCTTGCTCGGAGGACCACCGTCTTCTCCTGCAGGAGGAAGTCCTGAAGTTGTTTCAGAAAGGTGCGATAGAGGTGGTTCCAGAGCAGGAGAGGGGTCAGGGATGCTACTCCCGGTATTTCCTGATTCCGAAAAAGGACGGCAGGTTGCGTCCGATATTGGACCTCAGAATTTTGAATTTTTACCTGAAACAGGAGAAGTTCAAGATGCTCACCCTTGCGCAGGTTCTTCAGGCGCTGAATCAGTAGGACTGGATGGTGTTGCTCGACTTGCAGGATGCGTATTTTCACATCCCCATCCTGAGTCGCACAGAAAGTATCTCCGTTTCACGATAGGGTCGCAACATTATCAGTTTGCGGTCCTACCGTTTGGTCTTACTTCAGGACCTCGAGTCTTCACGAAGGTGATGGCAGTGGTGGCAGTCCATCTCAGAAGGACGGGGATTTCAGTTTTCCCTTATTTGGACGACTGGCTGATAAAAGCGGAGTCGCCAGAGAAGGTGCTGCGTCATCTGCAGGATACAACTCGGCTGTTGTACAAATTGGGTTTTTCGATAAACGTACCCAAATCTCACCTGGTGCCCTCTCAGCGCAACCTGTTCATAGGTGCGGTACTGGACACTACTGTGTGTCGAGCATTCCCTCCTCCTCAAAGGATTCTCGACATACAGGAAATGATTCCTTTATTCTACAGCGGAGCGGTCGTTCCAGTTCTGAAGGTCCTTCGCCTGCTCGGTCTGTTCACTTCCTGTATCCTGTTAGTCAACCATGCACGCTGACACATGAGGGCGCTCCAGTGGTGCCTCCGCAAGCAGTGGTATCAGCACAAAGGGGATCTCAGGGAGTCTGTGAGGGTCTCCAGAGAAGCTGCAGCGGATCTATCTTGGTGGAGCGTGGAGGGCAATCTGTCCCAAGGAAAGCCCTTCCATCTACCTCCATCGGTGACAACAGTGATAACGGATGCATCCACCTTAGGGTGGGGTGCTCATCTGGGGGATCTGGAGATCAAGGGTCTTTGGTCTCCAGAAGAAAGGTTGCTTCACATCAACCTTTCTGGAATTGCGGGCGATACGTTTGGCACTCAAGGCCTTCCTTCCTTCCCTTCGCGGTCAGTCTGTTCAAGTCCTGACGGACAATACGACCGCGATGTGGTATATAAACAAACAGGGAGGAGTGGGGTCTCTTTGTCTCTGCAGAGAGGCCCTGCGTCTATGGTCCTGGGCTCAGGCCCATCAGATTTGTCCAATGGCAAATCATCTGGCCGGGGTTCTGAACGTTCGTGCGGACAGTCTCAGTCAGCAGTTCTCTGCCGACCACGAGTGGAGGCTTCATCCAGAGGTAGATCATCACGTCTTTCGGACGTGGGGGACTCCTCGGGTGGACCTATTCGCCACTCAAGAGAATGCTCACTGCCCGTCTTTCTGCAGTCTCCAGTATCCGATGCAGGGAGCGTTGGGGGATGCGTTTCAGTTGAGTTGGGGTTCACGACTCCTTTACGCGTTTCCTCCCATACCCTTGATTCCTCGGGTTCTGAGGAAGATTCGCCAAGACCGGGCCCAAGTCATATTGGTCGCCCCGGATTGGCCAAGAAGGGTGTGGTACACAGATCTTCTCCACCTCTCCTCGTGCCCTCTGCTCCGTCTCCCGCTGAGGGCAGACCTCCTCTCGCAGTCAGAGGGGCAGGTTCTACACCCCCACCTCCAGAGCTTACACCTTCATGCCTGGAGATTGAACGGAGCAACCTGAGTTCTTTCTCTCTCCCACCGGATGTGGTGGATGTTATTTTATCGGCCAGGCGACACTCCACCAAATCCATATACTCATATAGGTGGTCTAAATTTGTGCTTTGGTGCGGAGAGAGGTCCATTGATCCCTTGAAGGCTCGTCTGTCTAATATTCTACAGTTTGCCCTTTCTCTTGCTCAGCAAGGCTTTGCTGTGGCTACTGTGAAAGGATATTTATCGGCTCTATCGGCTTTCCTTTGTTTGCCGGATCAGCCGTCATTATTCAAATCACCTATTGTTCTTCGTTTTATTAAGGGCCTTACAAACAAGTTTCCTCCTACTCCTTTTATTGTGCCTCAATGGGACTTAAATCTTGTACTAACCTATCTTATGGGTTCTCCATTCGAGCCCTTACACAAGTGTCCCTTGAGGCTGTTGTCCTTTAAGACAGTTTTCCTCGTTGCAATCACCTCGGCAAGGAGGGTAAGTGAGCTTCAAGCTCTAAGTTAAATACCCCCATTCTTGACCATACATGCTGAACGAATGGTACTCCGGACCAGGGCTGCGTTTTTGCCTAAGGTGGTAACTCCCTTCCATCTGGGGCAGTCCATTACCCTTCCTTCTTTCTATCCTTCCTCTCACCCTTCCAAGGAGGAGGAGAGACTTTACCGCTTGGACCCTAAGAGGGCGGTGAGCTTTTACCTGGACAGGACAAAGGACGTCAGAGTTGATGACCAGCTCTTCGTGGGCTTTGCTGGCTGCAGGAAAGGTCGAGCGGTGCACAAGCGTACACTTTCCAGGTGGATTGTCTTGTGCATCAAGATTTGCTACTCCCTAGCTGGTAAGGAGCCTCCGGAGGGTTTGAGGGCTCATTCTACCAGAGCAAAGTCTTCCACATCTGCCTTAGCTAGAGGTGTTCCAGTGGAGGATATTTGTAGGGCGGCAACTTGGGCCTCCCTCCACACCTTCGCAAAGCATTATTGCTTAGACACCGAGGTGAGGAGGGACGGACACTTTGCTCGTTCCGTCCTTCAGGATTTTCTGGTATAGAAGGGTGGACACCCTCCTCCGGGAGTGGGGACTGCTGTGGAATCTATTCACAAGGTGAGGAATCCACTGGCAGATGTATCCATCAGAAGAACAAGTTACTTACCTTCGGTAACGCTTTTTCTGGTGGATACAGTATCTGCCTGTGGATTCCTCACTGACCCACCCGCCTCCCCGTTGTCCATCCTTCTATACCGGTATTTCTATGCCTGTAATTCTATTGATGGGTTTCAAATGTGTTTATTACTGTCAAAAGCATTATGTTAATTCTTGTGCTTTGTTATTTATTTTCCACACTGAGTGTGTTGATATGCATATTGTGTGCTGTGTATACTGTGTATGTATATATTGCTGTCAGTCTGTCCGTGTGCCTCGAAGGCACGGAAAAAAGGGGCGGAAATGACGTCATCACGCCGACGAGGTCTTCTTATGGAGCCGGTGACGTCAGCGGAGTCGCGAGCTGAGCCGTGTCTCTGTGACGTCGTGTTCGACCCCATCGGCGTGGACTGCTACAAAAGTTTCCGAATGTTGCTGGCGCAGGGGATATTCACAAGGTGAGGAATCCACAGGCAGATACTGTATCCACCAGAAAAAGCGTTACCGAAGGTAAGTAACTTGTTCTTTAGTAATAATCAACCAGTAAAATGATGTATTTTTTTTCTTGAACCAAGATGGAATATGGACCAGAAAAAATCAAGCCCTACAAGAAGAACGAGGAAAATCAGTAGGATGTAGTGGAACTTTAAGTGTTTGCCAGTGCTTATCTGACAAAAGGCATTCAGGGCAATCGTTGATTGTCTTTCTCACTTGACTATCCAGAGAAGGCCACCAGTAGTGTTGTTTGATTCTCATAATGGTCTTGGTGACCCCTAAATGTCCCTGATGAGCTTTATTTATAATTAAAGGCCGCAGATTCATCCGGGGAACACATTTGTCCCCCCTTCGGACGATACCATTCTCAGCCGAAAGTTCTTCAGCTATTTGAGCAAAAACCCGTAGATCACCATCAAGGCATCTTGGATCAGGCTAAGTTTGAGTGGAATACTCCATCACTTTCTGGAGTACTCCATCCTCCCCAGCACGCCGAATTCCAATCATTCTCAGATAAAACCGAACTAAATTCGGAAACCGCATCAACAACTGAGAACATTCAATGTCTTCAGGTATAGACTCATCGTCATCGTCTTTGCTCATAGACAATCTGGACAGGCAGTCTGCGCGGAAATTCTTCCCTCCTTGAATATGCTTCACAACAAAATGGAATTCTTGTAACCTGGAAACTAACCGCATTAATCTGGCGGACATAGAAGATGAATTAACTTTCTCAAATATATAAATAAGTGGTTTGTGGTCAGTGACCAGTTCGAATTTCCCACCCCAAATGTACATTTTAAATTTCTGGACTGCCCACACGCATGCCAAGGTCTCTCTTGCATTTGTACTGTATTGTTGTTCAAATGATTTGAGAGACCTAGATGCGCAGGCCACTGTCTGTTCTTGACCATTAACTCTTTGTGTGAGAACTGTCTAAAGACGTGTAAAGCCTGTGCAGAAACGATCATTTTTTTTACTTCGTTGAAAACTTTTTCTAGGTCCGTCGACCAGTGAAAACTAGCCCCTTTCCTCAGCAGTAACCGTAAAGGTTCAACCAACTGGGCATATGCAGGTGCAAACCTGGCGTAATACTCAGCTAATCCCAAAAATGACCGCAAAGAGTCTTTATCAGATGGATGTTTTGCGTCTGTAATAGCCCTGATCACAGAAAATTTTGGTTTGATCCCGTTCTTGGAAATCGTATGACCCAAATATTCTAGTTCTTGGATAGCTAATTTGCATTTATCCGAACATACAGTCATATTCCTGGACGAAAGAATCGATAAGACTCTTTTCAAAATCATGTTGTGTTCCTCAAATGATTTTGCAAAAATCAAAATGTCATCTAAGTACGCCTGTACCCATTAAACAGCGTGTCCATAGGTTTTTGAAAAACGCTTCCGGCCGATGCCAGACCAAAGGGGAGACGTAAAAATTTGTAAGCCCCGAACGGGGTAACAAAAGTAGTCAACTCTTGGTATTCCTTGGCTAGTGGGACCTGGTGGTAGGCGGATCTTAAATCAATAAGAGAAAAACATTTCGCACCCCCGAGGTTTGCAAGCAGCTCATGGATCTTAGGGAGTGGGTGGCAGTCAACTGTAATATTTTTGTTTAAAGCGAGCAAGTCCGCACAGAGCCTGATCTCGACGTTTTTTTTTCGTGCGACCACGATGGCTGCGGCCCATTGTGAGGAATCAGTTGGTTTTATAATACCATGGTCACATAGGGTCTTTAAAGAGTCCTTCAATTCTTTCCTGACACTTAATGGAACAGAACGTACTTTATGGGTTACAGGCTGAGCCCCAGGAATTAATCTGATCCGATGTTCGAAACCTTTCACTGTCCCCACGAGTTGCTAAAAACCGATTTGAACTCAGAGACAAACTCTTTCATAATGTTAGACTCAGTATTAAAGTTGTCGCACTCAACATTACACACTGGTAATTCTCCCACTTTAATCGGATCTGCATCACCTGGCGACTAAATACAAGCCCATACGAGCAAGATCTTTCCAGCCAATAATATTCTTGGCCTTTTCAGCAACGTAGATCTTCGTCATAGCCTCCCTACCCAGACACTGTACTAAACCTGGAAAGTACCCAAGCATGTTAATATCTTTTTCCCCAAATGCTTTTGGGTTTACATCGGACGTCAGAAGGTTAGTTTTTCCCTTCCACAACTCATAAAAAGTTGAATCCCTCAGAATCGTGATCGGGGAACCTGAATCTGCCATTACCTGTAAAGGAACATTATCAATTATGGCAGAACACAATTGACCCTTTATGTGATTTGTTTGATCACCACAATCTAAAGTTATCACAATGTTATTCAAAGAACTACCACAAGCATCAACATCAGGATCGACATAGTTCACATTAAATGATTTCCTAACATTTCTACAAACCCCTTGAAAATGTCCAATCTTTTTGCAAATAACACATAGCTTGTTAATAGCTGGGCAATTAGGGGCATTGCCAATGTGGTTCTTAGATCCACATCTTTAACAAAACATCGGTTGTTTCCTTTGAAAGACTTTTTGTGGTTTGTTCCTAACGTTTACTGAACATAAGGCGCTGTCCTTGTCTGGTTCAGGAGATGAAACAATGTTGACTCCGCTCCTAGAACCGTCTATTACCTTGCTGGATATAGTAGAACGCTCAGTGCTTAAGGCCAGGTCGATTACTTCAGACAACGTTGGGTTCTTACATCCTAGAATTCTCTGTTTAATTTTCCGTGAAGCACAATTAAAAACAAATTGATCCCTGATATAATTGTCAGACAACGGACCAAAATCACATGTGGTGGAGTGAACTCTAAGTGCAGATATGTATTCTTCTACTTTTTCCTCTTCTTTTTACTTCCTGCTATAGAAATTATGCCGCTCTAGCATTATATTAGGTTCATCTGAGAATTGTTTTTTTAAACGAGCTACTGCTTCCAAGTACACATTCCATTGACCATCCCCTGCGTGAGATACAGGTGGGGGGATGGGAGCAATACTGTCAAAAATCCTTTGAGCAGCCTGGCCCAAACATCCAAACAGAAGAGCAAATTTGCGATCAGGAGAGTAACCAACAGCATCGATAGCCACCAGATGGTTTTGGAAAAGTCTAAACCATTCGGACCAAATAATCTCTGGGCTACCGGGTTTGCTGAGAAACGGAGGGGGTTGAGTAATCTGTTGTACATTAGCCATGGCGAAAAATACCTTTGGAAGACAATTTATTCAATGCAACTAAAAACGATATAGTTATTGATCAATGCATAAGTAAACATATCAGGGTAAACAATTATCAGATTACTGTGGTTTAACAATAATCATTCATGAATGTAAAATGCTATTCAAACTTACACAATTAACTATTTTAAATCACTAGCAATAAATTGGGTGTGTGATAATAAACAAAAACAATTAAAAAAATCTTAAACATTTATGAACCAATGTTTACAGTGTAAAATAGACCATTTGACACACAGAAACTGCACAATAATATTCGAGGAATGAAGAGTGAGTGTGTCACTGGTACAATATAAATTCTATTGCCAAATCAAATAATATATTGAAAAATAAATATAGAGCGCTTTTCTTTAAAATGTGATACAAATTTAAAATGTCAGGATTGCGAATTGTGTGTATAGCTGGATATACGCGCTGAAATGGTCCAATTATGTCCAAGCGTGTGCGTCGCGGAAAGTTTGAATGGCGCGCTACATATGCAGATATACGTGAATCTTTTGGTTAAATAATAAAGAACATCAAAGCGTGCGCGTCGCTGAGAAGCAGATCGACGTGCTGGCAACATACGGTGTAATTAAAACGTTAAAGCGTGCGCATCGCTGTGAGCTCAAACGACGCGCTGGCAATAATGGATACAATGTATCCGCATGGACTGAGGATGCAATGCCGTGATTGGTAAACAAAGCGGAAATTAGTAATTCGCCGCTTGAATAAATCGAAGCAGCCTTGACCAATCCGAAGATGTCTCACAGTACGCTTGAGGGAGGAAGCGTACGGGCCAATGGGACTCTGTAAAGGTGAAATTTAAGGACGTACCTCTTCCGGAACAAACCCGGTTGTAAGCCGATTTCAGAATTAGAAGCTGGCTCCAGAGCGTCGAAGAAACCGGATGAACAGAGGATCGTCACATTCACGAAAAACAAATCCAATTCTTCGATGTGCGTGAGTATGGGTGGAGTTTCCCAATTGTCGCCAAATGAAGTAATTAAAATCCAGACGAGGAAGTTAGGTTGAATTCGTAGTTTTATTTCAAGTGCACTCCACCCAGCACACGGAGCATCCCTTTCATTCGAGACTCGAACGGCAACGGATGCCCCATGCGTGAGCCACATATTTAAACATACACAACTATCACAAAGCATCAGTCGGATGCGTGAGTACAACATCATGTGAGTGATACATCGCGCGCTAGTCGTGCGATGCATTTCTCACGCGGAAAGCCACTACAACAGTACGTTTACCACCACAGATGGTTAGTAGTTGTGTTGGTACTATTATTGGCAGCGTTAGCAGGGGCAATGAGTGGTGTAAGCTGCACTGGCATCCTGGCACCTAATTTTTTCTTCTTTTTTTTTACAAATTAATCTCTGCCTCATCTACTCAAGTCCATTCATTAAACTCTTGAGGGCAACTTTCATTTAAGTTCACCCCTTTCTATCTGGCGCATCCAGACATAGTCCCTGCCGGTATGGACCTGAGATTTTCTGGTATTTCCTTGCTAATTCATGTGCTTTATAGACCTTTTTTTCAACAGATGCACAAATAATCATGCCCCTGCACCATTCTGTCAATGAGGAGGGTGTCACACTCCTCCATGCCCATGCTAGGTCATGTTTAGCAACTAGATAACCCACCCCAACTCATGTTTTAGAACTGGCCATACCCTTCCTTCCATCCCTTATCCCCTGGATTACCATTTATGGGTCTTAGCTCACCGGATGACCCACCACTTCTGACAGTTCCCTTCGAATTATTGGTCAGTAGCCTAGTATTGCAGGATATATCCATATGACTTGCCAAAAGGTACAATTTGTATCCCAACACCTTGGGCAACTGGGGGAGGGTACTTTACTTATCTGCCACAACCTGGATGGGTGATAATACACTCAGTGCAGAAACTTTAATTGTGTAAACCTTAGATGGGAGGCAGTGGCCAAGACCTGCAGGGTCATTTTTGCCTCCGTCCATTCGACCTTATTGAGTTGTCCAAGCTCTTTCCCACTTTTTCCTTAAATCAAAAATGCATCTGAGGCATTAAGTAACAGTGATTTGTGCATCCTGCAGATAGTTATTTTAATCCCTAGTTGATTGAATTCAGGTTCCCAGCTACTTTCTCTTTCTGTGGTTCCAGCGCATGGCGTAGCTGGACATATCTAAATAACTCAGTATTGCTGAGGGAAAATTCATTTGCTAATTGTTCAAATGCTTTAATGCGACTTGATGCCTATGTATTCCCCAGGTAAGGGATGCCAATCAGGTCCCATGAATGCACGCCTCCCAAATCTCACCGTCTGGAGCCATGCTAAAGCCACACCGGTGTTTCGTTAGTGAGTTCGCCCTGCCATTCAAATAGTTTCAAATTTGCGCTCCAGCATATTAGCGAGGTTCTAGTGATGGGTGGCAAAGCGTGGGTAATGGGCACTCAAGGCATGCAAATCATGCAGCTCCAAGAAGTCTAATTCCAACCGCATTGCAGATTCAGACCTGTCAGACACAAGTCAGCCATTTATGCATACCAGCAGTGCGGCCAAGTAGTATTGTTGGACATTGGGTATTCCCAGCTCACGCTCATACGTGGGCTGCACAAATTTCCTAAATAAGACCCAAGGCGTTTTGCGGGCCCATACAAAAATAAATAGCAATGACTTGATGGAATTAAAAAATTGCCTAGTGAGTGGGAATGAGTTGTTCTGAGTGATATAAAGGAAGCAAGAGAATGAGGCAATTTTAAACAGTACCCCCTCACCATATGGGTAAGGTCTCATTATTTAGTAACATATCGGAGTCCTTATTTAAAAAAGGACCATACTTAGAATACAACCAATCAGATGACACCACCCTGTAGAACCTTTCCGAGAGAAGCTCTAATCTCTCAGATTTCCTACCACACGTCGTGCTCGGGAGTCTCCACTGAGCTCTGCTCAGTGTTTTCCTCACAGCTCTTTGGAATTACTTTATCTTCAGGTTTTTTTCTTCCTTTGACTATATATATATATATATATATATATGTGTGTATGTGTGTGTATATATTATCTACTGGCGGTCGCCAGTAGATAGTTATAGTTAGGACCTATTTTCCATAGGAAATCTGCAACATTCTATTTGGAATAACGTTGGCGCCGGTTGACGAATCCTCGCGAAATTTTCCAAACTTTTGGCCAGCTCCGCTCCGCTCCTACCCTAAAAGTTTTGCGGTGATCCGTCAAGCGGGGGCCGAGAAAAAAGGGGTGTCCCAAAACGCGTTTTCCCCATGCAATTTCCCATAGGATCTGTTGTCGCAGCTGCAGCCCGAACCGCTGAACGGAATGACACCAAATTTGGCAAAGAGGTAGTCCTCAGTTCGGACTCGTGCCTTTTGCATATATGGTGTGAATCTGTTCAGTAGTTCCTGAGAAAATTAGGGTAAAAAAGTTAGTGATATCTATGGCCGCGGAGGATCCGCGGACCGTACCCGCACCTAAGCGCACCCTCCCCGAACCGAGCGCGCACCTTCCCGATCGCGCGCTGAATGCTAATTGGCTGTCGAGTGTCTCTCTACATTTGAAACCAGGAACTGTTGGCGGCCATTTTCTGCCTCGGTAGAAGCGAGGCTGAAGATGCAAGGGGAATAAGTGTGTAAAACATATAAAGGGGGCAGAGTGGAAATACTCTGACCCTCTAGAGATGCTTAGGGGTCCCAGAAGGACCCCCTGGGGCACCCTTTAAAAAAACACGAGGAAATGCGCGCACGGTGCGCGCATCCTATTGCGTTTGATGCACGGATTCTCTCGCGGTGGGTGCGCGGATCCACGGCAACGTTTTTTGAAAAACGACAAGAAATCATTGGTTGTATGACAACTTTCTACACTGAAAGGTAGGGTGTATATTTCTGTTTTTTAAAGGTATGGTTGTTATTGGGTAACAAAAACAGATTGTAAGGAACATTATATATGATAAGCTGATATGTTGAAAAGTCAAGCACACTTCCTGTCTTGTGTAGGAACATTGTGTGCTGAACTTGTGACCTGTGAGCTCAGTGCAGTGTTCCATGACCTATTTCTATGGTAACAGGCAGAAGGCAGATTGGGGGAAGGGTTGAAATGTATTTCAGTTGGAAAGGGTTTAAATGTTTAACCAATAGAAATGTGTGTTTGCTTTTGAGTTTATGTGCGAAGGATTATGATTTGATGTTTACATGTTTATGTGTGGAAAATTAAAGGGAAACTTTTTCATTCTTTGCTTTTGCTGAGAGGTGCACAGTGCAGAGATTCTGTAAAAGAAAATATGGTGAGTGATTGATATACTTCTTAATCTACAAAAGAACTTGAAAGATGAGTTATTTAATTGTGAGGGGATGTATTTTGATTTTTATCCGACTAATGTATTTTTCCTGCTAAAGTGTAGGGAGTACTTGTTTTCTCTACAATGTGTGTGCATGTAGAAACCATTCTGTGATAAGCATTTGTGTTTTTCATGTGTTTGTAAACAGATAACTGTGCAGTTTTTATATTTTGGTAGAATTAGAAACCAGTCATTGTTTATGAATTTGTGAAATGAGTTATGTTATGTTTCTATACTAAAATGTAGTACTACTTCTAGATGAAGAAATGTGTTTTGGTATCGTGCAAGGTATAGTGTTGTTTGTCTAGAATCACACAGTGAGTCTGTGTGCATTTGGGAACCACTGTGAGAGAAGCATTTGGTAACATCGTGTATTTGCTGACAGATAACTGTTTTAACTTGTCATGTTGTGAAGTTTTAGTAGCATTAGAAGACAGTTATGGCTTATGATTTGATTAAATGAGTCAGGCTTTGACAGAAAAGTGCAGTCCTGAAATATGTAGATTGTGTGCAGTTCCCTTACCAGTTGCACTGTAGTGAATGAGTTTTGGTAAACTCCTAGGGATAGTGGTGCATGTCTAGAATCACAGTGTGAGTTAGTGTGTATTTGGGATCAGTGTGAGAGAAGCATTTGGTGATATCATGTATTTGCTTACAGATAACTTTTTTAAAACCTGTCATGTTGTGAAGTTTTAGTAGCATTAGAATCCAGTCTTTGCTTATGCGTTGATTAAAGGAGTCAGGCTTTGACATAAAAGTGCAGTCCCGAAATATGAAGATTGTGTGCAGTTCGCTTACCACTTCCACAGTAGTGAATGATTTTTGGTAAACTCCTAGGTATAGTGGTTGTTGTCTAGAATCACACTGTGAGTCTGTGTGCATTTGAGAACCACTGTGAGAGAAGCATTTGACTAATTTAAAACCTCTCATGTTGCCAAGTTTTAGTAGCATTAGAAGCTAGTCTTTGCTTATGCATTGATAAAATGAGTCAGGGTTTGACACTAAGGTGCAGTACCATGTACTATTCTGTTCACTGTGGCAGAACTGAAAATTGAAAAGTTTTACCTAAGCACTGTCCTAGAAGTAGTCTGATTATTTAGTCAGTTTCTAAGTACCAAATAGACTGCTTCAAATGTCTATGCAGTATGCATGTAGTGTTCTAACATACTATACACTTGTCTTTTACACCTTCAATTCCCTAGTCAGTATCCATACACTTCCAGGAAACATCTGCTCACTTCCTTTGCAGTCCTCTAGAGACCCATTCAACAGCATGTACTAATCCATTCACTGTGCCAAAACCCAAACACTTATAAATTCACCAAGACACTCTCTTTCCAGTACTCTAATGATTCAGTCACTGCCTAAGTATTCATGCACTGGGCCAGGTCTTAGCACATTGACTTCTTCAAACCCCTATCCACTATGCATGCAGTCCTCTAAGCACCTACACACTTGTCTTTCACACCTTAAATTCCCCAGTCAGTATCCGTTCACTTCCAGCAAACACCCTGTCACTCCATTTGCACTCCTCTAGTTACCCATTCAGCATCATGTACTAATCCATTCACTGCGCCAAATCCTAATAAATTCACCCAGGCACTCTCCTTGCAGTACTCTAATCATTCAGTCAGTACCCAAGTACTCATCCAGTGACCCAGGCCTTAGTATATGGACTGCTTCAAACCCTTATCCACTATGCATGCAGTCCTCTAACCACCTACACAATTGTCTTTCTCACCTTCAATTCCCTAGTCAGTATCCATACACTTCCAGGAAATACCCTGTCACTCCCTTTGCAGTCCTCTAGTGACCCATTCAGCACCATGTACTAATCCATTCACTGTGCTAAAACCCAAACCCTTATAAATTCACCAAGATACTATCTTTGCAGTACTCTAATCATTCAGTCAGTGCCTAAGTATTCATACACTGAGCCAGGCCTTAGCACATGGACTGCTTCAAACCCCTATGCACTATGCATGCAGTCTTCTAACCACCTAGACACTTGTCTTTCACACTTTCAATTTCCTAGTCAGTATCCATACAGTCCAGCACTTGTGACTGCCTTTGCACTCCTCTAGTGACCCATTGAGTACCAAGTACTAATCCATTCCCTGTGCGAAAAGCATAACACTTATAAATTCACCTAGGCACTCTCCTTGCTGTACTCTAATCATTCAGTCAGTACCCAAGTAGTCATGCAGTGAGCCAGGCCTTAGCACATGGACTGCTTTAAATGCCTATGCAGTATGGATGCAGTCCTCTAATCACCTACACAGTTGTGTTTCACACCTTCAATTCCCTAGTTAGTATTCATACTCTTCTAGCAAACACCCTGTCACTCACCCAGTGTGTCTCCTTATAGTACTGTAATCATTTAGTCAGTTAGCATGTAGTCTTTTAGTGAGGTAGGCTTTAGGGCATGAACTGCTTCAAAGTAGTATGCACTATGCATGTAGTGTTTTAACGATCAAACACAACAAGTAGAGTCTGCGGGTCTAAACCAATCTCTCAAAAGAAAAGAAGCGACATGTCAGCACGTTCAAACACGAAAGAAGTCCTCATAAAGAGGGCCAAGTCCCATCACCCACCGAGGTGGCATACTTCATCATCTGGGACCTCCCATAACTACACCTGGTGTAGTTATAGAGCTACGACTCCTTCGATTACTATAACAAGGAGGAGCTCAGGGATGTTTTGATTCCTGTGGTTGGGAGGACGGATTATCTCAGAATGAGGAAGACTGTCATAAGTGTGGTGAATCTAGATGCAGTGTGTGGAATAGGAAAGTGGTTTAAAATTGATCATCATTGGAAAATAAATTTTATTCTGTATCCAATGACACCAAACTAAAAACAGCAGAAATTGTGAGGGAAGCGCGTCCACAAACGTTATAGGGCCGCGCCCTCGTGGGTCAACATGTTTCAGCCAACCTGTGTCTACCCAATGACTGTGGCTTTCGTCAGGACCAAAAGGTAACACTACTGCAAAAAATGTGAGTAAGTGATAAGTGAGATAAAAAGGAACGATACAACCTACCAAAGTACCTACTTATCTGTGGATATGTGGCACCGTAGTGATGTAACTTAATCACCCGCAAAAAGTCAGGAATGCACCTACACTCCTGGTTACAACTCAGGGCGTGAGGCAATGCTCTGTCCGTCGTTACCCCGGACCTTCTACCTAGTTGTACCGAGCGTTCGGTGGACGCGCTTCCCTCACAATTTCTTTCGTGTTTGAACGTGCTGACATGTCGCTTCTTTTCTTTTGAGAGATTGGTTTAGACCCGCAGACTCTACTTGTTGTGTTTGTTCAAGTGACTTGGGGATTTGTCTGCGCAGGTCTTTAAAAATTCCCTTAGACCCTATGACCAGTTGTTTTGTATTGGTGTTTTAACGATCGTCACACTTGGGGTTCAGGGCTATAGTTTCTTAGTCAGTTTTTATATAAAATGTGCTTGTACAGTAATGGAATAGTATAAATTTGAAAGTTAGTAATATACATTTATTTGTGATTCTTTTTTACAGATACAGAACAGGAGTGTTTCTCATCTGTTTGCACTCGTGCACGATTGTTTGGATGAAGGGTCCTTAGGTGTTTCATCATACTTGCTGTGCCGCACGAGTATTTTTTGTTAGGATCCCCTCGTAACAGAACTCTTTGGCAAATCTTGCGAATGAAGAAGGTGGCATTGGTCTTTGTTTGCCCCTTGGAAAAAGTTAAAAATGTCTTCACCACTGAAGAAAAACGTTGTGGGTGTGGTGCCTTCTGCAAAAAAAATTCCTCAGATTCGGTAAATATTTTAAAGCGGCAACATTTACAGTTTCTGTAAGTTAAACTTATAGAATTTTGTTAGCTGTATACATTTTATATATCTGTGATTTGTTTCTTGTGGTATTTTGTTGAGAATACCATGTTGTTTTTTTTTTAACAATCTTTCTGATTTTCCAGGTCTGTCGTCGACATCCGTGGTTCCCACAGGAGTTTTCCGCCTTGTTGTTTTGTATTATTGTTGTTACATTTTGTTTATTAGTTTATTGTTTATATTTATGTTAATATAGAAATTAAGTTTGAAAATAGTTTGTTTATATATTTATTATTATAAAAAATAAAGTTTGAATTTTTTTTTTATAATGTTTTTGGTTGTTCTCTTAACTGCTGTGTGACTCTTTCTTGTTCTTATTACTGTTATTTGATGGAGTCCACCATGGTGTTAAATTTTGGGACACTTATCGCTGGAATACTGGTGATATCTGCAGTTTGCACCAACTTCTGAATAGTGTGTTAGATTTATCTCAACTTTACTTCCGTTAAAGTGCTGATAATGAAATGGAGAGTAGCCGTGCAAAAAGACACGAGGTGCACCTTTGCAATTTATTCTAAATACTAAAATCCTGTATTGCATTGCACTGAGGTATTGGTTGCACTTACAGTGTACACACAAAATCTATTAAGAAATCTCATTGTATTTATATTGATTGGGAATAGTGCGTCAGGTGCTGGATCTTGACGAGATACACTGCTCAGTTCGTATATTGTTGTGCACACGAAAAAAATCACATCACAACTTTCACATCAATTGCAATGCGAAACAAATTCCGGCGATAAGACACGTTAGCACCAGGGATTTTACACCTGCTTTCTGCTGGTGTTAAGCAGGACAACTACCTGCACCATGAAAGAGAACACAGCCAAGAGCCACACCAGAACACCCACAGGGGCCATAGAGTCAATGAGCATGATACAGGAATACCCATGAGGGCCAGAAGACTCATCTCAACAACTCCAGGACCGCCAATGCCCCCCAAACCCACATCTTAGTAAGTGTGTCCCAGTGGTCATTGTCTTAGCATGATAGGCACGAGCCCTGCAACATCACAGTGTGCTGTCACCTCAGCGTTGGCAGTGAGCCTGGATGTGTAGCTACGTACGCATCCTCCTGCATGCACAACTGGCGTGTGCTGGTCTGTCGTTCACAGGTCAGTGCAGGGGTGTGCCTATCCGGCAAGGGGAACGGGGTGTCTCGGACATGTCCGTGTACAGGAAGTCTGGTAAATGTGTCTCTGTGTTCTGGTGTGGCCTTTTACAAGAGCCGCAGCAGTCGATGTTGTAAAGTGGCATGCACCACCTCCAAACGGCACTGTGATGTTGTAGTTGGAATGTAGCAGTACATGCGCAAATAGGCATTACAATGGCGTGCCGTACGAGTGCACGAGATACAACAGCTCACCGTACAAAAGTGTGGGGGCTCGTGGGAGGGAGGAGCAGCCGTTTGGCAACATAACACACAGTGAACTCGACCATGTGCCACATGCTGGCCATCTCATCCATGATGACCACGGTCGCAGACATCCCACAACACCAACGACTGGCCTTTGTACACATCCTGTATGAATGCAGCGTGGTTTTCACTTTTATGCTCGTTCAGTGGTGTGATGTTGGCAGGTTGTGTGACTTGTGCTCCTTGTTGGTGTGTTTCATTTTGGCCATTATTAGTCTATGTGTGTTGTACTTAATTGTGCATGTGTGCCATTCTGCCCATCTCCCCCCCTCCCCCCACTCCCTGCTTCTTCTTCTTCCTAGTGCTGTTGTGTCTATAATTTTGTTGCTGCACACATAAATACATGTAAAGAATAAATTAGAATAGTTCCTTGATTCTTTTAGGTTTCAAAACTTCTCTATTGGTTTCTTTTTAACTTTCCATATGAACCGTTTTTTTTAATATTCAACAACACATAGAAGTCAGAAGTGCAACGTATTCTATCAACACACTTTCTAGAACATTCTACAATACGTGCAGGTTAAAAGTTCATCCATTTTTTTAAACTTTACGATATTTTTTTGTAACATTTTCTTGAACATTTAACGACACGTGCAGGTTAAAAGTTGACAATTGTTTTAAGTTCGGACAGTGCCTTCCAAATGCAAGTAGCAGGTGTGGTTGAGCTGAGCAAATTTTATCCTATGATATGTACTCCACGTTGAAACTGCTTTTTCTTAACCAATCACAAAGATGCTTTTCCACAAAACTAATGTGCACCCTACTTTTAAAAAAGAATGCTTTTCATGATATCTTCAGAGATAAGTTATAGATAGGAATTAGCATTTCAAAAACCTTTGAAATTTACTGAAAAAACCATAGGTTTCATGCACGTTATAGTTAGGAATTGGCATTTAAAAAACATTAGAAATTCACTGAAAAAACCATAGGTGTCAGGGGCGTTATAGTTAGCTGGACATTTCCCTCGTACAAAACCCTAGAAATTCCCCTGTTACAGTTAGTTCAGCTAACTATAACTCGCGCCCCCCTCAATGCACTGCTGATGACGTCACATATTACATCACTCATGACATGGTCAGTGACATCACTGATGACATCACTGATGACATCTCAAATGACAGGTTTTGTACGAGGGAAATGTCCAGCTAACTATAACACCCCTGAAACCTATGGTTTTTTCAGTGAATATATATATATATATGTATATATATATATATGTATATCACGCTCAATTCCTGTCTTTCCTCCCCTTCACTCACGATCGGGTGTTCAATAGTGCGGTGACGGAAACCGCACGGATCAGCAAAATCCTCAGCTCGCGGCACCAATGAATGGACCAAGCACTCACAGGAACGGGTATCCCAAGATTTATTTCGGGTTCTCTCACACAACCAGACGCGTTTCGGCTGTCGCCTTTGTCAATGGTGGCCGGCGCCGGTATGAGACACACTTAAATCTGTATGCACTACTAAACACAAACAAAGGACACCAACCTTACTCAGGTTTGCGGTGTCGGCCATTACTAAACATGTTATTTGTTGCCGCATAGCAAATATATATGAGTGCGAATGTATATACATAGGCATTTAACATTCGTACAACAATCAGTTGGTATTCTGCCCTGAATGGGCTTTAGTGTACATATTACTACTAGTTTCCAATGAACCAAATTCACCATTTTTTGCCCTGAATGGGCCTGGGTTCATAATGCTAGTCAATCTGCATGTTAACGGTAATGATCAACCGCACTCAGTATCTATACCGGTTGATGAATTCCAACTCTTAATGTGATACTAGTGCCATTGATTCACATAAAAACATATTTTCAAAAGGAACATTCTCAAAAGCAAACATTTATAAAATTAACCTTACATATGTACTGCCATTTCCTCACCACTGTTGAGACCTCCTGGTTTCTTAGTCTGGTTGTCAATGATGTGTCTTGACTCTAATCTGCATAATAGTAGCTGTCTGTTTCCCCCTCTTACATTCATGGGTACTTGGTCAATACAGAAAAAGTTCAACAGATCCCTGTTGCTCTGGTGACACATCTCAAAGTGTCTGGCCACTGGATAGGTGACATCCCTGTTCTGTATTGCCCTAAGGTGTTCTAAAATCCTTATCTTGGTGGGGTGGATCGTACTGCTGATGTAACGTAGGCCACACTTACATACCAAACAGTACACTGTGTGGCTGGTGTTACAGTTCATCAGGCTTTTGATTCTTTTGGGTTCCTTTACTCCTGGTATTGCATATTCCAACACCTTCTTGCTATTTTTACATGCCCTACACCTAAGGCATGGAAAGAACCCCACCACTCCACCAAAGGGTTGAACTCTTTTCTCATTGCCGCAATGGCTCTGGACTAGACTGCTCCTTAGGGATCTTGCTCTCCTGAATGTCATTAGGGGTACTTTAGACAGGTCCTTCCCTATTACTGGGTCTGACCTCAAAATGTGCCAATTTCTTGCAAAGATTTTTCTAATATCTGAGGCATGATCTGAGTAGTTTGTGATCATCCTAAGGTTGTTAGCTACAGCATCTTTTGCTTTTTCTTTTGTTTTTTCTTTCTGTGCATTAGGATCACAACCCACTATCAAATCCTTTCTAGGTTTCTTATCTACTTTGGATTTTGCCTCTTCTAAGATCTCCTTGCAATAGCCCCGGGCCTTTAATCTATTCATGCTGTCTTCTGCTGCTGTTTCAAAGTCACATGTACGTGTGCAGTTCCTTTTAATCCTGAGCAGTTCGCCATACGGGATACTACTGATAGTCTTCCCTGAATGGCAACTGCTGGCTTGCAAAACAGAGTTCCCTGCGGTCGGTTTCCTGTGCAAAGATGTGCATAGCCTTCCATCTGCAGGGAAGACCTTCAAGTCTAAAAAATTGACTGATTCTTTGCTGACTTCACCTGTAAATCTGAGATTAAGATTGTTCGTATTTAGGATTTCAATATACTCTCTGGCTGACTGTTCTGTACCGCTATAGACGATGAAAAGATCGCCTATATATCTACTCCAGCTTACGACCTTGCTGGTCCAGGCCACATTCATATCTGCCCAGGCCACCTGCTTCTCCCACCAGCCCACGAACAGGTTCGCGTAACTGGGGGCGAAGCAGGTGCCCATCGCACTACCATGAACTTGTTTGAATAACTGTTCCTGAAAAAGAAAAATATTATTCCCCAAACAGAACTCCACAAATTCCAATAACATTTTGTTGTGTTCAGCCAAATTCATTGATCTTGACTGCTTCGATTCCCCGTGAATGATCAATGCTGGTATATAGACTTGATATATCAAGTGTGATCATTATGCAGTTCTCATCCCAAAGTAAATTCTCCAATTTAATCAAAAAGTCCTTAGTGTCTCTGATATAGAATGACAGTTTTTTAACAAAATCAAAAAGGAAATAGTCCACAAACCTTGACATGTTCTCTGTTAGGCTTCCCAACGATGACACGATTGGGCGGCCTGGTGGACAGGTTGCATGTTTGTGCAGCTTTGGCAGGTGGTAGAAAGTCGGTATACGAGGGTGCTTGCATTCTAAGAAGGCATACTCTTGTTTACTTAGCATGCCTCTATGGAATCATTTGTTCAACAGTGTCCGATAAGCATGGACGCTCTCTTCGAAGAGTTTCTTTGACACCCTCATATAATTTGTTTCATCATTCAGTTGCACTAAGGCCTCCTTTATCTAATAGTCATTCGTCATCAAAACTACATTCCCACCCTTGTCCGATGGCTTGCAAATAATGGTCTTGTCCTCTCTCAAGTCCGTTATTGCTTTCCTTTGTAGTTCCGTTACGGTAAATATTCTTTTACCTGGACTGAATTTCATACGGAATCTTAAATAAAATAGCTCAGAATAATAAGAGGCAGAATCCGTGGTATAAGAGGTTTCTGAATGGGCTTTATTCCAAAATGGCCGACTCGAGTCGCGGCCTTCAGGTTCCGTCACCACGGGGGTTCAGGAAGTGAAGTACATACTTTATTGACAGGAAATTGCTTTTATAGATCATACATTACAATGAAATGAATACAGTAGGCGTAACAATTGATAAGGACATTGACGTTTGGACTTCGTAACCGAAAATGGGTGTAATAATGAGTAAAGAGGAACATGATTGGTTATGATGTCATGTATAGGTGGATCTATAAGATAATACTTGGCATAGGTGCGCGCGCAGCAGTATGACGTGTAATTGACGTGTAACTAGGGGGTGACGGGGACTTGACATTTAGCTCTATATGTGGAGACGAGAAGTCTGGGGGGTCAAGTCAACCTAATCCCAAATCATATCTAACATCCTATGTTTAAAGAACTATGTTATCCACAAAAAGAAGGACTCTCGGACAGAATCTATTCTATACTGACTGTGCGTGCGTGTACAATGCGTCTAAGTGTCTACACTGAATGCGAGGGGGTAGGAATATTCCATGGTGACAGGGCTATGAATTACTTGCATGAGGACAGAGAAGATGGGCCTTTTTGCTTGGTAGCTGGAAGAATGTTTACTTAAACTACTAGACAGGAATGCATCGGCTGAGGAAGAGGCAGATAATTCGAAGGTGAAATACAGCTTCTTGGCAGGCAGGCGAAACTGGCCGAGGCAGGCACCGTTAGCTGCACAGGAAGTAGGACAAAGTTCATGGATACAGATGCGGGCTCAAACTGATGCTGTCAGAGGTAGAGAGCAGGGAAAGGCTTTGAGGACAGAATCGGGCCTACTCTGCCTGAACTGCAAAAATGGAGTAACTTAGCCATATAAAGTCGGTGGCCTTTCATACTTAGGAATCGAATATCCAGCCCATTCATGGCGGATCTGACAGAGGACATGTTGATGGTGGACGCACATGTGTTTGCGTCTTCGAAACTGGAACTGGAGGGAACATACATGTGCTTGTAACATGCACATAGAACCGTTGGGGTCCAAGATAGGGGACATAACTGATCCACATTCCCTCCTTGTCCCCTACTTGCCCTTCAAGAGATATCGATCTTCATTAATCCATCGATTTGCTCATGGAGCATCATTTCTTCTTCTTTCTTCTTCCGGAATTTTGAACGAAAACCTTGATGTGGAATACACGATGTGGCACACAGACCACAAATCGCTGGTCCACATTGCAGGCATAAGCAGCAACTGAATAGTATAAGAAGGCCAATACCTAGGAAGGACAGAACTCTCCATCCCCAGGCTGATATCACACTCCAAAACCACCCGGACCACGTCCAAGTGCCTGGATCCTCGTGTATCTGGCTCACAATCTTATGAAGGCGTGTTATAGCTTTATATACAGATGGCGAATTTTTTGGTATGAATATACAGCAGCTGGATTCGATGACCCTACAAGCTCCGCCCCTATCGGCCAGGATGACGTCAAGGACAAGACGATTCTGAAGAACAACAATTCTCATCACCGATTGCTCCTCTGTCAGATTGCCTAGGGCGGCTATAGTCTCATTCACTACAGCTTCAAGAGTCTTGGTTAGCCTACGTATCAGCTTACTATTTGAAATTGTACCTATATAGGGAAAGATACCTTTATTGAAGTCTACATACTTGTCCCATGCCGTCTCAGTATAATCGACAACTGGGAGATCTCTTCGCTCTCTATTGTGTACTAAATGAACATTTCGATAATAATCAGGAGGAGCTAGGAAAACAGGTGGCAAAAGGAATGCTATGTAACAGGTACCATCCCAATCTAGAGGCAGACGCATATATGCGGTCTGACCACATATAAAGTAGGAATGGCGAGAAGCTCGAAATGAAGATTTACCTTGATCACTATATTCTACTGTAGTAACGCATTTGCTATGGCCCATATGTATGGAACCAACTTTTCTTACACATAATTCACCCTTAACTGGAAATACTGACATAGTGGGCAGAATTAGTTCAACTTCGGATTCGACATTCAGAATCATAAGATTAGGTGTAAAATTACCTAATCCATACACTTCATTTTCTAGATTAGTTCCTGTTCTACTGGGGTGACCCTCCTTATCAGGGTAACAGACTTTAAATAAAACTAGATTCAGATTTCCCCATATCCAATGGTGTTGATAAACTGCTGTGTCTGAGTCTATGGAATTTAGTAAACTAAACCATGCTCCACAGGAGCCATTATGTGTGAACGGATGGGGGAGGAAAGGCAGAACTCCTTTGTTATTCTGATAGGGAGGAAGTCGGCCACACACCCAACAATTAGTGGCATTACTAGTCTGATGGGAATGATGTAACATACTAATGAAAGTGTTATTACGCAGCGCAAGTCTATAAGATAATTCATGTGGGGGTAGGTCACTAAAAGAATGTTCATCAGTTATATTGAAAATATGTTTAGAAACAGGATAATACATATGCAACAATATACTTGCAGTAATTATTATAAAACTCAAGGAAAACAAAATTAATAATGTCATTATACAGTGGCTACGCAGTGATTTACAATACGCCTGTCGTTTTAACATTTTTCGGGTATTTTCTCTACTCAGGTCCAAGGGATACATGTCAGAGACAATTCAACCGCTTCACCTTGGAGAGGACTTAAACAATCAAATTGCTCAACTGGTTGGGCCTAAGCTTTAGTTTGTACTTTTCAGAATTGTTCGGTTCAACAAAAGGAAGCTTTGTATCAGTCTGTGAGGGAGTGCAGGGCACAGTGTCTATATCCGAGGATAGTCCATGAAATTTTTTAATATGGCTTGAATGAATCCAGCCCTTGCGGCCCTCGATCTTCACGGCTGTTCTTGTGGTCAACAGGACCAACTTGGGTGCTTTCCACCTGGGCTCCAGCTGAGTCTTTCTGTCAAAGTTCCTCACAAGGACATAATCGCCCGGGATTACGTCATGGGGTTTCACCTCAGTGTTGTCAGGAAAGGCTGCAGCCACCTGTGAACGACAAGATTGTAGTGCAGACATCAAGGAAGCCAGGTAATCTGTCAGCATATTACAATCAACATCAGTTATTTTACGGGGTATAGGCGTCCCCCACATATTCGGTGGTCTGCCGAAGATCACCTCATACGGGGATAGCCCTGTTCGAGAGTGTGCTACCATTCGTATGTAAAATAGTGCAACTGGTAAGGCTACTATCCAGTCAACACCTTTCTCCTGACATATTTTAGACAATCTGATTTTCAAAATTTGATTATGTCGTTCCACGAGACCTGCTGCCTCGGGGTGTCGGACACAATGAAACTTCCACTGATATCCCAGCAAAAGTGAAACATGTTTCATTAATTCAGATGAGAAAGGCTGGCCGTTATCTGAATATACAACACGTGGTAAACCGTACCGTGGGAAGAATTCTCGAACTAGCTGTTTGGCAGTAGTCGGGGCAGTGTAATCTGATACTGGGTATGCCTCCGTCCAACGGGACAGAGCGCAAACAACTACGAGAACATATTTGAATCCTCGACATCGTTCCATCTGGATATAATCCATCTGGAGAGCTTCGAAAGGATGATCAGGAGTATGAAATCCACCCTGTTCTACGGGAACACTTTTTCCTGGGTTGAACTGACAACATATCATACAGGTACGGATTTTTTGTTTAGCTGCTGCTCGTAAATGTTTATTGAACCAAATGTGTTGAATGCTATCTAGCATAGCTTTCTCTCCTAAGTGCGCCGGACTGTGAATTGTAGCTATAATGGCTTGGACCATAGAGTCAGGAAGAAACCATACAGATTTCTCCTTTGTCACCCATCCCTGATCTGTCTGGATCCCTCCTAGTTCAGTCCATTTCTTTATTTCTTCTGTTGTGGCATGTGACTGTATGTCAATTATATCAAGTGCGGGATCCTTAATTGTCATACACTGTGTTGGTGTCGGGACTATTGGCTTTGTCATGTCGGATATGTGAGTCTGAGCAGTCTGTTTGGCTGTTCTGTCAGCTAAATCATTGCCTTGAGAAATGATATCAGTAACCTTCGTGTGTGCTTTACATTTCATAATCGATATAGCTGTGGGCAGATGGATTGCGTCTAACAAAGCATGAATGAGAGACCCATGCTGAATATGGGTCCCATGAGAAGTTAAATAACCCCTCTCTCGCCAAAGCACCCCGAAGTCATGTACAACTCCGAATGCATAACGTGAATCAGTGTATATGTTAACTTTCTTATTTGTGGCTTGAATACAGGCTTGTGTTAGAGCAATAAGTTCCGCTGCTTGGGCTGACAAAGTATCTATACAGTTCGTTTCAATAACTTCAGTGTCTGTTGTGACTGCATACGCGGCCACTAAATCTCCTGTACTTGTTCTCATGCACGATCCATCTACATACAACGTCAGGTCTGGATCTAACAATGGAACGTCTGTTAAGTCTTGTCTGGGTTTCGTCTTTATTTCAATAACTTCAACACAATCATGAGCTAGTGGGTCTGTTCCAATTACAGGTAAAAGTGTAGCAGGATTCAATGTATTACAACGTCAGATCTCTATGTGTGGCTGAAACAATGTCAGTTCATAACCGGTAAGTCTTGCTATGGTCAAGTGTTGTGTTTGCGTTCGGTTCACAAGGACTTCCACTGCATGTGGTACTTGTACTGTCAATGGATGTCCTAACACTATGGCATCGCTTTGTCTAATTGCTAAAGCTGTTGCTGCCACTGATTTCAGGCACGCAGGCAAAGCCTGAGCTACGGGATCTAACGTACTGGAAAAATACGCACATGGCTTGCGTGATCCTGCTTGTTCCTGAGTGAGTACTGACAAGGCAGTACCTTCGCGTTCTGTAACAAAGAGTGTAAAATGTTTGCTGTAACATGGTGTCGCTAAAACAGGTGCTTGACATAGAGCTTTCTTTAAGCTTTCAAAAGCTTGTGTGTGTTCCTGGGTCCAAGGGAGGACAGTCGATGTGGCTGCCTCCTGTGTTGTCAACTGAATGAGTGGTTTTGCTAGAAATGCGTACTGAGGGATCCACTGCCTACAATATGAAGTGAGGCCTATGAAAGCCCGCACCTCCTTTTGTGTCTTGGGTATTGACATGTTAGCAATTAACTGAATGCGATCTGGTGTAAGCTGCCTTCCCTCCTTGGACAGCGAGTGACCAAGATAAATAACTCGCTGGACACAGAATTGCAGCTTAGAAGGAGACACCTTGTGCCCCTTGTCTGCTAGAAAATGTAAAACTGTCAGTGATGCTTTTTCACATTCGGGTTCGCTTCTAGCGGTGATCAGCAGATCATCGACATATTGAAGCAGGGCAGTGTTAACTGGCATGTGGATACTGTCAAGTTCTCGTTTCAGTGCTTGGCTATAGATGCTGGGGCTTTCTGCAAATCCTTGAGGTGCGCGTGAGAATTTAAAGCTAC
This sequence comes from Triturus cristatus, assembly GCF_964204655.1. Lineage (NCBI taxonomy): Eukaryota > Metazoa > Chordata > Amphibia > Caudata > Salamandridae > Triturus > Triturus cristatus. The sequence continues at coordinate 681,961,262 of NC_140592.1, forward strand.
GCCCATTTAAACTGAATCCGAACAAATATTGGCTTTCCGGATCTATGGGGACGCTGAAAAAAGCATTCTTGAGATCAATTACAGTAAAGAATGTTGCTTCGGAATCAATTGCTGTCAATAATGATGAGATATCGGGGACCACAGGAAATTGTGGTACAATGCATTTGTTTAATTCGCGTAAATCAATAACCAATCGATACACTGGCGGAGCTGTAGGATCTGTTCGTTTAAGAATCGGAATTATCGGTGAATTACATACATTGGAGTCTGTTTCTACAACTACTCCTTGGGCAATTAGCTCGTCAATGATTTTCAGCAAAGCCACTACAGCATCTGGTGGTAACTTGTATTGTCGCATTCGTGGTAGCACCACTCCTGCCTTTAGTGTGACTCGATATGGTGTAATATTCATGCAACCAACATCAGTAGGGCCTTGTGCCCATAGATGTGTAGGTAAAGTCTGCAGTCGGGGATCCATGTCTCTAGATACATAGTGACCTTTAAAATCACGTAAAAACAATCGTACTCCTTCCGGAGAACAACAGATAATAGCCCCTAGGGCTTTCAATGTCTTTATACCTAACAGGTTTTCTGGACAAGATTTGGTAAGCAATAAATCAGTAGTTCGTGTCAAAGGACCAATCGTAAGTGGAAGTGGCTGTGATACCTCATTAACAATAGGCTTTCCTGAAAAACCAAGGGAAACATTTTGAGAGCCTGAGAGGGGTGCCCCTGGAACTTCACTACGTTTTATAGTTGTTCGACTTGCCCCTGTATCGAGTAAGAATTTTCTATCTTGACCTAATAATTCACTATGTACATAAGGCCCTTCTTGATCTACAGGAATCTCAATAAGGGGTAAGTCAACTTCCCTCTCTAGGCTAGTTCATGCGTAACGCTGATACTCAGGATATTCATACTGTGCAGTCTGATACATTTGTCGTGTTGTTGTCTGTGTGGCAGCAGCAGGCAACGGTGGTGCAGCTGGCACAAACTGTATTGGCTGTTGTGCGGCTGGCATGGCCTGGACATGCTGCATAGCTCCTTGTTCATTCTGATCTTGTCTGAGTGGTCGTGATCTTTCTTGTGTTTTACCTATGGCGATATTATGTTTTAGCACTGGACAATCGTGTACGTAATGACCTGGCTTTTTACAATAATTGCATGTCCCTTTTACAGGTCCTGCTGAATCGGAATGTGTCATACCCTTTTTATGTCCTTCAGCTGGAACTGTCTGGGAAACTAGCATTTTCATTTTCGTGTCTTTCATGCGTCTGTGTTCATGTTCTTGTTCATCTCTAATTCTATTGTGATGATACTGTAACATCTGTAGCATTTGTGACGGAGTGTTACTTTGCCATGTACTCTCGAATTTCAATATTCTATTCTTTACTGGAGGCAATGCATTTTCCACTAATTTTGTCACAAATAAATGTGGATACGACTCACTACTTGCTTTTATACCACTATTTACACCAAAACATTTTTCAAATCGGGCATAATAATCACTTGTGTCTTCATCATGCTTTTGTTTACAGGCTGAGATTGCACCCCAATCTTCCTTTTTCGTAGTTAGTAAACGTGGCAGTACTTGTACTAGTAAACCTGGTAATGCTTTAACTTTATCCCCGAGCCCTGAACCTGCAGTTCGGGCCCTTTCCTCTGCTTCTAATGCTGTCCAATCTATTTTTTGGTCTCCCACTTCCCACTCTTTTTCTTTCAGTTTTTCATAAATGCCAGCAGGCATTAGCACCTTTAATATTGTCATAATATCAGGATAGGTATACTCTCCCATCAATAACATGTCTTTAATTTCTCGGTGAAAACCCGCTGGGTCTTTGTCATGACTCGGTACTACTTTCTTCATTTCTAACAATTCAATTTTTGTTATGGGTGTGTATACAAATACACGGTGAAACTGATTGTCTTCGCCTTTTATTGGGTGCACTTCTCGTAAGGGATTTTGTCTATCCATGTAATACGGCATTCTTTCCTTGCTGGGCAGCGAGAAAGGATCTGGGCTTACGAAAAGGACGTACTGTTTACGTGACACTAAGATTTCTTTAATTAACTTGTTACTAGAACCTCTCCATCTATTCGTGAGTAGTTCCGTTAATATATCAGGTAAAGGACCAGGATCAGCATGTTGGCTCTTATATAATATAAGGAGTTGCTGAATCATATAGATTCCAGCTAAACGTTGTTCATCTGGACTGAGGTTAAAAAACGTGTGTGCTACGGTCTCATCACCGTATTTTCCAGGACTGTCAATCCAGTGGACGGCTGATCTGGCTAATTCTTGCTCATCCATGGAATCGAGGAGGTGGTAACCCCTTCGTTCTCGGAGTATTTTATCTGCGGCTTGAAACAAATGTTCAGGAGACTTCAGATTTATTATTGGCGTCGGATACGTTCTGCTATTATTTGGACATACAGAGTGTATTGGATCAGAAAAACATCTAGTATTATTACAGGATCTTCCTCTACCTACATAGGCTATTGTCTCTGACTGTCTTACGGAATCCCCTGATTCTGACACTTCATCTTGCTCGAACTCGTCTGTTTCCAATCTTTCTTCATGAATACGTTCTATTTCTTTACGGATCTTTCGGCACATGGCTATTATACAATTTTGCTTATCGTGTCTCCCTTCTGATATATTCTGGCTCCATCTTGTAAGAATAAGCATGGCATTCGGGTCTACCCCCGGTCGGTCTTGATTTCTGATCACACAGTTTATGAGGAAACGTAACAGTTCCCCCTGTATCTCTACTTTCTGGAATTCCATAGCTCTATTAATACATTCTGGATCTCGTCCTGTTTGAACAAAATGATATATTTTATCTAGATGCGCAGCCATTCCTGGTAACTTCGCTAAATACCCTGCGGCTCGTCTGATGCGTAATGATGCCAGGACCATTTCGTCCTCTTTACCGACCACCGGATCATATCTACAATCTATAAGAAGTTCCTTAAGCGCACGTTCACTTACGAATTTGGGTGTACGTGAATGCGCTGACTCTTGAAAAACAAGTTTATTTATTCTAGGTGGCGTAGAAGTATTGCTAACACCTCCCGTGGCCCCATCTGGGGCATCGGGTGTGAATGGATTCGTCGAACGTGACACAGCAACTATAGGTGTGGACACCACTGTAGAATCGGTTGCGGAGACAGATGCGGAAACAGATGTGCTTGCCGAAGCTTGTGTCGGGACTTGCTGTTGCACAGGGACAGATACCTGATCCTGACGTTGAACCCCCCCGGCAGACGGTCTATGTGGTGCGGGGTTAGCATACTCGGGAGCTGCGTCATCTAGATATGAGGAAAGAAAAACATCTTCTGCGGTTCTGGGATGTCCTTTAGGATGTACCTTAATTGGAAATAATGGGGGTGGCAAGTCTTTCGGTATCTCTGGAGCAGCTTTAGGTAATCCTTCGGCTAGAAGGGGATACATACCATTCATAAGGGCATTTCTTTGTCTATCTATTTGTTCTGATTTCACTCGGATACCTTCCTCAATTAATAGATTTTCTTGAACTTTATTTGAACTTTCTTTACTCTTCTCTTCTTGTCTACGTGCTTTTTCTGTACGTCGATGAGATTCTTTACGCCATAACTCAACAGCGTCTTTCTGTGACTGTCTGACCTTTCTTTTCCATAATTCTTCCTCGACTTTCATGATGCACTCTGCATCCCAGGTTCCCGCTGCGGGCCACCTTTGACTTTCTGGCAATCCTTTGGTGTAATCTACCCATAAATCAAGAAATAATATGGCATCTAAGCCATGCTTGTGATACATAAAGTGCCCTGGAGTGTCCCTAGGAGGAATAGGGACTGCTTCTTCAAGCACCCCTTTTCTAGTAGTAATCTGTCTTAACTTCGAAAAGAGCGGCATATTGACAACTGATCTGATACCTGGTCTTGAACACACTTAATGCGAAAAACACAATAATGAACAATCACTCATACCACAATATGCAAGACGTTTAACACATTAAACATTAAACATTAAAACATTATTAAAAAAATGACCAACAATGATGACAGTCTGCATAACTAATCACCAAGCAGAATTCTCGACAATAACTAGATACTTCGGAATACTTGATATACTGCTAAACAGTACATATACACTGCTAAACAGTGCAGACCGGATTTGTGTACCCAAATCCGTCTTGACCGGCACAACCTATGTGCGCGTCAACACGCCTCCCCGGCGATGGTACTCACCGGGTAGCTCCTTGAAACGGAAGGCCTCGGAGAATGGACTGGACTCGATGACTGTGGACATCGGACCCTCTGGACATCGGGACTTCGAAAACCTGGTGGGCCTCTGTATACCTCGGATCTTGCTCTCTCAGCTAGGCTCTGGTCGGGATACTTCGCACTTCTCACCGCCTCGTCTGGGTTGATCGCAGCCTCAGTCGCCCCCGCTTGACCGGAGGGAGCTACAGGAAATCCTGCTGGTACGCGTTATGGTCCGTCCAGCTGTGGCAGGAGACCGGGCCTGCAACGCACCGCCGGCGCGTGAGATGAGAAAGTGTCCCTGTTCGGGCGCCATTATGTGGTAAATATTCTTTTACCTGGACTGAATTTCATACGGAATCTTAAATAAAATAGCTCAGAATAATAAGAGGCAGAATCCGTGGTATAAGAGGTTTCTGAATGGGCTTTATTCCAAAATGGCCGACTCGAGTCGCGGCCTTCAGGTTCCGTCACCACGGGGGTTCAGGAAGTGAAGTACATACTTTATTGACAGGAAATTGCTTTTATAGATCATACATTACAATGAAATGAATACAGTAGGCGTAACAATTGATAAGGACATTGACGTTTGGACTTCGTAACCGAAAATGGGTGTAATAATGAGTAAAGAGGAACATGATTGGTTATGATGTCATGTATAGGTGGATCTATAAGATAATACTTGGCATAGGTGCGCGCGCAGCAGTATGACGTGTAATTGACGTGTAACTAGGGGGTGACGGGGACTTGACATTTAGCTCTATATGTGGAGACGAGAAGTCTGGGGGGTCAAGTCAACCTAATCCCAAATCATATCTAACATCCTATGTTTAAAGAACTATGTTATCCACAAAAAGAAGGACTCTCGGACAGAATCTATTCTATACTGACTGTGCGTGCGTGTACAATGCGTCTAAGTGTCTACACTGAATGCGAGGGGGTAGGAATATTCCATGGTGACAGGGCTATGAATTACTTGCATGAGGACAGAGAAGATGGGCCTTTTTGCTTGGTAGCTGGAAGAATGTTTACTTAAACTACTAGACAGGAATGCATCGGCTGAGGAAGAGGCAGATAATTCGAAGGTGAAATACAGCTTCTTGGCAGGCAGGCGAAACTGGCCGAGGCAGGCACCGTTAGCTGCACAGGAAGTAGGACAAAGTTCATGGATACAGATGCGGGCTCAAACTGATGCTGTCAGAGGTAGAGAGCAGGGAAAGGCTTTGAGGACAGAATCGGGCCTACTCTGCCTGAACTGCAAAAATGGAGTAACTTAGCCATATAAAGTCGGTGGCCTTTCATACTTAGGAATCGAATATCCAGCCCATTCATGGCGGATCTGACAGAGGACATGTTGATGGTGGACGCACATGTGTTTGCGTCTTCGAAACTGGAACTGGAGGGAACATACATGTGCTTGTAACATGCACATAGAACCGTTGGGGTCCAAGATAGGGGACATAACTGATCAGGAAAATCCACATTTCCACATTACTTCCGCCTTTTCTCCTAGTATTGGAATTTCGAAGTTTGAGCAGTTCCCTGGTCACAGTGTCCGTGAAGACATCTATAGAGTCCGCTGGCATTAATGGACAAAACTTCGAGTTCGGTTTAAAGGGGCTACCTGGATTGATCTGTATCAACCCTGTCTGATTTCTATTCAATATTGATGGTGGGATCAATGATGTGGGATTCCCTTCATCCGCCAAATCATTCAATACAGCTAAGGTTTCGATGTTATCAGCTGTAAGGTTATCCATACTAGTTCTATCTTCAGTAACTCGTGTTGGGGCTAGGCGTTCTTTGCCTTTGAAGTATTTTAGCAACTTCATTTTCCTCCCAAATTTAAATAAGTCAATTTTGGTCTGTGTGTATTCAGAGGTTTTGGTTGGACAAAAACTTAGACCCAGTTGTAACACCTCTTCTTCTGCCTTTTTGAGTTTTCTTGACGTTAGATTCACAACTGTTAGCTTCTCCTCATCTAGCGTTTGTTCCACTGTTTCCTGCTCCGTGTCACTCTTGGGGAGGCGCCGCTGGCGCTTGTGCCATCCGCCTCTCCTCGTCCGACGTTTGCCTTTTTCCTTCTTTGTTGCTGCTTCTCTGGCGGCTTCTCTCTCCCCCCTCTGCCCCATGTTTCCCTGATCACCTGAAACTCCTCTAAAAAAGGGGCCGGTGTGGAGGCTGTGGCTTGCACAGATGCAGGGACTCTACTTTTGTCTTCACTCTGCTCAATATCGGTGACCTCGGATTCGGAAGTTTCCCTCTGTTCCGCTACAGTTTTGTTCCTGTTGCTCAGAATCTGCTTCCTTGGTTGGTCATATTTCTTCGCAAATGTTAGGATACGTCCCTGTTGGTAATCCCTCTCATCTCTCTCAAACTTGTCCTGTTTCCGCTGTTTGATTTTCAATTCATATTTTATAAGGCGTTTTTTCATGGCCTCCCGTAGTTCTTCCTGCTTGTTCTTGTCGCTATTATCAGCAATCTGCTTCTCCAATTCATCAATGTCACGTAGTGCTTGCTCTCTATCACACCATGCAAACTTTATTAGGATAACCAACATTCCTCTTGTTGATGCTGCCGTATGCTCCGCCCATTCCTTCAGCAATAGCGGATTCGGATTCTCGTACGCAGGCACTGTATATATTCTCAGTCCCCGTGGTACCCTCTCCACCTCAATATAGTTTTGGAAAGAGGTAGCCTCCCACCATTTGCGAGTTTCACGTTCGTATAGTTTCTCAAGACGGAAGAATTGGTCTCTTAATAGATTAGTACCAGTGGCCGGTAAATGGCTGCTTCCGCTATGTTCTCTGTCTTTATGTGCTTTCTTTTTCCTAAATATTTCCGTGGCTGCCTCACGCCGTGCCTCCTCATCAAACATAATCTCCGAGCGTGTTGCTCCTTATTCGTGTGTTTACCGTTCCTTCGGTCTGCTGAGTTATATCGTACACGCACTCAGCCGAGCATCGGATGTTGCTAGTTTCCGTTAGTCTTCGGATGTCTTTTATCGCACTTAGATGCCAAAATGAATAGCGCGTTGCGACATTCCCGCCGTGAAAGTTACAAGGTTAGAAGTCTCTCTTTCTCACGAACGCTCAGCCGGGCGCTTATCGTTGTCAGACTCGTATCCTCTGCGCCGATTCCACAGACACATTCAAATCAGTTCACGGCGTCACGCTACAGCATTCCCGCTGCAGTTCTTCAGACTTTCAATAATGCAATGTTGATACAATGTTGCAACTTCCTATATTAACTCAGCGGTGAAGGGAAATTGACATCACGCTCAATTCCCGTCTTTCCTCCCCTTCACTCACGATCGGGTGCTCAATAGTGCGGTGACGGAAACCGCACGGATCAGCAAAATCCTCAGCTCGCGGTACCAATGAATGGACCAAGCACTCACAGGAACGGGTTTCCCAAGATTTATTTCGGGTTCTCTCACACAACCAGACGCGTTTCGGCTGTCGCCTTTTTCAATGGTGGCCGGCGCCGGTATGAGACACACTTAAATCTGTATATATATATGTGTGTATATATATATATATATATGCATGCATGTATGTGATCAAGGCCCCTAGAGGGCTGAAACGCGTAATGGCGGCGGTGCTGGGCACAGAATAAAATACAAGAGCACTGATATTTGGGTTCGTTCGTCCTTTCTGTTACGAGAAGTTTGGGACAAGATTTCGGATATATATATATATATATATATATATATATATATATATATATATATATATATATATATATACATATATATATATATATATACATATATAATATATATATATATATATATATATATATATATATATATATATATATATATATATATATATATTACCTACTGGCGGTCGCCAGTAGGTAGTTATAGTTAGGACCACGTTTCCATAGGAAAACCTCAACATTCTATTTTGAATAACTTTGGCGCCGGTCGACGAATCCTCGCGAATTTCTCAAAATAGGTGGGGCGCTACGCTCCGCTCCTACCCTGAAAGTCTCGGGGGGATTCGTCAAGCGGGGGCTGAGATAAAAGGGGGGTCCCAAAACGCGTTTTTCCCATGCATTTTTCCATAGGACCTTTAGAACGAGCTACAGCCCGAACGGCTGAACAGAATTACTAGAAATTTGGCAGAGAGGTAGTCCCTAGGTCAAGGAAGTGCCTTTTGTAGGTTTGGTGTAAATCTGTTCAGTAGATTCTGAGAAAATAGCCTTTAAATCAATATATATATCTGAGCCCGCTTACGGTACGCTTACGGTACGCTTACCGTACGCTTACCGTAAGCTTACGGTGGCGTGCGCGAGCGCGATTCTGATTGGCTCTTAGATCTTAGTAAACATTCGAATCGGCCGAAACCAGGAAGTGGCGTCCGCCATTTTGTCTCTCGCACTGAGTGTTGTTTATCAAACATGATGGCCAAAAACATGTTACGGGGCTGTTTTGACAACTCCCTCCCACATAGTCATGTTGAGGGAGTCCCCAAACATCCCCCAAGAGCAAAAACGGTTTTATTTTTTTTTCGGCAATTTCGCGGGGTACGCTTACCGTACGCTTACCGTACGCTTACCGTAAGCTTACCGTACGCTTACGGTAAAAAAATAAAAATAAAAAAAACACTATCCACACTTACCCCACCCCCTGTGCTTTTGGTGGCCGCAGGCCACCAAATGTGCAGTGCTTATTAATAGAGAAAAAAAACGTAATTTTGGCAACATGAAATTATAAAATCGAAATAAAAAAAACACTATCCACATTGACCTCACCCCCTGTGCTTTTGGTGGCCGAAGGCCACCAAATGTACAGGGCTTATTAAAGTTGATAAAAACCGTGCACGGAACGAACTGCGTTAAGTGGGCGCGCACGCCACAAATGGCGTAAAGTAACTTAGCATTTAAAAAACCGTACAAATTCACTGAAAAAACCATAGGTTTCACACACGTTATAGTTAGGAAATAGCATTTAAAAAACCTTGCTAATTCACTGAAAAAACCATAGGTTTCACACATGTTATAGTTAGCTGGACATTTTACTGATAAAAAACCAATGAAATTCCCCCGTTATAGTTACTGTAGGCAACTATAACTCACGCGACCGTAATCCTCTGCTGATGACATATGTGTCTTTATGAAAAAAAAATATTTGTAATATATGTATAGCTAAAATTTAATGGAAGAAGATATGGGCAAATAAGTGTCTAAATACAGTATTAGCATCAGCAGAGGATTGTGGTCGCGTGATTTATAGTTGCCTACAGTAACTATAACGGGGGAATTTCATTGGTTTTTTATCAGTAAAATGTCCAGCTAACTATAACATGTGTGAAACCTATGGTTTTTTCAGTGAATATATATATATATATATATATATATATATATATATATATATATATATATATATATATATATCTCTTGTGCAACCCAGTGCAGGTATCAGCCCTTTTAAAACCAAATCATTATTTTTTCCTATGATGCCTAAAGATGCTATCGACATATTCCACGAGAGAACTACTGATGAAATAAAAAAACTGTATTACAAAACTAATCACAGCAAAACAAGATTCAAATACAGAGATATTGAATATGAGAATCTCATTAAAAAAACTGAGCAACAACAAGGATATTGTCATCAATAAATCCAATAAGGGCGGAAATGTTGTCATCTGGCCGCGTAAAGAGTATATTGAGGAGGCTTACAAACAACTATCTGACCCGGACTGTTATTTCATCAGCAACATAGTGGAATATAACAAGGTAAAGGAGAGTTTGAAAAAAGATCTAATGAACTGGAAAAGAAAAGGACTGATATCCAACCAAGAGTTTAAATTCATGATGAATGAATTCCCAATAATCCCTACACTATACCTTCTTCCAAAAATTCACAAGGGAACTTGTCCAATACCTGGTAGACCTATTATCTCTGCAATAGGTGGTATGAGCGAACAGATCTCACAATATGTTGACTATTTTTTACAAATGCATGTGCAAACTCTCCCATCGTATGTTAGGGATACTAGTGACTTCCTTGAAAAAATTACGCATATAGTATGGGAGGAGAACTTTTCGCTTATTACCATGGACATTGAATCGTTATGCACAAGTATAAATCATGAAATAGGTCTGAATGCTGTCAAACACTATCTAGACACTAGATCTCTTATTTTTCACAATCACAATGAGATGCTTATTCAAATGATTAAATGGTGCCTATATAATAACTTTTTTATGTTTGACAACAAGCTATTCTGCCAAAAACGAGGCATGGCTATGGGAGCCTGCTTCTCTCCCAGTTATGCGTGTCTACACGTAGGCTGGTGGGAGGAACGGGTTCTCAGGGGCTCGTTGGGTCCCATATATGGTAGCAAAGTGGCACATTGGCTAAGATACATTAATGACGTGTTCCTGTTATGGAAGGGGGGCACAAACAGTGCTTTACTATTCATCAATGAACTCAACAACAACAATTTGAATCTTAAATTTACATCCCATATTAGCCAAACACAAGTTTCCTTTTTAGATACCACTATCTAAGTATCAGGCAACAAGTTAGAATCCACATTATTCAGGAAACCCACCGCTGGCACTTTCACTTTACACACGTCTAGTTGCCATCCTGGCCACCTTATTAGAAGTATCCCCTATGGGGAACTTCTAAGACTTAAAAGAATTTGGAGCACGGAAATGGAGTTAACCAAATGTACCCAAGAGGCACTAGCCAGATTCAAAGTAAGAGGCTATAGTGATTCCATACTTAAACAAGCCAGTGACAAGGTCGCTTTAAAAACTAGAGAGTCACTATTGTGCAAAGTCAACAGGTCCTGTGATATAAGACTCAAATGAGATGAGGATAATGACTTTTAACAGGCAACATAGACAACTGAGGGCTATTATTACCAAAAATTGGCCCATTTTGAAAACAGATGGAGTGCTGGCGCCCTTTTAATCAGGTAAACCGTCTATTACTTATAGACGTGCTGTTTCCATGAGAAGCCAGTTAGTTAAAAGTAGCCCAGAGATTATATCTAGTAACACCTGGCTACAACCAAAGAACGGCTTCTACAAATGTACATCTTGTAGAGCGTGCAAATTTGGTACTAACCGTACCACTTACAATACCCTTTTCAGCTCTAAGGCAACACCAATTGAAGGGCACTTCACATGCCGTACTGAATATGCTGTTTATGTCCTCACTTGTACCTGTGATTTATCATACATAGGTAGCACTAAACTTCAAGTACATACCCGTATTCTTCAGCATTTGAGAGCAATTGTTAATAATGACACTACCTATCCCGTGGCTCGTCATTTTAAAGATAAACACAACAATGACCTCAAATGCCTCAGTTACTTTGTAATTGATGCCATCCCCAAATTACGCAGGGGAGGCAATAGGGAAAGGCTACTTAGGCAATTAGAAACTCGCCTAATATTAGAACTTGACACTAAAGCCCCTTTTGGTTTAAATACCACTGAGGACATGTACACTTATCTATGAAATTCCTTGTCTATTCAATTATAGCCTTTTAGATGTTCCGCTCCTCATTTCTGATACAATGTTGGTGCTTGCCCACTTTGTGTATTTTTGTATTTACATAGTTAAGAGTAGGATCCACATTATCTATGTTGATCTACATTTGGATATTGTATACATCATGTTTGAGAACGCCCCCCTCTGTTTTTTGCAATTTCCATTTAATTTAATTTTTTCTTGGTCATTGCATATCTTTCTTATTTCCCTAAATATCTTTTTTTAATTCATATAGGCAATTTTTGCACATTCTTTTTGCACTTTACTATACGCACTAATATGTATTTTTTAATACTAGTAGCGTATCACAACTACCATATTAGTATAACCTATGGTTTTTTAAGTGAATTTGTAAGGTTTTTCAAATGCTAAGTTATGTATGTTTTATTATATTTTTTATATATTTTTTCACAATAAGCTACCTATGTATATAGTTATAGATTGACTGTATCCTGTAATATGGAATGGCTCGTTTAAAATGTATTTTTTTTTTAAGGTTTTTCACCGTGCGCGCACCCCGCGATTTTTTTGAAAAAAAAATGTTTTTTTCACCCTTCGGGGTCCTTCAGGGACCCCCTGACAAAGGCTAGGGGGTCAGGAACTCTCTACCCTTCCCCCTTTTCACGTTCTCCACCTTTCTTTTTTACTGTCACACACAAAACACACAAAATGGCGGCCGACACTTCCTGATTTCGACCAATTCGAATGTTGACTGACATGTAACCACCAATCAGAATTAGGCTCACGCACGTTATGGTGCGCGCTCCGTGCACGCACGTGGGTGCATGGTGCGCGCTTATAGATATTTATGTGCTTTTAAATGCAATTTTCTCAGGAACTACTGAACAGATTGACACCATATATGCAAAAGGCACATGCCTGACCCAAGGACTACCTCTTTGCCAAATTTCAAGTAATTCTGTTCAGCCGTTCGGGCTGTACCTTCGACTAAAGGTCCTATGGGAAAATGCATGGGGAAAACCCGTTTTGGGACCCCCCTTTTTTCTCAGCCCCCGCTTGACGAATCACCCCGAGACTTTCAGGGTAGGAGCTGAGCGGAGCGCCCCATTAGTTTTGAAAATTTTGCGAGGATTCGTCAACCGGCGCCAAAGTTATTCAAAATAGAATTTTAAGATTTCCTATGGAAACATGGTCCTAACTATAACTATCTACTAGCGACCGCCAGTAGATAATAATACAGATCTCAGTATCTGTTTTCAGGTGGAATAAACTCACTCCTCCATGTCATACACACCTAAAAAAGGCCTCTTCTGATGGATACATCTACCTGTGGATTCCTCACCTTATTCCTCACCTTATGATTCCTCACCTTATGAATATCCCCTGCGCATCCCCTGCGCCAACCTTCTGTGGAATTGTTTCCTAGCTCTCCACACTGACGAGGACGTCGGCTCCGCTCGCGACTCCGTATGACGTCACCGGAACCATAAGAGAGCCTCATCGACTTGATGATATCAGTTCCCTTTTTTCTGCGCCGTTGGCGCATAACAGTTTTCTAGCACTCTCCATATTTGTGGAGTTACTTTGTTGTTTCTTCAGCTTTAACTGTTGCTAGAAGTGATGTCGTTTTCGAGGAAGTCTCGTTTTAAGCCCTGTAGGGAATGTGGGGGTCACATGTCCATCACTGACCCCCATGAAGATTGTTTATGGTGCTTGTCATCAGATCACAACATGGAGAACTGTTCCTGTTGTTCATTCCCACCCGCAATACTGCAATGAACGTACGCAGATTGATGCGTATCTTGGGATCCGACTCTTATGACAAGGAGGAGGCCTGCATATTTGCGGTCGACATTGAAAAAGCCTTTGATAGCCTGGAGTGGCCTTATCTCTTTGATGTCTTGAGGGCTTTCGGGATGAGGGAACGTTTTGTCCAGTGGACGGCGCTTCTTTATAGTGCTTCCACTGCTAGGGTGCGGACGGGGGGCTTGATATCTAGTGCCTGCGCGGTCGCTCGGGGAACGAGGCAGGGGTGCCCGCTGTCCCCCTTGTTATTTGCACTGGCAATGGAGCCCATGGCCGCTCATGCTAGGTCAGGTTGGTATTTTCCAGGGTTATTAGTCGAGGGACGAGTACAGCACATAGCATTATATGCGGATGACCTACTTCTTTTCTTGCCGGATGCTGGGGAGGCCTTGCAGGGGGCACGGGCTTTGCTGGAGACTCTGGGGACGGTGGCGGGTCTCCGGGTGAATTGGACCAAGTCTTGTCTGTTTCCCACGGGTCAGGATGGGTTGATTCGCCTGGGGGATGTCCCGTGGGAATCCCGGTGTTTGCCTTACTTGGGGACCAGGATTTATCACGCTCCCGCTGATTTGTTAGAGGGCAATGTGGGGCGAGCAGTACGAGGGGCGAAAACCTGCTTTGAGGTCTGGGGTACTCTCCCATTGTCGGTGGCCGGCAGGGTCGCCTTGGTGAAAATGGTCATTTTGCCCAGACTTCTTTATTACTTTGGGACTCTTCCAGTCTGGATCCCGGAAAAGCTCTTTGCCCAACTGAACACTTTGATCACAGGGTTCATCTGGGGTGCGGGGAGGCGAAGGGTAGCGCTGCTTACTCTACAGCGACCCAGGAGTGAGGGAGGCCTTGCGTTACCGGACCTGGAGTCCTATTACCATGCAGCGCAGCTCCAATGGGCTCCAATGGGGTGGCGGGTCACATCAGGCGCCCAGAAGAACAAAGGGGGGCGGATCCGAGCTGGTCCCAAATATCTTGTGTGCTGCTCCGGGTGCCGGTGAGAGACGCCTCACTGCCTCCGGACTTGAGGGTAGTTCGGCAGTGCTGGGCGCGGTTGGCTATAAGGGCGCATGTTGTCATTCCTTATGCGCCCGAGACCCCTCTACGAATGTGTGAGGCGTTACCCCACAGGGAGACTGGAGCCGGTTATTGGCCTGGGAGGAGGCGGGAGTTGTGACATTGGGAGACTTATATGAGGATGGTAATCTGCTCCCCTTTGACGACTTTAGAGAGCGGCATGATCTCCCGCGGGGGGACTTCCTATTACATGCAGCCTTGACTGCAGCTGTCCGGAGGCACTGGCGGAAGGGGATGGTAGAGCCGGACACCTCTCTTGCCTGTCAGTATGTAGTGATGGCGGCGGGTAACTGTAAGGCGGTGACTTGTCTCTACAGGCGGATTACTGGGGATATGAGGCAACCCCTAGCTGCCCTGCCCGTCAAGTGGGAAGCGGACCTGGGAGCGCCTATTGCGGACAAAAACTGGGAGGAAGTCATGGAGCGCCCTTGGAAGTGTACACGAAATGCACGCTTCCAGCTCATACAGTTTTATGTTTTTCATAGGGCATACCTTACCCCTAGCAAAATAGCTGAGTACTTTGGGGGGCTTGCCCCCGATGTGGTCATGGTGGGGTGACTTTTCTTCACATGCTCTGGGACTGTCCACAGGTGACAGGATTTTGGGAGGAAGTGGTGACGTTACTCCTGACGGTGACAGAGAGGGACTTGGAGGTAGGCCCGGGGGTCTGTTTGCTACATGGGTTTCCGCATACTGCAAAGACTAAGTTCACCAGTAGGTTTATTGACTTGGGGCTGGTCCTGGCCAAGCGGGAGATTACTTCCCATTGGAAGGCGCGGCAGGGACCTAAGTTTTTTACGGTGGGCTAGGGAAATGGAGAAATGGGCGGGAAGTGAGGGGACTTATAGATTGTGTCTTGCTTGACGTAGTGAAAATAAAAGATCGCACGAATGGGCCCGGGCATGGTTGGCACTCCTGGACTTGTTCAAACGCTCGGTTGTGGGAGATGGGGGAGATCCGGTGGGGGATGATGGGACCCCGGTTCCTTGAGCGCCCTGTGACAGGCTTCCCCCTATGCTCCTGAGGCACTCTCTGTTGGGATAGCTGGGAGGCGGATCCGACGAGTGGTGGGTGAGGCTTTGTAGTACATGTAATTCTGATGGATGCTGGCGACATGCTTGGGTGGGTGGGTAGGGTGGGGGGGTTGCTGGGGGATGGGGCGGGGGGTATATTGGTTTTATCGCACGCCCACTGTGGATTACTCCTGTGGATGAACTACCTCGTAGCACAGATACTGTTGGGGTGACTGTTGTACAGTTGTGACCAGTTTGGTGGGGTGATCACTGCACTACGTCCTGATTTGGCTGGAGGGCGGAGTACTGGGGAAGGGGATTGACTGCGTTTTGTTCTGTGCCCTAATAAAGTCTGTTAAAACAAAAAAATGGAGGACTGTTCCTGTTGCAGGAAAATGAATCCTAAAGCACTTAAGGAACGGGAAGCGAAGCTGTTTCTGGCCAAAGCGGAGAAATAAGGTAGGGCGTAAGCGTGATAAGTCGAAGTCGTCGACTTCGCATACGTCGATGTTGAGAAAACACAAGAAAAAGAGAAGACATGGATCTTGGCACCCTTCGACGAAGGGTAAGGCTTCGAGGCCGCCTTCACCTGCCCCTCGACCTAGTCGTACGGACTTTGTTTCTCCTTCGCCCTCTCCTTCTCCTCGTGCGACTCCGGAGAAGTCTCCTTCGCCTAGAGGCACTCCGGCGCAGTCTCCGGCGCTGAGGGATTCACTAGCTTCCGACGCTGAGCCGGTTCAGGATGTTCCTTCTTCTCCTGTGCCTGAGATTGAACCAGTGGATTCGGCAGTGGATCCGATCGTTCTGACGTCAGACACTCCCCGTTTGGATACTGGTTCGAATCCATATCCACAATCCCCGGCTCCATGGGTGGATCCGTCTAATTTTTTAAATGCTATGTATGGAGTTTTTCAAAGGGCGGCTTTCCCATCCGGAGCACCTTCTGGTCCCGTGGGTCCGCTGGCATTCAACTTGGGCGTGCCACAACACTATGCCCAGGCACCCTTCATGCCGATGGCGCAATCATGGAAATTTCCGGCGCCGAGAGAGAATCTTCGGCGCCGTCTGGAGAGCCTTCCTCTTGGCCTTGTGTGGATCTTGTGCCTCCATCGGAGCCTCCCTCAACGCCGGCTCTTGAGCAGTCGGTGTCGCATACGGCACCACTGATGCCTCGTCCGCGGATTCGTTCACAGAGAGAGGCTCAGAGGGTTTTAGAAAAGGAGCAGTATCGTAGAGAGGAAGTAGAGGAGGGCGAGTTGGAAGAGTCTCTGGATGAATTTGAGGGAATTCAGGAGGTGAGTGGATTGAACACCTCCCCTGAGTGGGAACTCTCTTCTACAAGGGCTTCACCTCCTCAAGAGGTAGCTCCCTACCATTTGGTGATAAGGAACGCTGTGGCGCTTTTAGATTTGCAGTAAACTACTGCTGAATATAAACCGAATTTGTTGACAGAGGTTTTGCATTCACCTTCCTCCATAGTTGAGCCTCTTTTACCCTTTAATGAAGCCTTATTGGATCCTATCATCAAGGTTTTGCGTAAGCCTCTTTCTTCACCTGCTGTTTCTAAGGCTGTGGCTAGAAGGTATACGACTGCACCAGGGGATCCAGATTTTCTCTCTTCTCACCCATTTCCAGAGAGTTTGGTGGTGCAAGCATCCTGCTCCAATCAATCTTCAGGTGCTTTTCCACAGGTCCCAGCTGACAGGGACTCAAAGAAAATGGAACAGTCAGCTAAAAAGGTTTTCTCCTCTTCTAGCATGGCACTGAAATCAACCAATGCCACTTGTCTGTTGGGCCGTTACATACATGTTTTGATGGACTCGGCAAAGCAATTGGCCCCCACGTTGCCTGATGAAGAGAGGGGAAACTTTATGGAGGTTCTGTCAGACGCTCAAGCTGTGGCTAGACAGGTTATTCGATCAGGCCTGGATACGGCTCCATAGCTACAAGAAGGCAGGCTTGTCTTTGTTCTTCTGGATTTTCCCCTGATGTCCAGGCCACTCTTGTTGATTTGCCCTTTGAAGGGTTGAAGCTCTTTGCGGAAAAAGCAGATTTGGCCTTACAAAGGTTTAAGGACTGCAGAGCCACTGCGAAATCCTTGGGGTTGCAGACCCAGTCGAGAGGTTTTGGCTATAAGAAATATCGAAGCTTTGGAAGGTCTTCCTTTCGCAACTTCCGTCAACCTCAGCAGCAGCAGCAAAATCCGCACTATAAATCTTATAGAGGAAGAGCCAAAGGTTGCAAACGTGGTTCTGCCGCAATCTCTCCTCCTCCTCTTCTGCCTCCCCCGCTCCCTCTGGTACCGCAGGAAAGCAGCCCTAGCTCCCCCATCCTGGATCATATGGGTCCTGTAGGGGGTCGACTGTCTCACTTTCTGCAAGGTTGGAAATCGGTCACGACAGACCTTTAGGTTTTAAACCTTGTGGAGAATGGGTATGCCCTTCCCTTTTGGGAATTTCCTCCTCCTTACCCTCCTTGCCAAGGTTTGTGTTCAAAGGACCATTTGCTTCTTCTGCAGAAGGAGGTTCTTGCATTACTACAAAAAGGTGCGATAGAGGTGGTTCCAGAGCAGGAAAGGGGTCAGAGATGCTACTCCTGGTATTTCCTGATCCCCAAAAAGGACGGCAGGTTACGTCCGATCCTGGACCTCAGAGTCTTGAATTTTTACCTCAAGCAGGAGAAATTCAAGATGCTGACCCTTGCACAGGTTCTTCTGGCACAGCAGCAAAAGGACTGGATGACGTTGATCGTCTTACAGGATGCGTATTTTCACATCCCCATTCTGAAGTCACACAGGAAGTATCTCCGTTTTACGGTTGGGTTGCAACACTACCAGTTTGCGGACCTCCGGTTTGGTCTTACTACTGCACCTCGAGTCTTAACAAAGGTGATGGCAGTGGTGGCAGCTCATCCCAGAAGGTCGGGGATTCCTGTTTTCCCCTATCTGGACGACTGGCTGCTCAAAGCGGAGTCGCCAGAGATGGTGCTTCATCATCTGCCGGTAACATGTCAACTGTTGTTCAACTTTGGTTTTTCAATCAAAAATCTCACCTGGTGCTCTCTCAGCGCAACCTGTTCATAGGGGCGGTACTGGACACTACTGTGTGTCGAGCATTTCCTCCTCCACAAAGATTTCTCTACATTCGGGAGATGATCCCTTTATTCCACAATGGAGCGGTTGTTCCAGTTCTGAAGGTCCTTCGCCTGCTTGCTCTGTTCACCTCCTGCATTCTGTTGGTCAACCTTGCACGCTGGCACATGAGGGCGCTCCAGTGGTGTCTCCGCAGGCAGTGGTATCAGCACAACGGAGATCTCAGGGAGTCAGTCAGGATCTCCAGAGAAGCTGAGGCGGATCTGTCTTGGTGGAGTGTGCAGGGCAACCTGTCTCAAGGAAAGCCCTTTCATCTTCCTCCATCGGTGGCCACAGTGATAAAGGATGCCTGTACCCTAGGGTTGGGTGCTCATCTGGGGGATCTGGAGATCAAGGGTCTTTGGTCTCTACAGGAAAGGTTGTCTCATATCAATCTTCTGGAATTGCGGGCGATACGTTTGGCACTCAAGGCCTTTCTCCCTTCCCTTCGCGGTCAGTCGGTTCAAGTCCTGACGGCCAACGCTACCGCGATGTGGTATGTCAACAAGCAGGGAGGAGTAGGTTGTACCATCTCTGCAGAGAGGCATTGCGGCTTTGGTCCTGGGCTCAGGACCATCGGATTTGCTTGATGGCGAATCATTTGGCCGGGGTGTTGAACGTGCGTGCGGACAGTCTCAGTCGGCAGTTCTCTGCCCACCACGAGTAGTGGCTTCATCTGGAAGTAGTTCGACACGTCTTCCGGACGTGGGGGACTCCTCGGGTGGACCTGTTTGCCACTTTCGAGAACGCGCATTGCCCGTCATTCTGCAGTCTCCAGTTTCCGTTGCAGGGGGCGTTGAAGGGTTGTGTTTCAGTTGAGTTGGAGCTCTCAACTCCTTTACGCGTTTCCTCCCATACCATTGATTCCTCGGGTTCTGAGGAAGATTCGCCAAGACCGGGCCCAAGTCATATTGATTGCCCCAGATTGGCCAAGAAGTGTGTGGTACACAGATCTACTTCACCTCTCATCGCACCCTCCGCTCCGTCTCCCTCTCAGGGCAGACCTCCTCTCGCAGACGCAGGGGCAGGTTCTACACCCCCACCTCCAGAGCCTGCATCTTCATGCCTGGAGATTGAACGGGGCAACCTGAGTTCCTTCTCTCTCCCGCCTGACGTGGTGGATGTTATTTTATCGGCCAGGCGACAGTTCACCAAGTCCACCTACTCCTACAGATGGTCAAGATTCGTTAAATGGTGTGGAGAGAGATACATTGACCCTTTAAAGGCCCACTTCTCTGATGTTCTTCAGTTTGCTCTTTCCTTGTCTCAGCAGGGTTGTGCTGTGGCCACGGTTAAGGGCTATTTGTCGGCCTTATCGGCTTTTCTCTGTCTACCTGATCAGCCATCTTTATTTAAGTCTCCTATCATTTTGAGATTTATCAAAGGCCTTACCAATAGGTTTCCGCCTACTCCCTTTGTTATGCCCCAATGGGATTTTAATTGTGTTACGACTTTGTTGATGGGTTCCCCTTTTGAACCCCTTCATAGCTGTCCTTTGAGGCTTTTGTCTTTTAAAACAGTCTTTCTGGTAGCCATTACCTCAGCAACAAGGGTGAGTGAGCTTCAAGCTCTTAGTTCGAACCCCCCGTTTTTGACCATACATGCTGAAAGGATGGTCCTCAGGACCAGGGCTGCTTTTCTGCCTAAGGTAGTTACTCCTTTTCATCTGGGGCAGTCCATAACTCTCCCTGTGTTTTATCCCCCCCCTCACCCTTCCAAGGAGGAGGAGAGACTTCACTGCCTGGACCCTAAAGGAGTGCTGAGCTTTTATTTGGACAGGACAAAGGACTTACGTTTGGATGATCAGCTCTTTGTGGGCTACGTTGGACGCTCAAAAGGCAAAGCTGTGCACAAGCGCACATCTAGCCAGGTGGATCATCTTGTGCCTCAAGATCTGCTACGCCCTTGCTGGTAAGGAACCTCCTGAGGGTTTTAGGGCTCATTCTACTAGGGATAAGTCTTCCACCTCTGCTTTGGCCAGAGGTGTTCCTGTAGTGGACATTTGTAAGGCTGCGACTTGGGCCTCCCTCCACACTTTCGTGAAGCATCATTGCTTGGATTCCGAAATGAGGAGGGAGGGCCATTTTGCGCTCTCTGTCTTGCAGGACTTTTTGGTATAGGGAAGGTGGACACCCTCCTCCGGGAGTGGGACTGCTGTGGGAATCTATTCATAAGGTGAGGAATCCACAGGCAGATGTATCCATCAGAAGAACAAGTTACTTACCTTCGGTAACTCTTTTTCTGGTGGATACAGTATCTGCCTGTGGATTCCTCACTGACCCACCCTCCTCCCCGTTGTACACCTTTGTATACCTAAAAGGATGCCTTATTTTTCTTGTTTTACATTGTATCTTCTTTCTATCTGGTACATTTATAGGAAATGCTGATGTTCTTTAGATTTCCTTTTTGATTTTGTACTGTGTATATTGGTTCAAATGTTGTGTACTGTGAATACTTTGAATCTGTTGTCGGTCCACCTGTTGCCTCGGAGGCACGGAAAAAATGAGTCGCGAGCGGAGCTGACATCCTCGTCGGCGTGGAGAGCTAGGTAAAATCCGCGGAATGCTGGCGCAGGGGATACACAGGGTATATTCACAAGGTGAGGAATCATAAGGTGAGTAATAAGGTGAGGAATCCACAGGCAGATACTGTATCTAGCAGAAAAAGCGTTACCGAAGGTAAGTAACTTGTTTTTCTGATGGATACTTCTGCCTGTGGATTCCTCACCTTATGAATACCCCCTGCGCCAGCATTCCACGGAAATTCTTTCCTAGCTCTCCCACGTCGACAAGGACGTTACAATAGCACGGCTCCGCTCGCGACACTGTATGACGTCATCGGAGCCAAAAGAGGACCTCGTCGGCTTGCTGACGTTAGTTCGCTTTTTTCCGCGCCGTCGACACTTAACGTTTTTTCTAGGGGCTCTCCATTTTCTTCAAAGAAAACTTTGTATCTTTTGTTGGTTTCTGATGGCTACTTCCAGGAAGACCGGATTAAAACCCAGCAGAGAGTGTGGCGGTTATATGTCAATCACAGACCTGCATGAAGATTGCCTCTGGTGTTTATCTTCAGATCATGACGTTGAAGAATGTCGAAGCTGCAGGAAGATGAATCCCAAGGCTATTAAGGAGCATGAAGCTAAGTTGTTTATGGCCAAAGCCAAAAAGGAGAAGAGGGGTCGAAAGAGGGCGAAGTCTTCGTCTTCCCATACATCGAAGTCGAAGAAACATAAGAAGTCCAAGAGGAGACATGGCTCTCTGCACCGTTTTTTGAAGACCAGGGCCTCGAGGTCGACGACTCCGGTTGAGCAGCTTCGAAGAAAGGACTCAGTTTCTCCATCTCCTCAGGTGATGCCGGTTCCATCCCTGGATCCGGTATCACCGGCTTCGAAAGGCTCTTCGCTGCATGAAGACTCACCGGCTCCAGAGATGTCTCCGGTGCCTAGGGAGTCGTCTCCAGGCTGGGTGGCTTCACCTGTGCGGGCGCCTTCCCCAGCTCCGCAGCCTCCACCTTGACCTCAGGAAGGTACGGATCCATATCCTCCTTTTCCTGCTCCTGGATCAGATTCTACGCATTTCCTTAATGCGCAGATTCAACGCATTTCCTTAATGCGATGTTTGGCATGTTTGCCAGGGCCTTTGCTCCATCCGGTGTGCCTTCGGGCCCCGTGGGTCCTTTGGCCTTTAACTTGGGTGTTCCTCAATTTTATCCCCAAGCACCCTTTATGCTTTTCTTGCCGTCAACTCCGGCTTGGCATTTCCCGGTGCCGAGGTCCTCCACTCCGGCTCCTCGGACTCCTGCGGCTGTTGACTCGGCGCCGCCTGGAGTTCGATCGACGTCGAGGTTCGAAGCCGAGGCTCCTCCGTCAACGTCGTTGATGCCTTCACTGGCGTTGCGTGTGGCGCCGCAGACACCGATTCCTAAGCAACGCTCTAGGAGAGAGGCGCAGAGACTCATTGAAGAGGAGGAATATGCACAGAATCAGGAGGTAGGAGAGATTGTTGATTCTATGCATGAGTTTAAAGGCCTTCGCAAGGCTGGTGGCTTGGATATAAACTCCCATCTGTGAATGCCGGTGTTGTACAAGGCATTGCTCCTTATCAGGTGGTCTTAAGGAAGGCGGCTGATTTGCTTGGTCTACAGCTTCCCTCAGCTGAGGTGAAATCTAATATTCTTATGGAGGTTCTTAATACTTCTTCTTCAACTTCTGAACCGTTGCTTCCCTTTACAGATGCTTTGACGGAACCAATAATGGAGGTGTGGCAGAAGCCTTTATCTGCTCCTGCGGTTTCTCATTTCATCTCTAGAAGGTACAGGCCTGCTCCTGGTGATCCAGCTTTTTTATCTTCACATCCTACACCGGAAAGTTTAGTTGTCCAAGCTTCTTGTTCGAAGCAGTCTTCTGGTTCTTTCCCTACCATTCTTGGTGATAGGGATTCTAAAAAAATGGAGCAGGCGGCAAATAAGGTGTTCTCCTCTGCAAGTATGGCTCTTAAATCCACTAATGCAACCTGTCTTCTTGGGAGGTATATCCATGCTTTGATGGACTCAGTCATGCAGCTAGCTCCAAAGTTGACTGAGGAGGATCGGGCTAATTTCTTGGAAGTCCTCTCTGATTCACAGGCTGCGGTACGTCAGGTGATTCAATCGGGCCTGGACACTGCTGACTCTGGGGTCTTCTGTGGCTGCAAGTAGACAGGCTTGGCTTCGATCGTCTGGTTTCTCACCTGATGTTCAAGTGACTTTGCTGGATTTTTTCTTTGATGGGTCAAAGCTCTTTGGTTCAAAGGCGGACTCAGCCGTAGAGCGTTTTAAGGACAGCAGGGCTACTGCAAGGTCTCTAGGTCTCCAGGTGCAGTCCAGAGGATACGGCTACAAGCGGTATCGTGGATTTGGGAGATCTGCTTCCTTTCGTGGCCACCAGCAATCTCAACAGGGTCAGCAACAGCAGAATCCCTTGTACAAGTCATACAGAGGGAAGAGTAAAAGAGGCCTCAGGGGAGCAGCTCGACATCAATCCTCCTACTCTTCCTCTACTTTCCCTCCCGCCACCCTTGGTACATCAGGAAAGCAGTTCTTGATCCCCCATCTTAGAACATGTTGGTCCGGTTGGAAGTCGGGTGTCCCACTTTCTACAAGAGTGGAGACTGATCACGTCAGATTGTTGGGTCTTGAATCTTGTAGAGAAT
The DNA here is from genome assembly GCF_964204655.1 of Triturus cristatus. Classification (NCBI taxonomy): domain Eukaryota; kingdom Metazoa; phylum Chordata; class Amphibia; order Caudata; family Salamandridae; genus Triturus; species Triturus cristatus. Next base: position 681,985,196 of record NC_140592.1, read on the forward strand.
GGGTACGCCCTTCCCTTTTTGGAGTTTCCTTCTCCTTACTCACCTCGCCGGGGTTGGTGCTCAGAGGACCACTTATTGCTTTTACAGCAGGAGGTCCTTACCTTGCTACAGAAAGGTGCAATAGACGTGGTTCTGGAGCAGGAAAGGGGTCAGGGTTGCTACTCCTGGTGTTTCCTGATCCCCAAAAAGGACGGTCGCTTAAGGCCAATCATGGCCCTCAGGATTTTGAACCTTTACCTCAGACAGGAGAAGTTCAAAATGTTGACCTTGGCTCAGGTTCTTCTTGTGCTGCAACAGGAAGACTGGTTTGTGTCCATCGATCTACAGGATGCGTATTTTCATCTTCCCATCCTGAGGTTGCATCGGAAGTATCTCCGGTTCACGGTGGGGTCACAACATTATCAGTTTGCGGTTCTTCCGTTCGGTCTTACTTCCGCACCTCGAGTCTTTACAAAGGTGATGGCAGTAGTAGCGGCTCATCTCAGAAGGTCAGGGGTTCCTGTTTTCCCCTACCTGGATGACTGGCTGTTAAACGCGGAGTCTCCAGAGTTGGTTTCGTGCCACTTGCAGGTAAAAGCTCATCTGTTGTTCAAATTGGGTTTCTCAATAAATGTACCCAAATCTCACCTGGTGCATTCTCAGCGCAGCCTGTTCATAGAGGCAGTACTGCACACTACTGTGTGTCGGGCATTCCTGCCTCCGCAGAGGATTCTCGACATTCAGGAGATGATTCCTTGATTTCACGATGGAGCGGTTGTTCCAGTCCTGAAGGTTCTACGTCTTCTCGGTCTGTTCGCTTCCTGCATACTGTTGGTCAGTCATGCATGCTGGCACATGAGGGCACTCCAGTGGTGCCTCCGTAGGCAGTGGTTTCAACACAACGGAGATCTCGAGGAGAAGGTCAGAATCTCCAGAGACGCTGCATTGGAGTTGACTTGGTGGGGTGTGCACGGCAACCTGTCTCAAGGAAATCCCTTTCAGCCTCCTCCACTGGTGGCCTCAGTGATCACGAATGCCTCCACTCTAGGGTGGGGTCCTCATCTGGGGGATCTGGAGGTCAAAGGTCTTTGGCCTCCAGAGGAGAGGTTGCTTCATATCAACCTGCTGGAATTGCGGGCGATTCGTTTGGCACTAGAGGCCTTCCTCCCTTCCCTTTGCGGTCAGTCGTTTCAGGTTCTGACGGACAACACTATCGCAAAGTGGTATATCAACAAACGGGGAGGTATAGGGTTGTTTCGTCTCTGTCAAGAGATTATGCGGCTCTAGTCCTGGTCTCAGAACCATCGGATTTGTGTGTTTACAAATCATCTGCCCGGTGTGCTGAATGTTCGTGCGGACAGTCTCAGTCGGCGTTACTCGGCCGATCACGAGTAGCGGCTTCATCCGGAGGTGGTCCATCACATCTTTCAGATGTGGGGGTCTTCTCGGTTGGACCTGTTTGCCACTCATGAGAACGTGCACTGCCCGTCGTTCTGCAGTCGTCAGTAGCCGATGCGGGGAGCGCTGGGGGGCGTGTTTCAGTTGAATTGGAGTGCACAGCTCCTTTACGCGTTTCCTCCCATACCCTTGATTCCTCGGGTTCTGAGGAAAATTCGCCAAGATTGGGCCCAAGTCATATTGATCGCCCCGGATTGGCCAAGATGGGTGTGGTACACAGATCTACTTCACCTCTCATCACACCCTCCGCTCCGTCTCCTTCTCAGGGCAGACCTCCTTTCGCAGTCGCCCCACCTCCAGAGCCTGCACCTTCATGCCTGGAGATTGAACGGGGCAACCTGAGTTCCTTCTCTCTCCCGCCGGATATAATGGATGTTATTTTATCATCCAGGCGACACTCCATTAAGTCTGTTTACTTTTCCAGATGGTCCATATTTGTTAGGTGGTGCAGAGAGAGAGAGACATTGACCCTTTGAAGGCCCGTTTGTCTAATATTCTGGAGTTTTCACTTTCTTTGGCACAGCAAGGTTGTACTGTAGCCACTGTTAAGGGCTATTTGTCAGCCTTGTTGGCTTTTCTATGTTTGCCGGACCAGCCGTCTTTATTTGAGTCCCCCATTGTCATGAGGTTCATTAAGGGCCTTACAAATAAGTTCCCTCCCACACTTTTCATTATGCCTCAGTGGGATTTGAATCTCGTTCTTACCTTTTTAATGGGTTCTCCGTTTGAGCCTCTTCATACTTGCCCGTTGAGGCTTCTTTCTTTTAAAACGGTTTTCTTGATTGCCATTACCTCGGCTTGGAGGGTAAGTGTGCTTCAGGCTCTTAGTTCGAAACCTCCTTTCTAGACCATTCATGCGGATAAGTTGGTTTTAAGGACCAGGACTGCTTTCCTTCCCAGGGGGGTTACCTCTTTTCATTTGAGACAGTCCATTACTTTACTTACCTTCTATCCTCCCCTTCACCCTTCCAAGGAGGAGGAGAAACTGCATCGTTTGGACCCTGAGAGAGCTGTCAGCTTTTACTTGGATCGGACAAGAGATCTGAGGCTAGATGATCAGCTCTTTGTGGGCTATGTTGGGAAGATGAAAGGCAAGGCTGTGCACAAGATGACTCTATCCAGGTGGATTATCTTGTGCATCAAGATTTGCTACGCCTTTGCTTAGAAGGACCATCCTGAAGGTATCAGAGCTCATTCCACCAGAGCTAAGTCTACTTCTTCTGCTTTGGCTAGAGGTGTTCCTGTTGACATTTTTAAGGCAGCAACTTGGGCCTCCCTACATACCTTTGCGAAGCATTACTGTTTGGACTCTGAGTTTAGGAGGGATGGCCATTTTGCTCGTTCTGTTTTGCAAGATTTTTTGGTCTAGTCAGGTGGACACCCTCCTCCAGGAGAGGTACTGCTTTGGGAGTCTATTCATAAGGTGAGGAATCCACAGGCAGAAGTATCCATCAGAAGAACAAGTTACTTACCTTTGGTAACTCTTTCTGGTGGATACAGTATCTACCTGTGGATTCCTCACTGTCCCGTCCGCCTCCCCATTGTCCACCTGTTTCTACTAAAAAATGTTTTATTTTTTCTGATGGATACATCTGCCTGTGGATTCCTCACCTTATGAATATCCCCCATGCGCCAGCATTCCGGAAATTTTTCGTAGCTCTCTGCGCCGACGAGGTCGTCACATCGTCATGGCTCTGCACGCGACTCCGCATGACGTCACAGGAGCCATAAGAAGATTACGTCGGCGTGATGACGTCAGTTCCTTTTTTTCCGTGTTACAAAGCTAACGGATTTTCTGGGACACTCCTATCTTTCTACTGCTACTTTGTTTCAAGACTTTACTTGTTACTGTTTTTGACTATGTCTGTTCGTAGGAAGTTTCAAGCCCTGCAAGGAATGCGGAGGTCACATGTCAATTACTGACCCGCATGATGACTGTCTTTGGTGCCTTTCGAGTGATCACGACCTCAAAGGTTGTTCATCCTGCAGAAAGATGAACCCTAAGGTGCTGAAGGAAAGAGAGGCTAAGCTCTACATGTCCAAGGTGAGAAAGGAGAAAAGAGGTCGTAAAAGATCGAAGTCGAGGTCGTCGACTTCGCATGGATCCAAGAGAAGGCACAAGAAGAAGAAGAGACATGGGTCTCGACGTCGTTCGTCCAAGTCTCTAGCTTCAAAGTCGCCTTCTCCTTCTCCTCGACGTCGTGTCAAGGACATTGATTCTCCTTCACCTTCTGAGTCTCCACAGGCGTCGCTGGGCCGTTCTCCTGATGTGGGTACTCCGGCGCAGTCTTCGGCACCGGTTGATTCTCCGGCTTCGGATGGGGATTCGAATCCAGTGGAAGAGGAGTCTCCTGCTGCTCCTGTGGCTCCACCTGTGACTCCAGCGGATCCGATTCCGGAGACTCCTCGTAAGGAAGTCGAACCGGCGCAGTATCCTTCGTTCCCGGCGCCGGGTTCGGATCCATCGCACTTCATGAATGCGATGTATGGTATTTTTACCAGAGCCACATGCCCCTCTGGAGCACCTTCGGGTCCCATGGGCCATTTGGCATTCAATTTGGGTGTGCCTCAGCATTATCCACCGGCCCCCTTTATGCCTTATATGACAATGGCGCCGTCATGGCAGTTTCCGGCGCAGAGGGTTTCGATGCCGTTTGAGCAGTCCCCGGCACCGTCTGGCGTCCCTTCCTCCAGGGTTCGTTCGACGCGGGTCGCTGTCACGGAGCCTCCTTCGATGCCGTTGCCGGAGCCGTCAACGCCTCGCATGGCGCCGCCGACGCTGCTGCCGAGGATGTGTTCTAGAAGAGAAGCTCAAAGGCTGATTGAAGAGGAACAATATCGAGCTGGTGACATGGAGGAAGGTGAATTTATGAGTCTGAGGACTTATTGGAAGACTTTTGTGAAGTAAGTGGTTTGGATGTCTCTTCAGAAGGGGGTTTTGCATTGTAGAAGGCTTCTCCTTCGAAGGGTGTAGCTCCTTATCATATTGTTAACAAGAAGGCAGCTGAACTGTTGGATCTACAGCTTCCTATGGCTGAATATAAGCCTAATCTTCTAACAGAGGTGCTTCATTCCCCTTCTGCTGTGGTGGAACCTCTTTTACCCTCCAGTGATTCCCTGACGGAGCCGATATTAGAAGTCTGGAGTAATCCTCTTTCCGCTCCTGCAGTTTCGAAATCTGTATCTAGAACATATAGACCGGCACCAGGGGACCCTGATTTTCATTCTTCTCACCCATCAGCTCATAGTTTGGTGGTTCAAGCTTCATACTCAAAACAGTCGGTAGGCTCTTTTCCTCAAGCACCGGCTGACAGAGACTCAAAAAAGCTTGAGCAATCGGCAAAGAAAGTTTTTTCGCCGGCCAGTATGGCATTGAAATCCACCAATGCAACTTGTCAATTGGGAAGATATATTCACGCCCTTATGGACTCTGCCAAGCAAGAGCAATTTAAGTGAGGTCCTGATGGACTCCCAGGCGGCTGCTCACCAAGTAATCCAGTCAGGTCTGGACACTGCAGATTCGGTGGCAAGGGTGATGGGTTCGTCTGTTGCTACTAGGAGGCATGCATGGTTAAGCTCTTCAGGATTTTCACCTGATGTGCAAGCTGCTCTTTTGGATCTTCCCTTTGACGGTTCTAAGCTCTTCGGGAAAAAAGCTGACTTGGCGTTGCAGAGATTTAAGGACAGTAAAGCCACAGCAAAATCCCTGGGTTTACAGTCTCAGTCAAGAGGCTATGGTTACAGAAGATACCGGGGTTTTGGGAAATCGTCCTTTCGTTCCCGTCAGCCTCAGCAACAACAACAACAGCAGCAAAATCCTCTGTATAAATCCTACAGAGTTAATGGCAGAAGTCGCCTTCGTGGAGCTGGACGACATCCCTCTTCCTCCTCGTCCTCTACCTCCCCTCCCCCTTCCGGTAATGCAGGAAAGCAGCCCTAGATCCGCCATCCTGGATCATGTGGGTCCTGTGGGAGGCTGGCTTACCCATTTTCTACAAGACTGGAAATTAATGACTTTGGGCCTTTGGGTACTAGATCTTGTGGAAAATGGGTACGCCCATCTCTTCAGGGAATTCCCTCCTCCTTACCCTCCTTGCCAAGGGTTTTGCACGGAGGATCATTTACTTCTCCTTCAGAAGGAGGTTCTTACCCTGTTACAAAAAGGTGCGATAGAGGTGGTTCCGGAGCAGGAAAGGGGTCAGGGATGCTACTCCCGGTATTTCCTGATTCCCAAGAAGGATGGCAGGCTACGTCCTATCCTGGACCTCAGAATCTTGAATCTATTTCTCAAGCAGGAGAGGTTCAAGATGCTCACTCTAGCGCAGGTTCTTCAGGCGCTGCAACAAGAGGACTGGATGGTGTCCATCGACTTGCAGGATGTGTATTTCCACATCCCAATCCTGAAGTTGCACAGGAAGTATCTCCGTTTCACGGTTGGGTCGCAACATTACCAGTTTGCGGTCCTTCCGTTTGGTCTTACTACTGCACCTCGAGTCTTCACCAAGGTGATGGCAGTGGTGGCAGCCCATCTCAGAAGGTTGGGGATTCCGGTTTTCCCATACCTGGACGACTGACTTCTGAAGGCAGAGTCTCCAGAAAAGGTGTGGTGTCATCTGCAGGTAACAACCCAGCTGTTGTACAAACTGGGTTTTTCAATAAATGTACCCAAGTCTCACCTGGTGCCCTCACAGCGCAACCTGTTCATAGGGGCAGTACTCGATACTACTGTGTGTCGAGCATTCCCTCCACCTCAAAGGATTCTCAACATACAGGAAAGGATTCCCTTGTTTTACAATGGAGCAGTTGTTCCAGTTCTGAAGGTCCTTCGCCTGCTCGGTCTGTTCGCTTCCTGCATCCTGTTGGTCAACCATGCACGCTGGCACATGAGGGCGCTCCACTGGTGTCTCCGCAGGCAGTGGTATCAGCACAACGGAGATGTCAGGGAGTCTGTGAGGATCTCCAGAGAGGCTGCAGTGGATCTGTCTTGGTGGAGTGTGGTGGGCGATCTGTCTGAAGGAAAGCCTTTCCATCTTCCTCCATCGGTGGCCACAGTGATAACGGATGCCTCTACCCTTGGGTGGGGAGCACATCTGGGTGATCTGGAGATCAAGGGTCTTTGGTCTCCAGAAGAAAGGTTGTTTCACATCAACCTTTTGGAATTGCGGGCGATACGTTTGCCGCTCAAGGCCTTTCTCCCTTCCCTTCACGATCAGTCGGTTCAAGTCCTGACGGACAACACTGCTCCGATGTGGTATGTCAACAAGCAGGAAGGAGTAGGGTCATACCGTCTCTGCAGAGAGACGTGGCGACTCGTCCTGGGCTCAGGACCATTGGATTTGCTTGATGGCAAATCACCTGGCCGGGGTGCTGAACGTGCGTGCGGACAGTCTAAGTCAGCAGTTTTCCACCGATCACGAATGGAGGCTTCATCCGGGGGTGGTTCAACATATCTTCCTGACATGGGGAACTCCTCTGGTGGACCTGTTTGCCACTCTCGAGAACGCGCAGTGCCCGTCATTCTGCAGTCTGCAGTTTCCGGGGCAGGAAGTGTTGGGGGACGCGTTTCAGTTGAGTTGGGGCTCAAACTCCTTTACGCGTTTCCTCCCATACCTCGGGTTCTGAGGAAGATTCGCCAAGACCAGGCCAAAGTTATATTGATCGCCCCGGATTGGCCAAGAACCCTCTGCTCTGTCTCCCTCTCAGGGCAGACATCCTCTCTCAGATTGAGGGGCAAGTTCTACACTCCCATCTCCAGAGCCTGCACTTTCATGCCTGGAGATTGAACGGGGCAACTTGAATTCTTTTTCTGTCCCGCCCGACGTGGTGGACATTATATTATCAGCCAGACGACACTCCTCCAAGTCTGTCTATTCATACAGGTGGTCCAAATTTGTTAAGTGGTGTGAAGAGGAATCTATTGATCCCTTAAAAGCTCATCTATCTGATGCTCTTTGTTTTTCTCTTCATTTGGCCCAGCAGGGTTTTGCTGTTGCACTGTAAAAGGGTATTTGTTGGCTTTGTCTGCATTTTTGTGTTTACCTGATCAGCCTTCTTTATTTAAGTCTCCTATAGTCTTAAGATTTATAAAGGGGCTGACAAACATGTTTCCTCCCACTCCTTTTATTATGCCCCAGTGGGACTTGAATTTGGTGATAACTTTTTTAATGGGTTTGTCATTTAAACCGATGTATAGTTGTCCTTTAAGACTTTTAACTTTTAAAACGGTCTTCCTGGTGGCTATCACCTCGGCCAGGAGGGTGAGTGAACTCCAGGCTTTGAGTTCAAAGCCACCTTTTCTGACCATATATGCTGAAAGGGTGGTACTTAGGACCAGGGCTGCTTTTCTACCTAAGGTGGTGACTCCCTTCCACCTCGGTCAGTCCATTACCCTTCCTACTTTCTATCCTCCCCCTCACCCTTCCAAGGAGGAGGAGAGACTTCCTTGTTTGGATCCAAAGAGGGCGATTAGCTTCTATTTGGACAGAACAAAGGACTTCCGTCAGGATGACCAGCTCTTTGCTGGATATGCTGGTCGTATGAAGGCCAAGGCGGTGAACAAGCGCACTTTATCACAATGCATCATCATGTGCATCAAGATATGCTACTCCCTGGCTGGTAAGGAGCATTCGAGCTCATTCCACCAGGTCTAAATTGTCTACTTCTGCATTGTCTAGAGGTGTTCCTGTTTTGGACATCTGTAAGGCTGCAACTTGGGCCTCGCTCCACCCTTTTTTGCGAAGCATTACTGCTTAGATTCCGAAGTGAGGAGGGATGGCCATTTTGCGTGTTCTGTTTTGCAGGACTTTTTGGTACAGAAGGGTGGACACCCACCTCCGGGAGATGTACTGCTGTGGGATTCTATTCATAAGGTGAGGAATCCACAGGCAGATGAATCCATCAGAAGAACAAGTTACTTACCTTCGGTAACGCTTTTTCTGGTGGATACAGTATCTGCCTGTGGATTCCTCACAGACCCACCCACTTCCCCGTTGTCCACCCTTTTATACCATAAGAGCTGAGGTTTTCGTTTTTTAACGTATTATGTGTATTCTAGACTTTGTTACCTCTGTTTATTTACTATTGCCTTGTTTGAAGTGCAAGCTTTCTTATTCCTTTATACACTGAGTGTATTTGTGTGAATTCTGTATACTATGTATACATTGTCTCTATGTCGGTCTGCCCGTTTTGCCTCTGTTGCACGGAAAAAATGGGTGGAACTGACGTCATCATGCTGACGTGGTCTTCTTATGGCTCCTGTGACGTCATGCGGAGTCGCGTGCGGAGCCATGATGATGTGATGACCTCGTCGGCGCAGAGAGGTACGAAAATTTCCGGAATTCCACAGTGATCACGAATGCCTCCACTCTAGGGTGGGGTGCTCATCTGGGGGATCTGGAGGTCAAAGGTCTTTGGTCTCCAGAGGAGAGGTTGCTTCATATCAACCTGCTGGAATTGCGGGTGATTCGTTTGGCACTAGAGGCCTTCCTCCTTTCCCTTTGCGGTCAGTCGTTTTCAGGTCCTGACGGACAACACTATCGCGAAGTGGTATATCAACAAACGGGGAGGTGTAGGGTCGTTTCGTCTCTGTCGAGAGGTTCTGCGGCTCTAGTCCTGATCTCAGAACCATCGTATTTGTGTGTTTACAAATCATCTGGCCGGTGTGCTGAATGTTCGTGCGGACAGTCTCAGTCGGCGTTACTCGGCCGATCACGAGTAGCGGCTTCATCCGGAGGTGGTCCATCGCATCTTTCAGATGTGGGGGTCTTCTCGGTTGGACCTGTTTGCCACTCACGAGAACGTGCACTGCCAGTCGTTCTACAGTCGTCAGTAGCCGATGCGGGGAGCGCTGACGGGCGCGTTTCAGTTGAATTGGAGTGCACAGCTCCTTTACGCGTTTCCTCCCATACCCTTGATTCCTCGGGTTCTGAGGAAGATTCGCCAAAATTGGGCCCAAGTCATATTGATCGCCCTGGATTGGCCAAGATGGGTGTGGTACACAGATCTACTTTGTAGGAGAGTAGGGTCTGCTTTCTATGTTCACCCCCACTTTTTGCTTTTGCTTCACTGGTTTTCGACTTAGATGTGGCTGTGGGCCTGCTAATCAGACCCACATCCCAGCTGTTCTCTCTCTAAGCTGATACTATGTACTTTAGGTACATAACCCAATTGGATAGGATCAGCTTATTGGCCCCTGTACAGTGTACCTTAGGTACCCAGGGCATAGGTGTACCCTAGGCCTACCAGGGGCTGCAGCATGTATTATGCCACCCCTGGCCTGGCCTTCCATTATGACACAACTGGCTGATCACTCAGCTGGGGCAAGGTCGTGTAATCACCCCTTGCTTAGGTGTAGTATTCCTATACCTACCTTATATATAGACACATGTGTACCTATCAGCCACTCCTATGGCAGACCTTAACAATCCTGGAGGCAGAGTGCTTGGTAACATGTGAGATGGTGCTCTAGCATGAGCTGAGCCTATCTGCAGCTTTCGGAACCATGTCCTTATAGCTGTTCTATGATATAGCCTACCATATACTCTTAAAGTACCTTATAATCTTAAACGGTTATGGTAACTATGGTTTGGCTTTATCGAAACATGTCGTGTAAGGTGTCTAACACTTTGGAATAATACCCCCATACCATTTCTGGCAATGAGGATATTATCCCTCCCTTCTAGAGGGAGAAGACATGTTGAAACCTACTTACCCGGTTAAAGTTAACCAGAGCCCCAGCATCACAAAATGGATGCTGCTGCCACAGACACAAGTCTGACCTCCTGCTGCTGGGAGTCCTTCCAGCGAGGGAGGCTTGGACAATAGGTTTCCTGCCTTGGGAGGTGCGAGCACCACCCTAGACAGGATTTAGTGTATTGGGGCAGGGAGGGTTGAATGAAACGAGACACTGCCTGGATCACACAAGGTGTCCCATGCATAGTCCAGTTCAAACTGGTGCTGGGGCACTCCAGCCCCAGCTCTGGCGCGAAACTGGACAAAGGAAACGGGGTGTAGCCACTCCCCTTCCTGGTCCCACCCATAGGAGGGACCTTGCAGGTAGCCCAGCCCACTAGCCCAGTATATTAGTAGCTAGTTGGGCCCTGCTAAATTAGATTAACCTGAATCTGCAACTTGAACAGAAACTCTGGACCTTCGACATTCGACCTCAGGAAGAAGACTGAAGAAATCTCCCTTGTGGCCAAGGAGTGACCACCCTGGGCAACCAGGCACCATCCAGCGACCGCTGCTTGCTTTGCGACTGAATCCTACGAGGGACGACTGCAGAGACTGACCAGCGCAGAGACTTCCAGACACCTCTGAACCAGATCCACATCTCCAGCGAAGCTGAGACCCGTGGAGGCGACGAAGGACGTGGGACCGGCAACTTGGGAAAAGTGGCTAGTAACTGACTAGCGCGACTTCCGAGGCTCCCTCGAGGCTCCCTCGAGGCTGTGCTTGGGGAATTGAGAAGCCCCACTCCCGAGCACCATCTGCAAAGAAGACCAGCTCCCCACACTTCATGTGTTCTGCGTGGGGCCCTTCTGCACCTGTGTTGCTCGACGTGTTGTCCGGTTGCTGGCCCGTTGGCTAGTAGCCTCTGCGACGATGAACCTTTTGTTTCATCTTGCTGGTCCGGCTCCTCCAGACTGGCACCCGCTCCTCTGTGAAAGAGAAGCACCCCAGACCTTCCTGGTCTGCACCAGAAGCAAGTCCTCCATCCTGCGTGGGTTCCGCTTGCCAAGGCTTGTTGGGTCCCGACTCGACTTCGACGCCGCCGACAGCAAGAGCCTTCGTGGGCCAGCTCACCTCCTGGTCCTGGTCGTCCTCGATGTCTCCTGGTACCCGTGGCTGCTGCGACAAGCTTCACCTCTTCACCTGCCTCTTCACGACATCGCCTGGTTCCTTCCCGGCTCCTGGCTGGTGACCTAGACTCTGTCCCTTCTGCTTGCAGGTTCCTTCCTTCTTGATCCCCACCTTGGGATCCACCGGACACTCTTCACTGACTGCCTGTCAGCAACTTTCCTTCCGGCATCCATAGAAGTCCACGACGAAACCCGACGCAAGTTCACACCTATGCACCCGCAGCCCGTGGGCTAGGTAACTTGGGTACTTCGGTGCTCACAAGGGTATTGACTATCCTAGGGTCTAGTTTCCGAGTCTCGACTTTCTAGCTGTACCAGAAGTGTCCTAAAACTGCTTATTTCTAACTGCTAGTGATTCTATCGACTTTTACGCATTACGCGTGAGTGTTTCCACTCTGCACCTGAATCCCGTGGGCCTCCCACTTCCTAACTGTTGGTAGTATAGTGTAGCCCCAGCGTTCCCTAGGCCTAGGCCTATCCTGTGTTCATGACAGTGGTCCTTATACCACTTACTTAGTATATGGTTTGCGTGGCCCCTAGGGCCTAACTGTATTACTTACCTGTGTGACTTAATGTATGCTTAAATAAGACTGTGTTGTACTTACCTCGAATCTCATAAAGAATGCTGTGGGTTTGCCTAGAATAAATACATTCTATTTATATATATATCTGTTGTGGTGTCCTTTCATTTGGTATTCAAGGGATTACATATGGTATAACAGCTGGCTTCACATGCCATTCAGAGTTTAGCCTAAGACTGCTCTTGTCCATGCTACCACTAGGATAGCTGGTCTATAAGGTTGACTTTACAACCAATCACCATAAGGGTTGTTTGGACTGATACAAGGTGTACACTAGAATTAGTGACATCATATATCAGGCCAACTTCTCACAATCTCCACCTTTCATCACACCCTCCGCTCCGTCTCCTTCTCAGGGCAGACCTCCTCTCGCAGTTGCTGGGGCAGGTTCTACACCCCCACCTCCAGAGCCTGCACCTTCATGCCTGGAGATAGAACGGGGCAACCTGAGTTCCTTCTCTCTTCCGCCAGATATAATGGATGTGTTTTTATCATCCAGGCGACACTCCACTAAGTCTGTTTACTTTTCCAGATGGTCCATATTTGTTAGGTGGTGCGGAGAGAGAGACATTGACCCTTTGAAGGCCCGTTTGTCTAATATTCTGGAGTTTTCACTTTCTTTGGCACAGCAAGGTTGTACTGTAGCCACTGTTAAGGGCTATTTGTCAGCCTTATTGGCTTTTCTATGTTTGCCGGACCAGCCGTCTTTATTTGAGTCCCCCATTGTCATGAGGTTCATTAAGGGCCTTACAAATAAGTTCCCTCCCACACCTTTCATTATGCCTCAGTGGGATTTGAATCTCGTTCTTACCTTTTTAATGGGTTCTCCGTTTGAGCCTCTACATACTTGCCCGTTGAGGCTTCTTTCTTTTAAAACGGTTTTCTTGATTGCCATTACCTCGGCTTGGAGGGTAAGTGTGCTTCAGGCTCTTAGTTCGAAACCTCCTTTCTAGACCATTCATGCGGATAAGTTGGTTTTAAGGACCAGGGCTGCTTTCCTTCCCAGGGGGGTTACCTCTTTTCATTTGTGACAGTCCATTACTTTACCTACCTTCTATCCTCCCCTTCACCCTTCCACGGAGGAGGAAAAACTGCATCGTTTGGACCCTAAGAGAGCTGTCAGCTTTTACTTGGATCGGACAAGAGATCTGAGGCTAGACGATCAGCTCTTTGTGGGCTATGTTGGGAAGATGAAAGGCAAGGCTGTGCACAAGATGACTCTATCCAGGTGGATTATCTTGTGCATCAAGATTTGCTACTCCTTTGCTTAGAAGGACCCTCCTGAAGGTATCAGAGCTCATTCCACCAGAGCTAAGTCTACTTCTTCTGCTTTGGCTAGAGGTGTTCCTGTTGACATTTGTAAGGCAGCAACTTGTGCCTCCCTACATACCTTTGCGAAGCATTAATGCTTGGACTCTGAGTTTAGGAGGGATGGCCATTTTGCTCGTTCTGTTTTGCAAGATTTTTTGGTCTAGTCAGGTGGACACCCTCCTCCAGGAGAGGTACTGCTTTGGGAGTCTATTCATAAGGTTGAGGAATCCACAGGCAGAAGTATCCATCAGAAGAACAAGTTACTTACCTTTGGTAACTCTTTCTGGTGGATACAGTATCTACCTGTGGATTCCTCACTGTCCCGTCCGCCTCCCCATTGTCCACCTGTTTCTACCAAAAAATGTTTTATTTTTTCTGATGGATACATCTGCCTGTGGATTCCTCACCTTATGAATATCCCCCATGCGCCAGCATTCCGGAAATTTTTCGTAGCTCTCTGCGCCAACGAGGTCGTCACATCGTCATGGCTCCGCACGCGACTCCGCATGACGACACAGATGCCATAAGAAGATTACGTCGGCGTGATGACGTCAGTTCCTTTTTTTCCGTGCTACAAAGCTAACGGGTTTTCTGGGACTCTCCTATCTTTCTACTGCTACTTTGTTTCGAGACTTTACTTGTTACTGTTTTTGACTATGTCTGTTCGTAGGAAGTCGGGTTTCAAGCCCTGCAAGGAATGCGGAGGTCACATGTCAATTACTGACCCGCATGATGACTGTCTTTGGTGCCTTTCGAGAGATCACGACATCAAAGGTTGTTCATCCTGCAGAAAGATGAACCCTAAGGCGCTGAAGGAAAGAGAGGCTAAGCTCTACATGTCCAAGGTGAGAAAGGAGAAAAGAGGTCGTAAAAGATCAAAGTCGAGGTCGTCGACTTCGCATGGATCCAAGAGAAGGCACAAGAAGAAGAAGAGACATGGGTCTCGACGTCGTTCGTCCAAGTCTCGAGCTTCAAAGTCGCCTTCTCCTGCTCCTCGCTGGGCCGGTCTCCTCATGTGGGTACTCCGGCGCAGTCTTCGGCACCAGTTGATTCTCCGGCTTCGGATGGGGATTTGAATCCAGTGGAAGAGGAGTCTCCTGCTGCTCCTGCTGCTCCTGTGGCTCCACCTGTGACTCCAGCGGATCCGACTCCGGAGGCTCCTCGTAAGGAAGTCGAACCGGCGCAGTATCCTTCGTTCCCGGCGCCGGGTTCGGATGCATCGCACTTCATGAATGCGATGTATGGTATTTTTACCAGAGCCACATGCCCCTCTGGAGCACCTTCGGGTCCCATGGGCCCTTTGGCATTCAATTTGGGTGTGCCTCAGCATTATCCTCTGGCCCCCTTTATGACTTATATGACAATATCGCCGTCATGGCAGTTTCCGGCGCCGAGGGTTTCGATGCCGTTTGAGCAGTCCCCGGCACCGTCTGGCGTCCCCTCCTCCAGGGTTCGTTCGACGCGGGTCGCTGTCACGGAGCCTCCTTCGACGCCGTTGCCGGAGCCGTCGACGGCTCGCATGGCGCCGCCGACGCCGCTGCCGAGGATGCGTTCTAGAAGATAAGCTCAAAGGCTGATTGAAGAGGAACAATATCGAGCTGGTGACATGGAGGAAGGTGAATTTATGAGTCTGAGGACTTATTGGAAGACTTTTGTGAAGTAAGTGGTTTGGATGTCTCTTCAGAAGGGGATTTTGCATTGTAGAAGGCTTCTCCTTCGAAGGGTGTAGCTCCTTATCATATTGTCATCAAGAAGGCAGCTGAACTGTTGGATCTACAGCTTCCTATGGCTGAATATAAGCCTAATCTTTTAACAGAGGTGCTTCATTCTCCTTCTGCTGTGGTGGAACCTCTTTTACCCGTCAGTGATTCCCTGACGGAGCCGATATTAGAAGTCTGGAGTAATCCTCTTTCCGCTCCTGCAGTTTCTAGATCTGTATCTAGAACATATAGACCGGCACCAGCTTGAGCAATCGGCAAAGAAAGTTTTTTCGCCGGCCAGTATGGCATTGAAATCCACCAAAGCAACTTGTCAATTGGGAAGATATATTCACGCCCTTATGGACTCTGCCAAGCAAGAGCAATTTAAGTGAGGTCTTGATGGACTCCCAGGCGGCTGCTCACCAATTAATCCAGTCAGGTCTGGACACTGCAGATTCGGTGGCAAGGGTGATGGGTTCGTCTGTTGCTACTAGGAGGCATGCATGGTTAAGCTCTTCAGGATTTTCACCTGATGTGCAAGCTGCTCTTTTGGATCTTCCCTTTGACGGTTCTAAGCTCTTCGGGAAAAAAGCTGACTTGGCGTTGCAGAGATTTAAGGACAGTAAA
This sequence comes from Triturus cristatus, assembly GCF_964204655.1. NCBI lineage: Eukaryota > Metazoa > Chordata > Amphibia > Caudata > Salamandridae > Triturus > Triturus cristatus. The sequence continues at coordinate 682,000,712 of NC_140592.1, forward strand.
GCCACGGCAAAATCCCTGGCTTTACAGTCTCAGTCAAGAGGCTATGGTTAGAGAAGGTACCGGGGTTTTGGGAAATCGTCCTTTCGTTCCCGTCAGCCTCAGCAACAACAACAGCAGCAAAATCCTCTATATAAATCCTACAGAGGTAAAGGCAGAAGTCGCCTTCGTGGAGCTGGACGACATCCCTCTTCCTCCTCCTCCTCTACCTCCCCTCCCCCTTCTGGTAATGCAGGAAAGCAGCCCTAGATCCGCCATCCTGGATCATGTGGGTCCTGTGGGAGGCTGGCTTACCCATTTTCTACAAGACTGGAATTTAATAACTTCGGGTCTTTGGGTACTAGATCTTGTGGAAAATGGGTACGCCCTTCTCTTCGGGGAATTCCCTCCTCCTTACCCTCCTTGCCAAGGGTTTTGCACGGAGGATCATTTACTTCTCCTTCAGAAGGAGGTTCTTACCCTGTTACAAAAAGGTGCGATAGAGGTGGTTCCGGAGCAGGAAAGGGGACAGGGATGCTACTCCCGGTATTTCCTGATTCACAAGAAGGATGGCAGGCTACGTCCTATCCTGGACCTCAGAATCTTGAATCTATTTCTCAAGCAGGAGAGGTTCAAGATGCTCACTCTAGCGCAGGTTCTTCAGGCGCTGCAACAAGAGGACTGGATGGTGTCCTTCGACTTGCAGGATGCGTATTTCCACATCCCAATCCTGAAGTTGCACAGGAAGTATATCCGTTTCACGGTTGGGTCGCAACATTACCAGTTTGCGGTCCTTCCGTTTGGTCTTACTGCTGCACCTCGAGTCTTCACCAAGGTGATGGCAGTGGTGGCAGCCCATCTCAGAAGGTTGGGGATTCCGGTTTTCCCATACCTGGACGACTGACTTCTGAAGGCAGAGTCTCCAGAGATGGTGTGGCGTCATCTGCAGGAAACAACCCAGCTGTTGTACAAACTGGGTTTTTCAATAAATGTGCCCAAATCTCACCTGGTGCCCTCACAGCGCAACCTGTTCATAGGGGCAGTACTCGATACCACTGTGTGTCAAGCATTCCCTCCACCTCAAAGGATTCTCGACATACAGGAAAGGATTCCCTTGTTTTACAATGGAGCAGTTGTTCCAGTTCTGAAGGTCCTTCGCCTGCTCGGTCTGTTCGCTTCCTGCATCCTGTTAGTCAACCATGCACGCTGGCACATGAGGGCGCTCCACTGGTGTCTCCGCAGGCAGTGGTATCAGCACAACGGAGATGTCAGGGAGTCTGTGAGGATCTCCAGAGAGGCTGCAGCGGATCTGTCTTGGTGGAGTGTGGTGGGTGATCTGTCTCAACGTGGGCAAAACCGAAAGAAAAATCCGCATTCGAATAAACGAACATAAAAGCAACATAAGAACGCAACAGGCTAAATCACCAATTGCGACTCACTTCAAAGAACATCATCACAACATATGTCAACTCCGTTTCCTGATCCTTGAACAGGTTCCTATATTGAAAGGACGAGATAATAACAGATTCCTGTTACAGAGAGAAATTTATTGGATCCACAAACTGAATTCCACCCAGCCCAAGGGTTTGAATGAACGTTATGATTTAGGCTGTTACTTGTAATCTGACCTCCTACATTGATAAGCTGATGATTGTATATAAAATGTACCTCTGGAATTCACTGTTCACTTATTTTACATCTTCTTAATTTTCTGAATGCGACAAGGTTTCCTTTTAATTCTACTCATTACAAGTTTCTCTCTACGAGATATATTGTGTTTTCATACTACTCACTCACTCTTCGTTCACTTATTTTTACATTTCCCCAGCACTTCCAGGGACTCCTCTTACTCACTCAGGTGATTTAATTTCCTCCGTCCGTTTCACGAACTACAAATCTGTTTTCTATGTCCACCACCGCCGTAGTTCACGCACACGTGCAATTTACTCTCTTTTAAATGGTCACGTGCCCTGATCACATGATTACGATTCACTAACCTCACTACTGCCGCAGCACTCGTGAGCGCCGTCTTGCTAAGTGATGGGACTCTGATTCTAAGATTCGAACGTAAGTGAACGCTTTTCCATTCGCACTGATACTGCTTGACGAAAGCTCCCTACTAACCCACTTTTTACCCTAGCGATCTACGATCTGTAACTTAATGGAGATTCACTCCATGACCCCCGTAACTCACACCCATTTAGCATCCCCACCTTCGAACATAGCATGTTTGTTCGTTATGAAGACTCTCCTTAATCTCACCACGCGTTTCAGAGCCAGCTGTACTATTTGAATTCATTCACTAACGCCAACACACCCGGTGGTTTGCAACACAATGGAAACCCGCTGTTATTTGAACACGTTCACCAGCACTACCAGTTTCTTTTACTTTTGATTTAAATAACTTTATTGTTCACCGCACCTTGTTACACAAGTCATGTTCTAATCTGTCATGCATATTTAAACCTATGTATAACGTGATAAATGAGTGCTGCTCCCTTGTCTCCTCCACAGTGCCGCCCCTGATGAAGGGCTCGAACGGCCCGAAATGCATTGGGCATTTGATCAATGAATATTTGAATATTTGATATATGAGTCAAGATTGATAGAATGATGATAATTCTACATCTTTGGATGAACTTCATAAATAAATTTAATTGACTTTGAATCACCGTTTCAGTGTTTGGAACTAAATCTTTGGACAAGGAGAATTGATTCTCTCTTATGAGTGCAACGAGTGACACCCTCCCTTTCCAGGAGTGTGCTTACCCTATTTTCATTAGTCCCAACCCTGGGGGACATACTCGTTTTGCACCTGCGACCTGATCAACTCAACTACTTTGTTTAAAACACGGAGTGCGCCCATTTCTGTTCTTTTCTTACTGTCTCAAGGAAAGCCTTTCCATCTTCCTCCATCGGTGGCCACAGTGATAACGGATGCCTCTACCCTAGGGTGGGGAGCACATCTGGGGGATCTGGAGATCAAGGGTCTTTGGTCTCCAGAAGAAAGGTTGTTTCACATCAACCTTTTGGAATTGCGGCGATACAATTGGCGCTCAAGGTCTTTCTCCCTTCCCTTCACGGTCAGTCGGTTCAAGTCCTGACGGACAACACTGCTCCTATGTGGTATGTCAACAAGCAGGGAGGAGTAGGGTCATACCGTCTCTGCAGAGAGACGTCGCGACTCATCCTGGGCTCAGGACCATTGGATTTGCTTGATGGCAAATCACCTGGCCGGGGTGCTGAACATGCGTGCGGACAGTCTAAGTCAGCAGTTTTCCACCGATCACGAATGGAGGCTTCATCCGGAGGTGGTTCAACATATCTTCCTGACATGGTGAACTCCTCTGGTGGACCTGTTTGCCACTCACAAGAATGCGCACTGCCCGTCATTCTGCAGTCTCCAGTTTCCGGGGCAGGAAGTGTTGGGGGACGCGTTTCAGTTGAGTTGGGGCTCAAACTCCTTTACGCGTTTCCTCCCATACCTCGGGTTCTGAGGAAGATTCGCCAAGACAGGGCCTAAGTTATATTGATCGCCCCGGATTGGCCAAGAAGGGTGTGGTACACGGACCTTCTTCACCTCTCGTCACACCCTCTGCTCCGTCTCCCTCTCAGGGCAGACCTCCTCTCTCAGATTGAGGGGCAAGTTCTACACCCCCATCTCCAGAGCCTGCACTTTCATGCCTGGAGATTGAACGGGGCAACTTGAATTCTTTTTCTGTCCCGCCTGACGTGGTGGACATTATATTATCGGCCAGACGACACTCCTCCAAGTCTGTCTATTCATACAGGTGGTCCAAATTTGTTAAGTGGTGTGGAGAGAAATCTACTGATCCCTTAAAAGCTCATCTATCTGATGTTCTTTGTTTTTCTCTTCATTTGGCCCAGCAGGGTTTTGCTGTTCCCACTGTAAAAGGGTATTTGTTGGCTTTGTCTGCATTTTTGTGTTTACCTGATCAGCCTTCTTTATTTAAGTCTCCTATAGTCTTAAGATTTATAAAGGGGCTGACAAACATGATTCCTCCCACTCCTTTTGTTATGCACCAGTGGGACTTGAATTTGGTGATAACTTTTTTAATGGGTTTGTCATTCAAACCGATGTATAGTTGTCCTTTAAGACTTTTAACTTTTAAAACGGTCTTCTTGGTGGCTATCACCTCGGCCAGGAGGGTGAGTGAACTCCAGGTTTTGAGTTCAAAGCCGCCTTTTCTGATGGATACATCTGCCAGTGGATTCCTCACCTTGTGAATATCCCCTGCGCCAGCAACGTTCGGAAACTTTTGTAGCAGTCCACGCCGATGAGGTCGAAGACGACGTCACAGAGACACGGCTCCGCTCACGACTCCGCTGACGTCACCGGCTCCATAAGAAGACCTCGTCGACGTGATGACGTCAGTTCCCTTTTTTCCGCGCCGACGACGCCAACGGATTTCGGGAATCGTTACTAGTGGCATTACTTGTTACTTTGTGTATTTTCTGGAATTTCTCTGTTCTTCTTTGATAATGTCAACGAGGAAGTCTGGTTTCAAGCCTTGCCGAGAATGTGGCAAGCACATGTCTATCACCGACCCGCACGACGATTGTGTTTGGTGTTTGTCTTCAGACCACGATGTGGGAGGTTGCTCAAGCTGTCGTAAAATGAGCTCGAAGGCGCTTAAAGAAAGAGAAGCGAAGCTCTTTATCGTCCGAATGAAGAAGAAGGAAAAAAGAGGAAGAAGGAGGTCTGGATCCAGGTCGAGGTCGAGGTCGGCGTCCAAGTCGACTTCGGGGCATGCTTCAAAGAGTAAGTAGCATAAAAAGAAGAGGAGGCATTCTTCGCATCATCATTCCGATAAAGGTTCGGCTTCGAAGACGAAGTCGCCTACTCGACGTCAGAGAGAGTCAGTGTCTCCTTCTCCAGTCCCGGCTTCGCCCCAACTCCTTCTTCTCCGGTGACTTCACCGGTTCCGGCTGCTTCTCCAGTGCCGGTGTCATCCCCGATGCCGGTTCCATCTCCGGCTCCAGCGAGTCCTCCGGCTCCGTCTCCGACTCCGGTCCCGGATGAGGATTGTCAGGCTCCGGGTGAAACTGTGACGCCGCTTGTTCCACCGTCGGCGCCGGCAGGCCCGAGTCCGGTGTTACCTGACCAGTATCCTGCTTTTCCTGGTCCAGGTCAGGACCCTACGCATTACCTAAATGCTATGTATGGGGTGTTTTCAAGGGCAATGTATAACCCTGGTGCCCCTATGGGTCCGATGGGTCCGATGGCTTTCAATTTGGGAGTGCCGCACGTCTACCCTCAAGCTCCGTTTATGCCATTCTTTCCAGCGACGCCGTCTTGGCAGCTACCGGCGCCGAGAACATCGACGCCGCTTCCCTCTTCACCAGCGCCGACTCGACTTCGTTCGACGCCGGCTGATCCGCGTTCGACGCCGCTGCCGGCGGCGTCGGACTCGCACACGGCGCCACCGATGCCTCAGATCCGGATTCGTTCAAGGAGGGAAGCACAGAGAGTGGTGGATGAGAGACGCTTTCTGTTGGAAGAGGCTGAAGAGGGAGAGTTAGTGGAATCTGATGATGTGTTTGAAGAGTTAAAGGAGGCAAGTGGACTGGAATTGTCTCCAGAGTGGGAGATCACTCCACCATCGGATGAACCCTCTAAAGAAGCAGCACCGTATCATGCGGTGATTAGAAAAGCTGCGGAATTGTTGGATCTCCAATTACCAACAACAGAATTTAAAGCTAATATTCTTACTGAGGTGTTGCATTCACCTACTGTGGTCTCGGAACCCTTGCTACCCTTTAACGAGGCTATTATGGAACCTGTGCTAGAGGTATGGCGCAAACCTTTTTCAGCTCCTGCAGTCTCCAGGGCAGTTGCAAGGAGATATAGAGTGGCTCCGGGGGATCCTGAATTTTTAACTTCGCACCCTTCGCCTGAAAGCTTGGTAGTTCAGGCGGCTTGTTCGGGACGATCAAAAGGGGCTTTTCCTCAGGTTCCAGGAGACAGGGAGGCTAAGAAGGTGGAACAATCGGCCAAAAAGGTCTTTTCATCAGCCAGTATGGCTCTTAAGTCATCAAATGCAACGTGTTTGTTGGGGCGCTATATCCATGCGCTTATGGACTCGGCAAAGAAGTTGGCACCAAAGCTGTCAGAAGAGGATAGGGCCGGCTTCAATGAAGTACTGACTGATGCCCAGGCGGCTGCTCGCCAAGTTATCCAAAGTGGTCTGGACACAGCAGACTCAGTTGCCAGGGTCATGGGGTCTTCGGTCGCCACCAGGAGGGGTGCGTGGCTAAAGTCCTCTGAATTCTCCTCTGATGTGCAGTCAACTTTATTAGACTTGCCTTTTGATGGGTCTGGTTTGTTCGGGAAGAAGGCGGATGCTGCTCTCGAACGATTCAAGGAGAGTAAGGCTATGGCTAGGTCGTTGGGCCTTCAATCCCAGCCGAGAGGAACTTTCAAAAGGTATAGAGGCTTTGGTAGGGCGACTTTTCGCTCTTACAGACCAGTCCAGCAGCAGCAGCAACAACAACAGCAAGGCTCTTTGTCCAAGGGATACAGAGGAAGAGTTAGGGGTCGCTCACGTGGCCGTCAACTCTCCTCCTCTTCCTCTTGCTCAGTCCCTCCCACCTCCGCAAAGCAGCCCTAGATTCGACATTCCGGATCATGCTGGTCCTGTGGGGGGCCGGCTTACACATTTTCTACAAGATTGGGAATCTGTAACTACAGATCTCTGGGTTCTGGATCTTGTAGAAAATGGGTACGCCCTTCCCTTTCGGGAATTCCCTCCAAATTACCCTCCTTGCCAAGGGGCTTGCTCGGAGGACCACCGTCTTCTCCTGCAGGAGGAAGTCCTGAAGTTGTTTCAGAAAGGTGCGATAGAGGTGGTTCCGGAGCAGGAGAGGGGTCAGGGATGTTACTCCCGGTATTTTCTGATTCCGAAAAAGGACGGCAGGTTGCGTCCGATATTGGACCTCAGAATCCTGAACTTTTACCTGGAACAGGAGAAGTTCAAGATGCTCACTCTTGCGCAGGTTCTTCAGGCGCTGAATCAGGAGGACTGGATGGTGTCGCTCGACTTGCAGGATGCGTATTTCCACATCCCCATCTTGAAGTCGCACAGGAAGTACCTCCGGTTTACGGTAGGGTCGCAACATTATCAGTTTGCGGTCCTCCCGTTTGGTCTTACTTCAGCACCTCGAGTCTTCACAAAGGTGATGGCGGTGGTGGCAGCCCATCTCAGAAGGTCGGGGATTTCAGTTTTCCCTTATTTAGACGACTGGCTGATCAAGGCGGAGTCGTCGGAGAAGGTGCTGCGTCATCTGCAGGATACAACTCGGCTGTTGTACAAATTGGGTTTTTCGATCAACGTGCCCAAACCTCACCTGGTGCCCTCTCAGTGCAACCTGTTCATAGGTGCGGTACTGGACACTACTGTGTGTCGAGCATTCCCTCCTCCACAAAGGATTCTCGACATACAGGAAATGATTCCTTTATTTTTCAACGGAGCGGTCGTTCCAGTTCTGAAGGTCCTTCGCCTGCTCGGTCTGTTCGCCTCCTGCATCCTGTTGGTCAACCATGCACGCTGGCACATGAAGGCGCTACAGTGGTGCCTCCGCAAGCAGTGGTATCAGCACAAGGGAGATCTCAGGGAGTCTGTGAGGATCTCCAGAGAAGCTGCAGCTTTAATGTCTTGGTGGAGCGTGGAGGGCAATCTGTCCCAAGGGAAGCCCTTCCATTTACCTCCATCGGTGGCCACAGTGATAACGGATGCATCCACTTTAGGGTGGGGTGCCCATCTGGGGGATCTGGAGATCAAGGGTCTTTGGTCTCCGGAGGAAAGGTTGCTTCACATCAACCTTCTGGAATTGCGGGCTTTTCGTTTGGCACTCAAGGCCTTCCTCCCTTCCCTTCGCGGTCAGTCTGTTCAAGTTCTGACGGACAACACGACCGCGATGTGGTATATAAACAAACAGGGAGGGGTAGGGTCTCTTTGTCTCTGCAGAGAGGCCCTGCGTCTATGGTCCTGGGCTCAGGACCATCGGATTTGTCTGATGGCAAATCATCTGGCCGGGGTGTTGAACGTGCGTGCGGACAGTCTCAGTCGGCAGTTCTCCGCCGACCACGAGTGGAGGCTTCATCCGGAGGTGGTTCGTCACGTCTTCCGGATGTGGGGAACTCCTCGGGTAGACCTGTTCGCCACTCACGAGAATGCTCACTGCCTGTCATTCTGCAGTCTCCAGTATCCGCTGCAGGGGGCGTTAGGGGACGCGTGTCAGTTGAGTTGGGACTCTCGACTCCTTTACGCTTTTCCTCCCATACCCTTGATTCCTCGGGTTCTGAGGAAGATTCGCCAAGACCGGGCCCAAGTTATATTGGTCGCCCTGGATTGGCCAAGAAGGGTGTGGTACACAGATCTTCTCCACCTCTCCTCGTGCCCTCCGCTCCGTCTCCCTCTGAGGGCAGACCTCCTCTCGCAGTCGGAGGGGCAGGTTCTACACCCCCACCTCCAGAGCTTACACCTTCATGCCTGGAGATTGAACGGGGCAACCTGAATTCTTTCTCTCTCCCGCCAGATGTGGTGGATGTTATTTTATCGGCCAGGCGACACTCCACCAAATCCATATATTCCTATAGATGGTCTAAATTTGTACTCTGGTGTGGGGAGAGGTCAATTGATCCTTTGAAGGCTTGTTTGTCTAACATTTTGCAGTTTGCCCTTTCTCCTGCTCAGCAAGGCTTTGCTGTGGCTACAGTTAAAGGATATTTATCGGCTTTGTCGGCATTCCTATGCCTGCCGGATCAGTCGTCACTGTTCAAGTCACCTATTGTTCTTCGTTTTATAAAGGGTCTTACAAATAAGTTTCCTCCTACTCCCTTTATTGTGCCCCAATGGGACTTAAATCTTGTATTAACCTATCTTATGGGTTCTCCCTTCGAGCCCTTACATAAGTGTCCCTTGAGGCTGTTGTCTTTCAAGACGGTATTCCTTATCGCAATTACCTCGGCAAGGTGGGTAAGTGAGCTTCAAGCTCTTAGTTCAAAGCCCCCATTCTTGACTTTGTATGCTGAACGAATGGTACTCCGGACCAGGGCTGCGTTTTTGCCTAAGGTGGTAACTCCTTTCCATCTGGGACAATCCATTACCCTTCCTTCTTTTTATCCTCCCCCTCATCCTTCCATGGAGGAGGAGAGACTTCACCGTTTGGACCCTTAAAGGGCAGTGAGCTTTTACCTGGACAGGACAAAGGACATCAGGGTTGATGATCAGCTCTTCGTGGGCTTTGCTGGCTGCTGGAAAGGTCGAGCGGTGCACAAGCGCACCCTTTCCAGGTGGATTGTCTTGTGCATCAAGATTTGCTACTCTTTGGCTGGTAAGGAGCCTCCGGAGGGTTTAAGGGCTCATTCCACTAGAGCAAAGTCTTCCACCTCTGCTTTGTCTAGGGGGGTTCCTGTGGAGGACATTTGTAGGGTGGCAACTTGGGCCTCCCTTCACACCTTCGCAAAACATTATTGTTTGGACACCGAGGTGAGGAGGGACGGACACTTTGCTCGTTCCGTCCTTCAGGATTTTCTGGTGTAGAAGGGTGGACACCCTCCTCCGGGAGTGGGGACTGCTGTGGAATCTATTCACAAGGTGAGGAATCCACTGGCAGATGTATCCATCAGAAGAACAAGTTACTTACCTTCGGTAACGCTTTTTCTGGTGGATACAGTATCTGCCTGTGGATTCCTCACTGACCCACCCGCCTCCCCGTTGTCCATCCTTCTATACCAGTGATTCTATATCAGTATTTCTATGCTGTATTTCTATTGATGGTTTCAAATTGGTTTATTACTGTCAAGGAAGTGATGTTATTTATATTCTCTACACTGTGTGTGTTAATATGCATATTGTGTACTGTGTATGCTGTTTATGTACATATTGCTGTCAGTCCGTCCGTGTGCCTCGAAAGCACGGAAAAAAGGGGCGGAACTGACGTCATCACGCCGACGAGGTCTTCTTATGGAGCCGGTGACGTCAGCGGAGTCGCGAGCGGAGCCGTGTCTCTGTGACGTCATCTTCGACCTCATCGGCGTGGACTGCTACAAAAGTTTCCGAACGTTGCTGGCGCAGGGGATATTCACAAGGTGAGGAATCCACAGGCAGATACTGTATCCACCAGAAAAAGCGTTACCGAAGGTAAGTAACTTGTTCTTCTGACCATATATGCTGAAAGGATGGTACTTAGGACCAGGGCTGCTTTTCTACCTAAGGTGGTGACTCCCTTCCACCTCGGTCAGTCCATTACCCTTCCTACTTTCTATCCTCCCCATCACCCTTCCAAGGAGGAGGAGAGACTTCATTGTTTGGATCCAAAGAGGGCGATTAGCTTCTATTTGGACAGAACAAAGGACTTCCGTCAGGATGACCAGCTATTTGTTGGATATGCTGGTCGTATGAAGGGCAAGGCGGTGAACAAGCGCACTTTATCACAATGGATCATCTTGTGCATCAAGATATGCTACTCCCTGGCTGGTAAGGAGCCTCCTGTAGGCATTCGAGCTCATTCCACCAGGTCTAAATCGTCTACTTCTGCATTCTCTTGAAGTGTTCCTGTTTTGGACATCTGTAAGGCTGCAACTTGGGCCTCCCTCCACACTTTTGCGAAGCATTACTGCTTAGATTCCGAAGTGAGGAGGGATGGCTGTGAGAAGTTGGCCTGATGTATGATGTCACTAGTTCTAGTGTACACCTTATATCAGTCCAAACAACCCTTATGGTGATTGGTTGTAAAGTCAACCTTATAGACCAGCTATCCTAGCGGTAGCATGGACAAGAGCAGTCTTAGGCTAAACTCTGAATGGCATGTGAAGCCAGCTGTGATACCATATATAATCCCTTGAATACCAAATGAAAGGACACCACAACAGATATATATATAAAATAAAGTGTATTTATTCTAGTCAAACCCTCAGCACTCTTTATGAGATTAGAGGTAAGTACAACACAGTCTTATTCAAGCATACATTACGTCACACAGGTAAGTAATACAGTTAGGCCCTAGGGGCCACGCAAACCATATACTAAAGAAGTGGTATAAGGACCTCTGTCACGAAAATTGGATAGGCCTAGGCCTAGGGAATCGCTGGGACTACACTACACTAGCAACAGTTAGGAAGTGGGAGGCCCACGGGATTCAGGTGCAGAGTGGAAACACTCACGCGTAATGCGTAAAAGTTGATAGAATTACTAGCAGTTAGAAATTAACAGTTTAAGGACACTTCTGAAGCAGCTAGAGAGTCGAGACTCGGAAACTAGACCCTAGGATAGTCACTACCCTTGTGAACACCGAAGTACCCAAGTTACCTAGACCACGGGCTGGGGGTGCATAGGTGTGAACTTGCGTCGGGTTTCGTCGAGGACTTCTATGGATGCCTGAAGGAAAGTTGCTGACAGGCAGTCAGTGAAGAGTGTCCGGTGGATCCCAAGGCTGGGATCAAGAAGAGAGGATACCTGCAAGCAGAAGGGACAGAGTCAGGGTCACTAGCCAGTGACCACGTGGAACCAGGAAGGAACCAGGCGATGTCGTGAAGAGTGAAGCTTGTCGCTGCAGCCACGGGTACCAGGAGACGTCGAGGAAGACCAGGACCAGGAGGCGAGCTGTCCCACGAAGGCTCTTGCTGTCGGCGGCGTCGAAGTCGAACTAGGACTCACCAAGCCTTGGCAAGCGGAACCCACGAAGAACGGAGGACTTGCTTCTGGTGCTGACCAGGAAGGTCTGGGGTGCTTCTCTTTTGCAAAGAAGTGGGAGCCAGTCTGGAGGAGCTAAACCAGCAGTGAAGATTTCAAGGTGTGTCGTCACAAAGGCCGCTAGCCAACGGGCAAGCAACCGGACAGACGCGGCAAGCAGGAAAATGCAGAAGGGCCCCACGCAGGACTCGTGGAGTGTGGGGGGCTGATCTCCGGTGCAGATGGTGCTTGGGGTTGGGGCTTCTCAATCCCCGGTGCACAACTTCGAGGGTACCTCAGAAGCTGCGCTGGAAGATACTCGCCACTTTTCCCAGGTAGCCGGTCCCACGTCTCTCGTCGCCTCCACGGATCTCAGCTCGGCTGTGGATGTGGATCAGGGTCGGAGAAGTCTGGAAGTCAAGGCTCTGGTCGGGCTCTGCAGTCGGTCCCTCGTAGAACTTCAGCAAAGCAAAGGGTAGTCTCTTGATGGTGCCTGTTTGCACAGGGTAGCCACTCCTTGGCCACAAGGGAGATTCTTCAGTCTTCTTCTTTCGTCGAATGTCGAAGGTCCAGAGTTTCTGTTCAAGTTGCAGGTTCAGGATAATCTAATCTCCTGAGGCCCAGCTACCACACTTATACTAATCTGGGGGGCTGGGTTGCCTGCTAGGTCACGCCTTATGGGTGGGACCTGGGAGGGGGGTGGTTACACCCCCTTCCCTTTGTCCAGTTTCGCGCCAGGACTGGGGCTGGAGTGCCCCAGCACCGGTTTGAACTGGACTATGCATGGAGCACCTTGTGTGCCCCAGGCAGTGTCCCGTTTCATTCATCCCTCCCTGCCCCAATACACTAAGGCCTGTCTGGGGTGGTGCTCGCACCTCCCAAGGCAGGAAACCTATTGTCCAAGCCTCCCTTGCCGGGATCACTCCCAGCAGCAGGAGGTCATACTTGTGTCATGGCAGCAGCATCCATTTTGTGATGCTGGGGCTCTGGTTAACTTTAACGGGGTAAGTAGGTTACAACATGTCTTCTCCCTCTAGAAGGGAGGGATAATATCCTCATCTCCAGAAATGGGATGGGGGTATTATTCCAAAGTGTTAGACACCTTACACGACATGTTTTGATAAAGCCAAACCATAGTTACCATAACCGTTTAAGATTATAAGGCACTTTAAGAGTATATGGTAGGCTATATCTTAGAACAGCTATAAGGACATGGTTCCGAAAGCTGCAGACAGGCTCAGCTCATGCTAGAGCACCATCTCACATGTTACCAAGCACTCTGCCTCCAGGATTGTTAAGGCCTGCCATAGGAGTGGCTGATAGGTACACATGTGTCTATATGTAAGATGGGTATAGGAATACTACACCTAAGCAAGGAGTGATTACACGACCTTGCCCCAGCTGAGTGATCAGCCAGTTGTGTCATAATGGAAGGCCAGGCCAGGGGTGGCATAATACATGCTGCAGCCCCTGGTAGGCCTAGGGTACACATATGCCCTGGGTACCTAAGGTACACTGTACAGGGGCCAATAAGGTGATCCTATCCAAATGGGTTATGCACCTAAAGTACATAGTATCAATTTAGAGAGAGAACAGCAGGGCTGTGGGTCTGATTAGCAGGCCCACAGCCACATCTAAGTCGAAAACCAGTAAAGCAAAAGCAAACAGTGGGGGTGAACATAGAAAGCAGACCCTACTCTCCTACACAACCCCCCCCCCCCCCAACTTAGGGACATGAAACTAACCTTGACCAGTTGAGTCTTCATGTTCTAAGTGGAAATATCTGGAGAGTCCATCTGCATTGGCATGGTCAGTCCCAGGTCTATGTTCCACTGTGAAGTCCATCCCCTGTAGGGAAATGGACCACCTAAGAAGTTTGGGATTTTCCCCCTTCATCTGATTTAGCCACAAGAGGGGCTTATGGTCTGTCTGAATCTTGAAGTGAGTGCCAAACAAGTATGGCCTCAGCTTCTTCAGGGCCCAAACCACAGAAAAGGACTCCCTTTTAATAGCTGACCAATGTTTCTCTCTAGGGGTCAGCCTTCTACTTATAAAAGCAATGGGCTGCTCTTGACCATCTATATTAAGTTGTGAAAGAACAGCTCCCACACCTAACTCAGAAGCATCTGTCTGGACAATGAACTCTTTGGAGTAGTCTGGACTTTTCAGAATAGGTGCACTGCACATGGCCTGCTTCAGGTCATCAAATGCTTTTTGACAGCTTACTGTCCACTGAACTTTCTTTGACATTTTCTTGGAGGTCAAGTCATTAAGTGGTTTCACAATGGACCCATAGTTCTTAACAAACTTTCTGTAGTACCCAGTCAGGCCCAAGAAAGCTCTGACCTGAGTCTGGGTAGTTGGAGGAGTCCAGTCCTTTATGGTCTGGATCTTGCTCTCTAGTGGTTGAACCTGACCCCCACCAACTAGGTGGCCCAGGTATACAACCTTGCTCTGCCCTATCTGGCACTTAGTGGCCTTGATAGTGAGGCCTGCCTTTTGCAGGGCCTCTAAAACATTCCTCATGTGGACCAGGTGATCCTCCCAGGTGGAGCTAAAGACAGCAATATCATCAAGATAAGCTGCACAATAATCATCCAACCCAGTAAGGACTTGATTCACCAACCTTTGGAAAGTGGCAGGTGCATTCTTCAAACCAAAGGGCATTACCACAAATTGATAATGTCCTCCTGGGGTCGAGAAAGCAGTTTTGGCTTTTGCACTTTCAGCTAGCCTGATTTGCCAGTAGCCAGCTGTGAGGTCAAATGTGCTCAAAAACTTGGCAGCTGCCAATCTGTCAATGAGCTCATCTGCCCTAGGTATTGGGTGTGAAGGACTGGGTTATTCTAAGACCCAGCGGTGCCAGGGGACAACACCTGAAACCTTCGTGGGTTACCTGTTCTGGCGTACAAAACACAGAGACACGGGACACTTCCAGCGACGTCAAAGATCAGCGTTTATTTACTGCAGGGATACAGAAATCACAAGAAGTACACAACGTGTAGGTTCTCGGAGACTGCTTCGAATTGCAAGAGTGGATCGCTCCTTTTATACACGTTTTTGCCATTGCACAACATGGCAAACAAAGGTTACAGCCCAGTTCCCACAATAAACTTCAAAAAGAGTCGCGTTCATGTTTCAGGAGGCCGGAACATAATTACAGCAGCATTGCCGGTTCCCAACTATAAAACATATCATCCCCACAGTTAAACACATTCCATTCTGACTGTAAACACATTAAGAGAAGGGACAAAAACAGATGCAAAGAAAGAACAAGGATGCACGACAGATTAGAAAAGAGTGTTGGGAGTAATAACGGAAACTTGATTACAGGATCAAAGACCTCGTGTCCAATGCATGCACGACTGAAACAATAGACTAGCACGGTAAGATGAGCCTCGAGCGGAGCCATCTGCCTTCGCCGTGTCATTTCCCCTATCATAAAAGTCACCCTCAAAGAAACACATGTCCTTCGTGTAAGCTTGAGAGTCCCAGGGTCACAGAGCGGACAAAGTCCGTTCGCTGGCTACTTGAGGGCAAGAAACAAAATGGATGCCGCATCTAAAATGGAACCCGAGGGTTCGGATGGACAAACCCAAAAATGAGACGAACCATACGTGGTTGCGTAGCGAAACTGCGTACACCCACTAAACTCGTCATTTGCGGTTCGTAGACACCAAACTCATCCACATTCGACAACACCCGAAAAGTGTCGTTCCGTCTCGCACGGAACCTCAGACGCTCCTTTTGCCCTCATGTAGGCAAGCACTAGTCAAGATCGGAATCGATTTCAATATTCATCAGATCGTTCAGCTGCTGCTGGAACATCATTCTATCCATCAACGTCTCCTTAGTAACAGATGGCCGTCTTATACACGTTGTAACACAAAGGCCACATAAGGCAGGACCACACTGTACACAAAGACAACACGTGAATAGAAACGTTACAACAACCCCTACGATCATCAGAATCTTCCAACCCCAAGTTGACATCAAACCCCAAAACCATCCTAGAAGTGTCCAATTACCTTCGTCCACGTGTATGGACTCGGAAATCTTGTGCAACTTTGAGATGGCTTGGTAGACAGTTGGAGCATTGTCAGGAATGAAAATGCAACAACTCGAATGGATAACTTTACACACACCACCTCTATCTGCAAGAACAACATCTAGAACCATCCGGTTCTGCAATGTCATGAGTCTATCCGCCTGAAGTTCAGCTGTTAAATTACCAAGAGCACTCGCAGTTATGTTAGCAGTCGACTCGACTACACGGGTCAACTGTCTTAGGTTCCTACTATTAACCATAGGTCCCCAAAACGGCAAGAAACCCTTAAAGAAATCTCCTGCTTCTTGACCGGCAGTATCCTCTTTGCTAATAACGCCTCTCACAAGTCTAGTCTTGTGATAGTCTGAGTCAACTGTAAAAGTCGGTGGTAAAAGATTCGCAATATAACAGGTACCCGAAAAATCACGGGGTAACCATGTATATGCGCGTTCATAACATACGAAATAAGTGCCCTTAGCAGTCAGAAAAACAGGGGAAGAGAGCATCGGTAGGACATATGTATCAGTACAAGCACTGTTCCCAAGTTGTGCTCTCGGATTTCGACCCAAACCTTTCAAGCAGAAATTACCGAGGTGGGGTACAATCCATATTGGGGACGAACTCTTGAGCTGTCTATCACCCACTGACGTACTATACTCGGCCTCACTCAGATCCTTATAGGCTTGCACCTCTTCATCTGGGATAAGCGATGCATCAAAAACATCTCTATCTAAATCCGCAATCGCTATCGCCAAAGGCTTGTGGTACGGACCAGGACCAAAGTTGACAGAGCGTGGCTCTCGACTGGGGTAGGAATCTAGTGCACTACGGAACATAGTTTGGAATGCTCGAGCTGACCCTTGGGAACTATAAGGAAGGACCAGATACGGAATACCCCTATCCATGGTATGTGGCATTAACCCACACACCCAACAGTTGGTAGTATTCATCACCAACTGATGCTGATGTAGGAGTTGAATGAAGGAGTTATTCATAAATTCCGCACGTCTAACCTGTTTGTGTTGAGGCAGGGGATGAAAAGAATGTGGGGAAACAGTGGTGATGGAGCTTAGGTTAGGAGAAATAGTAGGGGAAGCAGAAGGTAACAACAACTGTATTCCAAAATACACTCCACCCACCAATAACATAGACACAGTCAGAAACAGTAGGAATACCTGAAACAGAAAACATTTTGTTCGTACAATCTTACGCAATTCTGATCTCTGCGCCGACATCCTTTCTACTTCCAACAGCTTAGAGAATGCCATCCTCTACAAACCGTCCGTGACGTACTTGATGCACTTCGTTCTGAGTAGCGATTATCAAGTCCCAGGAGTTCCCAGGAATCGACAAAAGTAACCGACCTAGTATCAGAAACCTGCTAAACAGAAAGGAGTACCCGCACGGCCCTACGGTAACCCGGATGGTAGGTTTTCTCAAAACGTTCAAATTTAATACAAATCTCTTAGCAGTGAAAAACACATATAAACTCAAAAGGAAAGGATGTAATTGTCCATAACGTTCATAGCACCAGAAAAGGGAAAAAAATATAAAACTAATTTTTATTAGTCCTTGCTACGTGGACGAAGAAAGTATCGACTTCTTCCAGGTCGAGTCTGCTCTACAAACAATTGTTCAGCTGGCGCAACAGTGTTCGATGGAGTGGACGACGATTCAGACCTTGGGTTCTCTGCTACTGATGACTCCACAAGTGTGTTTGGCAGCGACAAATCGTCTCCTACAGGTTGAGCATCACTAAACGGCGCAAAGCTTAAGGGGGTCTCAGTTTCCGTTGCCGCAATCCCAGTTCTCACCCAACCATCTGTTGGTGAGGGGATCGGTACCTTTTTCGTGTGGCCGGCGTGAACCCAGTTCTTCCTGCCTTCCAATCGAACTGCAGTCCTCGTTGTTCATAAAACTTGAAAGGGTCCCACGAATCTTGGCTCCAAGTTACGTTTTCGACCAAAATTTCGGGTAACGACCCAATCGCCTGACCGGAGCTGATGTCCAGGACCCTCTGTCTGCGCCGGTAGAGCTTCAAAGACCTGTTGGTGAATTAACCTTAATTTAGTAGTCAGATCATGAAGGTAAACAATTAGCATTGGATACTCAAGACTATTA
Source organism: Triturus cristatus (assembly GCF_964204655.1). Classification (NCBI taxonomy): domain Eukaryota; kingdom Metazoa; phylum Chordata; class Amphibia; order Caudata; family Salamandridae; genus Triturus; species Triturus cristatus. The sequence continues at coordinate 682,018,553 of NC_140592.1, forward strand.
AAGGCCTTAGGTCTCGGGACTCCCCAAATGTTCGCAGGGCGGCCGAACACAATCTCATATGGGCTGAGCCCTACTCGAGAGTGTACAGTCGCTCTGGTTGATAGGAGAGCCAGAGGCAAGGCATCAGGCCATGATAGACCAGTCGTAGCTTGTATCTTCGCAAGTTTCAGCTTCAGGGTACCATTGTACCCTTCAACTAAACCCGCTGCCTGAGGATGATTAGCGCTATGGAATTTCTGACGAATTCCAAGGCCCTTACATACACTCTGCATCACACTTCCCACAAACTCACTTCCATTATCCGACCACACAATCCGTGGCATTCCATACAGAGGAAAGTATTCCTTCAGCAGAATTTTCGCTGTGGACAGGGCAGTGTTATCCTTAAGAGAATAGGCCTCGATCCATCTGGAGAACGCACAAACCACAACTAAAACATACTGCAAATTATTGCATCTCTCCATATGGATAAAGTCCAGTTGGATAACCTCAAAGGGACAAACAGGGGGAGCAAAATGACCAGGTGGAGTGGGGGTGCCCTTGCCAGGATTGTGCATCAAACACACCATGCAATTCTTAACCACTCTCTCAGCACACTTAGTAATACCCTCATACTTCCATACAGGGGACAAGAACTTGCATATCCCTTTTGCACTAATATGTGACAACCCGTGAACCATCGTCACGACAGCTAATACGTACGCATCCGGTAACATCCACCTCTGACGTTCCGTCAAGTCAACCCAACATCCATGCATATCCAACCTTCCCGTACTTTCTTTCCACTTGGTCTTTTCAGCTTCAGTGGCCTCGTTCTGAATTGCTTTCACACTTTCAACAGTGTCTTCACACATACCAGTTTCCGTCGACCATCTCGTTGAACTGGTCACATACATTCGAGTTGCAAGATTCTTAGCCGTTTCCTTAGCAATCTCATCCGCAAATGCATTACCACGACCAACATCATCCGTCACTTTCCGATGTGCACTACATTTGACAATCGCCACCTGTTTAGGCAATGTAAGTGCATCCAAAAGATCATTCACGAGCTGCCCGTGTTGGATCTTCGTACCATGCGATGTCATAAATCCTCTTTCTCTCCACAGTCTTCCAAAACTGTGCGCAACGCCGAATGCATACTGACTGTCGGTAAACACATTCACTCGCTTTCCCTTAGACAAAACACATGCCCTTGTCAATGCAATCAACTCTGCCGCTTGTGCTGAATTCTGATTCAATCTCGCAGTTTCCACAATCGTGCTCAACGTCACTACAGCATACGCAGTCGTCACATCGCCATTCGGAAATTTGGAACAGGAACCATCAACATACAAGGTGCCATTGGGATCTGTCAATGGTGTGTTTTTCAGGTCCACACGACCCTTTGTTTCTTCCTCAGTTCGTAAATAACTATCATGTGGTGGTACATCATCTGATTCCATATTAGTCGGCAACAATGTTGCCGGATTCAGTACATTACAACGCTTGATCTGTATATGACTTGCCAAAAGGGTCAGCTCATACCCAGACAACCTTGCACTCGGCAGATGTTGAGTTTTTGTCCGATTCAGGAGAATGTCAACTGCATGCGGAACCATCACTATGAGCATATTATCCATGACCAAACCTGCGGATTGTCGAATAGACGCCGCAGCTGCCGCCATCGCCCTCAAGCAACTCGGCAACGCTCTAGCTACCGGATCTAAGGTCGAGGAAAAATATGCACACGGGCGCTGCTTGCCACCAAATTGTTGCGTTAAAACACTCAACGCACAACCTTCCCTCTCGTGGACGTATAGTGTAAATTGCTTACTGTAATCAGGAGTACCTAACACAGGAGCCGAACACAACGCATCACGAAGTTCAGAAAAACTTTTCTGACATTCTTCCGTCCATGGCACGTGAGAGCTATCAATGGCTTCGCTAACAGTGAAAAATTTGGAATCCACTGTCTGCAGTATGACGTGATACCTAGAAAGGCACGCACATCTCTCTGAGTTGTTGGCACAGTCATTCGAGCAATTGCTGCAATTCTTTCAGGGGTCAACCTTCTTCCCGCCTTTGACAATAAGTGACCTAGGTAGGTTACTTCTTGACAACAATATTGCAATTTAGAAGGTGACACTTTGTGATGTAAGTCACATAGATGCTGTAACAGTGACACAGTAGCAGTCTTGCAAATTTGTTCAGTGTCTGCAGCTACCAACAGATCGTCAACGTACTGAATCAAGGCCGCACCAGTTGGCAGCACGAATGCATCAAGCTGACTCTTAAGAGCTTGGCAGTAGATCGATGGACTCTCACAGTAGCCCTGAGGTGCACGTTTGAACCGGAAGCTACGACCACCTAATGAGAAACCGAACAAATCTCGGCTTTCCTCAGCAATCGGAATGCTAAAGAACGCATTCTTCAAATCAATTACCGAGAACCATGATGCAGAGGCTGGAATCAGAGTCAACAAAGCTGTAATGTCTGGCACCACAGGAAACTGTGGGACAACAATTTTATTTACCTCCCTTAAGTCAATAACTAGACGGTACACAGGAGGCTTGGAGGGATCAGTTCGCTTCAAAATAGGCAACACAGGACTATTACACACGTTACCTCGTGTTTCCTCAATAACATCTTTATCGATCAAATCGTAAATGATCGCTAATAGTGCCCGTTCACCATCAAGGGAGATACGATACTGGGGTATGCGCGGTAATCGCGCGTTGAATTTCAATTGAACAACATAAGATGGTATATCCAGCAGGCCCACATCATTGGGACCTGTCGCCCACAAAGAAGCCAGAAGAGAACTCAATTCCGGTGGGAGCTTATTGATCGACAGATACATAGGGGAGATCACTCTCTGACCCAATGTAAGCTCCACTCCCGTAGGAGAGCAGTACAAAGTCGCATGTAACCGTTTCAACAAATCCAAGCCCAAAAGATTCTCACCACAACCTGTAGTCAAAATCAAAGGAGCTTCTAACTCATGAGCCCCAATCGTAAGGGGCAAGGGACTAGAAACTGGATTGCGAACGGGGGCGCCAGAGAATCCAACGGAAACATTCGTTAGGCCAGACAAAGGCGCGCCAGGGAGTTTCGAATGCATGATGGAACTTTTCGCTGCACCAGTGTCCAACAGAAAAGGCTCAACGACACCCAATGTGGCAACTGCGACATAAGGCCCTCTCTGATCAACCGGAACTGATACTTCTCCCTTCCTCTGTCTATGGCTGTACTAGTAGATACCGTGCGCATCAACATCATGCTCGACATAATAGTCATCCACATGATACTGTGCAGATCTACCAGACGAGAGATCGCGTCGATCGAAACAATTCTGCGAGTCTGAGGAAGTGGCACGACGCTCGGCCTGATTCTGAGTAACGCCGCGACCTCTACCACGTGAAGCTTGTTGAGGACCACTATGACCTCCTCGAGCCGAGACACCATTGTTCCTGTCACGTAAAACTGGGCAATTAAACTTCAAATGGCCCTCACCCCGACAATATGCACATTGATTATACCCCAACACAAAGCGAGGTGCGGAAGAGTCATTACGCACCTGCGATCTAGAAAACTGCGATTGTGATCGATTTGGCTGTTGCGAGTCATTATAATTCGAGCGCGGAGGATACGCTTGCTGCAATAAGACCTTAGTTTTAAGATCCTTCGTTTTCTTATCTGCGCGTTCGCTTTCTTCCTTCTCTCTGTTTTCGTAGTATTGGGCCGTGGCCAATATCTGAGCAGTGGTAGAAACAGCCCACGAACTCTCAGAGTTCTTCAACTTGTTGCTGAGTTCGGGCAACAAGTTCGATACAAATTTATCAACCGAACAACCGCTGATCACCCTCCGAACTCATGTCCTGACCACTATGATCAACAAACGCCTCCTCAAATCTCGTAAAGAAGTCGGAGACACTCTCATCCCTCTTTTGCTTGCACGCGGACAACTTGTCCCAATTAACGCGTATTGCTGGCATAAGTGTTTTCATAAGGGTAATTATCCTCTGGGGCAAATCCGCAATAAGCTGTTCGGGTTTAGCCCCACCAACTTGCTGGGCGTCTGCCGCCGCAAGAGCAACCCAGTCACCGCCTAACTCAGCCGCGTGATTCTCATGACGGATTTTCGCCCAAATCGGCTGAGGCACTACATTACCAAACAGCATGTCAATATCGGCAAGATTCATAACAGTAGCATCCACTAGTTGGGACAACTCCTTATAATAACCTGCAGGATTTTTACGGGGATCGGGCAAATTTTGCGTCACCTGCAAAACTTCCGATCGCTTCCAAGGGAGGTGTATCCAAACTCTCTGAAAACGTCCTGGTATAGCAGGATTAGCATTAGGATCACCTGGCATCCACACTGGGGGAACTTCCCGCATAGGATACTGACCAGGTTTTGCCATCCACTCTTCAGTCTCGTCTTTAAACAATGCTCGAGGTTGCACTGTACATCGAAAGGCGTTCTAGAGCACCTCGAACCTTATCACCTACAATCACACCAGTTGTAAATTGATGCTGGAGCTCAGAAACCTCAGACGGTACATTATCGACCACATCATGATCCCACTCTTCCCTCAACGATTTACACATTTCCTCAAACACGAATCGTTGTGTGGGCGCATTAAACTGGGAAAATGTTTCAAACACTATACGCGAAGTGTACTTAACAGGATTGCGAATCCATTTACGCGCCATTTTTACCAACGACTCACGTTCCCTACCATCAGGAATCTGACTGCGCCTCTGGGCAACATCAGAAAGAGTCGATCCAAGTATTGGCCCAAAAAGTGGAGAATAAAGAGTAGCGACAGCATTTAGGAGACGGCTACGAACAGAAGGAGAAGAAGAAGGAGGTACAGGAGCAACAACAGTAGGAGTGGAGACAGTAGAAGTGGACGCGGTACCAGGAGTAGCGGGAACGACAGGCTGAGGAGGGACTGGTAAAGGGGCAGTAGGAAGAAAAGCCGGTAAAGGAGGATGAACAATTTGCGGCACAAGAGGATTCGGGAGAGCGGGAGGAACAACGGGCTGACCAGCAGCCGCCAAAACAGCAGGTTGAGGAATAGGAAGAATCATAGGACCCACGGTATCTGGAGCATAGGGAGGTGGTGATTTCAACAAATAAGACAATAGCGAATCTTCTATCCCTTCCTCTCCCGTCTTATCAGATTTAGACGGTAACACCGGATAACACTTATCCACCGCCATATGATGAAGTCGAGCACTAACTTCCTGCTCCTTCTCATCTTGGTCTCGCTGATACTGTTCTGCATTTCGCATCACCGTAATAACACCTTCTCTCTTATTTTTCTTACTCTGTTTGATTTCTTTCTGCTTGGCCTCTTTGCGCCATAACCGGAAGGAATCAAACATGGCTGGCCTAGCCTTCTTTTTAAACAGTTTAGCTTCAAGGTTATCTAAGACGGCAGTTTCGAAACTACCATGTGATGGCCAACTAAGAACACCATCATTTTTAGTGCAACAAACCCAATATTCATTATATACGATAGCACCTACGCCATGGCGACTATAGAGCTCATAAATTGGAGTTCCAACCGGAGGTATCGGGCATGAATCCTCCAGCCGGGAATCCGTTCTGCAACATTTAAGGAAACCAAACAAAGTACTACGGCCAGGCATCGTGCACACTAACCGAGTTTACAAACTTCAAGGGCTATCGAATTATGATGTCCTTGCACAAAAAATGCAAGACCCTCGGTTTTTGGCAATTGCAATCGTCAAATAAAACCCAACAACTAAGAACCACAAATGCAATGGAACCATGCAAACAACAAAGTAACACTGGGAGCGACCCACAAATACTTAACTGAAAGAGCAATGGCGTCACCAGGAAGGCCCGTCTATCGTCTCGCCGTACAAAGGACTACGCCAGGCGCCAAAACAGGTCGACAGTCAGGGCATCAGTCCGTCGCAGCCGTCAAGAGGCGGGGATCTTCGCGGGAAAAGACTTCGGGCCACTTATTTCGACAACTGGATCGATGAAGCGGGGTGCACCTTCCCTCGGAGATTTCACACGAAGTTCGTCACGATCGTCGGGCTTTGGACCGGAACCGCTGATGTCGCCCCCATGTTGGGCGCCAACTGAAGGACTGGGTTATTCTAAGACCCAGCGGTGCCAGGGGACAACACCTGAAACCTTCGTGGGTTACCTGTTCTGGCGTACAAAACACAGAGACACGGGACACTTCCAGCGACGTCAAAGATCAGCGTTTATTTACTGCAGGGATACAGAAATCACAAGAAGTACACAACGTGTAGGTTCTCGGAGACTGCTTCGAATTGCAAGAGTGGATCGCTCCTTTTATACACGTTTTTGCCATTGCACAACATGGCAAAGAAAGGTTACAACCCAGTTCCCACAATAAACTTCAAAAAGAGTCGCGTTCATGTTTCAGGAGGCCGGAACATAATTACAGCAGCATTGCCGGTTCCCAACTATAAAAACATATCATCCCCACAGTTAAACACATTCCATTCTGACTGTAAACACATTAAGAGAAGGGACAAAAACAGATGCAAAGAAAGAACAAGGATGCACGACAGATTAGAAAAGAGTGTTGGGAGTAATAACGGAAACTTGATTACAGGATCAAAGACCTCGTGTCCAATGCATGCACGACTGAAACAATAGACTAGCACGGTAAGATGAGCCTCGAGCGGAGCCATCTGCCTTCGCCGTGTCATTTCCCCTATCATAAAAGTCACCCTCAAAGAAACACATGTCCTTCGTGTAAGCTTGAGAGTCCCAGGGTCACAGAGCGGACAAAGTCCGTTCGCTGGCTACTTGAGGGCAAGAAACAAAATGGATGCCGCATCTAAAATGGAACCCGAGGGTTCGGATGGACAAACCCAAAAATGAGACGAACCATACGTGGTTGCGTAGCGAAACTGCGTACACCCACTAAACTCGTCATTTGCGGTTCGTAGACACCAAACTCATCCACATTCGACAACACCCGAAAAGTGTCGTTCCGTCTCGCACGGAACCTCAGGTGGGCATCTGTCCTAGTGACATCATTGAGACCTCTGTAATCCACGCAAAACCTCATCTCTCTCTTACCATCTTGGGTGTGAGGTTTTGGCACAAGTACTACAGGACTAGCCCAAGGGCTCTCTGAAGGTTCAATGACTCCCAGCTCCAACATCTTTTGTACCTCAACTTTTATGCAGTCCCTGACATGGTCAGGTTGCCTGTAGATTTTACTCTTCACAGGCAGACTGTCACCAGTGTCCACCTCATGGGTGCACCAGTTTGTCTGACTTGGGGTCAGAGAGAACATATGTCTGTAGGCTTGCAGAACTTGTCTGCAGTCCTGTTGCTGATGATCAGTGAGGCTGTCAGAAAAGACCACACCATCAACTGAACCATCATCAGGGTTCTGAGTCAACAGGTCTGGGAGAGGGTCACTCTCTTCCTCCTGCCCCTCATCTATAGCCATGAATAAGCCCATGTCTGCCCTGTCAACATATGTCTTCAATCTGTTGACATGAAGCACCCTGTGGGGGCTTCTGGGAGTCCCAAGGTCCACCAAGTAGGTGACTTCTCCCTTTTGCTCAACAATAGTGTGGGGTCCAGACCATTTGTCTTGGAGTGCTGCTGGGGCCACTGGCTCCAACACCCACACTTTCTGCCCTGGCTGGTATACAGTCAGCGCAGCCTTTTGGTAATGCCAAGCTTTTTGGAGTTCTTGGCTTGCCTCAAGGTTTTTAGAAGCCTTCTTCATGTACTCTGCCATCCTGGAGCAGAGACCAAGTACATAATCCACTATATCAAGTTTGGGTTGTCTGAGAGGTCTCTCCCATGCTACCCTTACTAAACATAAGGGTCCCCTTACAGGATGCCCAAACAAAAGCTCAAAAGGGCTGTAGCCAACCCCCTTTTGTGGGTCCTCTCTGTAAGCAAACAGAAGGCAGGGTAAAAGGATGTCCCATCGTCGCCTAAGCTTGTCTGGTAAACCTTTTATCATCCCTTTTGGGGTCTTGTTGAACCTCTCAACAAGCCCATTGCATTGTGGGTGATAGGGTGTGGTGAACTTGTAGTTCACACCACACTCATTCCACATTGCAGTCAAGTATCCTGACATGAAGTTGGCACCTCTGTCAGAAATGACCTCCTTTGGAAAGCCCACTCTGGAGAATACTCCAAGCAGGGCCCTTGCCACAACAGGAGCTGTTGTGGTCCTCAGGGGAATAGCTTCTGGATACCTGGTGGCATGGTCCAATATCACCAGTATAAATCTGTGCCCAGATGCTGTTTGTGGGTCCATTGGTCCTACAATATCTATGCCCACTCTTTCAAAGGGAACCCCCACCACAGGTAGTGGTATGAGGGGGGCTTTTGTGGTGCCACCTGATTTGCCACTGGCTTGGCAGGTGACACAGGAGCGACAAAACTCCTTGGTATCTTCTGACATATGGGGCCAGTGAAAGTGAGGGACAAGCCTGTCCCAAGTCTTGTTCTGGCCTAAGTGTCCTGCAAGGGGAATATCATGGGCCAAGGTAAGAAGGAAGCCTCTGAACTTCAGTGGTATGACCAACCTCCTGGATGCACCAGGCTTGGGGTCTCTAGCCTCTGAATACAGTAGGCCTTCATCCCAATACACTCTATGGGTACCTTGAGCATTCCCTGCAGCCTCAGCAGCAGCCTGCTGTCTGAGGGGTTCAAGAGAGGGGCAGTCTAATTGAGCCTGCCTCAGATCTGCCCTTGAAGGTCCCCCTGTCCCAAGAAACTCAACCTGATCAGGCTCAAGTTCTTCTAGGACAGTTCCTTCAGGGCTCTCAGAATCATCCTCCTGGGAGGGCTGATCCACCACCTGAGGCAGGGGGGAAGGCACAGCCTTAACCCTACTGCTCTTTCTCTTGGGTTGTGACTGGTCCATAGTTTCAGGATCCAGCACTTGTTCAGTGGTGCACTTTTTGGTCTGTGACCTGGTCACAGCAGGGACATGTGCATCTATACCCAGCATTTCTGCATGGGTCCTATACTCCACTTCAGACCAAACTGAAGTTTCAAGATCATTGCCCAGTAAACACTCTACAGGAAGGTCTGAACTAACAACAACTTTCTTGAGGCCAGTTACCCCTCCCCAGGAGAAGTTAACAATATCCACACTATGGGAGGTAGTGGCATTGCTAGCGTTGGTCACTAGGTAATTCTCACCTAGTATGATCTGTCCAGGGTCCACAAAGGCAGGTGTCACCATTGTGACACTAGCCCCAGTGTCCCTGTAGGCTTGAGCCATTCTTTGGTTGATAAAAGGAGTCTGTCTGTACTTGCCCAGGTTACTGGGGCCTACAGTAGAGGACAAAGCTAAGTCCCCATCACAGATCAGAACAGCCTGAGTAGGTATTCTGACTAGGCCAGAATCCTCCTCAGTTCCCAGGGTTAACCCTACTACACCCTTTTGCTGGGAACCACCACTTACAGCTGGACTAGGGGGTACAGTTGCCTTAGGGGCAATGGTGGCTGGGGGCTTATCCTTTTTGGTGCACTCACTAAACCAATGTGAGTTGGACTTACAATAGTTGCACCATGGTTTCTTTTGGCCATCTTTCTTTTTATCCTTTTTGGGACCACCCTCCCCCTGAGCCTTTTGGGGGCCTGGTGAAGACTTCTGGTCTTTTTGTTTCTGATCATTACCCTTCTGGTCTGCCTTTTTCTGATCACCGCCCTGGTTCTGGTTTTTAGGTCTCCCTGAGCCCCAGCGCTTGCGCTGGCTCGGAGAGACATTTTATAGTTGGGATTTTCAAAGTGCTGCCATGGCCTAAAGCTTCAGTGCACGTGAACGTGCACGCGCGCAGCGCCATGTGTCTTTCCTCGGCAGCACGCGATCGCAATCGCGATCACTTTCACTTTCGTGGCCGAGGAAAGTGGCGAAAGCTTGTTCTCTCTCTGCCCCCCTCGCATCCTGAAGCTCATGTCCTTCTTCGTTTTATTGCATTCACCCCTACTTCTTTCCTATCTCTGCTTACCTCTTAGGCACTACCTTTCCTTACCGCCCTTCCCCTGCTCTCACTCGCCTTCCCTTCCTTCTTCGTCTTCCTCCTCTTCTCTCTCTTGTTTTCTTGCACTTTCATTTCTTCCCCTCTCTCCCTCCCTTTCACGTCCCCCTTTCCCTGCCTGTGCGTACATTCACCTCTCCTTGCCCTGACTGCTCCCTCTCTCCACATCTGCCTCCTTCCCCACGCCCTCGCCTTACATCTCCCCTCCGTGTCTTCCTACTCCCTCTCCCACGCCCTCCGCTTCTCCTGCCCCTGACCCGGGCTGCTCTCCTCCCGCCGACCACAGACAGGGCCCCCGGCGCCGCTTCCCCCGGCCTTACCTGCGGGAGGGGGTCGGGACAGTCCGCCAGCCTCAAGCTATCCAGTGATCCCGGGTGTTGTTCCTCATGTGGGACGGAGAGGGGGGTTCCCGGCCGCACAGCCTCCCCCTGTGTGGATGCAGCGATTGATCAGTCCCAGACACGAAAACGCGAATAAATGGCAGATTGCTGGGGGCATTTGGTGCAGATGCAGCCCTGAGTAGCCCCTGGCCAGTGCAGGCCCAGTTTTACTGCTGGCTGAATGCCACATCAACACCCAGCAGCACTCACGGACATCGGAATGGCACACGCCATATCGCCCCCTTCTCTTACCAGCACTGCACAGCCCAGAGCAAGCAGGTGAGTGATGACGAGGGCACGGATGTGTCCATGGTGGCACGGCTGTCCCAGAGTTTCTTCATTTTCAGGCTCCTCAAGCCGAGGTCTCCACTCTGGGCCTCCTCCCAACCCAATTGCGCTACGCCTTATTAACAGTACTTTGGGCCACACCGGGGGTGTGCTACAGACTAACAGGCAGCGTGCTTTCTATCCACTCCCACTTACCACGCTGGTGTGCCCTTAGCCTGCTTCACTATCGGTGCCATCCTTTTACCTACCCACGTGGGCACTTCATGTACGGGGGAGGCCTCTCGCCTCTTGCAGGAGGGTCAGCATAGGCTGCAGGGCCTTAACTTGCGGGCACCATCAGTCATGCTTCTCTCCCGCCGCACTCTCCTTTCTTTAACCTTCCTAGCCACAACGCATCGGCGCCCGGCCTTTGTGCGGGCTATCTTGCGATCCCTTCTTCCTGCTTGTAGGCGTCACCAGGGGGCGCATAATTCCCTTTCGCCGAGCTTTCACTCCAGCAGTGCTTCCCCCACACTCAACCAGGCATTGTACTGTGTATTTGTCTGTGTGGGCACTTTAGGTACATGTGTGTCACGCTTCATGCTGTGTGGGTTTCTTTTGTCTGCTGCTGCACTCCACCCCCTCACCCCTTTCAAATACCATCCCGGCTTCGCTCAGTTGGACCCATGGGCTCACCTTATGCCCTAGAATCTGCATGTTATGCCCCATTTTGCAGGGTTAAACTTGTAATAGGCAATAATTATTGCAGACCATATATTCTGATCTCTGGAGTATCGAATCTTATGTGCTGAGATAGACCCCTTCCCTCCGCGGGACCTCGAAATCCGGGTCCAAGTGCATGTGTGACAAAGGAAAGGGCTACTCTCCCCAGCGCCTTACAGTACCCTATATGGTAGGTGCCCTCTCCCATCAACAGTTTATCATCAAAGGTAAAAGTAGGAGGCACCTCCAAAAAATTCTTTCAAAATACAATTGACTTTGAATCCAAATATATAAATGTATTTAAACCAAAGAGTTCATTTCATTCACAATATACAAAACTCAGTTAGATAATAATTTAATTGAATTATTTTAAAGAGCTCAGTAGATTATTTGCTGTGCAGTTCTTCCAATAAGAACTTTGTTATTATATTGTAAATTAAATGAATTCTTTGATTTAAATAAATAAGTATTTTAGACTCGAAGCAGTTGTGTTATGAAAGATTTTTTGGGGGTGCCTTGTGCATTTACCTTTGATGTCCAAGTGCATATGTGCTACTAACCCTATTACACTGTTGGTGGGAGATTCTGAGAGCTCTTGTCTATATTCGTTTTCAGTATATTCTTTGCTCGTATTGATTGAGGTTTCTTTCGGTGGTCATATGTTCTAATTCTACGGGTGTTCCTTTTCCCTTGAGTCATAAACTGTAGCTGTGGGCTATCATGGCTGTGCTAGTTAATGTAAGTATCCAGTGATGTGAGAGGCCTGTTGTACCCCTGGTTTGTTGCTGGGTGCTGAGTGTGCATTGTGTCTTCATGTTTTTGAGGGGATTGTTAGTCATGAGTGGTGTTGATGTGCAAATGTTGTGCTTTAGTGTCTGGCATTGAGATGCATCACTTGTAATCCCCAAGGACTGTTCAAGAGATGCTCCTCCTTGCCCCCTGAATGACTCAGTTGTAGGCGTCAAAAGTGCAGGAATGCTCTGTAAGCTTCTCCTTAGCACCTCCATACTATGTAGCACTGTGGTGCATTGGGTGATACCCTCATAGCTGCCAAGTTTCTCAGGTCCATGCGCGATGTGCTGCACCAGTCCATGTTTTCTGGCTTGGAATTCTGGGACTTGTAGTTCTGTTTTATAATGGAATAAACAATACTACAAGTCCCACAATTCAAAGCCAAAAGACATCACTCATGCATGGACCTGGGAGACTTGGCAAGGAATTTACCCTACAATATTGGATGGAATCATGACTTGTTGAGTGCCACCCCTTGCTCATTTAACAGGCCCTATGGGATCTTTGAGTGCCACCTCTTGCTCATTTAACAGGCCCTATGGGATCTTTGAGTGGCACCCCTGGCAAATTTTGCAGCACCTTAGTGCTAGTGTCACTGTGGTGATGAGCACAACCTTGGGGTATTTAGCCACACCCTGGCACAACGCGACAGCAATAGTTTTATTTTAGGTATTTGCGGCAGATCAGACATTGCACCTAGAAGCAGCCAAGAACTTTAAAGCGTACATTTTTATTGCAGCAGGAACAGCATCTCAGACATGAGGTCTTGTACCAACAACAGTAGCACAATAGATTGTATAAACCAGGATGTAGTGTGAGGGACATTCGGAAGCAGTCAGTGCAGTGCGCTAACTAGTGCTGCGACAATTTCGTGTTATGTTAGTTTTTTACGAGGCATAGTTGTACAGTTTTCTTTATTTTGTTTTACTTTTTATGAAATTCCAGACATTAGTCCAACTTGAGGCACAGAAAGATACAGTGAGCTGCCCACAAATACATAGCTGTTGGTTCAGTGGAAGAAGGCAGGATTTGAACCCTCCAGTCAAGGTTCAAGTTAGGCCTGGGCGGAGTTTGCTGAATCGCACTATGCAGAGGTCTGCGAAGTGTCAAAAAACTCTGCCTCGCTACGCGGAGTTCTGCGAGCAGCGGAGTGTGCTACGTCGTGCTATTTGCGCTGATTTTTAGCACCAGGAGTTTCTCCTGCGTTGTAAAATAGCATGAACAGCATCATGCGGAGCATCAGAGGGTACTGCTTCTATCTGAATCTTGAGTAGATTTTCTACACGAATTACAGCTTCCTCAACACGAGCGGCAGCTTTCTCTACGCGAGCGGTAGCAACCTGCCGCGACCGCCCGCGTTTAGAAATCTCTCCGGGAGGTGGTCTAGCATGCAATTTCTCTCTCTTTTGCGCGAGAAAATAACGGCAAAACTCCGCTTGCGGAACAGAATTGTTTGCCCACCCCTAGTTCAAGTGCAGAATGTTACGGAAATTTCTCCCAGTGGGTGTTCACTTGCTTTGTTTATTCACTACAATATAGCACAGCTCAGAGGCGTGTGGTTGAGATGCAGGGGCCAATTTGGTCTGAGGTTGCAACAGACTAAGATAAGAGCAAGAGAAAGAACAAGCATTGGCATAGCCAATAGGTCTCGCCTTTGAGACATTATAAGTGTTTAGCCATGCAACAGTTAATGTTGTTGCAGTAAGGATATTGTGCTGCATAACTAAATACTTATAAGGTGAAGAGCTCGGTTCAGTCACAAAGCTCTCTGCCTGCAGCTTCCAGACCGTCTGCTTGTTGCGTCCACCCTGCCCGTCCTCCTCCCATTCCCTCTCCCAGCAGCTTGTTCTTTGATCTTCTGATAGCGCCCCTACTCTCCATGACCCCCATTGCTCTGGGTCTCTGACAGTCCGTAGTCCGCGAGTATGATCTGTGCCCCCAGCCCCCACAGGCACTACTGCAAACAGTTTTATAACAAACGAATTTCGGAGGAAAAAAAGTAAGATATTTAATTTACTGGATCGAGTTGGTTGTTGCATTTGGTGGATATTTTATTTGCACAGGATTTAAAGGCTAGAGCGTTTCTTCTGTCCATTCATTTACAGCGCTTCATGGCTGCCGCGGTGCTGTTAGACACTGGGCGCTGCAGCAGGGGCTGTGACGCCGTCAGACTTCAGATTTAAGATCAGGATGGGCCCCCCTCTGACACATGCGGTCGAGGGTTCCAGTATTATCCTGCTATATCTTAATTGCATGATATAGCGCTTAGTTCCCCTGACGAGGATTCAGCTGTGTCCTCATTTTCCGGGCTCACAGAAGAGGTTTGTTGCCTGCATCTCGGATATCAGATATGCCCTTTTCAGGTGCTCGTCTTAACAAGCATTTGCAATGCAATAGGTCTCGCATTTACGCGAGTTTGAGCTATTAACAATGGAAATAACAATGCTTTTTATTTTTGTTTTTAAAACATAAATAAAAGGCGGAGTCATTTACAATGCCAATAGCTTAAACTTGCGTAATTGCGAGACCTATTGCATTGCAAATGCTTGTTCTGCTTAACTCTAGTCCTGACCCATCTATCTGCCTTCTTTCCCAATTCTTGGGGAGAAGTCAGATCAGAATCAATCAGGTGTTGATGCAGTAGCTGGTTTTGACAGTTGTTAAGTATTTGTTCTCTCATGATCAAATTATACAATCCTGTATAGTCCTTAACCTTACTTCCCACTAGCCAGCCTTCCAGAGCCTTAGTGGCACAATCTACAAAGTCAGTCCAGTCCTGAGTCTGTGTCTTCTGGGTATCCCTTAACAACAACCTGTATTGTTCAGTGGTTAGGCCAAACCCATCAATTAGAGCACTCTTCAGGACAGTGTAATTGTCTGCATCCTCATCACTAACTGTGAGGAGCTTGTCTCTACCCTTCTCAGAGAAGGAGAGCCACAAGATAGCTGCCCACTGACTTTGGGGTACCTGCTGTACTTTGCAAGCACTCTCCAAAGCAGTTATCCATTTGTGGATGTCATCCCCACACTTGTAGGGAGGGACAATCTTGCTCAGGTTTCTATTATCATAGTGCCTGTCTCTATCCTTAGGGATATTGCTGCCACCAGCGGGTTCTGACCCACTTAACTTTTGCTCTCTAGCCAGAGCAAGCTTCTCTTTGGCAAGGGCAAGTTCTTCCCTCTGAATCCTCAGATTAGCTTCCCTCATTCTGGCTTCATGCTCCTTTCTCTCGGGGGAAGTCATTCCCCTGTGAGAAGAGGCATTAGAGATGCTAGAGACATGGGAGTGGATGGATTCCCTTGAAGGGGATCTGTCTCTCCTGCTTCTCTGGTTAAGCCCACTTGGGGGTCTGTATGGGGGGACCCCATGCAAACTCCCATGTAGGCTTAGGTTAGCCTGGCTAAGTCTTCCTACTTGGCCCTGGCTGTCTACCTCTTCATCTGAAGTCCCATCTGACTCATCTGTGGTGGGTAGACCCTCCTTTGTACCTAGGGTACTGGCCTGTGAGGCCCTAAGAGTATCATACTCCTCTAGGAGTTGTACTAGCTGAAGGAGGGTAGGGTTTGCACCCTGTTTTAACTTTCTGGAGGTACACAATTGTCTCATCTCCTGAAAAGTTAGGGTATCATATCTAGAGGGGGTCTTCTTCAGACCTGCCCCTCCTGAGAGAGCATCTCCTTGCTCTCCTCCCAGAGACATGATCTAGTGAGGGTGTGGTGTGTGCACCTACCTACACTAGTTGTTTCTACTAAACCTCTCTAGTAGTTGTAGTCAGGGTGTGTTACTCCCTTCAACCTACAACCACTAAGTCCAGTAGGACTTAAGTATTATAATCTATGTTATATGTACCTAAACAATATCTGTGTGATCTTTCAATTTAGTATCTCAAGATTACAATGGTATTACAACAGCAAGCTCAGATCCCAACCGCTGCTCACCAATGTGAGAAGTTGGCCTGATGTATGATGTCACTAGTTCTAGTTTACACCTTATATCAGTCCAAACAACCCTTATTGTGATTGGTTGTAAAGTCAACCTTATAGACCAGCTATCCTAGTGGTAGCATGGACAAGAGCAGTCTTAGGCTAAACTCTGAATGGCATGTGAAGCCAGCTGTGATACCATATATAATCCCTTGAATACCAAATGAAAGGACACCACAACAGATATATATATAAAATAACGTGTATTTATTCTAGTCAAACCCTCAGCACTCTTTATGAGATTAGAGGTAAGTACAACACAGTCTTATTCAAGCATACATTACGTCACACAGGTAAGTAATACAGTTAGGCCCTAGGGGCCACGCAAACCATATACTAAAGAAGTGGTATAAGGACCACTGTCACGGAAATAGGATAGGCCTAGGCCTAGGGAATCGCTGGGGCTACACAACACTAGCAACAGTTAGGAAGTGGGAGGCCCACGGGATTCAGGTGCAGAGTGGAAACACTCACGCGTAATGCGTAAAAGTCTATAGAATTACTAGCAGTTAGAAATTAACAGTTTAAGGACACTTCTGAAGCAGCTAGAGAGTCGAGACTCGGAAACTAGACCCTAGGATAGTCACTACCCTTGTGAGCACCGAAGTACCCAAGTTACCTAGCCCACGGGCTGCGGGTGCATAGGTGTGAACTTACGTCGGGTTTCGTCGTGGACTTCTATGGATGCCTGAAGGAAAGTTGCTGACAGGCAGTCAGTGAAGAGTGTCCGGTGGATCCCAAGGCTGGGATCAAGAAGAGAGGATACCTGCAAGCAGAAGGGACAGAGTCAGGGTCACTAGCCAGTGACCACGTGGAACCAGGAAGGAACCAGGCGATGTCGTGAAGATTGCAGGTGAAAGGTGAAGCTTGTCGCTGCAGCCACGGGTACCAGGAGACGTCAAGGACGACCAGGACCAGGAGGCGAGCTGTCCCACGAAGGCTCTTGCTGTCGGCGGCGTCGAAGTCGAACTAGGACTCACCAAGCCTTGGCAAGCAGAACCCACGAAGAACGGAGGACTTGCTTCTGGTGCAGACCAGGAAGGTCTGGGGTGCTTCTCTTTTGCAAAGAAGCAGGAGCCAGTCTGGAGGAGCCAAACCAGCAGTGAAGATTTCAAGGTGTGTCGTCACAAAGGCCGCTAGCCAACGGGCAAGCAACCAGACAGACGCGGCAAGCAGGAAAATGCAGAAGGGCCCCACACAGGACTCGTAGAGTGTGGGGGGCTGATCTCCGGTGCAGATGGTGCTTGGGGTTGGGGCTTCTCAATCCCCGGTGCACAACTTCGAGGGTACCCTAGAAGCTGCGCTGGAAGATACTCGCCACTTTTCCCAGGTAGCCGGTGTGAGAAGTTGGCCTGATATGTAGTGCTCACTATTCTAGTGATCACTGTGTATCATTCCAAACAACCCTTATTGATGATTGGTTGTAAGTCAACCTTATAGACCAGCTATCCTAGTAGCGTGGATACGAGCAGTCTTAGGCTAAACTCTAGAGGGCGTGTTAAGCCAGCTGTTTACCATCACATATACCCCTTGAACACCAAGTGAAAGGACACCACACAAGTTGTTATGAAAATAAAGGATATTTATTTATAACAAGACTACCTTGGCTCTTTATGAGTCAGGGAGCTAAGCACAATACAAACCTCTTAGGAAAATACTTCTGGTTGCACAATTTACACAAATGCCCGAGGGCACGAAACCATTACACTGTAAGTGGAAGGGGGGAAGTTTGAAAGTCTAAAGTTACTGATTCCGGAGTGATCCGATCAGTGGGACTAAACGAAAAAGGAACTGGACACTTGTAAAGCGAACCTGCGATGGAGCACCGAAATGCTCGAGTTACCTAGCCCAGAGGCTGCGGCTGTGGAAGGTTCGGCCAGGTGTCGGAAGTCCTCGTTGTAGTCTCAGGAGCCTGAAAGAAGAGTTGCTGGCAGGCGACCAGTGTCGATGTTCAGCGAGATCCAAACCTGGATCGGTGATGAAGGAAACCTGAAAGCAGAGGGGACTCAGTTCTCAACCGCTAGCCAGCGATCGTGTGGGCACCAGGGGGGTACCGGCTGAAGTCACCTCGACCAGGTGAGTGGATGACGTCGGACTCGGCTGTTCCTCGGACCAGGAGGCGCGGCGGCGACCAGGAGGGAGGGCGAGCTGTCCCACGCAGGTGTCTGCTGTCGATGAGGCTGGGCCCAGGAATGGGGCAGCGGATCTTGGCAGTGGCAACCCACGCGGTGGAGTCAAGATGGCGTCTGGAGTGGACCAGGAGGGTCCGAGGTACTCCTCTGTTGAAGGGGAGCAAGGGCCAGTCTGGAGCAACCAGACCAGTGATGAAACAAACGTGGTGCGTCGTGAAGAGGGCCACAAGCCGGTCGGCGAGTGGTCGGACAACGCGGTGAACAGCAAGGAGCAGAAGGGCCCCCACGCAGATCTCGTGGATGCTGAGGAGGCGGACTTCGGTGCTGGAGCTGCTCAGGGTTAGGGCTTCTCAAACCCTAGGTGCACTCACTCGAGGGTCCCTCGGTGGGCGTGCTAGATAAGCGTCGTGCAGGTTCTGAAGATGGCCGGTCCCGCAGGTCTCGTCACACCTACGGCTCTCAGCTGCGCTGATGAGGTAGGTAAAGGTCTGAGATGGCAGGGAACTCGGGTCTCGTCAAGCTGGGCAGTCTTGATCCGTAGGAGAGACTTACAGCAAACCGCAAGCGCTTAGGTGGTGCCTGCTGGTGCAGGGTGGCTACTCCTTAGCCACAAGGGAGAGTCTTCAGAAATAGTCAAGAGTTCCTTTCGTGGAAAGTAGTTCAAGATTCAGAATTATCCAATTTGGGAAGGGGACTCGCTCCTACCTTTATTCTAAGAAAAGGGGCTGGCCCGTGACTAGGTTCTACCTATGGGTGGAGCCAGGAGGGGGGTGGTTACACCCCTATCCTTTGTCCGGCTTCGCCTCAGCTCAGGGGCTGGTGTGCCCCCGAAACTGGTTTGAGCTGGGCTATGCACAGTGAGCACCGGGGTGCCACTGGCAATCACCTTCCTTTCAGCCCTGCCTACCTGGGATACACAACCCTGTCTGGGATGGTGCTAACACCGCCCTCGACAGGAAACCCTTTGTCCAAGCTCCCCTCGCTGGAAGGTCTCCCAGCAGCAGGAGGTCAGACTTGTGTCTGGTGGCAGCATCCATTTTGTGATGCTGAGGCTTGAGTCAACTTTAACCGGGGTTCAAGGTTACTTCCATGTCGTGCCCCTCTAAAAGGGGGGAATGCTAACCCCGTCGCCAGAACTGGCGAGGGGTTCGTATTCCAATTCGTATGACACCTTACTCGACATGTGTAGGTGATGCGATGCCAAAGTTAGCAAATAACCGCGAGGATTATAATGCATTTAAAAGTAGTTGGCCCGCGTCACCATGGAACGGCTATTGGGACTTGGTTCCGCAAGCCGTCGACGGGCTCAGCTCGCGCCAGAGCACCGTCCCACATGATTCCCTGCACTCTGCCTTCAGGATTGATAAGGCCTGCCATAGGAGTGACTGATAGGAATCCATGTGTCCATTTTAGGGTTAGGTGTAGGAATACTACACCTACAGCAACGGGTGATTACACCACGTTGCCCCAGCTGTCGTGCAGCCAGTTGTGTCAGATTTGGGCGGCCATTCCAGGGGTGGCATAATACATGCTGCAGCCCCTGGTAGGCCCTGGGTACACCGATGCCCTGGATACCTGTGGTATGCTGAGACAGGGACTGACAAGGCGGCCCAGTTCCAACTTGTGGATGCACCTAATGTACATGTGTTTAATTTCGAGAGAGAACAGCTAGGCTGTGGGTCTGATTGGCAGGCCCACAGCCGGGGAAAGTCATAAACCAATGAAGCAAAAGCAAAAAATCTGGGTGATCATAGGATTGCAGACCCTACTCTCCTACATGACCCCCCCCCAAACTTTGGGACAATAAGCTAACCTTGACCAGGTGAGTCTTCTTGCTCTAAGTGGAAATACCTGGAGAGCCCATCTGCATTGCCATGATCAGTGCCAGGTCTATGCTCCACTGTGAAGTCCATCCCCTGTAGGGAAATGGACCACCTAAGTAGTTTGGGGTTTTCACCCTTCATTTGATTTAGCCACAAGAGGGGCTTATGGTCGGTCTGAATCTTGAAGTGAGTGCCAAACAAGTATGGCCTCAACTTCTTCAGGGCCCAAACCACAGCAAAGGCCTCCCTCTCAATAGCTGACCAATTCTTCTCTCTGGGGGTCAGCCTCCTGCTAATAAAAGCTATGAGCTGGTCATGACCATCAAAATTCAGTTGAGATAGAACAGCTCCCACACCCAGCTCCGAAGCGTCTGTTTGGACAATGAATGGTCTGGAGTAGTCTGGACTCTTTAGGATAGGTGCTGTGCACATGGCCTGCTTTAGGTCATCGAATGCCTTCTGACAGCTTGCTGTCCACTGAACTTTTTTTGGCATCTTTTTACTTGTCAGGTCGTTTAGCGGGGTCACAATGGATCCGTAATTTCTGACAAATTTCCGGTAATAACCAGTCAGGCCCAAGAAAGCTCGAACCTGAGTCTGGATGGTTGGAGGAGCCCAGTCCTGGATGGCCTGTATTTTGCTCTCCAATGGTTGAACCTGGCCTCCACCTACAAGGTGGCCAAAGGTATACAACCTGTGTCTGCCCTATCTGGCACTTAGTGGCCTTGATAGTGAGGCCTGCCTTTTGCAGGGCCTCTAACACTTTCCTCAGGTGGACCAGGTGATCCTCCCAGGTGGAGCTAAAGACAGCGATATCGTCCAGATACGCCGCGCAGAAGTCGTCCAACCCAGTGAGAACTCGATTCACCAGCCTTTGGAAGGTGGCAGGTGCATTTTTCAAACCAAAGGGCATTACCACAAACTGATAGTGCCCACCCGGGGTAGAAAATGCTGTTTTGGGCTTGGCCTCCTCAGCTAACCTGATTTGCCAATACCCAGCTGTCAGGTCAAACGTACTTAAGTAGCTGGCCGAAGCCAACCGGTCGATAAGTTCGTCTGCTCTTGGTATTGGGTGGGCGTCAGTCTTAGTGACTGCATTGAGACCTCTGTAGTCCACGCAAAACCTCATCTCTTTCTTACCGCCCTGGGTGTGAGGTTTCTGCACAAGAACTACGGGACTAGCCCAGGGGCTGTCCGAGGGTTCAATGACTCCCAGCTCCAACATTTTCTGCACCTCCGTCTTGATGCAGTCTCTGACATGATCAGGTTGCCGATAGATTTTACTCTTTACGGGCAGACTGTCCCCAGTGTCGACCTCATGGGTACACCAATTGGTCTGACTGGGCGTCAGAGAGAACATATGTCGAAAGGATTGAAGAACCTGCTTACAATCCTTTTGTTGATGTCCAGAGAGGCTGCCACAAAAGACAACACCATCTACTGACCCATCGTCAGGGTTCTGAGAGAGCAGGTCCGGGAGAGGGTCACTCTCCTCCTCCTGTCCCTCGTCTGTGGCCATGAGCAAGCCCATGCCCTCCCTGTCGACATATGCCTTGAGCCTGTTTACATGGAGCACCCTGTGGGGGCTCCGGGGAGTTCCCAGGTCTACCAAGTAGGTGACCTCTCCCTTTTGCTCAATGATCGTGTGGGGCCCAGACCATTTGTCTTTGAGTGCTGCTGGGGCCACTGGCTCCAGCACCCACACCTTCTGTCCAGGCTGGTACACAGTCAGGACAGCCTTTTGGTCGTGCCAAGCTTTCTGTAATTCTTGGCTCGCCTCAAGGTTTTTAGACGCCTTTTCCATGTACTCCGCCATCCGCGAGCGGAGACCGAGTACATAGTCCACAATGTTCGATGCCGGCTTTCTGAGAGGTCTCTCCCATCCTTCCTTTACCAAACAAAGGGGTCCCCTTACAGGATGTCCGAACAGAAGCTCAAAAGGGCTGTAGCCAACCCCCTTCTGCGGGACTTCTCTGTAGGCGAACAAGAGGCAGGGTATCAGGACATCCCATCTCCGCCGAAGCTTTTCAGGTAGTCCGTGAATCATCCCTTTCTGATGGATACATCTGCCAGTGGATTCCTCACCTTGTGAATATCCCCTGCGCCAGCATTCCACGGAACTTTTCTTCCCCAGCATTCCACGTCGACGTGGGCGACGTCACAATACATCGGCTCCGCACGCGACTCCGTGCGACGTCATCGGAGCCATAAGAAGCCCACGTCGGCGTGATGACGTCAGTTCCCTTTTTTCCGCGCCGTCGATGCGCAACGGTTTTTTCCCAGTGCTCTCTAGATACTTTGTAGTCTAGTGGTGTATTCTTGTTAAAATCGGTATGTCTTCGACGAGGAAGTCGGGCTTTAAGCCCTGTAGGGAGTGCGGAGGCCTGATGTCCATGACGGATCCGCATCAGAATTGTTTATGGTGTCTCTCCTCTGATCATGATGTGGATGAGTGCGGGTGCTGTAGGAGCATGAATCCTAAAGCACTGAAGGAGAGGAAGACCAAACTCTTCATGAAGAAGATCGGTGAGGAGAAGAGAGGGAGGAAAAAGGAGAAGTCCAGGCGGGAGTCTTCGACTTCGAGGTCGTCGAAGTCGAAGAAGCACCATAAGAAGAGGAAGCATTCTTCTCGGCGTCGGTCCTCGAAGTCTAAGAGGTCGAG
The DNA here is from genome assembly GCF_964204655.1 of Triturus cristatus. NCBI lineage: Eukaryota > Metazoa > Chordata > Amphibia > Caudata > Salamandridae > Triturus > Triturus cristatus. Next base: position 682,041,339 of record NC_140592.1, read on the forward strand.
GTCGGCTTCGCCTCGTCGACGTCAGAGCAAGGTCTTGTCTCCTTCGCCTTCTCCGGATAAGTCTTCGAAGTCTCCCTCTCCGAAGCGGACTCTGGCTCGTTCCCCGACGCCGTCGCCGGCGCCGTCCAAGGCTTCGACTCCGGGTCGGGTGGAATCTGATGTGGAGCGGGAGCAGGAAGAGTCTGTCCCGGTGCCTGATGACTCCGCTGTTCCGGTGGAGGATTCGGAGGAGCCGATGCCGGTGGCTCCACAGGAGGATACAGGGGCAGTTCCTTATCCCCAATTCCCGGCTCCAGGTACGGATCCTTCGGGATTTCTGAATGCCATGTATGGCATTTTTCAGAGAGCATCCTTCCCATCCGGAGCACCAGCAGGTCCCGTGGGTCCGATGGCGTTTTCTCTGGGAGTGCCGCAGCAATACGCTCAGGCTCCTTTTCTGCCTTTTATGCCGATGGCGCCTTCTTGGCAGTTTCCGGCGCCGGTTGGGAATCCGGCTCGACCTCGGATGGATGGTCAATCTTCGGAGCCTTCTTTGACGCCGAGGCCGGCTCCATCGACGCCGCATCCGGCGCCGTCGACTCCACCTGTAGCGCCTCCGACGCCGATGCCTTTGGCTCCACCGACGCCGCGTACGACGTCGACGACGCCGGCTCCCCGGAATCGATCGAGGCGTGAGGCCCAAAGGGTTTTGGAGGAGGAAAGATTTCGTGCTGAGGTGGAAGAAGGTGAGGTCGACTCTTCTTCGGATGAGTTTGGAGGTATAGAGGTAGCAAGTGGTTTGGATACCACCCCGGAGTGGGAGCATGCTTCTTCAAGGTCTTCTCCACCACAGGAATTGGCGCCCTACCATGTTGTGATCAAGAAGGCCGCGGAGTTGTTAGATCTGCAGCTGCCCTCTGTGGAGTACAAGTCCAATCTGCTCACAGAGGTGTTGCACTCCCCGACGTCGGCTTCGGAGCCTTTGCTACCTTTCAATGAGGCTCTCTTGGAACCAGTGTTGGAGGTGTGGAAGAAGCCTCTATCAGCTCCAGCAGTTTGCAGGCAGGTGGCAAGGAGATACAGGGTTGCGCCAGGAGACCCGGATTTTTTATCCGCGCATCCTTCTCCGGAGAGCCTAGTGGTGCAGGCTTCATGTTCTAAACATGCTTCGGGTGCTTTCCCCCAATCTCCTGCTGATAGGGAGTCAAAGAAAGTTGATCAGGCGGCCAAAAAGTCTTTCTCCTCAGGAAGTATGGCGTTGAAGTCATCAAATGCTACGTGCTTGCTGGGGCGTTATGTTCATGCCCTGATGGACTCTATAAAAACTCTGGCCCCTAAGTTACCTGAGGGGGATAAGTCGTCCTTCATGGAGGTTGTGGCGGACACTCAGGCAGCTGCCAGGCAGGTGATCCAGTCTGGGCTGGATACGGCGGACTCTGTGGCGAGGATTATGGGGTCGTCCATTGCCGCAAGGAGACAAGCTTGGCTCCGTTCCTCAGGGTTTTCTGCAGATGTCCAGGCCACGCTGGTGGATCTGCCCTTTGATGGACAAAAGTTGTTTGGGGAGAAGGCAGATTCTGCTCTTCAACGTTTTAAGGACAGTAGGTTAACGGCGAAGTCCTTGGGTCTGCAGGTTCCTGTGAGAGGTTCAACTTTCCGTAAGGCTAGGGGATTCGGAAGGTCATCCTTTCGCTCCTTCCGACAGCCACAACAACAGCAGCAACAACAGCAGCAAAATCCCCTCTATCGTTCCTATAGAGGGAAGCAAAGGGGTCGGAGAGGTTCTGGTCGTAACCCCTCTTCTTCCTCCTCCTCCTCTGCTCCAAATGAGGCTTCAGGGAAGCAGCCCTAGATCCCCCATCCCGGATCATGTAAGACCTGTGGGGGGTCGGGTGTCCTACTTTCTACGGGGTTGGAAATCTGTTACAACCGACCTTTGGGTTTTGAACCTCGTAGAGACTGGGTACGCCCTTCCCTTTCGGGAGTTTCCTCCCCCTTACCCTCCTTGCCAAGGTTATTGCTCGGAGGACCACCTGCTTCTCCTGCAGAAAGAAGTTCAAGCTTTGCTTCAGAAGGGCGCAATAGAGGTGGTTCCGGAGCAGGAAAGGGGTCAGGGATGCTACTCCCGGTATTTCCTGATCCCCAAGAAGGACGGCAGATTGCGTCCGATTCTGGACCTCAGAATCTTGAATTTTTACCTGAAACAGGAGAAGTTCAAGATGCTGACCCTTGCGCAGGTTCTTCAAGCGTTGCAGCAAGGAGACTGGATGGTGTCGCTCGACTTGCAGGACGCGTACTTCCATGTCCCAATCCTGAAGTCGCACAGGAAGTATCTCCGTTTTACGGTTGGGTCGCAGCATTATCAGTTTGCGGTCCTCCCGTTTGGTCTTACTACTGCACCTCGAGTCTTCACAAAGGTGATGGCAGTGGTGGCTGCTCATCTCAGGAGGTCGGGGATTCCGGTTTTCCCCTACCTGGACGACTGGCTTCTGAAGGCAGAGTCCCCAGAGATGGTGCAGCGTCATCTGCAGGTGACAACTCAGCTGTTATTCGACTTGGGTTTTTCGATCAATGTGCCCAAGTCTCACCTGGTGCCCTCTCAACGCAACCTGTTTATAGGGGCAGTACTGGACACTACTGTGTGTCGAGCATTCCCTCCTCATCAAAGGATTCTCGACATTCAGGAGATGGTCCCTTTATTCCACAGTGGAGCGGTTGTTCCAGTTCTGAAGGTCCTTCGCCTGCTCGGTCTATTCGCTTCCTGCATTCTGTTGGTCAACCATGCACGCTGGCACATGAGGGCGCTCCAGTGGTGCCTCCGCAGGCAGTGGTATCAGCACAATGGAGATCTCGGGGAGTCGATCAAGATCTCCGGAGAAGCTGCAGCGGATCTGTCTTGGTGGAGCGTGGAGGGCAATCTGTCCCAAGGAAAGCCTTTCCATCTACCTCCATCGGTGGCCACAGTGATAACGGATGCCTCCACCCTAGGGTGGGGGGCTCATCTGGGGGATCTGGAGATCAAGGGTCTTTGGTCTCCAGAGGAGAGGTTGTTTCATATCAACCTTCTGGAATTGCGGGCGATTCGTTTGGCACTCAAGGCCTTTCTCCCTTCCCTTCGTGGTCAGTCAGTTCAAGTCCTGACGGACAACACGACCGCGATGTGGTATATAAACAAACAGGGAGGGGTAGGGTCTCTTTGTCTCTGCAGAGAGGCCCTGCGGCTGTGGTCCTGGGCTCAGGACCATCGGATTTGTCTGATGGCAAATCATCTGGCCGGGGTGCTGAACGTGCGTGCGGACAGTCTCAGTCGGCAGTTCTCCGCCGACCACGAGTGGAGGCTCCATCCGGAGGTGGTTCGTCACGTCTTTCGGACGTGGGGGACTCCTTGGGTGGACCTGTTTGCCACCCGAGAGAACGCGCACTGCCCGTCATTCTGCAGTCTCCAGTATCCGATGCAGGGGGCGTTGGGGGACGCGTTTCAGTTGAGTTGGAGCTCACGACTCCTTTACGCGTTTCCTCCCATACCCTTGATTCCTCGGGTTCTGAGGAAGATTCGCCAAGACCGGGCCCAAGTCATATTGGTCGCCCCGGACTGGCCAAGAAGGGTGTGGTATACAGATCTTCTCCACCTCTCCTCGTGCCTTCCGCTCCGTCTCCCTCTGAGGGCAGACCTCCTCTCGCAGTCGGAGGGGCAGGTTCTACACCCCCACCTCCAGAGCTTACACCTTCATGCCTGGAGATTGAACGGGGCAACCTGAGTTCCTTCTCTCTCCCACCTGATGTGGTGGACGTTATTTTATCGGCCAGGCGACACTCCACCAAGTCCATATACTCCTACAGGTGGTCTAAGTTTGTAAAGTGGTGTGGAGAGAGGTCCATTGACCCTTTAAAGGCTCATCTTTCTGATGTGCTTCAGTTTGCTCTTTCCTTGGCTCAGCAGGGCTGTGCGGTGGCCACGGTTAAGGGCTACCTTTCGGCCTTATCGGCATTTCTGTGCCTTCCAGATCAGCCTTCGTTATTTAAATCTCCGGTTGTTCTGAGGTTCATCAAGGGCCTTACAAACATGTTTCCTCCCACTCCATTTGTAATGCCTCAGTGGGACCTTAATCTTGTCTTAACCTTTTTAATGGGGTCCCCATTTGAGCCTCTTCATAATTGTCCGTTGAGGCTGTTGTCCTTTAAGGTGGTCTTTCTTGTAGCCATAACCTCGGCAAGGAGGGTAAGTGAGCTTCAAGCTCTTAGTTCCAAGCCTCCTTTTCTTACCTTACATGCTGAAAGGATGGTTCTCAGGACCAGGGCTGCTTTCCTGCCAAAAGTTGTTACTCCTTTCCATTTGGGGCAGTCTATTACCCTCCCTGTTTTTTATCCACCCCCTCATCCTTCCAAAGAAGAAGAAAGACTCCATCGCCTTGACCCGAAGAGGGCTATGAGTTTTTATTTGGACAGGACCAAGGACTTTCGTGTTGATGACCAGCTTTTTATTGGCTACGTTGGTCGTTCTAAAGGTAGAGCGGTGCACAAGCGCACGCTGTCAAGGAGGATTATACTGACCATCAAGATCTGCTACGCCTTGGCTGGTAAGACTCCTCCTGAGGGTATTCGTGCTCACTCTACTAGAGCTAAGTCTTCAACATCTGCTCTGGCCCGGGGTGTTCCTGTGGCAGATATTTGTAAGGCCGCGACTTGGGCCTCCCTCCATACTTTCGCAAAGCATTATTGCTTGGACTCTGAGATGAGGAGGGAGGGCCACTTCGCGCGCTCTGTCTTGCAAGACTTTCTGGTATAGGAAGGTGGACACCCTCCTCCGGGAGTGGGGACTGCTGTGGGAATCTATTCACAAGGTGAGGAATCCACTGGCAGATGTATCCATCAGAAGAACAAGTTACTTACCTTCGGTAACGCTTTTTCTGGTGAATACGGTATCTGCCTGTGGATTCCTCACCAACCCACCCGCCTCCCCGTTGTCCACCTTTTGTATACCATGAAATTGGTCTTGTTTGAAATGCTTATATTTTCTCTTGTACATTTGTAGGTAATGCTTGTTTGATTAGCATTCCTTTGTTTTGTATGCTATGTATATGTATTGGTTTTTCTATATACTGTGTATACTTGGGATTGTCGTTGGTTCACCTGTTCGCCTCGAAGGCACGGAAAAAATGGGTGGAACTGACGTCATCACGCCGACGTGGGCTTCTTATGGCTCCGATGACGTCGCACGGAGTCGCGTGCGGAGCCGATGTATTGTGACGTCGCCCACGTCGACGTGGAATGCTGGGGAAGAAAAGTTCCGTGGAATGCTGGCGCAGGGGATATTCACAAGGTGAGGAATCCACAGGCAGATACCGTATCCACCAGAAAAAGCGTTACCGAAGGTAAGTAACTTGTTCTTTAGGGTCCTGTTGAATCTCTCAACAAGCCCATTGCATTGTGGGTGATAGGGTGTGGTGAACTTGTAGTTGACACCACACTCCTTCCACATTGCAGTCAGATATCCCGACATGAAGTTTGCACCTCTGTCTGAGACGACCTCCTTAGGGAAGCCCACTCTGGAGAACACTCCAAGTAGGGCCCGTGCCACCACAGGTGCTGTAGTGGTCCTAAGTGGAATAGCTTCAGGATACCTAGTGGCGTGGTCCACCACCACCAGTATAAACTTGTGCCCTGATGCTGTCTGGGGTTCCATTGGTCCGACAATGTCGATCCCCACCCGTTCAAAGGGTACCCCCACCACCGGTAGTGGTATGAGGGGGGCCTTTGTCGTGCCACCTGACTTACCGCTGGCTTGGCAAGTGACACATGAGCGGCAAAACTCCTTCGTATCTTCGGACATGTGGGGCCAGTGAAAGTGTGGAACAATTCTGTCCCAAGTCTTATTCTGGCCTAAGTGACCTGCAAGGGGAATCTCGTGGGCCAAGGTAAGAAGGAAACCTCTCAGAGACAAGGGGATGACCAGCCTCCTGGTCGCACCAGGTTTGGGGTCTCTTGCCTCGGAGTACAGGAGTCCATCGTCCCAGTACACCTTGTGGGTACCTGTGGCGTTCCCTGCAGCCTCAGCAGCAGCCTGCTGTCTGAGGGGTTCAAGGGTGGGGCAGTCTAACTGTGCCTTCCCCAGGTCTTCCCTGGAGGGTCCCCCTGAGCCCAGAAACTCAACCTGACCAGGTTCAAGCTCTTTCGGCTCAGTTTCCCTCAGTTCTTTAAGGTCAGCCTCCTCAGAGACTTGATCCACGACCTGGGGCAAGGGGTAAGGCGAAGCCTTACCCTTACTGCTCCTCTTCTTGGAAGGTGTCTGGTCCGTTCTTCCAGGATCCAGCACCTGTTCAGTGGGGCACCTTTTGGCCTGTGACCTGGTCACAGCAAGGACATGTGCTGGCAAGCCTAACATTTCCATGTGAGTCCTCTCCTCCACTTCTGACCATTGTGACGTTTCCAAATCATTGCCCAACAGACATTCTACGGGGAGGTCTGAACTAACCACAACCTTTTTCGGGCCACTTACCCCTCCCCAGGAGAAATCAACAACTGCCATACTGTGATTGGTAGTGACGTTGCTGGCATTGGTCACTAGGTAACTGGTACCTAGCATGATCTGTCCAGGGTCCACAAAGTTAGGCGTCACCATGGTGACACTGGCACAAGTGTCCCTGTAGGCCTGAGCCACTTTTCCATTAATCAAAGGTGTCTGTCTGTATTTGCCCAAAGTATTGGGACTGGCATCAGGGGACATATCCATATCCCCTGTACAGACAAGGACGGCCTGAGTGAGTGTGCCGACTAAGTCGTCACTCCCCTCGGTTCCCAAGGTTAACCCAACTAATGCCTTGGGAGGCGCACTACCACTGCTGACTGTACTAGGGGGTGCAGGTGCCTTAGGGGCTGCAGTGGCAGGAGTTTGCCCTCCTTTCTTGGTGCACTCACTAAACCAGTGAGTCTTACTTTTACAGTATTGGCACCACCTTTTTGACTGGCCTTCTTGAGTCTTCTTCTTCTGTGAAGCCTGACCCCCACCCTCTTTGGTTTGTTGGGGACCTGTCGAAGACTTCTGGTCATTTTGTTCATTTTTGTTACTACCTTTCTGGTCTGCTTTCTTCTGACCACCCTGGTTCTGGTTCTGGTTCTGCTTGACCCTTGTTCTGACCCATCTGTCTGCCTTCTTTCCCAATTCTTGGGGAGAGGTCAGATCCGAGTCGACAAGGTGCTGATGCAACAATTGGTTCTGACAGTTGTTTAAAATCTGTTCTCGCATGATAAGATTGTACAATCCTGTGTAATCAGTAACCTTGCTACCCAGCAACCAGCCTTCCAAAGCCTTAGTGGCACAATCGACAAAGTCAGTCCAATCCTGAGACTGAATCTTCTGGGTGTCCCGGAACAGCACCCGGTACTGTTCCGTGGTTAAGCCAAACCCATCAATCAGTGTGTTCTTCAGGACTTGGTAGTTGTTAGCATCCTCCGCTCTAGTAGTGAGGAGCTTGTCTCTTCCTTTACCTTCAAAGGAAAGCCACAGTATAGCTGCCCACTGACTTGGGGGGACGCACTGGACAGTGCAGGCCCTCTCCAAGGCAGTTATCCACTTGTGGATGTCGTCCCCTTGTTTAAAGGGGGGCACTATTTTACTCAGGTGTCTAGTGTCTATACCCCTGTCTTTCTCTCTATTGAGAATGCTGCCACCAGTGGGATCTAACCCACTTAATTTCTGCTCTCGGGCCAGGGCAAGTCTTTCTTTGGCGAGGGCAAGTTCTTCCCGCTCGATCCTCAGATTGACTTCCCTCATCTTCGCTTCATGCTCCCTTCTCTGAGGGAACGTCATTCCTCTCTGAGAAGATGCCTGAGAGACATGTGTGTGAACCGATCTGCCAGAGCCTCTGGAGAGAGACCTAGCTCGTCCGTTCCCAAGGTTAGGCCTGCTTGAGCGTGGGCCCGGGGCTCCCCCAGTTCCATTCTCATGCCTGCTTAAGTTGGTCCTTGTAAGCCTGCCGACTACCACTGGACCATTGTCTGCCTCGTCTCCTGATAACTCCTCCTCGTCCTCCTCCTCTGTGTGGAGGTCGAGGTCTGGGTCACCGAGGGTTCCCTCTAAGGGCGGCATGTTCCCATCAGCATCGGGGGGACCTGTGTTAGAGGACCTCCTAGCATCGTACGCCTCTAAGAGACCTATCAGAATTGCGATGGTAGGGTTAGAACCCTGGTTTAGCTTCCTGGAGGCGCACAGTTGTCGCATCTCCTTGAAGCTAAGAGCTGCATATCGTGACACGACCTGTGGAGGGTCACCGACCACCAAGGGAGTCTGCGAAGACTCTCCGTGGACCGACATGCTTTTCTAGTGAGGTGTAAGTGATGCACCTACCTACACTATGTGTTTACCTACTGATCCCTTGCTAAGAGTTGTAGTCAGGGTGTGCTAAGCCCTGTTACACTACAACAGCCGGTTCAGTAGAACTCGGAGTATTCTAAGTTAAGTTATATGTACCTGGGTACTTATGTGATCTTTCACTGCGATATTCTTAGGATACGTGTGTGGTAAAACAACAGCAAGCTCAAATCCCAACCGCTGCTCACCAATGTGAGAAGTTGGCCTGATATGTAGTGCTCACTATTCTAGTGATCACTGTGTATCATTCCAAACAACCCTTATTGATGATTGGTTGTAAGTCAACCTTATAGACCAGCTATCCTAGTAGCGTGGATACGAGCAGTCTTAGGCTAAACTCTAGAGGGCGTGTTAAGCCAGCTGTTTACCATCACATATACCCCTTGAACACCAAGTGAAAGGACACCACACAAGTTGTTATGAAAATAAAGGATATTTATTTATAACAAGACTACCTTGGCTCTTTATGAGTCAGGGAGCTAAGCACAATACAAAACTCTTAGGAAAATACTTCTGGTTGCACAATTTACACAAATGCCCGAGGGCACGAAACCATTACACTGTAAGTGGAAGGGGGGAAGTTTGAAAGTCTAAAGTTACTGATTCCGGAGTGATCCGATCAGTGGGACTAAACGAAAAAGGAACTGGACACTTGTAAAGCGAACCTGCGATGGAGCACCGAAATGCTCGAGTTACCTAGCCCAGAGGCTGCGGCTGTGGAAGGTTCGGCCAGGTGTCGGAAGTCCTCGTTGTAGTCTCAGGAGCCTGAAAGAAGAGTTGCTGGCAGGCGACCAGTGTCGATGTTCAGCGAGATCCAAACCTGGATCGGTGATGAAGGAAACCTGAAAGCAGAGGGGACTCAGTTCTCAACCGCTAGCCAGCGATCGTGTGGGCACCAGGGGGTACCGGCTGAAGTCACCTCGACCAGGTGAGTGGATGACGTCGGACTCGGCTGTTCCTCGGACCAGGAGGCGCGGCGGCGACCAGGAGGGAGGGCGAGCTGTCCCACGCAGGTGTCTGCTGTCGATGAGGCTGGGCCCAGGAATGGGGCAGCGGATCTTGGCAGTGGCAACCCACGCGGTGGAGTCAAGATGGCGTCTGGAGTGGACCAGGAGGGTCCGAGGTACTCCTCAGTTGAAGGGGAGCAAGGGCCAGTCTGGAGCAACCAGACCAGTGATGAAACAAACGTGGTGCGTCGTGAAGAGGGCCACAAGCCGGTCGGCGAGTGGTCGGACAACGCGGTGAACAGCAAGGAGCAGAAGGGCCCCCACGCAGATCTCGTGGATGCTGGGGAGGTGGACTTCGGTGCTGGAGCTGCTCAGGGTTAGGGCTTCTCAAACCCTAGGTGCACTCACTCGAGGGTCCCTCGGTGGGCGTGCTAGATAAGCGTCGTGCAGGTTCTGAAGATGGCCGGTCCCGCAGGTCTCGTCACACCTACGGCTCTCAGCTGGGCTGATGAGGTAGGTAAAGGTCAGAGATGGCAGGGAACTCCGGTCTCGTCGAGCTGGGCAGTCTTGATCCGTAGGAGAGACTTACAGCAAACCGCAAGCGCTTAGGTGGTGCCTGCTGGTGCAGGGTGGCTACTCCTTAGCCACAAGGGAGAGTCTTCAGAAATAGTCAAGAGTTCCTTTCGTGGAAAGTAGTTCAAGATTCAGAATTATCCAATTTGGGAAGGGGACTCGCTCCTACCTTTATTCTAAGAAAAGGGGCTGGCCCGTGACTAGGTTCTACCTATGGGTGGAGCCAGGAGGGGGGTGGTTACACCCCTATCCTTTGTCCGGCTTCGCCTCAGCTCAGGGGCTGGTGTGCCCCCGAAACTGGTTTGAGCCGGGCTATGCACAGTGAGCACCGGGGTGCCACTGGCAATCACCTTCCTTTCAGCCCTGCCTACCTGGGATACACAACCCTGTCTGGGATGGTGCTAACACCGCCCTCGACAGGAAACCCTTTGTCCAAGCTCCCCTCGCTGGAAGGTCTCCCAGCAGCAGGAGGTCAGACTTGTGTCTGGTGGCAGCATCCATTTTGTGATGCTGAGGCTTGAGTCAACTTTAACCGGGGTTCAAGGTTACTTCCATGTCGTGCCCCTCTAAAAGGGGGGAATGCTAACCCCGTCGCCAGAACTGGCGAGGGGTTCGTATTCCAATTCGTATGACACCTTACTCGACATGTGTAGGTGATGCGATGCCAAAGTTAGCAAATAACTCTGCCTTCAGGATTGATAAGGCCTGCCATAGGAGTGACTGATAGGAATCCATGTGTCCATTTTAGGGTTAGGTGTAGGAATACTACACCTACAGCAACGGGTGATTACACCACGTTGCCCCAGCTGTCGTGCAGCCAGTTGTGTCAGATTTGGGTGGCCATTCCCGGGGTGGCATAATACATGCTGCAGCCCCTGGTAGGCCCTGGGTACACCGATGCCCTGGATACCTGTGGTATGCTGAGACAGGGACTGACAAGGCGGCCCAGTTCCAACTGGTGGATGCACCTAATGTACATGTGTTTAATTTCGAGAGAGAACAGCTAGGCTGTGGGTCTGATTGGCAGGCCCACAGCCGGGGAAAGTCATAAACCAATGAAGCAAAAGCAAAAAATCTGGGTGATCATAGGATTGCAGACCCTACTCTCCTACAGCCGGTCCCACGTCTCTCGTCGCCTCCACGGATCTCAGCCTGGCTGTGGATGTGGATCAGGGTCGGAGAAGTCTGGAAGTCAAGGCTCTGGTCGGGCTCTGCAGTCGGTCCCTCGTAGAACTTCAGCAAAGCAAAGGGTAGTCTCTTGATGGTGCCTGTTTGCACAGGGTAGCCACTCCTTGGCCACAAGGGAGATTCTTCAGTCTTCTTCTTTCGTCGAATGTCGAAGGTCCAGAGTTTCTGTTCAAGTTGCAGGTTCAGGATAATCTAATCTCCTGAGGCCCAGCTACCACACTTACACTAATCTGGGGGGCTGGGTTGCCTGCTAGGTCACGCCTTATGGGTGGGACCTGGGAGGGGGGTGGTTACACCCCCTTCCCTTTGTCCAGTTTCGCGCCAGGACTGGGGCTGGAGTGCCCCAGCACCGGTTTGAACTGGACTATGCATGGAGCACCTTGTGTGCCCCAGGCAGTGTCTCGTTTCATTCATCCCTCCCTGCCCCAATACACTAAGGCCTGTCTGGGTGGTGCTCGCACCTCCCAAGGCAGGAAACCTATTGTCCAAGCCTCCCTTGCCGGGATCACTCCCAGCAGCAGGAGGTCAGACTTGTGTCATGGCAGCAGCATCCATTTTGTGATGCTGGGGCTCTGGTTAACTTTAACCGGGTAAGTAGGTTACAACATGTCTTCTCCCTCTAGAAGGGAGGGATAATATCCTCATCCCCAGAAATGGGATGGGGGTATTATTCCAAAGTGTTAGACACCTTACACGACATGTTTTGATAAAGCCAAACCATAGTTACCATAACCGTTTAAGATTATAAGGCACTTTAAGAGTATATGGCAGGCTATATCATAGAACAGCTATAAGGACATGGTTCCGAAAGCTGCAGACAGGCTCAGCTCATGCTAGAGCACCATCTCACATGTTACCAAGCACTCTGCCTCCAGGATTGTTAAGGCCTGCCATAGGAGTGGCTGATAGGTACACATGTGTCTATATGTAAGATGGGTATAGGAATACTACACCTAAGCAAGGAGTGATTACACGACCTTGCCCCAGCTGAGTGATCAGCCAGTTGTGTCATAATGGAAGGCCAGGCCAGGGGTGGCATAATACATGCTGCAGCCCCTGGTAGGCCTAGGGTACACCTATGCCCTGGGTACCTAAGGTACACTGTACAGGGGCCAATAAGGTGATCCTATCCAAATGGGTTATGCACCTAAAGTACATAGTACCAATTTAGAGAGAGAACAGCAGGGCTGTGGGTCTGATTAGCAGGCCCACAGCCACATCTAAGTCAAAAACCAGTAAAGCAAAAGCAAAAAGTGGGGGTGAACATAGAAAGCAGACCCTACTCTCCTACAATGGCCATTTTGCGTGTTCTGTTTTGCAGGACTTTTTGGTATAGAAGGGTGGACACCCACCTCCGGGAGAGATGTACTGCTGTGGGGTTCTATTCATAAGGTGAGGAATCCACAGGCAGATGTATCCATCAGAAGAACAAGTTACTTACCTTCGGTAACGCTTTTTCTGGTGGATACAATATCTGCCTGTGGATTCCTCACAGACCCACCCACTTCCCCGTTGTCCACCCTTTTATACCATAAAAGCTGAGGTTTTCGTTTTTTTACGTATTA